>NC_138551.1:131465993-132781975 GCF_964273705.1 Natrix helvetica
ATTATCTTGGAATGTGAATGGATTGAATTTTCCACCAAAAAGGAAAAAAATATTTTATTATTTGAAACAATTTAATAATGATGTTGTTTGTCTTCAAGAGACTCATATCAGGTTGCAAGACCAGAAGTATTTAGTGAATTCAAAATTGGGAACATCTTATGCTGCCTCTAATTTGGTAAAGAAAAATGGAGTGGTGATATATATAAATAAAAGATTTTCAACTAAGTTATAGAGGCAGATGACAGTGGTAGATAGATAGCAATTGAACTTGATACAGACTTTGGTCCTATTTTGGTGGTAGGAATATACGCACCTAATCAACAACAAGAAAGCTTTTATAAGATGCTTCATTTAAAAATCTTAGATTGGAATTTTAAGAGTATTTTAATTATGGGAGATTGGAATGGAGTGATTTCTCCAAGGATAGATAAGAGAACAATGACTAAATTCACTACCAAATTACCAAAGGTTTTTTTTTTATTTACAAGACGACTTGAAACTAAAAGATGTTTGGAGGATACAACATCCAAATGAGATGGACTTTTCTTTCTACTCAGATAGACATAAATCCTTCAAGGATTGGTTTTTTTTTTTTTTTGCTAACACTGGATTTACTTCCTAAAGCTAAGAAAACCAAGATACTCTCCAGGACACTAACTGACCATAGCCCGGTGTGGTTAGAAATTGAGTTAGGGAAGAGGCCAAGAAGGTCTTGGAGAGTAAATGAAAATTTATTTAGATATGAAAAAAATGTTGATGAACTTAAAAAACATATGAAGGAATTTTTCAGTTTTAACATGAATAAGGGTACTCCCATTGAAACAGTTTGGGATGCAAGTAAAGCTTACATGCGCGGGGTCCTGATACATATGAATTCTAAACATAAACAAAACAGACAGAAAAAGAGAATGGAACTGGAAGATGAAATAAAAAACAAGGAACAGTTACTTATAGCAACCCCAAAAGATGAGGCACTTCAGATGGCGATAAAGTTGTTGAAAGATCAATTTCAAATGCTTATAGCAGAACAAACAGCAACCAACCTACAATTTGCTAGACTTTTTGGAAGGAAAAAGGATTACTAAAATACCCGTGCTTCAAAAGGCAAATTTGGAACGTCTGATAACTGCTGATGAAATTATTTTAGCTATAAATCAACTTAAACTAGCCAAGGCTCCAGGGACTGATGGCTTGACTGCAATGTACTATAAAACTTTACAATTGGAAATGATTGAATATCTTACACAACTATTTTGTAATATACAGCAGGGAGGTAAAATACCCTCCTCTTGGAAAGTGGCTTTTATATCATTGATACCCAAAGACAAAGATGGCCCTAAGAAACCAGAAGATTACAGACCGATATCTCTTCTGAATACAGATTATAAAATATTTGCTAAAGTACTAGCCAAGAGATTGATGCCGGTTATCCAAGAGGTTATTCATCATGATCAAGCAGGATTTATTGAAAGCAGAAACATGAAGGAGAATGTAAGGCAACTAATAAATGTAATTGACTATCTTGATAAGAATAAGCAGGTCTCTGCAGTGCTGGTCTTCTTGGATGCAGAGAAGGCCTTTGATCGAGTGAATTGGAATTTTCTAACCAAGACTTTGGAAAAGATGGATTTGGGACCATGATTTCGGCAGGCGATTGGAGCAATTTATCAGCAACAAAATGCACAACTTATTATTAATGGAAATTTGTCAACAACTTTCGAGATACAAAAAGGCACAAGACAAGGTTGCCCATTATCCCCATTATTATTTATTTTAACCTTGGAAGTCTTGTTGAATGCAATTCGAGATTTAAAATCCTTAGATGGCATAGTTATCAGGCAAAAGGAATACAGAACTAGAGCATTTGCTGACGATCTGGTTGTTACCCTTTCACATCCTTTGAACTCAATAATCCAGATGAAAAATATCATAGCAGAATTTGGTATGGTGTCTGGGTTTAGACCAAATCAAAACAAAACAAAAATGATGGTTAAAAACATGACAGAGATTCAAAGAAAGAGACTTGTTAGCTTGGCAGGTTTCGAAATAGTTTCCAAGGTCAAATATTTAGGAATACAAATCGCAGAATTAAATACAAAACTTTTCCTAAATAATTATGAAGTGTTGTGGCAAAAGATACAGAAAGATCTTCGAGTGTGGAAAAAGCTACAATTATCTTTGCTTGGAAGGATTTCAGCAATTAAAATGAACATTCTACCTAGATTTATCTGTCTATTCCAGATGATACCGGTGCTTAAATCAGATAAAATTTTGTTAAAATGGCAAGCAACATTAAATAAATCTGTTTGGAAGGAGAAAAAACCAAGAGTAAAGATGAAGATTATGCAAGATACTCGTGAAAGAGGTGGCCTTAGACTCCCAAACCTCCGATTGTACTATGAAGCTGCGGTAGTGACGCATGTAGCAGATTGGTTTGGGAAAACAAAAACGGAACTGTTGAATATAGAAGGTCATGATCTCTTTCTGGGATGTCATGCATATCTTTTTTATGAAGATAGAGTGGATAAAGTGTTTAACAATCATGTTCTCCGAAGTGCTTTGATGAGAATATGGAAGAAGCACCGGCCCAATTGGGATTATAAAATACCGCTTTGGTTGGATCTTGCAGACACCAAGTGGATTACGAATACTAAGTCACTCGGGGGGTGTTTATATAAAGATGTGCTTATTGCTGATGGGGACGAATGGCAGTTGAAAACTTTGGAACAACTGTTGGAAGAAGGAATTACCTTAAATTGGTTACATTATAGACAGCTACAGAAGAGATGGAAAGAAAATCGTAGGGTCGGTTTTATGGATAAAGAAGTGGAACTGATCAAGCAGATAAAAGAGACTGGCCCAAAACAGGTTAAAAGAATATATAATGTACTGTTAGAAAGAGACTCAGAAAGTGAATTGGTTAAGGATTGTATGATTAAATGGGCTCAGAATTTTGATGAATCGGTTATGTTGGACACGTGGGAAAAAATATGGGTTCAGAATGTTAAATTTACACAGTCACAGAATTTAAGGGAGAACTTTTATAAAATGTTTTACAGATGGTATTTAGATCCTAAAAATTATCATGCATGTACCCAAATGTTCAACCAAAATGTTGGAGATGCGGGTGCCTAGATGCTACCTTTTTTCATGTATGGTGGACTTGCAATAAGGTTAAAGCTTTTTGGATAAAAATATGGTGGGTTATGCAAAATGTATTTAAGAAAAGGATACAATTTACTCCGCAAATGTTTTTACTGGGTATAACTAAGGATTTTACTAAAGGGGAAACAAAACTGGTTTTGTATATGGTTACAGCAGCTAGGTTGTTGATTGTGCAACATTTGAAAAAAGATTTTTTACCGACAATTGATCAATGGATTCAGAAAGTGGCGGGGTTCGCCGAAATGGCAAAAATTTCAGCTTTTCAAAAAGGTCAGAAGCAGGAGAATTATACACAGAAATGGGTAAAATGGATTGATTATATACAGAATAAATATCAGACTAGGAAGTATTATGTAGCCTTTCGGTAAGAATGTTTAGATTGGGTTCTTGACAGATGATCAGAGTAAATAATATATGGGATGCTTGGAATTGTTAGAGTGGTGTATAGCGGAAGTCAGGGGGGTGGGTTTGATTGGGAGGTGGGGGAGGGTTAGGGTGGAGGGTGGGGAAATATATATGCATAATAAATTTAGAAGATGGGATTAATGAGATATTGCTACTTTAAGAGAAACCTATATTATGACCTATATATGTTTAATTAATTTAGATGATGGGGTTATTGGGCTATTGTTACTTTAAAAGAAACTTCTACTATGATTGTTGGGAGGCGAGGGGGCACAATATTTGAATGAGAAATCTATTTTAAGACGGGGGGAGGGGAGGGGGTACAGTATTTGTATGTGATTTACATTATATGGCGGGGGGGTTAAAAAGGGGGAAAATTTGTTTGTATAAAACTTTTTCAATAAAAAAAAGAGTTAACAGTTGCACCAATTGTACTTTATGTTTCTGTACACAAAACAAAGAACAGGGAGTTCAGCACATGACAGCCTGTCAATCTGAAAATACTCTGAAACAAATAGGTATTGTTTTTGGTGCACATAATTCCAAGCCCAAGATCTTAAGAGGGTGGCCAAATCAAGTAGTTTCCCCTCTATATACACAGTATGTTGTATATTATACTCTACAAATTGGTTTAACAACAAAGGCAAGTGTGAGAGAGCACACTGCTCTGCAAATAATCTTACTAGCCTTTTGTATGGTGCTTATGTGTAGTGGTGTTAGTAGTAGCACAAAATAAATTATACTTTCAGACTGCATTTTCCTTAGATTGTGGGATGAATTTATTTTTTTAAGCAACAGGTCAGAACTTGTTCATATTAATAAGTAGGAAATATGTTGGACATCAAGCTTATTTTAAAAGGCTAATTATGTAGAACTCTTTTTAGTAGTCTGGATTATGGAAATATTGCAGGAAAATATTAGATAAGACAGAAACAAGTTAAAATAGGGGTGGTGGTGGTGAATCAACTTCTTGTTTATTGCCCATGTTTTGTTAAAAACTACTCTAACTGCTGCCTGTTTTTTTATAGCAATAATGATTACATTGAATATGATATTAACATATAAAGCATGTGATATGGTTCCAGGATCAGAGCTAGTCTATATTTGAATGGCCTGAAGGTGTGTTAACATTCAAAGAAGCTAAAGCTGCAATCTAGGAAAGGCAGTTCTTGGCCCTCTATGTACTTTGAAAATAGACCACCTGTGAACCATCTGTAAAACCACCCTGATTGCCATATAAAAGAAAGTATGAAATAGGCCTGTCTAAATCATTTGGTGGGATTTCAAAGCATTGGAAAGTTGTGGGAGGACTTTGGAACATCTGCTTCATTGACCAGATCTGGAGGAGTGCTCAGAGCCCTGTAAAATAACTTGCCTAGCTTTAGTACAAATGCTAGGACTGCATGGTACTTTGGATTCTGTTCCAAACAAAGTACTGAAGAGAATACAAGACTGTAAATATAGTACCCACCCACAACACTTTAAAGTAGTTATTTCATGAACCCAGGAAAAAGGTGCCGCTGCTTTAAAAAGTACCAAGTAGATGCTGTGGGCTTTACATTCCTATATATTAAAAACAGTGCATAACCCTAACAAACATTATTATTTAATGAATTTATGTTGTTGCCACTGCTTTGAAGTTAAATTCACATGTATGGATGCCTCTTTCTTTTCTGTGTAATTTATACCTCTATCTTGACTGGGAATGGTGAAATTGTCCTGGCCACTCCCTCCCGGTCATATGACTGCCAAGCCACTCCCACCCAGTCACATGACTGTCAAGCCACTCCAACCCAGTCACATGGCTGGCAAGCCGCTCCCACAAAGCAGGCCACACCTACAGAAGAGGTTCTAAAATTTTTTGAAACCCACCACTGTTAGCAACCCACAAGGAGGGGATTCTTTCCTAAGAGCTCACAATTTGGGAATAACGGGGGGAAAAACCCTGTACTTTCCACCACCCATTTTCGCCCTGGAAAGCCTCCTGCACCAACCTGGAATCAACACCCCCCCCAAACCCTGCAACTGTTTGAAGGCTGAAGGAAGCCTCCAACTGAGCCAGGAAGCACTGGGGGGGGGGGGGCAGAGGCCATTGACACTCACCTCCAACCCGTTGGAGTTTCCTGCGCAATGTGAGTGCCCCCCCCCCCATTGCATACTCACGCGTCCCCCACCCTGGCCCTCCACAAAGGCCCGAAAACCAG
Organism: Natrix helvetica; assembly: GCF_964273705.1. NCBI lineage: Eukaryota > Metazoa > Chordata > Lepidosauria > Squamata > Natricidae > Natrix > Natrix helvetica. Next base: position 131,471,768 of record NC_138551.1, read on the forward strand.
CTGGGCTGGCAGGAGGTGCACCTGCATGTCGATGCTAATGGAGCTGGGCTGGGGCATCTGGCGTGCCAGGAGAGGACGCTCTGCATGCCACAGGTTCCCCATCACGGCTCTAATCCTTTCAATTCATTTTCCAGGTCAATCTTGCAACAGCTTCAGAGGTTCTGAGTGATAAAAGCCGATTCCCCTTTTTCCACCAGATGCTCCACAAAGAAGGAATCCAGTACCCAGCAATTGTCCAGCTGCTCCTCCACTTCAGATGGACCCTCATTGGCCTCTTTGCTTCAGACACAGAAAAGGGAGAGAATTTCATGAGGACTTTTACTCATGTGCTTGTCAGGAATGGAATTTGTGTGGTTATATCACAACGATTCTCAAAGACTGGATATACTGCATACCTCAGGGATTCCCTCTCTAAGTGGAGACAAGTGAATGTCTTTGTTCACTTCATAGAACATGATTCCATTTGGGACAGAATTCTTCCTTTCCAGTTAACACTTATGCATCTCCCAGGACCCATTGAGGGGAAAGTCTGGATCCTCACAAATTTCGCCACGTATGCAATAAACAAGCGTAGACTTCTCAAATACATCCATAGTATTTGGAACTTTGGTTATCTGGGAAAAGGAAGGCCAAAAGATTCTGCCTTTAAACCCTATTTCTTTGTGGAACTAAAGTATCAAGATCATTATTTTCATTGTTCTCTTTCAAAGAAAGTCTTTTCTGTCAAAGGCCGCAGAAGATGCACCCAGAAAGCCCCACTGGAGACCCAATGGAAATGGGACAGAAAAAGGGCCCAAAATCTCTACCACCTTTACAGTCTCACGAAGACTCTGGTCCAGGCCCTGAATGCTGCCTATTCCTCCAGATCAAGGAGGGGAAGGAAGGAGGATGAAAAGATGTTGGGGTCTCCAAGGCTGCAGCCATGGCAGGTATGGGGGTCCCGATATGGATCCATTAATCTTAGATCCTTTGGAGGAAGAATCCAGAGGAGAAGGAGGGGAAGCATCTCAACAGATCTGGCCAATTCAATTACTCAGGGAATTAATGGTTCCAAAGAGTAGATACCATGGCATTTTTATATTTAGCACTGCTAATTGGAAAATGCTGTATTCTTTTTAAAATGAATTCCCGTATTTGTGGGTTTGTGAATAGCCTGGTGGAGTTCCACCTCCCTTCCGTCCCCATTGCACGTGGGTCTGTGTGCAGCTGGAGAGGCAGCTAAGCCCCCCTGTTCTCCTCCAATGAAAGGGAGCCTGGCGTGGATCTGGATGCTTTATTGGGAGAAGAGGGCAGGTGAAACTGAGGAGATGCAAATGGTGGAAATCAAATAGAAAGATGAGATAGGCAGCATTAACTAACAGCCAGCAAAGAAGCAGCTGGAACCTCCCCAGCGATGCTCCGTGTGAGGGACGGAGGCATCTCCGGATGAACAGGGGTCTCAGTCACAACGACTGCTTCCGTCTTCTCCAAAGGCTGACAGAAAATGGAGTCTGGCTTCAGACCTTATAGTAAGGCTTATCTGCCCCCGGCCACTAGGTGGAGCTAGAGCAACAAGAGCACAACAGTTACCGTATTTTTCAGAATATAAGACTCACCTTTTTCCCTCAAAAAAGAGGCTGAAAATTTGGATGGGTCTTATACATCAAATACAGCATTTTTTGCCTCCCGAAGCCCCGCCCCCTTCACCAAAATGGCCGTGCATACCCTTATGGAGGCTTTCAGAGAGCTCCTGGGGGCTGGGGAGGGCAGTAATGAGCAAATAATGGACCATTTATGCCCCCCCAACCCCCAGCAGCACTTTATAAGTCTCCATAAGGCTATGCATGCGAATTTTTTGACAAAAAATGGGCTTGTTTTTTTGAAAAACGGGCATTTGCTCATTTTTGCCCCCCCCCCCCGAGCACTCTGCAAGCCCCCCCAAGGCTATTCATGACTTTTTAAATGGGGGGGGGCGTTTTTACAAAAATGGGCTGTTTTGGGGAGGTTTGCAGAGTGTAAAAAATTTTTTCCCTCCTGGAAAGCTCTTTAACTGGTTGATGAGAATTACATTGATCAAGCGCTTTGCCAGCAGAAACAAAGTCTTAGATGCTGCAGATTGTCAGCGACTTCCTTTTCCAGCACATGGATAAATACACCTGGAAACATCTACCTACCTACCTACTTTCTCTCTCTCCCTACCTACCTACTGTATTTCTCTATCTCTTTTTATTTTTCTCTCTCTATCCCTACCTACCTAATGTATTTCTCTATCTCTATATCTCTCTCTATTTCTCTCTCTCGCTATCCCTTTATCTACCTCCCTACCTAACTATTCTCTCTCTCTCCCTACCTACCTACTGTATTTCTCCCTCTTTCTCTCCCTCTACCTACCTACCTACTTTAAAAAAAATTTGCCTCTTCAAAACCTTGGTGCGTCTTATACTCCGGTGCATCCTATACTCCGAAAAATATGGTATATGTTGTGGCATGACAACCTTTATAAGTTAGGAGGAGACCCTGAGACCATCTAGCCCAACCCCCTCCTCTCTGCAGGAATCCCAGTTCAAGCTTCTCTAATTGATGGCTGCTCAGTCTTCACTCTCAGACGATCCATGAAGAGGAGACTGAACATCTCTGCTTTACTGGCTCAGCTCTAAAACAACTCATATTTTTATCATATGTTTTCTCTCATTCAGTTAAAATCTCCTCTCTTGTAACTGAATTCACTTTTTCCATGTCTGACACTCTGGAATAATAGTCAGCAGATCTTACACTCATGTGTAACAGAGTCAGTTATTGGAAGAGTTTTGTATCCAATTGTGGGATTCAAATCCTTTTACTCCTGGTTCTGTGGGCATGGCTTGGTGGTCTTGTGACTGGGTGGGTGTGGCTTGGTGGTCATGTGATTGGGTGGTCATAGCTTGGTGGTCGTGTAACTGGGTGGGCGTGGCTTGGTGGTCATGTGATTGGGTGGGTGTAGCCAACTTGACATCATTCACGTCAAGGGGTACCTTGCCTGGCCTCTCCTTGCCTCAACAAGATACAATTTCCCTGTCTATTTATTTACTACTAATGAACATCCAAAATACACAATTTAATCCTATGTATAAATGCCATATGTGTACATACATATTACATAGTTTAGTGTGTGTATAGGCACACAAAAAGATACATTATCTACTTTATACACTATATGTACACACACACACACACACACACAAACACACACACACACAGAGCTCTTCTAAAACTATACACATTCAACCTCACTAATTGTGTTTGGAAAAACACACCCAGAGTCCACTTTCTGGCACAAATTTAACTATCACTTCTGCACATTAGAACATTACACAGGCCTTCAGATGTTGTTCTCTAGCCTGCACATGACTGTTAGAGCCAGGAGATGTCATGGATTGAGTAAAATGTGGCAAAGCTCACTTAACAACGCTCTTGCTTAGCAACCAAAATGTTGGGCTCAATTCTCATACGTCAAGGACTGTCTCTGCCTTCCTCTGCATGGCAGCCTTGTCCTAGTAAACTCCTTCCCTTTTCTGACAATTTTCCTCTCTCTTAGAGGCACCAAAATAATCCAGAGGATATAAGGTCTCCAGCTGGAGCAGGGGGTTAGACTAGATGACCTCCGAGATCCCTTCCAATCCTAGATTGCTGTGCTGTTTCAAAGAATCTTCTGAAGCCTTCCTTCCTCTCTTCTTTTTTCTCTTCCTCCCTCCCTCCATGTATGTATATATATATATATATCCATCCACCCATCTATATCTTATTCACTTTCTTTTCCCTCCCTCCCCCATCTTTTTCTTTCTTTCTTTCTTTCTTTCTTTCTTTCTTTCTTTCTTTCTTTCTTTCTTTCTTTCTATCTTTCTTTACCTTTTATTTCTTTCTTTACCTTTTCTTTCTTTTTTCTTTTCTTTCTTGTTTCTCCCTTCTCTTTCTTTCTCTCCCTTTCACCCTCTTTCTTTCTTTCTCTTTGTATCCCTTCCTTTCCTCCTTCCAAAGCTAGGAGATCCACCTTAAACAAAAACTCATTTGGATGAAACCGGCCATTACACACACACACACACACACACACACAAACACACAAACTCTCTCTCTCTCTCTCTCTCTCCCTCCCTCCCTCTCTCCCTCTTCAAACCATCTCTGACCCTCGCCTCATTGTTTGCTTTTAGCGGCAGGCCGATCGCCAAAGTCCTTTCCAAGGGTGCTCTGGGGATCCCCCCCCCAAACCCCCAGGTTGCTTCTGGAGGGGGCAGGCAGATGGGCAGCATTCCCCCCTCCCTGGGCGCCTGCAGCCTCGGAGCCTGCAGCAACTCCCAGCCCTTGCACAGCGAAGGCAATGAACAACTTCTCACTCGCCAGAAGATTTTCTTTAGTGTGGAAGGGCCCAGAGTTGCTCCAAGGCTGCAGGCACCCAGGGTGGGGGGGGGGGGGGGGATGCTGTCGTTCTTCCCTCTCCCAAAGCAACCTCAGAGGTTTTCAGCTCCTCTGCAGAGGCATTTCTTTAAACAAACCCCCCCAAAAACCACAAGATCCGGAGCTGCCAGTATCCAGTAAGAGATGCATCTCGTGGCCTGGCCCAGCCCATCCCCTGCCCCACCCGCCACCCCCAAATTGCACCTCATTGTGAGCATCTCTCAGCCGTTGTGTGCAGGGAAAAACCTTGCACAGTAAAGAAAAACTTCCCAAGAGTTCGAGAAATTGTTAATTAACTCACACTCACAAGAAGGTTTTCTTTACTGTGTAAGGTTTTTCCCTGCACACAACGGCTGAGAGACGCCTGCAGTGGGGTGCAATTTGGGCCCAACCCCCACCCCAAGGCAAGGCCCATCAATTCAATACGACTCAATAAGCCAGGGGTTGCTCCCTCGACCGGCTCCACCGAAGATCCCCTTCATCCTTTTTGAGTCGGTCCGCTTTGCCGCCCGGTGAACAACTGAGCCAAACCGCTCCTGCCAAGCGGCTTCCCCCAACTCCCCATGCCTGACCATTAAGCCAACCGATGGTTATGCAACCGGAAGCAACTGGGTGCAAAGCTGGGTTGACAATGAGCCTCCGAGGTCTCCCTCCTGCCTGCTTGCCCAGCACTTGCTCAGAGACCTCCTACCCTCCGGCTCCCCCCCCCCCCCGCCTCCCCCCAACATCCCCCATGCCTGGGCACAGACATTCACCGGTTCTTTCTTCTTTCTTCTAAGCCCTGGTTGGTTGGTTGGTTGGTTGGTTGGTTGGTTGGTTAAAGTGCGCTTGGATCCGAAAGCTCCATCACTGGAGGCTTTTAAGAGGGAGAACTTTTCAGCTGCCAGCGGGCAAAGAAAGCTCTCAGCGATGATCGGCACTGCTGTGGCTCCCGCCGGCTGGGTGGACAAAGGAGCAGGTGGCGGCTGCGGCCTCAGTCTGACACGAGCTGAGGGCCTGGTCTGGGGAGGTGGGGAGTGGCTCACCCAGGCAGCTACTGCAACAGCAGGGCTGGCCAGGTCCCACCCTGTGTGTTGCATCCCCCTCCCAGTTTTCGCCCATGCCTCCATGTTGTTTTTGGGTGTGCAACACGCGGGAGATCCTAGCTGCAGTTTACTCGTGAGCAACATTGGCCAGGAGAGGCAGGGAGAAAGGCCAATGGGGCTCACGAGTAAACTGAGGTTCCTAAGTGGGATCGAGCCAGGGGTGGGTTCTGGCTACCGCTACTGCCGGTTGCTCTGCGCATGCACAGAAGCCAAAAACAATATGGCCGAGAGAACCGGTTCAGGGACGTGGCCAGCCTGGGTTGCTGCTGGTTCCAGCAACCCAGGCCACCAGGTTACTACCTTTTCAGCCAAACTGGTCCAAACAGGTAGGAACCCACCTCTGATCTGGAGGTGTTTTCCATCAGGATTACAAGGGAGACGATTAGCCTGACAGATTTCTTCTTGATCAATCCATGATTTCTGGGAATCAATCTGTTGTTTTCAAAGAGTTTATGAATAATCTTTTTTTTCTCTGTTCATTTTATTTGTTATCTGCTCTAAAATATTTCCTATAATTGACCAACTGTGTCTATTATATTTTCTCTATAGTATGATAAATTTTTCTCAAACTTTTTCATTCACTTATGAAGATTATGCAGTATTTGTATCCTATTTAACCATATTTGGAGATGAGACAATTGTAGAAGAAAGATTCAATGTGGGATAACAAAGTTTTCTCTTTTTCAAATTCCTGGATGTTCCCATTCTAGTTTCATCCCTTTCTGGAGAAGAATGAATTTTGGAATATTTCTGAGATGAAACTGTACTTGGACCAAAATGGAGAGATAACAGCAGATCTGGGCATTTCAGGCTTCTTGGTTCTCCCCAGAGAGGATCCCAGGACAGAGACTCTGGCATATTTTAAAAGACAGAGACTTTCTATCAGACAAGATGCTCTTTCAGGGCTTAAGTTGCTCAATAAGGTGGGATAACTTTTGGTGTCTTTTCTCTGTTTTCCAAAGCCTGAGGTCCCATTTCAAGTGGGCAAAGCCTAGAGTCTCCAGGGTGGTTGGCCTTCCATGCCAGTTGGTGTCATCTAATGGAAGTTCTTCAACAGACGGGACCTAAGTGAAGGGGCTTTGCCATGTTTTATGGAAACCTTTCAAGATCTTACTGGTCAGAGGTTTCTTTCTTCATCACAGTTTTATTCTATCTTTAAAAAATCTAATGGAATAAAAGTTTCCTAAAAATTTTATAGTAAACTTTATTCTCAGTTTTAATATGAATATATCATCATACTTAAATCTTTTTTTCAATTCCATCCCTCTAGACTATTAAGTAGAAAAGTACCTTAGTGCAATGTTAAATGCCAAAAGGAAAAGGAAGGAACTAAATGAAGAATCTGCCAGTTGTTATACCTCCTGCATCTGTTTAGAAGTAGTTAGAGATTTCATATTTACCTCAGTGAAGACCAGAGGCTACTTGTCTCCATCCATTTCTACCTCCATTTTCCATGGACGGAGAGTCCTAACATATTTTCTTTGGCATTCCTTGTTTTTCTGCTCAGTCCCTGCCTGAGTCCAGATGTGCGGAAAGTTGTCATCCTGGATTTGTCAAGAGGGCTCGAGAAGGAGAGCCAGTTTGCTGCTATGACTGCGTTCCTTGTCCGGAAGGGACCTTCTCCACTCAGGAAGGTGGGTGACATTGGAGGAAAGGAAGTGGAAGTGATTCATTACATACATGAAATAATAAAGTTTGGTTCTGAACATCACACAGGAAATTATTCGGGTCCCAATTCTTATCTCACTTTCATAGACGATTAAACAAAAAATGATTTTTTAAAAAAAGTCTTATACTTCTTACCGTCTCTCAGTAGAGGTACTAATAAATGTGTCCTAGACAATATCTCCTGGTATCACTTATTGTCGAAATAAGGTATTTCCTGAAAGGTAAAAGGAGAGAATAGTAAGGGAATATGTTTTTTTTTTTCCTCAGATGCAGGAAAATGCACCAAGTGTCCAGATGACAAATATCCAAATGAGGACAGAATCCAATGTATCCCCAAAGTTATAACCTTCCTGTCTTATGAAGAACATCTGGGCATCATCCTGGTCTCTTTTGCCCTGCTCTTGTTCCTAACTACAGGCCTTGTTTTAATCATCTTCACTAAATGCCGAGAAACTCCCATTGTCAAAGCCAACAACCGGGATCTCTCCTACATCCTCCTGGTCTCCCTCCTGCTTTGCTTCTTGTCTTCTTCTCTCTTCATTGGTCAACCAAGGAAAGCCACCTGCCTTCTCCGACAAATGGTTTTCAGCATCATCTTCTCAGTTGCTGTTTCTTCTCTCTTGGCCAAAACCATCACAGTGGTACTGGCTTTCCTGGCCACAAAACCAGGAAACCGAGTGAAGAGATGGTTGGGGAAGAGCTTGGCCAACTCCATCATCCTCTCTTGTTCTGCAGTCCAACTTGTCGTCTGCTCCATCTGGCTGGGACTTTCTCCCCCCTTCCCTGACTCTGACCTCCACTCCCAGCCTGGAGAGATCATCCTGCAATGCAACGAAGGGGCTGTTGTCATGTTCTACGTCACCCTCAGCTACATGGGCTTCCTGGCTGCCATCTGCTTCATGGTGGCTTTCCTGGCCAGGAATCTGCCTGGGGCCTTCAATGAAGCCAAGCTGATCACCTTTAGCATGCTGGTCTTCTGCAGCGTCTGGGTGACTTTTGTGCCCACCTACCTGAGCACCAAAGGGAGATACATGGTGGCTGTGCAGGTCTTCTCCATCCTGGCCTCCAGTGCTGGTCTGCTGGTCTGCATCTTCATCCCCAAGTGCTACATTATCCTTCTGAGGCCAGACCTGAACACAAAGGAGCAGCTTACAGCCAGAACAAATGTAAAAACATGAGAAAAAACACCATGATATTTAAGAATGGTATAATGTCCATTTATTTGAACGAATACCCGAATTATTTCCACTTAGATAGTATAAGGAACCAAAGAACATATCTACATGTTTCCAAATGGGAAATTGTTAAAGGATTTTAATTCTTATAACTGCCTTCCTTTTCACCTCAATAAATCTTGCTAAAGAGAACTCTGCTAAAGTCATTCAGAGGAATTTGTTGTTCACCAACAGCCAATGAATTTGACACCTTTTAAAAAACCTTTTTTTAAAAAAAGATTCCTATGGACAGCACTAAAAGTGTATGTGTGAGAGAATGAATAGGAAAAGTGGTAAGATAGATTCTATGGGAGCCAAGCTCCAACTACCATGTTATTTGATAATCTCCATGAGAACAATTGACCATCCCACCAAGCCAGAGAAGGTGGGGGCCTCCAGGTCCTCTTGCTTAGATGTTCTCATCCAATGAGATCTAGTTAGTTCTCCATTCCCATAGTTGCTCCTGCCCTGCTAAAGAAGCTTTTCTATGAGATCCACTATCCTGTCTCCATCTCCTTATTGGGTGATAAGGACAGCACAAACAGCCAGTTCTTTTCCCCAATGCATAGGCCAAGGTGAGAGTGGAGTCCAGAAGATGTGGGTGGAGAAACCCCACAGGAGAGTCAGACTGCATCCTGAGGAGATTGGGCTCCTTGTGGCTGTACCAGGTGAATAGTTGCAAGCAGGAGATCGGCTGTGTCTCAAACTCCATCAGAGGAAAAAAATAGGGTCTTCCTCTCTTCAAGTTGAGAAGCCCAGCAGTGCAACCCTTGAAGGTCTGACCTGCTGGTTTGCCCTCAGTCATCTCAGGCTGCTTCCAGCCCCAGAAGCCCCAGAAATAAGCCCTACCAAGAACTCAGCTCCAGGCTCCTCAGAAGCTAAGAGAAGGGAGAAGAAAGGGGAAGTTCTTATTACAAGATCCTCAACATCTCTGGAGATAAATTCCAATGGACTATCAGGCAATCCATGTATGACCACAATTTCTGTTGCTAAGCAAGGCAGTTCTTAAGTAAGTTCTGCCTCATTTTACAACCTGCTTGCCACAGATGTTAAGCAAATGAGCGTGGTCATTAAGCAAATCTTAGGTTGATCCCATCTTCCTTGTTGGCCTTTTGTGGAGGGTTGGAGGCTTCTTCTGAGTGGCTTCTCCAGAGCAGCGAAGGCAGGAGAAGGCCCACAAGTGGGAGGCTGCCAATCAGGATGACTCATTGCAGGGGATTCTTCCTCTTTCCTGGAACTGAGGAAGGAGGCAGGAAGTGGGAGAGTGGAAATAACTCCTGGGTGCAAACATAGAGTAGATATCCAGGAGGGAATCCAGGAGGTCTCTTAATCTGTCCCGGGGTGGCTTTCCCCAGCTTGGCCATTTCAGATAGGTTCAACCACAACTCCCAGAATTCCCAGCAGAGCGTTGATTGCATCATCATGGATGCTTCTGACCTATGGGCCACCCAGCCCTGGTCCTTCTTGGAATTGTAGTTGATGCACCTGCTGGCTGATGGAATGGAGAAGGGGCCTCCTAGAGGCCATCCACTCGTGCACAATTTGCAGGCTGGATTTGGGCAAAACATGAGGACGTAAATCATGAGGACATAAACCCAAAGGATCCTAAATGTTACAATTCCTATACTGTTTAATTCAGTGTTTGTCCTCTCTGGCAACTGAAATGTATTAATTATTAGTTTTAAATTTATTGAATTTAGCTGGAGTAGAATAAGAAGAAAAAGATAAGTATAGAAAAAAGACCATTGTGCCACAAGACACAAATACACACACAAACACACAGTTCACAATTCTTCATATATGCAAGATATAAAGTTTTATGCAGCAGTTTCCATAAAGGACACCCATAGTTATAACAGCCAAAGCCCAGTTGACACGTTTAAGTAACTGTTCAGAAACAGCAGGATTTCTTTGAGGAATCAGGCCCACAAAGTTCCCCTTCCAAGGTTGGAGACCAAAAGGCAGAGAGGCCATTTCTGTGCTCTCTCCATCAGGATCCAGATAACTGAGGTGCCCTTAAAGAGGAGAGGGGCCTGGGCAATGACTGGGAGCTATCGGTCCAAGTGAAAGTCCAAAGATCTGGTTACAATGTTGAGGTCCCCTTTTATTCTAGGTCTCCCAGGGCTGCAGCAGCAACAGACACAACATCAAAGGTTTGGTCTCAGGTCTACAAATGGAGCCGCACCAGTGTTGGCAAACACACCTGGGTCCCCCTTCTCGGAGGAAGGAGGCCTTATTTGTTGCCAAGCACGAATCACGAGGATGCATGAATTAACATCCAGAGGCCACCAGATTGGGGCAGGCTGTTCTCATTCATTATCCACAACTGATGGAGTCTTAACAGCCATGAATCAACAGGTGGAAGGCCGGTGTCCAGTAATTAATGGTCAGTTCTGTCCTATTTTTTAGATATGATAACTGCAACCTCAGTGTGATGGTAAATTCCTTGAAGACACATGAATTGTTCCTTTATCTGAGGAAAGTATTCACTACATGGGGAACAGTCAAGTCTGTCATATGTCTTTTTAGGTCCCCTTCTTGGTAAATGGAATTGCATCAAATCAAATAAATGATATTACAATCAAAGACCAGAACAAATAAAAACACTCAAGGAATGTCCATTTAAAAATTCTAGACTGAAATAATAAATCACAGATAAAATCTATATTAAAATCACAATTTGACATCCAATCTGTCAGTTACACATGGCCTAACGATACTATAATATCACTCCTTAAACCCTGAGGCCCATAGCCATTAAATACTAAAAGGAAAAGGACTGGTAATCCAAAAGAGTTTCCTATATCAGTGGTGTAAAATAGCTATGGTGGATTAATCACGTGTTTCCCATGGATCCCCAGTGCTGCTGCGGAGAATCGAGCCACCTCTGCTGTAACCACAGTCTGTTCGGCCTTAAGCAGTCACTGGAGCTAAGCAGTGTCGGAATGGCCAGGATGCCTATCGGTTATTGGGAGGAAAAGTTTCTTTCTGATATCTCCATAGAAAGAGCATCGAAGGAGTCTGTGTCCAACTGCCTATCCAGGAGAGGAGGGAGGATTGTTTGGAGACCCAGTGAAAGCCCAAATTGCCTTCTCCTGCCTACTAAGTGGAAAGAATATCTCCTTTCAAATGAAAGAAACATTAACAATTCTTCCAATATCATAATGGTGTTATATCTCATGTTTTTACATTTATTTACCTTCAAATAAAAGCCAAAGGGGCGACTTGGAGCCAATCACCAGGGGACTCGAGTTCTAATCCTCCCTTAGGCATGAAAACTTCCTGGGGGATTTTGGGCCAATCACCAGGAGACTCCTGAGTTCCTGTCCCACCTTAGTTCTTATTGAATGGGGCTGTGAAAGTTGGAAATATTTTCTCAGATTTATTTGGGATACCAGAATTGGGGATTCCTAGAGTGTGAGATGTCCGAGTGTCCAATATTGTCCATTACATCTCATGCTTTTCCATTTGTTCTGGCTGTGAGATGCTCCTTTGTATTCAGGTCTGGCCTCAGAAGGATAATGTAGCACTTGGGGATGAAGATGCAGCCCAGCAGACCAGCACTGGAGGCCAGGATGGAGAAGACCTGAACAGCCACCATGTATTTCCCTTTGGTGCTCAGGTAGGTGGGCACAAAAGTCACCCAGACGCTGCAGAAGACCAGCATGCTGAAGGTGATCAGCTTGGCTTCGTTGAAGGTCCCAGGCAGATTCCTGGCCAGGAAATCCACCGTGAAGCAGATGGCAGCCAGGAAGCCCATGTAGCTGAGGGTGACATACAACATGACAACAGCCCCTTCGTTGCATTGCAGGATGATCTCTCCAGGCTGGCAGTGGAGGTCAGAGTCAGGGAAAGGGGGAGAAACTCCCAGCCAGATGGAGCAGATGATAATTTGGACAGCAGAAGAAGAAAGGATGATGGAGTTGGCCAAGCTCTTCCCCAGCCATCTCTTCACTCGGTTTCCTGGTTTTGTGGCCAGGAAAGCCAGCACCACTGTGATGGTTTTGGCCAAGAGAGAAGAAACAGCAACTGAGAAGATGATGCTGAAAACTGTTTGACGGAGAAGGCAGGTGGCTTTCCTTGGTTGACCAATGAAGAGAGAAGGAGACAAGAAGCAAAGCAGGAGGGAGACCAGGAGGATGTAGGAGAGGTCCCGATTGTTGGCTTTGACAATGGGAGTTTCCCTGTATTTAATGAAGATGATTAAAACAAGGCCTATGGTTAGGAAGAAGAATAGGGCAAAAGAAACCAGGATGATGCCAAGATGTTCTTCATAAGACAGGAAGGTTATAACTTTGGGGATACATTGGACTCTGTCCTCATTTGGATATTTATCATCTGGACACTTGATGCATTTTTCCACATCTGAGAAACCAAAAAGCAATTTTCTTTAACATTCTCTCCTTTTATCTGACAGTAAATACCTTCTTTGGATAACAACTGATACCATGGACATTTTCCAAGAATTATTTCTTAATGATTTCATTAAAAAGAGCATAAGAAGGATTTTTTAATTAAAAAAATAGCTAGGTATTTGAAGTTGAGGGAAGTCCTAGGATGTTAATTATTTTCTGTGTATTGTGTAGAATCTTCATAGAGAGCTACATTACTAGAAATTAGTAATGAATCATATAATCTTTTAGGCAAACATCCTGGTCCTGCTACATGGCAGTTAATATACTGGACTTGGAGGATACCTACAGTATCTTGTAACACTTAAAAACAATCTTGAATTGAGGAGAAACTTCCTAATAGTAAGGACAATTAACCAGTGGAACAGCTGGCCTCCAGAGGTTTTGGGTTCTTCAACACTGAATGTTTTAAAGAAGAGACTGGACAGTCACTTGTCTGAAATGGTATAGGTTCTCCTGCTTGAGCAGGGGTAGAAGATCTCCAAGTTCCCTTCCAGCTCTACTCTGATTTATTGATCTACATGACTGGCAGAATATTTGTGTAATGAGTTCCCCCCATAACTATCCACAGCACCACATTATGGACCAGTGACACCTTCTCAGTGATCTTCAAGGGGAGGATTCAATATACATTATATTGCAAGGTCTTTCAGAAGGTGGACCTAAAACAATTCATCAAGTTCAAAGAACTCAGATCTTCCTAGAAAGGTGAACTTAGCAGCACATGTACAAACTAAAAAGCAGAAGAGATAATCCCTCTACTATTAGTAAAGCTTGCCCAATCTGCCACCTCCTCCTCCCAACTCTTCCCAGCCTCTCCTTCAAAGTTTTTTGATTTACTTCCTTTTAAATAATAAATTGTGGAGGTTAAAAATAAAAAAAAAATAGATGAACTTCAATCTGTCTTTTTACTTGCACTTTCATGAAAATGTTTTGGATGGATCCAGCTCCACAAAGCCTCCTATTTTCCTCAGTGTGACCCACCTTCCTGAGTGGAGAAGGTCCCCTCCGGACAAGGAACGCAGTCATAGCAGCAAACTGGATCTCCTTCTCAAGCTCTCTTGACAAATCCAGGATGACAATTTTCCGCACATTTGGACTGAGGCAGAGACTGAGCAGAAGAACAAGGAATGCCAAAGAAAAGATGTTAGGATTCTCTGCCCACGGAAAATGGAGGGAGAAATGGATGGAGACAAGTAGCCTCTGGTCTTCACTGAGGTAAATATGAAATCTCTGACTCCTTCTAAACAGATGCAGGAGGGATAACAACTGGAAAATTCTTCATTTACTTCCTCCCTTTTGATTTTGGTATTTAATATTACAGTAAAGTACTTTTCTACTTTAAACTTTATTAACGGATTGAATTTTTAAAAAATTAAGTATGATGATGTATGTAAAAGATTTAGGAAACTTTTATTCCATTAGATTTTTTAATATAGAATAAAACTGATGAAGAAAGAAGCCTCTGACCAGTAAGATCTTGAAAGGTTTCCATAAAACATGGCAAAGCCCCTCCACTTAGGTCTCATCTGTTGAAGAACTTCCATTAGATGATACCAACTGGCATGGAAGGCCAACCACCCTGGAGACTATAGGCTTTGCCCACTTGAAATGGGACCTCAGGCTTTGGGAAACAGAGAAAAGACACCAAAATTTCTCTCACCTTATTGAGCAACTTTAGCCGTGAAAGAGCAGCTCGATTGATAGAAAATCTCTGTCTTTTAAAATACGCCAGAATCTCTCTCTTGGGATGTTCGTTGGGGAGAACCAAGAAGCCATGAATGCCAACATCTGCTGTTATCTCTCCATTTTGGTCCAAGTACAGTTTAAAGCGGGAAATATTCCAAAATTCATTCTTCTCCAGAAATGGATGAAACTAGAATGGGAACATCCAGGAATTTGAAAAACAGAAAACTTTCTTTCTTATCCCACATTGAATCTTTCTTCTACAATTGTCCAATCTCCAAATATGGTTAAATAGGGTACAAATACTGCCAATATCTTCATAAGTAAATGAAAAAGTTTGAGAAAAAATTGTCAATCACATACTGACAAAATATAAAGAAAATATAATCCACACAGTAGGTCAATTATAGGGAACATTCAATAAAATGAACAGAGAAAAAAAAAGATGATCCATAAAGTCTTTGAAAACAACAGGTTGATTCCCTGAAAGCATGGGTTGATCAAGAAGAAATCTTTCAGGCTAATCTTCTCCCTTGTAATCCCTATGGAAAACACCTCCAGATATGCTAATTATGCTTTATTGTAATGTGACTTTAACAAAAAATTTAAAATCTGAAAGAACAAATCTCCCACCACCACTTTTCTCAGCCTGAAAAGTTAGGGAGGATCCTTTCTGAATTTCTTTCTCTCCCATTTTGCAGCTGCAGGATTCTCCCCTCTTATCTGATCCTTCCCTATGCAGCCGCTCTTCTCCTCATCCCAAAAGTCATTCTCACACATCATTACACTTCCTAAATAGATTATGGGAACTCTGGTGATAGAACTGGATTTCAGTAAAGGACCCACAAACATTTTTGTGATGTGATTAGAAACGGGAGGGGTGGTATGATAACTAATTGGATAAAAACTGTCTTCAAAATGATACTCAAATAATTTTAACCCTTTTTAATCTTTCCTTTGAAACCTAAAGGTGATGGATATCAATTTGCCATTGGTCATCAATTTTTCTGTTATTAATATGGTAATTAATACGATCTTAGAGTAAGCTAATTTGATGTGATTTAAAGAATATAAAGTCTTTCAACTTAGAAGCTTTATTTGAAACTTTATTTTAAATTTCATTTAGAAAGTTTGATAAAATAACAATGGTTTTAAATCAACTTAAAGGCAATAATCAGAAGCAAGCAACAATTGTTGAATAGGATGGATTGGATGGATGGACTGGAATTTAATTTGCTGCTGGCATCCCTGAAGGAGGAGTCTGGTTTGAAGGCAGGCTGCTTGGAGATGGCTGGAGAGGCCATGGACCCTGAAGACTCAAAGTGGACAGAATGGATGACTGATGAAATGGATTCTTTCAAGAAGATTGAGGGAGATTGAGGAATGAACTTGTCATATTTAACTGGAAAACAAGTCTTAAGAGCCATTGTTTTCCATTTACAGGAGGTCCTATGACTTTGGGGAATGGAAAGCAGTTGTTGGGAAAGATCCTAATTAAAACTTTAAGGAAATGTATTATTATTAAGAATCAACCAAAGATGTTTAACCCTGGACAGATTCTGGATGGATCAGAGGTAATGATTGTGGTGGTCTGTGGTAGATAAGAAGCCCCTATAAATATTCTGTGAGTTAAATACAACAGCAGATAACACAGAAGTTTGAAGTTTTGAAATTTAACTTTATTGTTGGATTGCCTGTTAACTACGTTTTTTATATTAAGCAGATAGATGACAAGTCAAATAGTTGCAAATAGATGTGTAATTTATAATGGTGGGCCTGTTTTGCAAGGGGGAGAAACTATTATAGCTGTATTGCATTCAACTGGGGGGACAATATGCATGTTTTTGTCTGTTTTTAATGCACACTTTAAAAAAAATGTGTTGCCTACTTTTGGTTTGTCATTGTAATAGTTTTATTTTACCTTTTTGAATAAAAAAAAATTATAAGAGGAATATCAAGTTTCCAGAAACAATATTTATGATTAGCACGCAGAGAAGGGTGCATAAGTAAAAAGCAGTAGAAAAATATCTGATTTTTAGCAACTAGGACTTGACTAACAATAGAATCTAATATAAGAACATGAATGATGGACTGGAAAAAAGATGAGGGATACCAAACTTCATATGTATGCTTGTGAAAAGGATCTCAAAATCATAGTTAACTCAAATAATGTTTAACCCTTTTTAATCTTTCCATAAAACCTGAATGTGATGGATAACAATTTGCCATTGGTCATCAATTTTTCTATGTTGTCATTAATATGGTCATTAATACTATCTTAAAGTAACCAAATTTGATGTGATTTAAAGAATATAAAGTCTTTTAACTTAGGAGCCTTATTTGAAACTTCATTTAAAAAGTTTTCCAAAACTTGTATTTTACCTCTTGGAATAAAATAAAATTTTATAAAGGAATATCAAGTTTCCTGAAACAATATTTATGATTAGCACACAGTAGAAAAATATCTGCTTTTTAGCTACTAGGACTTGACTAACAATATAGTCTCATATAAGAAGATTGATGATGGACTAGAAGAAAGATGAGGGATACCAAACTTGATATGTATGCTTCTGAAAATGATCTCAAAATCGTAGTTAACTGGAAACAGAATCTGAGTCAGCCGGGAGATGTTCATGGAAAGAAGGCAAATGCAGCAGTAAGAATCTCAGGAAGTGAATGTTCTGATTTGGGGAGACCCCAACTCAAGGACCAGGTCCCCTTGCAGGCACCAAGCTTGGAGGAGAATTTGTACAAAATCTACGTGAACTTCAGGGAAAGACAATGAAGCCAAGGAAGAGATCAAAGGAGTTGCTCTTAGCCTTGAGGAAATACAACAAGGAGAAGAGCTGAATACCAGGAGGAGTCTGGGAGCCCCTTTTCCAACTGACACAATCTCTTGGTTGGAGAAGAGAGGATACAGCCAATGGTGGGATTCAGCAACTTCAGGCTCTCCAGTAGTAAAAATTCTGCCTGGCCACACCCTGCCCCACCACTACTTGCCTCGCAGGCCTTGGCTGGTGCCTTAGAGTCATAGCTGCAGCTGCTCTTTGGCTCCCTTGCCTCGACCACGTGTTCATGCAGACCAGCCTGTTTGCCTGCCTTGGCCGTGGCCTCCTGCTCGTCTTGGCCTGCTCCCGAATGCCCACCTCAGGCTGCTCCCCACCACCCCAGCAGTGGCCATTCTTCACCTTTTCCCTCTTTCCTTTCTCTTTTCTTTTTCCTTCCCTTCCCATTCGCACCGTTTTTCATCCTTTCCTTCTTTCCCATTTCCTTTCCTTTCCTTTCCCTCCCCTTCCCTCCCTCCCTCCCTCCCTCCCTCCTTCCTTCCTTCCTTCCTTCCTTCCTTCCTTCCTTCCTTCCTTCCTTCCTTCCTGGGGGTCTCAGGGAGAGTCAGGGGACCCCTTTCCTCCTTGACCCTCTCCCCAACATCTGCTCTGATGGCAATTATGGCTAAAAGGCCTTTAGAAGCTGCCCCTCCCCCTCCCCATTGCAGAAACTCCTCTTGCTGCAGAATTGGGATCTTTCAGATCTTCTTCTCCTGCCCCCCTCCCCCCCCGCACAGTCTCAGTTGCTGCTTGGAGAGGGGGAGATTTCTGGTTTTGCAGGGCTGAGAGGAAAAGGGGAAGGGTGAACAGGCCCTCCAAGGCTGCCCACCCCTTTGCGTTTTTGCAACCAAATTCTACCCCCAAACAGAGGAAACCCCCCCCCCCCCGAATACTGCAGGGAAGTGCAAGCTGGGCCCATAACTGGGCAGCGTGTTGGGGGAGAGGCTGCAGCAGCTCCGCGGTGACCAGAGGAAGGTTCGGCCAGGTCCAACCAAGAGGGGGGGGATTGACCAGCTCAGCCAAGAAATTTCAATCGTCCCTCCTGGCTCACCCGAGCCACTCCAATTTCCCCCCTGGCCAGAGGCGCCTCCGGCTAAAAGCCCCTCAGTGGACACCCCACGCACACACACACCTAACGCAGAGTTCAGAATGATGCTTCTCCCAAAGAAGTTCTGGGGAACCCAACCCCCCTCTGCTGCCCCTTCCAGAGCCCACAAAACTCCCAGGCAAAGCAGAGCCGCCTCGCTCTCAGGAGTGGGGGAGAGAATGGATGGGAGGAAGGAAAAATTGAGGAAGAGGGAGAGAGATCCAGAGAAAACGGGGAGAGGCCCTCGTCTCATTTCCACCTCCTCCTAGGCGGCCCACAAGGTTGAAAAGCTTCTGATTCCTCACTCTCACTCTCTTTTTCTTTTTTCTCCCCCCCACCCTCTCTCTCTCACACACACACTCACATACTCACACCACACACACACACACACACTCTTATCCCTGCAAGTCCCCCTTCTCTGCCTGCTCCAGAGGGAGAAGCTTGCCTGCGCAGAAGAGGCACCGATCGAAGCGCGTCCCAGTAAGTTAATCAGCCGGGCTTCCCTGGGATGCGAGCGATGCTGCCGGGCGCTTGGAAAGGACTTCGGCCACCAGCCCACCACTAAAATCAACCAATGAGGTGAGGTGCAGAGCTGGTTGGAAGAGTGTGTGTGTGTGTGTGTGTTTGTGTGTGTGTAAAATTGGCAGTTTCATCCAAAGGAGTTTTTGTTTCAGGTGGATCTAGCTTTGGAAGGAGGAAAGGAAGGGGTAGAAAGAGAGAGAAAGAGAGAGACGAAAGAAAAGGAAAAAGAAAGAAAAGGAAAAGAAAGGAAAGGAGAGAAAGAAAGAAAGAGGGAGTTATGGAAGGAAGGGAAATAAAGAAAGAGAGGGAGGGAGGAGGAAGTGAATGAGATATAGTTGGATGGATGGGTCAATAGATACATGGAGGGAGGGAGGGAAAGAGAGAAAATGAGAGGAAGGAAGGACACAAACCATGGCTTCAGAAGACTCTTTCAAACAGCACAACAATGTTTGAAAGGGCTAGAAGGGATTTTTGGAGGTCATTTTCTAGTCCACGTCCTGCTCTAGTAGGGTCAGAAGGGACCTTGGAAGCCATCTAGTCCAACCCCTTGCTCCAACAGGAGACCTGATATCCTATGGATTATTTTGGTGCCTCTAACAGAGAGGAAAATTGCCAGAAAAGGGAAGGAGTTACTAGGACAAGGCTGCCATGCAGAGGAAGGCAGAGACAGTCCTTGACTTATGACAATTGAGCCCAACATTTTGGTTGCTAAGCAAGAGCGTTGTTAAGTGAGCTTTCCCACATTTTACTCAATCCATGACGTCTCCTGGTTCTAACAGTCATGTGCAGACTAGGGAAGAACATCTGAAGGCCTGTGTAATGTTCTAATGTGCAGAAGTGATATTTAAATGTGTGCCAGAAAGTGGGCTCTGGGTGTGTTTTTCCAAACGCAATAAGTGAGGTTGAATGTGTATAGTTTTAGAAGAGCTCTATGTGTGTGTATGTGTGTTTGTTTGTACATATACATACAGGGTATAAAGTATACCTTGTAACATGTATGTACACATATGGCATTTATACATAGGATTAAATTGTGTATTTTGGATGTTCATTAGTAGTAAATAAATAGGCAGGGAAATTGTATCTTGTTGATGCAAGGAGAGGCCAGGCAAGGTACCCCTTGACGTGAGTGATGTCAAGTTGGCCATGCCCACCCAATCACATGACCACCAAGCCACGCCCACCCAGTCACATGACCACCAAGCCACACACATCAAATCACATGATCACTAAGCCATGTCCACCCAGTCACATGACCACCAAGCCACACCCACCCAGTCACAAGACCACCAAGCCTTGCCACCATTACCAGTAGTAAAAAGATTTAAATCCCAACACTGGATAAAACCCTCTTCCAATAACTGAGTCATGTTACACACGAGTGTAAGATCAGCTCACTCTTATTCCAGAGTGTCAGACATGGAAAAAGTGAATTCAATTACAAGAGAGGAGATTTTAACTGAACGAGAGAGAAAAATATGATACCAGGAAGAGCTGTTTTAGAGCTGAGCCATTAAAGCAGAGAAGTTCAGTCTCCTCTTCATGGATCGTCTGAGAGTAAAGACTGAGCAGCCATCAGTCAGAGAAGCTTGAACTGGCATTCCTGCAGAGAGGAGGGGTTGGGCTTGATGGTCACAGGGTCTCCTCCTAATTTATAAAGGTTGTCATGCCACAACATGTACGATATTTTCCGGAGTATAAGATGCACTGGAGTACAAGACGCACCAAGGTTTTGAAAGGCTTTTTTTTTAAAGTAGGTAGGTAGGTAGGTAGGTAGGTAGAGGGAGAGAAAGAGAGAGAAATACAGTAGGTAGCTATGGAGAGAGAGAGAGAGTAGTAAGGTAGGGAGGTAGATAAAGGGATAGAGAGAAAGAGAAAGAGAGAGAGAGAGAGAGAGAGAGAGAGAGAAATAGAGTAGGTAGGTAGGGATAGAGAGAGAGGGTAGGTAGGTAGAGGGATAGAGAGAGAGAAATAAAAAGAGATAGAGAAATACAGTAGGGAGGGAGGGAGAGAGAGAGAGTAGGTAGGTAGGTAGAGGTTTGCAGGTATATTTATCCATGTGCTAGAGAAGGAAATCACTGACAATCTGCAGCACCTAAGACTTTGTTTCTGCTGGCAAAGCACTTGATCAATGTAATTCTCATCAACCACTTAAAGAGCTTTCCAAGAGGGGGGAGAAAGTTTTTACACTCTGCAAACCTCCCAAAGCAGCCCGTTTTTGTGAAAACGCCCCCCCCCTTTTAAAAAAGTCATGAATAGCCTTGGGGGAGCTTGCAGAGTGCTCAGGGGGGGATGAGCAAAAAATGGCCCGTTTTTCACAAAGACAAGCCCGTTTTATGTCAAAAAAAAATGCATGCATAGCTCTATGGAGGCTCATAGAGTGCTGCTGGGGGTTGGAGGGGCAAAAATGGTCCATGTTTTGCTCATTACTGCCCTCCCCAGCCCCCAGGAGCTCTCTGAAAGCCTCCATAAGGGTATGCACGGCCATTTTGGTGAAGGGGGCGGGGCTTCGGGAGGCAAAAAATGCTTTATTCGATGTATAAGACGCACCCAGATTTTCAGCCTCTTTTCTGAGGGAAAAAGGTGCGTCTTATATTCTGAAAAATACGGTAACTGTTGTGCTGTTGTTGCTCTAGCCCCACCTAGTGGCCGGGGGCAGAAAAGCCTCACTATAAGATCTGAAGCCAGACTCCATTTTCTGTCGGCCTTTGGAGAAGACGGAAGCAGCCATTGTGACCGAGACCCCTGGTCATCCGGAGACGCCTCCGTCCCTCACACGGAGCATCGCTGGAGCGGTTCCAGCTGCTTCTTTGCTGGCTGTTAGTTAATGCTGCCTATCTCGTCTTTCTATTTGATTTCCACTCTTTGCATCTCCTCAGTTTCACCTGCCCTCTTCTCCCAATAAAGCATCCAGATCCACGCCAGGCTCCCTTTCATTGGAGGAGAATTGGGGGGCTTAGCTGCCTCTCCAGCTGCACACAGACCCACCTGCAATGGGGACGGAAGAAAGGTGGAATTCCACCAGGCTAACCACAAACCCACAAATACAGGAATTTATTTAAAAAAGAATACAGCGTTTTCCAATTAGCAGTGCTTAATATAAAAATACCATGGTATCTACTCTTTCGAACCATTAATTCCCTGAGTAATTAAATTGGCCAGATCTGTTGAGATGGTTCCCCTCCTTCTCCTCTGGATTCCTCCTCCAAAGGATCTAAGATTAATGGATCCATATTGGGACCCCCATACCTGCCACGGCTGCAGCCTTGGAGACCCCAAGATCTTTTCTCCCTCCTTCCTTCCCCTCCTCAATCTGGAGGAATATGCAGCATTCATGGCCTGGGCCAGAGTCTTCATGAGACTGTAATCCTGGTAGTCATTTTGGACCCTTCCTCTGTCCCATTTTCTCTGGGTCTCCAGTGGGGCTTTCTGGGTGCATCTTCTGCGGCCTTTGACAGAAAAGACATTCTTTGAAAGAGAACAATGAAAATAATGATCTTGAAACTTTTCTTCCACAAATAAAAAGGGTTCAAAGGCAGAATCTTTTGGCCTTTCTTTTCCCTGATAACCAAAGTTCCAAATACTATGGATGTATTTGAGAAGTCTGCGCTTGTCCATTTCATACACTGCAAAATTTGTGAGGATCCAGACTTTCCCCTCAATGGGTCCTGGGAGACGGATAAGTGTTAAATGGAAAGGAAGAATTCTCTCCCAAATGGAATCAAATTCCATGAAGTGAACAAAGACGTTGACTTGTCTCCACTTAGAGAGGGAATCCCTGAGGGCTGCTGTATGTCCAGTTGTTGAGAACACTTGTGATATAACCACACAAATTCCATTCCTGACAAGCACAGGAGTGAAAGTCCTCATGAAATTCTCTCCCTTTTCTGTGTCTGAAGCAAAGAGGCCAATCAGGGTCCATCTGAAGTGGAGGAGCAGCGGGACAATTGCTGGGTACTGGAATCCTTCTTTGGGATTCATCTGGTGGAAAAAGGGGAATCGACTTTTATCACTCAGAACCTCTGAAGCTGATCCATAATTGATCTGAAAAAGGAATTGAAAGGATTAGAGCCGTGATGGGGAACCTGTGGCATGCAGGGCGTCCTCTCCTGGCACGCCCCAGCCCAGCTCCACTAGCATCCACATGCAGGAGCCCCTCCTGCCGGCCAGCTGGTTTTCGGGCCTTTGTGGAGGGCCAGGGCGGGGGACGCGTGAGTATGCAGGGGGGGGGCTCACATTGCGCAAGAAACTCTGGCGGGCTGGAAGTGAGTGTGAATGGCTCCCCCCCCCCCCCCCCCCCGTGCTTCCTGGCTCAGTTTAGAGGCTTCCTTCAGCCTTCAAACAGTTGCAGGGTTTGGGGGGATGTTTGCTTCCAGGTTGGTGCATGAGGCTTTCCAGGGTCAAAATGGAAAAAAAACAAAACACCCCTGCTTTCTGCACCCCATTTTGGCCCTGGAAAGCCTTCTGCACCAACCTGGAAGCAAAAATACCCCCCCCCCCCAAAAAAAAACAACCCTGCAACTGTTTGATGGCTGAAGGAAGCCTCCAACTGAGCGAGAAAGCACTGGAGGCCCAGACCATTCACTTCCAGCCAAGCAGAGTTTCCTGCACAATGTGAGCATACACACACACACACACACACACACACACACACACACACACTGCATACTCATGCATCCCTCGCCCTGACCTGGCCAAAATGGGGTGCAGAAAGTGCAGGGTTCCCCCCCCCCCCGTTATTCCCAAATTGTGAGCTCTTAGGAAAGTATCCCCTCCTTGTGGGTTGCTAACGGTGGTGGGTTTTAAAATTGCCAAGGGTCAGGGCGAGGGATGCATGGGTATGCAGTGTGTATGTGTCTGTGTGTGTGTGCGTGTGCGTGCGTGTGCGCGCTCACATTGTGCAGGAAACTGCGCTGGGCTGGAAGTGAGTGGTCTGGGCCTCCAGTGCTTTCTCGCTCAGTTGGAGGCTTCCTTCAGCCTTCAAACAGTTGCAGGGGTTTTATTTCTTACTTTTTGCTTCCAGGTTGGTGCAGGAGGCTTTCCAGGGCCAAAATGGGGTGCAGAAAGAACAGGTTTTTTTTTTCCCCATTTTGGCCCTGGAAAGCCTCCTGCACCAACCTGGAAGCAAAAAACCCCAAACAAGCCCTGCAACTGTTTGAAGGCTGAAGGAAGCCTCCAACTGACCCAGGAAGCCCTGGAGAGCCAGGCCATTCACACTCACTTCCAGCCCACCAGAGTTTTCTGCCCCAGGGCAGAAATGGAAACCTGTCCTGTGGAGCCCACTGCCACTTGGGCGGAGGAGGACGACGACACGAAGAAGAGGAGGAGGAGGAGAATGGCGAGACTTTGCAGGAGCCGGCAGGGAGCAGGTCAGGTGGGGCTGGCTGGCTGGCTGGGGAGGGGGCAATCATGGTGATTAGGTGGCAGCAGCCTTCATGCCCCAACTGTGCTGGGGAGGAAATAAGAGGCCCTTCTTGAATGGGGATGAAAGTACACAGACACCCTGCCTCCCTGCTCAGGTGTCGGCCACACCAGTTTGGGTGCCCTGGCTGAAGCACGCTTTCTCTTATTATGGAATATAGGAACTGACATGGAATTCCAGGATCAAACAGAAAAGGTTTATTGCGCAAGATTCAGTCGCAACACAAGAAAGCACAGACTGAATCCCGAAGGATTCTTTTGCAAACACTATTATAGATCTGACAGCCCCCCCCCCCCAGGCCCTCCCCCTTCCCTTCTCTTAAAGCTAAAATAACTTGTGGCTTTTCTAAGTAAGTCACAGGTAACTTGCAAAACTATCTAAGTTTCCTGTCTTCAATTCTGCGGTTTGGCTAGGTGTTATTTAAGCTTCCTCTTGCAAACCCTTAATCTCCTCACTAAAGTTTTCCTCTTACAGAACTCTTAACATGCTCCATTATAAAGACAGTTACATATATTTAAGATTCCTATTATCCCATATTATTCCATTCCATCTTATTCCCCCCTTTGGAAGTTTTTCCATGCAGAAACTTCCACTGCTTCTTATCTGTCTGTTTCTGTTCAGTAAATAGGTAACATTCAATACTTCTTAATAAGCAAGCAAGCATATAATATTTCACAGTGCATGGGTAGATCCAGCAATTTGGTTCAAGCTTTCTTGAAATTCCTCTGACAATTGTTGCAGTCCACCTACACCTGTTCCAATCGCTGTCTTTTCAGAATTGATAGAAAAGTATTTAAAGAGTGTGAATGGCCTGTCTCCTTCCTGGCTCAGTTGGAGGCTTCCTTCAGCCTTCAAACAGTTGCAGGGTTTGTGGGGATTTTTTGATTCCAGGTTGGTGCAGAAGGCTTTCAAGGGCCAAAATGGGGTGTGGAAAGCACAGGGTCCCCCCCCCCGTTATTCCCGAATTGTGAGCTCTTAGGAAAGGCACCTGAGGGTAGAACAAGAAGCAATGGGTGGAAACTAATCAAGGAAAGAAGCAACTTAGAACTGAGGAGAAATTTCCTGACAGTTAGAACAATTAATCAGTGGAACAGCTTGCCTCCAGAAGTTGTGGAAATCTTTAAGAAGGTGTTGGATAACCATGTGTCTGAAACGGTATAGGGTTTCCTGCCTAGGCAGGGGGTTGGACTAGAAGACCTCCAAGGTGCCTTCCAACTCTGCTATTGTATTACTTTACTTTTCTCTACACTGAATTTCATTTTGTTAGGTAGGCCCAGGGTTCAAGTCTATCTAGATCCATCTGGATCTTGAGCCTATCTTCTGGGGTGTTGGCTATTCCTGCCAGTTTAGTGTCATCTGTAAATGTGATGAGTTCCCTATCTATCCCTCATCCAAATCATTCATGAAGATGTTGAAGAATACTGGGCCTAAAATGGAACCTTGGGGTCCCCCACTGCTTCTTTCCCTCCATGCAGATGTAGTTCCATTGAGGACCACAGGCTGAGTCCATCTGGGGGTGATGCTGTCTATCCCACATGTTTTTAGCTTACCAAGAAGTAGATGGTGGTTTACTTTGTCAAAGCCTTTCTAAAATCCAAGGACTGGAAACTATGTGCACTGCATTTTGCTGGTCCACTAATTTAGTAATTTTTGTCAAAGAAAGAAATAACATTTATTTATGATGTGTTTTTAGATCCTTCATTAGTTGAAGTAAATTGTCAATATGAAGAGAGAATAACAAGGGTTCAAATATGCATCCTTCCCTTCCTCCTTGGTAAGTATCAATCCTTCTTCTCATTGCTCCATTGAGCCCAAACCTCCCTCTCAAACAAGGACCTGGAGATAGAGCCTGGATCAGGGCCAACAGGTGGAGCTCCATTTTGAGGGCAATCAATTTCCTATATAATATTTCTCTGTTAATTATGGCAAATGCACTAACATCTAGAAAGCCAGCAAAACCGTGTTTTGGTTCGCTGATATAGATTAGATATTTGAAGACAAATTTGTTATCAATATTAGATTATTGACATGCAATATTTCTTATAAAATCTATATAGTTATTCACTACCTAAAACCTTCTGTTTCTTCTGCAAGAAATGCATTTTTCTCAAGTTTAACTAAGAGGATCCAGGCATACATTTCAGCCACAAAATCTGCTAGTCGCTAGAGTCCTTTTTATTCCACTTTTTAGATAGATAAAATTCTACTATTACCAACTTCAATCCGACTGGATATTATTTATATGTGGAAATGAAGATGCCAATAGAGGCCCCAACAACCAGGAATATTTTTTGATCAGTTAAATAGTTGGTAGAATGTCTTCTCCGGGGAATGTATTGCTTACATTTCAGGCCTTTTATGATTAATCTCAACATGAACGTAATGAGTAAAATATTGACATTTTTGCTAATATGGAGAAAAGCAGCTCTTGAATTCCATGGAGAAGACATGATTGCATCTATTGCTCACCCACCACCACCCACCACTCACTTTACCAGATGGAGAAACACACACACAAACCTGTGGGACTTTGTAGGTGCCTCCTAATGTTGACATCTAGATGGAGATCTCCCTGTCAGCTCCATCAAGAAGAGCCAGAAGGTTCTCCTTCCTTCCACAGCCGTAGTTGGGGACATTGGCTTCTCCAGTGGAGAGAATGTCCAGCAAGGCATCTGAAGTGTGGAAAGTGCTCCAGTAGTTGTCATGGATGTTGTAGCCAAGTGTGAGATTGTGCAGGAGCTGGGAATTCTTGTTAGCCATTTGAATGGTGAAAATGAATCTTAAGCCATCTGAAAAACCATAAACATCCCTATTGTAAAAAAAAATGTTATTATAATGGGCAGCAACAAATATTTTTAAAAAATATATAAGCCTCCAAAAGCCAACTGATCCTTAAGCCAACATTGATCCAAAAGCAATGATCAGTTATACAAATATGGAAATGGGCTGAGGTACAGCAACTACAACTGGTTCCACCACTACTTTAAATAAAATTCATTATTCAAGTGATAAATTAAGGATTGAACTGAGAGAGGAAAATAATCTGCAGCTCTTTCAGCTTTTTTTTTTCAGGCCTATTTTTCTATTTGAGTTTCTTTCACAAAATCCGACAAAAGAGAGAAGCCATGGAAATCAAAATCATTCAGGAAATTAGACATAATCCCCAATATGGGAATAAATGAAAAATAAAAAAAGAAAAGAAGGAGAGTGTTAAAATGGAGAGAGTGCAACTCTATCACCATGAATGACTTACGGATCACGAAAAACAAACTGAAGAGAAGGAGCCACATTGAAAAGCAAGTTTGTATTCAATCTTTCCCCTCCACTGGTGACTATACCGATGAGATGGTCTCCTGGGCTGTAAAAGCTCTGTGGTTGTTTTCCATCCTGGTGCTCCAAACTCTGCAGGCATTTCATTCTCAGCTTCCCAGAGACTGGATGAGACACCAACAGCATCAGAAGCAGAAGCAGGAGGTCCATCATTCATGGGGTGAATCAATGAATCCCTTTTCTGTTTCTAAAGAAGAATTAGAAGAATTCAAAGGACTCTCACAAGGTGGAATATGATCCAGTGTCTTTCCTGATTGAAACACAGAGAAACACTCAGCTTCATCTGGAAAGGAGACAGACGGATATTCAAGAGCACAGACCCTGCCTGTCCCTAAACTCCATATTTCTCTGCCCAAAGTCTCCCCTGGAGGATTCGGCCAAAGAGCAGAGCTGAAACTTTTATCATAATTCTCCCTCTCAGGAGGGATCCCTGGATAATTCAACTCGTTCTTGGACTCAAAGGTTGTTGGGAAATTCTCTGGAGGGAAATGAAAGGGAAATAATCCCCATGTGATTCATAATAACAGGGGCAGATATTGAATTAAAGCCATCATCTAGAATTGAGAGATTTGGGGTCTCCATGCTTGAAACTGAGCCCAGAGGGAATACACAGCACCTGTGGCTGAAGAAACAAATAAATCTGAGATTTGTTGGCATAGTGATAAAAGAGAAAACTCCAGGGACCAGTTAATGGCAGAGCATATCACAGAACTGAAATAGTTGGCAGCTGAGTTGGAACCAAAATGTACTTTATTTTGAAAGCTAATGCTCAAGGGCACCACACAAAAGGGCTGATGCTATAGTATGGCCTGTCTCCAAGAACAAAATCAACTTTAATGAAAAACTAGTTACCAGAATTTTGCAGAGTTAAAAAAAAATGAGAGAGAGGGAGGGAGGGAGGGAGAGAGAGAGGTTAGAAAAAACAAAATCAGGGCTGCCTCTCACCCCATGGAATGAACGCAGGAAGGAAGGAAGGAGAGGGGGAGAGGGGGTGGGAGAAAAGTTTTTAAAAATGAGTGAAAAGATGTCAAAATCAAGGCATGAAGTAAGCATGCCTTAGGAGATAGATGCCTCTTTGCTGATGTTATGATATTACTTTTATAGTTTCAACTTGGGTTGTTGAGAAGAGTTGGTTCCTACTGTGCTAATAATTGTTTTAAAATTAATAAATGAAAGTCAACAGTTAGGGTGTTTGGAAAATAACATCATAGCCATAGAAGTCTATTTGATGGTGAGTCAATAGAGTGAATTAACATATTTCCTTATTTAGGGTAGTTTTCTTCAGAACTGAAAGTTCACTCACTCTTGTTCAATGAAGCGTCTTTAGAGCAGAGACTCAGTGAATTTGCTGCTTAAATTTTAAAAACCATCCAGCTTCCTTAGCCCAATATATTAAAGTCTGTATTTCCAAGCTCCTATATCAAACTATAGTTAAAATAGTTCATGCTTAGTACAATTCCAGTCCCAGCATCTGAAGAGTATCTTAGAGATGGATAAAAGAACTTTAGCTTCTGCCCTCAGAACTAATTTAGGAAGTTGTTCATTTTTCTCTCTCACTAAAATTGGGGAATATTATTATTGATCTAAAATGAAATTAGTGGAAAATGAGAGAACCCCAAAATCTGGTCTGTCAGAACCAACAAAATTTTAATTACAGCCCAATTTCCTTGAACATCTGACAAATCCTATTAGGAGCTGTGGTTTCCCTGTCTCTTGCGTTCTCAGAGAACAAGTTCAAGAGAAGGGTGCACAAGGAATCTGGGATATCCGAGCAGAGAAAGATACACCCAACCTCAGTAAGGTTGGCACATTGAAGTGGATGAGCTGCTACAAACAGACCTCCCAAATTGCGAAGTATTGAGACACAGAAATGCCTTAATATCTCAGGGTCGCATTTATTTGAGCAAGATTTGAAAAGCTAGTCATAATGGTTAATTAAAGAAATATAATCAACTGCTTATAATGAAAAGGATTTTATTTGTGGAGCCCCAGTTAAGAAGATGTCATGCATCTTAATACATCTGTTATTGGAATGTCTACTGTCTAAGAAAGAGAAAGATCTTGGACTGCATTGTTAGACAAATGATCCATTGCTTAAATCAAAACAATTGATTTCCTGGGTGGTCAGAATTCCAAAATTACATGTAATGCAGCCTCTTATTGGAGCAAAACTCTTCCATTGAGAACTGGATATGTGGGTATGACTGTGGCAAATTTTAAGGGTAATGCATAAATATGTTTTCCAGTCTTTAGTCATATTATTTCTCACTTATTTTTTTTATTACTTTCCATTTTTTATATATGGACTTATTATGCTCTGTGTTCTACATTATTCATCGACACGGCTTAATGGCTAATTGACAATAAATTCTTCTAATAGGTTCCTGAGAACCAGGTTGGATTTATTAAAAGCTAACGTTTTGGATTTGATCTAACCCCCAATATAACATGGCATTCTTCATTGCTTTTTTAGATCAGTGATAGAATTGCTTCAGAGACCCTGAGAGATAAAAATCAGTTCCCCCTTTTCCACCAGATGTTCCCCAAAGAAGGATTCCAGTACCCAGCCATTGTCCAGCTGCTCCTCCATTTCAGATGGACCCTGATTGGCCTCTTTGCTTCAGACACCGAGAAGGGAGATTATTTCATGAGGATTTTCACCTCTATGCTGGTGAGGAATGGAATGTGTGTTGTTGTATCACAACGATTCTCTACAGATGGAAATACAGCTCCCCTCTCTAAGTGGAGACAAGTCAATGTCTTTGTTCACTTCCTGGAACATGTTCCTCTTGCAACCAGAGTTCTTCCTTTCCATTCAGCACTTGCACACTTGCCAGGACCCACTGAAGGGAAAGTTTAGATCTTGTCAATCTTGGGTGAAGCGACAATGAGAAGGCACAGGCTTTTCAAATATGTCCACAGTATTTGGAACTTTGCTTTTCAGGACAAAAGTCCTAAGGATGATCCCTTTGAACACAGTTTCTTTGCGGGACCTCAATATCAAGATGAGCATTTTCACTGTTCTGTTTCAAAATCCATCTTCTCAGTCAAAGACAGGGGAAGATGCCCCCAGAAAGCCCCACTGGAGACCCAGTGGAAATGGAACAGGATCCAGGTCCTAAATAACCCCAATGTGTACAGTATCACCAAGACTCTGGCCCAGGCCTTGAATGCTGCCTATTCCTCCATTCTGAAGAGGAGAAACAAAGGGGTCGAAGAGAGTTTGGGGCCTCCAAGGCTGCAGCCATGGCAGGTAAGGGGTCCCGACAAGGATCCATCAGATTTCCTTACTTTTTAGGAAGCATCCAAAGGAGACGGAGGGGAACCATCTGACCTCTTGGGGGTACAAAAGGCCCAGAGATCGGGGCAATATAATTGTTCATGGAAAGGGGTGTTAAACACTGCTAATTTTAAAACGATGCATACATTTTTCAATAAAATACTGTAGGCAGGGGTTTGAAATTAGCACCATAGAATTTTATATTTATATCTTTGAAGGAAACCCTGAGACCATCTAGCTCAACCCTTCCTCTCTGCAGGAATTAAAGCTTTTCTGTCTGATGACAGCTTGGTCTTTGCATGAAGATTGTAGGAGCTGAGCAGGTGGGGGTTCAATGCATTATCTTGTTAGAAACATTATATTCCAACAACTCCATTCCCCCCTCCCCCCCATGGATTTTGTTGACTTTGAGATCAACTGCTGTTCTTGGCTAGTTGTGCCTGAGAAAGACGAACAGCGAAGGGGAGACTGAACTCCTCTGCTTCACTGAGTTTCCTCTCTTGTAACTGAGTTCATTTTTCCATGCCTGACACTCTGGGATAACATTAAACAGATCTTAAGCTTCTGTGTGACATCTTTCCGTCATTGGAAGAGGGCTGCATCCTCCATTCGCCAATTGAGAGATTGTCCTAGAATATCTAGTTAATCAAAGAGAAAAGTGACGTGCAGTGAGGTTTATGGCTGGTGAGGCACTGACACAGTGGTGGGTTTCAAATATTTTTAGACTTGTGGACTTCAACTCCCAGAATTCCACAGCCAGGCATGCTCAGTTCCGATTTAAAACGACAGCATTTGTTTTTCTCCTTTGTGAAATAAGTTTCCTTTTTTCATTTTCTTTTTCTTCTCCCTTCCTCTCCTTCCTCCCTCTCTCCCTTCCTCACCCTCTCAAACACACACACACACACACACACACAAGTTGGATTGGACTATCTCTTTTACCCCCTTCCCTCTCTCACTCACTCTCAAACAAACACACACACACAAAAAAAAGTTGGATTGGATATCTTTTCCAGTAACTTAAAAGCAGCTCCTCTGCCATCCCCCCCATTCCCCTGCTGCCTTCCCCAAACACCTCCACCATTGCAAATGCAGCCTGCTGTCTGGGTGGGAAATGCCTGGAACACAATAAAGCCCACCCACTTACCTCCTGCTGGCAGGCTGGGGTGAGAGGAGAAGCAGAGAAGCCAGAGGGGAGCCGATCCGAGCCTTCCAGAAGAAAGAGGCTGGGGGAAAGTGTGTGTGCTACAGCATGGCTCTTTGCCTGGCTTCCGTGGATGACTCTGCTTAACTGTTAAAAAAGCCTCTAAAAAAGCGCCCTCTATTATGAGGCAGGAGAATTGGGTGCCTCACCTACGTCAGGAATGTTTAGGCTTTAACCTTGCTTAACTCCGCTCGAGTGATCATAAAACACCTAAAGTCAGACTAGATGAGGCATGCAGTTCTCCTGTCTCATAGTAGAGGGTGCTTTTTTAGAGGCTTTTTTTAACAGTTAAGCAGAGTCATCCACAGTGAGGCAGCAACTAGCTCAGCTTTTTCCTTTTACATTTTTTTCTTTTCATGATGAGAGCGGTGAGGCTGTGCCTCACTTGCCTCACCTGACTGCACATCACTGAAGGTGCCTAAAGAAACAATGGATCCAATTTTGTACAGTCTTACCAAATACCCTACAGGAAGTCCTCGATTTTATATACATTCATTTAGTGACAGTGCCAAGTTCCACAGTCATTAAAAAGTGATTTATGATGGGTCTCACACTTATAACTATTGCAGCATCCCCATTATACCTCATAATAACAATTTGCGTGCACAGCAATCAATAT
This sequence comes from Natrix helvetica, assembly GCF_964273705.1. Classification (NCBI taxonomy): domain Eukaryota; kingdom Metazoa; phylum Chordata; class Lepidosauria; order Squamata; family Natricidae; genus Natrix; species Natrix helvetica. Next base: position 131,504,526 of record NC_138551.1, read on the forward strand.
GGATTTACAAGTAAAATTAGGGGCAAAACGGCCTTTGCTTAATGATTGCAAAATTCACTCAACAACTCTAGCAATAAACATTGTAAAATTTAGCACAACTCACTTAATGACTGCCTAGCTTAGCAATGGCATTTCTGGTCTAAATTCTGATCATAAGTTGAGGACTACCCATAGAATGCAGGAGCAGGAAGGTTTGGAGAAGCTTAAACAGGGCTGGATTTAAGCAGGGTTGGGAGACCACCAGGAAATGTCAGGGATAGATTGTGAGGAAGGCAGTGGCCAACCTATCTTGCTATGAAAAAAAGTAGGTGGGGCCCCTTAGTGACTCTGTGCCAATCACTAAGTGACTCTGAATTCTAGTCCCACCTTAGACATCAAAGGCAGCTGGGGACTTTGAGCCAATCACCAGGAGGCTCTGATTTCAATTCCCAGGGCCCAGCTAGGACTTCAGGGCCAGACTCTATGCTGCCCCCTACAGGCAGAGAGTTTCGGCTGAACCCTGGCAAGAGGGAGGGGCTGTGACTGGGGGAGGAGCTCTCTGTGTCCAGGAGTTTCTCTCCTTTGCTCTTGGATGGGGCTGCTCTACCCCAGAAGGACCCAGGGGGAAACTTGGGGTCCTGCTGGACTCGCAGCTCCTGCTGGAAGACAAGGTGGCAGTGGTGACCAGCAGGGCCTCTGCCCAAAATCCGCCCTGCCTTAACACTGACAATGGTTAAGGCATCAGGTTAGGAAGCAGGAGATCCTGAGTTCAAGTCTTGCCTTAGCCCTGAAAGTCTCTTTGCTGACCTTGGGACAGACGCTCTCTTTCAGACAAGCCCACCTCACAGGGTGATTGTTGTGGGGAAAAGAGAAGGAAGAGGGAGAGTTGGACATGTTCACCTCCTTTAGTTAGTTGGAAAAATAATAAAAATAAGATTCCATGCTTCTGTTTGCATGGAATCTGTCCTGGCCTTGTGCAGATCCAGAAATTTCTCTTTTCACCAGGGAGGAAGAGGGTTTTTTTTTTATTATCATCCCTTCCATTTTCTCTCACTCCTTTTTTCACTTCCTGTGGAGGCACCAATAAGGACCCCAGACCCCTCCCAGCCCTGGGACACAACAGGTTTCTCTGTTTCTTTGGGAAAGATTCCTTCCCAAGCAGAGTCTGCCTGAGCCCCATCATTCACTTCCCTTCCTGCCTAGGAGCAGCTGAATTCCTCCATTCAGGCAGCAGGAAAAAGGGAGTTTGCACAGAGTCTCCAGGTGAGTCTCCGTTCCCCACAGAGGATGACACTGACTCCAGAAAGCCAAATCCCCCCCTGGGTTCCTGGACACCTCTGGCCATCACTCAGCTGAGCTCACAGCAGGGCCAGAGAGGCTGCAAATTGGGATGGAAGGGACCACAAACCCTCTTCAAGCCTCCCCAGCCACAACGGACTCTCAGACACAGACTGTGGTCTCACAGAAGCTCCTCAATGGGGCCTTTATGGGGCATCAGGAAGGGTCAGATGGGATCAATCTCACAACACTCATCCTATAGGGGCTGCCTCATCTGCTGTCCCTGGTGGCAGATGGAAGATTGTGAATTCCACTCCTGACACCAGTTTCTGTGGAATCAAATGCAGGGAAAGCCAATAATCCAGGCTCAGTGGAGTTATTATTTATTCAGTCTCCACTGGAGGAATTTCCCTCCAGAAAATAGTGAGAGGAAATCTTACAGACAAAAGGATGCACACATATTTATACATTCCAGGAAAGGAGGAGAAAATGACAATCATACATGTGCATAGTTTATTTAATAGACAATGTAAACATGAATATTCATAATTAGCACGGCTCAAATTACCTCCCCACCCTTGTACTGTTGCTACTCTCAAGAAAGAGTTATTGTGTAAATGAAAAGAAACATCTCAGCTGCATTGGCAAAGCAGTTTGAATGAAATGTACTGAGAAATGAGGGCATCAACGTTCCTCCCTACATTCCATCTATATTTCTGTCTTGCTAATATGCCCCCATTTCTCCAAGAAATTTGTCTCCTCACAATCTTCTTTTAATTCTCTGGATGAGAAAAAAAAAACAAAGTGAGAATTTCTTAGAGGTACTCACCTAAACAACAACCCCAAAATGAAATCCTGGACAGCTGTTGTGAACAACAGCTCCTGCACAGTGTGTTTAATTGGCAGATGAAGAAGGAACCATGTAATCGCAATGAATATTTGTCTCCCCAGCAGAGTACCTGGAGGCCACCAGCCTGTCTGCTTTGGTTGGAGGGTGTAAGAATTGGGATGAGATCTGAATTATTTGTGTAAAGAGAATGAACCTGACAGATTCCATTTTGAACAAATACATCTCTATTTTGCTTGCTCAGGCTGGAAAAATACTGCTTGTAACAGCATCCCATGTTTTGCTGACAGCCTGGGTCACTCTGACCCAGCCAGGAATAGCCCAGATGGGAACTTGAAAGTCCCCTTTGATACGGATATGTTTTTGGGAAGTCGGTAATTATCTTGTTATTGTCTAAAGTGTGAGAACGGAGGAAATGAGGAATTTTGGGTAAAGTTTAAAATGTCATTTGTTCTTGACACGCAGGTAACAAGAAAATTTCCCAGAGAAGAACACGGGAAATTTATTTTTGGGCTGCAGCTTAATTATTGCCAATTATTGTCAATATTGCCAACTATTGATCACGCCAAGTACATTTATGTAATTGTATTACGACACACTTTAATGATACCCATGGGACTTCAACTTGTGTATTTAAGTCTCACCTGTTGTATTGCCCAGGATTCTCTCTGAGAATCTTTTCATGCGCATGAGAGTTTTCAATAAGACTTCTTCTTATTGATTAATAAAGGTTTTTGTTGCCTATAATCTCCTTGTTTGGTTTTTCTTAAGTATATAGAAAATACATCAGGGATATTGTTCTCACAGAGGGACAGTGGTCCCCATAGAGATAATCATACACCATGGTTGGGTCTTCCCTCCCATGGCTTCCATCTTACTTCTTTTCCTACTCACTTTCTCACACAGAGACACTTTTAGATGCTGTCAGCAGGAACTATTGCTCAAAGGATTTCTTAAAAGGTCTAATGTTTATTGGCAGTTGCTGAATATTAAATTCCTCTGAATGACTTTCACAGAGTTGTATTTAGCTAGATTTATTGGGATTAAAGGAAAAAAGTTACAAGAATTACAGTCATTCAACCATTTCCCGTTCTGAAACAAGTAGATATGATTTTCTTTGATTCCTGCATACTATCTAAATAGAAAGAATATATCCTTTCAAATAAAAGAAAATGTAATAATTCTTCCAATATCATAATGGTATTATATCTCATGTTTTTACATTTGTTCTGGCTGTCAGCTGCTCCTTTGTGTTCAGGTCTGGCCTCAGAAGGATAATGTAGCACTTGGGGATGAAGATGCAGCCCAGCAGACCAGCACTGGAGGCCAGGATGGAGAAGACCTGCACAGCCACCATGTATTTCCCTTTGGTGCTCAGGTAGGTGGGCACAAAAGTCACCCAGACACTGCAGAAGACCAGCATGCTGAAGGTGATCAGCTTGGCTTCGTTGAAGGCCCCAGGCAGATTCCTGGCCAGGAAAGCCACCGTGAAGCAGATGGCAGCCAGGAAGCCCATGTAGCTGAGGGTGACGTAGAACATGACAACGGCCCCTTCGTTGCATTGCAAGATGATCTCTCCAGGCTGGGAGTGGAGGTCAGAGTCAGGGAAGGGGGGAGAAACTCCCAGCCAGATGGAGCAGATGATAATTTGGACTGCAGAACAAGAAAGGATGATGGAGTTGGCCAAGCTCTTCCCCAACCATCTCTTCACTCGGTTTCCTGGTTTTGTGGCCAGGAAAGCCAGCACCACCGTGATGGTTTTGGCCAAGAGAGAAGAAACGGCAACTGAGAAGATGATGCTGAAAACCATCTGTCGAAGAAGGCAGGTGGCTTTCCTTGGTTGACCAATGAAAAGAAGAGGAGACAAGAAGCAAAGCAGGAGGGAGACCAGGAGGATGTAGGAGAGGTCCCGATTGTTAGCTTTGACAAGGGGAGTTTCCCTGTATTTAATGAAAATGAATAAAACAAGGCCTGACTTTACGAACAAAAATACAGCAAAAGAGACCAGGATGATGCCCAGAAGTTCTTCATAAGACAGGAAGGTTATAACTTTGGGGATACATTGGACCCTCTCCTCATTTGGATATTTATCATCCGGACACTTGGTGCATTTTCCTGTATCTGAGAAAGTCAAAAAGCATTTTTTCTTTAATATTCTGGTTTTTCTTTTACATTTCAAGAAATACCTTTTTGCGGAAATGCCTAATTCCAAGGACATTTTGTTGCTTAACCATTCCACAGGGGGAAAAAGATAGTATAATTTTCTAATACCTTTATAGCTAAGGTATACAATATTGGATGATTTCTAGTACATTTTGAATAAACATAAAAAAAGAACTGAGCTTCAATGCAATGTTTAAATTTCCACTTTCATCAAAATGCTCTGGATAAATGGGACCTTCAGGCTCCTACCCTTGGCTGTGCCTCCTTCTCCTCCAGGCTCCCGCTTCCACGCAGAGGAGCGGAGGCCCATTGGCCAGGCTGAATGCCTGGGGGAGGGCCAACAAAGGAGGAAAACTGGAGGTAAATGAGGGAGCCTGGAGGAGAAGGAGGCCAAGGGTAGGAGTCTGAAGGTCGTAGAGACCCCTCTGGTATCACCCACCTTTCTGAGTGGAGAAGGTCCCCTCCGGACAAGGAACGCAATCGTAGCAGCAAAATGGCTCTCCTTCTCGAGCCCTCTTGACAAATCCAGGCTGACAACTTTCCACACATTTGGACTCAGGCAGAGGCTAAGCAGAAGAAAAGGAATGCCAAAGGAAAGATATTAGGACTCTCTGTCTATGGAAAATGGGGGTAGGCATGGATATTAGACAAGTAGATTCTGAGCTTCACGTAGGTAAATATGAAATCTCTGACTCCTTCCAAACAGGTGTAGGAGATGCGACTCTGGCAGGTTCTTTCTTTAGTTCCTCCTTTTTGCTTCTGGCATTTAGCATTGCAATAATAAAGGACTTTTCTACTTAATAAAGTCTGGAGGGATGGAATTGAGTAAAAGTTTAAGCATTAAGTGACAAACAATCAGTTCCTCCTCATGGCTGTATTAAAATGCATCCCTCCTCTCTTCATCTATCCATGGTTAGGATGATCCCATATTAGATTTTGAATACATTTATTGTCAAAGATTTATTAAATTGTTATTTTATTAGACTTATTTAAGTAGAATAAAATGTGATTAAAAAAGAAGCTTCTGAAAAGTTTTCTTCTGGGCTAGAGAAAGCCTTGCAAAGCTGCTCCCCTTTGACACGAGTTCAAAACAGTCTCCCAGTTAAGAGATAAAGGAAAACATCCTCATAAATTATAGCTGATGATGTTACCTAGTTGGGTAATGAAACGTCTGCATGAAAACAAGGAAGCTCAGAGAGCACCAAGGAGCCCCCATGTCAACCCTGAGCTAAAAATATTCTCCTTTATTAAGACTAGAGTTTTCTGCATAGTTTCTGCAACTGTAGTGAGACCGAGGGGAGATCATGAGAAAGTCTCCCTGAAAAAGATTAAGTCTCAAATCTTTGGCTGCAACAGATGGGAGATGAGTGTGAGTCCTGGGTCAGAAGGAGATATGTCTAAGGCCTATCCAATTATCCAAGAGAAAGTCCTTTGTATTGAAGAACTGCAATAGGGAGACTCCAACTGGCATGGAAAGACAGACCCACATTTCATATTGGTTAAATTGGGAGACTCTTTTTCACCCAGAGGCATTGGTGGGATTCAGCTGGTTCGTATTACTTTGGGAGATCCGGTTATTAACTTTCTGAGCAGTTTGGTGAACTGGTTGTTGGAAGAAATCATTAGGGCAGAGAACCAGTTGTTGAATTATTTCAATCCCACCACTGCCCAGAGAGACTGAAGGTGGCTAACATTCAAGATAAACAAGGCCGTTGAAGGGATTTTCAGATGAAGAGCCCTCTTAAGAGCCAAAGGCCAAATCTAAGTAGCGTTTCCTGTCACAATCTCTCTCCTTACTTCTGATATCAGGAAGGTCTTTTCCTTGAATCAAAGTTGTGTTTCAGTGTTTCTGGGTCAAGGGATTATCACAATGGTCACTGTAATTTTATGTGAACTGAAAGTCTTGGACCTCCTTCCTAGGGGCAGAAGGCTAATTGCTCCCCCCAGTTGGGTGAAAGACAGATATGGCTAATTTTGACCAGGGCTGGACCACTGAAAACTATCACAGACCCTGGACCTGCCCTTTCTGGGAACCATTTCCCAATGGCCTTTCCCTAAGCAGGACAAGAGGAAGCTTCTCTCCCAATGGGACCACCAGGAGCTCCATCCAGCCATGATCCAATCTCATTTAGTCAGTGGTGGATTAAGGCTCACTAGTGCCCTAAGCACTGACCAATCTTGGTGCCCCTGTCCTGTGCACATACTGTACAAATGAAGTCTTTCTCAACTTTGTGGTGCCCCCTTTGGGCCTAGTGCCCTTAAGCACGTGCTTAGTCTGCTTAATGGTTAATACACCACTGCATTCAGTCCACACCTGAATTCAGGGTCTGTTCAACAGAATTCCCTTCTGCTTTGCTCTTTGAAGACAAGGAAGAAGCCAACCTGAGGCTATTAACAACACAATCTCCAGCACTTGAGGGCTTCTCATCCTAGGATGAATCATCTAAAAAAAGTCTCCAATATTAAAGCATCTGAAGAGCACCTTATTCAATGGTATTAAAACCTCCAGGTAGTCTATACAATGAATGAAACTATAAGGTTTTACTCCCCATGTTCAATTCTCAGCAAAGGCCATTGGGCCTGGTAAGTAATAGAAATAGAATAGAATAAAAATAGAGAGATATAAACAGAGGTGGGATTTTTTTTTACTGCCGGCTCTATGGGTGTGGCTTAGTGGGCATGGCATGGCTTGGTGGGTGTGGCGTGGTGGGTGTGGTAGGGGAAGGATACTGGAAAGTCTCCATTCCCTCCCCACCCCACCAACCTGCTTTCCAGCTTCCTACTCCTCTGCAGGGCAACAAAATAAGACCCAGGTGGTCAACTGGGACTCGGGAGGCAGCAAATAGGGGTGGGGTCAGCCAGAGGTGGTATCTGCCGGTTCTCTGAACTACTCAAAATTTCTGCTACCGGTTCTCCAGAACTGGTCAGAGCCTGCTGAATACCACCTCCGGGTACATACATACATACATGCATACCTACATACATACGACAGACAGACAGACAGACAGACAGACAGACAAATAGTGACAGGGACAGAGAGAGGCAGATAATGAGACAGATAGAGATGGGGGAATGGAATGGATACTGCACACTGCTGGCTCATGTTTAACTGATCGTCCACTAGGACTCCAAGGCCCCGCTCACAGTTTTTGTTCGTTTTTGAGCCAAGTCTCACCTAATTTGTACTTATGCCTTTCATTTTGCCTGTCTGGAGACTAAACCTCCGGTACTTCTCCAGTGCTCCAGGATTTTTGAAAGATATGGTACAATGGCTCTGAGATGACATCTGACAGCTCTGGGATATAATCTGTCAAGTCCCAGTGATTTATATTCATCAAGGTCAGAAAGGTGCTCTCTTATCATTTTCTTGCTTATTTTAATTTTTATTTCTAGTTTGCCATTTACAGTAGCTTTTTTTGATAGATGGGGCTATAATTTCTTTTTGCATGAAGACCGATGCAAAGAATGAGTTAAGCAGCTCTGCTTTCTCTCTGCTGCCTTTTACTTCCTTGCCGTCTTCTCTCTTAAGTGGACCAACTGTTTCCCTGATTTTTTTTTTCCTTGTTATTAATATCTCGAAAGGAACTTTAAAAAAAATTATCTTTTGTTGCAAGTCTTTGTTCGTTCTGAGACTCTGCTTTCCTGACTTCGTCTTTGCATGTTCTGGCTCTCTGCTGATATTTAATCTCCCACTTGCTGCACTCTAACAGATTTAACAGATTAACAGGCTTAGTCCACATGAAATGGGTCCTAAATCTTTGGGGAAAAAAGGGGAAAACACCAAAAATTTCTCCCACCTTGTTAAACAACTTTAGCCGCGAAAGAACTCCTTGGTGGATAGTAAGTCTCTGTCTTTCCCAAGTCCCCATATAGTGTCCGATGGAATCCTCCTTGGGGAGAATCAACTGGCTCAGGATTATCAGATCTGCTGCTACATCTCCATTTTGATCCAAGTACAGTTTCCTATCAGAAATATTGCAAAACTCATTCTTCTGCAGGAAAGGATGGAACTAGGAGGAAAACATCCAGGAATTTTAAAATCTGAAAGCTTTTTTTAAAAAAAAATCCCATTTAGCTTTTATATGCTTGTATCTTCCTTCTACAGATGTCTAACATCAAAATATGCTTATTTAGAAAAAAAATAGAGTTTACTGCTATCTTCATAAATTAAAAAACAGTCAGCAAAATTTCTCAGCCATATATTGGCAAATATATATATTAACAAAATATAATTCATGCAATTGGCAAGTTATAGGGGACACTCTAGAGCAGGTGACAAATAAAACGAATCATAGAAAAAAAGATTCATAAATAAACGCCTAGAAAACATCAAGTTGATCACGAGAAACCATTAATTTAGTGACTGCATAAAGTTACAAGGGCACTGAAAAAAGTGACCTATGATAGTTTCCTCCACAATCATGGCAGCATCTCCAGGGGATCAAAATCAGAATTTTTGGCATCCACTTATGAAGGTTACAACAACAAAATCAATAGGGAAGCCAGATTCACTTAACAACCATGTTTCTGACTTAACAATTGTGATGATTCACGTAACAGGAAAAGGCAAGAAAGGTCATAAAATAGGGGAAATTTCACTTAACAACCATCTTGCTTAGCAACAGAAATGCTGAGCTCAGTTGTGGTGGTAAATCCCCTCCTGCCTCTTCCGATAACTGGAAGAAGTTGCCCAGAAGCTCCAGATCTTCTCAATGTTGTTCCAGAGGGAGAGAAATGGGGAAATGAGCTCAGTCAGAAGGGAGGAGATTCTGGCTGAAGGAGAGGAAAAGCACCCTGAAAAGAGGAGCCATTTCAGAGCTGAGTCCTCAAAGCAGAGAAGTTCAGCCTCCCCTTCACTGGGGATGCAAAGACTGAGTAGCCATCAGTCAGAGAAGCTTTGACTGGGATTCCTGCAGAGAGGAGGGTTGGGCTGGATGACCTCAGTGTGCCCTTCAAAGCTACTGCTATATAATTCTGCTAATCACAAACCCATAAAGACATGAATGTATTTAAAAATGCATACATGCTTTTAAAATTAACAGTGTTTGAAACCAAAATTCATCTTTTGTGGTGCCTGGTGCTTAGAAGATTATGTCTCAAGCAATTAGATTGGCCCAACTGTTGACCTTCTGAAGGACAATGTGGTTGAGAAGCCTCCTCTCCTTCTCCTCCGGGTTCCTTCTGCAAAGGAACTCCATATTGTTAGAAATAGGAAATAAAGCAAGGAAGGCAATCTGGTACCAAAAAGTAGCAAAAGTTTATTAACGTGTAAGTTTTGGCGATGTGCTTAAGTCAACAAGGAGCCAAGAGAAGAACTTAAGCGTAGGCTTGAGAAAGAATCAGCGTTTAATTTGATCAAAGCAAAGAGCTGGGTCCAAACATGCACAAAAGAGACATGTAAGGAAGGCCACACCTTAGAGAAGGTATGGCCTCCTTTTATACCTTTAGAGACATCAGCTTAGTACCCAATACACCCCCCCTCCCCCGGGCCCATGCCTTCCTTGTAGCCCTGCATGGGCTGTGCAGCAGGGAACAGGGGGGTGCTTAGCAATGCAGATCAAAGGTGTAAGTTAGAACTGGGGTGTGAATTGTAACAAGGTGCCCGCATATGTGTCCGCTGGGTGAGCCCTGAGGGTGATGTATGGGGTTCAGACTGATGGCAGGAGCAAGTGTTTGGCAGATACCTAATACAGCATGCATGTATAACAGGAAACAAAGGTTTAGTTGAAGCAAAGGTTTACAGAACAGAATAGCAAGCTTCTACAGATTTTATTATTCCAGTATAGTATATTCTACTACCAGTATTATGTCTAACAAGCTTCCACTAATTCTATTATTATTTCTCTTCAAATCCATCTGCAGATACACCAGGTGGACCCGGATCAAAGCATGCAAGAGGTTTCATGCCCTTCCTCCCGTCACTCAACACTGTCCTGTGTCCCCATTGGCTGGGTACTACCAAGTTCTCAACCTATTCGGAGCGCCTGTTCAGCAATATGGCCTTATTTCCCCCAGCAACCCCTTGTCTCCATGGCCTGATGTAGTTATGCATCACCTGTTAGATGGGATAATGGACAGGCACACACAGGCTAACAGTAACAACAGCTCTTTATTATAACACAAAAAGTAAGAACAATCCAGCGAAGGTTGAGTCTGACAGATGCCCTTTTATAGGGAGCTGTCAGACCCTTCGACCAATGAGATTAAACCTCTGTTCCTGCCGGAACAGAGGACCTTGGTGGAAACCATTATAACTGAAGCTAGTATCTAACACCCCTCCCCTCTTAGATGGGATAATCCTACTGGTAACATAGTCAAGCAGGTAGGGGGGCTTCTTGGTAGCTCTGCCAGACCTGCACAGTTCAGTTGGAGGGAGTTCTTCAGACAGGTCAGACGGACATGTTTGCTCTGCAACTCCACTTGGTGGAAGCTCCTGGAACCTTTCACAGGCCGCGGCTGGAGCTTCTAGAGCCGGTTCGCTCGGAGCTCAATGCGGGCCTGCAACACAAGTAGCTAACTATCCTGGTGACTTCAGGTTTGAGTTGGCTGTGGAAGGAGTGACTTCGTGCTCCTTTTGGGTAGGGCTTTGGCTAACTCGAGCAGGAGTTACCTCTGGCTGCCTAAGAGTGGAGTTGGAGAGGCGGCCACGGAGTTGGTCAACGTGCCTTCTCCAATTCCGACCGTCCTCGAGCTCTACGAGATAAGAGCAAGGCCTGGTGATACCTATCACTGTGGCAGGAATCCACAGTTCCCCCGGCGTAGTTGTGGGTGCAAACTGAATCCCCTACGCAAAAGTTCCGAATTTTGCTTGTGGAGTCAGGGGGCGATGCGGCAGAATAGTTTGAATGTAGCCGGTCTAAGTGGGACCTTAACTGGCGATCCATGAGAATCTCGGAGGGGCTTCTCCCTGTAATGGCACTTGGCGTGATGTGTTGAATTAGCAAATAGTGGCAACCCATGTTTGCCAATCTCCTGGGCCCATCCTAGATAGGGTCTCTCTTGAAGATCTCATCATTCTCTCCGCCTGACCATTGGAGGCCGGATGGAATGGCGCAACCAGGGCATGTCTGATTCCCTGTGCTGCTAAGAAGGCCTCAAATTGCATGGCCATGAATTGGGGCCAATTGTCAGAGACCGGGACGTCGGGCAGGCCATGTGTGGAGAAGAGTCTCCATAGCACCTTGATGACCGCTTCTGCCGTAGTGGAGGTCATCAGGACTACCTCTAGCCATTTCAAGTAGGCGTCCAGAACTACGAGGAATGTCTGGCCATGAACTGGGCCAGCAAAATCAATGTGCACCCTAGACCATGGTACTTGAGGTCGCTCCCACTCCTTAACGGGCGCCTCTGGGGGAGCGTCTGGACTCCTGGCACGGTGTGCAGGTAGCCACCCATTCTTCAATCTCCCTGTCCATGTTAGGCCACCACACGTAACTCCTAGCCAAAGACTTCATCCTGACAATTCCAGGATGCCCTACGTGTAAAGCCTCTAATACTGCAATGCGCAGTTTGGGTGGAACAACGACCCGGTCCTCCCACAGCACACAGCCATTAACAACAGACAATTCATCTCTCTTATAATAGTACATTTTGAAATCAGACCCAACAGGCCCCTTGGGCCACACCCTCCACACCCAGTTCAAAACCTGTTTGATGGTGGAGTATTTTGCAGAGTGGCGGGCAATGTCATTAAACTAGATGGGACCAGTCTCTAAGCAGTCAATACGAAGGACTGCCGTCTTGGGGGTAGGGTCTGCAAGTAGCTTGTCGGCGCTCTCGTTGATTCTGGTCACTTCTAGGCCCAGGGCTTCGAACCGGTCAAGCCCCAGGATGCTCTGCAGGTCACCGCTGACCACTGTCACTGGGAGCTGACCGCTGAAGTTGTTGAAGTTCACCAGGAAGGTGCCCTGACTCACGATGGGGACTTGGTTCCCCTGGTAATCACGAAGGCGGATGTCAGGGGCGCGTAGATGCTGCTTCTTCAAGCTAGAGATAGCCTGCTTTAGTGTAGACCATGGCATGATGGTCAATGATGACCCCGTGTCGATCTCCATCTCACATCGAGAGCCCTCGATGAGGACTGTGACCTTCAGCTTTTTTGGCCGCCTAGTGCGGACTTGGCTGATTGAGGTGTGGTGGGTGACTCTGGTGTCGCCCTCTAAGTGCCGTGGTGGTGGCTGCCATGCCTCTTGGTGGGGCCTCTACTGGTGGTTAGGTCGGCTTCTTGGCTGCCAGGTCGTCGTGGGGTGCTTGCTTCTGCAAACCTTGGTGATGTGCCCCTTTCGCTGCAGCGCTGGCAGATAGCATCACAGAAATTGCAAAACAATCTGGCATGGTCTCCTCTAGAGTTAGCGCAAGGCGGTAGACATGGTTTGAATTTGTGTGCCAGCTTGGTGCGGCTACTGCGCATGCGGCAACTGTCATCTACTTCACCTTCTGAGCTCTCGGCCTCTGCAGTCTTGCGATGTGTGTGTGCGCTCTTCCGCGCGTCTTGCGGAGTGCTTTGGCGCTGCAGGGTTTCTGTAGACTTAATGGCCGATTCTGATGACCTGGCTTCGTCCAAGGCAATTTGTAGAGTGAGGTCAGATTTGGCAAGTAACCTCCTCTGTAAATTAATGTCCCGCAAACCGCATATGATGCGGTCAAGAATAAGTTCGTCTATGTCTCAGAACTCACAGTACACTGTGGCCTTTCGTAGCACCACAACATACTAGTATCTAACATCACCAACTTTCCAAATAGCCGGCCTGGCTCAACCATAACTTCGTAACGCTCCTGATGGGTTTTTTAATTTAGTAATTTTATTTAAGGGGATTTTAAATTGTGTTTTTAATTGTCTTTCACTTATAAGTCAACTCTCCTCCATGCACATATTTTTTTTTTCACATTTCTAAACCGCCCCCTCTCCCAAAAAGGGACTCGGGGCGGTGTACAGTCCACAATAAATCACAGATAAAATACAAATATAAATAGGGCTATAAATATATGTATGTATGTATGTGTGTGGAGGAGGTTAAAATTAAGAGTCCTGTACAGAAGAATAAATAAATATGAGGCTAAAAGCCCTAAAAACAATTAAAACTAAAACATTACCCTTAAAATAACCAGATGAGAATATACTACCAGGAGTTCATAGATGTAACATTTATAATCATGCCAGGCCAGCTAGTCGGAACAGGTGAGTCTTCCATTTTTGACGGAAGGAGCGGAAGTCCGAGGTGGTTCTAATGTCGGGGGGGGGAGGTCATTCCAGAGGGTTGGGCCCATCACAGAGAAGGCTCTACTCCTCGGCACCGCCCGCTGGCATTGCCTAGTGGACGGCACTTGGAGAAGGCCCTCTCTGTGAGAGCGGATTGGCCGCAGGGATGTATGTGGGAGGATGCGATCCCGCAAGTAACTAGGTCCTGAGCCATGGAGCGCTTTAAAGATAGTAATCAGGACCTTGAAACGCACCCGAAAAACCACAGGTAGCCAGTGCAGCTCGCGCAGGAGCGGTGTTACGTGGGAGTATCTAGACCTCCCCATGATAATCCGCGCGGCCGCGTTCTGGACTAGCTGCAGTCTCTGGGCGCATCCCAAGGGAAGCCCCATGTAGAGAGCATTACAGTAATCTAGGCGAGACGTCACCAGCGCATGAGTGACTGTGCGTAGGGCATCCCGGTCCAGTAGGGGGCGCAATTGGTGCACCAGGCGAACCTGGTGGAACGCCCCCCTTGCCACGGCTGCCACATGGTCATCCATTGACAGCCGGGCATCAAGGAGAACGCCCAAATTGCGTGCCCGTTCCACAGGGGGCAGTAGCTCGTCCCCTATGGCCAGCGATGGAGTCAGCTGGCTGAACTGAGGTGCCGGAAACCACAGCCACTCAGTCTTGGAGGGGTTGAGTTTGAGTCTGTTGTCCCCCATCCAGACCCCGACGGCTTCCAGACACCGGGACATCACTGCAACAGCCTCGTTGGGGTGGTTTGGGGTTGAAATGTACAGCTGCGTATCATCAGCGTACAGATGGTATTCAACCCCAAAACCACGGATGATCTCGCCCAGCGGCTTCACGTATGCATTGAACAGAAGGGGCGAGAGAACTGACCCCTGCGGCACCCCACAAGAGAGTGGCCTCGGGGTCGATCTCTGCCCCCCTGTCAACACATATTGCATCCGGCCGGAGAGGTAAGAGTCGAACCACCGTAACACGGTGCCTCCGACTCCCATCCCCTCCAGCCGGCGCAGAAGGATACCATGGTCGATGGTATCAAAAGCCGCTGAGAGATCTAATAGGACCAGGATAGAGGAACAACCTCTATCTCTGGCCCTCCAGAGATCATCAACCAACGCGACCAAGGCTGTCTCAGTGCTGTGCCCGGGTCGGAAGCTGGACTGGCGTGGGTCTAGATAATCGGATTCATCGAGGTGACGCGGAAACTGCTGTGCCACCACATTCTCAACAACCTTCGCCAAAAAAGGGAGGTTGGAGACTGGACGATAATTAGCTAGCTCCATTTGGTCGAGTGAAGGCCTCTTGAGTAAGGGCCTCACCACCGCCTCTTTCAAGACAGTAGGTAAGGATCCCTCACCCAACGAGGCGTTCACCAGGCCCAGAAGCCAGCCTCGTGTCACCTCCCAGGATGCCAGTACCAGCCAGGAGGGACACGGGTCCAATGAACATGTGGTGGGTCGCAGCCTTCCACGCAACCTGTCTAAATCCTCGGGGGCAACAGAGTCAAACTCCTCCCAGAGTGGACTCACAAGACTCACTGTTGACGGCCCGTCCAGACCACTGGAGGGGGCCCATCCGCTCCGGATCTGAGCGACTTTGTTCTGCAGATATTCTCCAAACTCCTCTGCTC
Source organism: Natrix helvetica (assembly GCF_964273705.1). Lineage (NCBI taxonomy): Eukaryota > Metazoa > Chordata > Lepidosauria > Squamata > Natricidae > Natrix > Natrix helvetica. The sequence continues at coordinate 131,519,637 of NC_138551.1, forward strand.
TACCCTGTAAGGGTGCCCCCCGCGTCTCTTGCACCAAGAGGGAGCGGGTGACCCTAAACAGGGCAGCAGGGCGGTTATCCGCAGATGCAATAAGAGCAGCACAATGTCTACGTTTGGCCGCTCTCAATGCCACAAGGTAAGTCCGTAAATAGGCTCTTACCTGTGTTCGGTCAGACTCGGAGCGTGAGGACCTCCACCTGCTCTCTAGACGTCTCCTCTGGCGCTTCATCACCCTCAGCTCCTCGGTATACCAGGGAGCCCGGGTGGGTCGCTGCCGTAGGAGAGGTCGCAAAGGCGCAACCCGGTCCAAGGCCCCAGCCGTCGCCCTATTCCAGGCGGCCACTAGGTCCTCTGACCGAGCGCTGGTCAGGGCTACAGGTAGCGGTATGTATATGTCTCTGTTCTTTTTGTATATATGTTTGTCTTATGTGTATTTTTATCCGTTTTGATTGTACGCCGCCCCGAGTCCTTCGGGAGAGGGTTGCGGCTAATCAAATAAAATTATTATTATTATTATTATTATTATTATTATTATTATTATTATTATTATTATTATTATTATTATTATTATTATTATTATTATTATTATACTCGTTGATCGATTCGCCTTCCTTCTGGTTGCAAATATTAAATTTATGCCGGCTGACATGCTTAGACGGCTTGGGAGCGTAGTGGGTCCTCAGCGTCTGCTGGAGCATGGACCAAGCAACTGATTGTAGCGGCGTTGGTTCAGAGAGGTCTTTGGCAGTTTTGAACACTTCCCGTCCACAATAACCGAGGAACATGTTCTTCTTGCGGCCTTCAGAAAGGTCCATGAGGTCGTTGGAAGCAGTCGAACCTCAGCATAGACGAGTCCCAGTGCTCAGTGACTGGGTCATACGGAGTGAGTGGGGCATGAATGGCCATTTTGTTTTCTGAGGGCATTTTGAGTTTGCTACTCAAAAATGGCCGCTCAAAGCCGCGCTGAGCTCCGGGCTGGATGTATTTGCTGAATTGCTACACTCTTTTTGGTTCACCTAGTTGCCTTCAAATCCCACCCTCGTCGCCAGTCTTAGATCAGGTTATGGAAAGGCACACTCAAGCTAAAGGCAACAACAGCTCTTTATTATAACACAACAAGTAAGAACAATCCAGTGAAGGTTGAGTCTGACAGCAGCCCTTTTATAGGGAGCTGTCAGACCCTTCAACTAATGAGATTAAACCTCTGTTCCCGCCGGAACAGAGGACCTTGGTGGAAACCATTATAACTGAAGCTAGTATCTAACATCACCAACTTTCCGTCTCTCTTTTGGGTAAATCGGTTATATTTTGAAATGTGCCAGTTAAGCTATTGCTCAGAAAGCACCGCCCCTTTTCTTTCTAGACTTTTCTGAATCACTTTGTTGACTGTAAGAACAAGACTGTTTTCACAAGCTTTTCAAAAAAGTTCCTTAACTTCCCAGTTCCTTATTTTCTCTATTTATTATGCAGAAGCTATAATGAAACTTTATTTTAGAAGCAATACTTCATATTTCACAATATCAGGAGCCCATACCTGCCACAGCTGTAGCCTTGGAGCACCCAAGATCCTTTCGCCCTCCTTCCTTCCCCTCCTCCTCGATCTGGAGGAATAGGCAGCGTTCATGTCCTGGGCCAGAGTCTGAATAAAACTGTACAAATGGGAGTGATTTCTGATCCGGACACAGTTCCTTTTCTCCTGGATCTCCAGTGGGGCTTTCTGGGTGCATCTTCTGCGGCCTTTGACAGAAAATACGTTCTTTGAAAGAGAACAGTGAAAATAAGGATCTTGAAATGGATCTTCCACAAAGAAATTGGGTTCAAAGGCAGAATCCTTTGGCCTTTCTTTTGGCAGAAAAGCAAAGGTCCAAAAACTATGCATGTATTTAACAAGTCTGTGCTTGTACTTTTTAAACTGGAATCCTCCCAAAGCTGTACTGATCCAGACTTTCCCTTCAATGGGTCCTGGGAGGCGCATAAGTGTTAAATGGAAAAGAACAATTCTGTCCATAATGGGAACATGATCCATGAAGTGAACATAGACATTGACTTGTTTCCACCTAGAGAGGGCCTCCCTGAAGGGCGCTGTGTATCCAATTCTTGAGAAAAGTTGTGATATAACCACACAAATTCCACTCCTGACAAGCATAGGAGTGAAAGTCCTCATGAAATTCTCTCCCTTCTCTGTGCCTGAAGCAAAGAGGCCAATGAAGTTCCATCTGAAATGGAGGAGCAGCTGGACAATTGCTGGGTACAGGAATCCTTCTTTGGGGACCATCTGGTGAAAAAAGGGGAATTTGCTTTTATCACTCAGAGTCTCTGAAACAATGTTATCTGTGATCTGAAAAAAGTAAGGAAGAAAGCTGTGTTATATTTTTTTTTGGGGGGGGGGGAGTTCAGATAAAGTCCGAAACTTTATTTTTTAATAAATTCAACTTGGTATTGATGTACAAATTATCAATTATTCCATAGCAAGAAACAGAATATTAAGCACAGAGAGTTAACAACACTATTTAAATATGGAATACAAGCAACAAATTAAATAAAAAAGAATAAGAATAAAAAACATATTTCTGTATCATTCCTCCAATTTATTGTAATCAGACCCACATGCCTATGTACAATCTTAGTCATCCAGGTCATGGTTGTCCCAAAGATGCTTTTTTCAAGAGGCAACTGGATTTTTTGGTTTTTCTTTGAAGAAATTTCGCTTCTAATCCAAGAAGCTTCTTCAGCTCTGGAAGAGAAGCAAAATGTCTTCAAAGAAAAACTAGAAAGTCCAGTGGCCTCTTGAAAAAGCACCTTTGGGACAATCAGACCCACATATGCAAATGTCAAGTGAATGTTTTGTTCCAATAAAGGGCCGTATTATATGTACATGTTTAATTCTGATTGAACAGCAAATCTATCCCAATAGACTATTTGTCTAATGTGCAGGCCAAGACTCTGAGCTCTTTCTTTCTTATGCAGTTGACATTCAATATTCCAGATGCTTGTTGAAGCAATCTTTTGACTTTTGTTTTTATTTCTGTCTCACCTAGTTATACAAGAGATAGGGAGACCACAGCTCCTAATATAATTTCTCAAATTACAAGACATAGTAAAAAAGCATCTGGTTTTAAGCATTTTTTAAAAGTAGGTAAATACAACCTCAGATGAGCAACAACAACAGAGAACATATCACACCCTTTCATCCTGTATTTTACAGAAAGAGAGCCAAAATGGAGAAGACAGGTGTGAAAGGCCAAGGACATCCTGACTGCTTCCATAGGTGTGAAGAGGCTAAGAGGTAGCCCGGGGCTGCTGATCAAGGGACCTTCATTTATCGATCATCACAGGATCCAACTGGATCTCCAGCATGGGATTCTCCTCTGATGCTTGCTTGCTATTGGCTGCCATAGCAATGAGGGGGAGGGGGGCTGGCATTTGGGTGGGGGGAGGGGGCTGGTGAGGGGAAGGCCCCTGTGAACTGAAAGGGAGGTTTGGTCTCAAGAACAACTGCGCTGCTGAGTGGAGTGGTTGACACCCAGTCGAGGCCAACCGTCCTGGGACTCCAGATGGGCCGAATACCTAAAGATGAGCCTCACACGACATCACCCTGGATGTTGGTTGGACCCTCAGCAAAAGTCCCTGGGGGGGAGGGAGGGATTTGAGGAAATTTTCAACCTGTCACTTTTGCGCCTTTTGAATCGGATCTTGCCTTGCTTTGGGCGCCATCATTTTAAACTCAGTAAAAGGACTTTTTCTCTACCTCAATGGAGTCGGGGGTTTTCTTTCTTGGGATTTGAACAGAGGCAGGCCTGATTCTTTGATTCTCCTCATCTTACTTGCAGCCCCACAGATAGTTTTGGATTATGGTTTCCAGAATTCCCAATGAGGCCTCAGGATACTGGAGTTGCTCCCCAGATCAGAAATTCTGGGTGTGTCTCCCATCAAATTGAAGAAGGGAAGGTGGCTGTGACCCTCCCTGAGTTGGCTTCTCTCTCTCTCTCTCTCTCTCTCTCCCTTCCTCCCTCTCTCCCTCCCTCCCTCCCTCCCTCTCCTGCCAGGCATTGGGAGGAAGAATGGATGCTGCTGCTTTCAAGAGTCTTTTTCCAAGTCCTCTTTATGGATCTCTGTCCCACCTGAATCGAGTGAACAATCCCAAGAGGGCTTCCCAATGCATCGACTTCAGATCCCATAATCCTCAGCCATGGCTATGCCGTTAGCAAAGGCTATTTAATGCAAAAAACAGAGGTTCAGAGGAGGCTGTTCTGTTCCCCAAGGAGGAGCCAGTGGGCTCAGTGGTTACAGCTGTAGAGAAGCAGCCAAGGATGCTCTCCTGGAAGGTCCTGCAAGCCATTCCTGGTCCAGGGAGATTTTGGGCCTCAGAGCCTCAGAAACTGGGAAGGTTTTGCGACTCTGCCCGAGTCTGAAGGGCCAGGAACCAACCAGGATGGCTCCCAAACCAGGATCAGGGTCTTAGGGTTATATGGCAGTCCAATTAATTGTGGCATCTTTCATTTCTGATGGCCATAAGAAATCGTGGTTTCTGCATTACACAAAATTGGTCCATAACTAATGATTTCTTCACGTTTGTTTCTTGCTTTCAAAATGGAGGTAACCTCTTCAGCCCATTCTGGAGGGGCCTCAGGGGACCCCCATCTTCCTCAGAGTCATGGAGGGTCCCCTCCAGGGTGAGGCCAGCTGCCTTTTCCTCCAGGGCAACGCCGGATCCCCCTTGGAAGACCTAGCCCTGCATGGCTTCTCCCCCACAGGAGCCTCTCCTGGAAAGACACGGAGCCCAAGCGAGGCTGGAGAAATTCCGGAGCCTGCATCCCCCCAACATTCAACCCTGGGACCCATAAACCAAGTTAGTCTCTTCCCAGGAATGCCCCAGATCCCTTCCCCCTTCCTGGCCATCCTGGGCCTTCTCTATGGGTCTGGGCTTTGCTTTCTCTTGAGTGCCCCATGTGTGGGAAGGGGTGGCAGTGAAATATGGGATATGGTCTCCCCCCTACCCAGAACTCAGAAGATGAAACTTGGAGGGGGATTTTGCAGATCTGCTTCCCTTCCCTAACACAAGGCTTCCCAACTTCCTTCTCCCAAGAAGGGGTCCCCACTCAGCCGGGTAGAGTCTTGTCTGGCATCACTGCAAGAGCCCCCTTGCCTGGCCTCTGCATGGGAAAAGGTGGCGGGGGAACATGGGATATGGGTTTCTGCATTCCAGGGTCTCTGAAGATGGAAGTTGGATTTTGCAGATCAGCTTTTTCATCTGCAACATGAAGGTCCTGAGCTCCCCTTCCCTCCCTCCCTTCCTCCCCTCCTCACATGGGGTGAGAGGCAACCTTGATTTCTCCATCTTTTTTCACTTGGTTTTCTCTCTCTCTCTCTCGCTCTCTCGCTCTCTCTCTCTCTGTCTGTCTCTCTCTCTCTCTCTCTCTCTGTCTCTCTCTCTCTCTCATTATTTTTTTAAACTATGCAAAGTTCTAGTAAGTAGTTTTTAATTAAAGTTGATTTTGTTCTTAGAGACTGGCTGCACTATTGCATCAGCCCTTTTGTGTAGTGCCTTTGAGCATTAACTTTCAAAATAAAGTACATTTTGGCTTCAACTCAGCTGGCCGCTATTTCAGATCTGTGACATGCTCAGCCATTAACTGCCCCCCTTGGGGTTTTGCCTTTATGCAAACAAATTGAAAATATTATTTATTAATAAAATTTAATAAATTATTAAATCTCAGATTTATTTGTTTCTTCAGCCACAGGTGCCATGTACTCCCTCCTGGGCCAGTTTCAAGCATGGAGTTCCCAATCCTCTCAATTCTAGATGACGGATTTAATTCGATATCTGCCCCTGTTATTATGAATCACATGTGGATTATTTCCCTTTCATTTCCCTCCCGAGAATTTCCCAACAACTTTGAATCCAAGAACTACATGAATTCTCCAGGGATCCCTGCTGAGAGGGAGAATTATGATAAAGGTTTCAGCTCTGCTCTTTGGCCGAATCCTCCAGGGGAGACTTTGGGCAGAGAAATATGGTATGTTGGGACAGGCAGAATCTGTGCTCTTGAATGTCCGTCTCTCTCCTTTCCAGGTAAAGCTGAGTGTTTCTCTGTGTTTCAATCAGGAAAGCAACTGGATCATATTCCACCCTGTGAGAGTCCTTTGAATTCTTCTACCGTGATTCTTCTTTAGAAAAAGGAAAAGGATTCTTTGATTCACCCCATGAATTATGGACCTCCTGCTTTTCCTTCTGATGCTGCTGGTGCCTCATCCAGTCTCTGGGAGGTTGAGAATTAAATGCCCACTGAGCTTGGAGCACCATGATGGAAAAGGACCACAGAGCTTTTACAGGCCAGGAGACCATCTCATCGGTATAGTCATCAGTGGAGAGGAAAAATGGCATATAAAGTTGCTTTTCAATGTGGCTCCTTCTCTTCAGTTTATTTTTCATGATTCGTAAGTCATTCAGGGTGATGGAGTTGCAGTCCCTCCATTCTAACACACTCCTTCTTTTCTGTTTTTATTTTTCATTTATTCCTATATTGGGGGATATATCTAATTTTCTGAATGATTTTGATTTCCATGGCTTTTCTCTTTTGTCTGATTTTGTAAAAGAGACTCAAATCCAAAAAGGGGTCTGAAAAAAGGCTGAAAGGACTGCAGCTTATTTTCTTCTCACAGTTCAATCCTTAATTTATCACTTGAATAATGAATTTTATTTAAAGTAGTGGTTGAATTCGTACTGGTTTTTAGAGGGATAATGTTTTAAATTTAACCTGATATCTTAAACTTTTGTATTGATTTATTTATTTAGCTGTACAGTTTGGTATATTTTATCCTCCTCTCATACATGTATTTATGTAACTATTTCTATGTTTTAATCTGTTGTATTTGGATACGGACTGTACACCGCCCCGAGTCCCTTTCGGGAGAGGGGGCGGTATATAAACGCTAATAAATAAATAAATAAATAAAAATGAAGCAGTTGTAGTTGCTGTACCTCAGCCTATTTCCATATTTGTGTAACTGATCATTGGTTTTGGATCAATTTTGGCTTAAGGCTCAGTAGACTTCTGGAGGATTATATATTTTTAAAAAGTATTTGTTGTTGCTGTTGATTATAATAACACATTTTTTATAATAGGACTTATTATCATTTTTTATATGGCTTACTATTAATTAATGACATTCAAACGATCAACAAGAATTCCCAGCTCCTGCACAATCTCACACTTGGCTACAACATCCATGCCAACTATTGGAGCACTTTCCGCACTTCAGATGCCTTGCTGGACATTCTCTCCACTGGAGAAGCCAATGTCCCCAACTACGGCTGTGGAAGGAAGGACAACCTTCTGGCTTTTCTTGATGTAGCGGCCAGGGACATCTCCATCCAGGCGTCAACGTTAGTAGGCACCTACAAAGTCCCACAGGTTTGTGCGTGTTTTTCTCCATCTGGAAAAGGGAGTGGTGGGTGGTGGTGGGTGAGCAATAGATAGAGCAATAATCTTCTCCATGGAATTCAAGAGCTGCTTTTCTCCATATTAGCAAAAATGTCAAAATTTTACCCCATTACGTTCATGTTGAGATTAATCATAAAAGGCCTGAAATGCAAGCAATACATTCCCTGGAGAAAACATTCTACCATCTATTTAACTAATCAAAAAATATCCCTACTTGTTGGGGCCTCTATTGGCATCTTCATTTTCACATATAAAATAATGCCTGCCCTATTCAATATGGAGGAAATTGATTACCTTTAAAATGGAGCTCAGACTCTTGGCCCTGATCCAAGCTCTTTCTCCAAGCTCTTGTTTGAGAGGGAGGTTTGACTCAATGGAGTAACAAGAGGGCTCCTATCCAGGACGACAGATACTTACCAAGGGAGAAGGGAAGGTTGCATGTTTTTTTAAAAAAAGTTTTATTAGTTTTAATATAGGGAAAGGGGCATATTTGAACCCTTGTTATTCACTAGACATATGAATGGCTTTCTTGGAGTAATGAAGGATCCAAAAACAGATCATAAACATTATTTCATTTCTTGACAAAAATTCCTAAATGAGTGGGCTAGCAAAATGCAGTGCATGTAGTATACTTGGATTTCAGAAAGGCTTTGACAAAGTAAACCACAACCTATTTCTCAGCAAGCTACAAATATGTGGGATAGACAGCATCACCCCCAGATGGACTCAATTTGTGGTCCTCAAAAGGAACTACATCTACATGGAGGGAAACAAGCAGTGGGGGACCCCAAGATTCCATTTAAGGCCCAGTACTCTTCAACATATTCATGAATGATTTGGATGAGCGGAGAAATTGGGAAATCATCAAATTTGAAGACAACACTGAATTGGCAGGAATAGCCAATACTCCAGAAGGTAGGCTCAAGATCCAGATGTATCTAGATAGACTTGAACCCTGGGCCTATCTAACAAAAGGAAATTCAATGTAGAGAAAAATAAAGTCGTACACTGAGGCTAGAAAAGCCAAATGTACAGGTACAGATTAGGTGAAACCTGGCTCAATAGCAGGAACTGTAAAAGGGATCTTGGAATCTTAGAGGACAATCTTTCAAATGTGAGCCAACAATGTGTGGCAGCAGCCAAAAAAGCCATTGCAATCCTAGGCTGCATCAACAGAAGGAGAGAATCAAGATCACATGAAGTATTAGTCCTGCTTTATAATGCCTTGGCAAGACCACACTTAGAATACTGCATCCAGTTTTGGTCACCATATTATAAAAAAAGGTGTAAAGACTCTAGAAAGAGTGCAGAAAAGATGATTAAGGGCCTGGAGACTAAAACATATGAAGAACAATTGCAGGAATTGAGTATGTCTAGTATAGAGAAAAGGACTAGGGGCAACATAATAGCAGTGTACCAATATTTGAAGAACTGCCACAAAGAAGAGGGGGTCAACCTATTTTCCAAAACACAAGAAAGCAAGACAAGAAACAATGGATGGAAACTAATAAAGGAGAGAAACAACCTAGAACTAAAGAAAAATTTCCTAACGGTGAAGAATGGAACATCTTGCCTTCAGAGGTTTTGGGTGCTCATCACTGGAGGCTTTAAGGAGACACTGGACAGCCACTTCTCTGGAATAGTATAGGATCTCCTGCTTGAGCAGGGGGTTGGACTAGAAGACCTCCAAGGCCCCTTCCAAGTCTTTTATTTGTTTTAAGAACTGTAATTGGTACATTTGTTTAGCATGCTAAATTCCTATTGGAACACACTGATTTACACTGATAATGTGATAGTATCATACTTACACATTGGATTCTATACCCTGTGAAGAAGACTTGGATCCTTGTGTCATAATAATTATCAGATAATTAATAAATCAGGTTCAAAAGTTATGGTGTTTGGAAAATGACATCATAGCCATAGATGGTCAGCCAATAGAGCAACTAAGACCTTTCCTTACCTGGGGTTGTTTTCTCTGAGACTGAATCTTGGCTCCCTCATCTCATTTAGCTCAGTTAGATCAAAGACATGAGAGAAAGTGGTGCTTAAAAGAAAACCCCATAGCTCTCCAGCTTCCTCAACCCCAATTATTGAAGTATATGAGGCCAAGGTTTCCCCCATGCTCTTATATCAATCTGATGTTTGGGGCTTCAGAGAGAAACCACCAGCAGAACCAACCCAATCACAGCCTTTGAGGATGATCTTGGGATGGATAAAAGAACTCCAGCTGCTGTCCTCAGAGCTGATTTGGGAATTTACACAATTTCTGTGTTGTCTAAAATCAGAAAATATTGGTATAAAATTTAATCTATGGAAATTGACAGACTCCAAAAATTTCAATTAAAGACTTCTTGGATTGTACAATTGACAAACTGAATTAGGAACTGAGGTCTCCCTGTTTTTTGTATAATTGGAGAAGAAGCTAAAAAGTTTCCTCCACAAAGGATCTGGGATATAGAAGCAGAAAAAGATGCAGCAATCATCAAAAATTATAATAGGTCCTTTATTGGAATAGAATCCTTCAGTTGGCATTTGCACAAGTTAATCTATGTGATAAATTGTAGGGCTGATACAGTAATATGACTTACATATTTTATTGTTTTTTAATTTTTTTATTATTTTCTACTTTTACTATAATTTTCTGTTTTTAATATTTTTAACAATGTCTAATTAACAAATTATTCTAATACATTCATGAGAACTAGGTTGGATTTATTACAATCTAATGTTTTTGATTTTATTGGACCCCAAATATAACACAGCATTCTTCATTGAATTTTCAGATCAATCTTCTAATTGCTTCAGAGACTATGAGTGATAAAAGTAAATTCCCTTTTTTCCACCAGATGTTCCCCAAAGAAGGGATCCAATACCTAGCCATTGTCCAACTGTTCTTCCATTTCAGATGGACCCTGACTGGCCTCTTTGCTTCAGACACAGAAAATGGAGATAATTTCATGAGGACTTTCACTCCTGTGCTTGTCAGGAATGGAATTTGTGTGGTTATATCACAACTATTCTCAACAACTGGACATACAGCAGCCCTCAGGGATTCCCTCTCTAAGTGGAGACAAGTCAACGTCTTTGTTCACTTCATGGAATATGATTCCCTTTGGGATAGAATTCTTCCTTTCCATTTAAGACTTATGCATTTGCCAGGACCCATTGAAGGGAAAGTCTGGATCCTCACAAATTTTATAGGGTATGAAATAAGCAAGCCCAGACTTTTCAAATATATCCATAGTATTTGGATCTTCAGTTATCTGTTGAAAGAAAGGCCAAAAGATTCTGCCTTTGAACCTTATTTCTTTGTGGAAGAAAAGTTTCAAGATAATTATTTTCACTGCTCTCTTTCAAAGAATGTCTTTTCTGTCAAAGGCCGTAGAAGATGCACCCAGAAAGCCCCACTGGATACCCAGTGGAAATGGAACAGGAGAAAGGCTGCAAATTACTACCATGATTACACTCTCATGAAGACTCTGGCCCGGGCCTTGAGTGCCGCATATTTTCCCAGATCAAGGAGGAGAAGGAAGGAGGGTGAAAAGATGCTGCAGCCGTGGCAGGTAAGGGGTCCCAATATGGATCCATTTATCTTACAGTAGTTCTTTTGGAGAAGGTATCCAGAGGAGAAGCAGGAGAAGCATCTCAACCTTCTTGTGTTGCAAAAGGTCAACTGATTTGGACCATCCAATTGCTCCTGTCTTATACTCTGGAATAACAGTGAGCAGATCTTAAGTTTCTGTTTAACCTCTTTCAGTTGTTGGAAGAGTGTTGTATCCTCCCTTGTCCAATTGAGAGATTTTGTAGGTTGGAGAAGCTGCTCTCATAATCTTCTCCTTGTCTTCTCCCAAGACTCACTTTCAATTTGCAGTCAAGTATGATTTTAGGATCATTTTCTTAAACATGTACTTATTTACTTACAAAAAACTCAAGGTGGTCAAAGGATCCAACATCTCTTCCTCCTTCAATCAATCAATTTTTATGACAGACACAGACCAGCATTACAAATAAAAGCATTAAAATAATAGGAAATCATAAATATTTTTCTGGAAACTGCGTAATGTTTAAGTCAGATCAAATTATATTTTCCTGAGAATTGCTATAAAACTTTTATTAAATCTTGTATTACAGAGTTTTATCAACTCTACTGTATTAATGACAACATAGAAAAATTGATAACTTACTTAATAGGCTTCTAAAGAAAATTGTTTTTACTATTTTATGAGATCAAATTATATCAGCAGCATTTTCATAATGTATTTAGGAAGTGAAATGATTTGTGAGGGAAACTTTTGGGAGAAGAGATGCTGCCTGGGGAAGGATCAGAGAAGAGGGGGGAATCCTGCAGCTGCATAAAAGGGCAGAAACTAAAACTCAGAAAGGACCCTCCCTCACTTTTCAGAATACGAAAAGAGTTGGTGGGAGATTTGCACTTTCAAACTTACAAAATTCTGTTACTGTAGGATTACAATAAAGTAGAATTAGCACATCTGGTTGTGTTTTCCATCTGGATTACCAGGGAGAAGATTAGCCTGGCAACTTTGTTCTTGACAAATCCATCCTTTCTGGTCATCAAATTGTTGCTTGCAAGGATTTTAAAAATCTCTTTCTTCTCTTTTTTAATTTGTTTGTCACCTGCTCTACAATGTTACCAATAATAGACCAATTGCGTCTATTATATTTTCTCAATATATACAGTATATGATTGACAATTTTTAAATCTTTTTTGTTCACCTATGAAGATAGTGGCAATATCTTTTCCCCTAATTAAGCAAACTTACAAATTAGATAAATGTAGAAGAAAAAAAAATCAAATTTGTGATAAGAAATGAAGTTTTGTGCTTTTCAAATTCTTGGATTTCAATCCCAGTTTCACCCCTTTCTGGAGAAGAATGAATTTCTCAATATTTCTGATAGAAAAATGTACTTGGACCAAAATGGAGAAATAAAAGCAGATCTGAGCATTGACAGTCGGTTGATTCTCCCCAAGGAGGATCTCAGGCAAGAGATTCTAGGATATTTTCAACGACAGAGAATTATTATCAGACAAGATGCCCTTTCACGGCTAAAGTTGCTCAACAAGGTGAGATAAATGTTGGTGTCTTTTTTCTGTTTTCCAAAGCCTGAGGTCCTATTTGAAGTGGACAAAGCCTATAGTCCCCAGGGTGGCTGAACCATCACTGAGAATTGAATCTGGGGAATAGCAACCGGATTGTTTTCTTAGACTGCTTGAAGGATCCATGAAGAAGGGAGGGATCAGTGATGGGTTTCAAATTTTTTTAGAACCTCTTCTGTAGGTGTGGCCTACTTTGTGGGAGTGGCTTGCCAACCATGTGACTGGGTGGGAGTGGCTTGCCAACCATGTGACTGGGTGGGAGTGGCTTGTCAGCCATATGACTGGGTGGGCGTAGCCAACTTGTAAAATGTGGTGAAACTCACTTAACAACGCTCTTGCTTAGCAACCAAAATGTTGGCTCAGAAACTCTGGCATTTGAAGCACGTAAGTCTTAAAGCTGTCAAGTTATAAGACCCTTGCACCCCTAACCCTTTAGAAAAAAACCCCAAGGGGTGTTCAAACTTGACAGCTTTAAGACTTGTGAACTTCAACTCCCAGAATTCCTCCTCTCGCTCTTCATCTTGATGATGGGCGGATGGGCAGGGGGAGGGAGCTGGAAGCGGTTCTAAATGGCACTGTAGATTTGTGGAACCTCTTCTATAGAAGAGGTTAGAACTGGCAGGAACCCACCCCTGGGAAGGATGTATGTTTGTTTATAAGGATATGAGAAGGAACCCCTTGGTTGTCCCTGAGTTCTTAAATCTTCTCTCAGTTCCATCCCTCCAGATTTTAGTAAGTAGAAAAATCCTTTATTGCAATGTTATATTCCAGAAGCAAAAGGGAGAAAGGAACTAAATGAAGAATCTGCCAGTAATTATATCTTCTATATCTGTTTGGAAGGAGTCAGAGATTTCATATTTACCTCAGAGAAGCCTAGAGACTATTGGTTAATGTTCATGGACTACTCCATTTTCCATGGGTGGAGAGTCCTAACGCATTTTCTTTGGCAATTCCTTCTTTCTCTGCTTAGTCCCTGCCTCAGTCCAAATGTGTGGAAAATTGTCATCCTGGATTTGTCAAGAGGGTTCAAGAAGGAGAGCCAGTTTGCTGCTATGACTGCATTCCTTGTCCAAAGGGGACCATCTCCACTCAGGAAGGTGGGTCACGCTGAGAAAAAGGATTTGTGGAACTGGATCCCTCCAGGGCATTTTCATAAAAGTGCAACTTGAAGGACAGATTGAAGCTATTTTCAACTTGCATAATTTCTTATCTAAAGGGAAGAAAAGCAAAAAGTCTTTAAAGGAGGGTCTGGGAAGAGATGGGAGGAGGGAGTAGCAAACTGGACAAGCTTTACTAATAGCAGAGAAAATATTTCTTCGTGTGTGTGTGTGTGTGTGTGTGTGTGTGTGTGTGTGTGTGTGTGTATGAATCCTCCTAAACTCAACTTTCTAGGAACATCTTAGAAACTTGATGAATGGTCTCAAGTCCACCTCCTGAAAGGCTTCTTGCAATGGGTTCTACATGAATCTACAGTACCTTGAGGGTCACTGAGAAGGTGTTGCTGGTCCACAATGAGACTGTGTGGATTGTTATGAGTGCCACTTGTTACATCCATCTTACCTTTCCATTTCAGTAGCCATTCTGGATTATTTGCAGGAAAATCTTTTTCTCCCAGCCAACTAGATTTCAAAGGATGGTATCCTAAAATCCATCATATTAAGAAGTGCCATGTGGGAGGCAGGACTCAGGATGTTTGCCTAGAAGGATAATCTGATTCATTATTTACCTCTAATAATATAGGTTCCTATCAGTGGTGGGTTCCGGATCCCAGTGCAACCAGTATGGTGCAACAGGGCCCGGCATCTACCACATGAATGCGTGCAGATGCACACACATGCATCCTTACCTCCTACGATGCTCTGTGACAACTCTGCGACGCTCTGACTGCTCGGCAGACTGTTGCGCAGGCACTGTATGCTCCGTGCGCATGCACGGAAGTGCCAAAGAGCTCAAATACAGGTAAGGAGGGTGAGCGGGTGGGCGGGTAGGCCCTCCGGAGCACCATACCAGAACGGTACCCGGTGCTCCCGGCAGGCACCAGTATGCCTGTACTGGGGCATACCGCTTGAAATCCACCACTGGTTCCTATGAAGATTCTGCACATTAGTTAGGAAATAACTATCATCCTACTTCAACTTCATAGATTTAGCTATATATTTTTATATATTTAAAGGGCAGAATGTTAAAGAAATATTGTTTTTTGCCTTTTCTCAGATATGGAAAAATGCACCGAGTGTTCGAATGATAAATATCCAAATGAGGCCAGAGTCCAATGTATCCCCAAAGTTATAACCTTCCTGTCTTATGAAGAATTTCTGGGCATCATCCTGGTCTCTTTTGCCCTACTCTTGTTCCTAACCACAGGCCTTGTTTTAATCATCTTCACTAAATACCGAGAAACTCCTCTTGTCAAAGCCAACAACCGGGACCTCTCCTACATCCTCCTGGTCTCCCTCCTGCTTTGCTTCTTGTCTTCTTCTCTCTTCATTGGTCAACCAAGGAAAGCCACCTGCCTTCTCCGACAAATGGTTTTCATCATCATCTTCTCAGTTGCCATTTCTTCTCTCTTGGCCAAAACCATCACAGTAGTGCTGGCTTTCCTGGCCACAAAACCAGGAAACCGAGTGAAGAGATGTTTGGGGAAGAGCTTGGCCAACTCCATCATCCTGTCTTGTTCTGCTCTCCAAGTTATCATCTGCTCCATCTGGCTGGGAGTTTCTCCCCCCTTCCCTGACTCTGACCTCCACTCCCAGCCTGGAGAGATCATCCTGCAATGCAACGAAGGGGCCGTTGTCATGTTCTACGTCACCCTCAGCTACATGGGCTTCCTGGCTGCCATCTGCTTCACGGTGGCTTTCCTGGCCAGGAATCTGCCTGGGGCCTTCAACGAAGCCAAGCTGATCACCTTCAGCATGCTGGTCTTCTGCAGCGTCTGGGTGACTTTTGTGCCCACCTACCTGAGCACCAAAGGGAAATACATGGTGGCTGTTCAGATCTTCTCCATCCTGGCCTCCAGTGCTGGTGTGATGGGATGCATCTTCATCCCCAAGTGCTACATTATCCTTCTGAGACCAGACCTGAACACAAAGGAGCAGCTTACAGCCAGAATAAAAGTAAAAAAATGAGATATAACACCATTATAATAGTGGAAGAATGATTAAAGTTTTTTTTTTAATTTGAAATGAGATATTCTTTCCATTTAGATAGTATGCAGGAGTCAAGGAAAAATATGTTTCAAAATGGGGAATAGTTGAATGACTGGAATTCTTGTAGCTCCCTTCCTTTCAGCTCAATAAATTTTGCTCAAAGAACTCTGTGAAAGTCATTCAGAGGAATTTGCTGTTCAAGTACTGAACGTGACACCATATAAAAAAGATTCAGATGAGGAGCGGGCAAAGTGCCAAAGAAAGGCGGCAGGGGGGCCACAAGAGAAGCGAGTTAAAGGGGCCAAAGAACTGCCGTTCTCCAGAGTGGCTTCAATGTCTCGGCTGGCAGCGCCTGGACGGGCGACCAGGGCGAGCGCTGCGGAAAAGCAACGGAGTTTCCCCCTCTCTCTTTCACCCAGAGAAAAAGATTCTCTCCTTTGCTCCATGCTGCCAAAGCCCCAGCTCCTCCTTTCCCTTCGCTCTGCCCGACAGTCCCCAAACTCACCCACCAGAACTGCTCCCACTCGCCCCCCCTCCCCTCATTCAGCCAGAGCACTGCTGGCCGTCCCCAGGGGGACTCCTCCATCTCAGGGTCCTTTGTGGGGAGCCTCCGTGGCAACTCCCAAGTCTCCCGCTCCCCGCCTCTTCCCAGCCTTCCAGGAGACGCAGAGCTGGGTTCTCTCCGTCTGAATTCTCCCAGCCTCCGGGCACAGCGGTGGGGGTGGGGGTGAATCATCTGAATGGGAGTCATGGAATAATAATAATGTAAGAAATGGTCATGGAGCCCTGTGTGTGTGTGTGTATGTCTCGCTTCTCCTTTTTTATATCTCCGATACTTATTTTTATAACTGTCCAATGATGGATATTAATCTGTTAAATGAAGTGTCTTTTCTGTGTGATCTGCTGTCCAAGGAGATAATCCAGGTTATCCTAATGAATGAGGAATTTGCATGAACTCTGTGAGAGCTGAATGGAAGGAGGAAGGAAATTGGAAGAAGGGGAAGGGAAAAGGGGAAGGGAAAGGGTAATGGAATAGGAAGGGAAAGGGAAGCAGAATAAAATGTAAACAAAAACAGGAATGGGAGGGGAAGCAGAAAGGGAGTTGAAAGAAGAAGAGAAAGAGGAGGGGGAAAGGGAACTGAAAGAAACCCCTTCACCTTTCTTTCCCTTTGGATTATTTTGTAACTACAAATAACTGAACAAGAATCGGACTGAGCCACTCACAACTTCAGAGAGCAAACCAATCAGAAGGCCTCTTCAGAAGGGACCCCATGCAGCTCTCTTTCTCCCTCTCTCTCCTTCTCCCTCCCCCTCCCTGCTTCTCTTTCTCTCTTCTCTTCTCTGCCTCTGTCTCTTCTTTCCCTTCCACGGAGTTTTCCTCCCTGATCAGCTGCCACCAAGTGCCTGGAGGAGCTTATTTGTGACGTCCTCTTATTACGCAGCTCTTACACAGCAGAGCAAAACCCATCCAGCCAATCTTGTCTGAATAACCAACCCAAAATCCCCGGGAGCATCGATCAGCCCCAGGAAGACGGAGGTCCCAGCCACAGCTGGAGAGAAAGGGATCCAGAGGAAAGGCCAGTTGGAGAAGTTTGATAGGGGGAAGGAAGAGGCTCCTGTGACGACGTTTGAGTGGCCATCCACAAAGGGGAATTCTGCCATATCGCAGAGTGGCCCTTCAGCTCCTCCCGGCTGCTTGGCCGAAGTCCAAAGGGGGCTGGGACCGGAGTCCTTTGGCGGGATAGCAGCGACAGAAGAGAACAGGGCAGCGAGAGGCTTCTGAGCGCTCAGAGTTTTGGGACTGTTGGGCTGGGCGAAGGGAAAGGAGGGGCTGGGAGTCTGAGAAAGCGGGGAGAATGCAGAGAGCGCCGCTTTCCTTTGGGGGAAGAAAGAGGCAGGAAAAGACCCCCCTGCTCATGGCCAGCTGGCTTTTCCGCAGCGCTCGCCCTAGTCGCCCCTCCAGGTGAGACTTTCCGCATCCCTGCTGAGCCGCGGAGACGCTGCGGGAGAATGGCGGTTCTTTGGCCCCTTGAACTCGCTTCTCTTGCGGCTCCTCTGCTGCCTTTCTGAGGCGCTTTGCCCGATCCTCTCCCTCTGCTCTCGCCTTCTCTCTCGTTTTCTCCCCGCATTAAGCCCCCTCCTCAATTGCTCTCCTTCGCCCACACACAACGCGCACTCACGAAAACAACATCCTACAACCGACCTCCCTCCTATGCCCAATTTCCAGCCCAAACACACAATCACTGCCCATTGCCTAAGAAACACCGCGCACCGCCACCACGCCCGCTTGTGCCTCTAGCACCCAACGCTCCTTCTGCCGCTGCGCCTCCCTGCCCCCTCACACCCTGGCAGCAGTAACAAGCGGCAATAACCCCGCACCAGCCACGTGCCCCCCTCCCCCGACCCTGAAGCCATTGCCCCGCGCTGCAAGAACCCCCTGGCCGCTCCTTGTAGAGGAGCCGTGGCACGCAACCTTCGCCTCTCGCCGCCCCTTCAACCTCCCACCCACGGAGGACACGCTGCGCTCCACCGCCAATTAACCCCCCCCCCATTTCCTCAACTTCCACCTTCACCTCTAAAAAAACACGATTTCTTTTAATAAGCTCACCCAGACCGAAAAAACAGCATTTTTTAAATCAAAGAATTTTTTATTTTTTTATTCTCTTACATAGCATTTTAAGTATACATTCACATGATCGTTATTCTTCTTTACGTTTATCATTCTTATACATTTATTATTTCATTTAATAGGTTATATTATACAATTTGGGTCTCTTTATTTACCATCCCTTCCTCCTGTTGTAACAGCACCTTGTTTTCTCTTTCTTTTCTCCCTCCCTTCTCTACTTCCTTCCTCCTCTCCTTCTCCTTCCTTCTTCCCTTCCCTTTCTCCTACTATTCTTCTTCTTCCCCTTCAGATCACAAACAGCATTGAGAAGGGCAGAGACCTCTAAAGAATTGGGGAGGGGGCTGCTGAACCCATGGGGGAATAATGGGGGGAGGCGGGGCTGCTGTGGAAAGGGGAGGGGGCTGGATCTCACCTAGGACAATATTGGAAGTAGAGACCTGGAGGCAGCCCCCCCCCCTTTGGTGTGATGGACAGGGACCCTCAGAGAGAGAGGGGGTCCCACAAGTCTTCCGGCCCCTTCCTCTCCCTCGTGTTGAAAGCGATAGGGAGCTGCTTCCTCTCCATCCGGACCCTCCCAACCTCCGGACACAGGGTGGTCGCCTGAGTGGCCTCGCCTGACCGACCAGGCCTGGGAATGGAGGGCTGTGTGAGGAGTCTCCGCCATTGGGGTCTTCCTACTTCTTTTTTGTTAGCCTCACCCAAAGGTTTCATCTGCCGCTGGTGTTAAAAAGAAGCCCCAAGGGACTCTGGTCGCTCAGTCAGTCAGGGCCACTCAGGTGCCTCCACGGTGCTTGGAGGCTGGGAAGGTCTGGAGGGGAGGAAGGGCTCCACCTCAACCCGAAGAAAAGGGAAGTTTTGGCCCACCTGGATCAGGTCTCCTGTCCTTTTCATCTCTCCCCCAAGTCAGACGGAACCCCTCCTTCCCCAGGTGTGGCTGCCTAGAGTTGGGGGAGTGAAGGCGGGTCGAGCTGTTTCAATCTCTGCCCCCACCTGCACCTTCCCAAGAAACAAAAGATCGGGCTGGGGGCCCCGGGGGCTTCAGCGCAACTGCCGCTGGGAAAAGCAGAGGCAGAAAGGGGGCTTTTCTCTCCTTAGGGGGCAGCGCCCCTCGGATGCCCCTCCAGGGGCTTCTCAGCAGGCAGCTGCCAGGAAGAAGGGGCGCCGCCCTGAGAGGGCTGGATCAGACAAAGACCGGGAAGGGGTTAACGGGGAAGAGGGGTTGGGGGTTGGAGGGGAAGAAAGCCAGGAGATCTTTTCATATCAGGGGGGAGGGATCCGGGCACCGTTTCTCCCCCGCCCCACCGAAACCATCTACCCCAACATCACCTTAATTGATGAGCGAAGGATGTCAGATGTTCTACCTTGCACAACAATGTGATGTTTGATAAGTGTTTGGAGGAATTTGGTTGTCAGGTTTTTCCGTTTATGATATTATTGTTATGTAATTCTTAGATGGATTCCATTCAAGAGGCAGAAAAACCCAGGTGACTGCAGTCAGTTGGTAACTTGGAGGCTGCAGGAAGTGAGTGGCTGGAGGACTTGTCCAAAAGAAGAGTCCTAGCTGAAGGGAGAGGATTTGGGGTCTCTTGAGGTCACCTGGGGTCCTTGGTTGCTTTGCATTTCCTGCTTTGGGTTTTTGGGTGTGGATGGCTGGCCTTGGAAGCTAAAAAGGAAGAAGAAGTGGGAGCCTGGTAGTTTTAAATATTAATTTGATTGCTAAGTTTTATTTATTGTTTCTTGCTAACTTATTACTTTTTTATTCAAATATTAAATTGGTGCTTCTTTTATCCCAGGATGAATAGCTGCCATGGGTGAAATCCCAAAACACCTGGAGCCTTATTTGAACCCCATCAGCATTGAAAATATCACCATTGGTCAATTGCCAAAAGCTGATTTCCTTGCAAGAGCTGACATCCAGTCCAAACATCTGGCTGGCTGTGTGAAGAAGCACAATCCCCCCGTGAAGCAGGACCTTTATGTGGTTGCGGGACTTCTGTGCTCCAAGGAAGATGAGGGCTACATTTGAGGTTCAACCATACTGGACAGGACTCCAGGGGGGTGAATTGGACAAAGAGGGGAATTGGACAAAGAGTGTCTCTCCCATAAACAATAGAAGAAAACACACATGACAGAAGCCCAGATTGGCTCTCTAGTTGCCCAGGTCAAGAAGGACTGTGCCAGGGGTTCAAATTCCTGGCCATTTGGTGGGAAATGACCTGCAGGACTCAGGGATGATGGCTGAACATCCAGGCCAGCAGCTGCTGAACAACTGGAAGAAAAGTGTTTTTCAGAGTCTCCCCAAGATGTCATCCAGTCTCAGCAGGGGTTTTTCCCCCTCAGCTCCTGGTTTCCTCTCCAGAAGTGGTTCTTTTCTTTTTTTCTTTTTATGTATTTTTTAATGTAGTTTTATTTAGCTTTGGGGCTTAATTATAAATTTTTAAACATTTTTTGGAGGTTTTGAATAAAATAAAAAATTGATTAAAAAAAAGAAATGATATGAGAAAAAGTACAAATGAAATCTTAATGGAAGATTCATATTGTAGCTGCCATCCGTTTGTTCTTATATTGCTGCAACCATTGTGATCTTAAACTTCTGCACGTACAGGAAGACTCACATAAGTTGGACCCTGTGCAAGCAAATTCTGAGCAAAAAGATCGTTATAGAGATATGTTTGCACCTGCTATTGTTTATAGGAAACTGAGAATGCCAAACCGCAAACTGTCAGGGCAAATAAGCTGACATGGAAACAAAACGCTTGCATACATATGTAACCTCAGCTGCATTGCAATGTGACAACCATATATGTATATCCGCTAGCTGCTGTCATAATATGAATGGTCAACCTGTACCACATGCACACCTTCTGATCTATGCTTACCCACCCCAAGTATCCCTAATAAAAGACTCTGTCTCGAGCTAGCTTGGGGCTCTCTCATCCCGAGAAAACGCTTTGTCTGTGTCTTCTCTCTGTCCCGGACATGGGGAGCCCGCTGGCAGCGTGAAACGCCACATTATATGGGATAGGAGATCTTGTTAAGTCCTACTGATAAAAGTTATATATTTTTCTACTGGATTTTACTTATGCTCTCTATTGCCGTGTTTCCCTGAAAATAAGACAGGGCCTTGTTTTCTTTTGACCCCCGAAATAATCACTTGGCCTTATTTTCAGGGAGGTCGTATTATTCTTGAGGTGCAGGAGGCGGCAAGTGTGGTCACCTCAGGGCTGCTGCTGGGTTGCAGTATTTTCGGAGAGGGCTTATTTTTAGGGGAGGGCTTATTTTAGCGCATACGCTCAAAAGTCCGATTGGGCTTATTATCCAGGGAGGTCTTATTTTCGGGGAAACAGGGTAGGAAATCTTAGATATTGTTCAAAAAGCTGGATGGTATTTTTAAAACAACATCAAAGTAGCTTTGTCTAAGAGTTGGTACAAATGTTGCATCACAAAATCCTATTTCTTCAACTATTCTGCCTGTATTAATGACAATATAGAAGAATAGATGAACAAGGACTAATGGTTGTTCATGCCTCCTCAGTTCTATGAGGCATAAATTATCTGAAGTAATTAACTTAATTATCAGGAAGTAGTTAATACTTTGCTGGGTCAAGGTATATCACTAGCACTCCCACAATTATTAAGGAAGTGTAAAGATATGTGCAAATAAAATATGGCACCAAGCTAGAAAGTGGGAGATCATGAATTCAAGTCCCACCTTAGTCATCAAAGCCACCTGAGCTCACAGCAGGGCCAGAGAGGCTGTGAATTGGGATGGAAGGGACCACAAACCCTCTTCAACCCTTCCCAGCCACAATGGACTCCCAGACACAGACTGTGGCCTCACAGAAGCTCCTCAATGGGGCCTTTATGGGGCAGTGGCAACGGTCATATGGGATCAATCTCACAACACTCTTCCTATAGGAGTTCCCACCTGCTGTTCCTGGTGGCAGATCTAAGATTGGGAATCCCACTCCTGACACCAGTTTCTGTGGAATCAAACGCAGAACCCAAAAAACCCAACAATCAAAGTTCACTGCAGTTGTTATTTATTCAGTGTCCACTGGAGGAATTCCCCTCCAGAAAATAGTGGGAGGAAATCTCACAGTCAAAAAGATGCACTCATATTTATACATTTCTGGAATGGAGGACAAAATGATACTCATCAATATGCATACCTAATAGAAGATATAACCATGAATATTCATATTGTTACTATTGTCACGAAAGAGGTATTGTCTAAATAAAAAGAAACAATCTTTCAGAAACCATTTATTTATCTGAAAAAAATAAATATTTATTGAATAAAAATGATTGTCCCATTCATGTATGGAGAATAGTTTGGAGCTCACAAATTCCTCTGTGTCACATTTCTACATTTCTTCTGGCCGTAAGCTGCTCCTTTGTGTTCAGGTCTGGCCTCAGAAGGATAATGTAGCACTTGGGGATGAAGATGCAGCCCAGCAGACCAGCACTGGAGGCCAGGATGGAGAAGACCTGAACAGCCACCATGTATTTCCCTTTGGTGCTCAGGTAGGTGGGCACAAAAGTCACCCAGACACTGCAGAAGACCAGCATGCTGAAGGTGATAAGCTTGGCTTCGTTGAAGGCCCCAGGCAGATTCCTGGCCAGGAAAGCCACCGTGAAGCAGATGGCAGCCAGGAAGCCCATGTAGCTGAGGGTGACGTAGAACATGACAACGGCCCCTTCGTTGCATTGAAGGATGATCTCTCCAGGCTGGGAGTGGAGGTCAGAGTCAGGGAAGGGGGGAGAAACTCCCAGCCAGATGGAGCAGATGACAATTTGGACTGCAGAACAAGAGAGGATGATGGAGTTGGCCAAGCTCTTCCCCAACCATCTCTTCACTCGGTTTCCTGGTTTTGTGGCCAGGAAAGCCAGCACCACCGTGATGGTTTTGGCCAGGAGAGAAGAAACAGCAATTGAGAAGATGATGCTGAAGACTGTTTGTCGGAGAAGGCAGGTGGCTTTCCTTGGTTGACCAATGAAGAGAGCAGGAGACAAGAAGCAAAGCAAGAGGGAGAGCAGGAGGATGTAGGAGAGATCCCGATTGTTGGCTTTGACAATGGGAGTTTCTCCATATTTAATGAAGATAATTAAAACAAGGACTGTAGTTAGGAACAAGAGCAGGGCAAAAGAGACCAGAATAATGCCCAGATGTTCTTCATAAGACAGGAAGGTTATAACTTTGGGGATACATTGGACTCTGGCCTCATTTGGATATTTGTCATCTGGACACTTGGTGCATTTTTCTGCATCTGAGAAACCAAAAATCAATTTTCTTTAATATTTCATTCCTTTTATTTTTCATTAAAAATAGCATAAGAAGGATTATTTTTTTTTAAAAAATAGCTAGGTATATGAAGTTGAGGAAAGTCCTAGGGTGTTAATTATTTCTGGTGTAATGTGTAATGTAATTCATAGGAAGCTACATTATTAGAGGTTAATAATGAATCATATAATCTTTTTATACAAATATTTAGAGTCCTGCCACATGGCAATTAATATACTGGACTTAGAGGATACCTACAGTATCTTGTAACATCTGGAAGCTATATGGAATTCAGGAGAAATTTCCTAACAGTGACAACAATTAACCAGTGGAACAGCTGGCCTCCAGAGTTTGTGGGTGCTTCAACATTGGATTTTTTAAAGAAGAGACTGGACAGTCACTTGTCTGAAATGGTATCAGGTCTCCTGCTTGAGCAGGGGATAGCACTAGAAGACCTCCAATGTCGTTTTCAGCTCTACTCTGATTGATTGATTGATCCACATGACTGGCACAAAATTTGTGCAATGAGTTGCCCCCATAACTATCCACAGCACCACATTATGGACCAGTGACACCTTTTCAGTGATCCTCAAGGGGAGGATCCAATATACAGTGAATTGCAAGGTCTTTCAGGAGGTGGACCCAAAACAATTCATCAAGTTTCAAAGAACTCAGATCTTCCTAGAAAGGTGAACTTAGCAGCACATATACAGACTAGAAAGGAGGAGAGATGTTTCCTCTGCTATTAGTAAAGCTTGCCCAGTCTGCCACCCCCTCCTCCCATCTCCTCCTAGCCCCTCCTTCAAAGACTTTTTGATTTACTTCCTTTTAGATAAGAAATTGTGCGCATTGAAAATTTAAAAAGGTGAGCTTGTGTCTTTTAACTTGCACTTTCATGAAAATGTTCTGGATGGATCCAGTTCCACAAAGCCTCCCATTTTTCTCAGTGTGACCCACCTTCCTGAGTGGAGAAGGTCCCCTCTGGACAAGGAATGCAGTCATAGCAGCAAACTGGCTCTCCTTCTTGAGCCCTCTTGACAAATCCAGGATGACAATTTTCCGCACAGTTGGACTGAGGCAGGGACTGAGCAGAAAAATGAAGAATGCCAAAGAAAATGTGTTAGTAGTCAACATTCATGGAAAATAGAGGTAGACACTGACATTAGCCAAATAGCCTCTGGTCTTCGTGTAAGCAAATATGAAATACCTGACTACTACTAAGAAGATGCAGGAGGTATAACTAATTACTGGCAGATTCTTCATTTAGTTCCTCCCTTTTGCTTTTGGCATTTAACATTACAATAAAGGACTTTTCTACTTAATAAAGTCATGGAGATGGAATTGAAAAAAGATTTACATATGATGATATATTCATATTAAAATTGAGAATAAAATGTATTGTAAAAGATTTAGGAAATTTCTATTCTATTGGATTATTCAATAAAGAATAAAACTGTGATGAAGAAAGAAACCTCTGACCATTAAGATCTTGAAAGATTCCATAAAACATGGCAAAGCCCCTCCACTTATTCTAGTTCCCATCTGTTGAAGAACTACAATCAGATAACACCAACTGGCATGGGATGCCAACCAACCTGGAGACTCTAGGCTTTGCCCACTTGAAATGGGACCACAGGCTTTGGAAAACAGAGAAAGGACACCAAAATTCATCTCACCTTATTGAGCAACTTTAGCTGTGAAAGAGCATCTTCTTTGACAAAAAGTCTCTGTCTTTTAAAATATGCCAGAATCACTTTCTTGGCTTCCTCCTTGGGGAGAACCAAGAAGCCCCAAATGGCCAGATCTGCTCTGATCTCTCCATTTTGGTCCAAGTACAATTTAAGTTCAGAAATATTCCAAAATTCATTCTTCTCCAGAAAGGGATGAAACTAGAATGGGAACATCCAGGAATTTGAAAAGCAGAAAACTTTGTTTCTTATCCCACATTGAATCTTTCTTCTACAATTGTCTAATCTCCAAATATGGTTAAATAGGATACAAATACTGCCATTATCTTCATAAGTGAATGAAAAAGTTTGAGAAAAATTTGTCAATCATTTAGTGACAAAATATAAAGAAAACATAATCGACACAATTGGTCAATTATAGAGAACATTCTAGAGCAGTGATGGCGAACCTATGGCACGCGTGCCACAGGTGGCATGCGGAGCCATTTGTCAGGGCACGTGAGGCACTGCCCTGTCATCTGGCCAGCGCGTATGCGCGTGATGGCCAGCTGAGTTCACCCTTTTTTAAAGACATTTTTCGCCCTCCCGAGGCTCCAGAGGCTTTATAGGAGCCTGGGGAGGGCGAAAAGAGCCTCCTGGAGGCTTCATGAGCTTCCCTGAAGTCGCAGGAGCACAAAAAACCGGCCCTACAGGCAAACCAGAAGTTTGGGAACGGACTTTCGGTTTGCTGGGAGGTTCATTTTGACTGCTCCGGAGGCTTCAAGGAAGCGTCCTGAAGGTCCCTGAAGCCTCCGGAGAGCTTTTTGGGGGGGTGGGGGGAGGCTGTTTTCATCCTCCCCAGGCTCCTATAAAGCCTCTGGAGCCTGGGGAGGGGGAAAAAGCATGTAAAAATGGGGGGTCGCGCCTGTAGTGCGCGCATGCGCACTGGGGGGGTCACACATGCACACTGGGGGGCATTATGGGTACGGCACACCCGCACACTACCCCCCTGCGCTCCCCCCACTTATGGCACGCGAGCCAAAAAAGGTTCGCCATCGCTGTTCTAGAGCAAATGGCAAATAAAATGAACAGAGAAAAAAAAGATGATCCATAAACTCTTTGAAAACAACAGTGAGATTCCCAGAAAGCATGGGTTGATCAAGAAGAAATCTTTCAGGCTAATCTTCTTCCTGGTCATCCTGATGGAAAACATCTCTAAATGTCCTAATTCTACTTGATTGTAATACGACATAAATTTTTTTTTGCAGATCTGAAAGAACAAATCTCCCACCAGCTCTTTTCTCAAGTCTGAAAAGTTAGTGAGGATCCTGAATTTCTTTCTCTCCCATTATGCAGCTGCAGGATTCTCCCCTCTTATCTGATCCTTCCCTAGGCAGCCTCTCTTCTCCTCATCCCAAAAATCATTCTCACACATCATTACACTTCCTAAATAGATTATGGGAACTCTGGTGATAGAACTGGATTTCAGTAAAGGACTCAGAAATAATTTAGGATTGGATTAGAAACCTGAGGGGTGGATAGTATGAAACTAAGTGGATAAAAATTGTCTTCAAAATGATACTCAAATAATGTTTAACCCTTTTTAATCTTTCTTATGAAACCTAAAAGTGATGGATACAAATTTGCCTTTGGTCATCAATTATTCTATGTTGTCATTAATACGGTAATTAATAGGGTCTTAGAGTAAGCTAATTTGATGTGATTTAAAGAATATAAAGTCTTTCAATTTAGAAGCCTTATTTGAAACTTCATATTAAAAGTTTAATAAAATAACAATGGCTTTAAATCATCTTAAAGGCGATAATCAGAAGCAAGCAACAATTGTTGAATAGGATGGATAGGATGGATGGACTGGAATCAAAGTGGACAGAATGGATGACTGATGAAATGGATTCTTTCAAGAAGATTGAGGGCGATTGGGGAATGGACTTGGCATATTTAACTGGAAAGCAAGTCTTAAGAGTTGTGTTTGCATTTACAGGACATCCTATAACTTTGGGGAATGGAAAGCAGTTGTTGGGAAGGATTCTAATTAAAATTTTAAGGAAATGTATTTTTATTATAAAAACCAAACCAAGATGTTTAACCCTGGACAGATTATGGATGGATCAGAGGTAATGATTGTGTTGGTCTGTGGTAGAAATTTTCTGTGAGTTAAATACAATAGCAGATAACAGACAATTTTAAAGTTTTGAAATTTAACTTTATTGTTGGATTGCCTGTAAACTATGTTTTTAATATACAGCAGATAGTTGACAAGTCCAATAATATATAGTTTATAATTGTGGGCCTATTTTGCAAGTGGGAGAAACTATTATTGCTGTATTGTATTCAATTGGGGAGACAATATGCATGTCTTTCTCTGTTTTTAATGTTTTATCTAGTTTTGTTTTTTCTTTGTAATAGTTTTATTTTCCAAAACTTGTATTTTACCTTTTTGAATAAAATAAAATTTTATAAGAGGAATATCAAGTTTCCAGAAACAATATTTATGATTAGCACACAGAGAAGGGTTCATAAATAAAAAGCAGTAGAAAAGTATCTGATTTTTATCTTCTAGGACTTGACTAACAATAGAGCCTCATATAAGAACATTAATGATGGACTGGAAGAAACATATGAAGGATACCAAATTTGATATGTATGCTTGTGAAAATGATCTCAAAATCGTAGTTAACTGGAAACAGAATCTGAGTCAGCAGGGAGATATCCATAGAAAGAAGGTAAATGCAGCCATAAGAATCTGAGGAAGTGAACCAGTGGTGGGTTTCAAAAATTTTTGAACCTACTCTGTGGCCTATTTTGTGGGAGTGGCTTGCCTGCCATGTGACTGAGTGGGAGTGGCTTGCTGGCCATGTGACCAGGTAGGAGTGGCTTGCCAGTCATGTGACTGGGTGGGAGTGGCCAAGATGATTTCACTGAATTCTTTGCCCCAACGGGTGATCTACAAAAAGAAGATATAAAAAAGGAAATTTATTATTTTGTGCACTTACTACTTAAATAAGATTAAAATAAGTACACAAAACAATAAAAGAGCTACTTACAGAAGGTAAGTAGCTACTACTTACTACTTGTATTTCAAAGGGAATACAATACATATTTAATTTTACACATGTTAGCAGCTGCTGGAATTGTGTTTGCACAACAGTGGAAAAACAAAGATATGAACATGAATAAATATTAGAATGTGCAGGAATGAATAAATTGACAATTAAAATCAAGAAGGCTTCGAATACTTTTTCACGTGGGATTTGTTTTATCAATTGCTAACAGAAACAGCAATTAGAAATCTAAAAGTATGAAAGAAAACACCAATTATGTAAGGAAAAGTCACTAAAATGTATAAGGAAATATTATTAGTACTTGATCATTATTAATGTGTAGATAACTGCGGGACATTACACACACACACACACACACACACACACACACACACACACACAAACTATGACAGTGCCAGGAAACACCAAAAATCAACAATTTCCCCCCAAAAGACTGCAGATGAAAACAGTTTTTTTCCCTAACCAAAGGACAGGAAAGACAAAGCCACTGGAATCAAAACCATAAAGGCATTGTGGGAAATTATAAAGGACAGTGCCAGGAAGCTCACAGAACCAGCAGCCACCTCACAATTACCTAAACAACCAGGTATCACACAGAAACACACAAAATCTGGCAAAGCTGCCTTGCACCAACCTGGCCTGCCCATAGAAAAGAAGCCACCTTGAGACACATAAACCACGCACCAACCTGTACACTTAAAAGCAACATATTGCATCACAAATAAAACATTTGCAAAAAGGAATAACATTTCTTTTTTTTTTAAACAAAATTTTTATTGGTTTTAAATATATATATATATATATATATATATATATATATATATATATATATATATATATATATATATATATATATATATATATATATATATATATATATATATATATATATATATATACACACATACATACATACATACATACATACATACACACACACACACACACAAGGAAAGGGGTAGTGGATGAAGTACAAATTTTGACAGTTACATTATGCAGGAGATGGCCCTCTCCCCCATTCTCATAACTTTCATTTATTAATACATTAGATTGTTGTTACTTATTAGTATTTTGTCAGCATATAAACTTTTTTCTTAAAATAATTTCAATCATTTTATATCAAACAGATTTTCAAGTTCATTTTTGTGATCTGAGTTTTCTCAATGTTGCCTCTTCTCCTCCCCACCTGGCAGAGCTCCGGCACCTCCCGTGTCCTATATGTCCAGTGTAGTGTCATCAGGTTTATCTAGGACCGTGATGGCGAACCTATGGCACGCGTGCCACAAGTGGCACGCGGAGCCATTTGTCAGGGCACGCGAGGCGCTGCCCTGTCAGCTGGCCAGCGCGCATGAGCGCGCTAGCCAGCTGAGTTCACCTTTTTAAAAGCTATTTTTCGCCTTCCCCAGGCTCCAGAGGCTTTATAGGAGCCTGGGGAGGGCAAAAAGAGCCTCCCCTGCCCCCCCCGGAGGCTTCAGGGACCGTCCCTGAAGCCTTCAGAACGCTTAAAACCACCCTCCGAGCAAACCGGAGGGTCGTTTTAAGCCCTCCGAAGGCTTCAGGGATTGTCCGAGGCTTCCCTGATGCCTTCGAGCGCTTAAAACGACCCTCCAAGCAACCCGGAAGTCACTTCCGGTTTGCTTGGAGGGTGGTTTTAAGCACTCTGAAGGCTTCAGGGAAGCCTCTGGACAGTCCCTGAAGCCTCCGGAGGGCCTCCGGGGCATCGGGGGAGGCTCTTTTCGCCCTCCCCAGGCTCCTATAAAGCCCCTGGAGCATGGGGAGGGAAAAAAAAACATGTAAAAATGGGGGGGTTGCGTGTTTTGTGCGCATGCGTACTGGGGGGGGCGTGTGTTGCATTATGGGTGTGGCACGCCCACACTTGACCCCCCTGCGCTCCCCCCTCTTGTGGCACACGAGCCAAAAAAGGTTCGACATCGCTGATCTAGGAGGACTTTATTTTTTTCCATGAAGGCCTCAGCCTCAGTAGTTGTATTAATTCTAACTCTCGTGTCCTCCCAGAATATTAACATACCTTCTGGAAAAAGCCATCTAAACCACACCCCTTTCTGGTATAATTTCTTCGCTAAATGCAAATATTTTTTTCTTTTATCTCTAACTTTCTTTGGGATCTGTTTCAGAATAGCTATTTCTCTATCCTTGTATTTTAATGCTTGTCCCCTTTGTTCACTCAGAATCTCGTCTCTTGTGGTCTTTCTGAGAAATTTAATGTGTACCACCCTTGGAACGTTGTGTGTTCTGGCATATGCTGAATTTACTCTATACACCAGGTCCATGTCCCACCACATCTGTTGTCTGTCTTTTTTAATATATTCAGCCAATAAGTTTGTCATAATAACCCTCAAATCTTCATCATCAGCCTCAATTACATTTTGAAATCTAAGGAAAAAAGACATCCATTCAAATTCCGTTTTTATCTGGTGGTTCTCAAGTTCTTGATTTCCTTTCTGGACACCCTTCACCTCCCTCCTCATCTTAGCCATCCCCTCCTCCAAAAGTTCCAGTCTCTGTGAGTTTTGGATCACACGATCTTTATTCTCTCTGAGCTGCTCGTTCATTTCTTTCAATTGGTTTTTTAAGTCCTCCTGCCCCTTTAAGAGTTGTTCAAACATCTGTTGAAAGTCCACCTCAGAAGGCTTAGGCTGGAACAAAGAAGTTAGTGTCTGTTGTCCGCTGGGGCTGGATGTTGAAGATGTTGGGGCGGAGCCTGCAAATCCCGGCTTCCCCGGTGGTGGGCATTGTAGTAATCAGAGCTCAGAGATGGAGATGTCAGTACAGAGGAGAAACAACTGGGAAGGTGGTTAACTGAGAGAGATCGGGAGGCAGGGAGCCCAGGCAGTTAGGGACCTAGGGAATAAAGCAATAAAATCCTTTGTTCCAAGTCCAGGGTAAAGTGTAACACGAGATTTCTCTGAGTGTCACAGAGACAAAGCCAAAATGCCAGCAATTTCTATGGGTGGAGTCAAATTTCAAAGTACATGAAGACAACGGAAGTGTGCCATCTTGCCCTGCCAGCTCCGGGATCCGAAGGCAAAAGTTTTCAAAGTTTTCAAAAAAAACAGATCATCACCTCATTTTCGCAATTGCAGTAGAGGAAATCTGCTGTTTGCTATGAGGGGGATTCCATTCCAGGACTCCCCCCTCCCCTTCTGGGGGCAAGGAGCAAAACAGTTTAAAGCCGCTTGTCCAAGGGGGGGGGGGGAAATCCCCCTCCCTCCAATCACACTTCCCAGCCAGAAGTTGAAAGCTTTTCTAAAAGGCTGACAGTCTTTTTTCCTTCACTCATCAAAGGGAATGGGGGGGAATCTCCATCTCACCGCATTGCAACTGCGTCCTTCGAATCTTGAATTTCATCCGGCTACCTCAACGCGAAGATGCCGCGGCGCCTCCCCTCTTGCCTTCTGGTGCCTAGGCCGATGCGGGGAGCCCCCCGGCCGCTGCTGACACAGGGGATCCCCTGCTATGCCGCCCCTCGGCAGGAGCCCCTCCAAGGCGTCCTGTGCCCCCCCGGTCAAAGGGGAGCCCAGCAGGAGTGCGCGGGGCGAGCAAAGCTTGCCCGTCGCGTACCGCAGCCGGAACCGGAAGTTCAAAAAGGTATGACATTTCTTGTAATAAACATTCTATAAACAATAAATAAATAAAAATTCCCTAAAAATAATTTTAAAAAAGATATTCTACACACAATAAATTAAAATAAAACCATTAAAAATATTCTATACATAATAAATTAAAATAAAACCATTAAAAATATTCTATACACAATAAATAAAGTTTGAGATTTTGGAGATGTAATTCTAAGGCTGGTCATTGTGGAAGGTCCTGATGAGGAGATCATGATGATCACGAGGCAGGAGGCACATAAATTTAATAAATGAAGAAATAAATGCCCTGTGGTCTCGATGGTTTGCTTGCAGATATTTTATTGTCATTGGTGTGATATACCTAGCTGGGTCATGAAATGTCTGCAAGAAAACCACCAAGCTCAGGGAACACCAAGGACCCCACTGTCGTCTCCCTCCTCCCCCCCACCCCTCTTCCTCCTCTCAATATATCCCACTCTTTCTAGCACTGATGATGCTACCTAGTTTGGTAATGAAATGTCTGTAAGAAAACCACCAAGCTCAGAAAGCACCATGGATCCCACTTTCCCCCACCTCCTCTTTCTCCCTCTTTCTCCTTTTTGTCCTTTCTCCTCCTCCCCCCCACACCACACTCCCTTCTAGCACTGATGATGTTACCTATTTTGGTAATGAAACGTCTGTAAGAAAATCATCAAGCTCAGAAAGCAGCAAGGATCCCACTATCCCCCACCTCCTCTTTCTCCTTCTCTTTCTCCTTTTTGTCCTGTATCCTCCCCCCTCCCTTCTAGCACTGATGATGTTACCTAGGTTAGGGTTACTGGGCAATGTGTGTGTGTGTGTGTGTGAGGCTGGAGTTATGCCCACCCTGCACCCTCCCTCCCGGGGGTTGAAGCACCTCAAAGGGACTTCCCATTCCCTCCATTTTGCATCTGTTCCTTCTTTCCCATTTCCTTTCCCTCCCCTCCCCTCCCCTCCCTCCCTTCCTTCCTTCCTTCCTTCCTTCCTTCCTTCCTTCCTTCCTTGGGGTCTGAGGGAGAGTCAGGGGACCCCTTTCCTCCTTGACCCCCTCCCCAACATCTGCTCTGATGGCAATTATGGCTAAAAGGCCTTTGGAAGCTGGGGCTACCCCCTGCCCCTCCCCATTGCAGAAACTCCTCTTGCTGCAGAATTGGGATCTTTCAGATCTTTTTCTCCTGCCCCCCCTCCTCCCCCCTGCACAGTCTCAGTTGCTGCTTGGAGTGGGGGGATTTCTGGTTTTACTGGGCTGAGAAGAAAAGGGGAAGGTTGAACAGGCCCTCCAAGGCTGCCCACCCCTTTCCGTTTCTGCAAACAAATTCTACCCACAAACACAGGACACCCCCCCCCCCCCGAATACTGCAGGGTAGATCACGCTGGGCCCATAACTGGGCAGCATGTTGGGGGAGATGCTGCAGCAGCTCCGCAGTGACCGGAGGGAGGGAGGAAAGTTCGGCTAGGTCCAACCGCGGGGGGGGGGGGGATTGACCAGCTCAGCCAACAGATTTCAATCATCCCTCCTGGCTCACCCGAGCCACTCCAATTTCCCCCCTGGCCAGAGGCGCCTCCGGCTAAAAGCCCCTCAGTGGACACCCCACACACACACACCCCAACGCAGAGTTCAGAATTACGCTTCTCCCAAAGAAGTTCTGGGGAACCGAACCCCCCATCCCCCTGCTGCCCCTTCCAGAGCCCAGAAAACTCCCAGGCAAAGCAGCGCCGCCTCGCTCTCAGGAGTGGGGGAGAGAATGGATGGGAGGAAAGAAAAACTTGGGGAAGAGGGAGGGAGACCAGAGGAAACAGGGAGAGGCCCTCGCCCCATTTCTGCCTCCTCCCAGGCTGAAGGTTTCAGCCACAAGGTTGAAAAGCTTCTGATTCCTCACTCTCACTCTTTTTCTTATTTCTTTCCCCCCCCACTTTCGCTCTTACTCTCTCTCTCTCTCTCTCTCTCTCTCTCTCTCACACACACACACACACACACACACTCACACTCTTATCCCTGCAAGTCCCCCTTTTCTGCCTGCTACAGAGAGAGAAGCTTGCCTGCACAGAAGAGGCACCGATCAAAGCATGTCCCAGTAAGTTAATCAGCCGGGCTTTCCTGGGATGCGAGCGATGCTGCCGGGCGCTTGTAAAGGACTTCGGCCACCGGCCCACCACTAAAATCAAACAATGAGGTGACGCACAGAGCTGGTTGGAAGACTGTGTGCATGTGTGTGTGTGTAAAATGAGCGGTTTCATCCAAAGGAGTTTTTGTTTTAGGTGGATCTCCTAGCTTTGGAAGGAGGAAAGGAAGGTGAAGAGAAAGAGAGAAAGCGAGAGAAGAAAGAAAAAGAAAAAGAAAAAGAAAGAAAAGGAAAAGAAAGGAATGGAGCGAGAGAAAGAAAAAGGGAGTTATGGAAGGAAGGGAAAGAAAGAAAGAGAGGGAGGGAGGAGGAAGTGAATGAGATATAGTTGGATGGATGGGTAAATAGAAACATGGAAGGAGGGAGGGAAAGAGAGAAAATGAGAGGAAGGAAGGACACAAACCATGGCTTCAGAAGACTCTTTCAAACAGCGCAACAATGTTTGAAAGGGCTGGAAGGGATCTTGGAGGTCATTTTCTAGTCCAACCCCTGCTCTAGTAGGGTCAGAAGGGATCTTGGAAGCCATCTAGTCCAACCTCCTGCTCCAGCAGGAGACCTGATATCCTCTGGATTATTTTGGTGCCTCTAACAGAGAGGAAAATTGCAAGAAAAGGGAAGGAGTTTACTAGGACAAGGCTGCCATGCAAAGGAAGGCAGAGACAGTCCTTGATTTATGACAATTGAGCCCAACATTTTGGTTGCTAAGCAAGAGCGTTGTTAAGTGAGCTTTGCCACATTTTACTCAATCCATGACATCTCCTGGCTCTAGCAGTCATGTGCAGGCTAGGAAAGAACATATGAAGGCCTGTGTAATGTTCTAATGTGCAGAAGCAGTGATGTGCAGTCAGGTGAGGCAAGTGAGGCACAGCCTCACCTCTCATCATGAAAAGAAAAAAACATAAAAGGAAAAAATAAATTGACCATTGAACTAGTCAGGGGAGAGCTTGTAGTGAGGCTTTAGCCAGCTCAGTCTCTCAGGTGACAGCTGAGGTGAGGCTGAGCTAGCTGCTGATGACTTAACTGTTAAAAAAAAGCCTCTAAAAAGTGCCCTCTACTATGAGGCAGGAGAACTGCATGCCTCACTTAGTCTGAGTTTTTAGGCGTTTTATGATCACTATGTGTGGAACGTGTTTCTTGTGCTGAGCGATCATAAAACGCCTAAAAATTCAGACTAGGTGAGACAAGCAGTTCTCCTGCCTCATAGTAGAGGGCGCTCCTTCTTCCTGTGACTCAGCAGCAGCAGGGTAAGTAATAGCTACAGAGCGCTACTTATTCCGGATTGTTGATGGTGGAGGTGTGGGCTTCCAGCCGCTTTTGTGGCTTCCTAGAGTGTCGAGAACCTTCACACCCTCCTCTCCCCTTAGCCCCAAAAGCCGCTTCTTGACAAAGAAGCCTAAGCAAAGGAGGGCTGGGCGGAGGAAGAGGGAAACCTTAGTGAGGGCTGCTGGAGCTGCATTGCCCCCCTGGGTTCAGGGACTTCTGCCTCTCATGCCGTGCTTTGCAGCCACTGCAGCCCTGCGCAGACCTCTTCAGGGTGCTGGGCAACCTGGTTCTGGGGATTTCTCCCCCCCCCCAAAAAAAAGACCGATCATGGCGCGTGGAACAGGGCTGCTCGCGGAGGAGCTGGCGGCCGGAGCGCCCTAAAGTAGCACCAGCCAGCATGTCCCACAAGAAGAGCCCCAAGGGCAAGGGTGGCAGTGCTGTGCCCTCCTCCTCCCTGCTCGCTGCCCAGCAATGCACCACTGCCAATGCTGTCATTTCCGCCTGCCTCATGAAACGAGATAGCCTAGCCGAGGCAAATGAGTCTCCCGCAGCCTCCTTCATTCTTCCTTCTCTCAGCGCCCACCAAAGCATTCCAAAAGCGTTCTCATATCGCAGATTAGGAGATCCCAGGTGATTGCCGACAGAATGAAGAAGAAGAGAAATAAATTCCCCCCTGCAATCTCTGGATGTAACTCTAAGCTATTGTCCATGTGACTGGCTTGATTGGCCAGTGGGATGAGTGGATTCCAAAAGGAATCTGTTCATCCATTTAGACCCTGGACAGATAACATTTATCCCTAAGCAGACATAGTTTTCATAGGGTTAAAACAATCCCCTTAGTTAGTTGTATCAAGGGGACTTTTGACCATGGGGTTAATTAATCAGTTCTCTGTCCCAACATGACATTGAAATTGCAGAGAAGCCAAGTAGAAATGAAGCCACTACAGCTGTTCTTTTCCAACTCCACCCCCAACTATATGAGCATAGGACAAAATGAGCAAAACCAAATCTACCTTAGACTGGGAAAACAGAAGGATTATTAAGCACAGCAAACATCAGCATGGATAGCTGGGGAGATATATAAGACATGCTTTATTGCAGCTTACTATTCTCTACATAAGATATGTGAGATAACACATTTTGGCAAAGTGTTTCCCCTGCTCGGCTGCCATCACTGTCGCCACACCCACTCTGCATAATTTCCCGGTGCCCGGGCACGAGCCTGAGTGGTAGCGAGCGATGGCGGTGGCGGCTACTGCTCCTAGGCTAGCCATGGGTCGCACTGCTCGGCAAGCAGCGACCTGACTCCCCCGCCGCCGCCGCAGCAGCACCTCTTGCTCACAGAACCGAGGCGGGGAAGAAGATCGTGAGACGTAGAGCCACAGACTCTCATTCCCAATTTCAGTGGTGAGCCTAAATAGTATGTGTGTGAATTTCACTGAAACCTGCCTTTTAAAAAAGTAATTTATTCATTTATTTACAACTATTCATCATTTTCATCACTTAAACAATACCAAAATATATTTTTAACTCGTAGGATAAAATAGTAAATAATTATTATTATTCATTTTTATTTATACTCTGGCCAACCTCGTCAGAATACTCAAGGTGGTTTCTAACAACATCCCCAACAACACAAACGCAAAACAGTTACAAATGGCACAGAGCAGAACATATGTGTGTAGAGTAGAGTAGAGTAGACCTAGGAGCATATAAGGGAACATGGAGATAATCTAGTCCAACCCCTTCCCAAGGCAGGAGCCCTTCCTTCTCTTTGAGAGCAGTCAGTGGCAGTCTAGCAGACATAAGGGAAATGGTATGTGTGTGTGTGTGTGAGAGAGAGAGAGAGAATGAAAGAATAAGAAAGAAAGAAAGTTGGAGAGAGAGATATAAGAAAGAAGGAAGGAAGGAAAAGAAAGAAAATAAGTTAAGGAGAGAGACACAAGAATGAAAGAAGGAAGGAAGGAAAGAAAAAGAAAGAAAGGAAGGAAGGAAAAAAAGAAAGAAAGAAGCCCAAAATTTTGGTTGCTAAGCAAGAGTGTTGTTAAGTGAGTTTCACCACATTTTCCACCCCACCCAGTCACACGGCCGGTAAGCCACTCCCACCCAGTCACATGGCCAGCAAGCCACTCCCACAAAGCAGGCCACGCCTACAGAAGAGGCTCTAAAAAAATTTGAAACCCACCACTGTG
Organism: Natrix helvetica; assembly: GCF_964273705.1. Classification (NCBI taxonomy): domain Eukaryota; kingdom Metazoa; phylum Chordata; class Lepidosauria; order Squamata; family Natricidae; genus Natrix; species Natrix helvetica. The sequence goes on from NC_138551.1 coordinate 131,557,202, forward strand.
TCAATGCCTCACGAGCCATAAACCTCACCGCACGTCACTGTGCAGAAGTGATAGTTAAATGTGTGCCAGAATGTGGACTCTGGGTGTATTTTTCCAAACACAATAAGTGAGGTTGAGTGTGTATAGTTTTAGAAGAGCTGTGTGTGTGTGTGTGTGTGTGTGCATACACATACAGTGTATAAAGTAGATAATGTATCTTTTTGTGTGCCTATACACACACTATACCTTGTAATACTGTATGTATGTACACATATGGCATATATGCATAGGATTAAATTAATCATATGTATATATGGCATAATTAATGTGCTGGAGAAGGAAAGCACTGACAATCTACAGCACCTAAGACTTTGTTTCTGCTGGCAAAGCACTTGATCAATGTAATTCTCATCAACCAGTTAAAGAGCTTTCCAAGAGGGGAAAAAAGCTTTTTACACTCTGCAAACCTCCCCAAACCAGCCTGTTTTTGTGAAAACGCCCCCCCTTTTAAAAGTTATGAATAGCCTTGGGGGGGGCGGCTTGCAGAGTGCTCCGGGGGGGGGGGATGAGCAATCAATGGCCCGTTTTTCTCAAAAACAAGCCCGTTTTTTGTCAAAATAAATTGCATGCATAGCCTTATGGAGGCTTATAGAGAGCTGCTGGGGTTGGGGGGGGGGAATGGTCCATTTTTTGCTCATTACTGCCCTCCCCAGCCCCCAGGAGCTCTCTAAAAGCCTCCATAAGGATATGCACGGCCATTTTAGTGAAGGAGGCGGGGCTTCGGGAGGCAAAAAATGCTGTATTTGATGTATAAGACGCACCCAGATTTTCAGCCTCTTTTTTGAGGGAAAAAGGTGAGTCTTATATTCCAAAAATATGGTAACTGTTGTGCTGTTGTTGCAGAGGGCAGATAAGCCTCACCATAAGGTCTGAAGCCAGACTACGTTTTCTGTCAGCCTTTGGAGAAGACGGAAGCAGCCGTTGTGACCGAGACCCCTGGTCATCCGGAGACGGCCTCCATCCCTCACACGGAGCATCGCTGGGGAGGTTCCAGCTGCTTCTTTGCTGGCTGTTAGTTAATGCTGCCTATCTCGTCTTTCTATTTGATTTCCACTCTTTGCATCTCCTCAGTTTCACCTGCCCTCTTCTCCCAATAAAGCATCCAGATCCATGCCAGGCTCCCTTTCATCGGAGGAGAATAGGGGGTCTTAGCTGCCTGTCCAGCTGCACACAGACCCACCTGCAATGTGGACGGAAGGAAGGTGGAATTCCATCAGCTCATCACAAACCCACAAATACGGGAATTCTACTCTTTGGAATCATTAATTCCCTGAGTAATTAAATTGGCCAGATCTGTTGAGAGGTTTCCCCTCCTTCTCTGGATTCCTCCTCCAAAGGATCTAAGATTAATGGATCCATATCAGGACCCCCATACCTGCCATGGCTGCAGCCTTGGAGACCCCAAGATCTTTTCATCCTCCTTCCTTCCCCTCCTCGATCTGGAAGAATATGCAGCATTCAGGACCTGGGCCAGAGTCTTCATGAGACTGTAATGTTGGTAGTGATTTTGGGCCCTTATTCTGTCCCATTTCCACTGGGTCTCCAGTGGGGCTTTCTGGGTGCATCTTCTGCGGCCTTTGACAGAAAAGACATTCTTTGAAAGAGAACAATGAAAATAATGATCTTGAAACTTTTCTTCCACAAAGAAAAAGGGTTGAAAGGCAGAATCTTTTGGTCTTTCTTTTCGCAGATAACCAAAGTTCCAAATACTATGGATGTATTTGAGAAGTCTGTGCTTGTCCATTTCATACCCTACAAAATTTGTGAGGATCCAGACTTTCCCCTCAATGGGTCCTTGGAGACGCATAAGTGTTAAATGGAAAGGAAGAATTCTGGCCCCAATGGAATCAAATTCTATGAAGTGAACAAAGGCATTGACTTGTCTCCACTTAGAGAGGGAATCTCTGAGGTATGCAGTATATCCAGTTGTTGAGAACAGTTGTGATATAACCACACAAATTTCATTCCTGACAAGCACAGGAGTAAAAGTCCTCATGAAATTCTCTCCCTTTTCTGTGTCTGAAGCAAAGAGGCCAATCAGGGTCCATCTGAAGTGGAGGAGCAGCTGGACAATTGCTGGGTATTGGAATCCTTCTTTGGGGAGAATGTGGTGGAAAAGGGGGAATTTGCTTTTATCACTCAGAGCCTCTGAAGCTGGTGCATCATTGATCTGGAAAAGCAATTGAAAGGATTAGAGTCGTGATGGGGAACCTGTGGCATGCAGAGCGTCCTCTCCCGGCACTCCAGCCGCCCCAGCCCAGCTCCACTAGCATCCACATGCAGGCGCACCCCCTGCTGGCCAGCTGGTTTTTGGGGCTTTGTAGAGGGCCAGGGTGGGGGATGCATGAGTATGCAGTGGGGGGGGATGCTCACATTGTGCAGGAAACTCCGGCTGGCTGGAAGTGAGTGTGAATGGCCTGCCCCCCCCCCCCCCAGTGCTCCCTGGCTCAGTTGGAGGCTTCCTTCAGCCTTCAAACAGTTGCAGGGTTCGCGGGGGGGGGGTTGCTTCCAGGTTGGTGCAGGAGGCTTTCCAGTGCCAGTCTTGTATTCTCTCCAGTACTTTGTTTGGAACAGAATCCAAAGTAGCATGCAGTCCTAGCATTTGTACTAAATGTAGGAAAGTTATTTTACAGGGCTCTGAGCATCGTCACCGAACCCAGAAGTAACCGGACCCGGAAGTAACTTCTGGGAACCGGCACCAGCCCTGTCACTCAATCGCCCTTCCCGTCCCCTCGCAGTTCGCTCACTCCCCCGCCTGTCTGCACTAAACTAGGCTAGCCCAGCCCGCCGCTCACTGATTGGCTGGAGTCGAACTGTTAACTCTTTATACTGTATATAATCTCTGAAAATGTAAAAGAGAGAAAATGTAGGACTCCCCAGTCTGTCCCAACCACATTCAGTTTCTGCAACTTCCCTCTACCCTCAAAATCCAGGGCCAATAAGTTATATTCCAATGTTACACAACAGAAACAACCCCCCCCCCCAAACACACACACAAACACACACACACACACAAACACACACATACTATTTCCATTTCTTTGAAGGATTTATTATGTCTCTTTTGAGAGAGGGGCGGTCTAGAAATTCAATAAAGTTAAAGTTAAGTTAAGCACCTGTCCCTGCATAAAGAGTCTCAAGGAAAGATAATCAATTTCTTATTGGATTTGGAAGTACTTAGAAGTAGCAAAAGTTCCCACTGCTTTCCAGTGTCTCAAAAGCCCATCATAAAGGCGAGAGTCCATCCTTCTGCTTCTCAGTGCAGAAAGCCCTAATATGTTCCAGTAGATTTCAAAAGCATCACTTGGAAGCAGAAACAGCCAATGTGGACCCTCAAGAGTAGTCACTGCTATATAAGGTTTCTTTAGTGCTGTGAGCTATAAAATTTAAAGTTTCTGCACACTGCTATCAAGCAATTTAAGCAGAAATATACCTCTGAGTAAACAGGTATTTTGCTTATGGCATTTATACTTTACTGCAACAAGCAAGCACTTGTCCTCTAAATAAGTTAGACAGTCATAATATTAAAACTTGATAAGTGTTCTTAAGTGTTCACAATGGTAGCATCACACATACATTCCAAAAATACTTATAACATTTGCACAACCACCTGCTTTGCAGTTCTTGTCTTCTTAACTGATGGGAGACTGAAACCCAATAAATATATCCCCAATAAAAAAGAATAGTATGTTGGAGTACTGAAAAACTCAACCAAATGGGAAAATGCAAAGAAAAAATATTGGACTTGCTGCTAAGAAGTAACAATTTATATATAGTATGCACAATTCTTTTAGTTAAATTATTGCTGAACAATTTATAATAGTTGCATCACAATATTATTCTAAGATATTTGTCACTACTACTCTACTTCCTAGATGTTCACTATTGTCTCTTCCCCCCCCCCCCCCGAGTTAAGGGCATGTGAAATAGTTTTGATGAAAGTTGCATTGTATGAAACTTCTCTCCTTTGAAATGTTTGGTTTTAATTCTCCAATGAATCAAAAGGAATGTTTCGCGCTTCCTTGTTACACTGCATTTGTTTTAGCTTTTCATAGCTGTCCCTAAAACCAACCAAGGAAGATAAAACCACAGAAATCTAATACTGTTGTGCACGGCTTTGCACTAAATTATCTGTATAGTAAGCCTGTTAGAGGGGAGGTTCCACCCTGAATTAAGGAGGTGTGAATATTGGCATCCCTTGTAGCATACTTTTGAAATAAGCGAAAATAAACCCGAGGCATGTTCTAATAAAAACACTTTAATATAAAATAAAGTAAAAAAAAATACAAACTTGCTAACTGAATTAATTACATCTCTGCAGAGCTATGTGCCTGCCTCCTGGGCAAGCGAACGAAAGATCAGAAGTGAAAGTTAGGAAAGAATGTGTGGCATAATGACATGTGCAGTAAATCATTTGCAGATAAGGACTGTGACCTGTGCAGTAAATCTTTAGCACAGCTAGCAAACCAGTTAATGCAGTGACACCCCTTTTTTTGCAAGTTGGATTGATAACATCAAATAAGGCACAGATACTCGTGTTGGAAGCGGCTGCTGGAAGTGGTTTGTTGAGCATGTCAGCAATTTGATCATGTGTAGATACATATTGCAATTTAACAAAACCTTGTTTAACTAATTGCTTTGTGTTTTGATAATGGATGTCAATGTGTCTGGACCTAGAACCTGTGAAATGTGACTCGGAAATATAAACCAGCAATTCATTGTCTTCCATCACTGTGATTGGTCAAATCGGACGTGTCCAGATATCTGTGATCAAAGCATCAAACCATGTTAGAGAATTGCATGCATCTGAAACACAAGCATATTCAGCTTCAGTAGATGAACAAGAAACAACACTCTGTTTTCTCACTTGCCAGTAAACAGGACATCCATTCAGGAACATCATGTAACCTGAAGTACTTTTGCATGATTTCTTATCACTTGCCCAATCAGAATCTGCATAACAACATAATTCTGCATAATCAGTATGTGTTGGTTCTAGCAGTAACTTCATGTGTTTAGTGTGTTTCAGGTATTTCAATAACTTCTTAACGCATGTCCAATGAAATTGTGTTGCCTTACCTACATGTCGTGATAAGAGATTAACACTAAGTGCAATGTCGGGTCTGGTCCAACTACTAATGTACAATAATGACCCAATGACCGAACAATAGAGTGTTTGATCCTCGAACTCAGGACTTGGTTCATGTGTTAAGTTGTGAAAATCTGTTTGCATGGGTGTCTTTGTTGTGTTAGCATCTTTCATGTTGCAATGATGCAGAATGTGGTCAATTTTCTCCTCTTGTGAAAGACTAAACCCCTTCTGTGTTTTGTCAATCTGAACACCTAAGTAAGTGCTGATATGACTTAAAGATTTCAATGTGAAGTGTCTCTGCAAATTTTTAGCAAAAATCTCACTCATTTTCTTATTTGGACCAATATAAACAATATCATCAACATAAACAAGAATTATCTCATATGCATTGTTAGATCTTTTTGTGAACACACATTCATCAGTTTCGGACTTAATAAAGCCCATTGAATTTGGTTTGTCAGTAAGACATAAGTACCACATTAAACCTGACTGTTTCAGACCATAAAGACTTTTGTTTAGGAACCAGGTATCCCCTCCTTGCTGTCGGAATCCTGGAGGTCCTCTCACATAGATCTCTTCATCTAGGTCAGCATGTGGATAAGCCGTGTCCACATCAAACTGGAAAACTTCTAAACCAAGAATAGTAGCAGTAGTTAAAGCAATTTTTACACTCTCAGTTCTGACTGTTGGTGAGTAAGTGTTTGTATAGTCCTCAGGATAACGTTGAGCGAAACCCTGAGCTACAAGTCTGGCTTTGTACAAAGACTCACCATTCGGTTTCATCTTGATTCTGTAGACCCATCGAGTGCCAATGACCTTTTTGTTTGCTGGAGGTTTTGCAGGTGTAAATATATTAAGTTTCTTTAAACTGTCCATTTTATCCTGCATTGCCTCATACCATTTGTCTTGCTCCAAATCAGGAAGCTGCTTGATTTGTATGAATGTATCAGGAGGAAGTGTAACATTGCAAATCAAAGGCAAGGGTATTTTTGTCAGTTGCAACGAATATTGTTGTGGAGGGATACCTTTGTGACCCTCTTGGAACGTCTCTGAACAACAGTTCATTATTCTTCTTCTTCTTCGTCCTCACATTTGTCGCTAGCATCAGCATCTGCGGCTCGCAAAGATGTAACATCAGGTTGTGAAGAACTGGTAGATGGAATATCTGCCTGTGAATCTTGGTCATCAGGCTGCGTGGCATCTGCAACATCATCTCTAAGAAAATAAACTCCAGGATCATTGGAATGAATCCTGGACCAGTCAATATCTTCCTCAAAATTAGCAGATTGAGAAATCACAACTACATGTTTAGGGTCAATAAATTTGCTCCATTTTGAATTATCATCAATACCCATAATTCTCAGTCTCTTTGCTACTGGACCTCCTTTTCTTCTTTGAGCTAACGGAATGTTCACCATAGCATATGAACCAAAAACGTGGAGGTTCTTGAGATCAGGCTTGTAGCCATATATCATGAAGAAAGGAGTCTGATTTATTACACTGTTCCAAGTACGGTTGACAATGTAATTTGCATATTTGACAGCTTCACCCCAGTATATGTTACTGGTTACTGAGATTGGCGTCTTCTAGGAGACAACGCATCATGGTTTGTAGAACCCCTTGTCTTCGTTCTGCGACTCCGTTATGAGCCGGTGTGTATGGAGCGGATGTCTGATGAAGAATTCCATTCTTATGTATCCAGTCCTGGAAATGCTGAGACATGAATTCAGCACCTCAGTCACTCTGGATTCTGGCGATGCGAACTTGGTATTGGGTAGAAACAAATGCTGCAAAGTCTTTAAAGATCTGAAAGGTCTCAGATTTTTCTTTCATAGGATATACAAATCCATATCTAGAGTAATTATCTACAATTGTTAGAAAATACTTTCTACCACCAATTGTTGGTGGGAAAGGACCCACTATGTCAGTGTGTACGAAATCAAAAATGCGTGTCGACAGGTGTGTAGCGTGTTTGGGAATGGCTGCTGCTTTGGATTTGGCTTTCCTGCAAACTGCACAATCCAAAAACATCTTACACCCCTTTAGATCCAAACCTTTTGTGAACTCTTGCATTTTCCTAATAACATGGAAACTGCCATGCCCCAATCTTCTATGCCACTTGTGGATACACTTGGAATGCAGAGGTTTACCAGTTAGTGAATTTTCAACATTAACAGTTTCATGAGGAATCTCAGGCTTGCTCCGAGCAACCTGCTTCCTTATTTTCTGTTTGTTGGCTTTAGGAGCCTTTGGAGTAGCAACAGGATCTCTCTCTGAAGTAACTCTCTCTGGGCCTGTGCTCTCCCTTTTAGGAGTTTTTATACTTGCCTGTGCTTGTGGTTTAGGCTTTGGTTTTAAGTAATAAACACCACCAATCAGCATGGTTTCAGCAACAATATCTCAATTTTTAACTATGTAACTTGCTTTCTCGAGGTGGTGAACCTGGAACTTTAATTCTCTAGACAAGTGACTTTGACTAAGCAAATTACTGGTTGCTGAAGGTATGTAATAAACATCAGGGATGAGTGTATCGAGCTCTTCAACATAAACAGTTCCTTTTCCCATGACCTTACAAGGATGATTGGAGAAGGAATACAGTTCACGAAATTCAGGTTCTGGCTCATGCATCTCTGTGAAGATTTCCTTTCTGTAGGTAATGTGTAATGCTGTTCCGCTGTCCAAAGTCCACAGAAGCCATCTGTCGTACTCTGGATCAGGTTGTGGATTGTTGGTTAAAGCCAATGATGCGAGTGGAGCTTGTGGATCACACCTTGGACCACGACAATCTTGTCTTCCGCCTCTACCTCTGCCTCTGGAGTCTGTTCCTCTGGGCTGGTATGTGATGGGAGCTGGAACTCGTTGGGGACAATCCTGGGTGTCATGTCCCATACAGTTACAAATGTAGCATCTTGGCATCCTTAGAGCGTAGGCTCTTCCTCGGAAGGGACGTCTCACAGGAGCTCTTGACACTGGCGGCCGTTGCAAATGTGGTGTGGCTAATTTGATAGCTTCCTCCTCAATTAAAAGTTTGCATACATTATTAACAGTTCGTTGAGCAATAGGCACATGGTTAATCTTTGCAATGGCATCTCTCCATTCATAATTCAATGAGTTAATGATAATGCTGATCATTTGGACATCATCAATAACATGGCCTCCTTCTCTCAATTCTCTTCTCATTCCTTTCAGTTTGGTCAAATGTCCACCAATTTGTTCACCAGGTTTCAATTTTGAACCATGGAACTCAGACATGAGCAAACATGAAGATTCAATTGAAATAGGCCTGTAGCAATCTTCCAGATGGGCCCAAATTTGTTGGGATGTTGCATTAGGGGAAAAAATAGCCTGCAGTTCAGTTTCCATGGACATTAATAATGTTGTGCAAGCCTTAGTCTTTAAGTCTCTTATTGCAGGAGTCCACGGCTGGGCAGGAGGATTAAACACCATACAATGGGTACCTTCTCTGTGAAGCAAAATTGAAATCTCACTGACCCAGGCTTTATAATTTTATCCTGACATTTTAATTTTGACTCAGCAGTCAATGGAGGAGCAAAAAATGCTTGTTGAGGAATGTGCATTTGAAAAGCTTGCTGCTGTTGCACCTGGGGTTGCTGTAATCTAACCTGTGGTTGTTGTGTTACAGTTGGAGTTGGTGTTTGGGCAGCAAAATTAACATGGCTTGCTGGAGGCTGCATTAAGTACTGTTGTGTTCCATCTGAGAAGGAACGTGAGCCACTAATGGGTGCTGAAAATTGGGCCTGAGAAGGCATTTGTTGCCTGGCAGCCTGAATATTTGAATAATCTAATGACATTTGCGAAAAAGTCTGTTGTATTAAATTATTTCTGCCAGGAGATGGCGCTGCAGCCACATCTTTTGGCTGTAATGTTTCTGCCTGTGTGGCATGGGCCATTGGAGAACAGAAGAACTCACGTGACAATTATGACGTGTGCACATCTCTCTGTTCTGATTTGCCTGACACAATATCTACCGGGGGGGGTGGGTGTCTTAGGCTTTGAGGAAAAAGGCAAGATGGTGTTTTCAGAAGTTTGAAAAGCATGGGAATCCCTCTTCTCTAACTTGAGCATGAAATAGGCCCTTTTTGCTTGAAACAGCTGGCTTTCATAAAATTGTATTTTTTCAAGATAGCTTTCCACAGCTTGCTCAGAGATTCGGAGAGAATCATATTTTTCCTCCTGTGTGTGGGAGTGAAATTGCTCGAGCAGCAGTGAATGCTTTGGCTTAGCCCTGAGCATTTCAAAATCTCTTGGAGATATTTGGGAACATGCATAATCAGAAGGGAGATATTCTACTGACCTCAGTTGTAGATATTCATCTCTTGGAGTGGTCCCATCTTGTTGAGATCTTTCTCCCACACCTGGTTTTTCACCCAGACTGGTTGCTGAAGCTATCGGCATTTGGGAACTTGAAAGCCAGCGTAAAAGGCATTTTGCTTCTGTATCAGAGTGGTGGGAGCCATCGGAATGTGCTCCATTTTTCTTTTTCTTTTTCTTTGGCATGTTAGAAAAATGATCTAATCGTTCCTCAGTTGATATAAATCATCTTGTCTAATTAGCCTATTATGCTTATCTCTTGAAAAGTAACTAACAAGGAGAAAAGCCATAGATCAAATAACAGACCTCTGCTAGGATTTGTTAGGGGGGAGGCTCCGCTCTGAATTAAGGAGGTATCAATCTTGGCATCCCTTGTCGCATACTTTTGAAATAAGCGAAAATAAACCCAAGGCATGTTCTAATAAAAACACTTTAATATAAAATAAAGTAAAAAAATACAAACTTGCTAACTGAATTAATTACATCTCTGCAGAGCTATGTGCCTGCCTCCTGGGCAAGCGAACGAAAGATCAGAAGTGAAATTTAAGAAAGAATGTGTGATGTAATGTCATGCACAGTAAATCATTTGCAGATAAGGACTGTGACCTGTGCAGTAAATCTTTAGCACAGCTAGCAAACCAATTAACACAGTGACAAAGCCAAAAATAGTTTAAGATTATAATTAGCCCACCTGTTTCCCCCATTAACATGCAAATACATTTTTCTTGTTCAGAGACTGCATGAGAGATTTCCCAGTCCTTGCAAAATATCACATTAAATCCACATAAATACTCATGTTTGTTTTCAGTATGCGCAAGGAAGGAGCAGGCACTATCTTTCAACACTTAGAAGTCCAACAATAAGCTTTTATTCTTACATCAAGTTGAGCTGACTTGCCCTTTCCAGAGCTAAGGTGTATTGTTTTACCCAAGCAAACAGGAATGCTTTGTAAGGTGAATTATTATTCCACCAACACAACAAACCATACTCACATTCCTCTCCGCCAAGGGTTGCTAACTTACCTTTGCTTTCAATCAAGTGCAGATTTCCCTCTTCCCCCCCAACCTTTAAAGAAATAAAAATTACTTCCTCACTCAAGCCTCAAGATTTGGGGGCATTCAGAATAAATCTTCCCAGTTTCCACAACTCACAGAAAACCGAACCTTACTTAGGACTAAACCCAGCTGGTTTCGGGCCTTTGTATCTTGTATTTTTCAAGTAAGGTGCAACCACACAACTCTATGCATGTTTATCCATGTTTAACTATTCAGAGACTCTTCTCCCCTAAAGGTCCAGCCAGGCTTGCCATTCCCAGTCAAAGCACCGCAAAGGCAAAGAGACTGTTCTCCTCGCCCTCCTGAGGGCAGCTGGTCACCGCCTCCATAAGACCCATCATCCCCAGAGCTCCCCTAAGTGAAGCACTGACCTCTTAGCCAGGTAAGTATGTTTTTTTTAAAGGAAGGGGGCACTACGAGGTGGAGGAACAGGAGAGCCACTTACCTCCCCCCTCTTGAACTTTGCTAAACAGGGTGCCCCACTCTGCCTTTTGCCGCTCAGCAACAAAAAAAAATCAGGAAGGAGAGCAGGTGCTTATCTGGAGAGAGCCACATCACTCAGGGATACACAGGTCTGACCGTCCATTTCTCTTTAAGACGGCAGGTAAACTCCAGGTCAAAGTCCGGCGGAGGGAGGAATGCAAAAATGACTCCTACTACTCTCTTGCAAGGGGAGTGAAGGAAACCGTCTGAGTCTCTGATCCCAACTCTCCTGTCTGGAGCCGCCAAAAGCTTTAGACTCTGGTGGCGTTGCTGGTTTCCCACAGCTTCGGCATTCCTGAAAGGCGACTCCGCATTCTCCCTTTCCTTCTCCCCTCCTCCCTTCAAAAGCTGTGAGGTGCTTTCTTAGCACCAGTTGCCCAGCTGCCAGGGCCCTGCGCACTTGCCTCCTCCTCCCTCCTCCTCCTCCTCACTCCCCAAAGACTCTTCTCCTCATTCCCAGAGCTCAGTGGGAGCCGGGCACAAGGGTTGGGAGGCTGCTTTTGAAACCACACCTTGGAAAACTTCACCGGGAAGGGAAGCGGGGAACCAGTCGGGGGGAGGGGGACATCCAGGAACTTGCCTACGAGGCTGGCCGCTCTGTGCAACCTACCTCCTGCTACCCCCGTGCTTTGCTGGCGGCCAGGCCTCCTACTCCTAAGCAAATTCAGGGAGGTCCCAGGAGGCCGGACACTCCATGCAAGTTATCCCCCGTGAGCAGCGATGTAAAGGGCAGGGGGAGCGAGCGAGGGGGCCGGGGCAGGCATTCTGGTACTGTCCCACAGGATGAAGGAGTACCAAAACGTACGGTAGATTTCAGGAACCTCTTCTTCCGTACCGATTAGAACTGGGAACAACCCACCCATGGTTGCAAACAGCTATTTCCAGTGGGGTAAACAGGACAAAGCAAGTGGGGAAAATAGTTTCCTTTGCTATATTTCCTGTCTGAATTAGACCATGGCAGGGTCCCTACAGAAGAGATCTTTCAAGGATCATTATGTATGAATAGCAAAGCAACTAACGTAGCTCTGCTTCTTAAATGCTAAAGCTGTTGCACATAAAAAACAGAGGAGCTCTGATCAACTACCAGAGCCATCATTTTGACAGTTTTGCTGTCCTGTAGTCTGTCCCCATGAAATGCAAGCATGGAATAAACTGGCCTGGTTTGTTCTCAATCTTTTCAGTGGCCACAAACTACTAGCAAAAGTGGCATTTGATCCCAAGGTAAGGAATGTTTCCCCTTTTGCATTGGAGCATCCAAGAAGGGACAGGAAAGACCAAGAAAAAGAAAGAAAGAGGGGAAGAGAACAAGGCAGCAAAAAGAAGGAAAGAGGGGAAGGAAGAATGAAGAGGGAAGGAAGGAGATTATAATGAGAGAGAGAGAAGGTGTGAAGTAAATCCCACCTTAGCACTTGATCACCAGCAGCCCTGCTGCCTTTTACCATCCTCTTGTCCCCTCCTCCTGACCTCTCCTGGTGGTCTCCCATCCTATCATTGAGGATGCTTTGGTTACAAGGCTAGGTCTCGTTAGGAGAGAGTGGGCCTCCCTCTGACCCACATACTTTGACCTCCTGCACTCACCATGGACAACCAAGGAGAGTGAGCACAGCAGCAGTGGGAGCTGGCCGTGCCCACCATGGTCTCCAAAGTCAACCACAATGGGGCCCTCATTGAAATTGAGTTTGACACCCCTGGACTAACAGATGACCTGAGTGCTGCATGTGTTGCTCTCACACTTACAACGTATGAGTCAAGGTTAGAAAAATTATCAGCTTGCATTCAACAGCAAAGGTCGCATTAATGAAAATTATGACAAATGCAAACATTTACCTTTCAATAAAAAGGTGTTTGTATCATTGAAAGCATTATTGTGGGTTAGGGTTAGGGTTAGCGCAGGCTAAGTGGCACATAGAGCCATGTCACCTGGCACACGCAGCCTTGTCCGTTGCTCTTCCGGGTTCCTTATTTGCATGTGTGCATGCCGTTCAGCTGGTCTTTGTGCACATGAAAATGAAGATGCCAATGGACGCCCCAACAATCAGGGATATATTTTGATCAGTTAAATAGTTGGTAGAATGCCTTATCCAGGGAATGTATTACTTGCACTTCAGGCCTTTTATGATTAATCTCAACATGAACATAAAAGGGTAAAATATTGACATTTTTGCTAATATGGAGAAAAGCAGCTCTTGAATTCCATGGAGAAGACATGATTTCATCTATTGCTCACCAACCACCCCTCACCACACCCTTTACAAGATGGAGAAACACACACACAAACCTGTGGGACTTTGTAGGTGCCTCCTAACGTTGACGCCTGGACGGAGATGCTCCTTCTAGCTCCATCAAGAAGAGCCAGAAGGTTCTCCTTCCTTCCACAGCTGTAGTTGGGGACATTGGCTTCTCCAGTGGAGAGAATGTCCAGCAAGGCATCTGAAGTGCGGAAAGTGCTCAAATAGTTGGCATGGATGTTGTAGCCCAGTGTGAGATTGTGCAGGAGCTGAGAATTCTTGTTGACCGTTTGAATAGCGAAAATAAACCATAAGCCATTTTGAAACCTATAAGCATCCCTATTGTAAAAAAAAGTGTTATTATAATCAACAGCAACAACAAATATGTTTAAATATATATATAATCCTCCAGAAGCCTATTGAGCTGTAAGCCAACATTGATCCAAAACCAATGATCAGTTACACAAATATGGAATTTGGCTGAGGTATGGCAACTACAACTGGTTCCACTACTACTTTAAATAAAATTCATTATTCCAGTGACAAATTAAGGATTGAATTGAGAGAGGAAAATAATCTGCAGCCCTTTCAGCATTTTTTCAGACCCCTTTTTGAGTCTCTTTCACAAAATCAGACAAAAGAGAGAAGCCATGGAAATCTAAATCATTCAGGAAATTAGACATAATCCCCAATATAGGAATAAATGAAAAATAAAAACAGAAAAGAAGGAGAATGTTAGAATGGAGGGAGTGCAACTCCATCATCCTGAATGACTTACTGATCATTGAACATAAACTGAAGAGAAGGAGCCACGTTGAAAAGCAAGTTTGTATGCAATATTACATCTCCAGTGGTGACTATACCAATGAGATGGTCTCCTGAGTTGTAAAAGCTCTGTGGTTGTTTTCCATCCTGGTTCTCCAAACTCTGCAGGCATTTAATTCTCAGCTTCCCAGAGACTGGATGGGACACCAGCAGCATCAGAAGCAGAAGTAGGAGGTCCATCATTCATGGGGTGAATCAATGAATCCCTTTTCTGTTTCTAAAGAAGAATTAGAAGAATTCAAAGGACTCTCACAAGGTGGAATATGATCCAGTGTCTTTTCTGATTGAAACACAGAGAAACACCCAGCTTCATCTGGAAAGGAGAGAGACGGACATTCAAGAGCACAGACCCTGCCTGTCCCAAAACTCCATATTTCTCTGCCCAAAGTCTCCCCTGGAGGATTCGGCCAAAGAGCAGAGCTGAAACTTTTATCATAATTCTCCCTCTCAGGAGGGACCCTGGATAATTCAACCAGTTCTTGGATTCAAAGGTTGTTGGGAAATTCTCTGGAGGGAAATGAAAGAGAAATAATCCTCATGTGCCTCATAATAACAGGGGAAGGGATTAGATTAAATTCATCATCTAGAATTGAGAGGTTTGGGGTCTCCATGCTTGAAACTGGCCCCAGAGGGAATACACGGCACCTGTGGCTGAAGCTAACTAGAAATGTGACATTTGTTGGCATTGTGGTTAGAGAGAAAACCCTGGGGGACAGTTAATGCCAGAGCATGCCACAGATCTGAAGTAGTTGCCTGCTGAGTCCACACCAACATTTGCTGTATTTTGAAAGTCAATGCTCAACAAATGGGCTGATGCAATAGAGTGGCCAGACTGCAAGAATAAAATCATCTTTAATGAAAAAGTAGTTATCAGAACTTTGCCCAGTTGAAAAAAATCACACCCACAAATAAACCCAGGGCAGGAGCGGGGGTGGGGGTGGCGGTGGTTATTAGGGAAAGTCTCAGACCTCAGGAGGTCACTGTGCCTCAGATAGGCGGGTGTGAGTCCCTCTTTGTGAAGTGGGGCCTCGGAGCTCAGGTGGGCCTTTTTGTTACGTACCTGTCTCCCTGCTACGTTTCATCGGCCCTGCCGGAGCTGCTGAATGTGTTAGCTGGATTGGCGGTTGATTTCCACAGGCTTATGGTCCTGGAGGATTTCAATCTGCCTTCCACTGGCGAGACATCCGAGTCAGCTCGGGAGTTCATAACTTCCATGACCCTAACTCAGTTAATTCAAGACCCCACCCATAATGGGGGATACACGCTCGACCTGATTTTTGTCTCTGGGCAGTGGATGAATGATCTAGATTTA
The DNA here is from genome assembly GCF_964273705.1 of Natrix helvetica. Taxonomy (NCBI): domain Eukaryota; kingdom Metazoa; phylum Chordata; class Lepidosauria; order Squamata; family Natricidae; genus Natrix; species Natrix helvetica. The sequence goes on from NC_138551.1 coordinate 131,572,568, forward strand.
GGGGATATTTCTATTAAACCCTTGTCATGGTCTGATCATTTCCTCATCAGGCTTGACTTCCATACTGCTACCCCTCGCTGCAGGGAGTCAAACCGACTAGATGGTTCTGCCCCAGGCACCTGATGGACCCCAAAAGGTTCCTGATGGAGCTTGGGACTTTTCCTGAATCCCTTGCTCACAACTCGACCGAAGCCCTAGTGGAAGCCTGGGATAGGGCGGCCACTGGGGCCTTGGATCGCGTTGTGCCTTTGCGGCCTCTGACCCGTTGGTCGATCCCGGGTGGCTCCCTGGTTTACCGAGGAGCTCCGGGAGATGAAACGCCGGAAAAGATGCCTAGAGAGTGACTGGAGGGCCAGCCGGTCCGAATCTGATCGAACACTAGTAAGAATTCATATTAAATCCTACTTAGTGGCGATAGAAGCGGGAAAACGCCAACATTTTTCGGCTCTTATCGCATCCGCAGATAACCGCCCAGCCCCACTGTGTAGGGTGACCCACTCCTTACTTAACCAAGGAACTGGGGAAGACCCCTTGCAGGGTAGGGCTGAAGAATTTGTTCAGTATCAGCAGGATAAAATCGCTCAGATCCGGACAGGCTTGGACACTGACTGGGTAGATTTGGGCGAGCCGACGGGATGAATCTTGAGGAGACAATCTGGGATGAGTTTGACCCTGTGACCTCCGAAGGCATGGACAGGATTATGGGGAGACTCAGTGCTGCCACTTGTGTACTGGACCCGAGTCCCTCTTGGTTAGTTTTGGCTTCCCGGGAGGTGACACGAGGCTGGCTCCAGCCGATTATCAACGCTTCATTGGGAAAGGGGTTCTTTCCCACTGCCTTGAAGGAGTCGGTGGTGAGGCGCCTCCTTACGAAGCCTTCCCTGGACCCAGCTTCTTTAGCCAACTATTGTCCAGTCTCCAACCTTCGCTTTGTAGCAAAGGTTGTCGAGAGTGTGGTAGCACGTCAGCTTTCCCAGTACCTGGATGAAACTGTCTACCTGGATCCATTTCAGTCAGGTTTCAGGCCCGGGTACAGCACAAAGACGGCATTGGTTGCATTGGTCGATGATCTCTGGCGGGCCCGGGACAGGGGCTGCTCCTCTGTCCTGGTCCTATTAGACCTCTCGGCAGCTTTCGATACCATCGACCATGGTATCCTACTGCAACGACTTGGGGGGTTGGGAGTGGGGGGCACCGTTTCACGGTGGTTCTCCTCCTACCTGTCGGATCGGTCGCAGTTTGTGTTCACTGGAGAGCAGGGATCGACCCCCAGGTATGTCACTTATGAGATGCCCCAGGGGTTGGTTCTCTCACCCCTCCTGTTCAACATATATATGAAACCGCTGGGCGAGATCATCCGTGGTTTTGGGGTACGGTATCATCAATATGCTGATGATACCCAACTTTTCATCTCTACCCCAAACCACCCAAACGATGCCCTCGATGTGATGTCCCGATGCCTGAAGGCTGTGAGGATCTGGATGGGGAGGAACAGGCTCAAGCTCAATCCCTCCAAGACTGAGTGGCTGTGGTTTCCGTCATCCCGATTTGTGCATCTTGTTCCAACTTTGATGATAGGGGGAGAAATTTTAGCCCCCTCAGAGAAGGCTCGCAATCTGGGAGTCATCCTGGATATGCGGCTTAGTTTAGAAGAACACCTGATGGCTATGACGAGGGGGCCTTTTACCAGGTTCGCCTGGTACATCAGTTGCGCCCCTTCCTGGATCGGGATGCTCTGTGCACAGTCACTCATGCCCTTGTCCTTTCTCACCTGGACTACTGCAAGGCTCTCTACATGGGGTTGCCCTTGAAGAGCACCCGGAGGCTTCAGCTGGTCCAGAATGCGGCCGCATGGATTGTCATGGGGGTACCTAGGTGCTCCCATGTTACACCCCTTTTGGACGGCCTGCACTGGTTGCCTGTTGTTTTCCGGGTGCGATTCAAGGTATTAATTATGACCTTTAAAACACTCCATGGCTTAGGCCCAGGGTACCTGCGAGACCACCTACTGCCACCAGTACCCTCCCACCGTCCAGTACGATCCCACAGAGTTGGCCTCCTCAGGGTGCCATCGGCCAGACAGTGTCGGCTGGTGACCCCCAGGGGGAGAGCCTTCTCTGTGGGAGCGCCTTCCCTCTGGAATGAGCTGCCCCCGGAGCTTTGCATAATCCCCGACCTCCGGTCCTTCCGACGCGCCCTAAAATGTTGGCTTTTCCAGCAAGCCGGCCTGGCCTGTTAATTTTATCACATTTTTTAAATGTATTGTCCTATAAATTGGGTTTGTTTTTTTGGATATGCATTTAATTTCTTTTTAACTTTCGGGATGTATGTTTTTTAATGTTGTATGCCGCCCTGAGTCCTTTGGGAGAAGGGCGGCATTTAAATCCAATAAAACAAACAAACAAACAAACACACACACACAGAGGGAGAAGTCAGAAGAAACCAAGTGAAAAGAGATGGAGAAATTAAGGCTGCCCCTCACACCAAGGGAGGAATGGGGGGGGAGAAAGGGGAGCTGAGAAGCCTCATGTTGGAGATGGAAAGCCCCCTCCAAGTTCCGTCTTCTGAGTCCTGGAAAGTGGGGAGCCCAAGTCCCATGTTCCACTGCCACCTCTTTCCATGCATAAGGCACTCGGAAATGCAAAGCCCAGACCCATAGAAAAGGCCCAAGATGGCCAGGAAGGAGGAGGGGATCTGGGGCACCTCCCCCCACCCCTGATTCCTTGGGAAAAACTATCCTGGTTTATGAGTCCCAGGGCTGATTTTTTTGGAGGGGGGAGGGAACACAGCCCCCAGGATTTCTCCAGTTTCCCTTGGGCTTTGCGTCTTTCCAGGAGAGGCTCCTGTGGAGGAGAAGCAATGCAGGGCTGGGTCCTCCAAGGGGAGAGAGAAAGATAAAAACCAGAGATATAAAACAAAAGCTTAAAGAGGAGGAAGCCTAATCAGGGATTAGCCAAACAACCCAGGATTCATCTGCAAAATTGTCTCCTGCTTATTCAGAAATTTGTGGATTAACCAAGTCTTGGTGCAGAGTTTAACTCCTGACAAAAAGGGAGAATATAGACCAGCATTTTTCAGACTTGGAACTTGAAGATGAACTGACGTTAATTCCCAGAATTCCCTGGACAGCTTGATGGCCAGTGAATCCTGGGAGATGCATTGTTGGGTGGGGAATTCTGGGGGTTGAAGTCCATTCATCTTAAAGTTTGAAAAACACGGACGCAGACCAACAACTCTCCATACGTGACCTCCATTTTGGAAAACAACAAACACACCTGAAGAGACCATCAGTCATTGGGCAGGTTGCATAAGGCAGAAACCGTGAATTTTTATGGCCATCAGATGTGAAACGTGGCACACTTAATTGGACTCACATGTAACTTCAAGGCCCTGATCGGGTTTTGGAAGCTATCGTGGTTGGTTCTTAGAAGTCTCTGAGCCAGGGATGGTGAAACTTTTCTGCACCAAGAGCCAAAAAGGTGTGGAAATGTTGCTCACCCGTGGATTGCATATGGGCGTGCTTTTCGTGGCTGTGCTCCAGAAAAACCAAACTTCCAGATTCTGGGGCACATGCGTGCGCAAAGATTGGCTGGCTGGCTCACATGTGCACACTGGTTTTTGGCACTGCCATGCGGGAAGGGACTGCGCTCTAGAAAAGTTGAACCTCGGGTCCTGGTGCCCATAAACACCTGACAATCAGCTGGCCAGCCCGAATGCACACGCTGGTTTTCAGCACTGCCAGGTGCGTGAAGAACAGCTGATTGTCGCATGTGTATGAGTGCCAGAGGCCTGGAATACGAACAGGCAAGGCCGCCCGTGTTAGGTGACATGGTTACACCATAGGCTCACTATCATAGCCCTGTACTAATCCTAAACTGGACATTATTTTAAAACACCTTGTGCCTGATAGTCAAATCTGCCTTGGTTTACCTTCCCAATAAGCAATCAAGTTGGAAGATCACTTAGAAGCCGTTTCCGAGGATGCCCTGATAAAGTGGGATCTTCCTATGAAAAAGGGAGAACACAGAGACTGCTCTAACATTCCTTTTTATAGTTGGCACAGCAAAGAAAAATGAAAGGGGAAAGTTGATTGGACAGGATAAAAGCAACCTTTGCATAGGAAATCAGTTACATGTACTCAAACATGTTACATATTTGCGTCCCATAATATCACATGTTCATTAAATTGAGGGGCATAAATTGTAAGGAACACAGTTGCTTAGAGTTCAAGAAAGAGGTAAAGCAGACCCCGATTTATGCCCCTTCTGTGTGAGTCTCTCCTTGGGGGATCTAACTGGGGTCTCATCCCAGGTGAGGAAGGGGCTCCGTCTGAAGGCATCAAAGTCCCAGGAGTTCCCACCTGCCTCCATTCATCCCCTTCTGTCACAGTCACACTCTGGCCCTTTGTGTGCGATTGTGGGTCTTTGTGTTGAATGTCGCTTCACCATTTGGGAAGGAGGCTTCCAAATAAGACTACAGACAATCCTCATCTTACGACCACAATGGAGCCCAGAATTTCTGTTGCTAAATAAGACAGTCATTAAGTGAATTTTGCCCCATTGTATGACCTTTCTTGCCACAGTTGTTAAGTGAATCTGGCTTCCCCACTGACTTTGCCCTCCAGAAGGTCCCAAAAGACCATCCCATGAGTCCGGGACACCACGACCGTCATAAATATGAGACAGTTGCCAAACGTCTGAATTTTGATCATGTGACCATGGGGATACTGCAGTAATTGTAAGCATGAAAAACAATCATAAGTCCCTTTTTTCAGTGCTGTTGTTAACTTTGAACTAAAAGAACCGTTGTAAGTGGAGGCCCTCCTATTCTTTGTCCAGTGTTGTTTAAGCAGAGACACAACTGTCCTCGCAGCTGCCTTCTGCCTCAGCCGGAGTCCTGGATGCTCTCCAAGGGCAGCCCCACGGGGAGAGCACTATGGTAGTTCATCCTGGGGGTGAGCAGGGCCTGAGTGGCCGTGAAGGGAGCCAGGTGGCCCAGGAAAGGGAGCGACTGGGTGGGGGAACCTCAAACTCTTCCATGGCCCCTCCTGACCACGGCTGCCCCCCTGCTCCTCTGGCAGGAGTTGTGGATCCAGAAGGACCCCCTGATCAGGCCCTGGGGGGGTCTGGGCTACTGCCCCCCATCCATCTATCCATCCACCCTCAGAGGAGATAAAGTCCCAGAACCAAAAGGAGAAAAGAACTCAGCCCCCCATTCACTCCTGCCAGGTTCAGCTGAAGGTTTTGTCCCCCATCCAAAGCCCTGCGACCTTCAGGCGCCTGGAGAAGGAGCCTGGTCTCCCTTCCTGGGACCTCTTTGTCTCCCCAGAGAGAGAGAAGCCAAGTTGTGGGGGCTCCGAGAAGCCAAGTCTCCCCTTGTGGAGGGGCAGGAAGAAGGGAGGAGGGGGCTTTCCAGGAGGAGGAGGGGCTCCTGGAGGGAAGGAGCATTTCACTCCCCTCTGCAGGAAGATGGAGAAAAGGAGGATAATTTCTTAGACTTTCCCCTCTTCAGTCCGGCCTTTCCTGCCCCTCCCTCCTCTCCTGAGTCCAAGGGAAGTGGGGCCCACTTAGGAGTAGAAAGAAACCGGTTCCTCTGGTGACCTCCAGGAAAGGCCCAGCAAGGAGGCCTTCAATTCTCTGGGATGGAGTCAGAAGGAAAACAGCCTCCAATGTCACCCAATTATAAGCAGAGGGGGAAAAATATTGGGGAGGGTCAAAGAAGACACACAAATTAAGATCTCCCCTTCTTGTCTTTGAATGGGAGTTTCTTTATTTGTGTCTGGGAGTGGATGAGGATTAATCAGAGCCAAATCTTGGAAGAAACTGGACGTAACCCGGGAGGAGATTCCCCTCCATCTCAATGGGGACCTCAAAGGTATTGGAGGAAAAGCAGCCGGAGAGCCAAGAGGAGAAGCCATTTCAACCTTCGATGGGTGGAAAGAGTCCCAGGAAGAGGAGATCCCTCCCTTCCCCTCAAAGGATCCCCTCAGGGGGAAACCAGATCCATGCAGGGCGGGTGGAGAGGCCTTCAGAAGGAGCCCTTCTCTTCCCTCCCAGGAAAGTGGATGCAGGAGGGAGGAACCGTCGGAATGTGAGGACTGGGGAGGAGAGGCTTCCCAGAGGGAGAAGCCCTGAAGAGGAGACGCAGGGAGGGTGGAAAGAGCTTCAGAGACGGGATCTCTGGATCACCATATAACAGGCAGTTGAGTGCAGTTTTCCATTCCTCCCTTTCTTTCTGACCCCCAATGACCATCAAGGTCTTGGCTGATCATCGCAGGCCTCCGCCTCTCCTAGCCACTCGGGAGGGTCTCCTTCACTTTGAGCTCTTGCGTATCTCCCTAGGCTTCCAGCTCCTCCTGGTCACTCTCATGAAGGAGACATCCCATGCACGGTCCCCACCTGTCATGGATCCCCCCAGGCCCCTCTATAGACATGACTTCAGAGGAGGAGGGGGCGTTTCAGTCAGCAGAGAAAAAGCACAGTTGAGTGTGTTGGTCAGGATCGGGGCTTGGAGAGGGCTGGCCTGATGGAGCAGCCTAAGCTGGGTCATCTGATGAGGGAAGGCGGAGGCAGAACAAGGGGAGCCACAGCTGCAGCAAGTTAGCCAGGAGGCCCCAGGTGAGGACCAGGAGCAACTGCTGCTCGTTAGCAATGAGGAGGATGTGGAGTCCACACCTCCTCCTGATCCAAGGACACATAGAGCAGACGGGAGGCAGGCACAATGCCAGTCAGCTGGGCTACTTGTGAGGATGCCACCTTCCCTCTCGTAAAGGGCTGCACTGGCATTGCCTGCTTCATCCGGCTCTGAAGACTTGAGCATTGCCAGAGCAAAGTGCCCAGTTCTAGACCCCTGCCATCTATCCTGACCTCTTAGACTCATGGACGGTTTCCCTGGACTTCGTGGGGGCCCATTGGACTCACTTACCCAGGGAATCTTGCCGTGCTGAGCCTGGAATCCAGACCTGTGCAAGATAGGTGCTTTCTTTATATATATAATAATTTTTATTATGTTTCAATTACAAAAATAAACATTCCATCTTTCCTTATGCTGTGTGTCATCTGGGAACAAACATCTCTGTGCAACATTGTTCCTCATTTGCCACATCTTTCACATTCATATTAACATCCCTAAGCTTAGTATTATAATATTTGGAACATTTAAACATTATAAAACTCCCAATTTTTCTTAATAACTTCTAGTGATGATACCATATTAACATTAAACCTCATTATTCTCATCATACACTTACTAACAGTTTTCATCTTCTTTATGCCTCTAAATATATTTTCTACTTATTTTTTAGCCTTCTCCATTTCCAAACTCCTTTTTTATTTTCCAACCATTGGTAAAATACTTCCCAAATCATGTAATGTCCAGTTTGCTCTTTCTCCTTCATTGCTAATGTTAATCTGTTCATTTCTGCACATTCAGATATTTTCCTAATCACCTTCTCATCAGCAGGAATCTACACTTTTCCAATGTTATGCAAATACAATTCTAGCTGCAGTTAATACTTTACTTACTTTACTTTACTTTTATTCATATTTCTAGACCGTCCCCTCTCCCAAAGGGACTCGGGGCGGTGTACAGTCAATGGAATACATAAAAAGAATACATAAATAAACAAATACTTAAATATTTAAATACTTAAATAATTGAATGCTTAAATGCTTAAATGGAGGAGGTTATAAAAACTGTACATTCAAGTAAAGCATTTAAAAATACATGAAAGATTGAATATACATTCTCTTTATTATCAACAAGGGAGCTTTCTGTGGGCCTGTTTGGGGAGTTTAAATAAACACCTGTAGACTCTTGCTGTGTGTGTGTGTGTGTGTGTGTGTGTGTGTGTGTGTGTGTGTGTGTGTGTGCGTGTGTGTAAGAGGGCAGCATAGTTTGCTCCAGCCTCTACATTCCCCTCCCCCCAGCACTGCTTGCCCTGTGGGAGCAGGGAACAACTTCTAGCGGTCAATGTGCAGTTAGCCCAGCCAATGGCCCAGCTCTCCTCCCAGTTGGCCCAAATGCAGGCAGCTGCTTCAGCAGACCCTCGAAGGAAAGGCCCAGCATCGCTGCCTGATACCTTTGAGGGAACTTTGGAGCAGTTCCCGGTGTTTCTGGCACAATGCCAGCTCTTCACATGTTTGAGGTGGGTTGATTTCCAGACAGACTGTGAAAAGGAGGGATTCATCATCCGTCTTTTGACCGGCAAGCAACCCATTGGGCGACTCCACTGCTCATGCAGGCTATCCCACCCCTGGATGGTCAGCTTCTGCACCCAAATGCAGACAATATTTGGAGACCCAGTGAAAGCCCAAATGGATTTTGGGTCCAAGAATTGCTGTTTTGAATGTCAATGGGGGGAAATAAGAATGGGGGGGAAGCAGAGAAAGTGGAGGGTCCCACCTAGGGCTGCCATGAACCCCCTTGAGCTGTAGAAACCCCCCAATCCGAAAGCAAGCTAAGGAAATCCCTCAGGTAAACCAGGAAGAGGCGGAGAGAATCCTCAGGGATCTAATCCTGCTGGATCTTTTCGCCAGCTTCCACCCACCCACCCCTTCCCGGGGGAATCCTCCGCTGGGCTGTCTCAGGAAAGGCGCTGCTTCGCTTCACGGAAGAAAAATGCCATTTCCTTCCATCACACATGTCTCTCCTGCTCAGAACATCTGGACGAAGCAGCCCCTTCTGATTTCCCGCCCCTCAACCCCGATTGTGCCCGGAGACTAATGATGCTACAGAAGGGAGAATTCGTATTGGTCCGCTGGGGCTTCACCGGATCCTGGGAAAAAGCGATTCGCTGGTTGTAGCCTGCATTTCTCTGCACATCCCGCGTTTCTCAGGCATTGTGTCGTCTGAAGGCCCGTTCTGGCCTCAGCAGCGCGTGCGTGTATCTCCCCAGCCTGATGCTTCCAGCCCCAGAGGAGGAATCTGGAAGGGGTGTGGAGCGTTTGTCTCGGATTTTGGAGGTGGGAGGGCCGGGCCAGAACTAGCAGTAGCTCCAATGAGAATTCTCCCTTCTTGAGCGTCATCGGTCTCCGGGCAGAGTCCTTTGGGGCTTCAGCTGAAGGAGGAAAGCCAGTTCTTAGGAGAGAGGCGGGGAAAGTGGGAGGGGGGATCTTGCCCTGAAGAACCAACTGGGGCTACTTCTCTGCTTGGAACGCTCTCCTGCACTGGGTGAAGTAGAGGGAGGCTCTGCCAGGAGACCGATGACACTGCAGAAGGGAGAATTCCCATTGGTCCTCCTCCTTTCTGAACCCTCCCAATCCCGAAGTTCGAGGAAGCCCCATTCTGGGCTCTGAAGACTTTCTGCGATTCTTTCGCTTGGCGCAGTGAGATAATCAGCAGGGAACTGGACTGCCTGAGCCAAAGAGGTCCATGGGATCTTGAGACCACTCGTTTTCTCGGGGGGGGGGGGGGATGCACACCCTCAGGAGGGGGTTGGGGGTCAGGCCGAGGCAATTCAGCTGGTTCTCATAACTGCTCATACAATTAACAACCCATTTTAGGGAACCCGTGGGAATTGTATGAATTCCACCGCTACCTGCTTCCATGTTGGGCCAAGTGATACGTCCCTCCCCCCTGCTTGTGGGCAGACCAGAGGCATCTGGGGGGTCAGCGTGGATTTTAGACTGACCTCAGTCTGATCCATCAAACATTTTCTACCTGCTTAAAATGGAATTTGCAAAGTGACCCGAGTGGCAATCAGAAGCCATTCTGAAACCTCAGGCTGACTCCTGATCCACCCACAATCTCTGTGGTTGGAAAGCAGAAGACTTTCCATGGGTGCCTCTTCCTAGAAACCTAGATGTGCCCCCCCCCCATCCCCATTACTCACCCTCCCCTTCTTGACCTGGATGAATAGGCGGCATTGAACGCAGGGAAAGGCTTTGTGGACAAATGATAGAGTGGGAAATTAAAGGGCCGGAATAGTGTTAGTTGTTCCTATTTTCATTCTCTGGATGAGGAAGGAAAAAATAGAGTGGGGATTTCTCAAAGGTAGATACTTAAATAATAACAAACCCAAAGTGAAACCTCAGACAGCTGTTCCGGTCGATGCTTTCTGTGCAAGGGGTTTTATCAGGAAATCAAGAAAGGACATAATAGTGATGGAGAGCAGGTCAAATCCCAGCATTCCAGGTCATTCTGCCATTCCAAGGCTTCTCATGGAGATGATCCAACAACACGGTTAGAGCAGGGCTCCTACAGCTCTCATCTTACCTTAGGATCTTACTCTCTCTCTCACATACACAAACTTTTAGTTTCTGTCAGTAGGAACAAGTGCCTGAATTATTTTTCATAAGGAGTCTGGTTCATTGGTAGTTGCTGAATGTTACATTCCTCTGAATGACTTTCAGAGTTCTCTTTAGCAAGATTTATTGGGTTGAATAGGGAGATACAAGAAGTACAGCCATTCAATCATTTCCCATTCTGAAACAAGTAGATTAGATTTTCTTTGGCTCCTGCCTACTATCTAAGTGGAAAGAATATCTCCTTCAAATAAAAGAAACATTAACAATTCTTCCAATATCATAATGGTGTTATATGTCATGTTTTTACATTTATTTACCTTCAAATAAAAGCCAAAGGGGCGACTTGGAGCCAATCACCAGGGGACTCAAGTTCTAATCCTCCCTTAGGCATGAAAACTTCCTGGGGGACTTTGGGCCAATTACCTGGAGACTCCTGAGTTCCAGTCCCACCTTAGGTCTTATTGAATGGGGCTGTGAAAGTTGGAAATATTTTCTCAGATTAATTTGGGATACCAGAATTGGGGATTCCTAGAGTGTGAGATGTCCAAGTGTCCAATATTGTGGTGTGTGATGGAAGAAAGTGAAATTGTGCAAAAATGTCTGTTCCATGTTGAGCAAAGCCATAAGTCTCTGCCTTCTTCTGCTTGTGGGAAAACCAGAGGCCTCTGTGTGGTCCCTGTGAATCTTAGACTGACCTCCTTCTGATCCATCAGATCTTTTCTTTCCTCCTTAAAATGAAATTGCAAAGGGATCCTATTCCCAATTAGGAGCCATTCATAGACCTAAACATTGATTACCAACTGATCAGCAATCTGTGTGATGGGGAGCAGAAGAGCTTCCATGGGTGCCTCATCCTAGAAACCTCAAAGTCCCCCATCCCTTAATTCAGACCCTTCTTGGACCTGGATGGATATTATGCAGCATTGAAGGTTTGTGACCTGGTCAATGATGCGGCTGCCTTTAGACAGGATCCCTCCAACCTCCTTCTGGGGAGAGTCTCAAGGTCCCCTTTCTCTGGGCATCTTCTCCAGCCCTTCACAGACAAGACAAGCTTGGAAGAGGACCAGAGAATACACTTTATGTAGAAATTGTAGAGTGGAAAATTAAAGGGTGTGAAAACCGCTATTTTAATTCTCTGGTTGATCAAAGCAAAAAAATACAGTGGAAATTTTACACTTTTTTTATTTACTTTGTTTTTTTATTATTTTGGTGTGAAGTTCCTACCAAAATAAAAACAATCCCAAACTGAAATCCCAGACAGCTGTTCTGCTGAACACTTTCTGCAAAGAAGGTTTTATCAGGAAATCAAGAAAGAATTATATATTCGATTTCCCTCCCCAGCTGACAGCCAGTCAAACATGGCATTTCACATCATTCTGGCATTCTCAGGGAGAGGATCAGGCAACGATTCTGGTTCTTGGTTCCCACAGCTTCCTCCTGAACTCTTTCCCTGCTCTCTCTCTCTCTCTCTCTCTCTCTCTCTCTCTCTCTCTCTCTCTCTCTCTCTCTCTCTCTCTCTCTCTCTCTCTCTCTCTCTCTCTCTCTCTCTCTCTCTCTCTCTCTCTCTCTCTCTCTCTCTCTCTCTCTCTCTCATACACACACACACTTTTAGCTGTAGGAACAAGTCCCTGAATTATTTTAAAGGTGTCAAATTCAGTAGCTGTTGCTGAACAGCAAATTCCTCTGAATGACTTTCAGCAAAGTTTATTAAGTTGAAAGGGAAGGGAGCTAGAACAATTCAATAATTTCCAATTTTGAAACATATATTTTCTTTGACTCCTGCATACTATCTAAATGGAAAGAATATCTCCTTTCAAATAAAATAAACTTTAACAATTCTTCCAATATCATAATGGTATTAAATATCATGCTTTTTCAGTTGTTCTGGCTGTGAGATGCTCCTTTGTGTTCAGGTCTGGCCTCAGAAGGATAATGTAGCACTTGGGGATGAAGATGCAGACCAGCAGACCAGCACTGGAGGCCAGGATGGAGAAGACCTGAACAGCCACCATGTATTTCCCTTTGGTGCTCAGGTAGGAGGGCACAAAAGTCACCCAGACACTGCAGAAGACCAGCATGCTGAAGGTGATCAGCTTGGCTTCATTGAAGGCCCCAGGCAGATTCCTGGCCAGGAAAGCCACCGTGAAGCAGATGGCAGCCAGGAAGCCCATGTAGCTGAGGGTGACGTAGAACATGACAACAGCCCCTTCGTTGCATTGCAGGATGATCTCTCCAGGCTGGGAGTGGAGGTCAGAGTCAGGGAAGGGGGGAGAAACTCCCAGCCAGATGGAGCAGATGATAATTTGGAGAGCAGAAGAAGAAAGGATGATGGAGTTGGCCAAGCTCTTCCCCAACCATCTCTTCACTCGGTTTCCTGGTTTTGTGGCCAGGAAAGCCAGAACCACCATGATGGTTTTGGCCAAGAGAGAAGAAACAGCAACTGAGAAGATGATGCTGAAAACCGTTTGTCGGAGAAGGCAGGTGGCTTTCCTTGGTTGACCAATGAAGAGAGAAGGAGACAAGAAGCAAAGCAGGAGGGAGACCAGGAGGATGTAGGAGAGGTCCCGATTGTTGGCTTTGACAATGGGAGTTTCTCCATATTTAATGAAGATAATTAAAACAAGGACTGTAGTTAGGAGTAAGAGCAGGGCAAAAGAGTTCAGGATGATGCCCAGATATTCTTCATAAGACAGGAAGGTTATAACTTTGGGGATACATTGGACTCTGGACTCATTTGGATATTTGTCATCTGGACAGTTGGTGCATTTTTCTGCATCTGAGAAACCAAAAATCAATTTTCTTTAATATTTCGTTCCTTTTATTTTTCATTAAAAATAGCATAAGAAGGATGTAATTTTTTGAAAGTAGCTATGTATATGAATTTGAGGAAAGTCCTAAGGTGTTAATTATTTCTGGTGTAATGTGTAATGTAATTCATAGGAAGCTACATTATTACAGGTTAATAATGAATCATATAATCTTTTCATACAAAGTCCTGCCACATGGCAATTAATATACTGGACTTAGAGGATACCTACAGTATCTTGTAACATCTGAAAGCTATATGGAATTCAGGAGAAATTTCCTAACAGTGACAACAATTAACCAGTGGAGCAGCTGGCCTTCAGAGGCTGTGGGTGCTTCAACATTGGATGTTTTTAAGAAGAGACTGGAACATCACTTGTCTGAAATGGTATCAGGCCTCTTGCTTGAGCAGGGGGTAGCACTAGAAGACCTCCAAGGTCCTTTTCAGCTCTACTCTGATTGATTGATTGATTGATTGATCTACATGACTGGCAGAATATTTGTGCAATGAGTTGCCCCCATAACTATTAACATCACCATATTATGGACCAGTGACACCTTCTCAGTGATCTTCAAGGGGAGGATCCAATATACAGTGAATTGCATGGTCTTTCAGAAGGTGGACCTAAAACAATTCATCAAGTTTCAAAGAACTCAGATCTTCCTAGAAAGGTGAACTTAGCAGCACATATCCAGATTAGAAAGCAGGAGAGATGTTTCCTCTGCTATTAGTAAAGCTTGCCCAGTCTGCCACCCCCTCCTCCCATCTCCTCTCAGCCCCTCCTTCAAAGACTTTTTGATTTACTTCCTTTTAGATAAGAAATTGTGCAGGTTAAAAATTTAAAAATGTGAGCTTGTGTCTTTTAACTTGCACTTTCATGAAAATGTTCTGGATGGATCCAGTTCCACAAAGCCTCCCATTTTCCTCAGTGTGACCCACCTTCCTGAGTGGAGAAGGTCCCCTCCGGACAAGGAACGCAGTCATAGCAGCAAACTGGCTCTCCTTCTCGAGCCCTCTTGACAAATCCAGGATGACAATTTTCCACACAGCTGGACTGAGGCAGAGACTGAGCAGAAAAACAAGGAATGCCAAAGAAAATGTGCTAGTAGTCAACATTCATGGAAAATAGATAGACACTGACATTAGCCAAATAGCCTCAGGTCTTCATGTAAGTAAATATGAAATACCTGACTACTACTAAGAAGATTCAGGAGGTATAACTAACAACTGGCAGATTCTTTTATTTAGTTCCTCCCTTTTGCTTTTGGCATTTAACATTACAATAAAGTACTTTTTTACTTAATAAAGTCAGCAGAGATGGAATTGAAAAAAATATTTACATATGATGATATATTCATATTAAAACTGAGAATAAAATTTATTGTAAAAGATTTAGGAAATTTCCATTCCAGTAGATTTTTCAATAAAGAATAAAACTGTGATGAAGAAAGAAACCTCTGACCAGTAGGATCTTGAAGATTTCCATAAAACATGGCAAAGCCCCTCCACTTACTGTAGGTCCCGTCTGTTGAAGAACTACAATCAGATAACACCAACTGGCATGGGATGCCAACCACCCTGGAGACTCTAGGCTTTGCTCACTTGAAATGGGACCTCAGGCTTTGGAAAAAAGAGAAAAGACACCAAAATCTATCTCACCTTATTGAGCAACCTTAGCTGTGAAAGAGCATCTTGTCTAATAATAAGTTTCTGTCTTATAAAATACGCCAGAATCTCTTCCAAAACATCCTTCTTGGGGAGAACCAAGCAGCTCTCAATGGTCAGATCTGCTTTTATCTCTCCATTTTGGCCCAAGTACAGTTCAATGTCAGAAATATTCCAAAATTCATTCTTCTCCAGAAAGGGGTGAAACTAGAATGGGAACATCCAGGAATTTGAAAAGCAGAAAACTTTGTTTCTTATCCCACATTGAATCTTTCTTCTACAATTGTCTAATCTCCAAATATGGTTAAATAGGATACAAATACTGCCATTATCTTTATAAGTGAATGAAAAAGTTTGAGAAAAATTTGTCAATCATTTAGTGACAAAATATAAAGAAAATATAATCGACACAATTGGTCAATTATAGGGAACATTCTAGAGCAAATGGCAAATAAAATTAACAGAGAAAAAAAAAGATGATCCATAAACTCTTTGAAAACAACAGGGTTCCCGACTTCTGGTTCCAGGTCCGGATGGCGACGGACGCGTTGAGCGCCGTTCGCTCTCTCGGTGGGTTCCAAAAAGAACACAGGAGACTCTGAATGGGTCTCCTTCCAAAGGGCGGCTTGCTGGGACGCCCCGCAATCGGCGGCAGCTGGCAGGGGCGTTTCCCAGCTTCGCCTGGGAGCCAGGGAGCAAAGGGGGGGGCAGTGACTTCGCCCTTTCGCCGAACGGCCCTGGAAGGTTTAAAAACAGCAGGAAAAGTGCGGCTGGAGATTGGAGGTGTGGATCCTGTCCGGTGCTCTCTGTTTACTTAGAAGAAAAGCAGCAGACGTGTGTAAGTCTGTGTGTTCCGGTTCTTGGAATGGAAATTAGAGGGGGGCGGTTTTTCTATTACACCTCCCCTCAGACTAAGCGGCATTTAAATGAACTCTCTTGGAGAGAGAGAATAAAGGCTTGACTTGTTACTTGAGACAGTAAATTAAGAATGACTTTCCACAATTGCTAGAAATGATTTCAGAGCCGATTTTCAAAAAAAAAAAAAAACTTTTTGTGACTTCTTTCCTTGTGGAAGGGAGGGCCAAGATGGCGCCCGCCCTCCTTCCTTTGTCTACATACAAATGAAGCCTGTCCTTTGAAACTACTCCCAAAGGGAAAACAAAGAAAAGCGGACTGTTTCTTTTACTCTCTCGAAGGGAAGCTGGGACTTCTTCCTGTATGTGGCTCTTCTGAACTTTGGTTATTGGAATTATTTTCTTGGAGTATTTCTCTCTTGGAACTGTAAACTGGGTGTCTTTGCTCTTGTTTGCCTCTTGAGACCAGCGCAGCTGCGAAATCCCTGGACACCACCTTCTCTGGAAAAGACTTGTATCTCTGAACTTAAGTAAATAGCTTCAAGGAAACCACCGACGGGCAAGTCCCACTCAGCCCCCTCATCGGCCGCCCCCAGCCCCACAATGCAACAGACCAAGATCACCTCAATGTTGCAGAAAGGAGGGGCTGGAGAGGATCCAAAAGAACTTTCTGTTACTGAAATGTTTAAAGAACTTATGAGGGGACAAAATGAACTGAGAAAAGAAATGGCAGAAGTTAAAGAAGAGCTCAGAGAGGTTAAAGAACATATAGCTGGAAATAAACAGAGAATTTTGGTGTTACAGGAGGGAGCGGCAGAACTGGGGGAAGAGGTTAAAACAATACGTAAGGGAAATACAGACATGGAAAATTTTCTGACAAAAATAGAATTTGAAAGAATGTCCTTATTTCTTAGATTCCAGAACCTATCAGAGGTAGAAAACGAAGATCTTAAGGATATTATGATTACAATTTTAGCAGATTATGTTAAGAGAGATAAAAAACAATTATGGTGGGATATGGATCTAGTATATAGGATAAATTCAGCATATGCCAGAAGTCATAATGTTCCAAGGGAGATACATATTAAATTTGTCAGGAGATCCACAAGGGATGAAGTGCTTGTGACCCAAAGGGAGAGACCATTGAAATACAAGAGGAAGAGATCACCATTCTTAAACAGATTCCAAAAAAAAAATAAGAGAGAGAAGGAGGAAATACTCCTCCTTATCAAAAAAATTATACAATAAAGGGGTCTGGTTTAGATGGCTGTTACCAGAGGGGATGTTGGTCTTCTGGGAGGGAAATAGGATCAGAATTAACACAGTTCAGGAGGCGGAAGCCTTCATTAAAAAGAATCTTTCCCTCCCAGAGGAGGAATTTAGTTGGAGTAGTTAAAAGGATGTCAAAACGCAAGACAAGAAGGAAGGGGGCGCTGAGGCCTCTCCTGGAGGCAGGGAAGAAGGAGCAATATCGAAAAGGCTCAGATCACAAAAATGAAAGTATTTGGAATAATAGCAATTGGTGATATTCTGGAAAGTGACAAAGAAAAATGTAAGTACACATGTTTGATAATACAAGTAAGATCTGCTCTGCTGCTCTCTTCTATATTTTGTTTCTAAGATTGTTAAATCTGTGAGTTTCGTGGAGGGATTTCCACCACCAGTGTGGAAGCTGCCAAAATTTTTGTATACCCCTTTCCCTATATATTCAAAAACCAATAAAACTTTGTAATACAAAAAAAAGAAAACAACAGGTTTCCCAGAAAGCATGGGTTGATCAAGAAGAAAGTTGTCAGGCTAATCTTCTCCCTGGTCATCCTGATGGAAAACATCTCTAAATGTGCTAATTCTACTTGATTGTAATACGATATTAAAAATTCTTTTGCAGATCTGAAAGAACAAATCTCCCACCAGCTCTTTTCTCAGCCTGAAAATTTAGTGAGGATCCTGAGTTTCTTTCTCTCCCATTATGCAGCTGCAGGATTCTCCCCTCTTACCTGATCCTTCCCTAGGCAGCCTCTCTTCCCCTCATCCCAAAAATCATTCTCACACATCATTACACTTCCTAAATAGATTATGGGAACTCTGATGACAGAACTGGATTTCAGTAAAGGACTCAGAAATAATTTTGGGATAGGATTAGAAACCTGAGGGGTGGATGGTATGATAACGAAGTGGATAAAAACTGTCTTCAAAATGATACTCAAATAATTTTTAACCCTTTTTAATCTTTCTTATGAAACCTAAAAGTGATGTATATAAATTTGCTTTTGGTCATCAATTATTCTATGTTGTCATTAATACGGTAATTGATAGGATCTTAGAGTAAGCTAATTTGATGTGATTTAAAGAATATAAAGTCTTTCAACTTAGAGGCCTTATTTGAAACTTTATTTTAAAAGCTTGAGAAAATAACAATGGTTTTAAATCAACTTAAAGGAGAAAATCAGAAGCAAGCAACAATTGTTGAATTGGATGGATGGACTGGAATTTAATTTGCTGCTGGCATCCTTGAAGGAGGGGTCTGGTTTGAAGGCAGGCTGCTTGGAGATGGCTGGAGATGGCTGGAGAGGCCATGGACCCTGAAGACTCAAAGTGGACAGAACGGAGGACTGAGGAAATTGATTCTTTCAAGAAGATTGAGGGAGATTGGGGAATGGACTTGCCATATTTAACTGGAAAACAAGTCTTAAGAGTTGTGTTTGCATTTACAGGACATCCTATAACTTTGGGGAATGGAAAGCAGTTGTTCGGAAAGATCCTAATTAAAATTTTAAGGAAATGTATTTTTATTATAAGAATCAAACAAATATGTTTAACCCTGGACAGATTATGGATGAATCAGAGGTAATGATTGTGTTGGTCTGTGGTAGAAATTTTCTGTGAGTTAAATACAATAGCAGATAACAGACAATTTTGAAGTTTTGAAATTTAACTTTATTGTTAGATTGCCTGTTAACTATGTTTTTTATCTACAGCAGATAGATGACAAGTCCAGTAGATATATAGTTTATAATTGTGGGCCTATTTTGCAAGTGGGAGAAACTATTATTGCTGCATTGTATTCAATTGGGGAGACAATATGCATGTCTTTCTCTGTTTTTAATGTTTTATCTAGTTTTGTTTTGTCTTTGTAATAGTTTTATTTTCCAAAACTTGTATTTTCCAAAAATTGTATGGACACCCCATGGACACGCCCCCCAACATGGAGTTCAGAATGACGCTTCTCCCAAAGAGGTTCTGGGGAACCCAACCCCCCTGCTGCCCCTTCCAGAGCCCAGAAAACTCCCAGGCAAAGCAGTGCCGCCTTGCTCTCAGGAGTGGGGGAGAGAATGGATGGAGGAAAGAAAAACTTGGGGAAGAGGGAGGGAGATCCAGAGGAAACAGGGAGAGGCCCTTGCCCCATTTCTGCCTCCTCCCAGGCGGCCCACAACATTGAAAAGCTTCTGATTCCTCACTCTCACTCTCTTTTTCTTTTTTCTTCCCCCCTCTCTCTTGCTCTTACTCTATCTCTCCCTCTCTCTCTCTCTCTCTCTCTCTCTCTCTCACACACACACACACACACACACACGCTCTTATCCCTGCAAGTCCCCCTTCTCTGCCTGCTCCAGAGAGAGAAGCTTGCCTGCGCAGAAGAGGCACCGATCGAAGCGCGTCCCAGTAAGTTGATCAGCCGGGCTTTCCTGGGATACGAGCGATGCTGCCGGACGCTTGGAAAGGACTTCGGCCACCGGCCCACCACTAAAATCAAACAATGAGGCGAGGCACAGAGCTTGTTGGAAGAGTGTGTGCATGTGTGTGGGTGTGTAAAATGGGCGGTTTCATCCAAAGGAGTTTTTGTTTCAGATGGATCTCCTAGCTTTGGAAGGAGGAAAGGAAGGGGTAGAAAGAGAGAGATGAAAGAAAAGGAAAAAGAAAGAAAAGGGAAAGAAAGGAAAGGAAAGAGCGAAAGAAAGAAAGAGGGAGTTATGGAGGGAAGCAAAAGAAAGAGAGGAAGGGAGGAGGAAGCGAATGAGATATAGTTGGATGGTTGGGTCAATAGATACATGGAGGGAGGGAGAGAGGGAGGGAGGGAGGGAAAGAGAGAAAATGAGAGGAAGGAAGTACACAAACCATGGCTTCAGAAGACTCTTTCAAACAGCACAACAATGTTTGAAAGGCCTGGAAGGGATCTTGCAGGTCATTTTCTAGTCCAACCCCTGCTCTAGTAGGGTCAGAAGGGACCTTGGAAGCCATCTAGTCCAACCCCGTGCTCC
Source organism: Natrix helvetica (assembly GCF_964273705.1). NCBI lineage: Eukaryota > Metazoa > Chordata > Lepidosauria > Squamata > Natricidae > Natrix > Natrix helvetica. The sequence continues at coordinate 131,592,396 of NC_138551.1, forward strand.
AGCAGGAGACCTTATATCCTCTGGATTATTTTGGTGCCTTTAACAGAGAAGAAAATTGCCAGAAAAGGGAAGGAGTTTACTAGGACAAGGCTGCCATGCAGAGGAAGGAAGAGACAGTCCTTGACTTATGACAATTGAGCCCAACATTTTGGTTGCTAAGCAAGAGCGTTGTTAAGTGAGCTTTGCCACATTTTACTCAATCCATGACATCTCCTGGCTCTAACAGTCATGTGCAGGCTAGGGAAGAACATCTGAAGGCCTGTGTAATGTTCTAATGTGCAGAAGTGATAGTTAAATATGTGCCAGAAAGTGAACTCTGGGCATGTTTTTCCAAACCCAATAAGTGAGGTTGAATGTGTATACTGTTAGAAGAGCTGTGTGTGTGTGTTTGTGTGTGTGTGTGTCTGTGTGTGTACATACACATACAGTGTATAAAGTAGATAATGTATCTTTTTGTGTGCCTATACACACACTATACCTTGTAATATGTATGTACACATATGGCATATATACATAGGATTAAATTGTGTATTTTGGATGTTCATTAGTAGTAAATAAATAGACAGGGAAATTGTATCTTGTTGATGCAAGGAGAGGCCAGGCAAGGTACCCCTTGACGTGAGTGATGTCAAGTTGGCTACACCCACCTAATCACATGACCACTAAGCCACACCCACCCAGTTACATGACCACCAAGCGACACCCACCCAGTCACAAGACTACCAAGCCACACCCACCCAGTCACAAGACCACCAAGCCACACCCACCCAGTCACATGACCACCAAGCCATGCCCACAGAACCAGTAGTAAAAAGATTTGAATCCCACCACTGGATACAACCCTCTTCCAATAACTGACTCCTGTTACACACGAGTGTAAGATCCGCTCACTCTTATTCCAGAGTGTCAGACATGGAAAAAGTGAATTCAGTTACAAGAGAGGAGATTTTAATTGAATGAGAGAGAAAAAATATGATAAAAGGATGAGTTGTTTTAGAGCTGAGCGAGTAAAGCAGAGAAGTTCAGTCTCCTCTTCATGGATCGTCTGAGAGTAAAGACTGAGCAGCCATCAGTCAGAGAAGCTTGAACTGGGATTCCTGCAGAGAGGAGGGGTTGGGCTAGATGGTCTCAGGGTCTCCTCCTAATTTATAAAGGTTGTCATGCCACAACATGTACCGTATTTTTCGGAGTATAAGATGCACCAGAGTATAAGACGCACCAAGGTTTTCAAGAGGCATTTTTTTAAAAGTAGGTAGGTAGGTAGGTAGAGGAAGAAAAAGAGAGAGAAACACAGTAGGTAGGGAGGAAGAGAGAGGGAGAGTAGTTAGGGAGGGAGGTAAATAAAGGGATATATATATATATATATATATATATATATATATATATATATATATATATATATATATATATATATATATATATATAGAGAGAGAGAGAGAGAGAGAGAGAGAGAGAGAGAGAAATACAGTAGGTAGGGAGCGAGAGAGAGAGAGAGAAATACAGTAGGTAGGGAGCGAGAGAGAGAGAGAGAGAGAGAGAGAGAGAGAGTAGGTAGGTAGGTAGGTAGATGTTTCCAGGTGTATTTATCCATGTGCAGGAGAAGGAAATCGCTGACAATCTGCAACACCTAAGACTTTGTTTCTGCTGGCAAAGCACTTGATCAATGTAATTCTCATCAACCAGTTAAAGAGCTTTCTAAGAGGGAAAAAAAGTTTTTACACTCTGCAAACCTCCCCAAAACAGCCTATTTTTGTAAACCCCCCCTTTTAAAAAAGTCACAAATAGCCTTGGGGGGTCTTGCAGAGTGTTCGGGGGGGAATGAGCAAAAAATGGCCCGTTTTTTGCAAAAAGAGGCCCGGTTTTTGTCAAAACAACTGCATGCATAGCTTTATGGAGGATTATAGAGTGCTGCTGGGGGTTGGGGAAGGGGCAACAATGGTCCATTTGTTGCTCATTATTGCCCTCCCCAGCCCACAGGAGCTCTCTGAAAGCCTGTATAAGGGTATGCACGGCCATTTTGGTGAAGGGGGCGGGGCTTCAGGAGGCAAAAAAGGCTGTATTTGATGTATAAGACGCATCCAGATTTTCAGCCTCTTTTTTGAGGGAAAAAGGTGCATCTTATATTCTGAAAAATACGGAAAATGTTGTGCTGTTGTTGCTCTAGCCCCACCTAGTGACCGGGGGCAGATAAGCCTCACTATAAGGTCTGAAGCCAGACTCCATTTTCTGTCGGCCTTTGGAGAAGACGGAAGCAGCCGTTGTGACCGAGACCCCTGGTCATCCGGAGACGGCCTCCGTCCCTCACACGGAGCATCTCTGGAGAGGTTCCAGCTGCTTCTTTGCTGGCTCTAAGTTAATGCTGCCTATCTCATCTTTCTATTTGATTTCCACTCTTTGCATCTCCTCAGTTTCACCTGCCCTCTTCTCCCAATAAAGCATCCAGATCCACGCCAGGCTCCCTTTCATTGGAGGAGAATAGGGGGGCTTAGCTGCCTTTCCAGCTGCACATAGACCCACCTGCAATGGGGACGGAGGAAAGGTGGAATTCCACCAGGCTAATCACAAACCCACAAATACGGGAATTTATTTTAAAAAGAATAGAGCATTTTCCAATTAGCAGTGCTAAATATAAAAATGCCATGGTATCTACTCTTTGGAACCATTAATTCCCTGAGTAATTAAATTGGCCAGATCTGTTGAGATGGTTCCCCTCCTTCTCCTCTGGATTCCTCCTCCAAAGGATCTAAGATTAATGGATCCATATCGGGACCCCCATACCTGCCATGGCTGCAGCCTTGGAGACCCCAACATCTTTTCATCCTCCTTCCTCCCCCTCCTCGATCTGGAGGAATATGCAGCACTCAGGGCCTGGGCCAGAGTCTTCATGAGACTGTAATGTTGATAGCCATTTTGGGCCCTTAATCTGTCCCTTTTCCTTTGTGCCTCCAGTGGGGCTTTCTGGGTGCATCTTCTGTGGCCTTTGACAGAAAAGACATTCTTTGAAAGAGAACAATGAAAATAATGATCTTGAAACTTTTCTTCCACAAAGAAATAGGGTTTAAAGGCATCATCCCTTGGCCTTTCATTTCCCAGATAACCAAAGTTCCAAATACAATGGATGTATTTGAGAAGTCTGCGCTTGTCCATTTCATAACCTCTAAAATTTGTGAGGATCCAGACTTTCCCCTCAATGGGTCCTGGGAGACGCATAAGTGTTAAATGGAAAGGAAGAATTCTGTCCCAAAGGGAATCAAATTCCATGAAGTGAATAAAGACGTTGACTTGTCTCCACTTAGAGAGGGAATTCCTGAGGTATACAGTATATCCAGTCTTTGAGAACAGTTGTGATATAACCACACAAATTCCATTCCTGACAAGCATTGGAGTAAAAGTCCTCATGAAATTCTCTCCATTCTCTGCGTCTGAAGCAAAGAGGCCAATCAGGGTCCATCTGAAGTGGAGGAGCAGCTGGACAATTGCTGGGTACTGGAATCCTTCTTTGGGGAGAATGTGGTGGAAAAGGGGGAAGATGCTTTTATCACTCAGAGCCACAGAAGCTGTAAAATAATTGATCTGGAAAAGGAATTGAAAGGATTAGAGCTGTGATGGGGAACCTGTGGCATGCAGAGCGTCCTCTCCTGGCACGCCAGCCACCCCAGCCCAGCTCCACTAGCATCCACATGCAGGCGCACCTCCTGGTGGCCAGCTGGTTTTCGGGCCTTTGTGGAGGGCGAGGGTGGACGGGACGTGTGAGTATGCAGTGGGGTGGAGGAGAGCGCTCACATTGCGCAGGAAACTGTGGCTGGCTGGAAGTGAGTGTGAATGGCCTGCCCCCCCCCCCCCCCCCCCAGTGCTTCCTGGCTCAGTTGGAGGCTTCCTTCAGCCTTCAAACAGTTGCAGGGTTTGGTTTTTTTTTTTTCCTTCCAGGTTGGTGCAGGAGGCTTTCCAGGGCCAAAATGGGGCATGGAAAGCGCAGGGTTTTTCCTCCCGTTATTCCCGAATTGTGAGCTCTTAGGAAAGTATCCCCTCCTTGTGGGTTGCTAACAATGGTGGGTTTTAAAATTGCCAAGAGCCAGGGCGAGGGATGCATGAGTATGCAGTGTGTGTTTGTGTGTGTGTGTGTGTGTGTGCGTGCTCACATTGTGCAGGAAACTCCGCTGGGCTGGAAGTGAATGGTCTGGGCCTCCAGTGCTTTCTTGCTCAGTTGGAGGCTTCCTTTAGTCTTCAAACAGTTGCAGGGTTTTATTTTTTATTTTTTGCTTCCAGGTTGGTGCAGGAGGCTTTCCAGGGCCAAAATGGGGTGCAGAAAGCACAGGGTGTTTTTTTCCCCCATTTTGGCCCTGGAAAGCCTCCTGCACCAACCTAGAAGCAAAAAACCCCAAACAAGCCCTGCAACTCTTTGAAGGCTGAAGGAAGCCTCCAACTGACCCAGGAAGCCCTGGAGAGCCAGGCCATTCACACTCACCTCCAGCCCACCAGAGTTTTCTGCCCCAGGGCAGAAATGAAAACCTGTCCTGTGGAGCCCACTGCCACTTGGGCGGAGGAGGACGAGGACACGAAGAAGAAGAGGAGGAGAAGAATGGCGAGGCTTTGCAGGAGCCGGCAGGGAGCAGGTCAGGTGGGGCTGGCGGCTGGCTGGGGAGGGGGCAATCACGGTGCTTAGGTGGCAGCAGCCTGCATGCCCCAACTGTGCTGGGGAGGAAATAAGAGGCCCTGCTTGAATGGGGATGAAAGTACACACACACCCTGCCTCCCTGCTCAGGTGTCGGCCACACCAGTTTGGGTGCCCTGGCTGAAGCACGCTTTCCCTGACACACACACACAGACACACACAGACACAGACACAGAGATTACTCTCTTACCCTCCCTGTCCCTGTCTGGCCCCATTTGCATGCTCAGCTGTCGCCCACACCATTGGCAGCAGTTTGGGTGCCTTGGCTGAAGTATGCTTTCTCTGCCAAACACACTTGGATTGCCTGTCTCTGTCTGGCCCCATTTAACATTGTTCTAACTGTCAGGAAGTTTCTCCTCAGTTCTAAGTTGCTTCTCTTCTTGATTAGTTTCCACCCATTGCTTCTTGTTCTACCCTCAGGTGCCTTGGAAAATAGTTTGACTCCCTCTTCTTTGTGACAACAACTGAGATATTGGAACACTGCTATCATGTCTCCCCTAGTCCTTCTTTCTATTAAACTAGACATAACCAGTTCCTGCAACCATTCTTCATATGTTTTAGTCTCCAGTCCCCTAATCATCTTTGTTGCTCTTCTCTGCACTCTTTCTAGAGTCTCCACATCTTTTCTACATCATGGTGACCAAAACTGAATGCAGTATTCCAAGTGTGGCCTTACCAAGGCATTATAAATTGGTATTAACACGTCACGTGATCTTGATTCTATCCCTCTGTTGATGCAGCCTAGAACTGTGTTGGCTTTTTTGGCAGCTGCTGCACACTGCTGGTGTTGCAACGAGATCTGCAACACACTCGAGTCCGGATTCGCCTGTCTGGGCCTTCAGGGGTTCTCCCTTGGGTGGGAGAACGAGCCCCGGTCCTCACCGGGAATTTGGAGGGTCCACACGTGGACGAAGGCCGCAAATAAAGACACTACACAAAGAATTAGTTTGAAGCAGGCAGGCACAGGAAGCCTGGAGAGTGTAAGTTACATCCCTCCTCACATGTTCTGTACAAGCCTTTTTATTGTATAGATTTGCAAGGGCGGGGGAGTGGGCACATATATGAAAGTTTCAGTAATTTTCCACAAGAAGCAAATAACAACTGCGTCACAGCAAAAGGTGGGCTAACATCTGCCATATAACAGTCAAACAGTCAAATATCTGTGGTTAACCAACATCCTATGCAAGCGATATTCGGCCAATATCCTGTGCAAGCACTCTGTTTAAAAGGTCACATTCTCATTCTATGCAAGCACTATATATGTGAAAGGTCATTCTTACGGCCTACTTGCGTTACAGCCTCAGCAAAAGCCTGAACCAAACTACTGTCATGTATTCACATCTCCTCTGTTTTTATTATTAAAAGGAGGTCAATATCCCTCTAGGGCTATGCATTCCTCTAACAACCCACCCTCCGATAGGCAGCGAGAAGAACCATTCACCCTATCCGGGAATTGAATCTCACTTTCTGTGTCGGAATCGGAATCCGAAAATGTCAGCAATGGTTGTTTGCAAGAGTCATACGAGGAGGGCAATAAGTTTTGCAGTAGGTTTAGATCTTTTCTAGTTGCATTAACCTCTTTATCTATATCACCTAAACGGCTGCGCAAAAATCGAAGCAATTTTCCCATAACACAAGGACCAATAATGCAAGCAAGCAAAACCAAAATCAAAGGGCCTATGAGTGCTGAAAGCAAGGTTGTTAGCCATGGTGACAAATTAAACATTCCTTGTTAATCGGGTGTTTAGTTCTGCCATGGAGTCAAGCACAATGCCTGAACTGTCTGTATAAAATACAATATTATAAATAATTAGAGGGAACATAGCCTATGCAACAGACCTAACCAATAATAGAAAAAACAATAATAAAAAAATTACTCCAGCGACAGGTGGTATCTGAAATAGCATTTACAAAGGGGAAGGGTGAGCCAACGGCCTCATAAAATGGTGGTTGGGAAAAAAGGCACATCCAACACTCCGGATCAACATTAGGAAAAGCGTAACTGTTATTAAGGGCAAAGTAGGAAGAAAAAATAATAGACAATAAAGCTTATTACTTAAAAATATACAGTTAACTACTTTAGCACATATTACATTTTCAAGAACTGCTACTATCAGTATATACAAAGCAATTGCATCAGGGGGAGGATCATAAGCAATTAATCCTCAATGAAAGATAGTCTTATAATTCGAACCAATGAAATGTTGAATTACTGCAGACAAAATTCAAACAGGATCCAAACATGTAGAAAGCAAATGTTTCATGTACAGTTTAAGTCAGTGTGTGTAATGTTAGTTGCACTCATAGATTTTTATTGCAGTCACTGTTCAAATGAGTTTTTTGGTGAGATGACAAAACAAATAAACATAAACAAATGATGACTAATGATGACTAAGAACTTGGCAAAAATGGCAGCACATAAGTTGTCGTGTCATTGTTTCAGCACTGCTTTGGTGGTTTTTGGTTTTTCATATCACTGGACAGCTGTTTTGGCAAGATCGTATTGGCCACTGTGCTGTCTGTAAAGTCATCTTGGTCATCTCTGGAACTGGATTTGGGAACTGGTACGACAATATTCTTGTCTAGACAAACATCACGTACTAGAATCCATAAAAATCTGTAAAAGCAAGCACAACATATTCTCGTCCCCCTTGCGGGGGAGGCAAACAAACTTTTTAAATCTATTATGTTACCTATGCCAAATTAGCCAAATTGGGGTACACCAAATTATTAGGTACCCAAAATCCCTCCTTTTTTATTTGTTTGAAAAAACAGTCCTTAAAGGACCAATTAACACGTTCCACAATGGCTTAACCTGCGGAATTATAAGGAAAAACCCAAAAAATTAAAACTGGTGCAATTAGTACAAAATTACAAAAAGGCCAATAAAAAATAGGCCAGGCCATTGTCAGTTTTTTTTAAAAAAAAATTTGCCCAAGGCAATAAAGGCTGAAAAATAAAATAAAAAAATGTGGCCAAAAATTAAAAAATAGATAATACAATAGGAAAGTTGGAAGGGACCTTGGAGGTCATCTAGTCCAACCCCCTGACTAGATAAATGAATTTACTTTTTAAAAGCCAAAAAAAAACAAAAACATAGGTGACATCCATTTGCCATAGTGATTAAAAGCCAAATCATAAAAATTAACTTCCTTGTCCCCAAAGGGGGATGCCCCAAAACACTTGGGGCAAAATAAAACAATTTATGTGGCCTGGTTGAGTGGCATATGGCAAAATTGTGCCAGTCCCCAGGCATTTTAATAAAAAAATGATCAAAAATAAATCTGAAAAAAAACAAACATAGGCAAGCAGAAAAATCATACAGACCACAGTCAATTAAAAGACACTGAAAAAAAATTATTTTGAAAATAAAATAAAAAAATCAAATTTTGGAATAGAAAAATTAATGTTAATAAAATCAGTCCAATTTCTACAAAAAACCCAAGGTTATTAATTTTACTGCCTAAAAAAATGGCAAAACATTTGAAAACGGAGTCTGTTGTCTTTAAAAAAAAAAACATCAAAAGAATTAGCTGACAAGTTACGCAAACCACAAATGGAATGCTCAAAATCTCATTAATCTTTTGAACTGTGGCAAGGGCACAAAAAAAGGAAAAAATAAATCAAATAAAAAACTTTAGATAGCGGCAGACAAAAACGGACAAATCCAAACAAAAATTCCCCAATAGCTGCCATAAATTAATTAGCAAAATAACTCCTTTCAAACAAAAAAGGTTGGAACAAAAAAAACTATAACATTGTATGCAGTCATGCTTTATTAAAACAATCTACAATTCATACAATACAATACAATACAACACAATAACAGAGTTGGAAGGGACCCTAGAGGTCCTTCAATCCAACCCCCTGCTTAGGCAGGAAACCTATACCATCTCAAACAAATAACCATTCATACCAACTTTTACCATCAACCTACTCACATTTGCACTACAATCATTAATTTTACATATAAAAATCCCATTTCATTCTTTCTTCATGCAAGGCAGTTATTACAATTACTTCAGGGAGCTGTACATAAGCCAATGAGCTCCATTTTCTATTATTAAAGGATGTCAACTTCCCTCCAGGTCTGGAGATAATCACACACACACACATACATGCACAAATACCATGGCTCGTTCTCCAAGCATGTAAAAACTCAGAGAGCAGTGTATAGATGCACACCTAAAAATTTCTTAACAGATATTACATCAAATTAATCAAGTCCAATTACCTAGGTCTTCCATTCAGACAGGCATTACCTTTTTGTTACCTGCTAAATTTCTTACTTTTGCTTGAAGTGACCCGGCTGTTCTATCTCCTTAAGCACTAGATAGTTAATGCCTGTCTCTGCCCTGGGGTGTTCGTTTCTAATGTGGATCTGCCAACGGACGCTGGCTAATTTTTAAAGATCCAAATTCTATCTTGATATCCCAGCACGCGCTGGCATTTTTAAATATCAAGATGTATAAAAACAATGTACAGAGATGTTAGTCCACACATTGTTTGCATTCAGCCAGGGTTCTAGGTTGGCTCATGCTGGCATATTTTTAAAGATCCAAGATGTATGGAGACTTTCATTAACACATCATTTGCATCTGGGTGGGGCCCTTGATTCATCTGATGGTGGCCAGAAAATCAGCAAATTTATTGACAAAATCTAAATCAAAACTGCCTTCTGGAGGCCAGGTTTTTACTTTAGGACTAATAGAGTAGGTAGGTCAGAAAAATGTGCAGAGGGTTTTTACTCAGGTTGAAGGCAAACCTTTAGTAGGAACTTCCTTCATTTCATACATACATACAAGACAACAAAGGCAGAAAAGGAGCCAGCCCGTGGATCTACGTCAGGAAAGTCAATAGAAGTTTCAGTAGGAAAAAAAGCAGAAGTCTCCGCCGGGGGAGCGGAGGAAGCGACTGAGACTTTGGGGCCTCATAAGGAGGTGGTGAAACCTTCGGGGTTTCGTCCGAAGGAGAAGGATTAGGAACAAAAGAAACGGAAGAATCGTCTGAAGGAGAATTAGGATAAAGAGTAAGCGATAGATTTTTTAGAAAGCGGGTAGACAGTAGTGCCATTAATCTTTTGGAGACAATTTGAACGCTTCACGAGAGCGAAAAGCTCCTCTCGGTGATGAGCAGAAGCTTTTGAGCCCGCGGAGCCCATGACTTACGTGTGCACAGTGGCGCTTCCGGCCGGGTAAGGTCACAGGAGTGAAGGAGAGCACACCGCTAGACAACGATCGTGCCCACGAAGACGCCTAAGACAGGACAATCAGCCGGACGAGCCCCCAGATGTTGCAACGAGATCTGCAACACACTCGAGTCCGGATTCGCCTGTCTGGGCCTTCAGGGGTTCTCCCTTGGGTGGGAGAACGAGCCCCGGTCCTCACCGGGAATTTGGAGGGTCCACACGTGGACGAAGGCCGCAAATAAAGACACTACACAAAGAATTAGTTTGAAGCAGGCAGGCACAGGAAGCCTGGAGAGTGTAAGTTACATCCCTCCTCACATGTTCTGTACAAGCCTTTTTATTGTATAGATTTGCAAGGGCGGGGGAGTGGGCACATATATGAAAGTTTCAGTAATTTTCCACAAGAAGCAAATAACAACTGCGTCACAGCAAAAGGTGGGCTAACATCTGCCATATAACAGTCAAACAGTCAAATATCTGTGGTTAACCAACATCCTATGCAAGCGATATTCGGCCAATATCCTGTGCAAGCACTCTGTTTAAAAGGTCACATTCTCATTCTATGCAAGCACTATATATGTGAAAGGTCATTCTTACGGCCTACTTGCGTTACAGCCTCAGCAAAAGCCTGAACCAAACTACTGTCATGTATTCACATGCTGGCTCATATTAAAATGGTTGTCCACTAGGACTCCAAGATCCTTTTCACAGTTACTACTGATGAGCAAGGTACCACCTATACTGTACCAGCGCATTTCATTTTTGTTGCCTAAATGTAGAACCTTACACTTTTCACCACTGAATTTCATTTTATTAGATTTTGCCCAATGTTCAAGTTTGTCAAGATCCTTCTGTATCTTTAGCCTATCTTCTGGAGTGTTGGCTATTCCTGCCAGCTTGGTGTCATCTGCAAATTTGATGAGTTCCCCATTTATTCCCTCATCCAAATCATTGATGAAGATGTTGAAGAGTACTGGGCCCAAAACAGAGCCTTGGGATACTCCACTGCATACCTCCCTCCATATAGATACAGTTCCATTGAGGACTACATATTGAGTGCGGTTGGTTAGCCAGTTATGAATCCATCTGGTGGTGGTCATGGGCACATTGGTATCATTGAATTCTGAGCTCTTAGGAAAGTATCCCCTCCTTGTGGGTTGCAAACAGTTGTTTCCAGTGGGGGAAAAAGGACAAAGCAATTGGGGAAATAGTTTCCTTTGCTATATTTCCAGTCTGAATTAGACCATGGCAGGGGCCCTACATAAATGATGTTTTAAGTATCATTATGTATTCATAGTAAAGCAACTAACATAGCTCTGCTCTTAAATGCTAAAGCTGTTGCACATAAAAAACAGAGGAGCTCTGATCAACTACCAGAGCCATCATTTTGACAGTTTTGCTGTCCTGTAGTCTGTCCCCATGAAATGCAAGCATGGAATAAACTGAGCCTGGTTTGTTCTCGGTCTTTTAAGTGGCCACAAACTATTAGCAAAAGTGGCATTTGATCACAACGCAAGGAATGTTTCCCCTTTTGCATTGGAGCATCCAAGAAGGGACAGGAAAAGCAAAGAAAAAGACAGAAAGAGGAGAAGAGAGCAAGGAAGCAAAAAGAAGGAAAGAGGGGAAGAAAGAATGAAGAGCGAAGGAAAAAGAAAGGAAGGAAGGAGATTATAATGAGAGAGAGTGAGGGTGTGAGGTAATTCCTGAGGCAGCTGGCATGGATACTAACGTCAGCGGAAGATGGTTTTGGGAGCTGGCGTGGGCACGGTTGGAGTGGGGGATCCTTCATTGTGCCCCCCCCGGTATTACTGCCGTTGCCTGGGCCACCATACTGTGCCATTTGGCCATTTGCCCCCCCCCTGTGATATTATGGACTGGGTCAACGGAGTGCGGCCCTGGCGATGGATTTGAGTTCGTCTGGTGTGGGCGGAGCTTAGCTGTTGGAGTCGGAGGTGGAGCAGCCGCCGATACCGCCACTGTCCTCATTGCCGCCATCACTGGCTGCTTTACCACCTCGAAAGCTAGCATCTGCTGCGATTTTGGACAGCTGTCCATTACCCTTACATATTGTCCCCAACACCGACAATTTTTATGATGGACATAAGCTTCCTGCTTCCCCCTTGAACACTGCTGGCTGCCCCCCCCCTCATTCCATCTCCCCATGATGTCATCCCATTTGGTTGATGCCACACTCTCCTCTATGCTATACTGTGACAGAACTTTATTCCCTCCGGGAACTCCCCCTTTCCCAGGGATGGCCTTCTGGCCTATCAAGATGCTTCCTTAATTACGGATCTTGGGATCCTGAGAGGTGGCATGCGAAGAAGAGACTTCTTAAGGGTTTTTTACAGGGGCGTTTAAACCAAATTTTAAGGGGTGGGAGGGGTGGGTTGATTTGGATGGCTCAGACAGGCTTGGGGGGGATTCTGCCAGGGCACAGGCCAGCGCTAACTAATGTGCGCAGGTTGGGAGGGCTAGGAAGGGTTGGGATTCCGGGGGAGACATTAAGCCATTCCATTGGGGGGGTTCACCATCTCCACTGTTTGTGGGAGAGGCAGATATGGTGGGGGCTGAGGGCCAAATGATTTTCGCAGAACACGGTTTTGCTGTTTAAGAGCGATCGCGCGTTCCGAACCTCATCGCCCTTCTCGCACCCCCGGGTGCCCGGGATTACAGGACCCTGGTCTCCGGCTGGTGTCGCTTAATGCCAGGTCTGTGGTACATAAGGCTCCCCTCATTTACGACCTCATACAAGAAGGTAGAGTGGACCTGGCGTGCATTACGGAGACCTGGTTGGGCCATGAGGGGGGGGTGCCCCTTAGCGAACTATTCCCACCAGGCTTCCAGGCGTTTCACCAGCTAAGAGCCCAGGGCAGGGGCGGGGGGGGGGGTTAGCGGTGGTTATTAGGGAAAGTCTCAGACCTCAGGAGGTCACTGTGCCTCAGATAGGCGGGTGTGAGTCCCTCTTTGTGAAGTGGGGCCTTGGAGCTCAAGTGGGCCTTTTTGTTACATATCTGTCTCCCTGCTACGTTTCATCGGCCCTGCCGGAGCTTCTGGATGTGTTAGCTGGATTGGCGGTTGATTTCCCCAGGCTTATGATCCTGGGGGATTTCAATCTGCCTTCCATTGGCGAGACATCCGAGTCAGCTCGGGAGTTCATGGCTTCCATGACAGCTATGGACCTAACTCATTTAATTCAAGACCCCACCCATAATGAGGGACACACGCTCGACCTGATTTTTGTCTCTGGGCAGTGGATGAATGATCTAGATTTAGGGGATATTTTATTCAACCCTTGTCATGATCCGATCATTTCCTCATCAGGCTTGACTTCCATACCGCTACCCCTCGCCACAGGGAGGCGGAACCGACTAGATGGTTCCGCCCCAGGCACCTGATGGACCCCGAAAGGTTCCTGATGGAGCTTGGAACTTTTCCTAAATCCCTTGCTCACAACTCGACCGAAGCCCTAGTGGAATCCAGGAAGGGGGCGGCTGCTGGGGCTTTGGATCAAGTTGTGCCTTTGCGGCCTCTGACCCAGTGTCGATCCCAGGTGGCTCCCTGGTTTACCGAGGAGCTCCGGGAGATGAAACGCCGGAAAAGATGCCTAGAGAGTGGCTGGAGGGCCAGCCGGTCCGAATCTGATGGAACACTAGTAAGAATTCATATTAAATCCTATTTAGTGGCGATAGAAGCGGCAAAACGGCAACATTTTTCCGTTCTTATCGCGTCTGCAGATAACCGCCCAGCCGCCCTGTTCAGGGTGACCCACTCCTTACTTAACCAAGGAACTGGGGAAGACCCCTTGCAGGGTAGGGCTGAAGAATTTGTTCAGTATCTGCAGGATAAAATTGCTCAGATCCGGACAGGCTTGGACTCTGACTGGGTAGATTCGGGCGAGCTGACGGGGATGAATCTTGAGGAGACAATCTAGAATGAGTTTGACCCTGTGACCCCCGAGGGCATGGACAGGATTATGGGGAGACTCAGTGCTGCCACTTGTGTGCTGGACCCGTGTCCCTCGTGGTTAGATCCGGCTTCCCGGGAGGTGACACGAGGCTGGCTCCAGGCGATTACTAAAGCTTCATTGAGAGAGGGGTTCTTTCCCACCGCCTTGAAGGAGGCGGTGGTGAGGCCCCTCCTTAAGAAGCCTTCCCTGGACCCAGCTTCTTTAGCCAACTACCGTCCGGTCTCCAACCTTCGCTTTGTAGCGAAGGTTGTCGAGAGTGTGGTAGCAAGTCAGCTTCCCCAGTACCTGGATGAAGCTGTCTACCTGGATCCGTTTCAGTCGGGTTTCAGGCCCGGGTACAGCACGGAGACGGCATTGGTCGCGTTGGTCGATGATCTCTGGCGGGCCCGGGACAGGGGCTGCTCCTCTGTCCTGGTCCTATTAGACCTCTCGGCGGCTTTCGATACCATCAACCATGGTATCCTACTGCGACGACTCGGGGGGCTGGGAGTGGGGGGCACCATTTTACGGTGGTTCTCCTCCTACCTGTCAGATCGGTTGCAGCTTGTGTTGACTGGAGGGCAGAGATCGACCCCCAAGCACGTCACTTGTGGGGTGCCCCAGGGATCGGTTCTCTCACCCCTCCTGTTCAACATATATATGAAACCGCTGGGCGAGATCATCCGTGGTTTTGGGGTACGGTATCATCAATATGCTGATGATACCCAACTTTTCATCTCTACCCCAAACCACCCAAACGATGCCCTTGACGTGATGTCTTGATGCCTGGAGGCTGTGCGGATCTGGATGGGGAGGAATAGGCTCTAGCTCAATCCCTCCAAGACTGAGTGGCTGTGGTTTCCGTCATCCTGATTTGTGCATCTTATTCCATCTTTGATGATAGGGGGAGAAATTTTAGCCCCCTCAGAGAAGGCTCGCAATCTGGGAGTCCTTCTGGATACGCGGCCGTGATCAGGGGGGCCTTTTACCAGGTTCACCTGGTACGTCAGTTGCGCCCCTTCCTGGATCTGGATGCGCTGTGCACAGTCACTCATGCCCTCGTCTTTTCTCGCCTGGACTACTGCAACACATTCTACATGGGGCTGCCCTTGAAGAGCACCCGGAGGCTTCAGCTGGTCCAGAATGCGGCCGCGCGGGTTATCATGGGGGCACTAGGTGCTCCCATGTTACACCTCTTTTAGGCGGCCTGCACTGGTTACCGGTTGTCTTCCGGGTGAGATTCAAGGTATTAATTATGACCTTTAAAGCGCTCCATGGCTTAGGCCCAGGGTACCTGCGAGACCACCTACTGCCACCAATAGCCTCCCAATGTCCAGTACGATCCCACAGAATTGGCCTCCTCAGGGCATCGTCGGCCAGACAGTGTCAGCTGGTGACCCACAGGGGGAGAGCCTTCTCTGTGGGAGCGCCTTCACTCTGGAATGAGCTGCCCCCGGAGCTTTGCATAATCCCTGACCTCTGGTCCTTCCGACGCGCCCTAAAAAGTTGGCTTTTCTAGCAAGCCAACCTGGCCTGTTAATTTTATCTAATTTTTGAAATGTTAGTGTTATATTAATTGGGTTTGTTTTTTGGATTGTTTCTAATTTCCTTTTAACTTTTGTAATATGTGTATTTTAATGCTGTACGCTGCCCTGAGTCCTTTGGGAGAAGGGCGGCATATAAATCCAATAAAACAAACAAAGAAACAAACAAATCCTGCCTTATCACTTGATCACCAATAGCCCTGTTGCCTTTTACCATCTCCTTGTCCCATCCTCCTGACCTCTCCTGGTGGTCTCCCATCCTATCATTGAGTATGCTTTGGTTACAAAGCTAAGTCTCGTAAGGAGAGAGAGTGGGCCTCCCTCTGACCCACATACTTTGCCCTCCTGCACACACCATGGGCAACATAAGGAGAGTGAGCACAGCAGTGGGAACTAGCCGTGCCCACCATGGCCTCCGAAGTCAACCACAATGGGGCCCTCATTGAAATTGAGTTTGACACCCCTGGACTAACAGATTACCTGAGTGCTGCATGTGTTGCTCTCAAACTTACAAAGTATGAGTCAAGATTAGAAAAATTATCAGCTTTCAACAGCAAAAGTCACATTAATCAAAAGCATGCCAAAGGCGAACTTTTACCTTTCAATAAAAAGGTGTTTGTATCACTAAAAGCGCTGTTATTGGGGGGGTTCAGAGAAAACACGTTAATCATGTATGAGTTGTTTTTCTAAACTAAAACCTCATTATTCAGGTTAAATTGCCTTGTTGGCACTCCGAGATAAATAAGTGGGTTTTGGGTTGCAGTTTGGGCATTTGGTCTCTAAAAGGTTTGCCATCACTGCATTAGAGCATACACAGAGTGCAACCTAATTCAGCTTTTTTTAAATTGCTGTTGAGAGAAGCTCCATTGTAACCTAAAGTGCCAACTACATAGATAAAACTTCTAGGCAAATTGCCAAGCTTAGCCTAACAAAGTAACTTCTTGTGAAAAGTAGAATGTGGAATCTGCCAAGTAGCCTTGCTTGTAACCTAAAATGTGTGTTCAGCATTCCCTAACAAAGCTCTGAATTATACTCCAAAAAATGTCTTTCTTTTCCCTTCTACAGTCTATGGTTTTCAGAGGGCTGACAAAAATCATGAAATTTGCGTGATATCAAATTATGTCTCTATAGCAATGACGTTCTGTGCAAGCTATAAGATGTTTGGAAACGTTTTTGGCACATGCCTGTTTTTCTCTCTCTGCCTGCTCTATTAAGGTGGGAGACAAAAAGGTCATCCAGTCTTTTGCTTTCTGCAGAAATAAAAGCTGATAATCCATAGCTTCGTCTTCAGAGTTTCACTGGACTTATCAGATTCTGAGCTGCATTCAAAAACCTTACACAATGAAGAATGCTGTGTTATATTTGGGGTCAAATCAAGTCCAAACTATTATATTTTAATAAATCCAATCTTGTTCTCATGAAGGCATTAGAATAATTTGTTAATTAGACATTGTTTAAAATATTAAAGACAGAATATTAGCAAGATTAAGTTATAAAAGTGGAAAATAATAAATAAATTAAAAACTATAAACAATGTAAGTCATATTACTGTATCTCACCCCTACAATTTATTGCAATTAGATTAACATGTGCAAATGCCAACTGAAGTATTCTATTCCAATAAAGGGCCTACTATAATTTTTGAGGATTGCTGCATATTTTAATGTTTCTAAGGCCCAGATTCTTTGTGGAGGAATCTTTTTAGCTTCTCCAGTTGTACAAGAAACAGAGAGACCTCAGTTCCTCATACAATTTGTCTGTAGTAGAATCCGAGATTGGTCTTTAATTGAAGTTTTGTCTGTTGTAACAGCCACAATTTTCAGAGTCTGTTAGTTTCCATAGATTAAATTTTATGCCAATACCCATATTTTCTGATTTTAGACAAAGCAGAAATTGTGTAAATTCCCAAATCAGCTCTGAGGGGCAGCAGCTGGAGTCCTTTTGTCCACCCCAAGATCCTCCTCGGAGGCTGTGATTGGGTTGGTTCTGCTGGTGGTTTCTCTCTGAAGCCCCAAACATCAGATTGATGTAAGAACATGGGGAAAACCTTGGCCTTATATACTTCAATAATTGGAGCTGAGGAAGCTGGAGAGCTCTGAGGTTTTCATTTAAGCACCACTTTCACTCATGTCTTTGATCTAACTGAGCTCCTTTGATGATGAGGGAGACAAGATTCAGTCTCAGAGAAAACAGCCCCAGGGAAGGAAAAGTGTCACTTGCTCTATTGGATGACCATCTATGGCTAGGATGTCATTTCCCAAACACCATAACTTTTGAGCTTGATTTATTAATTATCAGATAATTATTATGAGAAAAGAACCCAAGTCTTCCTCACTGGGTATATAATCCAATGTGTAAGTATGATAATATCACAGTGTAAATCAGCATGTTCCAATAGATATTTAGCATGCTAAACATATGTACCCATAACAGAACTTATAACAAAATAAAAGGGTTGGAAAGGATCTTTGAGGTCTTCTAGTCCAACCCCCTGCTCAAGAAGGAGACCCTATACCAGTGGTCCTCAAACTACATCCCACGGGCCGGATACAGGCCACTGAAGCCATTAATCCAGCCCACGTGGGATCATGAGGCTGCCCTGCCCAAATCACCCCGCCCACCCTCCACCCCCCACCCACCGGCTGAGCACAGATCTTACCTTTGCAAGCCCCACTGACTGAAACTGCAAAGTAAGACCAAAGCTTTTGGCCGGCAGAGTGCTTCTGGGGGCTGGGGAGGCCAAAAATGGGATGCATGGAGGCCCCAGGAGGGGAAATGGTGCCCTCTGCTTCAGATTCTTAGCTTGGGCTAAGTGGAACGCAAAGCCATGTCGACTGGCACACGTGGCCTTGCCCGTTGCTCTTCCGGGTTTCTTGTGTGCATGTGAGCACGACGATCAGCTGGCCTTTACATGTGCAGCAGTGCCAGCAACTGGAAGAGGAGCTGTCTGGTGCACATGTATGGACCAACATGCACACTGGTCAACTCCTCTTCCAGATTGCATCCTTGACAAGAGCACTTGGTGCCAAAAGGGTTCGCCATCAATGCCCTATTCCAAGGGTGGTTTTACCAAGGCATTATAAAATGGTACCAATACTTCACATGATTTGGATTCTATCCTTCTGTTGATGCAGCCTAGGATTGCAGTGGCTTTTTTTGGCTGCTGCCACACATTGTTGGCTCACATTTGAGAGATTGTCCACTAAGATTCCAAGATCCCTTTCACAGTTACTGCTATTGAGCCAGGTTTCACCTAATCTGTACCTGTATATTTGGTTTTTCTAGCCTCAGTGTAAGACTTAGGGGTTGCCACAAAGATGGGGGAATCCAACTATTTTCCAAGGCACCTGAGGGTAGAACAAGAAGCAATGGGTGGAAACTAATCAAGGAAAGAAGCAACTTAGAACTGAGGAGAAATTTCCTGACAGATAGAAGAATTAATCAGTCGAACTGCTTGCCTCCAGAAGTTGTGGAAATCTTTAAGAAGATGTTGGATAGCCATTTGTCTGAAATGGTATAGGGTTTCCTGCCTAGGCAGGGGGTTGGACTAGAAGACCTCCAAGGTCCCTTCGAACTATGCTATTGTATTACTTTACTTTTCTCTATACTGAATTTCCTTTTGTTAGATAGGCCCAGGGTTCAAGTCCATCTAGATCCATCTGGATCTTGAGCCTATCTTCTGGGCTGTTGGCTATTCCAGTCAGTTTAGTGTCATCCGATGAAGATGATTGATGAAGATGTTGAAGAATACTGGGCCTAAAATGGAACCTTGGGGTCCCCCACTGCTTCTTTCCCTCCATGCAGATGTAGTTCCATTGAGGACCACAGGCTGAGTCCATCTGGGGCTGATCCTGTCTATCCCATATATTTTTAGCTTTCGAAGAAGTAGATAGTGGTTTACTTTGTCAAAGCCTTTCTAAAATCCAGGTACTGGAAACTATGTGCACTGCATTTTGCTGGTCCACTAATTTAGTAATTTTTGGCAAAGAAAGAAATAACATTTCTTTATGATGTGTTTTTGGATCCTTCATTAGTTGAAGTAAATTGTCAATATGAAGAGAGAATAACAAGGGTTCAAATATGCATCCTTCCCTTCCTCCTTTGTAAGTATCAATCTTTCTTCTCATTGCTCAGTTGAGCCCCAACCTCCCTCTCAAACAAGGACCTGGAGAAAGAGCCTGGATCAGGACTAACAGGTGGAGCTCCATTTTGAGGGCAATCAATTTCCTATATAATATTTCTCTGTTAATTATGACAAATGCACTAACATCTAGAAAGCCAGCAAAACCGTGTTTTACTTCGCTGATATAGATTAGATATTTCAAGACAAATTTGTTACCAATATTAGATTATTGACATGCAATATTTCTTATAAAATCTATATACCTATTCACTACCTAAAACCTTCTGTTTCTTCTGCAAGGAATGCATTTTTCTCAAGTTTAACTAAGAGGATCCAGGCATACATTTCAGCCACAATATCTGCTAGTCTATTTGGCCTATAATTGCTAGAGTCCTTTTTATTCCACTTTTTAGATAGATAAAATGCTACTATTGCCAACTTCAATCCGACTGGATGCTATTTATATATGGAAATGGAAATGCCAATAGAGGCTCCAACAACCAGGGATATTTTTTGATCAGTTAAATAGTTAGTAGAATGTCTTCTCCTGGGAATGTATTGCTTGCATTTCAGGCTTTTTATGATTAATCTCAACATGAACGTAATGGGGTAAAATATTGTCATTTTTGCTAATATGGAGAAAAGCAGCTCTTGAATTCCATGGAAAAGACATGATTGCATCTATTGATCACCCACCACCACCCACCCCTCACTTTACCAGAGAGAGAAAAACACACACAAACCTGTGGGACTTTGTAGGTGCCTCCTAATGTTGACATCTGGATGGAGATGTCCCTTGTAGCTGCATCAAAAAGAACCAGAAGGTTCTCCTTCCTTCCACAGCTGTAGTTGGGGACATTGGCTTCTCCAGTGGAGAGAATGTCCAGCAAGGCATCTGAAGTGCGGAAAGTGCTCCAATAGTTGTCATGGATGTTGTAGCCAAGTGTGAGATTGTGCAGGAGCTGGGAATTCTTGTTGACCGTTTGGATGTTGAGAATGAATATTAAGACATCTGGAAAACCATAAACATCCCTGTTGTAAAAAAAAATGTTGTTATAATGGGCAGCAACACATACTTTTAAAAAATATATAAGCCTCCAAAAGCCTACTGAGCCTTAAGCCAACATTGATCCAAAAGCAATGATCAGTTATACAAATATGGAAATGGTCTGAGGTACAGCAACTACAACTGGTTCCACCACTACTTTAAATAAAATTCATTATTCAAGTGATAAATTAAGGATTTTAACTGAGAGAGGAAAATAACCTGCAGCCCTTTCAGCTTTTTTTTCAGGCCTATTTTTCGATTTGTTTCTTTCACAAAATCAGACAAAAGAGAGAAGCCATGGAAATCAAATCATTCTGGAAATTAGACATAATCTCCAATATAGGAATAAATGAAAAATAAAAACAGAAAAGAAGGAGAGCGTTAGAATGGAGGGAGTGCAACTCGATCACCCTGAATGACTTACCGATCACGAAAAACAAACTGAAGAGAAGGAGCCACGTTGAAAAGCAAGTTTGTATGCAATATTTCCTTTCCAGTGGCGACTATACCAATGAGGTGGTCTCCTGGGCTGTAAAAGCTCTGTGGTCGTTTTCCATCCTGGTTCTCCAAACTCTGCGGGCATTTCATTCTCAGCTTCCCAGAGACTGGATGGGACACCAGCAGCATCAGAAGCAGGAGGTCCATCATTCATGGGGCCAATCAATCAATCTTCTTCCTGTTTCTAAAGAATAATTAGAAGAATTCAAAGGACTCTCACAAGGTGGAATATGATCCAGTGTCTTTCCTGATTGAAACACAGAGAAAAACTCAGCTTCATCTGGAAAGGAGAGAGACGGACATTAAAGAGCACAGACCCTGCATGTCCCTAAACTCCATATTTCTCCGCCCAAAGTCTCCCCTGGAGGATTCGGCCAAAGAGCAGAGCTGAAACTTTTATCATAATTCTCCCTCTCAGGAGGGATCCCTGGATAATTCAACCAGTTTTTGGACTCAAAAATTGTTGGGAAATTCTCTGGAGGGAAATGAAAGGGAAATAATTCCCATGTGATTCATAATAACAGGGGCAGATATCGAATTAAAGCCATCATCTAGAATTGAGAGATTTGGGGTCTCCATGCTTGAAACTGAGCCCAGAGGGAATACACAGCACCTGTGGCTGAAGAAACAAATAAATCTGAGATTTGTTGGCATAGTGATAAAAGACAAAACTCCAGGGACCAGTTAATGGCAGAGCATATCACAGAACTGAAATAGTTGGCAGCTGAGTTGGAACCAAAATGTACTTTATTTTGAAAGCTAATGCTCAAGGGCACCACACAAAAGGGCTGATACTATAGTATGGCCTGTCTCCAAGAACAAAATCAATTTATATAAATATAAATGCCTCTTTGCTGATGTTATGATATTACTTTTATAGTTCCAACTTGGGTTGTTGAGAAGAGTTGGTTCCTACTGTGCTAATAATTGTTTTAAAATTAATAAATTAAAGTCAACAGTTAGGGTGTTTGGAAAATAACATCATAGCCATAGATGGCTATTTGATGGTGAGTCAATAGAGTGAATTAACATATTTCCTTATTTGGGGTAGTTTTCTCCAGAACTGAAAGTTCACTCACTCTTGTATTGTATTATATTGTTCAATGAAGCACCTTTAGAGCAGGGGACTCAGTGAATTTGCTGCTTAAATTTTAAAAACCATCCAGCTTCCTTAGCCCCAATATATTAAAGTCTGTATTTCCAAGCTCCTATATCAAACTATAGTTAAAATAGTTCATGCTTAGTACAATTCCAGTCCCAGAATCTGAAGAGTATCTTAGAGATGGATAAAAGAACTTTAGCTTCTGCCCTCAGAACTAATTTAGGAAGTTGTTTATTTTTCTCTCTCACTAAAATTAGGGAATATTATTATTGATCTAAAATGAAATTAGTGGAAAATGAGAGAACCCCAAAATCTTGTCTGCCAGAACCAACAAATTTCAATTATAGACCACTTTCCTTGAACATCTGACAAATCCTATTAGGAGCTGTGGTTTCCCTGTCTCTTACGTCCTCGGAGAACAAGTTCAAGAGAAGGCTGCACAAAAAATCTGGGATATCCGAGCAGAGAAAGATACACCCAACCTCAGTAAGTTTGGGACATTGAAGTGCATGAGCTGCTACAAACAGACCTCCCAAATTTCCAAGTATTGAGACACAGAAATACCTTAATATCTCAGGGTTGTATTTATTTGAGCAAGATTTGAAAAGCTGGTCATAATGGTTAATTAAAGAAATATAATCAACTGCTTATAATCAAAAGGATTTTATTTGTGGAGCCCCAGTTAAGAAGATGCCATGCATCTTAATACATCTGTTATTGGAATGTCTATTGTCTAAGAAAGAGAATGATCTTGAACTGCATCAAAACAATTGATTTCCTGGGTGGTCAGAATTCCAAAATTACGGACTTCCGGTTCTGGCTGCAGATCCCGACGGGCAGGCATTGCTCACCCCACGCACTCCTGGTGGGCTCCCCATTGATCCGGGGGGCACAGGACGCCCTGGAGGGGCTCCTGCTGAGGGGGCGGTGTAGCGGGGAATCCCCCGTGTCGGTGGCGGCTTGGGGGGGCTCCCCGCATCGCCCTAGGCACCGGGAGGCAAGAGGGGAGGCGCCGCGGCGTCTTCGGGATGAGGCAGCTGGAAGAAAGCAAGATTTGAAGGATGCAGCTGCCGTGTGGTGAGGTGGAAACTTTCCCCCGTTCCCTTACTTGGCTGAAAGGAAAAAAAAATTGCCAGCTTTTAAAAACTGACTTTCAACTTGTTTTGGAGAAGCGTGACTGGAGGGAGGGGGATTTCCTCCCCCCCTTGGACAAGCGGCTTTAAACGATTTTGCTCTCTGCCCCCAGAGGAGGAGGGGGGGAGCCATGCAACGAAATCACGCTCATAGCAAAGGCAGATTTTGGACTGCAATTGTGTAAATGAGGTAATGATCTGAAAACTTTGAAAACTTTTGGTCTTTGCCTTCGGATCCCGGAGCTGGCAGGGCAAGATGGCACACTTCCGTCGTCTTCATAGACACTGAAACGTGACTCCACCCATAGTAAATTCAGGCTTCTTGTCTTTGTCTCCGTGGCACTCAGACAAATCTCTTGTTACATTGGACTCTGGGCTTGGAACAAAGGACTTTATTACTTTATTGCCAGGAGCTGAATACAGAAAAGGTTCCTATCTGCTTGGACTCCCTGCCTCATAACCTCCTTGGTGGTTTTCCTCCCCAATTGTTTCCTCTCTGTATTGACATTGTTATCTCTTTGCTCATTATAATGCCACCCAAAAGACCACCCCCGGGGAAGCCGGGCTTTGCAGTCTCCGCCCTGACATCTTCAGCGTCCAGCCCCAGCGGACAACAGACTTTAACCTCCCTGCTTCAGCCCAAGCCTTCTGAGGTGGACTTTCAGCAGATGTTTCAACAGATTTTAAAGGGACAGGGGGATTTAAAAAATCAGTTTAAGGAGATGACTGAGCAGCTAAGAGAGAACCAAGACTGGGCGATTAATAATTCACAGAGACTGGATCTTTTGGAGGAGAAGACGGCTGAGATGAGGGGGGAGGTGGGGGGAGTGCAGAAGGGGAACAAAGAGCTAGAGAACCACCAGATAAAAATGGAATTTGAAAGAATGTCCTTTTTTCTTAGGTTTCAAAATGTGATTGAGGCAGATGATGAAGATTTAAGGGACATTATGACAAACCTTTTGGCTGAATACATTAAAAAAGACAAACAACAGATGGGGTGGGATATGGACCTGGTTTATAGAGTAAACTCAGCATACGCTAGAACACACAATGTTCCAAGGGAGGTACACATTAAATTCCTTAGAAAGACTACAAGAGATGAGATTCTGAGTGCACAAAGGGGGCAAGCACTAAAATACCAGGATAGAGAAATAGCCATTCTGAAACAGATTCCTAAGAAAGTGAGAGAGAGAAGAAAAAACTATTCGCTACTAGCGAAGAAATTACACCAGAAAGGGGTGTGGTTCAGATGGCTGATGCCTGAAGGTATGCTAATTTTCTGGGAGGACACAAGAGGACACAAGAGTCAGAATCAATACAACCATAGAGGCAATGAGGCTGGTGTTTGGTTCCCACAGCTTCCTCCTGACCTCTTTTCCTTCTCTCTCTCTCTCTCTCTCTCTCTCTCTCTCTCTCTCTCTCTCTCTCCCTCCCTCCCTCCATCCCTCTCTCTCTCTCTCTCTCTCTCTCTCTCTCTCTCTCTCTCACACACACACACACACACACTTTTACCTTTAGGAAAAGTGCCCAAATTATTTTCTATAAGGTGTCACATTCAATAGCTGTTGCTCAACAGCAAATTCCTCTGAATGACTTTTACAGAGTTTTCTTTAGCAAGATTTATTGAGCTGAAAGGGAAGGGAACTACAAGAATTCCAGTCATTCAATAATTTCCCATTTTGAAATACATAGATTTGATTTTCTTTGACTCTTGCACACTATCTAAATGGAAATAATATCTCCTTTCAAATAAAAGTAACTTTAATAATTCTTCCAATGTTGCAATGGTATTATATTTCATGCTTTTATATTTGTTCTGGCTGTGAGATGCTCCTTTGTGTTCAGGTCTGGCCTCAGAAGGATAATGTAGCACTTGGGGATGAAGATGCAGACCAGCAGACCAGCACTGGAGGCCAGGATGGAGAAGACCTGAACAGCCACCATGTATTTCCCTTTGGTGCTCAGGTAGGTGGGCACAAAAGTCACCCAGACACTGCAGAAGACCAGCATGCTGAAGGTGATCAGCTTGGCTTCGTTGAAGGCCCCGGGCAAATTCCTGGCCAGGAAAGCCACCGTGAAGCAGATGGCAGCCAGGAAGCCCATGTAGCTGAGGGTGACGTAGAACATGACAACAGCCCCTTCGTTGCATTGCAGGATGATCTCTCCAGGCTGGGAGTGGAGGTCAGAGTCAGGGAAGGGGGGAGAAACTCCCAGCCAGATGGAGCAGATGATAATTTGGACAGCAGAAAAAGAAAGGATGATGGAGTTGGCCAAACTCTTCCCCAACCATCTCTTTACTTGGTTTCCTGGTTTTGTGGCCAGGAAAGCCAGCACCACCGTGATGGTTTTGGCCAAGAGAGAAGAAATGGCAACTGAGAAGATGATGCTGAAAACCGTTTGTCGGAGAAGGCAAGTGGCTTTCCTGGGTTGACCAATGAAGAGAGAAGAAGACAAGAAGCAAAGCAGGAGGGAGACCAGGAGGATGTAGGAGAGGTCCCGGTTGTTGGCTTTGACAAGGGGAGTTTCTCGGCATTTAATGAAGATGATTAAACCAAGTCCTGTGATTAAGAACAATAATAGGGCAAAAGAGACCAGGATGATGCTCAGATGTTCTTCATAAGACAGGAAGGTTATAATTTTGGGGATACATTGGACTCTGTCCTCATTTGGATATTTATCATCCGGACACTTGGTGCATTTTTCCATATCTGAGAAAGAGAAAAAGCAATATTTCTTTAACATTCTGTCCTTTCCATTTGGAAGAATAACCTTCTTGGGACAACAGCTGAGCATTTTCCAAGATGCATTTCTTAATGTCTCCACAGAAAGAAAATAACAAAATCATTTTTCTAAACAATATAAAGCTAAGTTCCATGAGACTGGTGGAAGTGCTAGGCTTGAATGATTTCCTGTGTAATGTGCAGAATGTATCTAAACTTCATAGGATGTTCATAGTAACCTAATTATGAGAGGTAAATAAGGAATCAATTAACCATTCTAGGCACAGTTCCTAAGTCCTTACAGATGGCATTTCTTAATATGCTGAACCCGGAGGAGGTTTATCTGGCAGAGAAAGCTCATCCTATAGATAATGTGGAATAGTTACTAGAACAGTTCTAGAACAGGCAGAACGAGGTGCACCCATAACTGTTCCAACCACTTCATTATGGACAACATCTTCTCAGTGATCCAAAAAGGGGAAGCTCATATAGAGTGCGTTGCAATCTGCCACACACATGTACTTTCATGAAAATTTTCTGGAGGGTCCAGTTCCACAAAGCCTCCCATTTTCCTCAGTGTGACCCACCTTCCTGAGTGGAGAAGGTCCCCTCCGGACAAGGAATGCAGTCATAGCAGCAAACTGGCTCTCCTTCTCGAGCCCTCTTGACAAATCCAGGATGACAACTTTCCACACATTTGGACTCAGGCAGAGACTGAGCAGAAAAACAAGGAATGCCAAAGAAAAGATTTTAGGACTCTCCATCCATGGAAAATGGAGGGAGAAATGGCTCGAGACAAGTAGCCTCTGGTCTTCACTGAGGTAAATATGAAACCTCTGACTCCTTCCAAACAGGTGTAGGAGATATGATCCTGGCAGGTTCTTTCCTCCCTTTCCTTGCTGGCATTTAACATTGCATTAAAGGATTTTTCTGCTTAATGAAGGCTGGAAGGATGACATTCAGAAAAGATTTAAGCATTCATTGACAACTAGTTGGTTCCTCCTTGTGCTCTTTTCAACACACATACTGTGTTTCCCTGAAAATAAGACCTGGTCTTATATTTTTTGAATGCCAACATAAGCACTGGGGCTTATTTTCAGGGAGCTCTTATTTTTTCCATGGCTGCAATGGACAAAGCAAGGCAGGAGGGGTGGAGGGCAAAGCTTCTTCTCCTTGCTCGCCACTGCAATAAAGTAGGGAGCTGGGTGATGCATGGGTGCTGCAACCATTACATGGGGGGGGGGGGGTTGGGGGGCAAAGCCCCAACAGTATCCTTGGCTGCTCAGCCTGCAGAGCTGTGATGCTGGTGAGTGAGGTGGCGGCGGCCAGAGCAACCCCTTCCCCATGTCACCCGGTGGCCGTGGGCAGTGGGGCACTGCCCGCCGCCACTCACATTCTGCCATCTGTTGCCTGGAGCCCTTGTAGGGTTTGCTTTGCCACCTGCTCTCCAGCTCCTGCCGAGCTCCTCTCGCTTCCCCAAAGCATCCCTTCACTAATCTGCTTTCTAGCTCTGTTCTCCGCCACCTCGTGCAGGGCAACCAAACAAGACTGTGGGACTCAGTCAGACCTTCTAACTTCGTGAGATCTTTTCCCCCCAGAGAAGTTGGAAGGTTTGATTGACCTTATTTTTCAGTCCCAACAAACTTCTTTTGTTGCCCTGCACGCAGCGGCTGAGAATGGAGCTGGGAAGCAGGTTAGTGAAGGAATTGGGGTTGCAGAGGAAACATAATGCAAAATCCCCACCCCCCACCTGGTAGTCCCAGGAGCTGGAAAGCAGGTGGCAAGGCAAAACCTCCAAGGGCTCCAGACAACCGGTGGTGGAACCAGGAACAAGGAACGCAGTCGTAGCAGCAAACTGGCTCTCCTTCTCGAGCCCTCTTGACAACTTTCCATACATTTGGACTGAGGCAGGGACTAAGCAGAAAAACAAGGAATGCCAAAGAAAAGATGTTAGGACTCTCCGTCCATGGAAAATGGAGGCAGAAATGGATGGAGACAAGTAGCCTCTGGTCTTCACTGAGGTAAATATGAAACCTCTGACTACTTCTAAACAGATGCAGGAGGGATAACAACTGGCAGATTCTTCATGTAGTTCCTCCCTTTTGCTTTTGGAATTTAACATTACAATAAAGTACTTTTCTACTTAATAAAGTCTGGAGGGATGGAATTGGAAACAAAGATTGAAGTATGATGACATATTCTTATTAAAATTGAGATTACGTTTACTGTAAAAATTTTAGGAAACTTTTATTCCATTAGATTTTTTAATGTGGAGTAAAACTGTGATGAAGAAAGAAACCTCTGACCAGTAAGATCTTGAAAGGTTTCCATAAAACATGGCAAAGCCCCTCCACTTAGGTCCCGTCTG
The DNA here is from genome assembly GCF_964273705.1 of Natrix helvetica. Taxonomy (NCBI): domain Eukaryota; kingdom Metazoa; phylum Chordata; class Lepidosauria; order Squamata; family Natricidae; genus Natrix; species Natrix helvetica. The sequence continues at coordinate 131,620,741 of NC_138551.1, forward strand.
TTAAAGAACTTCCATTAGATGACACCAAATGGCATGGAAGGCCAACCACCCTGGAGACTATAAGCTTTGCCCACTTGAAATGGGACCTCGGGCTTTGGGAAACAGAGAAAAGACACCAAAATTTCTCTCACCTTATTGAGCAATTTTAGCTGTGAAAGAGCATCTTTGATGATAGAAAATCTCTGTCTTTCAAAATACGCCAGAATCCCTCTCCTAGGATTGGGGAGAACCAAGAAGCTGTAAATGGCCAGATCTGCTGTTATCTCTCCATTTTGGTCCAAGTACAGTTTTCTGTCAGAAATATTGATAAATTCATTCTTCTCCAGAAAGGGATGGAACTAGAATGGGAACAGCCAGGAATTTGAAAAGCTGAAAACTTTGTTTCTTATCACACATTGAATCTTTCTTCTACAATTGTCTAATCTCCAAATGTGGTTAAAAGGGATACAAATACTGCCATTATCTTCATAAGTGAATGAAAAAGTTTGAGAAAAAATTGTCAATCATTTAGTGACAAAATATAAAGAAAATATAATTGACACAATTGGTCAATTATAGGGAACATTCTAGAGCAGATGAGAAATAAAATGAACAGAAAGAAAAAGATGATCCATAAACCTTTTGACAACAACAGGGAGATTCCCAGAAAGCATGGGTTGATCAAGAAGAAAGTTGTCAGGCTAATCTTCTCCCTGGTCATCCTGATGGAAAACACCTGCAGATGTGCTAATTTTACTTGATTGTAATGCAACTGACAAAATTTTGCATATCTGAAAGAACAAATCTCCCACCAGCTCTTTTCTCAGCTTGAAAAGTTAGTGAGGATCCTTTCTGAGTTTCTTTCTCTCCCATTATGCAGCTGCAGGATTCTCCCCTCTTGTCTGATCCTTCCCTAGGCAGCCTCTCTTCCCCTCATCCCAAAAGTCATTCTCACATATCATCACACTTCCTAAGTAGATTATGGGAACTCTGGTGATAGAACTGGATTTCAGTAAATGACGCACAAACATTTTTTGTGATGTGATTGGAAACCTGAGGGGTGGTATGATAACTGAGGGGGATAAAAACTGTCTTCAAAATGGCACTCAAATAATTTTTAACCCTTTTTAATCTTTCCTATAAAACTTGAAAGTGATGGATAACAATTTGCCATTGGTCATCATTTTGTCGATGTTGTCATTAATACGGTCATTAATATGATCTTAGAGTAAGCTAATTTGCTATGATTTAAAGAATACAGTATAAAGTCTTTCAACTTACAAGCTTTATTTGAAACTTCATTTTAAGTTTGATAAAATAATAATGGTTTTAAATAAACTTAAAGGCGATAATCAGAAGCAAGCAACAATTGTTGAACAGGATGGATTGGATGGATGGACTGGAACTTAACTTGCTGCTGGCATCCCTGAAGGAGGAGTCTGCTTTGAAGGGAGGCTGCTTGGAGATGGCTGAAGAGACCATGGACCCTGAAGACTCAAAGTGGACAGAACAGATGACTGATGAAATGGATTCTTTCAATAAGATTGAGGGAGATTGGGGAATGGAGTTGTCATATTTAAATGGAAAAAAAGTCTTAAGAGTCGTTATTTTACCATTTACAGAGGATTCTATGACTTTGGGGGATGAAAAGCAGTTATTGGGAAAGATCCTAATTAAAATTTTAAGGAAATGTATTATTATTAAAAATCAACCAAATATGTTTAACCCTGGACAGATTCTGGATGGATCAGAGGTAATGATTGTGGTGGTCGTTGGCAGATAAGAAGCTCCTGTAAATTTTCTGTGAGCCAAATACAACAGCAGATAACACAGAAGTTTGAAGTTTTGAAATTTAACTTTATTGTTGGATTGCCTGTCAACTACATTTTTTATATACAACAGATAGATGACAAGTCAAGTAGTTGCAAATAAATGTGTAGTTTATAATTGTGGGCCTATTTTGCAAGGGGGAGAAACTATTATTGCTGTATTGTATTCAACTGGGGCGACAATACACATGTTTTTATCTGTTTTAATTTATGATTAGCACACAGAAAGGGCTTCATAAGTAAAAAGCAGTAGAAAAATATCTGATTTTTAGCTACTAGGACTTGACTAACAATAGAGTCTCATATAAGAACATAAATGATTGACTGGAAGAAAGATGAGGGATACCAAACTTGATATGTATGCTTGTGAAAATGATCTCAAAATCATAGTTAACTGGAAACAGAATCTGAATCAGCAGGGAGATGTTCATGGAAAGAAGGCAAATGCAGTCGTAAGAATCTCAGGAAGTGAATGTTCTGGTTTGGGGAAACCCCAACTCAAGGACCAGGTCCCCTTGCAGGTACCAAGCTTGGAGCAGAATTTGCAGAAAATCTACTTGAACTTCAGGAAAAGACAATGAAGCCAAGGAAGAGATCAAAGGAGTTGTTCTTAGCCTTGAGGAAAGACACAAGGAGAAGAGCTGAAGATCAGGAGGAGTCTGGGAGCCCCTTTTCCAACTGACACAATCTCTTGGTTGGAGAAGGGAAGATACAGCCAGTGGTGGGATTCAGCTGGTCCAGCCCGGTTCAGGCAAACTGCTAGTAAAAATTCTGCCTGGCCATGCCCTGCCCCACCACTACTTGCCTCACAGGCCTTGGCTGGTGCCTTAGAGTCATAGCTGCAGCTGCTCTTTGACTCCCTTGCCTCGATCACGTGGCTATGCAGCCTAGCCTGTTTGCCTGCCTTTGCCGTGGCCTCCTGCTCGTCTTGGCCTGCTCCCAAATGCCCACCTCAGGCTGCTCCCGACCACTCCAGCAACAGAACAGTAATGTGTTGTGGTCTCTCTTCACCTTTTTCCTCTTTCCTTTCTTTTCCCCTTCATTCTTCATTTTTCCCTTCCCTTTCCCCCCTTCTTCATCCTTTCCTTTCCTTCTTTCCCATGTCTTTCCTTTATCTTCCTTTCTCTTTTCCTTTCCTTCCCTTTCCCTCTCTTCTTCATCCTTTCCTTTCCTTTTTTCCCACTTCCTTTCCTTTCATTTCCTCCCCTTTCTCCTTCCTTTTCTGTTTCCTTTCCCTTCCTTCTTCATCCTTTCCTTCTTTCCAATTTCCTCTCCTTTTTCCTTTCCTTCTTTTACCTTTCCTTTCCCTCCCCCTCCCTTCCTTCCTTCTTGGGGGTCTGAGGAAGAGGCAGGGGACCCCTTTCCTCCTTGCCCCCCTCACCAACATCTGCTCTGATGGCAATTATAACTAAAAGGAATTTGGAAGCTGTGGCTGCCCCCTCCCCCTTCCCTTTGCAGAAACTCCTCTTGCTGCAGAATTGGGATCACTCCATATTTCCCGGCTTTCAGATCTTCTTCTCTTGATTATCTTCTCCTGCTCCCACCCACCTGCACAGTTGCTGCTTGGAGGGTGGGGGAGATTTCTGCTTTTGCAGGGCTGAGAGGAAAAGGGGAAGGCTGCCCACCCCTTGGCATTTCTGCAACCAAATGCTCCCCTCAAAAAGAGGACCCCACCCCCCAAACAAATACTGCAGGGCAGAGTAGGCTGGGCCCATAACTGGGCAGCCTGTGTGGGGAGAGGCTGCAGCAGCTGTGCTGTGAATGGAGGGAGAGGGATTCTCTCTGCTGCAGCCGTTGATTGCTTGAATGGCAGAGAGAAGCCGAACTTTTTTCCCTCCATTCACAGTGGTGGTGGTGCTCCCTTTATGTTCCCTGCTGGCCCCCTCCCTCCCTGGGGTCGAAGTACCTGGAAGGGACAGGCAGGTGGCCGCAGCTCTCTTCCAAGCAGGCTCCCAGTCCCTTCCCTTCACTGTAGAGGGAGGGGAGAAAGTCTGGCCAGGTCCAACCAGGGTTTTTTTTTTTTTTTGACTGGCTGGGCGAATGGATTTCAAACATCCCTCCTGGCTCCTCCAAGCCACTCCAATTTCCCCCCATGGCCAGAGGCACCTCTGGCGAAACAACCCCCAACACGGTCTGCTGGGGTGAGGTGGCCATCAGCAAAGCAGTGCGGGGTTCAGGGCAACCCTTCTCCCAAAGAAGTTCTGGGGAGCCCAAACCCCCGCAACCCCCCCTCCCTCCACTGCCCTTCCAGAGCCTAGAAAACTCCCAGGCAAAGCTTGCTCTCAGGAGGAGGGGGAGAGAAAGATAGAATGGGAGGAAAGGAAAACTGGGGGCAGGGAGAGGAAGAGAGATCCAGAGGAAATGGGGAAAGGGTCTCTATTGCCTCCTCCCAGATGGCCGATAGTGTTAAACAGCTTCTGATTCCTCTCTCTCTCTCTCTCTCTCTCTCTCTCTCTCTCTCTCTCTCTCTCTCTCTCTCTTCTTTCTTTCTCTCTTCCTTCTCTCTCTCTCTCTCTCTCTCTCTCTCTCTCTCTCTCTCTCTCTCTCTCTCTCTCTCTCTCCTCCCATTCCAACATGCAGTGTAAAGAAGCCGCCTGCCCTTCCAGGTCCCCACTAGTCCCCCTCCTCAGGCTGCTCCAGAGAAAGAAGCTTGCTTGCACGGAAGAGGCATGGATCCAAGACCGCCATCAGCACTGTGCCTGCGCCCCAGTAAATTAATCAGCCGGGCTTTCCTGGGATGCGAGCAAAGCTGCCAGATGCTTGGCACGGACTTCGGCGACTGGCCCGCAAGAAAAGCAAACAATGAGGCAAGGTACAGAGCTGGTTGGAAGTGTGTGTGTCTGTGTGTGTGTGTGTGTGTGTGTGTGTGTGTCCTAGCTTTGGAAGGAGGAGGGAAAGGGATAGACAGAGAAAGAGAGAGAGAGAGAGAGAGAGAGAGAGAGAGAGAGAGAGAAGGGGAGAGAAAGAGAGAGAGAAGAGAGAGACAAGAAAGAAAAGGAAAAGAAAGAAGGGAGAAAGAAAGAGGGACGGATAGAAGGAAGGGAGAGGGAGGGAGGGAGGAAAAAGTGAATGAGATATAGTTGGATAGATACATGGAGGGAGGGAGGGAGAGAAAAAATGAGAGGGAGGAAGGACACAAATCCTGGCTTCAGAAGACTCTTTGAAACAACAAAGCATCCTAGGGCTGGAAGGGACTTTGGAGGCCATCTAGTCCAACCCCCTGCTCTTATATCCTCTGGATTATTTTGGTGCTTCTAATAGAGAGGAAAATTGCCAGAAAAGGGAAAGAGTTTACTAGGACAAGGCTGCCATGCAGAGGAAGGCAGAGACAGTCTTTGACTTATGACAATTGAGCCCAACATTTTGGTTGCTAAGCAAGAGCGTTGTTAAGTGAGTTTTGCCACATTTTACTCAATCCATGACATCTCCTGGCTCTAACAGTCATGTGCAGGCTAGGGAGGAACATCTGAAGGCCTGTGTAATATTCTAATGTGCAGAAGTGATAGTTAAATGTGTGCCAGAAAGTGGACTCTGGGTGTGTTTTTCCAAATGCAGTAAGAGAGGTTGAATGTGTATAGCTTTAGAAGAGGTGTACATGTGTCTGTTATACACATGCAGTATATATAGTAGATAATATATCTTTTTGTGTGCCTATACACACACTACACTATATAATATGTATGTATACGTAGGATTAAATTGTATATTTTGGATGTTCATTAGTAGTAAACAAAATAGACAGGGAAATTGTATCTCATTGAGGTGAGGAAAGGCCAGGCAAGGTACCCCTTGATGTGAGTGATGTCAAGTTGGCCATGCCCACTCAGTCACAAGACCACCAAGCCACGGCCACAGAACCAGTAGTAAAAAGATTTGAATCCCACCACTGGACACAGCCTTCTTCCAATAACTGACTCCTGTTACACACGAGTGTAAGATCTGCTCACTCTTATTCCAGATTGTCAGGCATGGAAAAATGAATTCAGTTACAAGAGAGGAGATTTTAGCAGAATGAGAGAGAAAAATATCATAAAAGGATGAGCTGTTTTAGAGCTGAGCCAGTAAAGCAGAGAGGTTCAGTCTCCTCTTCATGGATCGTCTGAGAGCAAAGACTGAGCAGCCATCAGTCAGAGAAGCTTGAACTGGGATTCCTGCAGAGAGGAGGGATTGGGCTAGATGGTCTCAGGGTCTCCTCCAAATTGATAAAGGTTGTCATGTCACAACATGTAACTCTTGTGCTGTTGTTGCTCTAGCCCCACCTAGTGGCCGGGGGCAGATAAGCCTAACTATAAGGTCTGAATCCAGACTCCATTTTCTGTCAGCCTTTGGAGAAGACGGAAGCAGCCGTTGTGACCGAGACCCCTGGTCATCCGGAGACGGCCTCCCTCCCTCACACGGAGCATCGCTGGAGAGGTTCCAGCCAGTGGCGTAGCGTGGGTTGTCAGCACCCGGGGCAAGGCAAGTAATTTGCGCCCCCTAACCCGTGGATTTTAGCACTCGAGTCTCTTCCACTAGATTAGTTAAAGAAACCCTTACCCCCTAAGCACATGTATTGTTTGTTATGAAAATACTGATGTAATTAAAGTAAAATGCATCTAAATACAAGTTTATTTTCAAACACTTTATTGAGTGCGAACATGCATTACACATTCTTCACATTTTCAGCAGGTCTATGAATACAAATCTACAAATGTAGTAACCTAGCATGGGCCATGCTATTATATGTCGCCTCACAACCATTGTAAACGACAAAAAATATCAAGAACAAAAACTAAACATCAAAATGGAACCATACCCTAGAGATGATCCAAGACTGGGCTAGATGGAGCCAACTTCCTCAATCCTGTACCTCTAATTGTAATTCTTTAATAGAAGTGCAAGATATCAATCTGTATATACAGATTAATTTAAATTCGCCTGCTTTTAATTAGCGCAAATTTTTCAACAACGGAATTGAAATCTACATTAAAGTCTCTCTCAATGGACAGTATTGCTAGATTACTCAGTCTTTCTTGGCTCATTGTAGATCTCTGATATGTTTTAATTAGTTTAAGTTTTGAGAAACTTCTTTCACAACTCGCTGTAGAAACAGTGATAGTAAGAAAGATTCTTAATGTGACAACAAAGTTAGTTAAACTTTCTTGCAGCTTCCACTTATACATCCAGCGAAGCAAATCTAAAGCTGACCGCTGCTAGAAGGATAACTGGCTTCTAAAAGCCAACATTGTGGAATGAACTAACATGTCTCTGTCCATATCTAAATTGTGGCATATTTAAATATAATCCTATATTTTAAATATAGTTATGAGTGAACAGGATTTTTAAGTGTTTAATTGGTAGCCAATATGTAAATTAGAATTTACTTTCAAATAATAACCAAAGAATATATAATACTGAGAAGGTGACATAGACAAAGAAAATTGCATGACCATAACAGGATGAAAAAAAAGGAATAGCATGGCCATCTTTGCATATTGAGACTAATCTTGGGGCCCAACGTAACTTTTTATCAAGCAGACATCTTTCTTAAATTGGTTTTTAATGCCTTGGGACCTATAGATGGATATAGGTTATGCACATCTGACAAATTATGCTTTATTTATTTTTATGTACCATTGTGGGATTCACTTTTTCAAGCATGGGTAATAAAATGCTTCAAATAAGTACAAAACCTGATATATTTATTACCATTGTATGTAGTTAATATTTTTCAGTGTCACCGCTGGAAAATACAGATTAATGTTTCTAGCCACTTTTCCCTTTTAAGTTACTTCTAATTACTCCTTTTGCAGGATTAATCAATATTGATATACAAAAAAGTAGTAATAGTACAAAAATAGTAACAACTAACGTCAGATAAAGTATTTCTGTAGTATTAGAATCCATGTTTATTTACAGCCATGCTGCCTGAACTGTTCTATGACCCATGTTCTGTAATGCTTATCCCTACAGGGTAGCTATAGCTCATTTGTGAAATTAAGAGTTGAGATAGCAAAGAACAGCCTGTCTGCAGTTGCTTACCCATCCTTTCTTTCTGGAAGACAATTTTTTTAAGAATAGGGAGTGATGAATTATCCAGAAAAAGAAGTATTTTTTAACTTACTTGCATTCTTTTTATATAGTGTAAAGGAGAAAAAAATGAATTAGAAACAAACTGCCCAGAGAGAACACGTACACAAGACAATACTGTCTTTTTATATTTCATCCTGGCTTTATTTGGGCCTGTGAAACTTTCCTCCCAAACAGCACAAACAATCATTTCTGCCATGTCATCTTCTTTCTGTGAACAGCAAAGGGGTCCAAACTTGATCAATTTTTCTAAATGGTAAAGGAATGAGTAAAGTTATATAAGAAAGTTAGGGGTATCATTTTATACAAAACACACTAGCTTTGGAGATTCTGCCATCAGGGATTGAAATGAGCAAGTGTACTTTTTATTGTAAAGTCCTAGAGGAAGAGGAAAGAGAGGAAAAATTATGAGCAAGAAACATGGTAGGGATCTCATTGAATGAATAACAAAAAGTAATACACTGACTTTTTCTAACCTGAAATCCACAAGGCATCTTTTAGCATGATCAGCCATCTGAGAGGTTTTCAATAAGCATCCAATACTGGATGAATCAGTGATAATATATCTGGGCTTCAAAAAACCATATAACCACTAGATAGCAGCAGTGATGGCAAAAAAAAAACCTACTCTTTTTTTTTGCTGTTAGTAGTTGTTCGGTTTTTTGAGCTTTGGTAAAATGCTATTGTAGCACTAAGTGTGATTTAACCAGCTCATATTGAGTATTGCCCAACCAGAAAGCAAGGAACTAACTAGATACCAAAATGAAAATGCATATAAACAATCTGAAATGTAGTAATTGTTCTTTATAATCATCAATTGAAAATGCTGGTATTTTGGTGTGCAGGGAAGATCAAAAGAAGCAATTCCTATTCCACTGCCCTTTATTCCTCTCAGAATGGAATACCAAAGGAGGAGGAGTCTTCAGTCATATGGGCATGTGCAAATTTTCTACCTGTTGACACACCTCTCTTTGTAAGATGCTTGCTGGAAAGTCAGGCTCCAGAGGAAGTGTGTAGGAAATAAGAGGAAACAGCTTTGAAGAATAACTCTATTCTTCTGTTTGTTTCCCTGCTTTTTACACAATACTGAGGAAAGGACAAGGCTCATCTAGCCTAGCTCCTATTCATATGGAGAAAAGGAAATGGAGCAACATTGAAAATCTGGTGCCTCCTTCCTACCATGCTACTCCATCACAGAAAGTACATGATCAACTATTTTGGCCCAACACATTTCTGCCGTCTTCTGTTCCTTAAGGTGGGGCAGTCAGAAGTGGAGAATGGTTCGAAATCGGCTGCTTTTATTTATTCCTGGGTGGTCCCATCTTAGCACAACCAGGGGCGGGATTCAATTGTACCCATCAGGCTCCCTTTCGCTGTCTTTTTTGGCTTAACCTTCGAACCCGCGCCTCAAGTTCTTCGCCTCGATTGGTTCAGCTCTCCGGTTCTCTGGAAGGCCTGCACACGTATATTGTACTCTCTCTCTCTCTCTCTCTCTCTCTCACACACACACACACACACACACACACGCACACACACGTTAAATACATAAATAAATGCATACCTCACTGCCCTCCCTTCCCCGCTGGAGTGTTTGGGCACGGAAAGTGTGTCCGCAAGAGAAAGCTAGGGCGAGCCCCCTTCGTTTACAACCCGAGTCGCGGGAGCCCGAGTTTTTTTGCGCGTAAGTGTGTGCTGGAAGGAGAGATAGACAGAAAGAGAAGGAAAGAAAAAGGGAGAGCGCGGCCGGGAAAACGGAGGGGGGGGGGAAGGAGAGAGAGAGAGAGAGAGAGAGACTCTCAGCGAGCAACTCCTGACAGAGTCTAGCCCAACAGCGCGCCTGAGACTCTTCAACTGGGAGAGCGTGAGAACGCGAAAGCAGTAACAGCCCTTCTTGGCTCCACCAGCTGCTTCTCTTCGCCAGCTGCAAGCGCCCGACTATCGCCGGGAGAGAAAAGGCGGGGAGGGGATTCTGGAGGGGCCACATTCCCTGAATCCAGTTTCACTCTTTCTCTCTCCCTTCCCCAACCCCAACCTCCTCTCTCTCCCCCTCCTCCCCTCCCCGCCTCGCTCTCCCCTTCTTTCTTTCTTCCTCTCGCTTCCCCTCTCTCCTTTCCTCCGCGCCCCCCCAGATGTTGCGCCCGGTGCGGCCGGCCCCCCCTGCACCCCCCACGCTACGCCACTGCTGAAAGGAGAGGTTCCGTCTGACTTGGGGGAGAGATGAAAAGGACAGGAGACCTGATCCAGGTGGGCAAAACTTCCCTTTTCTTCGGATTGAGGTGGAGCCGGTTCCTCCCCCTCCAGACCTTCTCAGCCTCCGGGCACCGCGGAGGCTCCTGGCTGGCCCTGACTGACCGACCAGGGTCCTTTGAGGGTTCTTTTTAACACCAGCAACAGATGAAACCTTTGGGTGTGGATGTCAAAAAGTAACAGGAAGACCCCAACGGTGGAGATTCCCCACACAGCCCTCCATTCCCAGGCCAGGTCGCTCAGGCGAGGCCATTCAGGCGACCACCCTGTGTCCAGAGGCTGGGAGGGTCCGGATGGAGGGGAAGCAGCTCCCCATCGCTTTCAACGCAAGGGAGAGGGCAGGGCCGAGAGACTTGCAGGACCCCCCCCCCCTCTCTCTGAGGGTCCCTGTCCATCACACCCAGCGGGGTGGGCGGGGGCTGCCTCCAGGCGTCTCCTGCCAATATTGTCCTGAAATCAAGTCGCCTCCCCTTTTCTACAGAAGTCCCACCTCTCCCCCCATTATTATTCCCATATGCGGTTCAGTACCCCCCCCCATTCTTTTGAGGTCTCTGCCCTTCTCAGTGATGTTTGTGGTCTGGGTGAGATTATTAAAACAAATCGTGTTTTTCCTGGAGGCGAAGCGTGGAAGTTGAGGAAATGGGGGGGGGGGTAATTAATGGGCGGTAGAGCGTGGCGTGTCCCCCGGGGTGGGAGGTCGAAGGGGTGAAGACAGACGAAGGTTCGAGCGGCCAGGGGGTTTGCAGCGCGAGGCTCCCGGGGATTTGGGGTTGGTGGTTGAATGAGACTGGCTGGGTGGGTTTTGCTTTGTTAAGTAAGCGCTGCCTAATAAGCGGCGTCACAAGCAGCTGATCGGACAGGAAAACTCAGTGGGAGGAAAAGATGTGGGAGGGAGGGAGAAAGGGAGAGGGAGGGAGGGGGAGACCCAGCTGTGTGAGTCCCTTCTGAAGAGGCGATCTGATTGGTTTGCTCTCTGAAGTTGTGAGTGGCTCAGGCTGATTCGTTCAAAATAATCCAAAGGGAAGGAAAAGTGAAGAGATTTATTTCAGTTCCCATTCCTCTTCTCCTTCTCCTTCTCCTTTCTGTTTCCCTTTTTCCCTTTCTCTTCTTCCAATTCCCCTTCTGCTTCCTTCTCCCTTTTTCTTCCTGTTTGCTTCCATTTCACTCTCTACTCCCCTTTCTCTTCCCATTCCTTCCCCCTTTCCCTTCTGTCACTGCTATCCCACCAAAGGACTGCGCAGCCCGGAGAAGCTCCGGTTCCATCTCCCTTTGGACTCCAGCCAAGCAGCCGGGCTGAGCTGAAGGGCCAGTAGGGCCGCTCTGGGATTTGGCAGAATTCCCCTTCGTGATGGCGATTCAAACGTCATCCCAGGAGCCTCATCCTTCCTCCTGTCAAACTTCTCCTACTGGCCGTTCCTCTGGATCCCTTTCTCTCCCACTGTGGCTGGGATCTCCCTCTTCCCGGGGCTGGTCGAGGCTCCCGGGGATTTTGGGTTGGTGGTTGAAGTAGCTTGGCGGGCCGGCTGGGTTTTGCTCTGCTGTGTAAGAGGACGTCACAAATAGGCTCCAGGCACTTTGTGGTAGCTGATGGGGGAGGTAAACTCCGTGGAAGGAAAAGACGGGCGAGAAGGGAAGGGAGAAAGAGAAGCAAGGAGAGATGGAGGAGAAGGAGGGAGAAAGAGACTGTATGGGGTCCCTTCTGAAGAGGACGTTGTGAGTGTGTCAGGCTGGTTCTTCTTCAGTTATTTGTAGTTACAAAATAATCCAAAGGGAAGGAAAGGTGAAGGGATTTATTTCCGTTCTCATTCCTCTTCTCCTTTCCCTTTTCTCTTCTTCTTCCAGTTTCCCTTCCCCCTTCCATTCATCTGTCACAGAGTTCATGCAAATTCCTCAATCTTTAGGATAACTTCGATTATCTTGTTGGACAGGAGACCACACAGAAATGACACCTTCACTTTATTTATTTATTTATATGAACATCCATCAAAATTTCAGACAGTTATAAAACATGTATCAGGGATAAAAAAAAGGAGCAGCAAGATGCCCCCCAGGCCCCTCCAGGACCATTTCTTACATTACTGTTACTCCAGGGCTCACATTCATGCAACACACACACCACTCGGAGCCCTGTGCTGTGAGGCTCCAACTCATCAGCGTCTCTTTGGGCCCAGAGCAGGAGACTTGCCAGCTGCCACAGAGGCTCCCCACAAAGGACTCTGTAGCCCTTGAGACCTACCGGTCCCTCTGGGGAGGGGAGGGCAGTGCTCTGGCTAGGAGGGGGAGGGGAGGGGGCTGGGGAGGGGCAAGTGGGAGCTTCTCTTAGTGGGCGAGTTTAGGATCTGTGGGGCAGAGCGAAGCCCTCTTTCCGTCTGTTGGGCATTTGGGGGAAAAGAGGTTTTTTCCAGCTCTGGGCCAAAAAGACTTTGGAATCCGATCTTCCCTCCAATTCTGGACCAGACAGACTCTCTCCTCCCCAGCTGCCCCGTCTGCCTCCAACCTCCCACCTCACAAAATAGGAAACCTCAAGGGAAATTAAAGGAAGAGAGATGCTTTCAGGAAAGGAGTGGGTGAGAGGACCCAGGATAGAGAAGAGAGCAGAGGTGGGTTTCAGCAGGTTCTGACCAGTTCTGGAGAACTGGTAGCGGAAATTTTGAGCCGTTCAGAGAACTGGTAAATATCACCTCTGGCTGGCCCCACCCTCATCTGTTCTCTGCCTTCCGGAGTCCCAGCTGATCAGAGTCTTTTGTTGCCCTGCAGAGGAGAATGGCGCTGGAAAGCAGGTTGGCAGGGTGGGGAGGGAATGGGGGTTTTGCAGTACCCTCCCCCTGCCACGCCCACCAAGCCTCACTCACAGAACCGGTAGTTAAAAGTTTTGAATCTCACCACTGGAAGAGAGGGAGGGTGGATTGAGAGGGAGATGTGTGATCCACTTGATCCCTTTAACCTTGGAGAGAGAGATTCAACGGTCATCTCTAGTGCCTGCAAGAAACTCCTGCAGTCTTCAGAGTTCTTGGATAGGAAGCCAGTTAAGCTTCCCTCCCCTTGGTTTTCTCCTTTTCCCCTCCCTCCTTCCCTCCATCCCCTCCCCATTGAACCCCCTCCCCATGTCATTTAGCACTTTGAGACCCTTCTGTGTGCTCAGTTCTTCTGGGAGCCTTCCTTATGGCTTTCACACGCACCCCTCATGTTTTCCTTTTATTCAACAAGCATTGCTTTCCTCAGGATCCCCCTCTTCCCTTGTGACCCCCCCATATTGAGAGGTCCACCAGTTGCTGAGGGGTCTAGGAGGGGGCGCCCCCAGCATCTCCCCACAACTGGATCCAAGAGGATGATAGAAAAGGTCAGGAAGCCTTTCCTGGGATGATTGTGGGCTGGGGTACGTAGGTTCCCCCAACAGGGCTCCCCCTGAGGGTCTGCAGGGCTTTTGAGGGGAAGGCAACACATGGGGAGCCCCCTCCTCAGGGAAGGCTCTGAGGAGGATCCTGGTAAGGAAAACACCTCTGAAAGGGTCACCTAGAGGGTCAGAGGTCGCCTGCTGGACATTGGAAACTCAATTGACCCACAAGAGAGACCCCCGTCCCTCCTTCCTTGCCCAGAATGGCTTCTCCTCCCCCTTTGGCCCTTTTATGGGGGAGGCAGAGAGGACGGAGGCCCCTTGGAGAGGAAGCCCTAAGATGGCCTCACCCAGCCCCTGTTTTCTAACAAGGCCATCAAGTCCTTCATGGAAATGAGGTTTGGACAGAGACTGGCACTCTGCTTTGAAGCCCCCCAAGTCTTGGCTACATGTTTTGCTTTCCGTATTTGGTTTTTCCATCCAAATTGGGTGGCAGAGACCTTGGTGGATGCCTGTCAAACTCTAGTTGCCAATCTGCATCTTACAGGCAGAGGAATTGTGGGATGAATGTAGGAAACACTAAGGAGACCTCAGCTATTCCTTGACCTCTCTTCTGACCAAACTTTGGGGGAAAGCTGGGAATAGCTGTAAATTCGATTGTTTGGATTTTAATTGACCAATCGCATTTTCCATTATTGTCAGTATTCCTCCGTTCCTTTAAATTACAATTTGCCCTGGCTGTCCAACAATTGTCCTAAAGGATCGTTGAGGTTAAAAGAACTGGAAGCCAAATACATTTAGAATATTATATACTGTCCTGGATATTGTCTCTCAAAACCTAAATTCTGATTCCCCCCCAAAAAAATATATTAATGCTATTACTTTGTCTTCTGTCTGACAATTGTCACTATTTGGTGAAGGCATGCAACTTCCTTAGGAGAATGGGACTCCATGAAAAGTCTCCAAAAAGAGAAAACGATTCTTCATGGGCCACATTAAAGGCTCTCAAAGTCTTTAATCCATGTCAATAACTTTGTCTTTTTAAGTGCATTTTTTCAGCGTTGCAGGAAGAATAATCTGGACTTCCTGCAATAACCTCTATAAAGCATCTCTTTACCAATCCCAGAGGGTCGTACTTGTGGGTCAGCCAGGAGTTCTGCCTCTTGTGCATTGCATGAAAGAGCCTCAATGTGAAGTTTGTCCTGGAAAGTGGAGCCCAAGGGGTCTCTGGGAGCCCCTCCTCCCACCAAGGAGTCTTCCTGCCTGCTACATTGGAGGATGGAGGCAGAAAGCAAGTCAGGCTGGGATAAATCCTCTTGAAACTTGCAGAGACCTGGCTGACTTCTTCTACACAGACTGGGCCACCACAATCCTCCCCCCCCCCCATGTCCCCAGGACTGTGTGGTAGACAGGAGAGAGGAGGGGTCGTAGCCCCCCCTCTGTTGAGAGAGGGCTGTTCAGTTTTAACCTAGATGGCCTCTTGGACCCCTCTTTCCAACCAGGAGTCTCCTCTGTCCAGAGGGTGGACTTTGCTCTCTCCAAAGACAGCAACACGGTCCTTTCCCCAGTTCGAAGGAGATTTCCCCTCCCCCATTTGCCCTCTGATTCAGGTGACCCTGAGGGGGCAGATAAACCCCCAGGTGGCCTCAAGGCCTCTCAGAGAGCTCATGGCTGACCTTCACAAGGCTAACCACCAAACGGCTGCAAAGAGGACGAATCCTTCCATCCCCCACCATTCAGTCAGAACTGAAGAAGCTTTTTGGATGAGAAGCGAAATGTTTTCAAGGGAAAAAACCCAAGAAATTCCACCTGCCTTTTGAAAAGCCCCTTTGGGATGTGCGCTGAAGATGCCCCAAAGAGGGATGGGGCTTTTGGAGTCCCTTCCGTGGCTGAAGAAGGAAAAGGGATGAAGTGGGAGAGCCTTTCCTTCAGGCTGCACCTCAGGTCTTGTGCAGGAGGTGCCCTTTGCAAAGAGCAGGTGAGCCTGTCAGGCCTGCTTGGGAGGGATTCAGTTTCTGCCCTGGGTGAAGGGTGTTATTGGAGGGGCAAATCCATGGGCTTAGGTGGGATTGAACCAAGGTTTGGACAGTCACTTCTCAGAAAGCCCCACAGAACCTGGCCATCCTACGGTCCACATTCAGGGCTCTGCTTTGTGACCCAGGCAAGGACACCAAAGGGGGCTTATTCTTAGCCTCCCATCCCTGAGCAGGGGTGTCCTCTGTGCTTTGCCTTCCACGGCTGGTTGCTGGCGGTTTCAGGTAGACAGAATTTAACAGAATAACAGAATTGGAAGATACCTTGGAGGTCTTCTAGTCCAACCCCTTGCTTAGGCAGAACCCCATGGATTCCCCTCTGCTGAGTGCCACTCAACTATCAACCTTCCCTTCTGAGTTGAAAGGGGGGGATTCCAAGGGAGGGAGGGGTCAAGGGTTGAGTAGAGGGAGAAGTGTTGTTTGACCTCTAGGTTACCTGGATACCTGGATTCTGTTGGAACTCTCTTCTGTTGATGGGTGGGGCCATGCAGGCTATAAAAGCTTGACTGGATGAGACAGAAACACACACACACACACACACACACACAGATAGAGAGAGAGAGAGAGAAAGACAAAGAGAAAAGACAAAGAGAAAGAGAAAAGACAAAGATACAGTCAGAGACTGAGAGGTGAGTAGGACTTGGATTCTGGTCTCAGGTATTTTTTTTCTTGCTTGGGAGTTTGACCTTGGATGGAGAGTCTTGGAGGGGAAGCACCAACAATTGAAACCAGAAATTTACTCTTCTTCCTCCATCCCTTTTCTCTTTCAGAAATGGATCCCAGTGAGCTGCTGCGGCCATCCAGCGACAGACCCCAGAACATCCTTTGGGACCCCTGGAAGGCGACTTTGTTTGTCCTTGGGGGTCTATGTCTTCATTGGCCTCTGCATATTTTGTCACCTGTGCAAGTAAGTTGCTCCTGATCAGGGAAATTGTGTCATCACAACCTGGGGAGCCCTGGGGAGCCCTGGGGCACTGAAAGCCCCCCCCCCAAAAAAATGTTGATGGAACTAACAGGATAAAGTATAGAATCCCTCAGGGCTGGAAGGGACCTTGAAGGTCTTCTAGTCCAACCCCCAATCTTTTCTTGAAAATCTGGAGTCCCCATTAAGAATTATCTTTATTATCATTGTTAAGAAAACAATGTACCAGGCAGTTATATTTGATTCTTTTCTTCTTCTTCAATCCCCAGAAAAAGGTGTCTGCAAATGTCGCCAGAACAATGAAATGAAGATGTGGAGGGCGCCATAATAAATCCCCAATATTTTCTTGAAAATCTGGAGCCCCCTCTTAAGAATTATCTTTATTATTGGAAGGGCGGGGCTGACGTTGCTATGACACGACATGCAATCTTGGAGCTCCAGGATTGTTATGAATATCTCTGCTGCTGGATGGTCCTTTAGGACCTAAACCATCCCATAGAGACGGTGATAGAGAAGAGAAAGTCCTGCTGATCTCAGGGACATCGCAAAGTCCCTGATTGATCCAGGAGAAGCTCTTTTTTCTGGTGAAAGAGAAGCAGCCGTTGAAGCTGCAGAAAGTTGGGACATCTCCTGAATGGAAGAAAAGCAGGAGAGAGTGTGTGTTGAAATGGTGAGATAAATTTTACTATTAGAGATCACCCCAAAAGACTTAAAGTAAAATTAAAATTGAAGACAGAAGAGAGCAAGCGGCTAAGCAAGCCTGTATTAAACTTATTTTTTTGTAATCTTTTTAAAATTCTGCTTTTTTATGGATGGAACTTTTACAAATGCCTTTTACTTTTTAAATTGGACTGGTTTCTTTTTTCCCTCTTGTTCTATTTTTCCTTTTTTCATATTTGTGGATTATGATTTTCTTTCTTCTCTTTTTACAATGCTCGGTTGGATTGTTTGCTTTTAAGCACTTTTCCCCCCTTAAGTTAGGAATTTAAAGAGAGGGGTAGAGGCAGAGAAAAAAGAAGCAACACTGCCATCTAGAGACTGGAGGCTTGGAAACATTGTTTTTTTATTTCTTTTGAACATTTGACTCATATTTTGGGTGGGGATGGTTGAACTATGGAAGCCAACAGGAAGGAAAACTAGGAGTCTTAAATTTGGTTGCTCTGTTTTTTTATTGTTTTGTTTCTTGCTTACTATTTCATTATTATTAAAACATTCAAACTGTGTTTCTTTTGCCCCAGGACAAATTGTGGCAACCATCACATTGTTGACCAGGGCTGAACGTCTGACATCGTCTTCCATCAATGATGGTGATGTTGGGATCGATGGATTCCGGTATGGAGGCTCCACAGTGATGGAGGCCTCCTCCTCATCTTCAGCTGGTGGTTCTGGTGACACTTGCAACACCTTCAATGCAGAGGCCAATCATACATGGACCCCAAGGATGACAAAAGTTATTGTCCAGAGTCTCCGAGGAAGTTCTGAGGGCTCTCACTGGATGGCCGCACCAGTTCTGACAGATGGACCTGATGGATGGACCTGTGGCTGGATGAGTAACAAGCACAGAGCTCCACTTCGACTCAGAGGTGACCTCCTCACCTGGCCTAAACCCCATTGAGATCTTGTGGGTCCTCCTTAAAGGGGAGATTTATGGTGAAGGGAAACAGTTCACCTCTCTGAACAGGGTCTAGGAGGCTGTGGTGCCTGCTGCACAAACTGGATCCTCAACAGATCAAGAAACGGACAGACTCCATGAATGGAAGGGTTACGGTTGGTTAGAATGGTGGCTATATTGGTCACCTATTTCTTCTTTGTGAACTTTCAGAAACATTTATTTGTACATTTTGAGTTGTTTATTATTCTGTAAATAAATGAGTGAGATGGACAAATTTTCATTTTGTTGTGTAATAATTCTGCACATTAATAGTTGCCCAATAATTGGACACACACAGATATTTCCTAAGAAAGCCAAAACCTCATTTTTACTTTCTTAAATGTTCAGGTTTGAGGTTTATTAACATTTTGGTTTGACCAAGAGCACTGGAGTTCTTCAAGAACAAAATTAACCCTCCAAAATACAGCTTGCCTAATAATTGCGCACAGAGTGTAGGTACCACAACCCTCCAGTGTTCACTATCCCACTCCCACACCATGCAATTAGGGAAAAAAATGACTTCAGGTTTGAACCTCCCCCTCTTTGGAGGCCCTTCAGTACTGAGATCCCCGTGTGTGGGGGAAGAGCCGCTGGCCCATTGGGTCTCCCTCTGCCGCCCCTCCCTTCCTTATCCCCCCCCCCCAGTTTCTCCCTCCCCCAACCAACCCTTTGGGCCCCCAGGAGAGGATCAGAGGGGAGACCCTCCCCCACCTAGCTCCAGCTTTGGCAGTCAGGAGCTCAGCCGGCCTGAGGAGAGAGCAAGAAGGCCATGAGGAAACTCCAGGGTTTAAACCAATATCGACTTTATTCAAGGTGCTAAAAGAAGAGAGAAGGTTCCACACACACAACACGGTTTAAAAAAGGAGGGAAAAAACTCCACAATTCCAGCTATATCCACTTTTCTCCTTTGCCAACTCTAGAGATTCCGGCCACAAAATGGAGGACTTTGCAGGGCCTGTGCCAGCTTTAGCTGTCCCTCTCACTGCCTGTAGGGGGCAGTCTATAGTCTGGCCTGGAGAGGATCGCTGATCTTATGATGTGACTCCATGACTTTTTGGGGGAGGGAGGAAGACACAGTTGGGGAGAAATATCCTCCCCCCTCTCTCATTGACTTTGGGGTGCAGAAGAAAAAGGAGGTGTCTTCATCCAATGCATGGTGGGGATCACAGGGATCCTCCCAGGAAAGCAACTGGAAGAGAGTTATCATGGGGAGTCTCATTCAAATGGCTGGCTTAACAGAGCTTCCTTACTAGCAGGCAGTCTACCCCTGGAAGCGCTAGGCCTCTTGTATAAAAAGGGAAAGGCTGATCTTTTGCCTTCCTTAACAGCCGGATCTCTCAACATTGGGACTTGTCCAAAAGAGAGCCATTGATTTGGGCCCCAGCTTCATTCAGCTATACAATATTTTGCTTGCGTAGAATGTGCTCTATGAATACATTTTTTTCATGGCTTTTTCTCCCTCTGTTTAGACAATAGGAAAAAGAGAGTTTGTGCAGAGCCTCCAGATCAGTCTCCGTTCTTCAACACAGAAAGGTCACCCTCCCCCCTCCATAGCCAAATCCCCTCTTGCTTCCTGGACACCTCCCGCCATCACTCAACTGACCTCATAGCAGGGCCAGAGTGGCTGAGAATTGGGATGGACAATATGGACCACATACGCTCAGCCTCTCTTCCTAGCCACAATAGACTCAACAACAGACTGTTGCCTCACACACACTCCTAAACAGTGTGTCTATGTGGCAGCAGGAAGGCAGTTGGGATCAATCTCACAACACTCATGTAGAATGCAGAATAGCAGAGCTGGAAGAAGCTTGGAGATCTTCTAGTCCAAGTCACTGCTCATCCTATGGTCCCTGCTGCAGATCAAAGATTGTGAATCCCTGTTGACACCGGTTTCTGTGGAATCAAATGCAGGACCCCCAAAAGCCAATAATTAAAGGCTCACTGCAGTTCTTATTTATTCTGTGTCCATTGGAGGAATTTTCCTCCTAAAAATAATGGGAGGAACCCCTAAAGATAAAAGAATGCACTTATATTTCTACATTTCAGGAAAAGAGGACAAACATCATATATATGCATATTTAATAGATGAGGAAAGCATGAATATTAATAACCAGCAAGACTCAAGCTACCTCCCCACCCATGTACTGTCGCTACCCTTAAGATAGAGTTATTATGTAAATAACGAGAAACATATCACTTGTATTCCCATAGCAGCTTGGATAAAATGAATTTAGAAATGAGGACATTAAGGTTGTCCCATGCATCCCTTATATCTTTCTATCTTGCTAACATGCTCCCATTCCTCCAAGAAATCTTCCAGACACTTTTTATTTATTTCAACAAAAAAATAATTGATCACTCATGTGGAAAACAGCTTAAACCATTTTATAGTTTTGTTCTGTTGGAACATGTTAAGAGTTGAAATTTCTCTGTCTCACATTTTTATATTTCTTCTGGCTGTTAGCTGTTCCTTTGTATTTAGGTTTGGCCTCAGAATGATAATGTGACACTTGGGGATGAAGATGCAGACCAGCAGACCAGCACTGGAGGCCAAGATGGAGAAGACCTGCACAGCCACCATGTATTTCCCTTTGGTGCTCAGGTAGGTGGGCACAAAAGTTACCCAGACGCTGCAGAAGACCAGCATGCTGAAGGTGATCAGCTTGGCTTCGTTGAAAGCCCCAGGCAGATTCCTGGCCAGGAAAGCCACCGTGAAGCAGATGGCAGCCAGGAAGCCCATGTAGCTGAGGGTGACGTAGAACATGACAACGGCCCCTTCGTTGCATTGCAGGATGATCTCTCCAGGCTGGGAGTGGAGGTCAGAGTCAGGGAAGGGGGGAGAAACTCCCAGCCAGATGGAGCAGATGATAATTTGGAGAGCAGAAGAAGAAAGGATGATGGAGTTGGCCAAGCTCTTCCCCAACCATCTCTTCACTTGGTTTCCCGGTTTTGTGGCCAGGAAAGCCAGCACCACCGTGATGGTTTTGGCCAAGAGAGAAGAAATGGCAACTGAGAAGATGATGCTGAACACTGTTTGTTGGAGAAGGCAGGTGACTTTCCTTGGTTGACCAATGAAGAGAGAAGGAGATAAGAAGCAAAGCAGGAGGGAGACCAGGATGATGTAGGAGAGGTTCCGGTTGTTGGCTTTGACAATGGGAGTTTCTTGGTGTTTAATAAAGATGATTAAAACAAGGACTGTGATTAGGAACAAGAATAGGGCAAAAGAGACCAGGGTGATTCCCAGATGTTCTTCATAAGACAAGAAGGTTATAATTTTGGGGATACATTGGACTCTTTCCACATTTGGATATTTGTCATCTGGACACTTGGTGCATTTTTCTGTATCTGAGAAAACCAAAATTTTAAAGAGTGTTTCTTTAACATTCTGTCCTTTTACATTTCAAAAAATATATTCTTTGGACAATATGTGATAAGTGGAACATTTTTCAATATGCATAGCTTAACTGAATAAAATGAGAATACCATTTTCTAAAACCTGTAAAGTCTATTTAATTGTGAGATATCCTAAGAAACTGCATTTTGAATTAACAAGAAAACAGTGGAGCTCCACTCTTTTTTTTCAATTTCCACTTTCATGAAAATGCTCTGGATGAATCCAGTTTCACATTTGCTCTGGCGTGACCCACCTTCCTGAGTGGAGATGGTCCCATCTGGACAAGGAACGCAGTCATAGCAGCAAACTGGCTCTCCTTCTCGAGCCCTCTTGACAAAGCCAGGATGACAACTTTCCACACATTTGGACTCAGGCAGGGACTGAGCAGAGAAAGAAGGAATGGCAAAGAAAATGTATTAGGACTCTCCATCCATGGAAAAATTGGGGGGAGAAATGGCCATTAGACAAGTAGGTTCTGGGCTTCACGTAGGTAAATATGAAATCTCTGACTTCTTCCAAATAAATGTAGGAGACATAACAGTGGCAGATTCTTGATGTAGTTCCTCCTTTTTGCTTCTTGCATATCCAATTACAATAAAAAAACTTTTCTACTTAATAAAACTGGAGGGATGGAATTGAGAAAAGATTTAAAGATTTCTCTTTAAAGAAAATCAGTGGGTTTCTGCTCATGGCATGCATTCCCCTACTCTTCATTTATTTATGATGATTTACTCTTATTAAATTTTAGAACAAATTATTGTTAAAAAACTTATTAAATTGTTACTCCGTTAAATTTATTACAATAGAATAAGATGATTAAGAAAGACATACTTAAAAGATCTGGAAAGGTTTTCCTGGACTACATAAAACATTGCAAAGCTGTTCTGCTTTGAAAGTTATCCAAAACAGTCTCCTAGTTAAGATAAAATATAAATTTCCTTACAAATTAAGGCTGTTAGCATTTAAAAATATGTTCTTTTTATTTCTATTCCCCCCCCTTCAGTTCCTATGGCTGCCATGCTGCTGAAATGAGACTAAAACCGTCTAATTTCTAGAACTTAGTGAGATGAGATGGAGGTGAGGTCATGAGAATGGGTCCCTCCAACAGGCACCTTCTGCTGGAGCAGGTGGGACATGAGAATGAAGGGACATTTCAAAGGCCCATCTAGTTATCCAAGACAAGATCCTTTCTGCTGAAGAACTACAATTAGTTCTGACACCAACTGGCATGGAAAGAGAGACTCAAGAGACAGGGAGCTTTAAGTGTAAGGTCTGCCATCTTCAGCATTTTCTGCTTTACTGGCATCCTGCCATAAAGTGCAGGGAACGAGGGAATTTTGGAGAGGGGGGGAGTGACCCAGAGGTGTCAATCCAGAACAAACTGGCCAGTCAAGGACGAAGCTGTGAGAACAGAATGCGGAACTCCACCGAAGAGGCGCCAAACAGCAAAATCGTTCCCAAAACATCTAATTCGAATATCATTGGACACTGACAGATTGGTCAAGGGCGGGGCAGGGAAGAGGGAAAATGCAGTCTTTGCGCAGGAATATTCAGATCCAGCTTTGCTTGTGCTGTAACCGCTTGACTTTAGTACAAGCAAACCTTTCACTTCAAGAATGGAGCCGAGAGCCTTTCTTTCTTCAGGGCTCAAGTGGGGACAAGCCTGGCATTAGCTAACACTCAAGATAAACAAAGGCATTCAGTGGGTTTCCTGACGAAGAGCCCTCCTAATAAACAAAGGCCAAATCTAAGTAGGGTTTCCCTTCAAATTCTCCCTTGTTATTTCCAATACGAGGAAGAGCTTTCCTTTGGGTCAAAGTCTTGTTTCAGTGCTTCAGCTGTCTGGGTCAGGGCACATCAGAGGAGCCATGGTGGTTTCATGTGGGCTGAGAGCCTTGGAGCTCCTTCCTAGGAGCAGAAGGCTGATTGCTATATCCTAAGGCAGTGAAAGGGAGGCAGGAATAACTCTGACCACGTCTGGTCTCCTTCAGAACATCCCAGATTATTAACCTGCCCATTGAGGGGACACTTTTCCATAAGCAGGACAAGATGAGGTTTATTTCCCAATGGGACCAAAAGGACCTCCATCCAATCCTGAGTCTAAGAAAACAGGTTTCTGCTTCCCAAATTCAATTCTCAGTGAAGGTGAACCATCTGGGGGACTAGGCTTAGTCCATTTGAAATAGGACCTCAAGGCTATGGAAAACAGAAAAGACACCAAACTTTCTCCCACCTTGTTGAGCAACTTTAGCTGGGAAAGAGCATCTTGGTTGACGGTGAATCTCTGTCTTACAAAGGTCCCCAGTTGCTCTTGGACGGCATCCTTCTTGGGGACAACCAAGAAACACCAGATGATAAGATCTCCTACTATATCTTCTTTTTGGTCCAAATAGAGTTTAAAGTTGGAAATATTGCAAAAGTCATTCTTCTCCAGAAAGAGGTGAAACTAGTATTCAGGAATTTCAAAAGCAGAAAACTCCGTTTCTTATCTTTCTTCTACAATTGTTCTAACTTGCAAATAGCCTTAGTTAAGAGAACAAGGTGTTATCATTATACTCATAAGTGGACAAAAAAGGTTGGGAAAAATTGTCAATCATATATTGACAAAATGTACATTGACAAAATGTAATTGGTGAATTGTAGGGAACATTCTTGTGCAGGTGACAAATGAACTGAACAACAACAAAAAAGGTTTATAAACTTAAAAGCAACAGGAAGCATGGATTTGTCAAGAAGAAAGTTGTCAGGCTAATCTCCCTGTCAATGCAGAGGGGAAATGTGACCACCTGAACTAGTTCTACTTTATTGCAATTCTACATTAACAGAATGTTATGTTGGAAAGTACAAATCTCCCACCAACTCTTTTTTCAGACTGAGAAGACAGGGAATTTCCGAGTTTCTTCCTCTCTTGTTATGCAGCTGCAGGCATTCCCCCCCCCCCCTTATCTGATTCTTCCGTAAGCAGCATTACTTCTCTCTATTTGAAAAGTCACTCTCACCTATGATGGAGTTCAATGTGTGGCTAAAGCAGTGGTGTAAAGCAGAAGGTTTGATGTTAGTCATGAACATTGGTCTGATCAAAAGCTGTACAAAAGAGATGGTTTGCATCCATCGCCGAAAGGGACTGAATTCCTTCGTACTAAATTCAGGGGTTTTCTGGAGAAACATTTGAACTGAATCACAGAGACAGAGAGTTAATCGATACAAAACATTTCTGTCCCCAGCAATCTAAACCCAATAGGGTTCTCTGTGTTTGTAACGTAGATGTTTGTGTGGTTAAGAATATTGAGGTTGCTTTTAAGAAAACTCAAACTTTTGATGGTGTGTGCCATACCATATGCATGAATAAAACAGGTGATACGCATGAAGGGGAACTCAGACCCAAAACAGGTTATGTAGAAAACAAACCCAGGATCAGTGGAAAAGAACTCAGGTGCCTATACTCCAATGCAGAAAGTAGGAGGAATAAACAGGGTGAACTAGAAATCCAAGTACATGAGGGCAAATGTGATATGGCTGCCATTATGGAAACTTGGTGTGATGAAAGCCATGAATGGACTGTGCAGCTAGAGGGATTTAAATGATTTAAAAGAAACCAGATAAAAGTAGACCAGATAAAAGAGGAGGTGGAGTTGAGCTATATATAAGAAATAGCTATATCTCTACAGAATTCAGCAGAACAATGATGAAAACCATCTTGAATGCATTTGGGTCAATATAAAAGGGGAAAATGGCACTGCTACACTACAGGTCTCCCAACCAAGCAGAAGAAATAGATGAACTTTTTACTCTTCAGTTAAGTAAGGTATGTAGGAAGGACACCACACTAGTAATGGGGGACTTTAACTACCCTGACATCAACTGGGAGACAAACTCTGTACCTAGTGGAAGATCAAAAAGATTCCTGACAAACCTAGCAGACAACTTTGTCTCCCCAAATGTAGAGAAGGGAAGAAGAGGGTCAGCCACACTGGACTTAATTCTCGCTAACAGAGATGAAATGATAGGTTGCAGGAAACTTGGGGGGGAGGGGGACCATGCATTATTGGAATTCAGCATTATGCAAGCACAAGCAACAGAACAGAGTCAAGTAAGAGTCTTTACCTTTAAGACAGCTTATTCAAAAAGATTTGAATAAACTTTGAGAGAGCTTGGGAAGGATTTCATGGATGAGAGTCTTTCAAGGGGAAACCAAACCAAGAAGGTTAGTGAAATTTTGAAAAGTGAGATTATAAAAGCCCAGTTTAGCACAATTCCAATGAGGAAGAAAAAATTAAGAAGTTTCAAAAGAAACCAGTATGTTTACATAAAGTACTCTTTCAAATGTACAGGTATAGAATACGTGGTACTGGCTTAATAGTAGTAACTGCAAGAAGGGTCTTGGAGTCCTAGTGGAGTAAGTGGACAATCACTTAAATATGAGCTAGCAGTGTGCTGCAGTGGCCAAAAAAACCAACACAAATTGACACCTAAGCTATATCAACTTAGGGACAAAATCAATACCCCTTGAAGTGTTAGTAGCTCTTTATGATATCATGATAGGACCACACTAGAATACTGCATCCAGTTTTGGTCACTATATTATTAAAAAGATGTAGAGATTCTAGAAAGAGTGCAGAACTATTAGGGGGCTGGAGGCTAAAACATACGCAGAACAGTTGCAGGGATTGGATATGTCTAGTCTAGTGCAAAGAAAGACTAGGGGTGACATGATAGCAGTGTTCCAATATCTAAAGTGCTTGCCAAAGAAGAAGGGGTCGATCCATTTTCCAAAACGCCAGAAGACAAGACAAGAAGCAATGGAAGAATGATACTAATCAAGGAGAGAACAAACCTAGAATTAAGGAGGGAACTAACCTAGAACCTAGAACTAAGGAGAAATTTTCTGACAGTTAGAACTATCAATCAGTGGAACAACTTGCCTCCAGAAGTTGTGGGTGCTTCAACACTGAATGTTTTTAAGAAAACATTGAGAACCATTTGTCTGAAATGCTATAAGTTTTCCTGCTTCAGCAAGGGGTTGAAGACCTTCAAGATCCCTTCCAACTCTGTAATTCTGTTCTTCCTTTTCTTTATGTACCTATCACTAGACTTCCTAAACTGATTATGCTGGTCGTATAACTTGATTTCAGTAAAAAAAAAACAACCCTAAGAAACAATTTTGTGATGCGATTAGAAACCTAGTTAAGTGGCAAGGGTGGCGAGTATGATAACTAAGTGGATAAAAATCTCTTCAAAATGTTACTCATATAATTTTTAATCCTTTTAATCTTTCCCATCAAACTTGGAGGGAATGAACAACAATTTGCCCTTGGTCATTAATTTTTCTATGTTCTCATTGATGAGGTCTTTCTTTGCACTAGACATACCCAATTCCTGCAACTGTTCTGCATATGTTTTAGCCTCCAGCCCCCTTCTGCACTCCTTCTAGAATCTCTACATCTTTTTAATAACATGGTAACCAAAACTGGATGCAGTATTCTAGTGTGGTCCTATCATGATAAATGTCTGTGATACAAGATTTAATGTGTGATTTATAATAACTCATAGAGCTAATTTGATCTGATTTAAACAAAACCAAGTTTCCAGAAGAATATCTATGATTCCCTCTTAGAGAGAGGTGCACAAGTAAAACGCAGTGGAAAAATATCTGATTTTTAGCAAACTAGGAGTTGATAAACTATAGTATCTCATATGATAATTTTAATGATGACTAGAAGAAGTATGAGGGATACCAAACTTGTTAAGTATATTAATGAAAATGATCTCAGAATAGTAGTTGAATGCAAACCGAACGTGAGTCAACAGTGTTATGTTGTGAGTAAGAGTTCATGGAAAGAATGCATCCATAAGAATCTCAGGAACTCATCATCCTGATTTGAGGAGATCCCAACTCAAGTACCAGATCCCTTGCAAGGTACCATGCTTGGAGAAGAATTTGCACAAAACCTGGGCCAGTTTCAGGGAAGGGCAAGGAAGCCAAGGAAGAGATCAAAGGAGCAGCTCTTAGCCTTGAGGAAAGACAACAAGAAGAGCTGAAAATCAAAAGGAGTCTGGGAGAACTAACACAACCTCTGAGTTAGAGAAGGGAGGATACAGCACTCTTCCAACAACTGAAAGATGTGGCACACAAGCTGAAGAACCTTTCACGGCTGTTCCAGAGTGTGGGTAATGGAAAAATTAACAAAGCCACAAGGGAGGAGATTCTGGCTGAATGAGAGGAACCTAAACGGAGGAGCCCTTTTAGAGTTGAGCCAGTGAATGACAGTCCAATCTTCCCTTCCCATGTTGCCTTAATGGGAAGACTGAGTAGCCATGAGTCCAAAAAGCTTTAACTGTGATTCCTGTAGAGAGGAGGGGTTGGGCTAGATGGTCTCATGGTCTCCTTTAAATTTACAGTATAAAGGTAAAGTTCCACGATGCTAATCACAAATCTATACATACTGGAATTTGTTTAAAATTACATACATCATTTTAAAATTAGCAATGCTTAGTGTCAAAATTTATCTCTCATGGTACCTGCTCTTTGGATGATTATGTTCTGAGCAATTAAATGGGCCAAATCTATTGTCCTTTTGTAGCATAGGTAGATTGAGATGGTTCCCCTCCTTCTCCTCTGGATTGTCTCCTCCAAAGGATCTAAGATTAATTGATCCATATCAGGACCCCCATACCTGCCACAGCTGCAGCCTTGGAGACCCCAATATCTTTTCTCCCTCTTTCCTTCTCCTCCTCAATCTGGAGGAATAGGCAACATTCAAGGCCTGGGCCAAAGTCTTAATTATACTGTAGTAATGGTGGTAATTTTTGATCAGTTTTCGGTTCCTTTTCTCCTGGGTCTCCAGTGGGGCTTTCTGGGTGCATCTTCTGCGGCCTTTGACAGAAAAGACATTCTTTGAAAGAGAACAATGAAAATAAGGATCTTGAAACTGATCTTCCACAAATAAATTGGGTTCAAAGGCAGAATCCTTTGGCCTTTCTTTTGTCAGATAACGAAAGCTCCAAATACTATGTATGTATTTGAGAAGTCTGTGCTTTGTGATTGTATACACTGCAAAAGTTGTGAGGATCCAGACTTTCCCTTCAATGGGTCCTGGCAAATGCCTAAGTGTTAAATGGAAAGGAAGAATTCTGTCCCAAATGGAAACAAATTCTATGAAGTGAACAAAGACATTCACTTGTCTCCATTTCAAGATGGCATCCCTGAGGGTTGCTGTATGGCCAGTTATTGTGAATAGTTGTGATATAATAACACAAATTCCGTTCCTGACAAGCATAGGAGTAAAAGTCCTCATGAAATTCTCTCCCTTCTCTGTGTCTGAAGCAAAAAGGCCAATGAAGGTCCATCTGAAATGCAGGAGCAGTTGGATAATTGTTGGGTAGTGGAATCCTTCTTTGGGGAGCATCTGGTGGAAAAAGGGGAATTGACTTTTATCACTCAGAGCCTCTGAAGCAGTTTCAATCCTGATCTGAGAAAGCAATGAGGAATGTTGTGATGCTTGGGATCAGATGGAGTCCAAAATATTAGATTTTAATAAATTCTCCCTGGTTCTTATTTACATAATTTATTATTGACTAGCCATTATTTAAAATATTAAAGAGCGTTGACAAAACAATATATAAAAATGGAATACAAAAAACAAATAAATAATAACAAAAATGCAAATTTTATTTCTGTATCACCTCTACAATTTACTGCAATTTGACTCAAAATATGCAAGTTTCAACTGAAATGTTTTGTTCCAATAAGGGGCCGTAATATATGTTACCTCTGAGGATTGCAACGTCTTTCTCTGCCACTATATGCCAGATTCTTTGTGCAAAAAATCTTTTTACTGTCTTGTCCAATCATACAAAAGAGATCACAGCTCCTAATGTAATTTTGGTCTTTGATTGAAATCTTGTCTGTTCTAACAGACACAATTTTGGGAATTTGTCAGTTTACATAGCTTTAATTTTACACCAATAACTATATGTCCTGGTTTTAGATAAAGAAGAAATTCCCAATTCGGCTCTGAGGGCAGCAGCTGAAGTCCTTTTGTCTACCCTCAAAATACTCCACAGATTCTGTGGTTGGGTTTATTCTACTAGTGACATATATTAAAGCCCCAAACTTCACTTTGATATATGAGCTTGGGAGTAACTTTAGCATTACATATTTTAATAAATCGGAAGAAAGATGGTCAGCTACTTTTTTAAAGGTTATGTACAGTAATAAATTCACTCATGCCCTTTCTGTAAGTGGCTCTTTGGATGATGAGGGAAACAATATCCAGTCTCAAAGAAAACTACCCCTATGTAAGGAAAGGTGCTACTTGCTATATCAGCTCAAAATAAATTAGGCACCTATGGCCGTGATTTTGTTTTCTGAAGATCATAACTTTTGGCTTTGATTTGACAATAATCATGCAATAATCATGTCAGTAGGAGATTTTCTTAACAGCCCGCACAATCCAACATACAAGAATGTTAAGAGTATCATTTTATCAGAGTAAACCAGGGTGTTCCAACATGTATTTAGCTCCTTAGACATGTGAACTTCAGGTTCCTTCATTAGTGCAGGTGAGTCATTCATATCTAGACTGAATAACAAGGGTTCAAATATACACCCATTCCTTCCTCCTTGCTATGTATCAATCCTCCTTCTCATTGCTCCACTGAGCCCAAACCTCCCTCTCAAACAAGGGCTTGGAGAAAGGGCTTGGATCAGGCCCAACAGTCGGAGCTCCATTTTAAGGGCAATGCATTTCATCCATAATATTTCTCCTTTTACCGTGTCAAATGTTGCACTGACATCTTAAAGACAGCAAATTATGGTTTGCCTGATTGACATACTGTATGTTCTGATTAGATATTTCAATACAAAGCTGTTGTCAATATTGTATTATTAATTCATTTCTTATACAGATTTACATAACTTTTAACCCTACCTAAAGCCTCTTATTGTTTTGCAAAGAAGAATTGTTGCTACCCAATCTCAAGTTTACTGAAGAGGATCATGGTATATATTTTAGCCAGAATATCTGTTAGACAAGGCCTGTAATTGCTAGAGTCCCTCTTCACTTGTAGGGTGAAGGTAACTCTTGAATTCCATAGATTGCATCTACTCCACACCACCACCACCACCACACTTACTTTACCATATTGAGCAAAACACACCCACCCTGTTGGACTTTATAGGTGCCTCCTAATGTTGACATCTGGATGGAGATGTCTCTGTAAGCTCCATCAGTAAAAGCTAGAAGGTTTGTAGAAAGGGCTTGGATCAGGGCCAACAGTGTCATTTTGAGAGCAATCAGTTTCCCCCATATTTCTCTGTTTATTGTGTCAAATACTGCATTAACATCTACAGTGTTTCCCCAAAAATAAGACCAGGTCTTTTATTTTTTTTGCCACCAACAAAGGCACCAGGTCTTATTTTAGAGAGGGGGGATGTTGTCCACTGACTCACCTCACTTGTGCACATCATCCCCGCCTCCTTTTTGCTGTCAGAGGCCTTCAGGAATTTCTTCTGCTGCCGGCAAGATCTGCAAGATTTCCCTGAAGGCCTCTGGATCGATCCAGAGCTCTGTTGTCAGCTGCCTTCAGAAAAGCCTTGCAGGCAGAAGAAGTGGGCCATCAAGGCAGGTGTTGGGGTGTGCGAGGCCTGGTGGGAAATGTCCAAAGGTAAGTAGTAAGGCAGCTCCATCCCCCTCATCCCCACCCTAGCTTATTTTTTACCTGTGCACCCTGGAGAGAATGGGGTCCTAATTAGGGCTTATTTGGGGGGTAGGGCTTATATTGGGTGCACGTGTAAAAAATTAAGCTAGGACTTACTTTTGGGGTAGGTCATATTTTCAGGGATACATGGTATAAAGCCAGTGTTGAGGCCACATTTTACATGTGTGTAGTGATTTTATTTAGCTGTCTATTATACTCATTTATTCCTTTCTCTTTCTCTCTCTAATATGTATGGGAGTTTTCGGGCTAGCTACATTCTTAAGGTGGAGGGTGAAGGAGCGAATAGATAGTGAGGATTGTTTTGGCTAGGTGACCCTTTTTCCTGTAGGAAAAGAGGTTGCTCCTGCTGAAGACAGAAGGTGGAGTTTGAAGACACCGGGCAATGTGAAATGGAAAAACATACTCCACAACTAGGCATATTTTTAAAATAATTAAATAGCCAGTAGAAAGTCCTCTCCAGGGACCTTATTGCTCTTCAGGCCTTTTATGGTGAATTTCATCATGAACATAATAGAGTAAAACATAGTTGATATTATTGCTAATATGGAGGAAAGCAGATCTTAATTCCAGGGAGAAGATATGGTTGCATCTATTGCTCACCCACCACCATCCCACTCACTTTACCAGATGGGAAAACACACACACACACACACACCTGTGGGACTTTGTAAGGTTCTGCTAATGTTGACATCTGGATTGAGACGTCCCTCTCAGCTGCATCGAAAAGAACCAACAGGTCGTCCTTCCTTCCACAGCCATAGTTGGGGACATTGGCTTCTCCAGTGGAGAGAATGTCCAGCAAGGCCTCTGAAGTGCAGAAAGTGCTCAAATGGTTGTCATGGATGTTGTAGCCCAGTGTGAGATTGTGCAGGAGCTGGGAACTCTTGTTGACCGTTTGGATGTTGAAAATGAAGGATAGGAATCTTGAAAAATCAACAACCCTACTAAAAAAAATCTTCATGTTAGCAGCAGCAGCAGCAGCAATGGCAGCAACAAAATACTTTATTTAACATTTAATCACCTTTGTCTCCACAACTCAACTGAGTTTTAAGCCAATATTGATCCAAAACCAAGGATCAATTATACAAATATGGAAATGGGCTGGGCTGAGGCTACTACAACTGCTTCCATCACTACTTTAAACAAAAGTCAGTATTCAAGTCATGAATTCAGGATTGAACTGGGTGTGGAAAGTAATGTGGAGTTCCTTCAATTTAATTTCAGCCCCATCTTATTTTCTTCCACAAAATAAGAACAGAACTTAGAATAACAGAGTTGGAAGGGATCTTGGAGGTCATCTAGTCCAATTTCCTGCTCAAGCAAGGTAGTCTATACTATTGCATACAAATGGCCGTCCAGTCTCTTCATGAAAGCCTCCAGTAATGGGGCTTTCAAAGAAGGAAAAAGGGGAAAAGGGGGGAAGCCATGGAAATCAAAATCATTGGTGGAATTAGACAGGTCCTGTGGTATAAAAATAAGTGAAATAAGAAGATAAGAAAGAGAGTGTTAGAACTGCAAATGGAGGGAATGCAACTCCATCACCCTCAATGACTTACAAATGAGAATAACTAATAGGAGCCGTGTTGAAAAGCAACTTTATATGAAATATTTCTTTTATAGTTGTGACTATACTTATCAGAAGGTCCCCTGCCCTGTAATAGCTCCATGGACTGTTTCCATCCTGGTGCTCCAAACTCAGCAGGCATTTCATTCTAGGCTTCCCAGAGACCGGGTGGGTCAAAAGCAGCACCAGAAGCAGAAGCAGGAGCTCCATAATTTTGAGGGCTAAATCAACCCCATCCTGTTTTTAGAAATGGACAAGAAGAAGAATTGGAATAATTTAAAGCACTCTCACAAGGTGGAAATGCCAGTGGGTTTTCTGATTCAGACAGGGAGAAACTGACATTCATCTGGAAAGAAGAGAAATGTAGAATCAAGAGCACAGATCCTGCCTGTCCCAAAACGTCCTCCTAGAGAGCTGGATTTGAAATCTATCCTTTTCTGATACAAGATCCTTTGCATATGGCTTCAAATATCAGAGGCCCAGATAGTCATAATTACAGTGAGAAGCAGCTTCCCCTCTTGGGATCCTGAGCTTTTTTCTGCATGTGCAGAGCATGTGAGTGAAAAAAACAACAGAGACACCCTTTGGGACTCTGCTCTCTAGTGGTTGTGGTCCTTCCTGTCAGGACATGTCCAGAACGAGATGCTGGAGGAAGATAGTTCAGTAACAAGGGAATTGACTTCTGCTGTCCTTCAATAATGGTCTCTTGTCTCCAGAGAGCGCAGGGGAAGGTCACTCAGAGCTATGGAGTTTGGTGATGCTCTAGTTTGATGACACTTAACCAGTGGTGGGACTCAAAAATGTTAGCAACCGGTTCTCTGCCTGGTTGCTGGGTGGGGAGGGCCATGGTGGGCATAGCCTACTCAGCCTCCTGCACCATGGCAGGTGTGGCATTTTTGCCCTCCCCAAGCTCCAGAGGCTTAGTCAAGGCTCTGGGAGGGTGAAAACAGCCTCCCCTGGGCTCCAGAGCCTCTCTGGAGGCTGGAAACAGCCCCATTTTCGAACTTCCGGAAGGCCCATTTTTTGCCCTCCCAGTCCCTTCGTTCGGGCCCTGTACTTACCCGGCATGATGAACAGGCCACATGGAGACTCGGGGGGGGGGGGGGAGCGAGAGGGGGGGTGGACCCAGCCAGTCCATGCAACAATTGGTTTGGTTAACCAGCTGCAAAATTGGCCGAATCCCACCCCTGCACTTAACACTAGTCTTATCAACCTTATCTACCTAGTATCCAGATACTAATGTCATTAAAACTATATGATTAACTCAATCATATAAGAAGTTAGGGAGTGAAGAGAAAGAAGAAAATCTCAGATACAAAGTAAGAGACAGAGTCAGCCACAAAGAACTTAAATATCTATACACTGATGCTCTAAGTTTAGGGAGCAAACAGGGTGAACTTCAAATAGAACATAGAATAACATAGGTGGGACCTTGGAGGTCTTCTAGTCGTGCCCTCTGCTTGAACAGGAATCTATATACTTGTACACGAGGACAAATATGATATAGTTGCCATTATGAAACTTGGTGGAATGAAATTCACAACTGGAATGTACTGATAGAAGGACACAAACTATTAAAAAGAAACAGACTGTCCAAAAGAGGAGGTGGTGCTGCATTATATGCTAGTGATCACATCCTCTCCACAGAAATGCACGGAACCAAATTCGAAAACCTCCTAGAGGAATGCATAAGGGTCAACATAAAAGGAAAAAAAGAATGGCATTGCCATAGGCATATACTACAGGTCACCCAACCAAGCAGAAGAAACAGATGAACCTTTTGCTAATCAGCTAACCAATGCATGTAAGAAACCCACCACAATAGTAATGGAGGGCTTTAACTACCCTGATCTCAACTGGGAGACAAACTCTGCAACAAATGGGAGAGCAAATGGATTCCTGTCCAACCTCATCACCCAACTTCATCACCCAAAAGGTAGAGGTGGCAACTAGAGGGACAACTACACTGGACCTTTTTTTTTTTACCAACAGAGGAGAAGTGATATTAACAAGGGGAGGAGGGAAGGGGATTGGAATGCAGGGAGGAGATGTGGGAGAAAAGTTAAAACAAAGCTTACCAGTGGAGGAATGAGGAACAGATGCCAGCCAAGGTCACACAGCCGAGTCCCTTTTTGGGAGAGGGGGCGGTCTATAAATCCAAATAAATAAATAAATAAATAAATAAGTGCAAAGCAGAAAAGCCCACAAAACAGAAGGCTCATTGCCCAAACAATATACAAGCACTTTATTGGACATTGGTTGATAACAGGGGTGTGTGGTCAGGGAAAAGAGAAAGTTAATTGCTTTGTGCATGAAAATGTCAGAACCAGCTTCACTATTTTTCTGTAACAATTTAAGCTCCAGTAAAGCATCCCTTGGCCAACATAATACCTCCTCTCCTTGCACTGATGGGGAGGGCCAGTCCCAGTCAATTGCAATGGTTCCATGACATATATTTGTAGCCACTATCAGTAGGAAAAAATGTTCAAATAATTTCTTAAAAGATGTTATGTTCATTGGCAGTTGCTGAAAAGCAAATGCTGAAAATAAAATGAGTAAACATAAAAGTCTGAATGACTTTTATCAGAGTTCTCTTTAGCAAGATTTATTGAGATGAAAGGGAAGGGAGTTACAAGAATTACAGTTATTCAACCATTTCACATATCATTCTCTTTGACTCATGCATACTATCTGAGTGGAAATAATCTTATAATAAAAAAATAAAAGAAAGTTTTAGAATTGTTTCACACTATGATGTCATGACATGTAAGCTGTTCCTTTGTGTTCAGGTCTGGCCTCAGGAGGATAATGTAGCACTTGGGAATGAAGATGCAGCCCAGCAGACCAGCACTGGAGGCCAGGATGGAGAAGACCTGAACAGCCACCATGTATTTCCCTTTGGTGCTCAGGTAGGTGGGCACAAAAGTCACCCAGACGCTGCAGAAGACCAGCATGCTGAAGGTGATCAGCTTGGCTTCATTGAAGGCCCCAGGCAGATTCCTGGCCAGGAAAGCCACCATGAAGCAGATGGCAGCCAGGAAGCCCATGTAGCTGAGGGTGACGTAGAACATGACAACAGCCCCTTCGTTGCATTGCAGGATGATCTCTCCAGGCTGGGAGTGGAGGTCAGAGTCAGGGAAGGGGGGAGAAGCGCCCAGCCAGATGGAGGAGATGATAATTTGGACTGCGGAGGAAGAAAGGATGATGGAGTTGGCCAAGCTCTTCCCCAGCCATCTTTTCACTCAGTTTCCTGGTTTTGTGGCCAGGAAAGCCAGCACCACCGTGATGGTTTTGGCCAAGAGAGAAGAAAAGGCAACTGAGAAGATGATGCTAAAAACCATTTGTTGGAGAAGGCAGGTGGCTTTCCTTGGTTGACCAATGAAGAGAGAAGGAGACAAGAAGCAAAGCAGGAGGGAGACCAGGAGGATGTAGGAGAGGTCCCTGTTGTTGGCTTTGATAATGGGAGTTTCTCTGTATTTAATGAAGATGATTAAAACAAGGCCTGTGGT
This sequence comes from Natrix helvetica, assembly GCF_964273705.1. Lineage (NCBI taxonomy): Eukaryota > Metazoa > Chordata > Lepidosauria > Squamata > Natricidae > Natrix > Natrix helvetica. Next base: position 131,656,995 of record NC_138551.1, read on the forward strand.
TAGGAACAAGAGCAGGGCAAAAGAGACCAGAATGATGCCCAGATGTTCTTCATGAGTCAGAAAGATTATAACTTTGGGGATATTAGTGCAATTTTCTGTATCTGAGAAAGACCATAGGGGATGTTATTTGGAATCCTGACAAAAACAATATATCTTCAACATTCTGTCCTTTGCATTTCAAGAAACACCTTCTTGGGACAACAGCTGATAACAGGGACATTTTTCAAAATGAATTGCTTAACCAATCCATGGGAAGAAAATGAAAATATCATTTTGTAAAAATTATATAGCTAAGGTACGTGAAATTGGCAGAAGTCCTAGGATCTAAAGCTTTCCTGTGTAATATAGAGAGCTTTCGTAAGAACCTACATTTTGAGACACCAATAATGAATCTGATAATCTTCCTAGGAGGAAATCCTTCCAGATGGGATTTCTTAATATGCTGGACCCAGAAGATGCATAGCCTGTGAAACCTACTTGGCCGGTAAAGATTGGAGTCCTACAAATGGCTACTGGGAGCAGCACTAATATGGGTGTAATGAGTCACCCCCATAACTGTCCATACCACCTTATTGTGGACCAGCAACATCTTCACAGAGTTCCTGAAGGGGAGACTTTATTGCAGTCGTCCTTCCAGGTGGGGGACCTAAGAGATTTCCTCAGTTTCAAAGATGATCCTAGAGAGGTCAGGCGCATTCAAACTAAAAGAAGAAGAGAGGTTTTCTCTGGCAGTAGTTCAGCTTTCCCAATCTTCCACCCTCCTGCCTCTTCCCTTCCAAGGCTGATTAAGGCCTGAGTGATAGTGATCAATGTCTCTTGATCCAGGAATTGGCTGCTCTCATCTCATTGGATGTTGTTCAGATGAAATCTCTGAATTGCCATCTGAGAAGATATGAAATTCCTACACAGTGGATTTACTTATGTGAAATTAGATATTGTTATGTTTTATGCTTGTATTCATCTACAAGTTTGCCCTTAACATATTCCAACATCAGCTCATCATCTGGACATGCATCAAGCGCTGGGACAAGTGTAATTCCTGCTAAGTCACCAAATAATAGTGCTGAGACATGAAAACCTTTAATTTCTTCCCCTATACCTCTCAGGCATTCAACCCTTTCAGCCTTATGTAATCCTGCGTATCCTGGCCTTTCATCGGCTTGGTTTGGTACAGCTTTCTAATCAAATGCAGTTCATTGCTGAGATTAGCTCTTTCATGCACCTTTTGTAATCCTTCCCACATTTCTTTAGCAGTTTCATTTTTACATATGTATGATTTGATCATCTTCTATGCTAAGAGAGATTGTGCTTTGAACTTTCTGATCTTTATCCTCTCATCTGAAGGTCGTTCTGCCCCAGCTTCATTTATACAATTCCACACACCTCCTCATATTTTTAGCATCATCTTAATCTTGAATTTCCAAGACTGGTAGTTCTGGGTTGTCAGATTTGCAAATGAAATCTTTGTTGCAGCTGTGTTACTAGCCATTTTCTTTTATTCTGTTGTGCTCTTTTTTCTGTTGCTGTAGCTTGCACTTATTTGCTGTAGCTGGCTGTGACTGGCTGTTTATGCTGCTGCTACATGCTTGGATGCAGTCTCTGGGCCCAAATTCTGTTTATATATAGCACTACAGTTAAGCAGTAAAGCACATGGGGACTGTACTCTTTGTCTGGTCTGTGGTGCTATATATAAACAGAATTTCTAACAGATATGTCTAAATATATTGATATCATTTCAAGAGATCAAACATCTATCTATCTATCATCTATCTATCTGTCTGTCTGTCTGTCTGTCTGTCTGTCTGTCTGTCTGTCTGTCTGTCTGTCTATCTATCTATCTATCTATCTATCATCTATCTATCTATCATCTATCTGCTTTAGGCATGAAATCTGAATTGGTAACTTTCCTCCAGTTATTCTCTCTCAGCTTTCCTCATCTCACAGAGTTAATGTGGGGAAAATAGGAAGTGGAAGAAGTATTTTATGTCTTTGCTGCCTTGAGTTATTTTAAAACTAAACGTGGGATATAAACAAAGAAATAAATAATATATTTTAAGTGGAATTGTCATGTTAATCCCAGTTCACACTGACAAAACTAATAAGAATTTGTCTTTTTACACAAATTATAGGTTGCCTGATTCCTAGTATCTCTAGTTAATTTAAAAATATATATAATTCTTCTCTTTATATAAAAATTTGTGCATTTTGAAAATAAACAAGAATACAATTAACTTTCAATGTGTCTTTCAACATGTACTTTCATCAAAGTGCTCTGGATAAACTCATTTCCGCAAAGCCTGTAATTTCCTCTGGTGTCGCCCACCTTCCTGAGTGGAGAAGGTCCCCTCCGGACAAGGAACGCAGTCGTAGCAGCAAACTGGCTCTCCTTCTCGAGCTCTCTTGACAAATCCAGGACGACAACTTTCCACACATTTGGACTGAGGCCGGGACTGAGCAGAAAGGATGGCAAAGAAAGTGTGTTAGAGCTAAGAATCCATGGAAAATGGAGCCAAATCCCAAGTCTCTGGGATTTACTTATGTAAATATGAAATCTCTGGCTAATTCCAAATGGTTGTGAGAGATACGGCTACTGGCAGATTCTTCATTTAGTTCCTGTCATTCGCTTCTGGCATATCATATTGCAAGGAAGGAATTTTCTACTTAATAAAGTCCAGAGAAATGGCATTGAAAAACCTCTTTTTCACCCAGTGTGACTGAAGGTCGCTAACCCAGTAAGATAAACAATGGCACTCCCGGGGCTTTTAGCGTTTTCTTACTAGCCTGAGGCCAAATCTAAATAAAATTTCTTTCCAAATGTCCCTCATTGCATTTGATACCAGGAGGGCCTTCACTTTGGATCAAAGAAATGTTTCATTACTTTTTTAGTTTTCTGGGTCAGGACACTATACGATATGAGACATTATACATACAATACACTATTTTTAAGCCACCCAGAGGCACTCTGGGGGTATATAAATGTGCATATATATTTGGAGAAGCTGAATTCTAATTTCAAATCTTACTTCCCACTGGGACTCAGAGCACCTTAAGCCAATCTTGAATGTTGGGCATGGCTGAATCTGCTTAGAACTGCTTGTTCCATCTTCTAGCTTCTGAAGGACACTTTGTTGAGTACTAGTGAAGCCTCCCAAGCAGTCTAAGAAAACTGTCATTCCTCATATTCAATTCTTAGGGAAGATCATGTATCATGATGATAGGACTTAGGCCACTTGAAATAGTTCCTAAGATTTGGAAAACCGAGAAAAGACACTGATATTTGACCTACCTTGTTGACCAACTTTAGGCGTGGGAGAGCTTCCTGGTTGACAATCACTCTTTGTCTTTCAAAGCTCCCCAGGATCTCTATGGTGTAATCCATCCAGGGATGAACTACCCAGCTCTCAATGATCAGGTCTGCTGCTACATCCCCATTTTGCTTCAAGTTCAGTTTTAAGTGGGAAAGATTGCAAAACACGTTCTTGGCCAGAAAGGGATGAATCTAAAATGGAAACATCCAGAAATTTTAAAAGCAGAAAACTTGGTTTCTTGTCCCAGATGGTCTTTTCACATGTGAATCTTTATTCTATACTTGTCCAATTACAAGAATTCTTATTTGGAAGAACAAGAGTTGCCACTATATTCAAAAGTGAAAAACAAAGTTTCAGCAAAATTTCTTAATCATATATCGCTTTAAAAAATTACAAAGTACATTGTATTTATTCCAGAGAAGTCACAAAACAATTAAACAAACAAACCAATCAAGAAATTATTCCTGAACTCCCTGAAAACAACAGGGTGACTACTAATATGAATGGATTTGCCAAGAAGAAAGTTGTCTGACTAATCTTCTCACAGGTAAATAGATGGAAATCATAGCCATAATTCTAATTTATTGTAAGGCTAACTGAATCTTGCAAATCGGAAAGCACAAATCTCCCACCAACAATTTCTATAGCCTGAAAAGTTAGGAGGGATTATTTCTCTGCCTGTTTTGCAGCTGAGGGCTCCCCTCCCTCTTATCTGATCATTTCTAGTCAGCATCTCTTCCACCATCCCCAAAATCATTCCCACATACCTTTACACCTTGTTAATAGATTGTGGGAATGCTTGTGATATATGTCATTCATCATAGTATTAGCAAATTACTTCATGGAATCATGACCATGAAGCTATTTAGGTGAGGACTGAATAGCAAGATCATTAAGAGGAAAAAGGCTGCCTTAAAAATGTACTCAAGTAATTTTCAATGTTCCTCCTAGAACTGGCAGGATATGAATAACAATTACTCCTTGGTCATCTCTTCTTCAATATATTCATCAATACAGTCAGATCAAACTGATAAATCATGATTTTGTGATGCAAGAGTTATAGCAATAAGAGCAATAGCACTTATATACCGTTTCACAGTGCTTTACAGCCCTCTCTAAGTGGTTTACAGAGTCAGCCTCTTGCCCCCAACAATCTGGGTCCTCATTTTATTGACCTCAGAAGGATGGAAGCCTGAAAGACTGAGTCAACCTTGAGCCTGGTGTGACTCGAACTGCTGAACTGCTAACAACTCCTAGACAAAGCTGTTTAGATTTCCAGCTTCCAGAAAAAAATATTTATGATTTCTAGCTTGAGAGATGTGCACAAATAAAATCCATTACAAAAATATCTCATGTTGAACAATTTTGACTTGACCAACTATGTATCTTGTATAAGAACAGATGGATGGGAGCTACAGTGTAGATCTATCATTAAGATTTCATTTACATATTTTTATATAATTATATCTGTATAGTGGTCACTAATTGTAAACAATTGGTAGTAGTAACTATTCGATGAATAATCATATAATTAACTGGATGATGATTTCATTATTTATGCACTGGAAGAAGGATGAAGGATAAAACTTGACAAAAATATTTATGAAAAGTATCTGTTGGCAATTTTCACTGAATTATAATGCAATTATCAGAAATGTATAGTGAATTTATATAAAATGATGTATTGTTCATATTTAGTGAAATGTAATTGTAACAAAGTACTTTTTATTATATGTGGCTGACTTGTGACAAGGCAAAGAAATATTTATGTTTCACCCCAGAAGATTCTATAAATAAGTATACAATGGAAGCCAGGTTTTTTTCCCATTTTGGACTATTATATAAGGAATTGGGGGGGAAATGAAAAAACACACACCATATTATCATATATGCTGACTAGAGTGCAGAATTTTATGCGCACTCGAAAATGGAAAGGAACTTCCACAAGGGAAGAATGGATGGAGAAATTGACGGAATTGGCAGAGATGGAAAATTAACAGCATTGATTAAGGAAAAGAATGTAAGTATCTTCGTCTTTGAAAGAGATAAAAATGATATTTTGACTTTTGCTTTTGATGATTAAGTAGGTAGTTATAAAAATGACAGACACACACATACAATATCAACTACATGTGTGTGTGTAGAAAATTGAGATTATAATCTGATTATGTATTTTATTGCATCAAAAAAAGTTGGAAGTTTCTGCTTTTTTGCTTAGTCCTCTTTTGCTCACACCATTTCCCATTCCCCCTTATTCTCACCCCCTTTGTTTGTATGTAAAATATATGTGAAATGATAATATTTATGAAAATGAAATGGAAAGTAGGCAAATGAACCCATAAGAATCTCAGGAAGTGGGTGTTTTGGTTTGGGCGATCCCAACTCAAGTACTCCAAGATCCCCTTTGGAGACACTGGTGCTTTGAGAAGACACTGGACAAATAACTGGATCAGCTTCAGGGAAGGACAATGAAGCCAAGGAAGAGCTCAAAGGAGCTGCTCTTAGCCCTGAGGAAAGACAACAAAGAGAAGAGTTGAAGATCAGGAGTCTGGGAGCCCCTTTTCCAACTGACACAATCTCTCGGTTGGAGAAGGGAGGATACAGCCCTCGTCCAATCATTGAAAGATGTTAAACAGGAGCTGAAGATCTGCTCAGTTTTATTCCAGAGTGTTGGACATGGAAAAATGAATTCAATTATTTTTTTGCTGAAGATAGGAAAAACATCCTAAAAGGAGGAGCTATTTCAGAGCCGTCAGTAAATGGAGAGGGTCAATCTTCTCTGATTTCTTAATGCAGAGACATCAGCATCAGTCTGACTTAATGCATCAGTCAGAAAAGTTTTAACTGGGATTCCTGCAGAGAGGAGGGGTTGGGTTAGAGGCTCACAGTTTCTCCTTCAAATGGATGAAGGTAAAGTTCAGCGATGCTAATCACAAACCAATTTATACAGAAATTTATTTCAAACAGCACACAACATTTTTAAAATCAGCCGTGTTTAATATCAATTGCAATATTTTCAAGTGAGTGAATAAACTGGCCAAAGATCTTGCCCTTTTGCACCAAAAGGATGTTCACAGGATTCCTCTCTGTCTCTTCGGATGCTTCCTAAAAACTAGGTGTGATCAATTCTTGTCTGTACCACTTACCTGCCATGGCTGCATCTTCAGAGGTCCCAACCTCTCTCCCTTCCTTCTCCTCCTTGATCTGGGGGAATATGCAGCATTCAAGGCATGGGCCAAAGTGTTAATGAAACTGGAGTAATGTTTAGAATATGGGATCCGGATCCTGTTCCATTTCCATTGAGTCTCCAGTGGGGCTTTCTGGATGCATCTTCTCCAGCCTTTGACAGAAAAGGCATGTTTTGAAACAGAACAGTCAAAATACGGATGTTGAAACTGGGATTCCACAAAGAAATCAGGTTCAAAAGCATAATCTTTTGAGCTTTTTTTCTCCTGATAAGAAAATTTCCAAATACTGTGAACATATTTCAAAAGTCTGCTCTTTCTCATTAACACATAACCCAAGACTGTCATGATCCAGACTTTGCCTTCAATGGGTCCTGGCAAACGCATAAGTGCTAAATGGAAAGGTAGGATTCTGTTTGAAATGGAATCATGTTGTATGAAGTGAACAAAGACGTTGACTTGTTTCCACTTAGAGAGGGCAATCCTAAGGGCTGCTGTATGTTCAGTTGCTGACAATTGTTGTGATATAACAACACAAATTCCATTCCTGACAAGCATAGGAGTGAAAGTCCTCATGAAACTCTCTCCCTTCTCTGTGTCTGAAGCAAAGAGGCCAATCAGGGTCCATCTGAAATGGAGGAGCAGCTGGACAATTGCTGGGTACTGGATCCCTTCTTTGGGGAGCATCAGGTAGAAAAAAGGAAATTTGCTTTTATCACTCAGAGCCTTTGAAGCAATTTCAATCCTGATCTAAAAATAATTAATTTATTATTTATTATACACATGCATATAATTTTAAATGAATCTGGATAGTGCAGGTATTTATGCAAAAATGAACATGCTAATAGAGGGTCCCCCAACTAAAGAAAAATTTTGAATAGACATATAGATGGCAGAAAGTCTTCTCCAGGGACCTTATTGTTCTTCAGACCTTTTATGATCAATTTGAACACAAACATAATAGGGTGAAACATAGTTGACATGATCAAAAAGAGCTCTTGAATTCCATGGGGAAGGTACAGTTGTATCCACTGTATTGCTCACCCACAAGTACTCCTCTCACTTTACCAATAAAAACAAACAAACAAACAAATAATTAAAAAAAAACCATACCTGTGGGACTTTGTAGGTGTCTGCTAATGCTGACATCTGGGTGGAGATCTCCTTGTTAGTTCCATCAAGAAAAGCCAGAAGGGTGTCCTTCCTTCCGCAGCCATAATTGGGAATATTGGCTTCTCCAGTGGAGAGCTTGTCCAGCAATGCATCTGAAGTGAGCAAAGTGCTTAAAGAGTTGTCATGAATGTTGTAGCCAAGTGTGAGATTGTGCAGGAGCTGTTGATTTTTGTTGACCAGTTGAAAGGTGATAATGAAGTGTAGGATATTTGTAAAACCAACAAAAACCCCACTGTAAAAAAAGTTCATGTTATTATCATCAACAGCAACAAAATGTTTTTTTTTTAAATATTCACTTTATCTCCACAAGCCCACTGAGTCTTAAGTAAACTCTACTGATCCAAAGGCAATATTCAGTTACACGAATATTGAAATGGGCTGAGCTAAGGAACAAATAAACCTAACCTAACCTAACTTTAATTTCATTCACTACTTTAAACAGAGTTTAGTATTCAAGTGATGAATTCAGGGTTTAACTGGGAGAGCTAAATAATCATGATTTCCTTCAGATTTTTTTCAGCCCCACTTTTGGATTTGAGCCTCTTCCAGAAAATCAGACAAAAGGAGCAGCCATGGAAATCAAAATAATTCAAGAAATCAGAGATCCTGCAATATAGAAGCAAGTGAAATAGGAAGAAAAGAAGGAGAGTGTTAGGACTGCACGTGGAGAGGATGCAATTCCATCACGCTGAATGACTTACGAAAGAAACTGAATAGTGGGAGCCATATTGAAAAGCAACACTATATCTGATATTATTCTTTCAGTTGTGAATATACTAATGAGATGATCTCCTGGTCTGTAATAGCTCCATGGTTTATTTCTATCCTGGTGATCCAAATTGATCAGGCATTTCATTCCAGAAGTTGGCTGGAACATCAACAGCATCAGAAACAGAAGCAGGAGGCACATAATTCATGGGTTGAATCAATCCCCTTCCTGCTTCTAAACAAACAACAAGAGTAGGAAGAATTCAAAGCAGTCTCACAAAATGGATATCCAATCGCTTTCGTGATTCAAACAGAGACAAACTGAGCTTCACCTGAAAAGGACAGAAAGTCCATTCAAGAGCACTGTCCCTGCCTGTCCCAAAATTTGTGGCACACAGCATATGACCTGAGGCATTTATCCTTTTCTGATGAAAGACTTCTTTCCTGTTGAATCACTCTGATGTTTATATTGCAGATAGTTGGAGAAGTAGCAGAAGAACTCTCAAAGATCAAGCGGGGGGGAGATTATTCCCATTGGGGAACCTGAACTTCTCTCCAGATCTATATGTGGAGGGTTAGCTGGAGAAAAACATGTTAGTAGGGGGAAAAAAATCTGAGATACACCCCTAGGAGCTTTGTTCTGTAGTTGGGTTGGTCCTTCCTGTCAGGACATGCCCAGAAAGTGAGGCGGGAGGAAGATAGCTCAATAACAAGGAAATTGACTTCTGCTGTCCTTCAACATGTTGTCCATAAACTCCAGAGTTATGGAGTTTGGTGCCACTCTAGGTTGATGTCACTTAACTCGAGGGCTGCCATGCCAAAGAAGCAATCAGTACCCTTGGACTCTGCCTAATGTTAAGAGTAGGGCTGTTTGGGATTTTCTAATACTAGATCTACTTATACAAATCCTGAATTGGAGCTTATTTTAAAATTGCTTGTACCTGAAGTAAAATTACATTTTTAAACAATATCATCTAAACAATAGTTTTTAGACGATATGGTAAAGAGAGAAATACTATGGCGTAAACTGGCATCTCTTAAAATAGAGCCTAGACTGATGGCTTTGATTAAAGCCCTTTACACAAGTACCTGTTTAAAGGTGTGGTGTGGGGTTAATGGGGCTCTGACTAACAGGATTCACACAAACAAAGCGGTAAGGCAAGGGTGTATCCTGGCCCCATTATTATTTAGTTTATAAATCAATGGTTTGCCAGGGTTAATGAAGGATCCCATGGTACACATGATCCTAAATGCTTTATTGTAATAGCTTGCTCTATGCTGATGATATGATTTTATTATCATATTCACAAGTAGGATTACGTAGGCTATTAAGAAGATTCAGCTCTTATTGCCAAGATAACTCCCTAACCATTAGTCAATCTAAATAAAAAATAATGGTGTTTGGAAAACATCATCAGAGACATAGGTGGCAATTAGATGGTGAATCAATTGAACAGCTTAACACCTTTGTATATTTAGGCATAACTTTCTCCAAGACTGGATCTTGGACTTGCCATCATCAGAGGCAACAGAGTACATGTAGAGCAAAATCTGATTTGAATTTACTGCTTAAACTAAAGAATCATAGTTATCCAGGCTCCCTAGCCCCATTAATTAAAGCATATAAAGTGAAGTTTACCCCTATGCTCTTACATGGAACAGAAGTTTGGGGTTTATACTCAACCCCAATATTAGAACAAATACAGTCCCAACACTTGAGATGTATTTTGGGTGTAGATCTAAGAATGTCTGATGCAGTAGTTAGAGCTGAACTGGGAATTCATACAATTCATGCATTATCCTAAATTAGAGCATATAACTTACTGGCACAAAGTCAATGAAATGGAGACTGATAGACTCCCCAAGTTATGTTTACTAGAGCAAATAAAATCACAATCACAAATCTCCTGGATCACCAAACTAACAAATGTAGTAAGAAACTGTGACCCATTGGGATCCCCATATCAAAACAACTTATCTTATGTGCAGCCAGAATTTGAAAACAACATTTAATACAGCACAGTACTTGATCAAAATGGCTTAATCTTAAATTATTCTATTCTATTCCAATTTCATTTTAGACTATTTTATTCCAATTTCATTTTAAATCTTATTTTATTCCAATTTCATTTTAAATTGTATTTTATCCAATTCCATTTTAAATTGCTTTTATAAAATTTTAGTAATAATTTGTGTGATTGTGCGGCTGGCTGCCACACGGCAACGACCTCGTCTGCTTTTGGGACCCTCGTGAGGGTGCACCTGAGCTAGGCTTGTGGACCCCCGAAGGGGTGAGAACCCTCGTTAGGGTGAGCCTAAGCTAGGTGGGTCTGGCTCTGCTAAGGAAGCACGGACACCAAGGTGTGTAAAAACGCACCAACCAGCTCAGCAGGATGCCAAAAGAACCCCGACTGGCTGATTGAGACGGTATTTATTAAGGCATACAAGAAGGGTTTTCGTAATACAACGCACGGTTACATGATTGGTTAAAATCTTGTTGCAGGGCAAAACTTAAGCAGGTTAGAAGCTTTCTATAGGATGTGGTTTTCTCTCATGCCCGGAGTTCTCCGGACAGGCTTTGTGGTTTAGCGTTTCTGCATAAACTACAGGTGCTTTAGCTCGACAAAGGATGTGGTATTTATGTCTTTAAGCATGTTAGCTACATCTCCTCTGTTTTTACTTTATTAAAGCTGAAAACATGGAGCTTTTACATCCATGGAGGTGAGTGCTATCTCAGGTCACGAGTTGCCCTCCGACCCCAAGCTTCCTGTGTCCGCACCTACCATACTCTCAGCGTCATCTTCCGAATCGTTATCCGAGGAGGAATGTAGCAAGGGTTGCTTACTTTCATCTGTTGGCATGGCCATGTGGTTGGAACAGGATATGCAGAAATATACACAGTGCAGCCACATTTTCTACATTGCAAGCTGTTATTTCTTCAGTTTGAAAGTCCGTTAAGATGGTTTCGATATTACTTTAGCTTTGCAAGCACAGCTTTCTAATTTGGGACCTCCCAGTGGGCATCCATCTCAACCCGCATTTACTACTCAATTTATTCCAGTCCCAAATTCCATATATGTGTTCCAATCAGGAACAGTTAACAATGACAAACTATTTGAGATAGTATGAACAAAGATTGGCAAAACACAGGGTAATATTATGCAGCCTAAAGCAATCATTCCAATAAGCGCAACTACAGTTTGCAAACCAGGCAATTTTGGCCACCATCCACTAAAGGCATCAGAGAGGTCCATCCCCTTCCATGTTTGCACAGGATTGTTGGAGACCATGGTTTCTCAGGGCAGGTGCCAGGCAGTGGAAGGATTTTTGTGCAGGGTCTGTAATGCCCGAGAGCTTCCTTGTGGCAGAATTATTCCGTTTGATGCACAATTCTGCAGGAAATGAGATAAAAAGTGTCACTGAGTAAGTGTTGTTCATAGTGTGATGGTTTGTAAAGTCATCTTCTTACAAAGGGCTAGAAAAGGACTATGATCAGGAGAGGGATATCCCTGCAGTTGTCTATACAAGCATAAACCTGACCCTGGGCCAACGTGAGATGTGGTTTTGGAATTAAACATGTAGAAAGCAAATTTTCCATATATACACTTAAGACAAACAAAAGGCATCAGTTTGTGTGATGTATGCAAGCTGTACCCATAAGTCTTGTTTCATGTGTTGTTCAAGTGAATGTCTGGGTGATATGACACAAAAATTGCAGCACACAAATTCTCGGGTGCGCTTTGGTGGTTAAATTCTTCACATCTCCCCATGTCACTGGATGACTGGCATGACAGGATCGGGTTGGTGTAAAGTCGCTGTAACCATCTCTGGGATAGGAGTCAGGGGTTGGTGGCACGACATCTTTGGCTGGACCCTGTAGATGTAAACACAGCAGCCTAGCCCCACCCCCAAGTAATTAAAGTAATCGGTGTTAACCATGTTTTGTCTGGTAATGCTGTAAATATACCAGATGAAGAGGCAAACTTGTTTTTTGTTGAAAATGCCTCTGATAAGTGGTCAAATTAGAAATTGAAAAATTCAATTGATTCAAAGTAAATAAACAAGGATTGGGTTTGTTTTTGCATGGCTGGGAGGCCAAGGCATTTTTCCTCTTTTGATTTATTCAGGGCATGTTTGTGAGTCAGTTCAATTGGGCGTCCCAACATTGCAAAGGTACGAATGCAGTGGTTGATAAGTGTCAATGGAAACATGTAGATATTTCCACGGGGCAAATGAAGCATATTGGGTGACATCCATTTGTCAGATCTGTCAGGATTCAGTGCCCCTGGGATTTACTCCCATAGGCACTGAATGTGCTTGATGACTGCATGTGGGGCATTGTTGAATGATTGCAGCCACTTCTGTTGAAGAGAGATCAAATTGTTTCATAAATGCCTTTAAAAAGGCTGATGGCTTCTGATGTGAGAAATATGAAAGGAGTGTTGTCTTTTTGAAATAAGAGTTTGTAGGGAAAGAAAAAGGACAGCAAGGTAGGTTCAATGGAAGGAGAGAGATAAGCTTCATAGATAGAAGAAATAATTTGAGAGACATACAGACTATCCAAAATGAGATTAAAAGGCTGATCAGAAAATTGTTGAAATGCTAGCAAAGATGCATAGAGTTCCAGAGGAAAGGTACAGTTTTTGGTTTGAAGCTTCTTTGTAGATTGTTCCTGTTTGCACCGCCCCCAAGGGCGCGGCACTAAGCCTTGAAATGACCAGGTTTCCCACAATTCAAACAATTTCCGGTAGGGCGGGAAGAAGCAGATGAAGAAGAAGCAGGAAACGCGCCATTTTGTTGCAACGCAGCAGCAAAAGCCCCCATCTTGTGGTCAGTTGTACCCACGATGCGACAAGCCTGAAGGAAATCAGCTAAAGTAACCCCGGGACGATTTGCTATAGGTTGAAGAACCTTTTGACAATCCCTATTACCATTTTCATAAGCCAATTTTAGAGAAAGTTCATCTCGGGCATCCTCATTTTTCGTCCTCAAAAACATATCTCTGACTTCCTCTCACTTATCTGAAATCCTCTCTTACAATGACCAATTACTGTACAAAATGCACATTGATTTGGAACCAAAACAACCTCCAACTGCCAAAGCTAACATCTCCATTTCAGCACCAATATCTGATTGTCCTTCCAAATTTCCTTGTAAACTGAGCTGGATTCAAACAAAAATGTTACTCACTCTCTCTGACTACATATTGTAATTTCTAAGTCATATCTGTAAGAATTCCTAAAAAGGCAGCAACTAAGCGCTGCCGACAGACAGATAAACAAACAAACAAACAAACAACAAATCAATAAACAAATAAACAAACAAACGTGCCATCTGTTAAGTATGCAAAGTGCACGCAAACATAAAAACATAAAAGAGAAAAAAAACTTCAAAAATAAAACAAACAATCTAAATAAGGTAATTTGAGTCAATATTAAATTTTTCCAAAAAGCAAAGTTGAATTAAAACTTCAGATGCAGACATCAGATATCACCCTTTACCCCGCCTTTCTGAGGCTGAGACGTCAGGGAGAGAAAAGAAAAAAAAATGGTGAAAAGAACACAGCCCCCCCTCCTCCTGCCTTCTCACCGGAGGCAAAGAGGGGGGTGAGAGGAAAGGAAAAAATGTTTCAAAAACACCTCTTTTAACAGAACACGCTCTGCTTTTTCAGCCAACAAACCTTACATTTCAAGCATCCAATACTGACTACATACACACTCATTCACACCTATAGTTACATTTCTTTTGCCACATTAATTTTTCACACTATCATTATAGATGCAAAGAACGGTAAGTCAAAAGAAATTAAATGCACAGCGGGGGAGGATTGCAAAAGCAAAAGTCAGGAAAGGGAAAGCGAGAGTTGTATTTTTTCCGAGGACACATAAATCATTTTTGTACTAGGGTTTTGATCCCTGATGAAAGAGAGGGTGAGATGTTACAGACATGCCCCTCCTTGGATTTTTACACTCTCTTTTAAAATAACGCTTTTCTTGAGGTTTGCTGCCTTGCAATAAAGCAGCTACTAACAAATTAGTTTTATAAGAAGATGTTCTTATGTCCTGACACACTTCAATCATATCTGCCAAATGTATTTTAGAAGGTAAATCAAATTCTTTTTTGATATCATGGGCAGGACTTTCCTGTTATTTTTAAAATCAGCCAATTGTTTTTTGTTTATTGGTGAGTTAGCCATGATTAAGACAGAAGATCAATGAATTCCTGTTTTATTTTTTCTTCAAACGAGGGAGAGATTTCCCTCCATTTGAGGCAATTTTAGTCTTTGTTCTTATACAGTGGTGCCGTTAAGTTTCTGCAGACTATTGGCTTCTTGATTAAAAGGGAAAGTCCATGCCTATGAAAGGCATGAGACTTTGAGAGTGAGGAGCTCATACTCACGAAGCGCTTGCCCGCCAGGTGCGTAAGATGAGAATCAAGGCGCCGAACACGTAGACATGGGACTCGGCGTGGGACGTCCGAAGGCAATTCGGCACGTTGGGGTCACCAGTTGTGATTGTGCGGCTGGCTGCCACACGGTGACGACCTCGTCTGCTTTTGGGACCCTCGTGAGGGTGCACCTGAGCTAGGCTTGTGGACCCCCGAAGGGGTGAGAACCCTCGTTAGGGTGAGCCTAAGCTAGGTGGGTCTGGCTCTGCTAAGGAAGCACGGACACCAAGGTGTGTAAAAACGCACCAACCAGCTCAGCAGGATGCCAAAAGAACCCCGACTGTCTGATTGAGACGGTATTTATTAAGGCATACAAGAAGGGTTTTCGTAATACAACACACGGTTACATGATTGGTTAAAATCTTGTTGCAGGGCAAAACTTAAGCAGGTTAGAAGCTTTCTATAGGATGTGGTTTTCTCTCATGCCCGGAGTTCTCCGGACAGGCTTTGTGGTTTAGCGTTTCTGCATAAACTACAGGTGCTTTAGCTCGACAAAGGATGTGGTATTTATGTCTTTAAGCATGTTAGTTACAAATTTGTCTCTGGAACTCTGCACTTTGATATGGCCCAAGGGCTAATCAATAACATTAATGAAAAATGAATGAAGTTTTTAGATGAGAGTTGACTAATAGGCTGGAAATGACCTATTATGGACTGGATCACTTGGTAAATAGTGAGAAAGTTATAGAATGAATAGATTTTTTTCTTGTGCCACTCTTATTTGTTTTCCTTCCATGTTCATTTAAGACACTTGGCTCCTTTCCACTTTAAATCCAAGAGTTTATTAAATAAACTGTGATGTCTAGTCTGCAGCTGAGATTGGTGGATGGTGCAAACTTGTTTCTCCCCACCCAGAAAACATGGCCCTTCCTGATTGTGTGATGTACTTGGTGCGGTGGGACCCCTGTGACATTCCCATCTCTGATTGTGTGAAAACCAGTGGCGGGTTGCTCCCGGTTCAGCCTGGTTCAGCTGAACCAGTAGTAGCAGCGGTGGGAGGCCCCGCCCACCCACCCACCTGGATGCTTCTGCACATGCGCAAAAGTGTTGTGCATGTACACGAGTCCACGTGCGGCTGAACCAGTAGTAAAAATATTTGCAACCCACCACTGGTGTGAACCCGCACCTCAGTACTTTGAAGGAGCAGTTGTGTTCCTGATTGATCTGGGAGAATTGTCAGAGATTATGTTTCTTATATGGAGAGGGGACATTAATCCCCTCTCAGCTGACTGACCGCTTTTCACTATTGAAGGTGACTCTCCTCCCGGCTCACCTCTGCGATGACATCTGATTTGGCTCTGGATAATTCCCATCCACTCCTGGAAACAAATAGAGAAAATCCCATTAAAACACAAGAATAACAGATCAGCCTACCTAAGTAGTGTGTGTTCTTTTTCCACCACCAACATTAATTTCTCTCTGCTTTTGCTTTTATCGGATTGAGGTTTTTTTCATTCTGACTTGGTCCCTGACAATTAAAGATATCCTCCTTATGCCATTCCTGTATTTCATAAGACTCAGAGCTTTGTTTGGGCTCCACTTCCATTGGACTAAGGAAAAGAGAGTGGCAGGAAAGATTGGCTAAAGAGAAAAAAGAAAACTCTAAGAAATTTATAATCCTTTCTTTAGTTCATGCATTAGGACAGTGGCAAACCCAGATAATTAATAATCTAGGATATATACTCCTCCAGATAATATAAAACAAACAACCTTGCTGGTTTAATATTAATTAAAGTTAATTAATTAATTAATTAACATTATTAATTTAATTATTATAATTAAATTCCATATTCGAGCAGCACATTCTAATGGAGAGCTGTTTTAAGGCAGGCGGACTTCCACTCCCAGAATTCCCTGCATCTTAAAATGGCCGCCCTTGGGACCCCTTTTCCTTATGGAGGAACCAAGAGTTTTCCTGATCTTCTTCTTTTTCTCTCGCCAACAATGGGTTGGCGAGAGAAAAAAGTGGGGGGAGTGCAGGGGGGTTGTGTGTAGGCATGCCACACCCATAATGCTATGCATGCGACCCCCGCATGCATGCACGTATGACCCCCTCCGCCCTACCCTCCCTGCTTTTGGCGTGCGTTGGACCCATTTTTCACCCCCCCCCCAGGCTCCAGAGGCTTTTGGCACGTGATGGGAAAAAGGTTAGCCATCACTGTCCTAGAATGTGAAATCAAATGGGCCTTGGGAAATCTGAGCAACAACAAAGCTGGTGGAGAGAACAGCATTCCAGCTGAGCTATTCAAAAGCTTAAAAGGCGATGCAGTAAAAGTGCTACTCTCTATTTGCCAGCAAATTTGGAAAACTCAACAGTGGCCACAGAATTGGGAAAGGTCAGTTTACATTCCAATTCCAAAGAAAGGCAATGCCAAAGAATGTTCAAACTACCACACCATTGCACTCATTTCACATGCTAGTAAAGTTATGCTCAAAATCCTACAAGCTAGGCTCCAGAAGCTTGTGGATCGAGAACTACCAGAAGTACAGGCAGGATTTCGAAGAGGCAGAGGAGCTAGAGATCAAATTGCCAACATATCCTGGATCATGGAGAAAGCTAAGGAGTTCCAGAAAAACATCTACTTCTGCTTTATTGACTATTCTAAAACCTTTGATTGTGTGGATCACAACAAATTGTACCAAGTTCTTACAGAGATGGGAGTACCAGACCATCTTATTTGTCTTTTGAGAAACCTATATGCGGGTCAAGAAGCAACAGTGAGAACTGGACACAGAACCACTGATTGGTTCAAAATTGAAAAAGGAGTCAGACAAGGCTGAATACTTTTTTTTTTTAAAGAAATTTTATTGGTTTTACAAAAAATTTCAGGAAAGGGGATAATGGATAAAGTTACAAATTTTGACAGCTACATTATGCAGGAAATGACACTCCCCCCAATTCTCATAATTTTCACTTATTAATACATTAAGTATTCACTACTTAGCAATATTTTGACAGCATATTTTAACCTTATATCTTCAAATAATTTCAATCTGAAGGCTGAATACTGTCACCCTGCCTATTTAACTTACATGCAGAGCACATCACGAGAAAGGCGGAACTAGATGAATCAAAAGTTGGAATTCAGATTGCCAAGAGAAATATCAACAACCTCAGATATGCAGATGATACCACTCCACAGGTGGGTTGCTACCGGTTCGCACTGGTTCGGGCAAACTGGTAGTGGAAATTGGGACTGGGCCACTGAACCGGTAGGGATGGCAGGCTGGCCATGGCCCTGAACTGGTTTCCCAGTCGGCGCTGCTGTTGCCAGCTTGGTTTTTAGTCATTTCTTCATGTTCCGCGCATGCACGCACATGAAGGGAACAGGCAGCAACGCTGGCAGCAACCCACCCCTGTACTACTTTAATGGCAGAAAGTGAGGAGGAACTAAAGAGCCTCTTGATGCCGGTGAAGAAGGAGAGTGCAAAAGTTGGCTTCAAACTCAACATTAAGAAAACTAAGACCATGGCATCCGGCCCTCTCAGTTCCTGGTAAATAGATGAAAAAGAAATGGAGGTAGTGACAGATTTTATTTTCCTGGGCTCTAAGATCACTGCAGATGGGGACCAAAGCCAAGAAATGAAAAGAGGCTTGCTCCTGGGGAGGAACGCTATGGCAAATCTAGACAGCCTACTAAAAAGCAGAGACATCACCCTGCCAACGAAAGTGTGTATAGTCATGTGCTGTGGCCCAGCAGGAGCCGCTGGAGCTGCCACCAGACTCCGACAGCGAGGGTCCTTATGAGTCGGCTCTGGAGGATGTGGAGGACCCTGGACAGGGTTCCGACTGAGCAGGGCGCAGAGAGGCTGGTCGGCCACCAGGAGGCGCCTGAGGCATGGAGCACTGGTGAAAGCCAAAGGAAGGGGGCTCCTGATGTCATGCCTTGGAGCAGTGGGGAGGAGTCACGGGACAGTGAGTCAGACATCAGCAGTGAGTTATTAGATGCTCGTTACCAGCATGCTACCTGGCGTAAGGAGCAATTGAACAGTTACAGGAGGTAATTGCTCTCATCTGCTGATAATTAGACTCCTCTCCAGACTATAAAGGGGCTGCTTGTGGACACGCCCTTTGCAGGAATCAACTGATCATTGAAGTTGGAGAACCTCTTAGATCGGTGTTGTATCTTGGCAATCAGGATTGCTGCCAAAGGGTGCTGTGTAGCTGGATTGCTGCCAGAGTTTACTCTGTGCCTGTATTGCTGCCAAATCATTATCTGGACCTTGGCAGGCTGGATTGCTGCCAAGGTTGAAACTGTACGTAATAAAAACTCCTTTGCAAAGACTTTGTGCCGGAGTTTTGGTATATGTGGGGGGGGGGGGGGGCAGAACAGTCAAGGCTATGGTTTTTCCAGCTGCAATTTATGGCTATGAAGGTTGGACCATAAGAAAGGCTGAGCGCCAAAGAATGGAGGCCTTTGAACTCTGGTGCTGGAGAAGACTCCTGTGAGTCCCTTGGACTGCAAGGCGATCCAACCGGTCAGTCCTAGAGGAGATCAACCCTGACTACTCTTTAGAAGGCCAGATCCTGAAGAGGAAATTCAAATACTTTGGCCATATAATGAGAAGGAAGGACTCATTGGAGAAGAGCCTCATGCTGGGAACGATTGAGGGCAAAAGAAGAAGGGGACGACAGAGAATGAGGTGGCTGGACGGAGTCACTGAAGCAGTTGGTATGAGCTTAAATGGACTCTGGGGGATGGTAGAGGACAGGAAGGCCGGGAGGAATGTTGTCTATGGGATCACGATGGGTCGGACATGACTTTGCAAGTAACAACAGCAACAAAATGCATTTAATAATGTTTTCAATCTTTATTTTCTTTCTTTCTTCCTTCCTTCCTTCCTTCCTTTCCTTCCTTCTTTTTTGGCATTGCTATGGAGGTGTAGCTATTCCTTATTCATAATGAAAATCCAGCTCCTGTTTTATTAGGTTGCAATTTAAAACAATTTAAATCCCTATCATTATATATTGCATATTGTACATTATATATCTTGCAGCCTCATTTAATTATTAATTGCTGAAATAGTTCATGTATGGAAAGCAGCTTTGATCACTTTCTATGTTTGATCTGTTAGAATATGTTAAGAGTAGAAATTCTTCTGTCTCATGTTTTTAAATTTATTCTGGCTGTGAGATGCTCCTTTGTGTTCAGCTCTGGTCTCAGAAGGATAATGTAGCACTTGGGGATGAAGATGCAGCCCAGCAGCCCAACACTGGAGGCCAGGATGGAGAAGACCTGAACAGCCACCATGTATTTCCCTTTGGTGCTCAGGTAGGTGGGCACAAAAGTCACCCAGACACTGCAGAAGACCAGCATGCTGAAGGTGATCAGCTTGGCTTCGTTGAAGGCCCCAGGCAGATTCCTGGCCAGGAAAGCCACCGTGAAGCAGATGGCAGCCAGGAAGCCCATGTAGCTGAGGGTGACGTAGAACATGACAACAGCCCCTTCGTTACATTGCAGGATGATCTCTCCAGGCTGG
This sequence comes from Natrix helvetica, assembly GCF_964273705.1. Classification (NCBI taxonomy): domain Eukaryota; kingdom Metazoa; phylum Chordata; class Lepidosauria; order Squamata; family Natricidae; genus Natrix; species Natrix helvetica. Next base: position 131,677,297 of record NC_138551.1, read on the forward strand.
GAGTAGAGGTCAGAGTCAGGGAAGGGGGGAGAAGCTCCCAGCCAGATGGAGCAGATGATAATTTGGACTGCTGAACAAGAAAGGATGATGGAGTTGGCCAAGCTCTTCCCCAACCATCTCTTCACTTGGTTTCCTTATCTAGACCCGCGCCAGTCCGGCTTCCAACCCGGTCACAGCACGGAGACGGCCTTGGTCGCGTTGGTGGATGATCTCTGGAGGGCAAAGGATGGGGGTTGTTCCTCCATCCTTGTCCTATTAGACCTCTCGGCGGCTTTCGATACCATCGACCATGGTATCCTATTGCGCCGTCTGGAGGGGTTGGGGATCGGGGGCACCGTATTGCGGTGGTTCCGCTCCTACCTCTCTGGCCGGACGCAATGTGTGTTGACAGGGGAGCAGAGGTCGACCCCGAGGCCCCTCACTTGTGGGGTCCCACAGGGGTCGATCCTCTCGCCTCTCCTGTTCAACACATATATGAAACCGCTGGGCGAGATCATCCGTGGTTTTGGGGTGAGATATCATCTGTACGCTGATGACACTCAGCTGTATTTTTCCACCCCAAACCACCCCAACGAGGCTGTTGAAGTGATGTCCCGTTGTCTGGAAGCCGTGCGGGTCTGGATGGGTGACAACAGGCTCAAGCTCAACCCCTCCAAGACAGAGTGGCTGTGGCTTCCAGCACCCCGGTACAACCAGCACATTCCATCGCTGGCCATCGGGGATGAACAATTAGCCCCGGTGGAACGGGCACGCAATTTGGGCGTCCTCCTTGATGCCCGGCTGGCTATGGAAGATCATGTGGCAGCCGTGGCGAGGGGGACATTCCACCAGGTTCGCCTGGTGCGCCAATTGCGACCCCTTTTGGACCGGGAGGCCCTGCACACAGTCACTCATGCCCTGGTGACGTCTCGCCTGGACTACTGTAATGCTCTCTACATGGGGCTCCCCTTGAGGTGCACCCGGAGACTGCAGTTGGTCCAGAATGCAGCCGCGCGGGTAATTATGGGGAGATCGAGGTTCTCCCATATAACACCGCTCCTGCGTGAGCTGCACTGGCTTCCTGTGGCCTACCGGGTGCGCTTCAAGGTGTTAGTTACCATCTTCAAAGCGCTCCATGGCATAGGGCCTAGTTACCTGCGGGATCGTGTCCTGCCCCATACATCCCTGCGACCCATTCGCTCACACAGAGAGGGTCTCCTCCGGGTGCCGTCCTCTAGAGATTGTCAGAGGGCGGTGCCCAGGAGTAGGTCCTTCTCTGTGGCGGGCCCTACCCTTTGGAACGACCTCCCCCCAGACATTAGAACAACAACCGATCTCCGCTCCTTCCGCAGTAAACTGAAGACCCACCTGTTTCGGCTAGCCGGCCTGGCATAATTTGACAACTTTTCCACCCCTAGGTCATTTTTAATTGTCAATTTTAGTTTTTAAACTATTAATGTTATTTATTGTAATTATTTATTTATTTTTTACCTCCTCTGACACTGTGCTAACTGTTGCTTGTGTACGTCGCCCCGAGTCCCTGTGGGGAGAGGGGGCGACTAATAAGTTTAAATAAATAAATAAATAAATAAATAAATTTGTGGCCAGGAAAGCCAGCACCACCGTGATGGTTTTGGCCAAGAGAGAAGAAACAGCAACTGATCTGATTTTAATGTGTTACAAAGGTGCTGCTTGTGTTATGAAAAGTGTGTATATTATGGAGTCACTCAGGCTCTTTTCTTTTACAAGAATAACCCCATTTCTCTCAATGGAGATTCAGTCTCCCAGGTCCTGGTTGTCCCAAAGGTGTTTTTTTCCCAAAGACAACTGGACTTTCTTGTTTTTCTTTGAAGATATTTCACTTCTCATCTGAGAAGCTTTTCCAGCTGAATGAGAAACAAAACGTCTTGAAAGAAAATCAAGAAAGTCCAGTTGCCTTTGGAAAAAAGCACCTTTGGGATATTCTTGCTCTTCTGCAAAGAATGCACTTTTTTCCTACCCAAACACAAGTTTAATTAAGAGACGCATGGCATAGATTTTAGTCACAATATCTATTGTGGCTAACTGGCTTGTAATCACTAAAGTTCTTTTTATTCATATCTATATCCATATCAGTATCTATACATACATACATACATACATACATACATACATACATACATACATACATACATACACCTAAATACATATTAGTCAATCAGAATAGAGCTGGAAGGGACCTTGAAGGTCTTATAGTCCAGCCCCCCTCCCAGCTCAGGCAGGAGACCCTAACCCCCAGGCCATGGCCCATTACTGAGCAAGCGGAGGCGGTCATGCCCGAAGCTCCAGACCTTCTCTCTACTCATGCGAGCAGAGCTACACGTACAGGGTGGCCTCTGCTCAAGTGCAAAGCTCCATTGGTGCAAACGGAGGGTAGGTGTGCCCTCTGCTTGCACCAATGGAGCTGGGCACATGGGCATGCACCTGCCACTCACACCCATCCCAGCCCCTGTGCTGTGCTGGACAACCAAGGTGGGAAGGTTGAGAACCACTGCCCTATACCATTTCAGACAAGTGACCACCTAGTCTCTTCTTAAAACCCTCCAGTGATGATGTACTTGGAACAGAAGTTTCTCCTTAATTCCAGGTTGCTTCTCTCCTTGATTAGTTTCCATCTGTTGTTTCTTGTCTTGCCTTCTGGTGCTTTGGAAAGTAGGTTGACCCACTCCTCTGGGGCAGCTATCATGTCACTCTTAGTCCTTTGTTCCTTTAGACTAGCCATCCCCAGTTTCTGCAACAGAATCCAACTGGATATGGCAGATTTATTTATATGAAAATATAAATAAACATACCAACTAGGGACATTTTTGGATAACCGAATAGCCAGTAGAAAGTCATTTCCAGTGACTTTATTGCTCTTCAGGCCTTTTAGGATGCATTTGAACACGAATATAATAGGATAAAAAATAGGTGTCAAGTTCACTAATATGGTAAAAAGCAGATCTTGAATTCCATGGAAAACATATAGTTTGATCTGTTGCTCAACCATCACCACCCACCACTCACTTTTTCAGATACAGAAAAATGCACACAAACCTGTGGGACTTTGTAGATGCCTCCTAATGTTGACATCTGGATGGAGATGTCTCTTCTAGCTCCATCAAGAAGAGCCAGAAAGTTCTCCTTCCTTCCACAGCCGTAATTGGGGACATTGGCTTCTCCAGTGGAAAGAATATCCAGCAAGGCCTCTGAAGTGCGCAAAGGGCTCAAATAGTTGTCATGGATTTTATACCCAAGTGTAAGATTGTGAAAAAGCTGGAGATTCTTGTTTACCACTTGAATGGCAAAAATTAATCGTAGGGTGTATGAAAAACCATAAGAATTCCTATTGGAAAAAAAATCACAAGTTATTATAGTCAACAGCAACAACCTCTACTTTTTCAAAAAAAAAAATAATCCTCTTTGTCTCCACAAGCCTACTGAGCCTACTAAGTAGTAGATTCTCTTGTTTCAAAACTAGCAATCAGTTATGGAAATTGGCTGGGCTAAGGGAACTACAGCGTTTCAATCACCTGTTTAAAGAAAGTTCTGTAAGTCAAGTGATGAATTCAGGGTTGAACTAGGAGAGGAAAATAGTGTGGAGTTTTTTTCAGGGTTTTTTTCAGCCCCATCTTTGAATTAGAGTCTTTCCCACAAAATGACAAAAGAGACAAGGCATACAGATCAAAAGCATTCAGGAAAACAGACGAGTCTTGCAGTATAGAAGTAAGTGAAATAAGAAGAACAGAAGGAAAATGTTAGAGCTAAAATGGAGGAAATGCAACTCCATCGCCCTGAATGACTTACGAATGAGAAGGAGCAGAAGGAACACTGTTGAAAGCCAATGATGTATGTGGCATTGTTTGTGCAGTGATTACTATACCAACAACATGGTCTCCTGGCCTGTAATAGCTCCATGGTTGTTTGCTATCCTGGTGCTCCTGACTCAGTGGGAATTTCCTTCTAAGGTTCCCAGAGACTGGCTGGGACAACAGCAGCAACAGCAGCAGAAGCAGGAGGTCCATAATTCTTGGGGTGAAATAATCTGCTTCCTGTTTCTAAAACAAACAACTGGAACCGTTGGAAGAATTCAAAGCACTCTCAGAAGATAGAAATGGCTGTGACTTTCCTAACATAAACAAAGAAACAGCTTCATCTGGGAAGGAAAGAAAGGTATCAACCAATCAAAAGCACATTTCCTGCCTGTCCAAAAATTTGTTCTCACAGAGCTCAACCTAAGAAATTAATCCTTTCTGGTGCAAGATTCTTGTATGGCTCATACCTTCAATCTGCTGCCTACATCAAAGGCAGTCACTGGGTATGTAGCATAACAGGTTTCAATGGTTTGGACGACCATAATTACAGTGAGAAACAATTTCTCCCCTAGGGATCCCAAACTTCTTTTGTTTTCCATTTGCAGAGCAGAGGCTGGAGAAAGGCATGTTACTTTAAAAAAAAAGGCCAGATAAACACCGAGGGGGCTCTGTTGTGTAGTGATTTGGGTCCTTCTGGTCTAAATATGTCTACAAAGTGATACTGGAGGAAGATATCATATTTCTTGGAGTATAAGACACACCTTTTTTCCTCAAAAAAGAGGCTGATAATCTGGGTGCGTCTTATACATCGAATACAGCATTTTTTGCCTCCCGAAGCCCCGCCCCCTTCACCAAAATGGCCATGCATACCCTTATGGAGGCTTTCAGAGAGCTCCTGGGGGCTGGGGAGGGCAGAAATGAGAAAAAAATGGGCTGTTCCCAGCCCAAAAAAACAAAAGGAGACCCTCTGGTGGGCTATGCATTCTTATAAAGCAAGAGTTGCAATGGCAGGGACGGGGGGACAATATAATGAAGATAAGCATTTGTATTTCCTAACTGTCAAATTTGAATATGAAAAGTTTGAGTTAATACTGGTAAATGTGTATATCTCTCCAAACAGATCCCGGTATTATAACTCTGAATACTGGATGGGCTTGGAAATTATTGTAGATCAGTGATGGCTAACCTTTTTTGGCTCGCATGCCAAAAGCAAGGGGAGCGCAGGGGGTTCGTGCTCGGGCATGCCAGGGCCATAATGCTGTGCACGTGACCCCAGAGCGCATGTGCGTGCTTCCCCCACATGTGCATGTGTGCACGACTAGTGCTTCCCCCTGCTTTTGGCGCACTTTTTTCACCCAAAAAAGGATTGTTGCCTGTATAAGGGGGTGAGAGACCTTGGTCCATATATCAAACGAAGGACCCATTGGGATCCCCATATCAAAACAATTCCCTTATGTGCATCCAGAACCGGAAAATAACGTTTAACACAGCACACTACTTGAGCAAAATAGTTCGGTTGAGCTCAGCATATGTGGGACTGATTGGGGTAGATTGCAGGGGTGACACTGAAATATAATTTTATCATATTTTATATCTTAAATTATTGTATTTTATTCCAATTCCATTTTAAATCGTATTTTATTCCAATTCCAATTTAAATATGATTTTATGAAATTGTAGTAATAATTTGTTCCTGGAATTTGGAACTTTGATATGGCCCAAGGGCTAATCAATAAAGACTCGCTGTGTGATTCTCCAAAAAACACCCCCAAGTGCTTTGAAGGTACAATTGGGGCTCTCTGTGTTCCTGGTTCATCTGGGTTGGTTGTTCAGGAATTGCGTTTCCAATATGGATATCCCTCCAGAGGCTCCATCTATGCCTTGGCCCAGAAGGGAGACCGCTGGAGTAAGAGGGGGAACTGAGGGAATAGCCAGGGCTATCAAAACACTGAGGAACAGGAGATGGCCCATATCCTGGGCATACCTACTTACATGTTATTCCATTGAATGTCCCTCAGATCCTCCTCTCAGAGCCTGGCTCCTTGGAGGCTCTGGGTTCAGGCGGTTGCTTTCGAATGCCAGCTTGAGGTGCCCTCGCCCACAGCCATGAAGCCATGCTGACCCCAGAGGGGAGGAACCTCCCTTTGGTTGGAAAGGAGCCCACCCTGATTTCTGGACTTGCCCCAGGTGAAATCCCAGGGAGAGGAGGGGGGTTAGCTGTTGTCATCCCTGGCTTATTATTGGCTCTCAGGAGGCTAAAACCTCCTGAGAGCCCTCCCCTATCTGGCTTGGTGGGATGGGCAATTGAGATTATGAAACAATGCGATTGAGCTTGGTTTCCACAGCATCCATCTTAACTCTTTTCCTACTCAATCTCTGAAACTTTAAGCTGCTGTCAGTAGGAATAATTGCTCAAATCACTTTCCAGCCAATGCAAATTCTTCCTTCATTGGGATCACCTTGATTTTGTCATTATACAGGAGATCCCACAGAAGTAATGTCTTCTCTTTATTTATTTAAGAGACCCATCTGGACACCCATCTTACATACCACAGCTGTAGGTGGGTCAGTGCATCATAATAAAATACAAAGATAAACAAAATGAAAGTAACCCAAATGGTACATTATATGGTGCTCACAAAGCAATCTTTTTCACATGATCTTATGGATTACAATCTCAACCTAGGCAAATTTATTGGGGGAAGAAACAGCTGTTTGTAGTGATTTGATCACTGAGGAAGGGGATGGATTGAGGATGGTGGATCTCATGGAAAAGCGTCAGATCAGGGACAACTATTGGAAAAGTGTCCTAACTGACTCTCATTGAATGAGAACATCTAACCAAGAGGAGATACCGGCAGCTACCTTATCTTGGTGGGATGGGCAATGGTTCTCATGGAGAGCATCATACAACTTTGTTGGAGTTTGGTTCTCACAGTGTCCATCTTTCTTTTTTTTTCTGTTCACTCCATCACAAACATACATTTTTAGCCACTATCAGTAGGAATAATTGCTCAAACAATTTCTTAAAAGGAGTCACATTCCTTGGCAGCTGCAGAAAAGCAAATTTCCCTGGAAGACTTCCATGGAGTTTTCTTTATCAAGATTTGTTGAGATGAAAGGGAAGGGAGTTACAACAATTATAGTCATTCTACAATTTCACATTTCAAAACATCTACATATGATTTTCTTTTACTCTTGTATACTATCTAATTGGAAATAACTGATGTCGCCTTTCAAATAAAAGGACATTTTTGACATCTTTAAATATTTTAATGGTTTTAAAGCTCATCTTTTTACATTTATTCTGGCTGTGAGATGCTCCTTTGTGTTCAGGTCTGGCCTCAGAAGGATAATGTAACACTTGGGGATGAAGATGCAGCCCAGCAGACCAGCACTGGAGGTCAGGATGGAGAAGACCTGAACAGCCACCATGTATTTCCCTTTGGTGCTCAGGTAGGTGGGCACAAAAGTCACCCAGACACTGCAGAAGACCAGCATGCTGAAGGTGATCAGCTTGGCTTCGTTGAAGGCCCCAGGCAGATTCCTGGCCAGGAAAGCCACCGTGAAGCAGATGGCAGCCAGGAAGCCCATGTAGCTGAGGGTGATGTAGAACATGACAACGCCCCCTTCGTTGCATTGCAGGATGATCTCTCCAAGCTGGGAGTGGAGGTCAGAGTCAGGGAAGGGGGGAGAAACTCCCAGCCAAATGGAGCAGATGATAATTTGGACTGCTGAACAAGAAAGGATGATGGAGTTGGCCAAGCTCTTCCCCAACCATCTCTTCACTCGGTTTCCTGGTTTTGTGGCCAGGAAAGCCAGCACCACCGTGATGGTTTTGGCCAAGAGAGAAGAAATGGCAACTGAGAAGATGATGCTGAAAACCATTTGTCGTAGAAGGCAGGTGGCTTTCCTTGGTTGACCAATGAAGAGAGAAAAAGAAAAGAAGCAAAGCAGGAGGGAGACCAGGAGGATGTAGGAGAGGTCCCGGTTGTTGGCTTTGACAATGGGAGTTTCCCTGTATTTAATGAAGATGATTAAAACAAGGTCTGTGATTAAAAACAAGAGTAGGGCAAAAGAGACCAGGATGATGCCCAGATGTTCTTCATAATGCAGGAAGGCTATAACTTTGGGAATGCATTGGACTTGGTCCTCATTTGGGTATTTGTTATCTGGACAATTTGTGCATTTTTCTGTATCTGAAAAAAATAAAAAAACAATATTTCTTTAATATTCTGTCTTTTGCATTTCAAGAAATACCTTTTTTGGGACAACAGCTGTTAAGAGGGACATTTTCCAAGATGCATTGTTTAAAAATTCCATGCAAAAAATCGAAAACAGTATTTTCTAAAAAACTATATAGCTAAGGTTCATGAAATTGGGAAAATCCTAGCATCTAAGACTTAAGGTTTTAGGACCTAAAGAACTTCATGGCATCTTGATGACTTGAAAGAGTCATCTTTGAAATCTTCAAAGGTGGAGGTCCTTTTGCACAAAAGGTCACTTTATCTTGGTAGATTAAGATTAACAGAGTTGGAAGGGACCTTGTATGTCCAACCCCCCACCCACCCACCCAAACAGGAGACCCTATACTATTTCTGATAGTACAGTCACTTCTTGAAAGCCTCCAGTGATGAAGCCTCCAGTGATGAAGCTCCCACAATTTCTGTTTCTGAATTTCTGAACTGTTCCCACAGTTTCCATCCATTATTCCTTGTCTGGCCTTTGGGTACTTTGGAAAATAGCTTGACTCCCTCCTCTCCGTGGCAGCCCCTCAAATATTGGAACACTGCAATCATGTCTCCCCTTGTCCTCCTCTTCACTAGACTAGACCTGCCCAGGTCCTGCAACTGTTCATTGTATGTTTTAGGATTCAGTCCCCTAATCATCTTGGTTGCTCTTCTCTGCCCTGTTTCTAGAGTCTCAACATCTTTTGATAGTGTGATGACCAAAACTGGATGCTGTATTCTAACAGATTTACAGAGTTGGAAGGGACCTTATAAGTCATCTAGTCCAACACCCAGCTCAAGCAGAAGACACTACACCATTTCTGACAAATGACAGTCCAATATCTTCTTGAAAGTCTCAAGTGATGAAGCTCCCACAACTTCTGAGGGCAAGCTGTTCCATTGGTTGATTGTTCTCATTGTCAAAAAGTTCCTCCTTATTTCTAGGTTGAATCCCTTCTTGGTCAGTTTCCATACATTATCCCTTGTCTGGCCTTCAGGTGCCTTGGAAAATAGTTTGACCCCCTCCTCTCTGTGGCAGCGCCTCAAATATTGGAAGACTGCTATCATGTCTAAACTAGCCATGCCCAGTTCCTGCAACTGTTGTTCATATGTTTTAGTCTCCAGTCCCCTTATCCTCTTGGTTGCTCTTCTCTGCACTTTTTCTAGAGTCTCAACACCTTTTTTATAGCATGGTGACCAAAACTGGATGCAGTAAACTCGGTGTGGTCCAGTGGTGAGTTTCCAATTTTTTTACTACCGGTTCACTTGTAACCGTGTGCAGAAGCATCCAGGGGGGAGGGCAGGGCCTTCCACCACCGCTACTACTGGTTCACCCGATCCAGGTTGAATCGGGAGCAACCCACCTCTGGTGTGGTCTTACTAGGGCTTTACAGAGTGTATTAGTACTTCTCTTGATCTTGATTATATACCTCTGTTAATGCAATTTAGGATTGCATTGGCTTTTTTGGCTGCCACTGCACACTGTTGGCTCATATTTAATTGGTTGTCCACTAAGACTGCAGGATCTCTCTCACAGTTAATGCTATTAAGCCTGGTTTCACCCAGTCTATATGTATATTTTTATTTTTTTCTTGCCTAAGTGTAGGACTTTGCTTTTCTCTACATTGAATTTCATTTTTTTTAGATAGGGCCCAGTGTTCAAGTCTGTCAAGATCCATCTGGATCTTGAGCCTATCATCTGGGGTGTTGGGTATTAGATGTTCAGCTTTACCATTGTCTTTGTATTTCAATATATCTGTTCTTGTGGAACGAGAACTTTTCTGAATTGCACACTCTTTTGCCCTGTTTTGAGATAACTCTTTTTACACATCTGTAAATATTTATTAATTAGGAACTTCATTCCCATCCTAGAAAACTGCTACATAGACTTGGTCTTCATAGTCTAAGAATCAGCAGATGAAGCAATTTGATTCCATACTGTCTAGATCAGGGGTATCAAATTGTGTTTGACCTCAGGGGGCTGTGGTAGGTGCGGCCAGCTGGGCGTGGCCAGCTTGACGTCACTCCTGTTGGGGGCACCGGCAGTGACCCGAGTGCTTTGCCAGTGAAAATGGGCTCCCGAGCTCTGTTTTCACTGGCAGAGGATTGCAGGAGGCCGAGGCAGCTGAAAATGGAACTCGGGAGCCCATTTTCACTGGAAGAAGCATCGTGAACTGATCTTTCACTCAATCTGGCCCCCGGACCTTGAGTTTGACATCCCTGGTCTAGATTTATCCATAAGTTCAAGAAGTGAATTTGTTATATGTAAATCAGTATTGTACAGATTGTTATTTTTTTAATTTTCCATTTCCCATGCTTTTGGTTAGCTCTGTTTCAACTGAATCCCAACTGTGTATTAGGGGATTTCCCCCCCCCCCTTTTTTTTTTTTGAACCATGACTGGGTTTCCTTTAGGTTGGGGGTGTAGTTGTTCATATTTCACTATTTAACAACAGCAAAAAAGCTCAGAAAGCCCCAAACCTCTCCCTTCAAGATCCTTCAAAATCTTTCTGCTTACAGTGACTTAATAGAAATTGGTTACGCGATACAACTTTTTATGCATCAATTTTGGGGAATGACATAATGTAAATCTGCTTCAGATGAGAAATAGCAATGGACGGAAGATAATTCCTAAACTTTCAAAGAACTGAGATGTTCCTAGAAAGGTAAACATGGAAGGATACATCCAAGCTAAAAAGTGGAAGAATTCTTTCCCTGGCAATGGAAAAGCTTTCACAAGCTGCCTTACCCTCCTATCTCTTCCCAGCCTCTCCTTCAAGATCTTTTGGTTATTCTTCCCTTTAGATTAGAAATTGTGCAAGTTGAAAATAAAAAACAAAACAGTTGAGCTTCAAAGTCTTTTAACATGTACTTTCTTCAGACTGCTCTGGATAAATCCATTTTCACAAAACCTTCCATATTCTTCACCCACCTTCCTGAGTGGAGAAGCTCCCCTCCGGACAAGGAATGCAGTCATAGCAGCAAACTGGCTCTCCTTCTCGAACCCTCTTGACAAATCCAGGATGACAACTTTCCACACATTTGGACTGAGGCAGGGACTGAGCAGAAAAACAAGGAATGACAAAGAATGTTACAATTAACCGTCCATGGAAAATGGAGGTAGAAATGGACCTTAGCCAAGTAGATTCTGGGCTTCACTTAGATAAATATGAAATCTCTGAAAAACTCCAAATTGTATTAGGACTTGTGTTGTAAATAGTTAATCTAAATTAGTCTAAAGTTAGTCTAAAACTAATCTAAATCCGACTAGCTCCAAATTGTGTTGTAAATTGTGTTTAGAATAAATTTATTCTAAATTTAATCCTCCCTTTTAACCACCCTGTAATCCTTTAATTCGGGTAAAGACAAGGCAACTGGATGGAGCTGACCGTTTACTGGCCAGATGCCTTCCTGATGCAACACAGAGTTTGGAGCGGCTATTTTTTCTTTGCGCCTTGTAGAGAAACAGCTGCCCCTCCCCCCACCTCAAGATTGAATTCTCAGCCTTCTGAGGAGGAGGCAAGCGCCTTCAGCAAAAGGCATCCAGGGGCTCTTTATCCTAAAGTTTTATATGAGTAGACAATCATACTGTGAAATAACGGTATATGAAGAATGGAGGAATGCATGTTAATAACATTTATTCTAAACTTTAGATTTATTAAATTCTTACTGTATCAGATTTATTAAAATAGAGGTAAACTGATGAAAGAAAGAAACTTTTAACCAATAGGATCTGCAAAGATTTCTTCTTGCGTACATAAAACATTGAAAACATTTGAAAGTAGTCCAAAACAGTCTCCCAGTTAACACACGAAGGAGAAATACCTTTCGAATTAGGACTGTTATCTTTAAAGGAGATATTGTTTGCTTGTTTGTCTATTTACTTGTTCAGTTCAGCTGTGCTGCTAAAACAAGAATAAAATGGTTCTTTTGTTTCTAGAATTGTAGTGAGATGAGATCATGAAGGTGAAGTCATGAAGATCAGAGGTGGGTTGCTCCCAGTTTGGCCTGGATCAGACAAACCGATAGTAGTGGCGGCGGGAGGCTCCACCCACTCATCTGGATGTTTCTGCGCATGCGCAGAAGCGTCACACATGCCTGTGCCCGAACGTGTAGTAAAAAAATTGGCAACCCACCACTGATGAGGATGTGTCCCTCAAGGGGTAGGTGAGGCATCTTTTGCTGCAAATAATGGGACATGAGCATGAGCCCTGTGCCAGAGAGCGATCTTTCTAAAGTGTTTATCCAAAACAAAGTCCTCTATGTTGAAGAACTAGAATTAGGTAATGCCAACTGGCCTGGATAGGCAGACCCACATTTATCGCTAGTTAAATTTGGAACTTCCTTTTCTCCCCATAGAAACTGAAGGTAGATGACACACAAGATAAACCATGGCACTCCAGGGGTTTTCAGATGAGGAGCTCTCTTCATAGCAAAAGACTAAATCTAAGTAGCATTTCTTTCAATTTGTCCCTCATTAAATTTGATATCAGGAAGGAATCTCTGGATCAAAGGAATTTTCATACTTCAGTTTTCTCAGACATTATACAAACAACACACTAATGTCACTCTGGACAGGGAGACAGGCGGCATATGAATTTGGAGAAGCTGAATTCTAATTCCAGAGCTAATTTTCCCCTGGGACCTCCAGCCAGTCTTGAATAAACTTCTGCTGCATCCAGTTCAAACCTGAACTCAGGCACCGATCAACAGATTTGGCTTCTTCTTCCCTTCTATTTGAGGACAAGGAACAAGTGAACTGGAGACTATCCGTACCATAAACCCCAGCCCTTGATGGCCTCTCTCACCAGGTTTCTGGAGATAATAAATAACAGAGGGGACACAAAATGACCCTCATCTATGTCCCAAAGAATTTTCATTGCCTCCCAAGCAGTCTAAGAAAACTATTGTTCCCCCACATTCAATTCTCAGTGAAGGTCCTCCACCACAGTGAATAGGCTGAGCACAATGGAAATGGTTCCTATCAGGCTTTGGGAAACAGAGAAAACACGCCAATATTTCACCCACCTTGTTGAGCAACTTTAGCCGTGAAAGATCATCTTGGCTGATAAAAAGTCTTCCTCTTTCAAAGCTCCCTGTGTACCGATAGTTGTGACCCATGTTGGGGAGAACCTTCCAGGTCCTGATGACCAGATCTGCTGCTACATCTCCATTTTGATCCAAGTACAGTTTCTTCGTAGAAAGATTGCAAAACTCTTTCTTTGCCAGAAAGGAGTGAAACTAAAATGGAAACTCCAGAAATGTTAAAAGCCAAAATTTTGGTTTCTTCTTGCATGTGGTCTTAAACCAATAAGGCAATTCAGCAACCAGTAGTTAGGCATCAACTCAGGGAACATTCTCAGGCTAATTCTACTGGGAAAATCTGGTGAATATTTTGACATTGAAGGAATCAGATTCATGGGAATTCCTACATCCCATCAGCGTTTATTGACACTTGTTTCAACATCCCTTTTTCTAACCCCTTTACCCTGGGGGAGCCATCTGAATAACATTTAGAGCCATGGTGGTGCAAGGGTTAGAATGCATGACTGCAGGCTACTTCTGCTGATCACCAGCTGCCAGCAGTTCGGCCAGTAGTGGGTTCCTACTGGTTCGGACTGGTTCGGCCAAACCTGACATGGTTTGGGCAGCCTGACATGCTGGAACCGGCAGTGACCCAGGCCTGCCATGCCCCTGAAACGGTTTTCTGGGTGTCGCCATCTTGCTTTTTCCTTCTGCACATGCTCAGAGCAATTTTTATTGCACTGCGCATACACGCACAGCGTGCATCGAGCACACATGCACACCCGCGGCACACCCACAAGCAAACCGGCAGTAGTGACTGCCGGAACCACCCCTGAGTTCGGCATTTTGATTCTGACCGGCTCAAGGTTGACTCAGCCTTCCATCCTTCTGAGGTCAGTAAAAGGAGGACCCAGATAGTTGGGGGCAAGAGGCTGACTCTGTAAACCACTTAGCGAGGGCTGTAAAGCACTGTGAAGAGGTATGCAAGTCTAAGTGCTATTGCTATTTAGTTAAAAAATGAGTAAAAACACCACAAAAAAACTCACAATTCATTTTTAACCTACACAATCCTGTTTTACCATGTTTACAACAAGAGTAAGTTGAATCGCAGCTTGTAAAAAAATCCCTATCACTGTGAACACTATGTGCAAAGATAATTTCCCCCCTCTTGATCCTTGTATCTTGTAGAACAAGAGTTAAGGGAGTATATTTCAGGAATAATACAGACTCATGAGTGGGAGATGGAACAATATTCTAAAAGGGGAAAGGTTTTGATTTAAGTAAAGCTAACTAGACATTACAAGTTGTGCTTGTGGATTAAAGCTACCCAACCTTCTCTGGTAACGTTTCATTTATATAGAAGTTATAATAAGGTCAAAGCCTTTTCACATTTGAATCATTCTTCTACAAAGATCTGACTTGCGAGTATTCTTAGTTGGGAGGCAAGAATTGCTGCTATCTTCAGAAATGAATAACAAAGATTCAGCAAAATTTATCAATCGTATATTGATAAAACAATACTGATAAAATTTGTCAAATAGAATTCTTTATTGGCCAAGTGGGATTGGACACAGAAGTAATTTGTCTTTGCTGCATATGCTCTCAGTGTACATAAAAGAAAAGATACATTTGTCAAGAATCATAAGGTACAACTTAATGATAGTCATAGTGTACAAATAAGCAATCATATCATATTATGAAACGATCAATATAAATCTTAAGGATACAAGCAACAAAATTGCAATCATACAGTCATAAGTGGGAGGAGAAGTGGGAGGAGAACATTGAAGCAATCACATCACAATTAAACATACAAACCAGTAAAGAGATTGTTTATAAAGTCATTGAAAACCAGTAGGTGATTTCTAGTAAGAATGGGTTTGTCTTGATGTAAGATTCCAGGTTAATCTTCTCCCAGGTAAACAGATGGGAATCATGAGCAGAGGAGCTAATTTTAATTTATTGTAAAGCTACATTAATAGAATTTTGCAAATCTGAAAGCACAGATCTCCCACCAACAATTTCTACAGCCTGAAATGTTAGCAAGGATCTTTTCAAAGTTTCTTTCTCCTCCTGTTATGTAGCTGAGGGATCCGCTCCCTCCTTTCTGATCAACCTTATTTCCCCAAGATCATTCCCATCTATCTTTATACTACGTTAATAAATTGTGCAAATTATTTTGATATAATTTGATTTCATAAAAGTTATTAACATCTTCATGAAATCATAATTAGAATCCTAGTTAAGTGAAGGTTGGATGGTGTGATAATTAACTGGGAAAAGATTATCTTAAAATTGTACTCAAATAATTTTCCCTGTTCCTCATAGAGATATGAATAACAATTACTCATTGCTCAGCTATTCTTCAATATATTCATTAATACAGGCAGATAGAACTGATATGATGTTGCATGATTTATTCCAATTCTTAGACAAAGCTACTTAGATCATTTTGTAAAAATTCCTAGCTTCCAGAAAAAATATTTCTCAATAGAAACAGGTGCATAAATAAAATTGATTAGAAAACTACCTGAAAAGTATATTTAGCAATTTGGACTTGACAAACTATTTTATCTCAAATAAAAATAAATGGATGGGAGCTCCAATGTAGATATATCATTAAAGTTTAATTTGTACTTTTATTGATAGTATTAAATATGCATAATGATCACTGATTATAATAAATTGGTGGTAGTACCTAATTTATTACCATAGATAAGTAATCATAACATTAACTTGATAATTTCTTTAATGATGCATTGGAAGAAGGATGAGGGATAAAACTTGAGAGGAATCTTTATGAAAATGATTTGTTGGAAATTTGTGGCAAATTCTAATATAATTATAAGAAATTTGCACTGAATTTGTATACAGTTGTATACTGTTGGTATTTAACCTCTGATAAATTTTCAAAGATATATAAAGAATGCAAAGAAGAGCCACAAAAATGATTAGGAGGCTGGAGGCTAAAACATATGAAGAACAGTTGCAGGATCTGGGCATGTCTAGTTTAATAGAAAGAAGGACTAGGGGAGACATGATAGCAGTATTCCAATATCTCAGGGGTTGCCACAAAGAAGAGGGAGTCAAGCTATTCTCCAAAGCCCCTGAGGGCAGGACAAGAAGCAATTGGTGGGAGCTAATCAAAGAGGGAAGCAAAATAGAACTAAAGAGGAATTTCCTGACAGTGAGAACAATGAATCAGTGGAATGACTTGCCTCCAGAGGTTGTGAGTGCTCCATCAGTGGAGGTTTTTAAAAAGAGCTTGGACAGCCATTTGTCTGAAATGGTGTAGGATCTCTGGCTTAGATAGGGGGGCTGGACTGGAGGATCTCTGGGGTCCATTCCAATTCTATAATTGCGTTCTGTTATCCTTTCTTTGATCATGTGTCATCAAGCCCAAAGAAAATGCCTACCATGGACCTCACCACGTTCTTAAGAAGTCTGTAAAGGGGGCATGCATAAGTGCACCAGCTTGCCTACTGTGCCTGTCCTACTGTCCCCATTTATCTGTGTTTTCTTTGTTCATGTTTATGTTCATACTTATACCTGCCATCTTGTACATGTTTGATAAACAAATCAATCAAAAAATGGTATAGGACCTCCTGCCCTGAGCAGGGGGTTGGATTAAACGACCCCCAAGGTCCCTTCCAGCTCTATTAGTCTATGTTCTATATTCTAACACCTTTTCAACTAACAAAATCTCAGTTGGAGAACAGAGGATATTCCAATACCTGAAAGTTGTTACACACAAGATTAAGATGCTTTCTCTTTGCAACGTTATTCTCTGTATAACTTTTGGAATATTATGCCATGCAATAATTAAATTGGCCAAAATGCTTTCCTTTTTTTTTAACCACAAAGAGGTTCAGATGGTTCTTCTCCGTCTCCTTTGGATGATTTCTAAAAGGTAACTACATTTGATGGCTCCCTGTCAGTACTTCTTACCTGCCATGGTTGCAGCCTTGGAGCCCCCAGCCTCTCCCCGACCGTCTTCCTTCTCCTCCTCTTCGATCTGGAGGAATAGGCAGCATTCAAGGCCTGGGCCAGAATGTTAATGAAACTGTACAAATAGGGGAAATTTACGATCCGCCTCCTGTCCCTTTTCTCCTGGGTCTCCAGTGGGGCTTTCTGGGTGCATCTTCTGCGGCCTTTGACAGAAATGACGTTCTTTGGAAAAGAACAGTGAAAATAGTGATCTTCAATCTGGGGTTCCAAAAATAAATAGGGTTCAAAGGGATGATATATTTGCCTATGTTTCTCTTGAAAACCAAAAGCCCAAAAACTATGGACGTATTTGAGAAGTTTGTGCCTTCTAATTGCGAAATGGCCCAAGACTGACAAGATCCAGACTTTCCCTTCAGTGGGTCCTGGGAGGCGCCTGAGTGTCAAATGGAAAGGAAGAAGTCTTTCCCAAATGGAATTATATTCTATGAAGTGAACAAAGACATTGACTTGTCTCCACTTAGAGAGGGCAACCTTGAGGAGTGTTGTACGACCAGTTGTTGAAAATTGCTGTGATATAACAATGCAAATTCCATTCCTGACAAGCATAGGCGTTAAGGTCCTCGTGAAATTTGCTCCCTCCGCTGTGTCTGAAGCAAAGAGGCCAATCAGGGTCCATCTGAAATGGAGGAGCAGTTGAACAATGGCTGGGTACTGGATCCCTTCTTTGGGGAACATCAGGTGGAAAAAGGGGAATTGACTTTTATCAGCCAGGGTCTCTGAAACAGGCTCAACACTGATCTGAAAAAACAAGGAAGAAAGCTGTTATATTTGGGGTCAGATTAAGTGACAGAGTTCCAAGTAGAAAGCAGAACTCCAAGACAGGTAGGTTCCCCAGAGAACAATTTTATTGGATACATTGTATTGGCACAATTGGTGAAAACTGACTCTAAAATTTCTCACGGTTTTCATCTAATTAAAGAGAAAGTTTTTCCCCTTTCCCCAGGTCATCAGTCATATGGTTCAATAGAGGTCCTGGCCAGTTGCTTGGTTACTTGGCTCCTCCTCTCCCAGCACCTGTTCGAATGACCTTGGTTCCCACAGGTAAACCTTTTGTTTTGACTGTAAAACCCCAGTTAACTATTTTCCTTCCCCTCCCATCTAGTGGCAACTCTGAAGCCTCTCAAAGATGGCCCCAACCAGGTTCGCTTCCGGGTTGACATTAAGTCCCAAATGCCAAATTTTATTAATTCCAATTTGGTTACATATTAGAATAATGTATTGTTGACTAGCCATTGAGTCATAACAAAATGTGCAATATAGAATACAGAAAATTAATAAGTTGTATATAAAAACAGAATGCAAGAATAAACTAAATATGAAAGAATAATACAGAATATAAACCATTTCTGTATCACCCTTACAATTTACCACAATCAGGCCCACATATCCAGCTGAACTGTTTGCTCAAATAAGGGGCTATATGATATATAATTATTTAATTCTGATGGCCCAGGGTATAAATAATTTTAATATATGGATCTTAATAGGTCCTTTGTGTGATGTTCTGTCCAAGCTACTGATTTCTCTCTTTCTTAGACAATTGGCATTAGGAGAAAGGGAGATCACATCTCCTAATACAATTTGCCACTTGTACAATCCAAGATGTGTTTAATTGAAATTTTACAGTTCTAACACAGAGAATTTTGGGGGCCTTTCAGATTCCATTGCTTTCATTGAATACTTGTAATTATGCATACTGCTCTTAGAGAAAGGGCAAATTGCATAAATTCCCAATTCAGTTTTGAGGGCAGCAGCCTGAAGTCCTTTTATCCTGCTCAGATGCTGCGATTGGGTTTGTTCCAGGAGTGAAATACTGTATATCAAGCACCAAACTTCAGTTCGATATAAGAGTTTCCAGGTAATTCTGGCATTATATTCTTTAATAAATGGAAAGAAACCTGGGTAGTTTAAGCAGTAAAGTCACTTGGTTCCTTTCTCTAAGTGGCTCCTTTGATGATGTGGGAAGCAATATCTAGTTTCAGTGGAAATTACCCTAAAGTAAGGAAAGGTGTTACTTGGCTCACAATGAAACAGGCAGCTATGGATATGGTGTTGTCTTCCAAAGGTTATAACATTTGACTTTATCAATAATCATTAACTGATCAGTGGGAGCAAAGTTGTTTTAGCAGCCTACACAATCCAATTCATGAGTATGATAAAAATATTATCAGTGCAGACCAACGTGTACCAATTTTTATTTAGCACATTTATTTAGATCCTTCTGGTAAGTCATTAATATGTAGAGAGAATGGTTCAAATACACACCTTGTCTTCCCCTATGGAAAGTATCAACTAGATCTCATGGCTCCATTGAGCCCAAACCTCCCTCTCACACAAGGGCTGGGAGAAAGAGCTTAGATCAGGGCCAACAGGCTGAGCTCCATTTTAAGGGCAATCAGTTTTACAATACAATACAATACAATAGTAGAGTTGGAAGGGACCTTGGAGGTCTTCTAGTCCAACCCCCTGCCTAGGCAGGAAACCCTATACCGTTTCAGACAAATAGCTATCCAACATCTTCTTAAAGACTTCCAGTGTTGGGGCATTCACAACTTCTGGAGGCAAGCTGTTCCACTGATTAATTGTTCTCACTGTCAGGAAATTTCTCCTCAGTTCTAAGTTGCTTCTCTCCTTGATTAGTTTCCACCCATTGCTTCTTGTTCTACCCTCAGGTGCTTTGGAGAATAGTTTGACTCCCTCTTCTTTGTGGCAACCTCTGAGATATTGGAATAATGCTATCATGTCTCCCCTAGTCCTTCTTTCTCTTAAGCTAAACATACCCAGTTCCTGCAACCGTTCTTCATATGTTTTAGTCTCCAGTCCCCTAATCATCTTTGTTGCTCTTCTCTGCACTCTTTCTAGAGTCTCCACATCTTTTTTACATCGTGGCGACCAGAACTGAATGCAGTATTCCAAGTGTGGCCTTACCAAGGCATTATAAAGTGGTATTAACACTTCACGTGATCTTGATTCTATCCCTCTGTTGATGCAGCCTAGAACTGTGTTGGCTTTTTTGGCAGCTGCTGCACACTGCTGGCTCATATTTAAATGGTTGTCCACTAGGACTCCAAGATCCCTTTCACAGTTACTACTACTGAGTAAGGTATCACCTATACTGTACCTGTGCATTCCGTTTTTGTTGCCTAAATGTAGAACCTTACTCTTTTCACCATTGAATTTCATTTTATTAGATAGTGCCCAATGTTCAAGTTTGTCAAGATCCTTCTGTATCTTAAGCCTATCTTCTGGAGTGTTGGCTATTCCTGCCAGCTTGGTATCATCTGCAAATTTGATGAGTTCCCCATTTATTCCCTCATCCAAATCATTGATGAAGATGTTGAAGAGTACTGGGCCTAAAACAGAGCCTTGGGGTACTCCACTGCATACTTCCCTCCATGTAGATGCAGTTCCATTGAGAACTACACGTTGAGTGCGGTTGGTCAGCCAGTTACCAATCCATCTGGTGGTGATGCTGTCTAACCCACATTCTTCTACTTTATCTAGTAGTAGGTTATGGTCTACCTTATCAAAAGCCTTACTGAAGTCCAAGTAAACTATATCAACGGCATTCCTCTGGTCCACTAATTTTGTCACATTATCAAAGAATGCAATAAGATTAGTCTGGCATGATCTGTTTTTGACAAATCCATGTTGGCTTTTGGCTATTACTTTGTTTGCTTCTAGGTGTTCGCAAATTCGTTGCTTGATTATTTTTTCCAGAATCTTTCCTGGTATTGAGGTTAGGCTGATAGGTCTGTAGTTTCCTGGATCTAATTTTTTCCCTTTTTTGAAGATGGGAACCACATCAGCTCTTTTCCAGTCCTCTGGTAGTTCCCCGGTGTTCCAGGATCTCTGAAAGATATAATTCAGTGGTTCTGAGATCTCGTCTGCTAGTTCCTTCAGAACTCTGGGGTGTAATCCATCCGGTCCTGGTGATTTGAACTCATCTAGGGTAGACAGGTGCTCACTTACCATTTTCTTCCCTATTTCAATTTGTGTTCCTAATTTTGTGGTGCTGCTTTTGATAGGTTGGACTGTTTTATCCCTTTGTGTAAAGACAGATGCAAAACATGAGTTAAATAGTTCTGCTTTCTCCCTGTTGCTTGTCACCTTCTTGCCACTTTCTCCTAGCAATGGACCAATTGTTTCCTTAACTTTTTTCTTGTTTTTAACATGTTGGAAGAAGCTTTTTTTGTTAATTTTTACTTTTGTGGCAAGCCTTTCTTCATTGTGAGCCTTAGCTTTCCTCACTTCATCTTTACAGGCTCGGGCTATTTGCTGATATTCTGCCTTAGTTATGTCCCCCTCCTTCCACTTTTTATACTTACTTTTTTTGTCTTTCAGTTTGTCAGATAGTTGTTTATGCAGCCATGCTGGTTTCTTTTGGGAGCTGTTGTTTTTCTTCTTCATTGGTATTGTGTTAGACTGGGCTTTTCTAATCTCATTTTTCAAAATTTCCCAAGCTTCTTGAGTTGTTTTCCCCTCGAGGATTCTCATCCATGGAATTTTTCCCAAGCTCTCTCTAAGTTTATTGAAATTAGCTTTCTTAAAGTCCAAGACTCTAGTTTGACTTTGTTCTACTACTTGTGTTTGGATAAGGTTGAATTCTAATATTGCATGGTCACTTGCCCCCAGGGTTCCTATGACTTCAACACCTTCTATCATTTCCTCTCTGTTAGTGAGAATTAAGTCCAGTATGGCTGATCCCCTTGTTTCCTTCTCTACTTTTTGGAAAACAAAGTTGTCTGCTAGGTTTGTTAGGAACCTGTTGGATCTTCCACTTGGTGCAGAGTTTGTTTCCCAGTTGATGTCAGGGTAGTTAAAATCTCCCATTACTATTGTGGTGTGCTTCCTACATACCTTAGTTAGCTGACTAGCAAAGAGTTCATCTTCTTCCTCTGCTTGGTTGGGTGGCCTGTAGTATAGACCTATGGCAATGTCATTTCCCCCACAACCTTTAATATTGACCCAAATGCATTCAAGATAGTTCTCATTATTGTTGTGCTCTATTTCTGTAGAGACATAGTTATTTCTTATATATAGTGCAACTCCACCTCCTCTTTTATTTGGTCTATTTCTTTTAAATAATTTAAATCCTTCTAGCTGTATGTTCCATTTGTCAGTTTCATCCCACCAAGTTTCTGTAATGGCAATAATATCATATCTGCCCTCTTTTACTTGAATTTCTAATTCTCCCTGTTTATTCCTCATGCTCTGTGCATTGGTATATAGACATTTGAGTCCATTTTGATTGACCTTGTGTTTACTGTCTACATAACCTGTATTATGCCTGACTGCCCCTATTTTCTTGCCACTTGTGTGATTCATGCACATGGTATGACAATCACTATTACATGCTTGGTTTTGCTTGACAGCAGGAGTGATAATCTTACCCACACACACATCTATGTTACATGCATTTATAACCCTATGAATTTTAGTTTGCTGGGGACAGAGATGTTCTGTATCTATTAATTCTCTGTCCCCGCTCTTCAGTTTAAATGTTTATCAAGAAAATCTGTGAATTTAATGCCAAGTAACTCAGTTCCTTTCTTGGATGGGTGCAACCCATCTCTTTTGTACAGTTTTTCATTGGACCAGCTACAGGCTTCATGACTAATAAAACCAAAGCCTTCCCTTTTACACCACTCCTTTAGCCAAACATTAAACTCTGCTACACGCTGGCGCTTCCCTTTTTGTTCCTTATATACAGGTAAAACCTCTGAAAAGATAAGCCTACAACCTATACTATTAAGTTCATACCCCAAGTTCTGGAAATCATTCTGCACAGAAAGTACATCTTTCTGGGATAGATCATTAGTGCCAAGATGTATAATAGCATCAACGTCACAGTCCTTACTTGCATTCTTGACTATCTTAAGAATACGCCTCTTGTCTCTGCTGGCAGTAGCACCTGGCAGACACCTGACCTCTTTTAAAACCTCCGTATCCTCTCCTAAATTAACATCTCTTACGATTGAATCACCAACCAGAAGGTGACTTCTCTTTTTACATACCTTGATCTTCTTCTGCGACTGATGTGTGATACCTGGTTCCCCTTTTTGCCTTTCCGAAGAAAGTTCTTCGTTTTGGACCACGATCCCCTGCTTATTTGAGTCATCATTATCACAACTGCCTTGACCTATCTCTTTAGTGTCCCCATTAAGGTCAGCAAGGGCACTATATCTGTTTTGCTGGGTCACAGCAAAAGCTTTGGGTTTATGGTTCACAGCTCTCAACCTGCCAGATCCCACAGTTGTCCAGACAGCTCTTCTCCTGCAAGATCTTTGTGGTAGAGGGGGCTGATAGTGTGGCTTCACCATAGAGTGGAATGGCTGACGTAGACACCTAGTTTCTGCTTGGAGAGCACAGATTACAGATTCTAGATAGGTAATCTGCCTATGTAGACTCGTAATTTGTTTACAAAGGGGACAGTATCCAAATTTGAAAAGAGTACTGCGAAAGACAGGTGCAAAACAGCTATTACATTGAACTAAGCCAGTCATTTTGAAATAAATAATATTTCCCCATAATATTTCTCCTTTTACTATGTCAAAAGCTGCACTAACATCTGTACTCAGCAAACTATGATTTACTCAAATGACATTTTGTGATTAGATATTTCAAGACAAATATGTTGGCAATATTAGATTATTAATGTATGCATTGTTCTTCTGTAATGAGTGCACTTTTATTCTGTACACTCTTCCATTTACTTCAGAGGAACAAGGCATGCATTTTAGCCACAATATATACTAGATTAAGATACATTAACAATATATACTAGATTCACTGTCCTGTAATTGCAAAGAGTCACTTTTATTCCCACACACAAACACAGACACAGACACACACACGTATATTCTGTGTGTCTGTGTATACACACATACTATGTCCAACTGGATATCATAGATATTATTTATATGTAAAATGAACATATCAGTAGAGGGCCCCACAATTTGGGAAATTTTTTGAATATGGAGAAAAGCAGCTCTTGAATTCCAGAGAAGATAAGGTTGGATCTATCACTCACCAATCACCAACCCACTCAGGTAAAGAAATATACACAAACCTGTGGGACTTTGTAGGTGCCTCCTAATGTTGACATCTGGATGGAGATGTCCCTGGCAGCTGCATCAATAAGAGCCAGAAGGTTCTCCTTCCTTCCACAGCCGTAGTTGGGGACATTGGCTTCTCCAGTGGAGAGAATGTCCAGCAAGGCATCTGAAGTACGGAAGGTGCTCAGATAGTTGTCATGGATGTTGTAGCCAAGTGTGAGATTGTGCAGGAGCTGGGAATTCTTGTTGATAAATTGAACGGCAAAAATGAAGCGTAGGATTTTAAAAAAACCAAAAGAAAGCCTATTGTAAAAAAAAAAGGTTCATATTATTATCAGCAGCAACAGCAACCAATTCTTTAAAAAAAAAAAAACAATCCCCATTGTCTCCACAAACCTCCTGAGCCTTAAGCCAACATTGATCTAAAACCAAGGAAGTGATCAATGCAACATTGTACAGGGAGAGGAAAATAATGTCAATTTCCTTCAGGATTTATTTCAAACCCATTTTTGGATTTGAGTCTCTTCCACAAAGTTAGGAAGAAGAAAGCCGTAGCAAAAGAAGTAATGAAAGAAATGAGACAGGTCTTGTAATATAGGACTAGGTGAAATAAGAAGGAGGGTGTTAGAATTGCAAATGCAGGGAATCCAACTCTGTCATTGAACATTGATGATGTTACCTACTTTGGGTAATGAAATGTCTGCAAGAAAACAAGGAAGCTCAGAGAGCCCCAAGGAACCCCCTGTCATTCTAAACGACTTACGGATGAAACTGAATAGAAGGAGCACTGTTGAAAGGGAAGATTACACTCAATATTTCTGTTGCAGTGGTGACTATACCAATGAGATGGTCTCCTGGGCTGTAATAGCTCCATGGCTGTTTTCCACCCTGGTGCTTCAGACTCAGCGGGCATCTCGTTCTCAGCTTCCCAGGGACCGGCTGGGACACCAGCAGCATCAGAACCAGAAGGTCCATAATTCTTGGGGCTGAATCAGTTCCTTTCCCAATTCTTAACAAAAACAAGAAGGCGAGTTAGAAGAATCCAAAGCTCTCTTACCAGAGGGAAATGCTAGTGACTTTCCCGATTCAGACAAAGACAACGCAAGCTTCACCTGAAAAGAAATTTCAGACAGCTGCTGCCTCTCTGAAGATTTGTGCCACTCAGAATTTGACCTAAGGAATTTATCCTTTTCTGATGAAAGGACTCCTCCGTGTTGCTTCGGTCTGATATTTACAGTGAAGACAATCACTCCAAGAAGGAGCAGGAGAACTTTCATAGGGCGGGTTGGTGATTATTACTGGGAGAAGCAATTTTTCCAACATGAATCCTGAACCACGTTGGAGGATCCATGTGAGGAACTTAGTTGGAGAAAAACATGCTTGTGAAACACCCACAGAAACACTCCTGGGGCTGTCGTGGTTATGGCCGTTCTTGCCAGGACATGTCCAGGAAGTGATTCTGGAGGAAAATGGTTCAACGTCCAGGGAATGGCCTTCTGCTGTCCTTCATGGTTGGACCCACCTCACTTGGGGTCTTGCTTTGCTCCAGGTGGGACCCCAGGGGAAAGGAAGGAGGGTGGCTGTTTGTGCTTTGTTACAGGCTCTCAGAAGGCTGCACCGGTCCTGCAGTTTGTCTCAGGGTGGCTGTGTGAATATTTTCCCAGCCTTTCCACATTGTGGGAACATGATCCTTGCAGGAAGAAAAGCATCCCTAGGTTGTTCCAGTTATAAACTATGCTTCAGCTTCTTTCCACCGAATTAATGTCCTTAAGGATTCCTGTAATACATTGACCCATCGGCCAGCAGGTTCAGCCCCAGAAAACAAATCATGGTTAAAAATTGCAACTGTGAAGGCAGGCATTGGGGAAGTGACCGGGTTAAATGGGTTGTAGGTTCATTATATCACAAGAGCCAGTTTGTCACTTCTCAGCTGTCCTTCTGCTCTGGTGCTCCCAGCCTATCCATTGTCCCTACTTTCTAGGAATAATGTGAAAAGCCTGTGGTTGGTGTGTGTCCTCTTCTGATTGACAAGGATATCTCTTTTGTTAAAAGAGCGAGAGAGAGAGAGAGAGAGAGAGAGGGAGGGAGGGAGGGAGGGAGGGAGGGAGAGAGAGAGAGAGAGAGAGAGAGAGAGAGAGAGAGAGAGAGAGAGAGAGAGAGAGAGAGAGAACTCCTTAATTATCTGGGATCCTCCAATGTTCAATATCCCCCTCCTGCCACCATGATATTGGGGGGGGGCATGACTTTGGGTTTGAACCTCCCCCTCCTTGGAGGTCCTTCCGTACTGAGACCCCCATCTTTGGGGGGAAGAGTCCCTGACCCATTGGGTCTCCTTCTGCCACCCCCTCCCTTCGTGACCCCTCAATTTCTCCTCTCTGCCCCCAACAGCCCTCTGGGGGCCCAGGAGACAATCGGAAGGGAGACACTCCCCATTCAGGTCTGGCTTTGGCAATCAGGAGTGCAACCAGCCTGAGGAGGGGTGAGAAGGCCCAGGGGAAACTCCAGGGTTTAAACCAAGATGGATCTTATTCAAGGTGCCAGAAGAAGAGAGAAGGTTCCACACACAGAACAGGGTTTTAAAAAGGAGTGAAAAAACCCCCACAATTCCAGCTACATCCATTTTTCTCCTTTGCCAGATTTCCCTCTTTCTACAGGAAAGAACTTTTCTGCCCTCAGAGAAATGTTCTCATTCTCATCTACATGGATCTGGTTTCTGCACTATGGGGATCTTTGTGTGGTAATGAAGAGATCCTGTCAATAGATCCTGGTAATGAAGAGATCCCATCTTCTCCCTGCCCCTCCCTGAAGCTGCTCAGGAGTCAAACAGGCCCCTTTGCAAAGGGAAACGGTCTCTCCTCTCTCTACCCCAAAGGCAGGGAAGGGCTCCCCACACTCTCGCACATCAGAGGCAGTGGGCCCGCCCAGAGGGCCTCGCAGGATCCCAGGCGGGAGGGACCCAGCACGGAGCCTCGCCGTCTGGGAAAGGGCCCCTGTATCTTCCTGCAGGAGCCCCTCCATTTTGCCAGGGCTAAGCTGAAGGCAAAGCTGGGCCTTGGAAGGACTTTGGGAGGCAGCCAAGAGACTCCTGAAGGAAGACGTGAGGGAGCAAAACTATTATCCTATTTCCCCCCAAATAAGCCCTGCCCTAAAATATTTAACCGCATGCACAGCCGCTCCATTTCCTTGGGGGGGGGGGGGGAACATGCGCCCCACATGCACCTGCCATCCATGCAGAATGGCCTCTCGGAGGCTGCTCCCGCAAACCCTAGCTCCTGTGCCCCTTCTCTTAGTGGCGGTCGCAAAAAGAGCTGCAGGCCCAGCGATGCTAAGGCTGGCAAGAGTGTGCCAGACACAGAGACAGAACCTCCAGCCCTCTCCAGATCAGCTGATCCACGGGCCAAGGTTAAGGGGTCTCCTGCACCTCAAAAATAATAAGACCTCCCCGAAAAAAAGGCCAAGCGCTTATTTCGGGGGTCAAAAGATAATAAGACCCTGCCTTATTTTCAGGGATGCATGGTACAAAATTGGGCCATAAAGTGCAGGACCCTACAAAGTTTTAGCTGTCTCCCTCACTGCCTATAGGGGGCAGTCTTCAGCTTGGCCTTAGGTTCTACCTGGCCTCCACAGGCAGTGAGAAGGACAGCTAAAGTTTGCAAAGACCTCGCATCCTCTGTTTTGTTGCCCCAGTCCCTTTTTGAAGATGGTTCCTTTTCCCTCATTGAAGAGATAAGTATTAGAATAATGGAAATATGGAGTTGGAAGAGACTTTAGAGGTCATCTGACCAATCGCCCACTGCAGGATCTACTAGACTAGAGCGTATTTCTCAACCTTAACAACTTGAAGATGTGTGGACTTCAACTCCCAGAATTCCTCAGCCAGCACTCGCCATCCTCCCTCTGCTGGGTCTTTTGACACTTTTAGCTGTCCTTCTCACTGCCTGTAGGGGCAGCCTAGACTGAGTATGGCCTTTAAGTCTTAGCTGGTCCCCACAGGCAGTGAGAAGGACAGCTAAAGCAGGAAATGACTCCGCAGCGTCCTCCATCTTGTGGCCTCTTTCCTGAGGGGATCCTTCCTCCCTTCATTTTGAGGGGGGAAAAGATGCAGGGAGATGTTCACTCTTCTCCAGCCGGGAGTCAGAGAGGGTTCCCCAAAGGGGGAGAAGAAGACCAGTAGCCCCTCCTGGTTCTTTTGAGGGAGTCCCAGAGGATGCCAGGGGTGGAGGAGTCCCACAGGTCACCTAATCCGACCCCAGCCCAAGCAGGGGCCCCGCTGCCCTCCTGGAGCTGCTCTTCCCCTCACAGCTCCTGTGCGGCTCCCTTTTGGGCAGGCCAGAGGAGAAGGAGGAGGAGGGAAGGCCAGGACTGCGGGCCCTTTGGGGAGAAAAAACTCTCTTTTGGGTCCAAGAAGCTCCAGAATGAGATAAATAGGAATTTTGCAGAATGAAATGTTGGGTTTATGCCAGAAAAGCCTTAATAAGCAATTCTAGGTAATCTCTCTGGACTTCTTGACTTTGCACAGCCACAGCAGCTGAGAGATACTGCAGTCTGTACAATATAATCATGAAATGTGACCTTCCACACATGGGGAGCCCCAAATAGATAACCCGGTCTTCAAGGCTGTCTGAAAGGCCAGCGGGCGGGGGGGGGGTCTATAAACCTCATCCAGATGCCTACAGCCCCCAAACTCGTGTCATTTGATGGGGTGAAAATTGTGCCAATTCAATAACTCCCTAGTTACCCATGATATAGTCCGCTGGCTGTCACTTTTCTGCGGGGGACTGATTGCCTCCTTGGTGTTAGATAACAGGCAGCAACAGAGTTAAATGGCATCAGTGTAGAGTTAACTAAACTCCATAGTTTGTGGTGCATTTCCCCCAGAATTCTCTGGAGACAAAAGACCATGCTGAAGCCCAACAGTTTCCTTGTTATTATCCTATCTTTCTCCAGCATCACTTTCTGAACATGTCCTGAGAGGAAAGACCACAACCAATAGAGCTAAGTGTCCCCAGGGATATATCTGTGGCTTTTCACTAAATTGCTTTTCTCCAGTCTCTCCTCTGCGCATGGGGCCCAGAAGAAGTTCGTGATCCCAAGAGGAGAAGTTGCTTCTCCCTGTAATTATGACCCTCTGGGACTTCTGCTGTTTCTGCTATTTTGCATTCTTCCAAATGTTCCTGTCTTAGAAACAGGAAGCAGATTGATTCACCCCATGAATTATGGACCTCCTGCTTCTGCTTCTGATGCTGCTGGTGTCCCACCCAGTCTCTGGGAAGCTTGGAATGAAATGCCCACTGAGTTTGGAGCAACATGATGGAAAGAATCCATGGAGCTATTACAGGCCAGGAGACCATCTCATTGGTATAGTCACAACTAAAACAGAAATATCACCTATAATGTTGCCTTTCAACATAGCTCCTTCTATTCAGTCTACTTCGTAAGTCATTCAGAATGATGGGATTGCATTCCCTCCATTTGCAGTTCTAACACTCTTCTTGTTTTCTTCTTAATTCACTTCTGTAATGCAGGACTTGCCTAATAAAAGACTCAAATCCAAAAATGGGGTTGAAAAAAACCTGAAAAAAATCCAGATTATTTTCTATTCCTGGTTCAGTCCTGAATTCATCACTTCCACATAGAATTTTTGTTTAAAGAAGTGATTGAAACAGTTATAGTTGCTTCAGTCCAGCACATTTCTATTGTTATATAACTGGTTATTTGTTTTGGGACAGTATTGTTTTAAGGCTCATTGGGGCTGTGGAGACAGAGAGGATTAAATTTTAAATAAAGTATTATTGCTTTTAATGGTGTTAACATGAACTTTTTTTACAACAGGTTTTCATTTGGTTTTTCAAATGCCCTACGATTAATTTTTGCCATTCAAATGGTCAACCAGAATTTTCAACTCCTGCATAATTTCACACTTGGCTACAACCTCCATGACAACTATGCGAACACACTTGGCACTTCAGAAGCCATGATGGACATGCTCTCTACTGGAGAAGGTAATGCTCCCAGTTACAGCTGTGGAAGGAAGGACAACCTTTTGGCTCTTCTTGATGCAGCTTCCAGGGACATCTCCATTCAGATGTCAACATTAGTAGGGACATACAAAGTCCCACAGGTTTGTGTATGGGTTTATCTATCTGGTTAAGTGAGGGTGTGTGCAGTGGTGAAATTCAAATTTTTTTACTACCAGTTCTGTGGGCATGGCTTGGTGGGCATGGCAGGGGAAGGATACTGCAAAATATCCATACCCTTCACACTCTGGGGCCAGCCAGAGGTGGTATTTGCCGGTTCTCCGAACTACTCAAAATTTCTGCTACCGGTTCTCCAGAACCTGTCAGAACCTGCTGAATTTCACGTGTGTGTGTGTGTGTGTGTGTGTGTGTGTGTGGTGAGCAATTGATACAATCAAGTTTTCCATGGAGTTCAAGATTGACTTTTCATCATTTTGTGTTCCAAGGCAGGGAGTAACAGACGGCTGCTAGACGTTAATCTTTATTTAAAAACAACAGTAACTGACTAAGCCGAGATACACGATCTCCAGGTGACAGCAATTTATACAAACGCTGACAGTCGGGGAACCAATAAAAGGAAGGTCTACGCGCGCCACCTACTGGTGGATCGGCTCAGTACACAACACCCCTTTCCCCTGGTTCGCGCAGACGTAGTCCCGTAAATACCCGGGACGCTGGCGCACGCGCAGCGATCTTCGCGGGGGAGGAGTGTCTGTGGTTGACGTAGGAGGATGGCTCGGTCCAGAAGGCAGGCGGAGCGGTTCCAGAGGCCCCGCCCCGGAGGTGCACCAAAATTACACGATAAGTCTGCAGATCTAAACGTGGTGGGGGACACGGGTTCGGAGCTAGCTGCGTTGTTGTCGTTGGGCCGGCAGGCGACGTCGCTAGGGCCTAGTCTACTCGGAGTTGATGGTCTATCCGGAGACCCATCGTCAGTTCGCCGCCGCAGCTGATCTATGTGGTGCCGCCACATTCGTCCGTCGCCGAGTAGGACCCTGTAAGAGCAGGGCCCCGTTATGTCCGCAATACTTCCGGGTACCCACTTCGGATCACCCGCGAAGTTCCGTGCAAAAACCCTCTCACCCACCCGAAAAGCCCTAGGAGGGGGAGAGGTAGGAAGAGGGGAAGAGGAATACAGAGGGTGTAAACGGTCCAGGGTGGTCCGGATTTTCCTGCCCAAGAGGAGTTCAGCAGGACTTTTGCCTGTGAGGGGGCATGGGGTGGAATGCTGGGAACGCAAATAGGTAGTAATCCGGGAGGATAAAGGAAGATTAACCATGCGGGCAAGTGATTCCTTGGCGGAACGCACAGCACGTTCAGCCAGGCCATTCCCCGCAGGGTGAAAGGGAGCGACTGGGGCATGGCGAATACCCAAAACTACAAGGAATTGTTGGAATTCCTGGGAAGTGAACTGGGGGCCATTGTCCGAGACAATGATGTCCGGCAACCCATGGGTGTTGAACAGTGAATTAAGGATGCGGATAGTGGCCGCGGAGGTGGTAGAGGGCATAGGAAAAAGTTCCACCCACTTAGACCAGGCATCTATGACAAGGAAAAAGGAAGTGCCTGCGAGGGGGCCCATAAAATCTATATGGAGACGACTCCACGGAGCCCTAGGATGTTCCCACTCGCGAGCAGGGGCGGAGGGAGGGGCGGGACGGACCTGTTGGCATGGGGTGCAGCGCTGCACCCAAGCCGTAATGTCTGCATCCATGGAGGGCCACCAGACATACCCCCTGCCCAGGGATTTCATCCGGACTATGCCTGGGTGCCCTTCATGGAGGCGTGCAAGCACAGACTGGCGCAAACGGTCAGGAATGACCACGCGATGGCCCCATAGGAGGCAACCCTGAAGCGCGGAGAGCTCTGTGCGGCGCCAGTAAAAAGGGAGAAAACGGGGTTCAATAGAGGAAGGAGGCCATCCCCTGCGAACATAGTTAAGGACAGCAGAAATGGTGGGATCAGAGAGAGAGGACAGGGCTATATCGGAGGCGGTAATGGGCAGATGGAGTTCGTCCAGGAGGTGGATGGACTCGTTGGGAGCTGGGTCGGAAAGAAGCAGGGGAAGCGGGCAGCGGCTAAGAGCGTCCGCGTGGCCCATGTGGCGGCCGGGCTTATGAATGAGGGAGTAATTGTAAGCAGAGAGAAATTCCGCCCAGCGCGACATGCGAGGGGAGAGGATGGGAGGAGTAGGGCGATCCCCTGCGAGGATGCCCAAAAGAGGCTTGTGATCCGTAAGGAGGGAGAAAGGACGGCCGTAGAGATAGTGGTGGAAACGTTTTACCCCCGCAACGGCGGCCAGCGCCTCTTTGTCCAGCTGGCTGTAATTCCGCTCAGGCTTGGACAAAGTGCGGGAGTAAAAGGCAATAGGGGCTTCCGAGCCATCAGGGTAAGCGTGGCTCAGAACAGCCCCGACGCCGAAGGGGGAGGCGTCGCAAGCAAGGAGCAGAGGAAGGGACTGATCGTATTGTGCCAGGACAGGTGGACGTGTGAGAGATTCCTTGACAGCCGCGAGTGCCTGCGCTTCGCGGCTAGTCCATGTCCAGGCGGCAGAGCTATCTAAAAGCCTATGGAGAGGCTCTGTGAGGGAAGCTTTATGAGGAATGAAAGAGGAATAGAAGTTGAGGAGGCCAAGAAATGCCTGCAACTCAACCTTGTTAGAGGGCGTGGAGGTGGAGAGAATGGCGTCTATTTTGGAAGGGGAAGGATGGACGCCATGCCGGTCAATGAGGAAACCTAAGAATTCAACAGAGGGAACACCAAGCTGGCATTTGGAGGGTTTAAGGCGGAGGCCAGCTTTATGGAAACGCTGTAGGACGGAGCAAAGAACTTTGGCGAGTCCTGATTGATCCTGAGCAGCGATCAGGACATCGTCGAAGTAGGGAGTGACGCCAGGGATCCCATGGAGCAACCGCTCCATGAGACTTTGAAATATGCCAGGAGCAACACTAATGCCAAACTGGAGCCTTTTACATTTAAAAGCGCCGCGGTGGGTCACGATTGTTTGCGCAAGCGCCGTGGCATCGTCAACAGGGAGCTGCTGATACGCTTGCGCAAGGTCCAATTTAGCAAAAATCTTGCCCTGGCCGAGCGTGTGCAGAACGTGTTGCACAACTGGAACAGGATAGGGATGGGCTTGAAGGGCCTTATTGACAGTTGACTTAAAGTCCGCGCAGATCCTTACGGATCCGTCGGACTTCAAGGGGACGACTATAGGTGTCTCCCACGAAGAAAAGTCCACAGGTTGAAGCACCCCCTGGGCAAGAAGCTTATCAATTTCAGCGTCTACCTTTGCCCTTAAGGCAAAAGGCAGACGTCGGGCTTTGAGACGGATAGGAGCAACAGTAGGATCAAGGTTGAGGGAAATAGGAGAGCCCGTATAGCAGCCCAGAGAAGAAGAGAAAACATCAGAAAATTCAGAAAGAAGGGAAGAAAGGTCATCCCCAAGGGAAGAAGAACACCGGGTAGAGTGGATCCCCGGAACAAATAGACCGAGAGCACGGAACCAGTCCATCCCTAGTAGAGAAGCTAGGTTTTTTTTTTACAATTAATAATGGCAGACGCCCACTGAAAGAACCGTAGGTAACAGTAGGCGTTGCGCAACCCAGCAGCGGAATTGGGTTGCCCTGGTAGTCTCGAAGACGGCAGCAGGCAGGAGTTAGGTCACGTGTTCGGAAGTTAGGCAGAAGAGAAGAGAAGGTGTTCCAGGACATGATAGAACGGGCAGATCCGGTGTCCAGTTCCATGGAGCACGGGCTGCCTTCGATCTGAAGCGAGAGATGGATCTTACCACGTTCTCCCTGGGAGGAGGAGGAAGCGTCGACGACCCATTCCGGACAAGAGTCGGCGATGTCACCTAGGGAGAGAAAATTTTGGCGCCTGGCAGGGAGAGGCGGCAGGGCTGGCCGGTAGATAGAAGGCACCGTAGCAGGACGGGAACCAGGAACAGTAGAGCGGCAGACATTTGCTAAATGGAAACGGCAGGCTGAGCGCAAATGGTGGCCGCCGCAGCTGAGGCAATTCCGTGTATCTTTATGGCTCAAAGATTGCAGGCGGTCAATCGCCAAATCTAAGTCAGTTTGAAAAGAGTTAGAGGCGACAAGCTGGTTGGTAGCTGAAGAAATAGCTGGAGGAAAACGCCTCTGGTCAGGAGTGGATTGACCTGCCATTTCGTAAGCGCGAGCCTCATCGACAGCATTCTTCAACGTGAGGTCTGAGCGGGAGAGAATGCGCCGGTGGAGATTAACATCCTTTAAACCATAGATGAATTGCTCGAGGAGCGCTTCGTCTAGGCCGGCGAATTCACAAGTAATAGCGGCAGCTCTAAGCGCGGCTAGGTACTGACTTATAGATTGTCCATCTCGTTGAATGCAGTGGCGAAAGTCTTGGCGCCTGGCAAAACGTGAGGGCGCTGGCTCATAGTGCGTTTTAAGTTTTGCCATGAGAAGCTCCCATGGCATGGTATGAACAGGGGTGGGGGCAGATAGTGCCCTTGCTGTGGCAAACATTTCTGGGCCACAGTAATTCAAGAAAATACCCCTCTTACGTTCAAGCGAGAGATTCAGCAGGTCATGGGCTTGAAGAAAACATTCAAACCGTTCCATAAACGCCTCCCAGGATTCGGCCTCAATGCGGAATGAAGCGAAGAAAGCTGTATTAGCCATAGTTCTTATGGTGTGAGGTTCAGGTTCGCTCACCTTCGTCGCCAGTTTTGTGTTCCAAGGCAGGGAGTAACAGACGGCTGCTAGACGTTAATCTTTATTTAAAAACAACAGTAACTGACTAAGCCGAGATACACGATCTCCAGGTGACAGCAATTTATACAAACGCCGACAGTCGGGGAACCAATAAAAGGAAGGTCTACGCGCGCCACCTACTGGTGGATCGGCTCAGTACACAACACATCATATTAGTGAATATGTCAACTATGTTCATGTTCAAATGTATCATAAAAGTCCTGAAGAGCAACAGGGTCTCTGGAGAGAACTTTCCACCAGCTATTCAACTATTCAGAAAATATCCCTAGTTGTGGGGCTCTCTATTGGCATGTTCATTTTCTCATACAAAAAACAACTGCCATATCCAGTTGCACTGAAGTTGAAAATAGGACCATGTACATATATCGGTAAAATGAAGACCCAGGACCCACAATATGCTGACTCGGTGAACTGCTTAGAGAGGGCTGTAAAGCATTGTGAAGTGATATATGTCTAAATTCTATTGCTTTTGCTATTGTTACTTATGTTTAAAATGGAACAAAAGGGGCTCTAGCAATTACAGGCAAATTAATCTAATAGATATTGTGGCTAAATATACATGCTAAGTTCTGCTTGAATAGGGTTAAAGACTGAATAGAAGTGGACTATTTGTAGATGAACAAGGTTTTGGTAGAAATGTGTATATAGATAATCTAATCACTCAATATGTCAGTCAGATAAGCAAGAGTTTGCTGGCTGAATAGATCTTATTACAGCATTTGACACAGTAAACAGAGAAATATGATGAAGGAAACTGATTGCCCTCAAAATGGAGCTCAACCTATTGGCCCTGATCCAAGCTCTTTTTCCCGGTTCTTTTTTGAGAGGGAGGTTTGGGCTCAATGGAGCCAGGAGAAGAAGGAGCGATAGTTACCAAGGGGGAAGTGGGAGGTACATATTTGAACCCCTGTAATCTAGATATTAGTGATTTACTAGGAATAAAAGACTTTGAAGTAAACATGTCTAACATGCTAAATGCATATTGGAACACTCTATTTTACACTAATAATATGATGTTATCATCATACTCATATGTTGGATTGTATAGGCTGGTAAAAAGACTTGGATTGGATTGTCATAATAATTCTCTGATTATTAATAAATCAAATTAAAAAGTTATGATCTTTGGAAAATGATGTGACAGCCATAGAAGTCTATCTGATGGTGAGTCAATAGAGCAAGTAATGCTTCTCCTTACTTAGAGAAGTTTCTCTGAGACTGAATGTTGGATCCCTCATAACCAAAGGAGCTCATGTAGAGCAACAAGGTGAGTGAATCTAATGCTTAAATTAAAACTATCTATTCAACTTCCTCAGCCCCGATCATTAAAATATGCATCCAGGTTTACCCCTGTGTTCTTATATCGAGCTGATGTTTGGGCCTTCAAACATTAACCACTACCAGGACAAACCCAATGACAGCATCTGAGGGGAATCTTGGGGTGCATAAAAGGACCCTGAGAGCTGCATTGGGAATTTACACAATTTCTTCTTTGTTTAAAATTAAATAATTATTGGTGTAAAATTAAAACAATGCAAAGTAAAAGACTCCCAAAATTGTGTCTGTTAGAAGAGACAAAATTTCAATTAAAAACATCTTGGAATGTATAACTGACAAATTATATTAAAAACCATAATCTCTGTCTCTTATGTAGCTGGAGAACAAGTTAACAAGATTGCTACACAAAGAATCTGCGATATAGAAGCAGAAAAAGATGTAGAAATCCTCAAAATAACATAATAGGGCTCTTTATTGGAACAAAGCAATTCAGTTAACATCTGCACGTGTCTCTGATTGCACAGATTGTAGGAGTAGTACAGAAATATGATTTGCATTTGTATTTTCTTTTACTCAGTTTTTTGTATACCACTCTTGTTAATATTCTGTCTTTAATATTTTTAACAATGGATAATCAACAAACTATTCTAACATGTTCATTAGAACAAAGTTGAATTAATAACTAATATTTTGTAGTCAATATGACCCCAACTATAATACATATAACACATCTTTATTTCTTTTTCAGATCAGTGAGAGAATTGCTTCAGAGGCTCTGGGTGATAAAAGCAAATTCCCCTTTTTCCACCAGATGCTTCCCAAAGAAGGAATCCAGTACCCAGCAATTGTCCAACTGCTCCTCCATTTCAGATGGACCCTGATTGGCCTCTTTGCTTCAGACACAGAGAATGGAGAGACTTTCATGAGGACTTTCACTCCTATGCTTGTCAGGAATGGAATTTGTGTTGTTATATCACAACAATTCTCAACAACTGGTCATACAGCACCCCTCAGGAATGTCCTCTCTAAGTGGAGACAAGTCAATGTCTTTGTTCACTTCATTGAATATGATTCCCTTCCATACAGAATTCTTCCTTTCCATGAAACACTTGAAAATTTGCCAGGACCCATTGAAGAGAAAGTCTGGATCCTCACAAATTTTGAATTATATGTGATAAAAAAGCACAGACTTCTTAAATGCATCCACAGTATTTGGAACTTTGGCCTTATGGGAAAGAAAAGACCAAAAAATGATGCCTTTGAAACCCATTTATTTGTCGAACTTCAGTTTGAAGATAAGTATTTTCACTGTTGTTTATCAAAGAATGTTTTTTCTGTCAAAGGCCGTAGAAGATGCACCCAGAGATCCCCACTGGAGACCCAAAAGAAAAGGAACAGGATCCAGATCCCAAATATCTCCCATTTCTACAGTATCATGAAGACTCTGGCCCAGGCCTTGAATGCTGCCTATTCCTCCAGATCAAGAAGGAGAAGGAAGGAGGGAGGAAAGATCTTGGGGTCTCCAAGGCTGCAACCATGGCAGGTAAGGGGTCTCAATATGGATCCATCAAAATTAGTTCCTTTGGTGAAGGAATGTAAAGGAGAATGAGAAGAACCATCTCAACCTATTTATGCTACAAAAAGCCAACAGATTTGACCAATCTAACCGCTCAGGAGATAATGTTCCAATGAACAGTTATTATGACAGATAAATTTTGATATTAAACACAGCTAATTTAAAAGTCTGTATGCAGTTTTAATTAAATTTCTGTATGTATGGATTTTTGATTAGCATCATGGAATTTTGCCTTTATAGAGGGAGACTCTGAGACCATCTGGCCCAACTCTCCTCTCTGCAGGAATCCCGGTTAAAGTCCTTGCATTAAGAGAACCGGTGAAGGGGAGACTGAACTCTCATTCGTTGACTCAGCTCTCAAAGGGCTCCTCCTTTTAGGAAGTTTTTCCTTTCATTCAGCCAGAATCTCTTCTCTTGTAACCAAATTCATTTTTCCTTGTCCGACACTCAGGAATAATAGAGAGCAGACCTTAAGCTTGTGTGTAACATCTGTCATGGCTCCATTGGAGTCTGAGTCCAAGAAGGAGGAGGAGATGGAGTAATGACCAGAGGAGCAGGATAAAGAGTCCTGGATCCCTGGGGCCTTGGAAGGATTGCCAGCAAGGGAGAGGAGCACAGGATGACCAGGGGAGGGGAAAAGAAAGGGCAGGCAGCAGAGCAGAGGAGCGACAGAGCAATGACCCCCCCCCCCCTTGATCCCTGAGCATGGAGAATGGAGAGGAGGCCGGATCAACGCAGGGCAACACGATGACCCGGGAGGAGGACGCCCCACTCCTCTTCACAGGGCTCACCTGGGGAATGAGATTTAGGGAGACGCTGTTGGGAGGGGCATTTGTCGGGAACAAGTGTTGCTTTTTTCCAATCTCATGTGCTGCTACCGATAACTGGATTCTTTGCTGTGCTTGCCTTGTTTGTCTTGCCGGCCTTGCTTGCCTGGCCTGGCTATGCGTGAGGGGACACAATTATACTCCAGGTTGTGCTGCAGTCCCCGTGAACTCTTCCTGTGCCAAGGGCTCTCGGAAACCAAATTCCCTGAACTGTGGCTCCTCTCAGAACTCTGCTGCTCCTCTGGACTAATAGCAGCCAGGACCTATCGGAGGTGGGTGTTTAGGGGTTGGCTCCTGGCCTTGCAGTGAACAGTGGGACTTTTGGGGGAAAGTTGGAGCAATAAAGGACTGTTAAGCCTTCCTTCTGGTTGTGTTGTTCCCATGTCCAGCCCCAGGCCAGCATCACACTATCTTTCAGTCATTGGAAGAGTGCTGCATCCTCCCTTCTCTCCCTTCTCCAACTGAGATATTTTCTTAGTTGGAAAAAGTGTTCCCAGACTCCTTTTGATTTTCAGGTCTTCTCCTTGTTCTTTTTTCACAAGACGAAGAGCAGCTCCTTTCAACTCTTTTTTCCCTTCCCTAAAACTGATCCAGGTTTTTGCAATATCTTCTTCAAATCTGCCTGCAAGGGGACCTGGTACATCCTGAGATTCTTATGGAGTTGTTTGCCTTCTTTCCATGAGTCTCTTTACTGCTGACTCACATTCAGTTTGTAATCAATTAGTATCTTGAGATTATTTTGACAAATATACTCACCATGTCTGCTATCCCTCATTCTTTTCCAGTGCACCATCAATGTTCTTATAGGACTCCATTGTTTGTCACGTCCTAGTTGCTAAAAATCAGATATATTTCTCTAGCTTTTTACTCATGAATCCCTCTCTATGAGGAAAACATATTTTTCGGTAAACCTGGTAATGTTTAAATCAGATCAAATTAGCTTTGCCTGAGAATTGTTATTAATCTTGCATCAAATCTTGCATGACAAAGATTTATCAACTCTACTGCATAAATGACAACATAGAAAAATGGATGGCCAAGGGCAAACTGTTATTCATAACCAACCAGTCTGATGAGAAAGATTAACAATTATTTGAGTACCATTTTATGACACTTTTTATCCACTTCATTATCATAGCATCCACTCCAGTAAACTAGGTTTCTAAGCACATCACAATATTATTTTTTAAAATACTTTATTGAAATCCAGTTCTATCACCAGAGTTCCCATAATCTATTTAGCTAGTGTAATGATATGTGAGAATGACTTTTGAGGTGAGGGGAAGAGAGGCTGCCTAGGGAAGAGAAGAGAATCCTGCAGCTGCATAATGGGAGAGAAAGAAACTGAGAAAGGATCCTCACTAACTTTTCAAGCTGAGAAAAGAGTTGGTGGGAGATTTGTTCTTTCAGATTTTCAAAATTCTGTTAATGTTGCATTACAATCAAGTAGAATTAGCATATCTGGAGATGTTTTCTATCAGGATGACCAGGAAGAAGATTAGCCTGACAACTTTCTTCTTGATCAACCCATGCTTTCTGTGAATCAACCTGTTGTTTTCAAGGAGTTTATGAATAGGCTTTCCCCCCTCTGTTATTCATTTTATTTCTAACCTGCTCTTGATTATTCTGTATAATTGGCCAATTGTCTCAATTATATTTTCTCAATGTATGCAGTATTTTGTTAGACTATGATTGGCAAATTTTGCTGAAAATTCTTTATTCACTTATTAGCATAGAGGTAACATCTATTGTTTTAATAAAGGATATTTGCAAGTTAGTCAACTGTAGAAGGGATAAGAAACAAACTGTTCTGATTTTGAAATTCCTGGATGTTCCCATTCTA
The DNA here is from genome assembly GCF_964273705.1 of Natrix helvetica. Lineage (NCBI taxonomy): Eukaryota > Metazoa > Chordata > Lepidosauria > Squamata > Natricidae > Natrix > Natrix helvetica. The sequence goes on from NC_138551.1 coordinate 131,717,726, forward strand.
GTTTCATCCCTTTCTGGAGAAGAATGAATTTTGCAATATTTCCCACTTTAAACTCTACATGGACCAAAATGGAGAAATAGCAGCAGATCTGGCCATCTGGGGCTTCTTGGTTCTCCCCAAGGAGGATCCCAGGAAAGAAGTTCTGGCTATTTTTGAAAGACAGAAACTTGTTCTCAAAAAAGATGGTCTTTCACAGCTAAAGTTACTAAACAAGGTAGGAGAACTTTTGATGTCATTTTTCTGTGTTCCAAACCCTAAAGAACCATTTCAAGTGGGCTAAACCTGGCCCCCAAGGTGCTTAACCTTCACTAAGAACTGAATTTGGGGGTAGAAACCTGATTGTATTCTTAGACTTCTTCGGAGACTTCAGTACTATTGCATTTTGTGCACCATCTACCATTCAGTATCTCCATCAAACTGGAGAGAATCCACAAGGGCTACAGAATGTCTTATTAGGTGTGTTGTTCCTTGAGCGCAAATAGCAAAGAAGAAGCCAATTCTGCTGTTCGGGGCCTGAATGAAGGCTTGACATGAATCACATGAAATTGACTCAGGATTGGAGGGAGGTCCTTTTGCTCCCGTTGGGGAATAAGCTTCATCTTGTCCTGCTTGGGGAAAAGTGTCCCCTGAAAGGGCAGGTTCATAGCCCTTAAGATGCCCTTAAAAAGCACCAGACCTGGTCAGAGTGAGCCATGCTTCTCTTTGACCCCCTGGGTGGAGAAATTGGCCTTCCGCTCCTTGGAAGGAGCTCCAAGGCTTTCAGTCCACGATATCACAATGGCTGTGCTGATGTGCCCTGACCCAGACAACGGACGTACTGAAACAAATGTTTTTCATCTGAAAACCACCCGAAGGCCATTGTTGATCTTGATTGTCACCTACCTTACATATCTGGGGGAGAAGGTGTCACCAAATTTAACTAATAATAATTGTGAGTCTTTCTCTCCATGTCAGCTGGTGTCCTGTAAATGTAGTTCTTCAACAGAAAGGAAATTGCCTTGGATATCTACCGGGGCCTCGGAAATGTCCCTTTCTGACACAGGATTCCTTTTCAAAATGATTCCTGACTTCCCCTGTTTGAGGCACATGGTCTCAAGACCTCACCTGCATCTCATCTTACTCCAGTTCGAGAAACTGGGCAGTCAGTTTTAGCCTTAGTTAACTAGCATAGCAGACATATAAATTGAAGAAATAAATATACAAATCAACAATGAGCTTTTCCTTTAAAGTTGACACCATAATTTGTAAGGAATTTTTCCTTTATATCTTTACTAGGATATGGATTTGGATTTGTTTCAAGTGTTTCAATGCTCTACGAAGTTTTATGTTGTCCTGAAAAAAAACGTTTTCCAGATCCTACTAGTCAGAAGCTTCTTTCTTCATTACAGTTTTATTCTATTCTAATAGACTAGCATATAATAGAAGAAAAAATTAATAAATCTTTTACAATAAAGTTTATTCTCAAATTTAATATGAGTAGATCATAAAAAATCATGACAATGTGTGTTAATAAGATCACAAAGAGGAACCCACTGGTTGTTACTGAATGCTTAAATCTTTTCTCAATTCCATACCCCCAGACTTCATTAAATAGAGAAGTCCCTTATTGCAATGTTGGATGCCAAAAGAAAAAAGGAGGAATTAAACAAAAAAAAATCTTCCAGTAGTTATAACTGCTACATCTGTTTGAAATGGACCAGTGATTTCATATTTACCTAAATGGGGACTAGAGATTACTTAGTTAATGTTCACTTCTACCTCCATTGTCCCTGGATGGAGACTCCTAACACAATTTTTGGGGCATTCCTATTTGTCTTGCTTAGTCCCTGCCTCAGTCCAGATGTGTGGAAAATTGTCAGCCTGGATTTGTCAAGAGGGCTCGAGAAGGAGAGCCAGTTTGCTGCTATGACTGCATTCCTTGTCCGGAGGGGACCTTCTCCACTCAGGAAGGTGAGTCACACTGAGGAAAATGGGAGGGTTTGTGGAACTGGATCCATCCAGAACATTTTCATGAAAGTGCAAGTTTAAAAAGTTTAAAACTCAACTGTTTTCTTGTTTATTCAAAATGCACTATTTCTTAGGATATCCTCCAATTTTTATTTTTAGAAAACAATATTTTCAAATTTTCCTGTGGAATTGGAAAGCATTGCAAATCTTGGAAACATCTTGGAAAAGAAAGTATTTCTTGAAATGTAAAGTGACAGAATATTTTAAAAATATTGTTTTTTGGTTCTCTCAGATGCAGAAAAATGCACCAAGTGTCCAGATGACAGATATCCAAATGATGAACGAGTCCAATGTACCCCCAAAGTTATAACCTTCCTGCCTTATGAAGAACATCTGAGCATCATCCTGGTCTCTTTTGCCCTGATCTTCTTCCTAACCACAGGCCTTGTTTTAATCATCTTCATTAAATACAGAGAAACTCCCCTTCTCAAAGCCAACAACCGGCACCTCTCCTACATCCTCCTGGTCTTCCTCCTGCTTTGCTTCTTGTCTCCTTCTCTCTTCATTGGTCAACCAAGCAAAGCCACCTGCCTTCTCCGACATATATTGTTCAGCTTCCTCTTCTCAGTTGCCATTTCTTCTTTCTTGGCCAAAACCATCACGGTGGTGCTGGCTTTCCTGGCCACAAAACCAGGAAATCGGGTGAAGAGATGGTTGGGGAAGAGCTTGGCCAACTCCATCTTCCTCTCTTCTTCTGCTGTCCAACTTGTCATCTGCTCCATCTGGCTGGGAATTTCTCCCCCCTTCCCTGACTCTGACCTCCACTCCCAGCCTGGAGAGATCATCCTGCAATGCAACGAAGGGGCTGTTGTCATGTTCTACGTCACCCTCAGCTAAATGGGCTTCCTGGCTGCCATCTGCTTCACGGTGGCTTTCCTGGCCAGGAATCTGCCTGGGGCCTTCAACGAAGCCAAGCTGATCACCTTCAGCATGCTGGTCTTCTGCAGTGTCTGGGTGACTTTTGTGCCCACCTACCTGAGCACCAAAGGGAAATACATGGTGGCTGTTCAGGTCTTCTCCATCCTGGCCTCCAGTGCTGGTCTGCTGGGCTGCATCTTCATCCCCAAGTGCTACATTATCCTTCTGAGGCCAGACCTGAACACAAAGGAGCATCTCACAGCCAGAATAAATGTAAAAGCATGAGATATAATACCATTATTATATTGGAAGAATTGTTAAAATTTCTTTTATGTGAAAAAAATATTTTCTTTCCACTTTGGTAGTATGCAGGAATTAAAGAAAAATATGTGTATATGTTTCTTCTTTCAATAAATCTTGCTGAATAGACCTCTGAGAAGGTCAATGAACCTGACACTGTATAAAAAAATCATTTCAGCCATTGTTCCTACTGACAAAGGGCTAAAAGGGTGAATACATATGTGAGAGAGAAAGTAGGAAAAGAGATAAGATGGAAGCCGTGGGAACTAATTTCAAGCATGTTAATCTCCATGAGAACCATTGGAATAACAGAATGAGCTGGAATGCCATGTTTGACTTTCTCTCAGCAGGAAAGCAAATCTTCATTTGCTGATTTCCTGATAAAAACCCTCTTTGCAGAAAATGTTGACTACAAATGTTGTCTAGGGTTTCACTTTGGAGTTGTTTTTACTTAATTGTCTACCTCTAAGAACTTCGCACTCTATTTTTTCTTTATTTCCTCATCCAGGGAATTAAAACAGCAACATCCAAGGATATTCACACCCTTTAATTTCCCACTCTACAATTCCTACCTAAAGTGTTTTCTCTGCTCCTCTTCCAAGCTTGTCTTGTCTGTGAAGGGCTGGAGAAGATGTCCAGAGAAAGGGGACCTTGAGACTCTCCCCAGGAGGAGGTTGGAGGGATCCTATCTAAAGGCAGCCACATCATTGACCAGGTCACAAACCTTCAATGCTGCATAAGATTCATCCAGGTCCAAGAAGGGGGAGAATTAGGGGGTGGGGGACTTTGAGGTTTCTAGGACGAGGCACCCATGGAAGCTGTTCTGCTCTCCAACCACAGAGATTTCTGATTAATTAGAAACCAATTTTTATGTTTCAGAATTGCTATTGTAATAATACTTTATTTACAGTCACAGACCAAAACACGACCACTACAAAAGAGACACAGCAGCCAGTCACCAAAACCCCAACTAAGGGAGGATTCAGCTCTCTCCTCTAATGGTCACAGCTCTCAAGAAAAACCTGGAAACCTGAGAGGTGATGTACGAGGAGACATCCCCAAGGCAATGCACAAACAAATCACAGCCATCAGGACCAGAGGGGACAATTTCAGGAAGAGACAGTAACCTAGATCTGTCCGCGCTATACATAGGGCAAAATAGAAGGACATGCTCCGCTGTCTCAACCTCGGCTCTGTCACAAGGGCACAGCTGCTTATTAATCGGGAGCCTCTTGTAACGACCATCCAGAAGTGCTGAGGGCAAGACATTGAAGCGAGCTAGGGGAAAAGCTCTTCTATACTTGGGAATGGTTAGGGTATAAAAATAGGAAGCCATCCTCAGTCCATAGTTATTAACTTGGTTGAGAGTCAGGGGGGAGCAAGTTTTATTGGCTCTGGCTCATAGCTATTGTAAATCAATGTCCACGAGCCGTTGGACTATCCTAAATTGGGCATCCTTGAGGTCTTAGTTTCCCAAGGCATCCTCTGTGAAACCTAGCAGATGAAGTTTCTTCAGCAGCTCTTTCTCCCAGCGAGAAATATGGGAGTCCGTGAACACCAGGGAGAGGTAGCTGCCAGGAACTGCCAGAAAGAGCACCCGAAACCACCATTTAAAGGTGTTTATCCAGGCCATACATTCCACCGATCGAATGCCTAGTTCCAGGTATATCGGGGCAAAACCAACACAAGGGGGAAGACCCAGAAGTTTTCTAAGGAAAGCAGCCTGGGTTCCTTCAATGCAATCCTTGAAGCCCCGTATCCATATGGGAATGCCGTAAAGAGTTTGGGCCAGCGTTTTGGCTTTGTAAATACGTAGGGCAGAGGGAATGAACTGGCCACCCTGGGCATAAAAGAATCTTAAAATCTGCTGATGACTACAGGAGGCCGAGTTCAGCACCTGGGTTCGATGTCTAGTCCAGGCACCAGTGTTCTGAAATTGAATACCTAGATACTTAAAATGGAAAAACTGCTTAACAGCATTGCCACTGATATCCCAGTTATACAATTTCCGGGCTCTAGTAAACACTAGTACTTTTGATTTATCATAGTTAATAGTCAAATGGTTTTCAGCACAGTAAGACCCAAATGCAGAAAGTAATCTTTTCAGTCCTGGCCTTGACAATGAAAGGAGAACCGCATCATCAGCGTAAAGAAGAAGTGGGATCTTTGTAGTTGTCAGCTTCGGGGTGTGGGACTCAATATGTCCGATGTAACCAGCCAGGTCAGATAAAAATATATTAAACAGAAGAGGAGCCAGAACACATCCCTGCCTTACTCCATTCTTAATCGGGATAGGATTAGAAAGTTCTCCCTGCAGACCACACCTGACCTGGCTGGAGGTCTGATTGTACAAGGACCTAATTAAGAACAGCAAACGTCTGTCAATAGAACTTTTAAGCAGTTTTGACCACAACAAACCCCTAGGGACTGAGTCAAATGCTGACTTTAGGTCAATGAAAGCAATGAAGAGTTTGCAACCTGGTATAGTAGTATATTTGTCGACCAGGTGCGCTAGGGCAAAGCAGTGATCTAGTGTGGCACAGCCCGCTTTAAATCCAATTTGTTCAGCACCAATGATATTGGATTCCTCAACCCAAGTGAGGAGTCTGCGATGGAGGTATTTGGCATCCAATTTCCCAATAATGGAGAGCAGGCTTATGGGGCGATAGTCAGCTGGGTTGTTTCTATTTCCTCGTTTAAAAACTGGCACAATAATTGCTAAGCTCCAGGAGGAAGGTACTCTGCCAGAGGAATTAAGAATTGCTATTAATTGCGATTCGAATCCCTTTGCAAATTCCAATTTAAGGAGAGAAGAAAAGCTCTGATGGATCAGGCCAAGGTCAGTCCAAGATTCACAGTGACCACACAGAGGCCTCTGGTTCTCCCACAAGCAGAAGATGGCAGAGATTTAGGGCTTTGCCCAACATGGAACAGGCATTTTCCCACAATTTCACTTTCTTTCATCAAACCACACAGTATTGGGCACTCGGCCATCTCACATTCTAGGAATCCCCAATTCTGGTATTCGACAGTAATCTGAGAAAACATTTTTTAAATGTTCACACCCCCAATCAATAAGTACTGAGGCAGGATTGGAACTCAGAGTCTCCTGGTGAATGGCCCAAAGAAACCCAGCTAGCTTTCTTGCTTAAGATGGGGCTAGAACTCACCATCCCCTGGTGATTATCTAAAGTCACCTGACCTGCAATCATGTCAACAGCAGAACTAGAACTCTGAGCCTCCTGGACAGTGGCCCCAAACTCCCCCAGTTGGCTTTCATACCTAAGGCAGGTCCAGAAGTCAGAATCCTCTGATGATTGGCCCCAGGGAAACCAAAATGGCTTTTATTTTGAAGGTGGGATTAAATCTTCAGTGTTTGGGGCAAAGTCCCTCAGCTGGCTTTGATCCCCGCACCCTCCTCAGGCACTCCTCACCCCCCCCCAACGCAAAAGGCTCCTTCAGCCGCTGCGCCTCCTGGCTCCCCCCTCGCCTCGCCCAAACAGACAACTGTCACTCAAGCCCCTGCCCTGCCCAGCTCCCTCGCTCCCAGGTTGGGTAAGGCCACCCCAGCAGGCGGTCTGCCTGAGCCCCCTGCCCTCCCACTGCCTTGGCCTGCGGATGTCCTCCTGTGGATGGTCGGAGCGCAGCAGGCGAGAGAGGAGTCAGGAGCGCCTGGAGAGGCTTTCTCCCAGCCGGACTGCGGGGATCGAGGCCACGGCCGGCCCTGCGCCACTTCCCTCCCAGGCCGAGCCGGGGCCCCGTCTCCCAAAGGCTTAGGATGCCCCTGTCAAGGAGAGCTGCAGGGGAGCCCAGGAAGCAGGCAGGGCGAGCACCTGTCTCTGGAGCTGCGCGGCAGAAGTGCCTGGGCAGAGAGGCGGGCTGCCCCGGGGCTTAAACTCAGTGCCACTTCGCCTGACGCAGCCAGGCCAGGCGGAGTGGCGGGCGGTGGGGAAGCCCTTCTTGGGAAGAGTGGATCAGCCCCACAGGACTCCAGCTGGGGGCTCCAGGGAGCCTCCCAAATTTCTCTCCCTTCCACGTTGCGACGAGTCGGGCAGGGGAGAAACAGCGCCAGCTGCGCGCTTGCTGCTGGCACTTTGAGGAGGGGAAGAGCAGCAGCTGCACCAGGTTGCGCCTCTCGGAAGCGGGGAGGGAGGGAGGGGAAATCAATCTTCTCTGGGGGGAGTTTTTTGCCTGCCTCCGCGGTGCTTTTAAAGCAGCTGCAGATTTGAACTGTCCCCCCTTCCCCTCCCACGACCTCAGAGGACGCCCCAGCTTCCCTTATTTCTCCCCATAAGTCACTCCCCGCATCTTTCTCCAACCAGGCACAATGCGGATGACGGACCTTCTGCCTGGCAGCTGCCTGCTGAAAGGTCAGTGGAAGGGCAGCCAAAGGGCCCCGACCCTCTTCGGCCACTTTGCCGACTGTTTGTTGGGCTGATGCCCAGGGGCTCCCGGACCCCCCCTCCCCAGCCCCCCCTGCCTATGTGGACGTTGTAGGAGGGGGGCTGTTGGGGGAGGCTCGGCCCTTCTCCCCCCAACTGGAGGCAACAACCTCTGGGGAAGGGGAGGCTCCGTCTGCCTTAGAGTCAGTATAAAAGACGACCCTCTCCAGACCCAGGTGGGCCGAAATCTTCCATCTCTCAGGCTTCAGTTGGGCCCGGTTCCTCCCCTTGCAGACCTTCCCCGCCTCCAGTCCCTTTGGGAGCTCAGGAAAGCCTCGCCTGGCTTCTTTTTCCTCTACTTCCTTTATTTTATTTTACTGCTTTCACTTTCTGGGCTCTCATTCTGAGCCCCTTCCTGCCCCCCATATTGACCCCACAGAACTGGAAACGGAATCTGAGTCAGCAGGGAGATGTTCATGGAAAGAAGGCAAATGCAGCCATAAGAATCTCAGGAAGTGAATGTTCTTGTTTGGGGAGACCCCAACTCAAGGACCAGGTCCCCTTGCAGGCACCAAGTTTGGAGGAGAATTTGCACAAAATCTACATCAACTTCAGGGAAGGACAAGGAAGCCAAGGAAGAGACACAAGGAGCTGCTCTTAGCCTTGAGGAAAGACAACGAGGAGAAGAGCTGAAGATCCAGAGGAGTCTGGGAGCCCCTTTTGCAACTGACACAATCTCTCGGTTGGAGAAGGGAGGATACAGCCAGTGGTGGGATTCAGACGGTCGGGCCTGGTTCGGGTGAACGTGTAGTAAAAATTCTGCCTGGCACATGCCCTCCCCATCACTACTTGCTTCACACGCTTTGGCTGCTGCCTTAGAGTCATAGCTGCAGCTGCTCTTTGACTCCCTTGCCTCGGCCACGTGGCCACGCAGCCCAGCCTGTTTGCCTGCCTTTGTCTTTGCAGCCCTTAACGTTGAATGCTTGAATGGCAGAGAGAAGCCGAACTTTTCCCCCTCCATTCACAGCGGAGGTGCTGCTCCCCTTATGGCCCCTCCTGGCCTCCTCCCTCCCAGGGGTCAAAGGACCTGGAAGGGACAGGCAGGCGGCCACAGCTCCCTTTCCAGCAGTCCCTTCCCTTTGCTACGGGGGGGGGGGGGGCAGGTCCAACCAGGGTTTTTTTTTGACCGGCTGGGTGAACAGATTTCAATCATCCCTCCTGGCTTGCCTGAGCCACTCCAATTCTCCATTGGCCAGAGGCACCTCTGCCTCAATGCCCCTCAGCAGACACCCTACCACACGCCCTCCGATGAGGTCTGCCTGGGTGACAGGACCCTTGGGAAAGCAGCACTGGGTTCAGACCGATGCTTCTCCCAAATAAGTTCTGGGGAGCCCAACACACACACCCCAACATCCCCTCCACTGCCCCTTCCAGAGCCCACAAAACTCCCAGGCAAACGAACGCTGCCTCGCTCTCAGGAGGGTGGGGTGAAAATGAATGGAAGGAAAGAAAAACATGGGGAAGATGAAGGGAGATCCGGAGCAAATGGGTGGGTGGGTGGGTGGGTGGGTGGATGGATGGATGGATGGATGGATGGATGGATGGATGGATGGATGGACGGAAGATAGATAGATCTCAGCTGCAGAACTTAGAGTCCATTCTTTATTTAATAAACTAAGAAAGGTCAAAATATAAAAATCTTAGTGTATTACATGAACATGGAAAGACAACTTAGAAATGTTTCAAAAGAAAAAAAATGAAAACATTCATCCACTCTATAATTTTCTCCCTTTTTACCTAATGATGTAGTCCACAAGATGTCACTTTCCTGTTTCTTAATGAGCTCTCATCCAAAATTTAATATTGCTAGAAAAGACGGGAAATGAAATTTCACTTCAGGCACAAGTAATTTTAAAACCAGCTGCATTTAGGGTCAATATATGGAATTCTGATATAAAACAAAATTCCAAACTGGGCCTATTCTTAACATTGGGCAGAGTTCAAGAAGGCCTCCTTGTCATTAGAAGACAGGCAACACTAGAGTTCATTGGCATTAACTTAGAGTGGCACCAAACTCCATAGCTCTGGGTGACCTTCCCCAGCAATCTCTGGAGACCAGAGACCATGTTGAAGGACAGCAGAAGTCAATTCCCTGGGTGTTGAAATACCTTCCCCAACATCACTTTCTAGACATGTCCTGACAGAAAGGACCACAACCACAACAGAACAGTGTCCCCAGGGGTATTACTGTAATTTTTCATCATAACATACTTTTCTCCAGCCTCTCCTCTGCACATGGAGCCCAGAAAAAGTTCAGGATCCCAAGAGGAAAAGTTGCTCCATCACTGTAATTATGCCCATCTGGGCTTTTGAGACCTATGATGTTATTTCTCCAGTTTTTGACTTTGATGTAAACATCAGACTGAAGTCACACACAAAGGATCTTGCATCAGAAAAGGATAAATTCCTTGGGTCAAACTCTATGGGAACAGGTTTTTGTTACAGACAGAGGCTCTTTCTGCACCTTTCTCTCCTTTCTAGGTGATGCTGAGTGGCTCTCTGTTTATATCAGGAAAGCCATGGGCACTTCTAAGAGTCTTTGATTTCCTCCAACTGTTCCTGTTGTTTGTATTAGAAACAGGAAGTGAATTGATGCACCCCATGAATGATGGACCTCCTGCTTTTGCTTCTGATGCTGCTTTTGTCCCATCCACACTCTGGGAAGCTGAGAATGAAATGCCCACTGAATTTCAAGCATCAGGATGGGAAACAACTACAGAGCTTTTGCAGCCCAGGAGACCATCTCATTGGTATAGTCACCACTGGAAAGGAAATATTGCATATCAAGTTGCTCTTCAACATGGCTCCTTCTGTTCAGCTTGTTTTCCATGATTTGTAAGTCATTCAGGTGAAGATGTTGCACTCCCTCCATTCTAACACTCTGCTTCTTTTCTGTTTTTTATTTTCCATTTATTCCTATATTGAGGGATATGTCTAATTTCCTGAATGATTTTGGTTTCCATGGCTTCTCTTTTTTGTCTGATTTTGTGAAAGAGACTTACATCCAAAAATGGATCTGAAAAAGGGCTGAAAGGTCTGCAGATTATTTTCCTCTCTCAGTTCAATCCTTAATTTGTTTCTTGAATAATGAAATTTACTTAAAGTAGTGGTTGAAGGAATTGTAGTTGCCCCTCCTCAGCCAATTCCCATATTTGTGTAACTGCTTTTGGATCAATGTTGGCTTAAGGATCAGTAGGATTCTGTAGGATTATATATTTTAAAAAAGTATTTGCTGTTGATTATAATAATAGTTTTCTTACAATAGGGATGTTTACGGTTTTTCATATGGCTTAACATTAATTTTCAACATTCAAATGGTCAACAAGAATTCCCAGTTCCTGCACAATCTCACACTCGGCTACAATATCCATGCCAACTATATGAGCACTTTCCGTACTTCAGATGCCTTGCTGGACATTCTCTCAACTGGAGAAGCCAATGTCCCCAACTACTGCTGTGGAAGGAAGGAGAATCTTCTGGCTCTTCTTGATGGAGCTAAAAGGGACATCTCCATCCAGATGTCAACATTAGGAGGCACCTACAAAGTCCCACAGGTTTGTGTGTGTTTTTCATTATCTGGTAAAGTGAGGGGTGGGTAGTGGTGGGTGAGCAATAGATGCAATCATGCCTTCTCCAATTGAATTCAAGAGCTGCTTTTCTCCATATTAGCAAAAATGTCAACTATATTTTACCCCATTATGTTCATTTTGAGATTAATCATAAAAGGCCTGAAATACAAGCAATTCATTCCCTGGAGAAGACATTCTACCAACTATTTAACTGATCAAAAATATTCCTGGTTGTTGGGGCCTCAATTGATATATTCATTTTCACATATAAATAATGCCTGCTCTATCCAGTTGGATTGAAGTTGGCAATAGCAGCATTTTATGTATCTAAAATGTGAAATGAAAAGGACTCTAGCAATTATAAGCCAAATAGACTGGTAGATATTGTGGCTAAAATTTATGCCATGATTCCCTTAATTTAACTTGAGAAAAATGCATTCCTTGCAGAAGAACTAGAAGGTTTTAGGTAGAGTTAAAAGTTGTAGAGATTTTTATAATAAATAATGCATAATTTAAATAATCTAATATTGGCAACAAATTTGTCTTGAAATATCTAATCTATATCAGTGTGGTAAAACAAGGTTTGTAGGCTTTCTAGATGTTAATGCAGCATTTGACTCAATAAACAGAGAAACATTTTGTAGGAAATTGATTGCCTTTAAAATGGAGCTCAGCCTGTTCGCCCTGATCCAAGCCCTTTCTCCAAGCCCTTGTTTGAGAGGGAGGTTTTTGGGCTCAATGGCTCCACAAGAAGAAGGACCGATACTTACCAAGGAGGAAGGGAAAGATGCACCCTTGTTATTCAGTCTAAATATTAATGACTTACTAGGTGTAATGAAGGTTCCAAAAACAGATAATAAATAAATGTTATTTCATTCTTTGAAAAAAAGTACTAAAATAATGGACAAGAGAAATTCAGTGCATGTAGTATACTTGGATTTCAGAAAGGCTTTGACAAATTAAACCACAACCTATGTCTCCATCAGCTAAAAATATGTGGGATAGACAGCATCACCACCAGACGGACTCAGCCTGTGGTACTCAATGGAACTACATCTACATGGAGGGAACAAGCAGTGGGGGACCCCAAGGCTCCATTTTAGGCCCAGTACTCTTCAACACCTTCATCAATGGTTTGGATGAGGGATAGATGGGGAACTCATAACATTTATAGATGACACTAAACTGGCAGGAATAGCCAACACGCCAGAAGATAGGCTCAAGATCCAGGTGGATCTAGATAGACTTGAACCCTGGGCCTATCTAACAAAATGAAATTCAATGTAGAGAAAAGTAAGGCTAGAAAAACCAAATGTACAGGTACAGATTAGGTGAAACCTGGCTCAATAGCAGTAACTGTGAAAGGGATCTTGGAATCTTAGTGGACAATCTCTCAAATGTGAGCCAACAATGTGTGGCAGCAGCCAAAAAAAGCCTATGCAATGCTAGGCTGCATCAACAGAAGGATAGAATCCAAATCACGAGAAGTATTGGTGCTGCTTTATAATGTCACGGAAAAACCACCCTTGGAATAGGGCATTGATGGCGAACCCTTTTGCACCAAGTGCTCTTGTGAGGGATGCAATCTGGAAGAGGAGTTGCCCAGTGTGCATGCTGGTGAGCACATGCACACCAGGCAGCTCCTCTTCCGGTTTTTGATGCACAAGCACGCGACGATCAGCTGGCTGGCACATATGCGCTCACAGAAACCTGAAGACCAGCTCTTCCAGTTCCTGCCACTGCCATGCGTGCAAAGGTCAGCTGATCGTCATTCGCACATGCACATTAGAAACCCAGAAGAGCAACGGGCAAGGCTGCACATGCCTGATGACATAACTCTGCATGCCATTTAGCCCGAGCTCAGAAACTGAAGCAGAGGGTGCCATTTTCCCCTCATGGGGCCGCCATGCATCTTATTTTTAGCCTCCCCGGCCCCTAGTACTCTGCCAGCCAAAAACATTGGTCTTATTTTCAGTTTCAGTCTGTGGGGCTTGCAAAGATAAGGCCTGAACTCAGCCAGTGGTCCTTTCTAATCTTTTTATTTTGTTGTAAGTTCGGTTATAGGTACATATGTTTAGCCTGCTAAATACCTATTGGAACATGCTGATTTACACTGTGATATTATCATACTTACAAATTGGATTGTCTATCCTGTGAAGAAGACTTGGGTTCTTTTGACATAATTATCTGATAATTAATAAATCAAGTTCAAAAGTTATGGTCTTTGGGAAATGACCTCCTAGCCATAGATGGTCAGCCAATGGAGCAAGTAAGACCTTTCCTTCCCTGGGGTTGTTTTCTCTGAGACTGAATCTTGTCTTCCTCATCATCAAAGGAGTTCAGTTTGATCAAAGACATGAGTGAAAGTGGTGCTTAAAAGAAAACCTCATAGCTCTCCAACTTCCTCAGCCCCAATTATTGAAGTATCTGAGGCCAAGGTTTCCCCCATGTTCTTACATCAATCTGATGTTTGGGGCTTCAGAGAGAAACCACCAGCAGAACCAACCCAATCACAGCCTCGGAGGAGTATCTTGGGGTGGACAAAAGGACTCCAGCTGCTGCCCCTCAGAGGTGATTTGGGAATTTACACAATTTCTGCTTTGTCTAAAATCAGAAAATATGGATATTGGCATAAAATATAATCTATGGAAACTATCAGACTCTGAAAATTGTGGCTGTTAGACAGACAAAACTTCAATTAAAAGACCAATCTTGGATTCTACTACTGACAAATTGTATTAGGAATTGAGGTCTTCCTGTTTCTTGTACAATTGGAGAAGAAACTAAAAAGAATCTGGGCCATAGAAGCATTAAAATATGCAGCAATCCTCAAAAATTATAGTAGGCCCTTTATTGGCATAGAATATTTCAATTGGCATTTGCACACATTAATCTAATTGCAATAAATTGTAGGGGTGAGATACAGTAATATGATTTACATTATTTATAGTTTTTAAATTTATTTATTATTTTCCACTTTTATAATACAATCTTGCTAATATTCTGTCTTTAATATTTTAAACAATGTCTAATTAACAAGCTATTCTTATGCCTTCATGAGAACAAGATTGGATTTATTAAAATCTAATATTGTGGACTTGATTTGACCCCAAATATAACACAGCATTCTTCATTGTGCAAGGTTTTTGAATGCAGCTCAGAATCTGATAAGTCCAGTGAAACTCTGAAGACGAGGCTACGGATTATCAGGTTTTATTTCTGCAGAAAGCAAAAGACTGGATGACCTTTTTGTCTCCCACCTTAACAGAGCAGGCAGAGAGAGAAAAACAGGCATGTGCCAAAAACTTTTCCAAACTCTAGGTTACTTTAGAAGACACCATATAAGGGAGGCGTTTTTATTAAATTGGGAGAAGATTAAAAGGCAATATTACTTAAAAATTCCAATCTGGCTATCGATCATTGAAGCTTTTTTATATCAGATAATATACAAAAAGGAACAAACAGTTAGATAAGGTGAAATATTGAATGCAGAGGGTGAACTCAAATCTATGTAAGAGTTGAAACAGGAAGGAATAGGAATAAATTGGTATTCATACATGCAAATACAATCCAGATATGATAAAGATAGCAAAACAAAAGGTTTTTATGATAAAATGACTGAATTAGATAACATTTTGACAGGCACCAATGAAAAAGTAATTAAAAAACTATATGGGCACTTACTAGAGGTTAAGCTAAAGGAAGAACAAGTTAAATAAACTATGATAGTTTGGGGGAAAAATTTTGGACATGGGATTGACTTAGAGAAATGGCAGAAACTGTGGTCTCAAAATTATAAAATGACAATGTCAACAGCATATAAGGAGAACTTGTATAAGATGTCTTATAGATGGCACCTACCCCCATCGAGAATAGCAAGAATGTTCAAGAATAAGTCGGAAAAGTGTTGGAAATGTCATCAGACATCAGGATCATACTACCATATGTGGTGGACTTGCATTGAAGCTAAAAGATATTGGACTAAAATCCACATGTGGTTGGAGAAAATGATACAGAAACACATAGATCTTAAACCAGAGATTTTTTATTGGGAATTATACCAGAAACATATAGTAAAGATTTGAAATATTTGATTGTTAATGTATTAGCAGCAGCTAGAATAGTATTCGCAAAAATTTTGGAAAAATGAGAAAACACCAACTGTTCTGCCTCAAGCGTTGTAGGCTTGCTCAGGGCATGCAGTTTAACGCCACGCTTAGGAATCTCTTTCAGATCAAGTTTATTATCAGGTATCCTTAATAGCAAAATTTACAGTTCAGTGTTAAGATTCTTCTGACCTTCCATAATCTGTCCTATCACGTGGTGTAAAAAGATGATGATTTTATCCCCATGCTGAGCAGAGATGTAGTACGCTACTATTCTGGTTCACAAAAGCATTCAGACTGACCCGCTATAAACTTTGCATGTGGGCAGGATGCCACAGTGGCCAATCATAAACAGAGATGTAATCACAGGTTACAGAACTACATTTCCCATAAGGCAGTCTCTGCCTACATTTCCGATGAGGTAGTTTCTTAAAGGAGACAGTTCTTAATTCCTACACTAGCTATATACTGCCAGGGCAGCACACTCCCCACCTGGAATTATAAATTCCACTATCAACTAACTTTTAAGTAAAGGCAAACAAAGGCATGGCATAAAACAATGCAAACTTGCATTGTATAACTAACTAAGATAACAGAAACATAAGCTCAACATGCAAACCTAGCTAACTAATTAACTGAGTTACACAAAGGCATAGCATCAAACAGTGCAAACAATGATGTAAACACAAAGCATGCAAGGTTTGAGGTTCAATCTTCTAGTTCAGTCTTTTGTAGCAGCAGTACTAGGTCGCTGATTGGTCTGGTGTAGAGCTTCTAGGTGAAGTCTGCTGGACACAACATAACTCCAGCAGCTTTGCAACCTGAACTTCCACTAGTTCATCATCACTGGGTAGGACTTGGTGCGCTAGTTCCATAACCCGTGAGTTCCAAAACATGTCTTTGGGAATGAAGTTCCCTGATGGTGCTGGCCAGTCACCTGTCTTCAGGGTCAGCAAGGTGGCTGGGGTGAGGACAGTTAGGTTTTCAGGACCCGAAGACTCTGGAACCAAAGGTTGACCATTGATGATAGCTGCCACCTCTGCAACGAGGTTGGTAAGGACGACCACGGCTAAGCCCAACATGAGAGGTCTCCGTCTGGAGAAGCGTTTGAAGCGAGCTGGTTCTCGGGACTGGTGGAGGGGTAGTTGTGATGCTAGTTTCACCTTTTCCATGATGAAACGTTGTTCTCCCCACCGTAGACCCTGATGTATCCTACGGCTTCTATTGCCTTCGTTGTGGCGACAGCCGAGATGGGAACGTACATGCGCTGCACAGGAATACTTTGGAGACAACTCAGGGAGGCACACCACATTTCCCATTCTTGCTTCTGTTGGTTGTGCTGTTTGTCACTGGACCACATGAAATATAGGTAGTTTCGATGGGCTTCTCTGACAAGGACTGAGTAGAACGTCTAATACATGTTGTCCATGATGGCTATGGCTTCTTTTCTGGAGTGAATGAGCATGCTGAGCAGACTGTTGGTGAGGTCAGGTCCTGTGAGAAGGACCTTGGTCAGAGAGAGGCCTTTGAATTGCGTGCTGGCATCGAAGAGTACTCAAATCTGGCCTGGCTTTTGTGGGTGGTACACTCCAAAGGTTGGCAGGTACCAGCAATCTTCACCATTTCTCAGAGGTGGAGCAAGTTCTGCGTGTCCATTCTGGACCATCTTGTTCATGAACTCTACTAAATGAACTTTCATTGCAGGCTTCCTATTCATGAGTCGTCTCAGACTAAAGAGGTGAGAGAGAGCTTGCTCATGGTTGTTTGGAAGCCGTTGCCTTGGTATGCGAAAGGGTAGTGGAGCCACCCAACTCTTGGTAACCCTCAGAAATTCTTTGTCCTCTATCGACAAGGCCAAGTCATTGTCTTCTTTGCTGGTCTGGAGCACTGTTGCTCTTAAAACTGGTTTGATCGATAAGGTCGTGAAATGTTCTTCGCATGATTTCAAGTGGGATGTTCTCCCATTACTGAGAGTGGAAGTTGTGAAGACATTCACCTGGGTTGAGACCTGCAGCCGATCGACACACACTGTTCCGAAGATGACCCAACCGAGTCTTGTCTTCTTGGCGAATGGGGCATCCATTGGGCCCTCGACCACTGCCTGCAGAACAAAAGCTGCAGAGGCGTCTGCTCCCAGCAAGAGCATGATTTCGGCTTCAGGATCCAGGGTGGTAAAGCAATTAGCCATATGTCTGAGGTGGGGTATGGTGTTTGCTAACTCTGGTGTCGCAATCTGACTGTGATCATCTGGTAGATCATCCCACTCTATTATTGGTGGCAGTAGGAACTGCACACTCCCATCTAATGCCTCTATGCAGAGTCCATCGACTTTCCTCCCCACCGTGCACTGGGACCCAGTGCACATTGATATAGTGAATTCCGTCTGTTTGCTTTGGACGTCAAAGAGATCGAAGAATGCTGACCTTGCTAGCGATTTATTGCTTTGCGTGTCTAGGATTACATACACCTTCACAGCTTCTTCTGGGTGCGTAGCAGGATAGACTTTGGCTAGGCAGATTTGGTGGCATGTGTGAGATGATTGAGAGCCACCACATACTGAAGTGCATCTGACACATCTGTGGTAGTTTCTGGGTTCACTTTGGCATCGTGTGGAGTCTCCTTGTGTGGAGGAGGATCAGCCGTTGGACAATGCGTTATCTCAGAATTTGGATGTAGGGCTCCTGGGTGGTTGACACTCTTGCAGAGGTGACATCGCACCTTGGCTGTGCAAGTTTTGGCTATGTGGTCTGTAGAGTCACAACACTTATAGCAGATTCTGTACTCCTTAATTAGAACTTTCCTTTCCTCCACGGGCTTCTTTCAAAACTCCCTACACCAGTTCAAAGGGTGGGAAGCCTCATGGAATGGACAGAATGGGTATCTGCTTGTTGTCAGGGCTTTGAATGGAACTGCCCTTGCTGGTTGCACATCTGACTTGTTCCCGGTGGGGCTGGAGACTCGTGTTGTGTGTACAGACACAAAGGTTTTTTCCTTTGCATTTTGTAGGGAACTATTAGTTGATCCATAGTTGTGGACACATTTATTACTTCCTGGGGATCCTGGCCTTCTAAAGCCTTGAGCTTTAGAGTCAGTATGGGGCATTGTGGACCCTAGCCTTATAAAGCCTTGAACTTTAGAGTCGGTGTTTGTCATTGTTTGCTTTTCGACAAAATCCGCAAGGATGGCAAAGGGAGGATCTTTCCTTTGATTGTTCTCATTGGAAAGGCAAAATACTTCGATCCATTCTTCGATTAACTGTTCTGGTAGCTTTCGAACAATATGCTGCAGTGTTGCATTTTGGTCGAGGCGTGGCATCCCGTCTAGGTCAGGATCCTGTTGAGCTACCTGTAGTTACTTAAGGAGTATAGATAATGTCCATAACTGGTCATGGTCATGCAGATTGATGATAGGGAAATCGTCCACCTGTGGCTTCGGTCATCATAGATGTGCCATACCGTTGATCAAGTGCTTCCCAAGCCTCTTTGCAGGCTGTGACTGGATCCTTCAGATGGGCGTGGTAGATATTTGTAACCATTTGTGCAGATGTTGGGCCTAGCCAAGCCTTCATATGCACGATTTCATCTTCAGGCTCCATCTTCTCGGCATGGGTAGCACATTGGCTACCCGATATTCTTGGCCTGGCTTGTCAGATAACTTCTCTACCCCTCTAGATGCCATGTTCACCTTCCTCTGGTGAGGTTGCCAATCTGCCCCAGGGTTGTATGCCGGGGGAACCGGTGTGGTGTGTCCCACAACCTTGGCTGGATCAGGACCAGTAGTTTCCTGTTGGTTCGAACAGGTGCAGTCCATAGGAGTGGGCATGGTGGCTGAGAAAAGCTGGTGTTTCTCTTCCGAAAAGTTCTGTGCAACTTCATCTTGCCACGGTGTAGCCAAAGGTTGTTTTTGTTGTTGTTCTGCAGGTTGATCATGTTTATAACTCTGTTCGTTCCTGTTCAAGTTGCCTTGAAGTATTGGCTGGAATTCTTTTGCCTCGACGCTGAGGTTGCTACTTGCGGCTATTTGTGTCCCTGCTGGCTGAGGATTGTTTGATGTTGCTGGGAAATTGTTGTGATTGCCTCATGTGTCTGGGTTCATTGGGGTAGGCTCTCCAGTTCTAAGGGAAGGATCGAGTGATGCAGATTGTATTACGTCAGCTGTCTCGTTAGCTTGTGGGTTTGTTGATTGTTCCTGTTGTATTATGTGTTGGCCATTTACGTAGGCTTTGACACGTGCGTCTGGATTCTCATCTCCTAACTTTGTGGGATTGAGGTTGAGGAAGGTACCATCAGCCTCGGCCTGTAGATCTTTGGCCCATATTAGTCTTTCTTTCGCTTCCCCCTTGCGTTGAAGGTATTCCAGTTGAGCCTGAACTTTGGCACTCTCTGCTTCCGCTGCTGCGGTCTCTTCCTGAGCTTTGGCTTCTGCCGCTGCTCTCTCTGTTTCTGCAGCTGCCCTCTCTGCCTGAGCTTTGGCTTCTGCAACTGCCGTCTTTGACTGAGCTTTGGCTTCTGCAGCTGCCTTCTTTGCTTCCATGGTTGCCAACTTTTCCTTCAGCAGCTCCTCTTCTCTTGCGGTCTCTAGATCGACCTCAGCCATCTCAGCTTCTATTCATGCTTCTGCAACTATCTGTGACCATTGGCTGTAACGGGAAGATTGCTGCAAGACGCTGCTCGAGATCGAGTTGCCTTTGGTCGGAAAGATGAGGCCTTTCTGGAGACGTGGGAGGAAGCTGCGTGTGACTGTTGAAATGTCCTGTGTGAACGATGAGACACCACAGATGCAGCCTTCTCTCCCTGTGTAACTTTGGGACTAGATGAGGATGTTCTCTTAGAAGTGTGAGAGGAGGCTGCATGTAACCACTGAGATGGTGCTTGCGAACAAAGAGACACTTCGGATCCAGCATTTGTTTCTGGATATATTCTTAATATATTATGCTAAGATTGTACTCATAATATCCTTAAGATCTTCATCTTCTGTCTCTGGTAGGTTCTGGAATCTGAGAAAAAAAAAGAAAAAAAGACATTCTTTCAAATTCTATCTTTACCATAAAATTTTCCAATTCTATATTCCCCTTCTGGACTGCCTTGACCTCCTCCCCCAACCCAGCCACACCCTCCTCCAGCACACCAATTCTTTGTTTATTTTCTGTTGTTTGCTGCTGTACACCTCTGAGCTCTTCTTTTAAATTTGCCACCTCTGTTTTCAACTCATTTTGACACTTCATAAGAGCCTGGAACATTTGGGTAACAGATAAATCTTTTCAACTCTCTCCAGTCCCTTCTTGTTGTAAAAATGAAGAAATTTTTGTCAGGAGGAGGGGACAAGGGGATGGTAAAAGGCAGCAGGGCTGCTGGCGATCAATTGCTAAGGCAGGATTTACCTCACACCCTCACTCTCTCTCATTATAATCTCCTTCCTTCCATTCTTTTTCCTTCCCTCTCCATTCTTCCTTCCCCTCTTTCCTTCTTTTTCTCTGTCTTTCCTGTCCCTTCTTGGATGCTCAAATGCAAAAGGGGAAACATTCCTTGCCTTGTGATCAAATGCCACTTTACTAGTAGTTTGTGGCCATTTAAAAGACTGAGAACAAACCAGGCTCATTTTATTCCATGCTTGCATTTCATGGGGACAGACAACAGGACAGCAAAACTGTCAAAATGATGGCTCTGGTAGTTTATGAGAGCTCCTCTGTTTTTTATGTGCAACAGCTTTAGCATTTAAGAACAGAGCTAAGTTAGTTGCTTTTCTATTAATACATAATGATCCTTAAAAGAGCTCTTCTGTAGGGACCCTGCCATGATCTAATTCAGACTGAAAATATAGCAAAGGAAACTATTTTAACCCACTTGCTTTGTCTGTTTTCCCCACTGGAAATAGCTGTTTGCAACCCACAAGGAGAGGATACTTTCCTAAGAGCTCACAATTCAAGAATACCAATGTGGCCATGAGGTATCTCAGGGTGGGGAAGGCCATGGGGATCCTAGTGATAGAAGAGATCCTCAAGACCTCCCCAACCCACTAAGATATCTCTTGCTTCTCCCTTCCTTCCTGCAACAAGGACTCACTCACTTTGGGAACCTCTGTCTCCTCTCTTGTTTCTCTGCTTCTTTGCCTTTGAAGAAGGAGGAGGAGAGTTGGGTGGAAATGCTTTTTGTGCCCAGAATAGAGGCTCCTGGTTGCTATAATATTGTGCAGATTCAGGCACCCATCCTCTTTTGCAGAGTCGGGGACCCAGAAACTTTCATTCTTGGTCTCCTGCTCCTCTCCTCCCCACAATTACTTTCCACTTAACTATTTAATGACGTTTCTTTGCAAATGGGGCCAGACAGATACATCCAGGGTAAGAGAGCAATCCAACTAAGTGTGTGTGTGTGAGAGAGAGAGAGAGAGAGGAGGGGGTACTTCAGCCAGGGCAACCAAACTGCTGCCAGTGGTGTTGTCGACACCTGAGACGTGAGGCAGGGTGTGTGTGTACATTCCTCTCATTTCCCTCCCAGCACAGCAGGGGCATGTAGGCTGCTGCCACCTAAGCACCATGATTGCCCCCTACCCAGCCAGCCAGGCAGCCCCACCTGACCTGCTCCCTGCCGGCTCCTGCAAAGCCCCTTCATTCTCCTCCTTCTCTTCTTCATGTCGTTGTCCTCCTCTGTCCAAGTGGCAGTGGGCTCCACAGGACAGGCTCTCATTTCTGCCCTGGGGAAGTGATCTCCGATGGGCTGGAAGTGAGTGTGAATGACCTGTCTCCCCCAGTGCTTCCTTGCTCAGTTGGAGGCTTCCTTCAGCCTTCAAACAGTTGCAGGAGGTTTTCCAGTGCCAAAACAGAAAACAAAGCCTGTGGTTTCCGCGCCCCATTTTGGTCCCGGAAAGCCTCCTGCACCAACCTCGAAGCAAAGAAAAAGCCCCTGCAACTGTATGAAGGCTGAAGAAAGCCTCCAACTGAGCGAGGAAGCACTGGGGGGGGGGGGGCAAACCATCCACACTCACTTCCAGCCCACCTGAGTTTCCTGCGCAATGTGAGCAACCCCCCCCCCCCGCATACTCACAGGTCCCCCGACCTGACCCTCGGCATAGGCCCGAAAACCAGCTGGAAGGCATGTGGATCAGTGGTGGGTTTCAAAAAATTTTGGAACCTACTCTGTGGGTGTGGCCTGCTTTGTGGGAGTGGTTTGCCAGCCATGTGACTGGGTGGGAGTGGCTTGTCGGCCATGTGACTGGGTGGGAGTGGCTTGCTGGCCATGTGACTGGGTGGGAGTGGGTGGGAGTGGCCAAGATGATGTCAGCATTCCCAGTCAAGATAGAGGTATAAATTAGACAGAAAAGAAAGAGGCATCCATGCATCTGAATTTAACTTCAAAGCAGTGGCAACAACTTAATTTCATTAAATAATAATGTTTGTTAGAGCTATGCACTGTTTTTGAATATATAGGAATGTAAAGCCCACAGCATCTACTTGGTACTTTTTGAAGCAGCGGCACCTTTTTCCTGGATTCATGAAATATCTACTTTAAAGAGTTGTGGGTGGGTACTATATTTACAGTCTTGTATTCTCTTCAGTACTTTGTTTGGAACAGAATCCAAAGTACCATGCAGTCCTAGCATTTGTACTAAAGCTAGGCAAGTGATTTTACAGGGCTCTGAGCTCTCCTCCAGATCTGGTCAATGAAACAGATGTTCCAAAGTCCTCCCACAACTTCCCAACGCTTTGAAATCCCACCAAATGATTTAGACAGGCCTATTTCATACTTTCTTCTATATGGCAATCAGGGTGGTTTTAGAGATGGTTCACAGGTGGTCTATTTTCCAAGGACTTAGAGGGCCAAGAACTGCCTTTCCTAGATTGCAGCTTTAGTTTCCTTGAATGTTAACACACCTTCAGGCCATTCAAATATAGACTAGCTCTGATCCTGGAACCAAATGACATGCTTTATATATTAATATCATATTCAATGTAATCATTAGTGCTAAAAAACCAGGCAGCAGTTAGAGTAGTTTGTAACAAAACATGGGCAAGAAACAAGAAATTGATTCACCACTGCCACCCCTATTTTAGCTTATTTCTGTCTTATCTAATATTTTCCTGCAATTCTTCCATAATGCAGACTACTAAAGAGTTCTACATAATGATACTTTTAAAATAAGTTTGATATCCAACAGATTTCCTATTTATTAATATGAACAGGTTCTGGCCTGTTGCTTAAAAAAATAAATTCATAAATGTATCCCCAATAAAAAAGAATAGTATGTTGGAGTACTAAAAAACTCAGCAAAATGGGAAAATCCAAAGAAAAAAATATTGGACTTCCTGCTAAGAAGCAACAATTTATATATAGCATGCACAATTCTTTTAGTTAAATTATTGCTGAACAATTTATAATAGTTGCATCAAAGTATTATTCTAAGATATTTGCCAGTACTACCCTACTTCCTAGATATTCACTATTGTCTCTCTCTCCCCCCCCCCCCCCCGATTTAAGGGCATGTGAAACAGTTTTGATGAAAGTTGCATGATATGAAACTTCTCTCCTTTGAAATAATGTTTGGTTTTAATTCTCCAATGAATCAAAAGGAATGTTTGATGCTTGTTACACAGCATTTGTTTTAGCTTTCCATAGTTCTTCCCAAAACAAACCAAGGAAGATAAAACCACAGAAATCTAATACTGTTGTGCACAGCTTTGCACTAAATTATCTGTATAGTAAGCCAAAAATAGTTTAAGATTATAATTAGCTCACCTGTTTCCCCCATTAACATGCAAATATATTTTTCTTGTTCAGCGACCGCATGAGAGATTTCCCAGTCCTTGCAAAATATCACACATCCACATAAGGGGAGCAGCAACTCCTCTGTGAAGGGTGTGTGTGTGGAATTCGGCTTCTCTCTGACTTTTAAAGGCTGCAGCAGGGAGAATCCCAACTTTTTTCCTCTCCCTCCTCCCCCTGGCCTCCTCCCTCCTGGGGGACCCACCTGAAAGGGACAGGCAGGCTGCCACAGCTTTACCGAGAAGACATTTCTGAGAAAAGAAACTTCTCCAGTCCGGCTGCACCCGAGCAGCTGGTGGAGCGCCTGTGCGATTGGAGCAATCGCGTGGCTCACCTGCACTGGCTGTCTCCCTGGCACTGGCAGGCAGGTTCCAGGATGCCTGCCCGTCAGTAAGGGACCTCCCTAGACAGCGCTTTTCTGAGCACAGGGAGACGGGTGGCACAAACTCCTGCCTGTCTCCCCGTGCTCAGAAAAGTGATTCCGTTTAAGTCCTTTGCTGGCAGGCAGGTTCTATGACGCCTGCCCGCCAGTAAGGGACCTCCACGCACAGTGCTTTTCTGAGCACGGGGAGACAGATGGGGCAGGCGTTCTGGAACTTACTTCCGAGTCCACCAGTGGAACCTCCTCGCACCAGATTGGTAAATTTCACCATCTGGTTCTCCCGATCCAGTGCGAACCGGCAGAAACCCACCACTGATGTGGATGCTAGTGGAGCTGGGCTGGGGCGGCTTGCATGCTGAGAGAGAGGGCTCTGCATGCCACAGCTTCCCCATCATGGCTCTAATCCTTTCAATTGATTTTTCAGATCAATTATGCAAGAGGTTCAGAGGCTCTGAGTGATAAAAGTCAATTCCCATTTTTCTACCAGATGGGCCCCAAAGAAGGATTCCAGAACCCTGCAATTGTCCAACTGCTCCTCCACTTCAGATGGACCCTGATTGGCCTCTTTGCTTCAGACACAGAGAAGGGAGAGAATTTCATGAGGACTTTCACTCCTGTGCTTGTCAGGAGTGGAATTTGTGTGGTTATATCACAACTGTACTCAACAACTGGATATACTGCATACCTCAGGGATGCCCTCTCTAAGTGGAGACAAGTCAATGTCTTTGTTCACTTCATGGAATTTGATTCCATTTGGGACAGAATTCTTCCTTTCCATTTAACACTTATGCATCTCCCAGGACCCATTGAAGGGAAAGTCTGGATCCTCACAAATTTTGCATTGTATACAATCAAAAAGCACAGACTTTTCAAAAACATCCATAGTATTTGGAACTTTGGTTTTCTGGGAAATGAAAGGCCAAAAGATTCTGCCTTTGAACCCCATTTCTTTGTGGAAAAAAAGTTTCAAGAACATTATTTTCACTGTTCTCTTTCAAAGAATATCTTTTCTGTCAAAGGCCGCAGAATATGCACACAGAAAGCTCCATCAGAGATCCAGTGGAAATGGGACAGAATACGCATCCCAAATTACTACCAACATTACAGTCTCATGAAGACTCTGGCCCAGGCCTTGAATGCTGCCTATTCGTCCAGACTGAGGAGAAAGAAGGAGGGAGAAAAGGCGTTGGGGTCTCCAAGGCTGCAGCCATGGCAGGTATGGGGGTCCCAATATAGATCCATTAATCTTAGATCCTTTGGAGGAGGAATCCAGAGAAGAAGGAGGGGAACCATCTCAACAGACCTGGCCAATTCAATTACTCACGGGGTAATGGTTCCAAAGAGTAGATACCATGATATTTTGATATTTTGCATTGATAATTTGAAAATGTATTCATTTTTAAATAAATTCCCGTATTTGTGGGTTTTTGATTAGGATGGTGGAATTCCACCTTTGTTCTGTCCCCATTGCACGTGGGTCTGTGTGCAGCTCGACAGGCAGCTAAGGCCCCCTATTCTCCTCCAATGAAAGGGAGCCTGGCGTGGATCTGGATGCTTTATTGGGAGAAGAGGGCAGGTGAAACTGAGGAGATGCAAATAGTGGAAATCAAATAGAAAGACGAGACAGGCAGTATTAACTTACAGCCAACAAAGAAGCAGCTGGAACCTCTCCAGCGATGCTCCGTGTGAGGGATGGAGGCCGTCTCCGGATGACCAGGGGTTTCGGTCACAACGGCTGCTTCCATCTTCTCCAAAGGCTGACAGAAAATGGAGTCTGGCTTCAGACCTTAGAGTTAGGCTTATCTGCCCCCAGCCACTATGTGGGGCTAGAGTAACAACACGACAACAGTTACATGTTGTGGCATGACAACCTTTATAAATGTGGAGGAGACCCTGAGACCATCTAGCCCAACCCCTCCTCTCTGCAGGAATCCCAGTTCAAGTAACATGAATCAGTTATTGGAAGAGGGCTGTATCCTCCCTTCTCCAACCGAGAGATTGTGTCAGTTGGAAAAGGGGCTCCCAGACTCCTCCTGGTCTTCAGCTCTTCTCCTTGTGGTCTTTCCTCAAGGCTAAGAGCAGCTCCTTTCAACTCTTCCTTGGCTTCCTTGTCCTTCCCTGAAGTTCAGGTAGATTTTGTGCAAATTCTCCTTCAAGCTTGGTGCCTGCAAGGGGACCTGGTCCTTGAGTTGGGGTCTCCCCAAACCAGAACATTCACTTCCTCAGATTCTTATGGCTGCATTTGCCTTCTTTCCATGAACATCTCCCTGCTGACTCAGATTCTGCTTCCAGTTAACTACGATTTTGAGATCATTTTCACAAACATACATATCAAATTTGGTATCCCTCATCTTTTTTCCAGTCCATCATTCATGTTCTTATATGAGACTCTATTGTTAGTCAAGTTTTAGTTGCTAAAAATCATATTTTTCTACTGTTTTTGTCTCAGCAGAAACTGTCTGCTAATCATAAATATTGTTTCTGGAAACTTGATATTCCTCTTATAAAATTTTATTTTATTCAAAAAGGTAAAATACAAGTTTTGGAAAATAAAACTATTACAAAGACAAGACAAAACAAGAATAAAACTTTTTTAAATTGTGTATTAAAAACAGACAAAGGCATATTGTCCCCCCAGTTGAATACAATACAGCAACAATAGTTTCTCCCATTTGCAAAATAGGCCCACAATGATAAACTCCGCATCTATTTGCAACTACTTGACTTGTCATCTATCTGCTGTATATAAAAAATGTAGTTAACAGGCAATCCAACAATAAAGTTAAATTTCAAAACTTCAAAATTGTCTGTTATCTGTTACTGTATTGAACTCACAGAAAATTTACAGGGGCTTGTTATGTTCCACAGACCACCACAATCATTATCTCTGATCCATCCAGAATCTGTCCAGGGTTAAAGATCTTTGTTTGATTCTTAATAATAATACATTTCCTTAAAATTTTAATTAGGATCTTTCCCAACAACTGTTTTCCATTCCCCAAAGTCATAGAACCTCCTGTAAATGGAAAAACAACGGCTCTTAAGACTTGTTTTCCAGTTAAATATGACAAGTTCATTCCCCAATCTTCCTCAATCTTCTTGAAAGAATCCATTTCATCAGTCATCCGTTCTGTCCACTTTGAGTCTTCAGGGTCCATGGCCTCTCCAGCCATCTCCAAGCAGCCTCCCTTCAAACCAGACTCCTCCTTCAGGGATGCCAGCAGCAAGTTAAGTTCCAGTCCATCCATCCAATCCATCCTATTCAACAATTGTTGCTTGCTTCTGATTATTGCCTTTAAATTGATTTAAAACCATTGTTATTTTATCAAACTTTATAAATGAAGTTTAAAATAAAGCTTCTAAGTTGAAAGACTTTATATTCTTTAAATCACATCAAATTAACTTACTCTAAGATCATATTAATTACCATATTAATGACAACATAGAAAAATTGATGACCAATGGCAAATTGTAATCCATCACCTTCAGGTTTCATAGGAAATATTAAAAAGGGTTAAAAATTATTTGAGTAACATTTTGAAGAGTTTTTATCCAGTTAGTTATCATACCACCCCTCAGGTTTCCAATTGCATCACAGAATTCTTTGTGAGTCCTTCATTGAAATCCAGTTCTATCACCATAATCCATTTAGGAAGTGTGATGATGTGTGAGAATGATTTTTGGGATGAGGAGAAGAGAGGCTGCCTAGGGAAGAATCAGCTAAGAGGAGAGAATCCTGCAGCTGCATAATGGGAGAGAAAGAAACTCAGAAAGGATCCTGGCTAACTTTTCAGGCTGAGAAAACAGCTGGTGGGAGATTTCAAATTCCTGGATGTTCCCATTCTAGTTTCATCCCTTTCTGGAGAAGAATGAATTTTGGAATATTTCTCAGAGGAAACTCTACTTGGACCAAAATGGAGAGATAAAAGCAGATCTGGTCATTCATGGCTTCTTGGTTCCCCCCAAGGAGGATGCCAGGGAAGAGAGACTGGCGTATTTTGAAAGACAGAGACTTTCTGTTGACCAAGCGGTTCTTTCACAGCTAAAGATGCTCAATAAGGTGGGAGAAATTTTGGTATCTTTTCTCTGTTGCCCAAAGTCTGTGGTCCCATTTCAAGTGGGCAAAGCCTAGAGTCTCCAGGGTGGCTGGCCTCCTATGCCTGTGGGTGTCATCTAATGGAAGTTCTTCAACAGACGGGACCTAAGTGGAGGGGCTTTGCCATGTTTTATGGAAATCTTTCAAGATCTTATTGGTCAGAGGTTCCTTTCTTCATCAGAGTTTTATTCTGTATTTTAAAAATGCAATGGAATAAAAGTTTCCTAAATCTTTTACATATATCATCATACTTAATTTTTTTTCAATTCCAACCCTCTAGACCCGGGATGGCGAACCTATGGCACACATGCCACAGGTAGCACACAGAGCCATTTGTCAGGACACGCGAGGCATTGCCCTGTCGGCTGGCCAGTGCACGTGCGCGCTGGCTAGCTGAGTTCAGCTATTTTTAAAGCCATTTTTCGCCCTCCCCAGGCTTTATTGGAGCCTGGGGAGGGTGAAAACAGCCCCCCCCGGAGGCCCTCCGGAGGCTTCAGGAGCTTCCCCGAAGCCTCAGGAGGACTAAAAAGGACGCTATGACCAAACTGGAAGTGAAGCCTCTGGGGGGCGGGGGAGACTGTTTTTGCCCTCCCCAGGCTCCTATAAAGCCTCTGGAGCCTGGGGACGGTGAAAAAATCATGCAAAAAATGGGGGGGGGTGCCTGCAGTGCACGCATGCGCACTGGGGGGATCGCGCATTGCATTATGCATGCAGCACGCCTGTGCAGAACACCCCCTGTGCTCCCCCCACTTATGGCACGCGAGCCAAAAAAGGTTCGCCATTGCTGCTCTAGACTATTAAGTAGAAAAGCAATATATTGTAATGTTAAATTCCAAAAGGAAAAGGGAGGAACTAAATGAAGAACCTGCCAGTTGTTCTACCTCCTGCATCTGTTTAGAAGTAGTCAGAGATTTCATATTTACCTCAGTGAAGACCAGAGGCTACTTCCATTTCTCCCTCCATTTTCCATGGACGGAGAGTCCTAATATCTTTTCTTTGGCATTCCTTGTTTTTCTGCTCAGTCCCTGCCTCAGTCCAACTGTGCGGAAAATTGTCATCCTGGATTTGTCAAGAGGGCTCGAGAAGGAGAGCCAGTTTGCTGCTATGACTGTGTTCCTTGTCCGGAGGGGACCTTCTGCACTCAGGAAGGTGGGTGAGACTGAGGAAAATGGGAGGCTTTGTGGAACTGGATCATTCGTGGGTTCCGGATCTCGTTGCAACCGGTACAGTTGCAATGGGGCCTGGCGTCCTCTACATGAACACGTGCAGCGTGCCTACGCACACATGCGCAGGGCACGCATTCAACTTGCCTTTCAGCAATGCCTCTGTGAGCCTCCACAATGTTCCAGTTGCTCGGCAAAGCGTCACACAGGCACTGTATGCACCGTGCGCATGTGCGGAATCGCCAAAGAGTTTAAAGACAGGTAAGGAGCTCGGGCGGGCAGGTGGGCCCTCCGGAACACCATACCGGAACAGTACCCAGTGCTCCAGGCAGGCACCAGTACGCCCATAACGGGGTGTTCCGCCTGCAACCCACCACTGAACTGGATCCATCCAAACATTTTCATGAAAGTGGAAGTTAAAA
This sequence comes from Natrix helvetica, assembly GCF_964273705.1. Classification (NCBI taxonomy): domain Eukaryota; kingdom Metazoa; phylum Chordata; class Lepidosauria; order Squamata; family Natricidae; genus Natrix; species Natrix helvetica. The sequence goes on from NC_138551.1 coordinate 131,747,827, forward strand.
GACAGATTGAAGCTCACACAGGTTTTTTTTTTTAATAAAAAAAATTCTTATCTAAAAGGAAGTAAATCAAAAGACTTTGAAGGAGGGGCTGGGAGGAGGGGGTTGCAGCTGGGCAAGCTTTACTAAGAAGCAGAGAAATTTCTCTCCTGCTTTTTATTTTTCTTATGTGCTGCCAAGTTTACCTTTATAGGAACATCTGAGTTTTTTGAATCTTGATGAATTGTTTTAGGTCCACCTTCTGAAAGACCTTGCAATTCATTTTATATACTGGTCTCCCCTTGAGGATCACTGAGAAGTCCACAATGTGGTGCAGTGGATAGTTATGGGGAAACTCATTACACAGCCTGCCAGTCGTGTAGATCAATCAATCACAATAGAGCTTTAAGGAACCTTGGAGCTCTTCTAGTCCACCCCCTATTCAAGCAGGAAATCCGATACCATTTCAGACAAGTGACTCTCCAGTCTCTTCTGAAAAACCTCCAATGTTGAACCACCCACACCTTCTGAAGGCCAGCTGTTCCACTGGTTAATTATTCTCACTGTTAGTAAGATTCTTCTTAATTCTAGGTTGCTTCCAGATGTTACAGGATACTGTAGGTATCCTCCATGTCCAGTATATTAACTGCCATGTGGCAGGACTCAGGATGTTTGCTAAAGAGTACATGATTCATTATTAACCTCTAATAAGGTAGGTTCCTATGAAGATTACACACATTAACATCCTATAACTTTCTCCAACTTCATATACCAAGCTACATTTTTTTTAAAAAAATTATATCCTTCTTATGCTCTTTTTAATGAAATAGCTAAGAAATACTTCTTGGAAAATGCCTGTGGCATTAGCTGTAATCCAAAGAAGGTGTTTTCTGTAGGATAAAAGGACAGAATATTAAAGAAAGTTGTTTTCGGTTTCTCAGATGTGGAAAAATGCACCAAGTGTCCAGATGATAAATATCCAAATGTGGACAGAGTCCAATGTATCCCCAAAGTTATAACTTTCCTGTCTTATGAAGAACATCTGGGCATCATCCTGGTCTCTTTTGCCCTACTCTTCTTCCTAACCACAGGCCTTCTTTTAATCATCTTCATTAAATACCGAGAAACTCCCCTTATCAAAGCCAACAACCGGGACCTCTCCTACATCCTCCTTGTCTCCCTCCTGCTTTGCTTCTTGTCTCCGTCTCTCTTCATTGGTCAACCAAGGAAAGCCACCTGCCTTCTTCGACAAACAGTTTTCAGCATCATCTTCTCAGTCGCTATTTCTTCTCTCTTGGCCAAAACCATCACGGTGGTGCTGGCTTTCCTGGCCACAAAACCAGGAAACCAAGTGAAGAGATGGTTGGGGAAGAGCTTGGCCAACTCCATCATCCTGTCTTGTTCTGCTGTCCAAATTATCATCTGCTCCATCTGGCTGGGAGTTTCTCCCCCCTTCCCTGACTCTGACCTCCACTCCCAGCCTGGAGAGATCATCCTGCAATGCAACGAAGGAGCTGTTGTCATGTTCTACGTCACCCTCAGCTACATGGGCTTCCTGGCTGCCATCTGCTTCACGGTGGCTTTCCTGGCCAAGAACCTGCCTGGGGCCTTCAACGAAGCCAAGCTGATCACCTTCAGCATGCTGGTCTTCTGCAGTGTCTGGGTGACTTTTGTGCCCACCTACCTGAGCACCAAAGGGAAACACATGGTGGCTATTCAGGTCTTCTCCATCCTGGCCTCCAGTGCTGGTCTGCTGGGCTGCATCTTCATCCCCAAGTGCTACATTATCCTTCTGAGGCCAGACCTGAACACAAAGGAGCATCTCACAGCCAGAACAAATGTAAAAACATGAGCTATAACACCATTATGATATTGGAAGAATTATTAAAGTTTCTTTCATTTGAAAGAAAATATTCTTTACATTTAGATAGTATGCAGAAGTAAAAGAAAATCATTTTTATATGTTTCAAAATGGGAAATTGTTGAATTCTTCTCGCTCTCTTCCCTTTCAGCTCAATAAACCTTGCTAAAAGTCAGCTGAATATGACACCTTATAGAAAATAATTCAGGCACTTGTTCATACTGACAGAAGCTGAAAATGTTTTTGTGAGAGAGAGTGAGCAGGAAAAGAGGTCAGGAGGAAGCTGTGGGAACCAAGCACCAGCCTGGTTGCCTGATTAGCTCCATGAAAATCCAGAATGATGTGGAATGCCATGTTTGACTGGCTCTCAGCTGGGGGGGTGGTGGAATCCTATATAGGTTATAGATTATATACCTTATATAATTCTTTCTTGATTTCCTGATAAAACCTCTTTTGAAGAAAGTATTCAGCAGAACAGCTTCTCGCCAATATATAGAAAAATAAACTAAATATAAAAAATATTGTGTAAAGGAGTTCCACTGTATTTTTTTTTCAGGCCCTTTAATTTTCTGCTCTACAATTTGTACCTAAAGCATTTTCTCTGCTCCTCTTCCAAGCTTGTCTTGTCTGTGAAGGGCTGGAGAAGATGTCCAGAGAAAAATGACCTTGAGACTCTCCCCAGGAGAAGGCTGAAGGGATCCTGTCTAAAGGCAACCACATCATTGACAGCTGTTACTCAAGCCCCATGCCTGTCCCACTCCCAGGTCAGGCAGGGCCACCCCCAGCAGGCAGTCTGCCTGAGCTCCTACCCTCATCCCCCCAGACACCTCCTCAGGGCTGCCAGGAGCTGGTCGGAGCGCAGCGGACAGAGAGGAGCGGGGTAAGCGAGCAACCAGACGGGGCTTCCTCTCAGCCCAACTGCAGGGGTGGGTGGCAGGGGCTCCCTGCACCTCTTCCCTCCTGTACCGCGTTGGGGCTCTGTCTGCAGAGGCTGCGGCGCCCCCGCTGAGGAGAGTGGCCAGTGGACCCGCCGGGGGGTGAGCATGGCTCCCGGATCTGAGAGAGAAAAGAAGCTCCGGGGAGGGGAGGAGGCGGCCTCTGTGACTCTGAGCCCCTGCGAGATCCTGAGGCTGCTGCAGGGGGAGCCTCTTCTGCACTCCACCCCCCCCGAAGACTCTGCAAGGCGGGTAGGCGGGTGCTGCGGAGGCAGCGGCGGGGAAGCAATCTTAGGAGGAGTGGATCGAGCACCGCCTGCCTTCAGACAGAGTTTCTCTCCCTCCAAAGTTCCAGCTGTCAGGTGGGAGGGAAACGGCTCCTGGCTCCACTCCCGGGGCAGATGAGGCGAAGAGCAGCAGTGGCAGTGGTGCAAAGTTGGTCTTGGAATGTGGGGGAGGCGACTCTTCTCTGGGGGAAGGATAAATATCAGACAGGAGGGGAAAGGGAGGGGAAGAGAGAGGGAGGGAGGGGGAGAGAAGAAGAAGAAGAAGAAGAAGAAGAAGAAGAAGAAGAAGAAGAAGAAGAAGAAGAAGAAGAAGAAGAAGAAGAAGAAGAAGAAGAAGAAGAAGAAGAGATCAACAGATGCCCAGAAGAAAGACAGCTGTGTGGGGTCCCTTGTGAAGAAGGAAGGGAAAAAGGGGACCTAGTTACTTGCGGGATCGCATCCTACCACATACTTCCCTGCGACCAATTCGCTCTCACAGGGAGGGACTCCTCCTGGTGCCGTCCACTAAGCAATGCCAACGGGCGGCGCCTAGGAGTAGAGCCTTCTCTGTGATGGGCCCAACCCTCTGGAATGACCTCCCCCCCGATATCAGAACCACCACCGACTTCCGCTCCTTTCGACAAAAACTGAAGACTCACCTGTTCCGTTTAGCCAGCTTGGCCCATTCATAGTCTTATCTTACCTCCTGGCAGATATTTTTAATTGGGTATTTTTAGGGGTTATTTTTAAACATTGTTTTAACTGCTTTACTTTAGGTACAGTTTTTTACAGCCTCCTCTTTTAAGTATTTAGTATTTAACTATGTTTGTATTTATTTTCTTGTATTTATGTGTTTTAATCTGACTGTACACTGCCCCGAGTCCCTTCTGGGAGAGGAGGCGGTATAAAAGTCTGAAATAAAGTAAAAAGTAAAGTAAGGTAAATCTTTTTCCCTCCAGGTTCAAGGCAGGAGACAGAGACTGAATGCAGATCCCTCCTTCATTGGGAAGATCACCTGGATTTTGTCCCCGGACAGGAGATCACACAGGAGCATCACCTTCTCTTTATTTATTCCAGAGACTGATGTGGAGGCCCACTTCATGTGCAACATCCCTGGACGGGTCAGTGCATAAGAATAAAACATAAAATCCAACAAAATGATTGTAACCATCAAAAGGAGCCCCCCCCCTCCAAACCATCCATTCCTCAAAGCTTCTGGACTCCAGCTTCAACCTGCTCCTTGTATCAGGGAAGAGAATCAGATGTTTGAGGGGTCTTGATCACCCAATTGGGCGAGGGGGAGGGGGAGGGTGCAAGATCTCATAGAAAGAAAACCCTCCTTCATAGGACAGGGGCAGCTGGGGGAAATTGTGCTGACTGGGTCTCTTGGGATGGCAACATCTAAGCAAGGGAGCCTTCAGCCTTCATCCCTCCACCTGGCTTGGTGTGAAGGGCAAGGCTTCTCATGGAGATGATCAATCAACAGGGTTGGAGCATGGTCCTCCCAGCTTCCATCTCAACCTCTTTTCCCACTCTCTCTTCCTCACACAGATAATATAGTTTCAGCCACTGTCAGCAGCAATAATTGCTGAAATTATGTTTCATTAGGTGTCTGGTTCATTGGTGGTTGCTGAACATTAAACTGAATGACTTTCACAGAGTTTTCTTTAGCCTCACATGGGCCCATGCAAGGGCAACCCTCTAAGCTGAGTTTTGAATCCAGGTTTGGTTGAATTCTCAGATGCCATGTGGGGAAGGTTACTGCAAAATCCCCATTCCCTCCCAAAAATACAGGAGGAGGAGGAGCTTCCAACGATGGCGGTCGCCTCCTGAGCTCCTAAGAGAACTATGGAGCGCCCGACCGGGTAAGGGATTGCAGCCGGCCCTATGGCATCAGAGGGGCTGAGAGTTGATAGCCCGACCACCCTGGCTTGTTTTGGGCTAGTTTTGGCCTGCCAGGGTGGTCGGTGAAGATCGGAGGGCAAGAAGGAATGGAGGACTGTAAGCGGCAAACGGCTGGGAGAAGCTTGCGAAAGAATGGCGACGGCGCAGTGCAGCTGCGCTGGCGGCGCTGGCGCCGGCAGACTGAAGAAAAAAGCCGGAAAACCCAAAAAAGCAAAAAGGAAGGGGCGAGAACCACCGGAGAGCCACCAGAAAGCCACCGGAGGCACCGGAGGGTCACCATCAGCACCGGGGGCACAGGGAGGAACAACGAAGGAACAACGGAGTGCCGGAGAGTGCTGGAGAGGCATCAAAGACATTGGAGAGGCACTGGAGAGGTGAGCAGGGATGGGAGGCAACCAGTGGCAGCCAGAAGAAGCAAAGGGAGACGGCTGCGGCGACGGAGGAGTAGAAAGAGCCGCAGCCAGGGACTCCTTCACGATATCTCGCTGTTCCTGGCGGCTCCGCTTTGGCTGGGAAGTGAACGAAGACCTGAAACAATGGCTGGGGGCGGCTTGGAGCCTTTGAGGCCACTGGAGATCCTGTCTTCGGGCTATGGACAGGCCTGAGCAGCTGCCTAGGCTAAAACAACCGGGCCAAGAATGCCCCCCCCCCCATTAAGGAACATATATCCATCTGGGACCATTTGAACCATCTCCCTCTCATTTACCATCTTTGCCTCTCTCCACCATTTGCGACACTTAAATACCTCCCACCTTCCCCCCACCTTCCTCCAAATTACCATCTAGACATTAAAACTCTTGGTCCTCCATTGAGACTCTAGCCCTGCCGGTTATTACCTATTAACTTTGTTTCATCAGCACCCTTACCCTACTGCAGCGGTTCTCAAATAGTGGGGCGCGCCCCCTTGGGGGGGCGCGAGGCTCCGTAAAGGGGGGCGCGAAGGCTCCCTTTCCATCTGGGTTCAACGGCGGCGAACGCGTGGGCGAGGCATAATATATGCCGCCTGGAAGTGGCAGCACTTCGGACTGTGGATTTTCATTGGAGCCGCGGGCTGGAGCTGTGCAAGAAGCCTGCTCGGGCGGGGGTGGGAGGGAGGGAAGCATGGGACCGCCCGTCTTCGCCACCGCGTAGCTCGCCTCCCCGCCAGCAGCTCCACCGCCAGCATTCCGTCTGGAAGCTCCACCGCAACAGCCGCTGTTGGGGAAGGGACAAAGGGGCGGCGGTCGCCCGATCTTGCCACCGCCACCCCTTCGCCCCTGGTAACGGCAACTGTTGTGCTGCTGCTTCCAGCTGGGATGCTGGAGGAGCTGCTGGCAGGGAGGGAGGGAAGAAGGGCAGAAGGGAGGTGGAAGGAAGGAAAGAAAAGCAGACACGCCGGAGGGAAAGAGGAAAGAAGGCAAGCAGGCAGGAAGGAGGCAGAAGGAAGGAGGGAAGAATGGAACTGGAAGGGAGGCAGGGAAGGAGGGAGGGAGAAAGGAAGGATAGGAGGATAGGGAAAGAGGAAAGAAGGCAGGCAGGCAGAAGGGAGGGAGGTGCAAGGAAGGAAGGAAGCATAGATAAGCAGGAGGGAAAGAAGGCAGGCAGGCAGGAGGAAAGAGGAAGGAGGGAACTGGAAGGGAGGCAGGGAAGGAGGGAGGGAGAAAGGAAGGATAGGAGGATAGGGAAAGAGGAAAGAAGGCAGGCAGGCAGAAGGGAGGGAGGTGCAAGGAAGGAAGGAAGCATAGATAAGCAGGAGGGAAAGAAGGCAGGCAGGCAGGAGGAAAGAGGAAGGAGGGAACTGGAAGGGAGGCAGGGAAGGAGGGAGGGAGAAAGGAAGGATAGGAGGATAGGGAAAGAGGAAAGAAGGCAGGCAGGCAGAAGGGAGGGAGGTGCAAGGAAGGAAGGAAGCATAGAAAAGCAGGAGGGAAAGAAGGCAGGAAGGAGGCAGAAGGAAGGAGGGAAGAATGGAACTGGAAGGGAGGCAGGGAAGGAGGGAGGGAGAAAGGAAGGATAGGAGGATAGGGAAAGAGGAAAGAAGGCAGGCAGGCAGAAGGGAGGGAGGTGCAAGGAAGGAAGAAAGCATAGATAAGCAGGAGGGAAAGAAGACAGGCAGGCAGGGGGAAAGAGGAAGGAGGGAACTGGAAGGGAGGCAGGAAGGAAGGGAAGGAGGAAGGGAGGGTGGAAGGAAGGATAGACAAGTAAGAGGGAAAGAGGAAAGAAAGCATGTGACTACGGTGGGAGACGAGGAAAGACCGGTGTGCTATGTTATGCAGAGGTGGTCAGGAGCTGCAGACCCAGGGCCTGAGGCTGTTGCTATGCAATGCGAGGTCCGTCGTTAATAAGGTCCCCCTCATCTACGATCTAATTTTGGAGGGGGAGCCGGACCTCGCGGGAATAACGGAGACCTGGTTGGGCCACGAGGGAGGTTTACCACTCGTGGAAATGTGCCCACCAGGCTACCTAGCATTTCACCAGCCCCGGGCCCAGGGAAGGGGTGGTGGGGTAGCAGCGATTATCCGGGAGGATTTAGAGCCAAGGGAGTCCACTGTGCCACAGACGTCCGGGTGTGAATCCCTTGTTGTGAAATGGGGCCCTGGGAGACAGTTGGGCCTGCTGATAGTATACCTGGCTCCTCGCTATACATCAGCGGCCCTGCCTGAACTCCTCGAGCTGATTGCATCGGTGGCGGTTGAGACCCCCAAACTCTTAGTGATGGGGGATTTTAACCTGCCATCGGTGGGAGAAGCATCCGAGGGGGTTCGGGAGTTCATGGCTTCCATGACAGCCATGGACCTGACTCAATTGATTCAGGGCCCGACACACGAGGGAGGACACACCCTGGACCTTGTTTTTGTCTCTGGCCAGTGGTTGAGTGATCTGGGAGGAGGGGACTTAACCATCACTCCCCTGTCATGGTCAGATCACTCACTCCTCCGACTCGACTTCCCTGGTGCTACCCCCCGCTGCGGGGAGGCGGAACCTGAAAACACTAGATGGTTCCGCCCCAAGCGCCTGATGGAACCAGATAGGTTCCAGACGGAGCTTGGGCCACCTCCTGCAACTCTGACCCGCCCCCGGGTAGAGGACCTGGTGGTCGCGTGGAATAATGCGACTACCGGGGCCTTGAACCGGGTGGCGCCTTTGCAGCCTCTCCGGCGGCAACGATCCACCCTGGCTCCTTGGTTTACCGAGGAGCTAAGGGTGATGAAGCTCCGCAAGAGATGCCTAGAGAGTCGTTGGAGATCCTCCCGATCCGAATTTGACCGAGCACAGGTACGAGCCCATTTAAGGACGTACCTAGTGGCATTGAGAACGGCCAAACGCCAATATGGTGCCGCTTTCATTGCATCCGCAGACAACCGCCCTGCCGCCCTGTTTCGGGTGTCCCGCTCCCTTCTGTTTCAGAGGCCGCGGGAGGTCCCTTTACAGGGTAGGGCAGAGGAATTTGGGAAATATCTGCAGGATAAAATCGCTCAAATCCGGAAGGATTGGGTCCCCTTCAGTGGCCCAGTCGAGACGCCAATGGCGAGTCTTGAGAAACCTTTTTGGGAGGAGTTTGACTTGGTTGTCATCGAGGTTACACGCGACTGGCTCCTGGGCCTAGTGAACGCTTCGTTGGGTGAGGGGTCTCTTCCGGCCGCCTTGAAAGAGGCGGTGGTGAGACCCTTGCTCAAGAAGCCTTCCCTGGACCCTACAGAGCTGGCCAATTATCGTCCTGTCTCCAACCTTCCCTTTTTGGCGAAGGTTGTAGAGAGTGTGGTGGCTTCTCAGTTCCCACGACATCTGGAGGAGAATGATTATCTAGACCTGCGCCAGTCCGGCTTTCGCCCCGGGCACAGCACAGAGACGGCCTTGGTCGCGTTGGTAGATGATCTCTGGAGGGCCAGAGATAGGGGTTGTTCCTCTATCCTGGTCCTATTAGACCTCTCGGCGGCTTTTGATACCATCGACCATGGTATCCTGTTGCACTGACTGGAGGGGTTAGGGGTCCGGGGCATCGTTTTGCGGTGGTTCGGCTCCTACCTCTCTGGCCGGACGCAACGTGTGTTGGCAGGGGAGCAGAGGTCGACCCTAAGCCCCCTTACCTGTGGGGTGCCACAGGGGTCGGTCCTCTCGCCACTCCTGTTCAACACATACATGAAGCCGCTGGGTGAGATCATCCGTGGTTTCGGGGTGGGATATCATCTGTACGCTGATGATACTCAGCTGTACATTTCCACCCCGAACCACCCCAACGAGGCCGTCGAAGTGATGTCCCGGTGTGTGGAAGCCGTACGGGTCTGGATGGATGACAACCGACTCAGGCTCAACCCTTCCAAGACGGAGTGGCTGTGGGTTCCGGCCCCCCGGTTCAACCAGTTAATTCCATCTCTGGCCATTGGGGGCATTCAACTTGCCCCCGTGGAGCGGGCGCGCAATTTGGGCGTCCTCCTGGATGCCAGGCTGTCCATGGATGACCATGTGACAGCCGTGGCCAGGGGGGCGTTCCACCAGGTTCGCCTGGTGCGCCAATTGCGCCCCCTATTGGACCGGGACGCCCTACGCACAGTCACCCATGCGCTGGTGACGTCTCGCCTGGACTACTGTAACGCTCTCTACATGGGGCTTCCCTTGAAATGCACTCGGAGACTGCAGTTGGTCCAGAATGTGGCTGCGCGGGTGATTATGGGGAGTACGAAGTACTCCCATGTGACACCTCTCCTGCGCGAGCTGCACTGGCTTCCTGTGGTCTATCGGGTGCGTTTCAAGGTTTTGATAACGATCTTTAAAGCGCTCAGGACCTAGTTACTTGCGCGATCGTATTCTGCCCCATACATCCCTGCGACCAATTCGCTCGCACAGAGAGGGACTCCTCCAGGTGCCGTCCACCAGACAGTGTCGAGGGGCGGCGCCTAGGAGTAGAGCCTTCTCTGTGGCGGGCCCAGCCCTGTGGAATGACCTCCCTCCGGATATTAGGACTACGTCTGACCTCCGTTCCTTCAGAGTTAAGCTCAAGACCCACCTATTCCAAGTAGCTGGCCTGGCTCAACCATGATTTAACTATATCGCTCCTGACGGGTTTTTTATTAATGTAATTCAATTGAATTTATTTATTGGGGTTTTTAAATATTGTGGCTTTTTAATTGTTTTAATTGTTAATTGTTTAATTGTTTTTTAGCTATCAGCCTACCTCCTCCTTGTATACGTCTTATATACGTCCTTGTTATATGTATGTCCTGTCCAGATTTGTATTGTATTGTATTGTACTTTGTATTTTATTTGTTTTATTGTACGCCGCCCCGAGTCCTTCGGGAGAGGGTGCGGCTTAGAAATAAATATTCTATTCTATTCTATTCTATTCTTCCGACAGAAATTAAAGACACACCTGTTCCGACTGGCTGGTCTGGCATAATTTATAACGTCTACCTCCTGGCATACACATTTTTTACTGGTTTTTAGAGGGATTGTCTCTTTTAAATTTAATCTTATATGATATTGGGATTTTAAATTTTGTATATTCTGATTTATTTACTTAGCTGTACAGTTTTGCATATCTTTTATCCTCCTCTCATATACGTATATATGTATCTATTTATTATAATTTTAATTTGTTGTATTTTGATACGGACTGTACACCGCCCCGAGTCCCTTTCGGGAGAGGGGGCGGTCTATAAGCGCTAAGAAATAAAATAATAATAATAATAATAATAATAATAATAATAATAATAATAATAATAATAATAATAATAATAAGCTAGATTTATTGGGATGAGTGGGGAGATTAAAAAGGGTGACCCTAGTTCAGTTGAAAATTGTAGACCAATTTCTTTGTGTTGCGTTACATGCAAAGTTATGGAATCAATTGTAAACCAATCCATTGTTCAACACTCAGAGACAAATAACTTACTATCCGACAAACAGTTTGGCTTTAGGAAAAACTCATCCTGTGATTTACAACTTTTGCACTGTAAAGATATCTGGACTGCATGCCTTGATCAAGGTAAAGCTGTAGACGCAATTTACATAGATTTTTGTAAGGCTTTTGATGCAGCAGCATATGATAAAGAGCTGTTGGAATTAAATTCTTGTGGCATTTCTGGACCTTTGCACAAGTGGATTGCTGCTTTTTTTGTCTAACAGAGTGCAGAAAGTCAAAATGGGGAACTCGCTGTCTAATCCTGCATCAGTTAACAGGGGTGTCTTAGCAGCGTCTTAGGTCCCACATTTTCTGGCTCTATATCCACAATGTATGTGATCAACTTAAAATCAATTTCTGCCGATGATGTAAAATTATTTAAAACTACAGATAATTCTGTTGTTTTGCAAAGTGATCTGGACTCTGTGTCTCAATGGTCCAATCTGGTCACCGTTCGGTCTTCAGCTAACTTTCAGGCACACTTCCCCAGGTTCTGGCAAGACGTCCTTGACTCCCACGGGAAAGAATGTTGCAGTCAGACTTAGGTATTGCATACAAAATTCTACGCAGTTATGCTTTACCTGTAAATGACTGTTTTAATTGCAATAAGCATGAACAACCCCTTTAAACTCAGTGTATATCGTTCTAAACCTGACTGTAAAAAATAAGATTTCTGTAATAGAGTTGTCAAAGTCTGGATTGCTCTACCTGATTCAGTTGTCTCAACTACAAATGTTCACAGTTTTAGACCCAAATTGACTTCCATGGACCACACTTTATACTTAAGAGGTCCCTAGAGGGGGCCTGCATAAGTGCACTAACATGGCCATCCTCCCTGTCATTGTGTCTTTATATTATTCCTGTTTTCGTTTCTGTTTGACAAATTACAATATTTTTTTAAAAAATACAATAATTGCAGTCATTCAACCATTTCTCATTTCTGGACCTTTCCACAAGTGGATTGCTGCTTTTTTTGTCTAACAGAGTGCAGAAAGTCAAAATGGGGAACTTGCTGTCTAATCCTGCATCAGTTAACAGGGGTGTCTTAGCAGCGTCTTAGGCCCCATACTTTTCTCGCTCTATATCCACAATGTATGTGATCAACTTAAAATCAATTTCTGCCGATGATGTAAAATTATTTAAGGATAATGTAGCACTTGGGGATGAAGATGCAGCCCAGCAGACCAGCAGTGGAGGCCAAGATGGAGAAGACCTGAACAGCCACCATGTATTTCCCTTTGGTGCTCAGGTAGGTGGGCACAAAAGTCACCCAGACACTGCAGAAGACCAGCATGCTGAAGGTGATCAGCTTGGCTTCGTTGAAGGCCCCAGGCAGATTCCTGGCCAGGAAAGCCACCGTGAAGCAGATGGCAGCCAGGAAGCCCATGTAGCTAAGGGTGACGTAGAACATGACAACAGCCCCTTCGTTGCATTGCAGGATGATCTCTCCAGGCTGGGAGCGGAGGTCAGAGTCAGGGAAGGGGGGAGAAACTCCCAGCCAGATGGAGCAGATGACAATTTGGACTGCAGAAGAAGAAAGGATGATGGAGTTGGCCAAGCTCTTCCCCAACCATCTCTTCATCCGATTTCCTGGTTTTGTGGCCAGGAAAGCTAGCACCACTGTGATGGTTTTGGCCAAGAGAGAAGAAACGGCAACTGAGAAGATGATGCTGAAAACCGTTTGTCGAAGAAGGCAGGTGGCTTTGCTTGGTTGACCAACGAAGAGAGAAGGAGACAAGAAGCAAAGCAGGAGGGAGACCAGGAGGATGTAAGAGAGGTCCCGGTTGTTGGCTTTGACAAGGGGAGTTTCTCCGTATTTAATGAAGATGATTAAAACAAGACCTGTGGTTAGGAAGAAGAGTAGGGCAAAAGAGACCAGGATGATGCCCAGAAGTTCTTCATAAGATAGGAAGGTTATAACTTTGGGGATACATTGGACTCTGGCCTCATTTGGATATTCATCATCTGGACACTTGGTGCATTTTTCAGTATCTGAATAACCCAAAAGAGAATATTCCTTTAATATTCTATCTTTCTATCTTTCAACAAAGATCTTAAACTGATAGCAGGATCACTTTCCAGAATGTGTTCCTTAACAATTTCACTAAAAGATATAAGAATATGTATTTTCCAAAAATGTAGAGCTAAGTCTATGAAATTAGGGGAAGTCCTAGGAAGTTAATTATTTGCTCTCTAACGTGCAGAATCTTCATAGGAATCTACATTATTAGGTTAATAATGTACTTATTAGATTACATTATTATTAGTAATAATGTAACATACATAATACATTATTAATAATGAATCAGGAAATATTTCTAAGCAAACAGCCTGAGACCTGACACATGGCACTTCTAAATGTAATGACTCAGAGGATTCCTATCCTGGGATATCTAGTTGGCTATCAGAAATATTCGTGTAATGAGCTTCCCCCATAATGGTCCATGCTGCCTCCCTGCGGACCAACAACTCCTTCTCAGAGATCCTCAAGGGAAAGCCCCTGTAGAAGATATCATAGTAATCCTTCCAGGTGATGGATCTAAGACAATTCCTCAAGTTTCAAAGAACTCAGATGGTTCCAGAGAGGTAAATGTGGCAGGAAACATCCACACCAAACATAAATTTTCCCTTTAAAGATAAAATCTGAATTATAGGTTTGGACCACTCATTATCTCTCACCTACCATCTCTTCCCAGCCCCTCCTTCAATCTGTCTTTTAACTTTCATGAAAAGGTTCTAATGGATCCATTTCCACAAAGCCTCCCATTTTCCTCAGTGTTACCCACCTTCCTGAGTGGAGAAGGTCCCCTCTGGACAAAGAATGCAGTCATAGCAGCAAACTGGCTCTCCTTCTCGAGCCCTCTTGACAAATCCAGGATGACAATTTTCCGCACATTTGGACTCAGGCAGGGACTGAGGAGAAGAACAAGGAATGCCAAAGAAAAGATGTTAGGACTCTCCGTCCATGGAAAATGGAGGGAGAATTGGATGGAGACAAGTAGCCTCTGGTCTTCACTGAGGTAAGTATGAAATCTCTTGATTACTTTTAAACAGATGCATGAGGTTTAACAACTGGCAGATTCTTCATTTAGTTCCTCCCTTTTGCTTTTGTCATTTAACATTACAATAAAGGACTTTTCTACTTAACAGTCTAGAGCAGTGATGGCTACGTTTTTCCCATCGTGTGCCAAAAGTGCGGGGAACTCAAGGGGGTTGTGCACGGGCATGCCCTCACCCATAATTCCATGTCTGCGACCCCACACATGCATGTGTGCATGACCCCCCCCCCACCTTCCCCTGCTTTTGCTACATGATGGACCTGTTTTTCTCCCTCCCTAATCTCCAGAGGTTTTCTAGGAGCATGGGAGGGCAAAAATGGCCTTCCCCGCTCCCCCAGGCCCTCCGGAGCCTTCAGCTGGCTGACCTTAAGACAAAATGGCCTTCCAAAGTATCGGACTCTGAGGCAACAGGTTGCGCACCAAAATATCAGAAGGTGGGAAAAACCATTGAAGAAAAGGCGCGAAAGAGCGGCTGTGAAAGTCAATGGAGTGTTTGCCTTGCAGTACAGCTTATAGTAGCTCTGCGGCTCATTCAAATTCTACTGGCCTCCTTACAATCCTCAGTGCCAATAAGCCTTCCAAATTGGCCAGTTTAAAGCTCAATGAAGACCAGCCTTTAGAACTCCCAACAACCTTTAAAATGGCTTGCTGCTACTCTGCTCTAGTCAAAGTTGGAAAGAACTGTCAATCAGCAAGCGGGTCATTGAAATTCCAAGCTCCTAAGCCTCGCTGCTAAGTTTGTAAAAGCGCTGAGAGCTGTCAACAAAAAAGCAGAAGCAGCCGGAGTTAATTAATGAAGCTGCAGAGCCCCTGCTGCCTAAGTGAAAAACCGGAGTGCAAACAGCTTTCCTTCTACCCCAGGGGTGTCCAAACTTTTTGCGAGGAGGGCCAGATTTGGTGAGGTGAAAATGTGTGGGGCCGATCATTCAGCCTGACATTCTTTGAACCCTTAACATTAAATGCGAATTAACTACCATATTTTTCGGAGTATAAGACGCACCAAGATTTTGAAGAGGCAAATTAAAAAAAAAGTTTTTGCACTCTCCCACGAAAATGGGCCTTTTTTTTAAAGGGCATGAATAGCCTTTAAGAGGCTTCTAGAGTGCTCCTGGGGGCTAGGGGGGAGGGCAAAGTTGAGCAAAAAATGGCCCGGTTTTTGCTCATTTATGCCCTCCACAGCCCCCAGGAGCACTCTGAAAACCTCCTAAAGGCTATGCACAGCCATTTTGGTGAAGGGGGCAGAGTTTTGGGAGGCAAAAAATGCTGTATTCAGTGTATAAGATGCACCCAGATTTTTAGCCTCTTTTTTGAGGGGAAAAAGATGCATCTTTATACTTCGAAAAATACGGTATTTTATGAAAGACTAAACAAATAACTCCAGTGGGGAGAAGAGGCTGCGGGCTGCTTGAAATTTGAAAAAGGGCCACATTTGGCCCCCGGGCCGCACTTTGGACATGCCTGTTCTACCCTCTTTCTTACCATAATAAACAAACGGCTGTTAACAGTCCTGCTGAGCTCCACCACTCTCCGATCGTAAGCGAGAGCTGTCAAAGAACAAAGGGAGTGATCGGAGCTAGTTAACAAGGCTGCGTAGCCCCTTTTTGAGGTGCCAGAGGTGCAACAGGGCCACACAAATGGCTCCTGTAGTAGCACTCTTACAGCCGCTTCCTAAAAATCCTGTTTCTCAGGAAAATATCAGAATGCAAAGAAGTCCACACTTGTCTGAGCTTGGAGCTCAAGAAAAACAGTCCTGTGAGCTGAGAATGAGAGCGAAAAACGGCCCAATGCGCAAACTAAAAGTCCATTTCCGAACTTCTGGTTTGTGTGTTGGGTTGTTTTTTGCCTTCCAGAGGCTTCAAGAAAGCCTCCAGAGAGCGAAAAATGCCCAAAAAAATGGTTGAAAATGAAAGCTGAGCTGACAGGGCAATGGCTCGTATGCCCTAACAAATGGCTCCGCGTGCCACCTGTGCCATAGGTTCGCCATCATGGGACTAGAGGGATGGGATTGAAAAAAGATTTAAGTATGATGATATACTCTTATTAAAACTGATAACAGTTTACTGTAAATTTTTTAGGAAACTTTTATTCCATTAGATTTTTCAATAAAGAATAAAACTGTGACGAAGAAAGAAACCTCTGACTAGTAAGATCTTGAAAGGTTTCCATAAAACATGTCAAAGCCCCTTCACTTAGGTCCCGTCTGTTGAAGAACTTCCATTAGATGACATCAACTGGCATGGAAGGCCAACCATCCTGGAGACTATAAGCTTTGCCCACTTGAAATGGGACCTCAGGCTTTGGGAAACAGAGAAAAGACACCAAAATTTTTCTCACCTTATTGAGCAACTTTAGCTGTAAAAGAACATCTTGGTTGATAGAAACTCTCTGTCTTTCAAAATATGCCAGAATCCCTATCCTGGCATCCTCCTTGAGGAGAACCAAGAAACCATCAATACACAGATCTGCTGTTATCTCTCCATTTTGGTCCAAGTACAGTTTTCAATCAGAAATATTGAGAAACTAGTTCTTCTCTAGAAAGGGGTGAAACTAGAATGGGAACATCCAGGAATTTGAAAAGCAGAAAACTCTGTTTCTTATCCCAGATTGAATCTTTCTTCTACAATTGTCTAATCTCCAAATATGGATAAATAGGATACAAATGCTTCCATTATCTTCACAAGTGAATGAAAAGGTTTGAGAAAAAATTGTCACTCATATACTGACAAAATATAGAGAAAATATAATCGATGCAATTGGTCAATTATAGGGAACATTCTAGAGCAGATGACAAATAAAATGAACATAGAAAAAAAAAGATGATCTATAAACTCTTTGAAAACAAAGGTTGATTCCCAGAAAGCATGGGTTGATCAAGAAGAAAGTTGTCAGGCTAATCTTCGCCCCGGTCATTCTGATTGAAAACATCTCTAAATGTGCTAATTCAACTTGATTGTAATGCCACATTAACAAAAATTTGAAAATCTGAAAGAACAAATCTCCCACCAGCTCTTTTCTCAGCCTGAAAAGTTAGTGAGGATCCTTTCTGAGTTTCTTTCTCTCCCTTTATGCAGCTGCAGGATTCTCCCCTCTTAGCTGATCCTTCCCTAGGCAGCCTCTCTTCCCCTCATCCCAAAAGTCATTCTCACATATCATCACACTTCCTAAATAGATTATGGAAACTCTGGTGATAGAACTGGATTTCAGTAAAGGACTCACAAACAATTGTGTGATGTGATTTAGAAACCTGAGGGGTGGTATGATAAGTAAGTAGATAAAAACTGTCTTCAAAATGGTACTCAAATTTTTTTTAACCATTTTTAATCTTTCCTATGGAACCTGAAGGTGATGGTTAACAATTTGCCATTGGTCATCAATTTTTCTACATTGTCATTAATATCGCCATTAAAACGAGTAAGATTCTAATTAAAATTTTAAGGGAAGGTATTATTAAGAATCAAACAAAGATGTTTAACCCTGGACAGATTCTGGATAGATCAGAGGTAATGGTTGTGGTGATCTGTGTTGGATAAGAAGCCCCTGTAAAGTTAAATACAATAGAAAATAACAGACAATTGTGAAGTTTTGAAATTTAACTTTATTGTTGGATTGCTTGTTATTACCTTTTTATATGCAGCAGACAGACGGCAGGTCAAGTGGTTGCAAATAGAGGTATAGTTTATAATTGTGGATCCCTTGGCATTTTTGGAACCAAATTCTACTCCCAAACAGAGGAACCCCCCCCCCCAACCCAAATACTGCAGGGCAGATCAGGCTGGGCCCATAACTGGGCAGTGGGTGGGGAGGAGAGGCTTCAGCAGCACCACTGTGAACAGAGGGAGATAAAAAAGTTTGGATTCTCTCTGCTGCAGCGCTTAACCTTGATTGCTTGAATGGCAGAGAGAAGCCAAACTTTTTTCTCTCAATTCACAGCAGAGCTGCTGCTCCCTTTATATTCCCCTCGGACCCCTCCTCCCCAGGGGGGTCTAAGGACCTGAAAGGGACAGGCAGGCGGCTGCAGCTCCCTTCCAAGCAGGCGCCGAGTCCCTTCCCTTTGCTGCGAAGGGAGGGAGAAAAGTTTGGCCAGGTCTTCTCCTCCTAAGGAGTGAGCGGCAAGTGGCCAACCAGAGGTGCTTTTTACTGGCTCACCAAACGGATTTCAATCGTCATTACAGGCTCGCTCAGCCAGTTGAATTTCACCCCTGGCCAGAGACACTTCCGGCTAAACCAGAGGTGGGTTCCTTCTGGTTTGGACCAGTTTGATAGAACTGGTAGTAAAAATTGGGGCTGGCTCTCTGAACTGGTCATGCAGACAGGCTGGCCACATCCTTGAACTGATCCCCTGGTCTCTGCTCCCGTCTGTCGGATGGCAAGCTGACCAGAGCTGAAAAGCGGCTGGCTGGCAAAAAAAGCCTCTCAGTCACCTCTTTGAGTGCCGGAGGATTGAAGGCTTCTTTTCCACCCAGCCGCTGGCCAGAGGGCACCAAAAAGTCCTCCAGCCAGTGAGAAGAAAGATGCGTATGTGCAAAGAAGGTGGCAGTGACCAGAGGTCTTTTGGGCACCCTGCGCCAGCAGCT
The DNA here is from genome assembly GCF_964273705.1 of Natrix helvetica. NCBI lineage: Eukaryota > Metazoa > Chordata > Lepidosauria > Squamata > Natricidae > Natrix > Natrix helvetica. The sequence goes on from NC_138551.1 coordinate 131,766,278, forward strand.
GAGTGGAAAAGAAACCTCTTGGATTCCAAGTTCAGCAGCAGGCTCGGTTACTTCATAGGGTCGCTTTTCTCCATGCCCAAGAAAGATAAAAAGACACAGAGCAACATCCTTTAAGGACAAAGCCAGCGTAGCCGCCTAGAGTAACGAAAACAAACCACTGAGGGAAGGAGTCCCCAGAAGCTGCTGGTGTTGCAGCCACTCCCTTCCCTGCAGCTTGAAGCTCCACATGGAAGAGGTCTTCTGCTGTGGCAAAGAAAGGACAGCTCTCGGTGTGCCATGCCCACTTTGTTCTCTTTGAGAGCCGCTTTGAAAACAAGAAGCTCTCAAAGAGAATGAAGCGGGCGTGGCATACCCACAGCTGCCACTTCTTCACAACAGCCGAGGACAGAAGAGGTCGCTCAGGAATGACGTCAGCGAGGAAGGTAGCCGGGTTGGAGGGAGATGTAGCCCGAGCTCTCTGGGATGGGTAAACAAGTGTGGGGAGTCAAAGGGGAGAGAGAAGAGAGAGCGCTAGGCAGGAGACACAGGAGGTGGGCAGCAGCTCTTCTTCTTCGCCCCTGCCTGGAGAAGGATTCTCCTGGTACACGGAGATCAAGAGAGGGAGGCTGAAGGCAGCTCTCCACCCTAACCCAGAGGTGGCCAGGGGTTGCTCTCAACCTCGGGCAACAGCTCCGCCTCCTCCCTTCCTCAAGCCCAGAAAGGAAGCCCACTCCTCTGGGCGTGTTTTTCCAATACATTCTTTGAAAGAGAACAGTGGAAATAATGATCTTGAAATTTTTCTTCCACAAAGAAATAAGGTTCAAAGGCAGAATCTTTTGGCCTTTGTTTTGCCCGATAACTAAAGTTCCAAATACTATGGATGTATTTGAGAAGTCTGGGCTTGTTTATTTTATAACCTAAAAAATTTGTGAGGATCCAGACTTTCCCTTCAATGGGTTTTGGCCAACGCATAAGGGTTAAATGGAAAGGAAGAATTATCTTCCAAATGGAATCAAATTCGATGAAGTGAACAAAGACATTGACTTGTCTCCACTTAGAGAGGGCCTCCCTGAGGTATGCTGTATATCCAGTTGTTGAGAACACTTGTGATATAACCACACAAATTCCATTCCTGACCAGCATAGGAGTGAAAATCCTCATGAAATTCTCTCCCTTCTCTGTGTCTGAAGCAAAGAGGCCAACCAGGGTCCATCTGAAATGGAGGAGCAGCTGGACAATTGCTGGGTACTGGAATCCTTCTTTGGGGTCCATCCGGTAGAAAAAGGGGAATCGACGTTTATCACTCAGAGCCTCTGAAGCAGTTTCAAGATTAATCTGAAAAAGCAATGAAGAAAGCTGTGATATATTTGAGGTCAGATCAAATCCAAAATATTAGATTTTAATAAATCCAAACAGGTTCTCCATGAATGTATTAGAATAGTTTGTTAATCAAACATTGTTTAAAATATTAAAAACAGACTATTAGAAAATGTGTATAATAAAAGTGGAAAATAATAAACAAATTAAAAACAATATTACTGTATCCCTCCTACAATTTATTGCAATTAGATTAACATGTGCAAATGCCAACTGGAGTGTTGTATTCCAATAAAGGGCCTATTACCATGATGGCGAGCCTATGGCATGCATGCGGAGCCATCTCTGCAGGCACTTGAGCCATTGCCCAAGTCAGCTCCACTGCACATTCACGCGCACCTACCGCCAGCCAGCTCTCTATGCCGGGAGACACGCATGCATGTGCGGGGGTATCGTGGGGGGTCATGTACGAATGCACAGGGGCGGGACCTGCAGGGGAGCATTGTATTATGGGTGTTGGCATGCGCGAGTGCGCTTTCGGCAATCGGGGGGGAAAAGGTTCGCCATCACTGGCCTATTCGACTTTTGAGGATTGCCGCATCTTTTTCTGCTTCAATATCCCAGATTCTTTGTGGAGGAATCTTTTTAGCTTCTTCTCCAGTTGTACAAGAAACAGGGAGACCTCCGTTCCTCATACAATTTGTCAGTAGTAGAATCCAAGATTGGTCTTTAATTAAGTTTTGTCTGTTCTAACAGCCACAATTTTCAGAGTCTGTTAGTTTTCATAGATTACATTTAATGCCAATATTTTCTGATTTTAGGCAAAGCAGAAATTGTGTAAATTCCCAAATCAGCTCTGAGGGGCAGCAGCTGGAGTCCTTTTGTCCACCCCAAGATACTCCTCGGAGGCTGTGATTGGGTTGATTCTGCTGGTGGTTTCTCTCTGAAGCCCCAAACATCAGATTGATGTAAGAACATGGGGGAAACCTTGGCTCACATACTTTAATAATTGGGGCTGATGAAGCTGGAGAGCTATGAGGTTTTCTTTGAAGCACCACTTTCACTCATGTCTTTGATCTAACTGAGCCCCTTTGATGATGAGGGAGCCAAGATTCAGTCTCAGAGAAAACTACCCCAGGTAAGGAAAATTGTCACTTGCTCTATTGGCTGACCATCTATGGCTAGGATGTCATTTCCCAAAGACCATAACTTTTGACCTTGATTTATCAATTATCAGATAATTATTATGACAAAAGAACCCAAGCCTTCCTCACAGGGTATACAATCCAAAGTATGATAAATCACATTATCAGTATAAATCAGCATGTTCCAATAGGAATTTAGCATGCTAAACATGTGTACCTATAACAGAACATATACCAAAATAAAAGGGTTGGAAGGGACCTTGGAGGTCTTCTAGTCCAACCCCCTATTCTATTCCAGACAAATGGCTGTCCAATCTCTCCTTAAAAGCCTCTAGTTATGGAGCACCCAAAACATCTGAAGGCAAGACGTTCCATTCTTCACTGTTAGGAAATTTCTCCTTAGTTCTAGGTTGTTTCTCTCCTTGATTAGTTTCTTGTCTTGCTTTCTAGTACTTTGGAAAATAGGTTGACCACCCTCTTCTTTGTGGCAGCCCCTCAAATATTGATACCCTGCTATGATGTCACCCCTAGTCCTTCTCACTAGTCTAGAAATACTCAATTCCTGCATCTGTTCCTCATCTGTTTTAATCTCTAGGCCCTTAATCATTTTAGTTCCTCTTTTCTATACTCTTTCCAGAGTGTCTACATCTTTTTTTATAACATGGTGACTAAAACTGGATGTACTGTTTCAAATGTGGTCTTACCAAGGCATTATAAAGCCGTACCAATAGCAATAGCACTTAGACTTATATACCATAGTGCTTTTACAACCCTCTCTAAGCGGTTTACAGAGTCAGCATATTGCCCCCAACAATCTGGGTCTTCATTTTACCGACCTCGGGAGGATGGAAGGTTGAGTCAACCTTGAGCCTGGTGGGATTTGAATTGCCAAACTGCAGCTAGCAGTCAGCTGAATTAGCCTGTAGTACTGCACCAGGGACGTGCGGTCAGGGGAGGCAGGGGAAGCAGAGCCTCACCTCTCATCATGAAATAATATATAATATATAATAATAATATATATTCCTCCCAACCCTTTTACACGGCTCCCGCTAAGCTCCGGTAAGGAGAAGAGCCTTTGGGGAGTGAAGAGGAAGAGGAGGGAGGAGGAAGAGGAGGAGGTGGGCACGTGGGGGGGGTGCCAGATGGGCAACCGGCGGAGGCAGGAGGGTTCTCGGAAGTGCCAATAACCTTCCTGCCTCTGCTGTACTTTGCACGCTCCTCGTGACTGCAATAGACGTCCAGAAGTGGCAGGGGCTGTTGGGCTGGAAGCCCAAACCCCATTAGCCACAAAAGCCGCTTCTGGATGTATATTGCAGTCACAAGGAGTGCATGAGGTCCAGCCGAGGCAGGAAGGTTCTCATCATTCCCCAGTCGCTTTCGTGGCTTCGTCATCAAGACGAAGTCCAAGAGCGCCAACATTTCTGCCTCTGCTGGACTTCATCTTGATGATGTCACCGCAGCTCCCAGGCGCGGACGGACGGAGGTAGCCAGAGTGGCGCCGAGGCAGTCTGGCAGGCGAGCGACTGAGGATCAGGCTGCCTGATTCTCCATTGCTCGCTCGCTCTTTCGTCCACCCGGACCGCCTCGGCGTCGCTCTGGCTACCTCCGTCCGGCCGCGCCCAGCAGCTGCGGTGATGTCATCAAGACGAAGTGGCTTGGAGGCGAAGTGCTTTTCAGTGCTTTTCTGTGCGTCTGGCGTTTAGGTAGATAGCTGGATGTCCTAAACGCCAGATGCTCAGAAAAGCACTGAAAAGCAGCTGCTGTTGGGGACTGCGGAGCGCGAGCTGGCGGAGCGCGCTCAGGAAGGTGGGGAATGGGATCACGTGTGCTGGAGGCTGAGGCAGCCTCAGCCTCCAGCACACGTGGTCCCATTCCCAGCCTTCCTGATGACGTCACCAGCCTCACCAGCCATAAACCTCACCGCACGTCACTGTACTGCACTCTAACAACTGTGCCATCTCAGGTCACTATTTCACATGATCTTGATTCTATCCTTCTGTTGATGCAGCCTAGGATTGCAATGGCTTTTTTTGGTGGCTGCCACTCACTGTTGGCTCATATTTAAGGGATTGTCCACAAGGACTCCAAGATCCCTCTCACAGTTACTGCTATTGACCCAGGTTTCACCTAATCTGTAAGTGTGCATTTGGTTTTTCTAACCTAAGTATAAAACCTTACATTTCTCCAATTTTGAATTACATTTTGTTAGATAGGCCCAGGGTTCAGGTCTATCTAGATCCATCTGGATGTTGAACCTATCTTCTTTTCCTGCCACCTTATTTTGTCTGCAAATTTGATGAGTTCCCAATCTATTCCTCATCCAAATCATTGATGAAGAAGTTGAAGAGTACTGGGTCTAAAATGGAACCTTGGGGTCCCCCACTGCTTGTTTCCCTCCATGCAGATGTAGTTCCATTGAGGACCACAGGCTGAGTCCATCTGGGGGTGATGCTTTCTATCCCACATATCTTTAGCTTATGGAGACCAAGGTTGTAGTTAATTTGTCAAAGCCTTTCTGAAATCCAAGTATACTACATGCACTGAATTTATCTTGTCCACTAATTTAGTACTTTTTGTCAAAGAATGAAATAACATTTATTTATTATCTGTCCTTCTACTATCCTTCATTACTCCTAGTAAGTCATTCATATCTAGACGGAATAACAAGGGTGCACCTTTCCCCTCCCCCTTGGTAAGCATCGATCCTTCTTCTCATGGCTCCATTGAGCCCAAACCTTCCTCTCAAACAAGGGCTTGGATCAGGCCAACAGGCTGAGCTCTATTTTAAAGGCAATCAATTTCCTACTAAATGTTTCTCAGTTTATTGAGTCAAATGCCGCACTAACATCTAGAAAGCCTGCAAACCTTGTTTTACCTCACTGATATAAATTAAATATTTCAAGACAAATTTGTTGCTAATATTAGATTAACTTATGCATTATTTCTTATAACATCTATATAGCTTTTCACTACCTAAAACCTTCTGGTTCTTCTGCAAGGAATGCATTTTTCTCAAGTTTAACTAAGAGGATCATGGCATAAAATTTAGCCACAATATCTGCTAGTCTAGATTATAGACATGGTCTATAATTACAAGAGTCCTTTTTATTCCACTTTTTATATAGATAAAATGCTACTATAGCCAACTTCAATCGATACGGTAAGCATTATTTATATGTGGAAATGGATGCCAATAGAGGCCCCCAAAACCAGGGATATTTTTTGATCTATTAAATAGTTGGTAGAATGTCTTCTGCAGGGACTTTATTGCTTGCATTTCAGGCCTTTTATGATTAATATCAATGTGAATATAATGGGATAAAATATTGACAATTTTGCTAATATGGAGAAAAGCAGCTCTTGAATTCCATGGTGAAGACATGATTGCATCTACTGCTCACCCACCACCACCCACCCCTCACTTTGCCAGATGGAGAAAAAAAACATGCAAACCTGTGGGACTTTATAGCTGCCTACTAATGTTGACATCTGGATGGAGATTTCCCTTTTTGCTCCAAGAAGAGCCAGAAGGTTCTCCTTCCTTCCACAGCCATAGTTGGGAACATTGGTTTCTCCCAAGGAGAGTATGTCCAGCAAGGCATCTGAAGTGAGGAGAGTGTTCAAATAGTTGTCATGGACATTGTAGCCAAGTGAGAGATTGTGCAGGAACTGGGAATTCTTGTTGACCACTTGAATGGCAAAAATGAATCGTAAGCCATATGAAAAACCATAAACATCCCTATTGTAAAAAAATACTATTATAAACAACAGCAACAACAAATACTTTTTAAAAATATATAATCCTCCACAAGCCTACTAAGCCTTAAGCCAACATTGATCCAAAACCAATGATCAGTTACACAAATATGGGGATTGGCAGAGGTACAGCAACTACAACTGCTTCAACCACTACTTTAAATAAAATTCATTATTCAAGTGACAAATTAAGGATTGAACTGAGAGAGGAAAATAATCTGCAGCCCTTTCAGCTTTTTTTCAGACCCCCTTTTTGGTCTCTTTCACAAAATCAGACAAAACAGAGAAGCCATGGAAACCAAAATCATTCAGGAAATTAGACATATCCCCCAATATAGGAATCACCCTGAATGACTTACAAATCATGGAAAACCAATTGAACAGAAGGAGCCATGTTGAAAAGCAACTTTGTATGCAATATTTCCTTTCCAGTGATGACTATACCAATGAGATGGTCTCCTGGCCTGTAAAAACTCTGTGGTCGTTTTCCATCCTGGTGCTTGAAACTCAGTGGGCATTTCCTTCTCAGCTTCCCAGAGCTCAGCAGCAGCAGCAGAAGCAGAAACAGGAGGTCCATCATTCATGGGGTGAATCAATCCACTTCCTGTTTCTCAGAAGTGCCCCCATGGCTTTCCTGATATAGACAGAGAACCACTCAGTTTCATCTGGACAGGAGAGAAAGATACAATCAAGAGCAGCCTCTGCCTGCCCCAACACCTCTTCCCTGGGAACTTGACCCAAGGAATTCATCCGTTTCTGACACAAGATCCTTTGCATGTGGCTTCAGTCTGATTTTTACATCAATGTCAAAAATTGGAGAAATAACATCACAGGTCCCAAAGTTCCAGACGATCATAATTACAGTGAGAAGCAACTTCTCCTCTTGGGATCCTGAACCTTTTCTGGGCTCCGTGTGCAGAGGAGAGCCAGGAGAAAAGCAAGTTATAGTGAAAAATTACAGCTACAGCCCTGGGGACACTGCTCCGTTGTGGTTGTGCCCTTCCTGTCAGGACACATCCAGAAAGTGATGCTGGAGAAGACAGTTCAGGGAATTGACTTCTGCTGTCCTTCAACATGGTCTCTTGTCTCCAGAGATTGCTGGGGAAGGTCACCCAGAGCTATGGAGTTTGGTGCCACTTTAACTTAATGCCATTGAACTCTAGTGTTGCCTGTCTTCTAATGACAAGGAGGCCATCAGTACCCTTGAACTCTGCCCAATGTTAAGAGTAACCCCTGGTTGGAATTTTTTTTTAATATCAGAATTTCATATATAAATCTTAAATTGCAGCTCGTTTTAAAATTGCTTGTGCCTGAAGTGAAATTTCATTTGTTTTCTAGCAAAATTAAGTTTTGGATAAGAGCTCATTAAGAAGCCAGAAAGGGACAACTTGTGGACTATATTGTTGGGTAAATAGGGAGAACATTATAGAGTGGATGGAAGCTTTCATTTTTTTTCTTCCTTGTCATTTCTGTGTTGTCTTTCCATGTTCATATAATACACTAAAATTCTTTATATTTTGACCTTTTTTAATTTTTTAAATAAAGAATGGACCATCCATCCATCCATCCATCCATCCATCCATTCATCCACCTATCCATCCATCCATCCATCCATCCATCCATCCACCTATCCATCCATCCATCCACCTATCCATCCATCCATCCATCCACCTATCCATCCATCCATCCATCCATCCATCCATCCATCCATCCATCCATCCATTCATCCACCTATCCATCCATCCATCCATCCATCCATCCACCCACCCACCCACCCACCCACCCACCCACCCACCCACCCACCCACCCACCCATCCATCCATCCATCCATCCATCCATCCATCCATCCATCCATCCATCCATCCAATCATTGCATTTATTGGCCACCCATCTTATCACAGGGAAGCTCTACAAAGATGGTCGAGATGCCCACAGTGTGGTGGTTGGTGCAACCTGATTTCTAGCGACATGATTTTTGGAGATCTGGTGGGGCTTCCTCTGTTGTGGGGATGTACTTGGGGGTGGGGAGGACCTTCCCTTTGACCTTCCCATCTCTGAGGCTGAGACTTTCTATATCCAAAAACCTCCAAGGGGTTTGAAAGTCCTATTGAAAACTCATTTGTTCCTGGTTTATTTGGATCCATTGTTCAGAGATTGTGTCTCTTCAATGGGGGTGGGGGACATTAATATGGACTTCTTGGCCTAGAAGGGGGAACTGGGGGGCTGAGTGAAAGGGGGGAACCGAAGGGACAGGAAGGTCCATCCTGACAGGGAGAAACAGAGCATGGCCCATATCCCAGGTCCACCGCTTGGAAGTTCTCCCACTCAACGTCCCTCAGATTCTGCTCTCAGGGCCTGGAGACCAGATCCTGGGTGGCTCCGGGTTCAAGCTGTGGCTTCTCAATGCCAGGTTGATGTGGGATTAGACTCTGTTCTCCTCCAGGGGGTTCACAGCCGTGTCTTACCAAAGCCGGGTTCTCCCCAGAGGGGAGGAAGCCCCTTTTCGGTCAGGAATGAGCCCACCCCAATGTCTGAGTTTGTCCCAGGGGAGACCCCAGAGGAGAGGAGGAGTGGGGGGATGTGGTCATCCATGATTTCTTACGGGCTTTGAGGAGGCTCCACATGGACCTCTGGTTTGTCTGAGGGGGGCTGCAAGAACCCCGGCCTGGTCAAGTATGTTGTGTGAACGTGGTCCTTGCAAGCAGAAAAGTGTCCCCAATACAGGTAGTCCTTGACTTACGACCACAATTGAGCCCAATATTTCTGTTGTTAAGTGAGATATCCATCAAGTGAGTTTTGCCCCATTTTATGACCTTTCTTGCCACAGTCATTAAGTGAATCACTGCAGTTCTTAAATTAATAACCCTGTTGTTAAGTGAATCTGGCTTCCCCATTGACTTTGCTTGTCAGAAGATCGCAAAAGGGGATCACATGACCTTGGGACACAGCCAGAACGGCCATAAACATGAATCAGTGGCCAAACATCTGAATTCTGACCACGTGACCCTGGGGAGACTGCAAAGGTCGTAACTGTGAAAAACAGTCATAAGTCACATTTTTCAATGCTATTGTAACTTTGAACGGTCACGAAACGAACTGTTGTAAGTCGAGGACTGCCTGTGTATCCTATTGTTCAGCTTCTCTCCAGTGAATTGATCCACTTCGGAGTTCCCATAATCCACTGACTCCTCGGCCAACAGGTTCAACCTCAGGAAACAAACCATGGTTAAAAGTGGCACATGGGAATGCGGCCATTGGTGAAGTGACCAAGTTCAGTGGGTTGTGTGGATCTCAGCAGAGTCAGTCGGGTGTGGTGGTTGTGAAATCCCAGGGGACCCTGAGTTCTAGTCCTGCCCTGGGCACCAAGCCAGCTAGGAGACTCTGGGCCAGCCACTCTCTCGGAGCCCTGGGAAAGAGGCAATGGCAACCTCTTCTGAACAGCCTTGCCGAGATCCCTGGGTCAACTTCACCTGGGGGCTTCCTGACCACCTTCACTCCCAGATGGCCTCCCTTCGCCTGGCTTCCTCCTTGCCCGTCAAGCGGCCTCCAATGGGCTGAATTTGGAGAGGGTTTTGCAGGTGGCTGTGCTGTGAGGAAGGGGCACGCAGGGGTCCTTCAGGGACAGAGGGGTCTCAGGAGATCCTCCCCCTCCCTAGTGAGGGCAGGGAGGGAGGGGGGCTGGGGAAGAGGGAGGCAGGGGGAGCCCCCCACCCACCCCATCTGCTCTGGGCAGCTCAGGTGCTGTCAGAAAACTCACCTCTGAGGGAGGGGCCCTCCTTGGGATTGGCTGGGAGGGAGAGGGGCTCTGATGTCACAGGTGGGGGCAGGTGGGGCTCCCAGGTGAGCCCTGGGCACCTGCAGGTCAGGTGGGGCTGGTGGGGTCCAGGGGGGGAAATGAGGTCAGCCTGGGCCTCTGCTGCCAATTTCCCCCTGGGGCAGCCGGGGGCTTCTTCCTTTTGATCTGGGAAGTGGGGCACCCCATGGAGAGGGTCCCTCTGGCCTTGCAGGGGAGGGGAGGGACTCTGTCCCAGGGAGCCCAGGGGAGAGGCAAAGGAAATGGGGAGGGGGAGCCGCATCTGTTGCCAGGATCCCCCGTCTGTGGCTGGGTTGCTGGGGACCCAGAGGGTGGGCGTTGTTCTCCCGGGTGTGTCAGGGGTTGTGTGAAGCTGACCCAGAGGCTGGTCCTGGCCAGAGGAAGAGGCCGAGGCCGGAGCAGAGTTTCTGGGGCTCCTTATAGGGGGGCTAACGGGCCTTTCAGTGTCTTTGGGGGGATCCGGATGGGATCTGGCCCTCCTCAGCCAAGCCCAGCCCTGGAGGGGCCCCTCAGCCCCCTTTACAGGACCCCACGGCAGAGCCCTTTCAGGGGGGGACACATGAAGTTCCCCCCCAAGGAGTGGAGGCTTCTGGGTACCCTGCAGAATTCAGCCGAGGGAACCAAACTCCATTAACCCTCATGGAAGCGTCTCGTCTCCTTAACCTGGATTGGGAAGGAAGCCTCTTTCTTGGGCCCTGTGGAGTCATTCGAATGGGCCAACTTCATAGCTCACCTGAAGGGCCTCCAGGGGTTTCCAGGCATTTCTGTACCTGTTGGCTCCCCCCCTCTCCCTCCCTCCCCCCCTCCCTCTCTCTCTCCTGCCAGACGTTGGGAGGAACAATGGAGGCTGCTACTTTCAAGAGGCTTTTTCCAAGTCCTTCAGCCACAGCTACGCCGTTAGCAGAGGCCAAAAACAGAGGTTCAGAGGAGGAGCCAGTGGGCTCAGTGGTTACAGCCGGAGAGAAGCAGCCAAGGAGGCTCTCCTGGAAGGTCCTGCCAGCCATTCCTGGTCCAGGGAGGTTTTGGGCCTGAGAGCCTCAGAATCTGGGAAGGTTTTGTGACTCTGCCCGAGTCTGAAGGGCCAGGAAGGGGCTGAATTCACAGGGCCTCCCAGGCTTTGCTCAGGATTGGCTTAGGGCAGCCTCAGAAGCAACCAGGGTGGCTCCCAAACCAGGATCAGGGTTTTAAGGTTACCTGGCGTAAAAAAAAACCATGGTTTGTGCATTACACAAAATCGTGTTCATTGTTTTCAGAATGGAAGTAACATCTTCAGACCACTCTGGAGGGGCCACATAGACCCCCATCTTCCTCAGAGTCACGGAGGGTCCCCTACAGGGTGAGGCCACCCACCTTTTCCACCCGGGCAACCCCGGAAGACCCAGCCCTGCATTGCTTCTCCCCCACAGGAGCCTCTCCTGGAAAGACACAGGGGCCAAGCGAGGCTGGAGAAACCCCAGGGGCTGCGTCCCCCCAACCTTCAACCCTGGGACCCATAAACCAGGTTAGTCTCTTCCCAGGAATGCCCCAGATCTCCTCCTCCTTCCTGGCCATCCTGGGCCTTCTCTGTGTGTCTGGGCTTTGCTTTCCGCTGGGTGCCCCATGCATGGAAAGAGGTGGCTGAGCAACATGGGATATGGTCTCCCCGCTTCCCAGGACTCAGACGATGGAACCTGGAGGGGGATTTTGCAGATCTGCTTCCCTTCCCCAACACAAGGCTCCCCAGCTTCCTTCTTCCAAGAGGGTCTCCCCACTCAGCTGGGCAGACTCCTCTCTGGCATCCCTGCAAGAGCCCCCTTGCCTGGCCTGTGCATGGGAAAGGATGATAGGGGAACATGGGATATGGGTTTCTGCATTTCTGGCTCTCTGAAGATGGAAATTGGATTTTGCAGATCAGCTTTTCCATCTGCAACACGAAGGTCCTGAGCTCCCCTTCCCTCCTTCCCTCCCTTCCTTCCTTTAATGGGGTGAGAGGAAGCCTTGATTTCTCCATCTCTTTTCATACCTTTCTCTCTCTCTCTCTTTCTCTCTCTCTCTGTCTCTCTCTCTGTGTCCTCCCTCCCTTCCTTCCTTCCATGGGGTAAGAGGCAGCCCTGATTTCATCATCTCTTTTCACTTGGTTTTTTTCCTAACTTCTCTCTGTGTTTCTGTCTCTATGTTGTTGTTTTTAACTTTGCAAATTTCTGATAAGTACTTTTTCACTAAAGTTGATTTTGTTCTTAGAGATTGGATGCACTATTGGATGCATCAGTCCTTTTGTGATGATGCCCTTGAGGATTAGCTTTCAAAATGAAATAGTTTTTAGTTCCAACTCAACTATTTCTGATCTGTGACATACTATGGCATTAACTGCCCCCACCCCCTGGTTTTGTCTTTATGCAAACAAATCTCAGATTGTATTTTATCATCAGCCACAGGCGCCGTGTACTCCCTCTGGGGCCAAGCATGGAGACCCCAAACCTCTGAATTCTAAATGACCAATTTAATTCGATCTCTTCCGCTGTTATTATGAGCCACATGGGGATTATTTCCCTTTCATTTCCCTCCAGAGAATTTCCCAACAACCTTTGAGTCCAAGAACTGGGTGAATTATCCAGGGATCCCTCCTGAGAGGGAGAATAATGATAAAAGTTTCAGCTCTGCTCTTTGGCCGAATCCTCCAGGAGAGACTTTGGGCAGAGAAATATGGAGTTTGGGGACAGGCAGGATCTCTGCTCTTGAATGTCCGTCTCTCTCCTTTCCAGATGAAGCTGAGTGTTTCACTGTATTGAGAAAAAGCAACTTGATGTTCCACCTTGTGAGAGTCCTTTGAATTCTTCTAATTCTTCTTTAGAAACAGAAAAGAGATTGATTGATTCACCCCATGAATTATGGACCTCCTGCTTCTGCTTCTGATGCTGCTTTTGTCCCATCCAGTCTCTGGGAAGCTGAGAATGAAATGCCCGCAGAGTTTGGAGCACCAGGATGGAAAACGACCACAGAGCTTTTACAGCCCAGGAGACCATCTCATTGGTATAGTCACCAGTGGAGGGGAAAGATTGAATACAAAGTTGCTTTTCAAGGTGGCTCCTTCTCTTCAGTTTGTTTTTCGTAATCTGTAAGTCATTCAGGGTGATAGAGTTGCACTCCCTCCATTTTAACACTCTCCTTCTTTTCTGTTTTTATTTTTATTTATTCCTATATTGGGGATTATGTCTAATTTCCTCAATGATTTTGATTTCCATGGCTTCTCTCTTTGTCTGATTTTGTGAAAGAAACTCAAATCGAAAAATCGGCCTGAAAAAAAAGCTGAAAGCTGCAGATTATTTTCCTCTCTCAGTTCAATCCTTAATTTATCACTTGACTAATGAATTTTATTTAAAGTAGTGGTGGAACCAGTTGTAGTTGCTGTACCTCAGCCCATTTCCATATTTGTATAACAGATCATTGCTTTTGGATCAATGTTGGCTTAAGGCTCAGTAGGCTTTTGGAAGGTTATATATATATTTAAAAGTATTTGTTGCTGCCCATTATAATAACATTTTTTTTTACAATAGGGATTTTTATGGTTTTGTAGATGCCTTAGTATACATTTTCAACATTCAAAAGGTCAACAAGAATTCCCAGCTCCTGCACAATCTCACACTGGGCTACAACATCCATGACAACTATTGGAGCACTTTCCGCACTTCAGATGCCTTGCTGGACATTCTCTCCACTGGAGAAGCCAATGTCCCCAACTACGGCTGTGGAAGGAAGGAGAATCTTCTGGCTCTTTTTGATTCAGCTACAAGGGACATCTCCACCCAGATGTCAATATTAGGAGGCACCTACAAAGTCCCACAGGTTTGTGTGTCTTTTTCTCTCTCTGGTAAAGTGAGGGGTGGGTGGTGGTGGGTGAGCAATAGATGCAATCATGTCTTCTCCATGGAATTCAAGAGCTGCTTTTCTCCATATTAGCAAAAATGACAATATTTTACCCTATTATGTTCATGTTGAGATTAATCATAAAAGACCCGAAATGCTAGCAATACATTCCCTGGAGAAGACATTCTACCAACTATTTTACTGATCAAAAAATATACCTGGTTGTTGGGGCCTCTATTGGCATCTTCATTTCCACATATAAATAATATCCAGTCGGATTGAAGTTGACAATAGTAGCCTTTATCTATCCTAAAAGTGGAATAAAAAGGACTCTAGCAATTATAGGCCAAATAGACTAGCAGATATTGTGGCTGAAATGTATGCCTGGATCCTCTTAGTTAAACTTGAGAAAAATGCATTCCTTGCAGAAGAAACAGAAGGTTTTAGGTAGTGAACAGCTATATAGATTTTATAAGAAATGTTGCATGTCAATAATCTAATATTGGTAACAAACTTGTCTTGAAATATCTAATCTATATCAGCGAAGTAAAACACAGTTTTGCTGGCTTTCTAGATGTTAGTGCATTTGTCATATTTAACAGAGAAATATTATATAGGAAATTGTTTGCCCTCAAAATGGAACTCAGCCTGTTAGTCCTGATCCAGGCTCTTTCTCCAGGTCCTTGTTTGAGAGGGAGGTTGGGGCTCAATGGAGCAATGAGAAGAAGGATTGATACTTATCAAGGAGGAAGGGAAGGATGCATATTTGAACCCTTGTTATTCTCTCTTCATATTGACAATTTACTTCAACTAATGAAGGATCCAAAAACACATCATAAATAAACGTTACTTCTTTCTTTGATAAAAATTACTAAATTAGTGGACCAGTGAAATGCAGTGCACAGTTTCCAGTACTTGGATTTTAGAAAGGCTTTGACAAAGTAAACTACCATCTACTTCTTGGTAAGCTAAAAATATGTGGGGTAGACAGCATCACCCCCAGATGGACTCAGCCTGTGGTCCTCAATGGAACAACATCTACATGGAGGGAAACAAGCAGTGGGGGACCCCAAGGTTCAATTTTAGGCCCACTACTCTTCAACATCTTCATCAATGATTTGGATGAGGGATAGTTGGGGATCTCATCAAATTTAGAGATGACACTAAACTGGAAGGAATAGCCAACAGCCCAGAAGATAGGCTCAAGATCCAGGTGGATCTAGATAGACTTGAACCCTGGACCTATCTAACAAAGGAAATTCAATGTAGAGAAAAGTAACGTCTTACACTTAGCCTAGGAAAACCAAATGTACCGGAACAGATTAGGTGAAACCTGGCTCAATAGCAGGAACTGTGAAAGGGATCTTGGAATCTTAGAGGACAATCTCTCAAATGTGAGCCAACAATGTGTGGCAGCAGCCAAAAAAAGCCACTGCAATCCTAGGCTGCATCAACAGAAGGATAGAATCCAAATCACGAGAAGTATTGGTACCTTTTTATAATGCCTTGGTAAAACCACCCTTGGAATAGGGCATTGATGGCGAACCCTTTTGGCACTGAGTGCTCTTGTCAGGGATGTGATCTGGAAGAGGAGTTGCCCAGTGTGCATGTTGGTCCATACATGCGCATCAGGCAGCTCCTCTTCCAATACATGCCGCGCATGTAAAGGCCAGCTGATCATCATGTGCACATGCGCACTAAAAACCCAGAAGAGCAATGGGCAAGGCCACGCGTGCCAGGCAACATGGCTCTGTGTGCCAGTTACCCCGAGCTAAGAAGCTGAGGCAGAGGGAGCCATTTTCCCCTCCTGGGGCCTCCGTGCATCCATTTTTGGCCTCCCAGGCCCCCAGAAACACTCTGCCGGCCAAAAGCTTTCGTCTTACTTTGTAGTTTCAGTCCGTGGGGCTTGCGACGGTAAGGTCTGTGCTCAGCCAGTGGGTGGAGGTCTGTGGGTGGGTGAGGTGATTTGGGCGGGGCAGCCTCATGGTCCTGCGTGGGCCGGATTAATTGCTTCAGTGGGCTTTATCCGGCCCATGGAACGTAGTTTGAGGACCCCAGGCATAGATTCTCCTTCTTCCCTCCCTTTTTTATTTTTAAACATAAAAAAGAACATTAATTTTTTTTCATCCATTACATACAGCATGTCGTTTGGTTACAAGCGTTTTTGCATCCATATTTTCAATTACATATACAATCACAGATTTTCCATCTAATATAACTAAATACCTCACTTTCATTGTACAACATATATATTCAATTACGATTAATATTTCTTTCTTTTCAATAAACCTAATTCTCTTACATTCTTGATTGTCTGCTTAAGAATAACATACCTTTATGTAGTCATTAGCTCATTCTAAATATTTTTACAGTATAAAAGAATTTACCAAGTGTTTATATTTGTATATCTATCACTATTTTCAACAGGATATCTTTATAGTATGCACTTAGAGTTATACATTATATCACCAATGTTCTATCAAATGTACATAAATTCATTATTATCCTTGTCCTTCATTTTATAACAAAAAAAAATCTAAATTATTCAATTCATATGTATGTCACTCTTTCATTGTATCGTTATTAGTCTATTTAACAGCATTATTGTATTCTCACTTTTCTCCTTCAATTAAAACCTAAGTATACCATTTTTAATTTCCAGGTTTTTTTTTTCCAGCCACTGATAAAACAAATCCCATATCTTATAAAATTGCTCGTCTTCTTGTTCTCTAATTTCAAATGTCAATTTGCTCATTTTCGCACACGCCATTATCTTTCGAATAACTTCTTCCTGTTTTGGTATCATTTCATTTTTCCAGTTTTTTGCAAATACAATTCTAGCTGTTGTTAAAACGTTTACAATCAAATATTTTAAGTCTTTGTTATAGATTTCTAGTATGACTCCCAGTAGAAAAATCTCTGGTTTAAGATCTATGTGTTTGTGTATCATTTTCTCCAACCACATGTGGATTTTAGTTCAGTATCTTTTAGCTTCAATACAAGTCCACCACATGTGGCAGTATGAACCCGGTATCTGATGACATTTCCAACACTTTTCCAATTTATTCTTGGACATTCTTGCAATTCTTGTTGGGGATAGATGCCACCTGTAAAACATCTTATACAAATTTTCTCTATATGCAGTTGACATTGTCATTTTATAATTTTGAGACCACAATTTCTGCCATTTCTCTAAATCTATCCCATTCCAAACGTTTTTCCCCCAAGCTATCATAGTTTCTTTAACTTGTTCCTCTTGTAATTTAACCTCTAATAAATATCCATATAGTTTTTAAATTACTTTTTCATCAGTACCTGTACATAGAGTCGCCTTCTTGAGCAGGGGGTTGGACTAGAAGACCTCAAAGGTCCTTTTTATTTTGTTATAAGTTCTGCTATGGGTACATATGTTTAGCATGCTAAATACCTATTCGAACATGCTGATTTACACTGTGATAGTAACATACCTACACATTGGATTGTATACCCTGTGAGGAAGACTTGGGTTCTTTTGTCATAGTAATTATCTGATAATTAATATCGGTAAATCAAGCTCAAAAGTTATGATCTTTGGGAAATGACATCCTAGCCATAGATGGTCATCCAATAGAGCAAGTGACACTTTTCCTTACTTGGGGTTGTTTTCTCTGAGACTGAATCTCGGCTCCCTCATCATCAAAGGAGCTCAGTTAGATCAAAGACATGAGTGAAAGTGGTGCTTAAAAGAAAACCTCATAGCTATCCAGCTTCCTCAGCCCCAATTATTAAAATATCTGAGGCCAAGTTTTCCCCCATGTTCTTATATCAGTCTGATGTTTGGGGCTTCAGAGAGAAACCACCAGCAGAACCAACCCAATCACAGCCTCTGAGGAGGATCATGGGGTGGGTAAAAGGACTCCAGCTGTTGCCCTCAGAGCTGATTTGTGAATTTACAAAATTTCTGCTTTGTCTAAAATCAGAAAATATGGATATTGGCATTTAATCTATGGAAAATGAGAAACTCAGAAAATAGTGGCTCTTAGAACAGAAAAACTTCAATTAAAGGCCAATCTTGGATTGTACTACTGACAAACTGTATTAGGAACTAAGGTCTCCCTGTTTCTTGTACAATTGGAGAAGAAGCTAAAAAGATTCCTCCACAAAGAATCTGGGCCATAGAAGCATTAAAATATGCAGCAATGCTCAAAAATTATACTAGGCCCTTTATTGGAATAGAATACTTCAGTTGGCATTTGCACATGTTAATCTAATTGCAATAAATTGTAGGGGTGAGATACAGTAATATGATTTAAATTGTTTATAGTTTTTCAATTTATTTATTATTTTCCACTTTTATTATACAACCTTGCAAATATTCTGTCTTTAATATTTTAAACAATGTCTAATTAACAAATTATTCTAATGTTTCATGAGAACAAGATTGGATTTATTAAAATCTAATATTTTTGCCTTGATCTGACCCCAAATATAACACAGCATTCTTCATTGTGTAAGGTTTTTGAATGCAGCTCAGAATCTGATAAGTCCAATGAAACACGAGGCTGCTGATTATCAGCTTTTATTTCTGCAGAAAGCAAAAGACTGGACGACCTTTTTGTCTCCCACCTTAACAGAGCAGGCAGAGAGAGAAAAACAGGCATGCGCCAAAAGCTTTTCCAAACATCTTACAGCTCACACAGTTTGCACAGAACGTCATTGCTATAGAAACAAATTGATATCACACAGATTTCATGATTTTTCTCAGTGCTCTGAAAACAACAGACTTTAGAAGGGAAAAGAAATACATTTTCTGGCATATAACTCAGATCTTTGTTAGGGAATGCTGAACACACATTTTAGGTTACAAGCAAGGCTACTTGGCAGAATCCACATTTTACTTTTCACAAGAAGTTACTTTGCTAGGCTAAGCTTGGGAATTCGCCTAGAAGTTTTATTTATGTAGTTGGCACCTTAGGTTACAATGGAGCTTCTCTCAACAGCAATTTAACAAAAGCTGAATTAGGTTACACTCTGTGTATGCTCTAATCCAGTGATGGCAAACCTTTTAGAGACCGAGTGTCCAAACCACAACCCAAAACCCACTTATTTATCTCGGAGTGCCAACAAGGCAATTTAACCTGAATAATGAGGTTTTAGTTTAGAAAAACAACTCATACATGATTAACGTCTTTTGTCTGAAACCCCCCCCCCCCCAATAACAGCACTTTCAATGATACAAACACCTTTTTATTGAAAGGTAAACTTTTGCATTTGGCATGCTTTTGATTAATGTGACTTTTGCTGTTGTATGCATGCTGAGGATACACGCTGAGGAGGAGGAGGAGCTTCTGGAACAATGGCAGTCTGCCTTTGAGCTCTGTATGGCCGCAGGGCTCGTTTGGTAAAACGGGGATGCTGCCGGTCCTCTGTACCACCTTCGAGGACCGAGCCCAGTAAGCGACCACCCTGGCTTTCCACCAAGACCCAAGTTGGTCTCCAGGGTGGTCTGGCGGCCAAGAACGGGATGGCAGAAGAACGGGATCCCGAGAACGAGACGGCGCCTGCCGACCATCTACCATCTGCAAACTATCTGACCAGCTCACCAACCTCACCCAAGATTTTGGCCTTTCTGCACCTGACTGGACCAGCCTACCACCCTTACCCAAGATTCTGGCTTTTCTGCATCTTACTGGATTTAGTGTACCATGTATTTTAACATCTGTAGCACCCCTTAATCGAATTGAGGCCCTGCCGAAATTATGATCCATCATATACTCGAGGGCAGACCTAATCTTACTGCGGGAGTCCCCCCTCTCGCAAGTATGGCCCTCCGCCCTTTCGAGGGCCCACCTTGATGAGGAATTTATTAATCCAGAGAGGTGGACGAAGCGAAAACTTAGGGGGTTTTTAATTAAATTTTTTATTCATATTTTAGGGGGTCCCAGGGTGGGGGGTGGGGTTAGCCAGGCTGAGGGAGGGACTAGTGCCATGCCGACAGGTGGGGTTGGCAAGGGAGTGAGCGGAGCTATTGAGGGGAGGGGGAGTAACGATATTCCAGTAGAGGGTCTTCTCATCCCAACGGTCGTGGGGAGGGGTAGGTGCGAGGGTAGACAAAGATCTTGCAACCGGTTGGGCGACCGTGGTCGTTGGACACGGCCGGTCATTTGGCGAGTGCTTGCTTGTTGCAGTAAAGTACAAATGCCATAAGCAAAATACCTGTTTACTCAGAGGTATATTCCTGCTTAAATTGCTTGATAGCAGTGTGCAGAAACTTTAAATTGTATAGTTCACAGCACTAAAGAAACCTTATATAGCAGTGACTACTCTTGAGGGTCCACATTGGCTGTTTCTGCTTCCAAGTGATGCTTTTGAAATCTACTGGAACATATTAGGGATTTCTGCACTGAGAAGCAGAAGGATGGACTCTCACCTTTATGATGGGCTTTTGAGACACTGGAAAGCAGTGGGAACTTTTGCTACTTCTAAGTACTTCCAAGTCCAATAAGAAATTGATTATCTTTTCATGAGCCTCTTTATGCAGGGACAGGTGCTGATAAATCCTTCAAAGAAATGGAAACAGTGTGTGTGTGTGTGTGTGTGTGTGTGTGTGTGTGTGTGTTTTGGTTGGGGGGGTTGTTTCTGTTGTGTAAGATTGGAATATAACTTATTGGCCCTGGATTTTGAGGGTGGATGGAAGTTGCAGAAGCTGAAATGTGGTTGGGACAGACTGGGGAGTCCTACATTTTCTTTCTTTTACATTTTCAGAGATTATATACAGTATAAAGAGTTAACAGTTGCACCGATTGAACTTTATGTTTGTGTAGACAAAACAAAGAACATGTAGTTCAGCACATGACAGCCTGTCAATCTGAAAATACTCTGAAACAAATAGGTATTGTTTCTGGTGCACCTAATTACGAGCCCAAGAATTTAAGAGGGTGGCTAATCCAAGTAGTTTCCCTTCTACATACACAGTATATTGTATATTATGCTCCACAAAGTGGTTTAAAAAACAAAGGCAAGTGTGAGAGAGCACACTGTTCTGCAAATAATCTTACTAGCCTTTTGTATGGTGCTTATGTGTAGTGGTGTTAGTAGTAGAACAAAAGAAATTATACTTACAGACTGCATTTTCCTGTAGATTGTGGTATGAATTTATTTTTTTAAGCAACAGGCCAGAACCTGTTCATATTAATAAGTAGGAAATCTGTTGGACATCAAGCTTATTTTAAAAGGCTAATTATGTAGAACTCTTTTTAGTAGTCTGGATTAGGAAAGAATTGCAGGACTGCCAAGCCACTCCCACCCAGTCACATGGCTGGCAAGCCACTCCCACAAAGCAGGCCACACCTACAGAAGAGGTTCTAAAATGTTTGAAACCCACCACTGTTAGCAACCCACAAGGAGGGGATACTTTCCTAAGAGCTCACAATTCGGGAATAATGGGGGGGAAAACCCTGCGCTTTCCATGCCCCATTTTGGCCCTGGAAAGCCTCCTGCACCAACATGGAATAATAATAATAAAAAAAAACCCAAACCCTGCAATTGTTTGAATGCTGAAGGAAGCCTCCAACTGAGCCAGGAAGCACGGGGGGGGGGGGGGGGGGAGGCCATTCACACTCACTTCCAGCCCGCCGGAGTTTCCTGCGCAATGTGAGCAAACCCCCCCCTACTGCATACTCACGCATCCCCCGCCCTGACCCTCCACAAAGGCCCGAAAACCACCTGGCAGGAAGGAGGTGCGCCTGCATGTGGGTGCTAGTGGAGCTGGGCTGGGGCGGCTGGCGTGCCGGGAGAGGACGCTCTGCATGCCACAGGTTCCCCATCATGGCTCTAATCCTTTCAATTCCTTTTCCAGATCAGTTATTTTACAGCTTCAGAGGCTCTGAGTGATAAAAGGAAATTCCCCTTTTTCCACCACATGAATCCCAAAGAAGGAATCCAGTACCCAGCAATTGTCCAGCTGCTCCTCCACTTCAGATGGACCCTGATTGGCCTCTTTGCTTCAGACACAGAAAAGGGAGAGAATTTCATGAGGACTTTTACTCCAATGCTTGTCAGGAGTGGAATTTATGTGGTAATATCACAACGATTCTCAAAGACTGGATATACTGCATACCTCAGGGATTCCCTCTCTAAGTGGAGACAAGTCAACGTCTTTGTTCACTTCATGGAACATGATTCCATTTGGGAGAGAATTCTTCCTTTCCATTTAACACTTATGCGTCTCCCAGGACCCATTGAGGGGAAAGTCTGGATCCTCACAAATTTTGCAGATTATGAAATAAACAAGCGCAGACTTCTCAAATACATCCATAGTATTTGGAACTTTGGTTATCTGGCAATAGAAAGGCCAAAAGATTCTGCCTTTAAAACCTTTTTCTTTGTGGAAGAAAAGTTTCAAGATCATTATTTTCATTGTTCTCTTTCAAAGAATGTCTTTTCTGTCAAAGGCCGCAGAAGATGCACCCAGAAAGCCCCACAGGAGACCCAGTGGAAAAGGAACAGGATCCGGATCAGAAATCACTACCAATATTACAGTTTCATTAAGACTCTGGCCCAGGCCATGAATGCTGCATATTCCTCCAGATCGAGGAGGAGAAGGAAAGAGGGAGAAAAGATGTTGGGGTCTCCAGGGCTGCAGCCATGGCAGGTATGGGGGTCCTGATATGGAACCATTAATCTTAGATCCTTTGGAGAAGGAATCCAGAGGAGAAGGAGGGGAACCATTTCAACAGATGTGGCCAATTCAATTATTCAGGGAATTAATGCTTCCAAAGAGTAGATATCATGGCATTTTTATATTTAGCACTGCTAATTGGAAAATGCTGTATTCTTTTTAAAATAAATTCCCGTATTTGTGGGTTTGTGATTAGCCTGGTGGAATTCCACCTTCCTTCCGTTCCCATTGCAGGTGGGTCTGTGAGCAGCTGGACAGGCAGCTAAGCCCCCCTATTCTCCTCCAATGAAAGGGAGCCTGGCGTGGATCTGGATGCTTTATTGGGAGAAGAGGGCAGGTGAAACTGAGGAGATGCAAAGAGTGGAAATCAAATAGAAAGACAAGATAGGCAGCATTAACTAACAGCCAGCAAAGAAGCAGCTGGAACCTCCCCAGGGATGCTCCGTGTGAGGGAGGGAGGCCGTCTCCGGATGACCAGGGGTCTCGGTCACAACGGCTGCTTCCATCTTCTCCAAAGGCTGACAGAAAATGGAGTCTGGCTTCAGACCTTATAGTGAGGCTTATCTGCCCCCGGCCACTAGGTGGGGCTAGAGCAACAACAGCCCAACATTTACCGTATTTTTCAGAATATAAGACTCACCTTTTTCCCTCAAAAAAGAGTCTGAAAATCTGGGTGTGTCTTATACATCGAATACAGCATTTATTGCCTCCTGAAGCCCCACCCCTTCACCAAAATGGCCGTCCATACCCTTATGGAGGCTTTCAGGGAGCTCCTGGGGGCTGGGGAGGGCAGTAATGAGCAAAAAATGGACCATTTATGTCCCCCCAACCCCCAGCAGCACTCTATAAGCCTCCATAAGGCTATGCATGCAATTTTTTTGACAAAACACGGGTTTGCTTTTGCGAAAAACAGGCCATTTTTTGCTCATCCCCCCTCCTCAGGAGCACTCTGGAAGGCCCCCCCCCAGGCTATTAATGACTTTTTTAAAAAAAGGGGGGGGGACATTTTCACAAAAACGGGCTGTTTTGGGGAGGTTTGCAGAGTATAAAAACTTTTTTTCCCCTCTTGGAAAGCTCTTTAACTGGTTGATGAGAATTACATTGATCAAGTGCTGTGCAAGCAGAAACAAAGTCTTTGGTGCTGCAGATTGTCAGCGATTTCCTTCTCCAGCACATGGATAAATACACCTGGAATCATCTACCTACCTATCTACTATCTTTTTCTCCCTCCCTTCCTACTGTATTTCTCTCTCTATCTCTTTTTATTTCTCTCTTTCTCTCCCTCTATCTACCTACCCACTTTTTTTTAAAAAAAAAAAGCCTCTTCAAAACCTTGGTGTGTCTTATACTCCGGTGCATCTTATTCTCTGAAAAATACGGTACATTTTGTGGCATGACAACCTTTATAAATTAGGAGGAGACAACCCCTCCTCTCTGCAGGAATCCCAGTTGAAGCTTCTCTGACTGATGGCTGCTCAGTCTTTGCTCTCAGACGATCCATGAAGAGGAGACTGAACTTCTCTGCTTTACTGGCTCAGCTCTAAAACAGCTCATCCTTTTATCATATTTTTTCTCTCTCATTCATTTAAAATCTCCTCTCTTGTAACTGAATTCACTTTTTCCATGTCTGACACTCTGGAATAAGAGTGAGATGATCTTACACTTGTGTGTAACAGGAGTCAGTTATTGGAAGATGGCTGTGGTGGGATTCAAATCTTGTTACTACTGGTTCTGTGGGCATGGCTTGGTGGTCTTGTGACTGGGTGGGTGTGGCTTGGTGGTCTTGTGACTGGGTGGGTGTGACTTGGTGTTCATGTGATTGGGTGGGCATGGCCAACTTGACATCACTCACGCCAAGGGGTACCTTGCCTGGCCTCTTCTTACATCAACAAAATACAATTTCCCTATTTATTTACTACTAATGAACATCCAAAATACACAATTTAATCCTATGTATATATGCCATATGTTTACATACATAATACAAGTTATAATGTGTGTATAGGCACACAAAAAGGTACATTATCTACTTTATACACTGTATGAGTATGTACACACACACACACACACACACACACACACACACAGCTTTTCTAAAATTATACACATTCAACCTCACTTATTGCGTTCGGAAAAACACACTCAGAGTCCACTTTCTGGGACACATTTAACTATCACTTCTGCACATTAGAACATTACACAGGCATTCAGATGTTCTTCCCTAGCCTGCACATGACTGTTTGAGCCAGGAGATGTCATGGATTGAGTAAAATGTGGCAAAGCTCACTTAACAACGCTCTTGCTTAGCAACCAAAATGTTGGGCTCAATTGTCATAAGTCAAGGACTGTCTCTGGCTTCCTCTGCATGGCAGCCTTGTCCTAATAAACTCCTTCCCTTTTCTGGCAATTTTCCTCTCTGTTAGAGACACCAAAATAATCCAGAGGTTATAAGGTCTCCAGCTGGAGCAGGGGGTTGGACTAGATGGCTTCCAAGGTCCCTTCTGACCCTACTAGAGCAGGGGTTGGATTAGAAAATGACCTCCAAGATCCCTTCCAGTCCTTTCAAACATTGTTGTGAGTGTGTGTGTTTGTGAGAGAGAGAGAGAGAGAGAAAGAGCGGGAGAGGGGGGGGGAAGAAAAAAGAAAAAGAGAGTGAGAGTGAGGAATCAGAAGCCTTTCAACCTTGTGGGCCACCTGGGAGGAGGCGAAAATGGGTCAAGGGCCTCTCCCCATTTCCTCTGGATCTCCCTCCCTCTTCCCCAAGTTTTTCTTTCCTCCCATCCATTCTCTCCCACACACCTGAGAGCAAGGCGGGGCTGCTTTGCCTGGGATTTTCTGGGCTCTGGAAGGGGCAGGGGGGGGCGGTTCGGTTCCCCAGAACTTCTTTGGGAGAAGCATCATTCTGATCTCCGCGTTGGGGGGCATGTTCATGGGGTGTCCACTGAGGGGCTTTTAGCCGGAGGCGCCTCTGGCAAGGGGGGAAATTGAAGTGGCTTGGGTGAGCCAGGAGGGACGATTGAAATCTGTTGGCTGAGCTGGTCAACCCCCCCCCCCCCCGTTGGACCTGGCCAAACTTTCCTCCCTCCCTCCGGTCACTGAGGAGCTGCTGCAGCCTGTCCCCCAACACGCTGCCCAGTTATGGGCCCAGCCTGTCCTTCCCTGCAGTATTCGGGGTGGGGGGTCCTCTGTTTGGGGGTAGAATTTGGTTGCAGAAACGCCAAGGGGTGGGCAGCCTTGGAGGGCCTGTTCACCCTTCCCCTTTTCCTCTCAGCCCTGCAAAACCAGAAATCGCCCCCCCTCCAAGCAGGAACTGAGACTGTGCAAGGGGGAGGAGGGGGGCAGGAGAAGAAGATCTGAAAGATCCCAATTCTACAGCAAGAGGAGTTTCTGCAATGGGGAGGGGAAGGGGGTAGCCCCAGCTTCCAAAGGCCTTTTAGCCATAATTGACATTAGAACAGATGTTGAGGAGGGGGTCAAGGAGGAAAGGGATCCCCTGACTCTCCCTCAGACCCCAAGGAAGGAAGGAAGGAAGGAAGGAAGGAAGGAAGGAAGGAAGGAAGGAAGGAAGGAAGGAAGGAAGGAAGGAAGGAAGGAAAACATTTTTTTTAATGTCGTATTACAATCAAGTAGAATTAGCACATTTAGAGATGTTTTCCATCAGGATGACCAGGGAGAAGATTAGCCTGTCAACTTTCTTCTTGATTAACCCATGCTTTCTGGGAAATCTGTTGTTTTCAAAGAGTTTATGGATCATCTTTTATTTCTCTGTTCATTTTATTTGCCATTTGCTCTAGAATGTTCCCTAAAATTGACCAATTGTGTCGATTATATTTTCTTTATATTTTGTCACTAAATGATTGACAAATTTTTCTCAAACTTTTTCATTCACTTAAGAAGATATTGGCAGTATTTGTATCCTATTTAACCATATTTGGAGATTAGATAATTGTAGACGAAAGATTCAATGTGGGATAAAAAACAAAGTTTTCTGCTTTTCAAATTCCTGGATGTTCCCATTCTAGTTTCATCCCTTTCTGAAGAAGAATGAATATTGCAATATTTCTGAAAAAATACTCTACTTGGACCAAAATGGTGAGATAAGAGCAGATCTGGGCATTCGGGGCTTCTTGGTTCTCCCCAAGGAGGATCCCAGGAGAGAGATTCTGGCATTTTTTCAAAAAGAGAGACTTTCTATCAAAGAAGATGCTCTTTCAGGGCTAAAGTTGCTCAATAAGGTGAGATAAATTTTGGTGTCTTTTCACTGTTTTCCAAAGGCTGAGGTCCCATTTCAAGTGGGCAAAGCTTATAGTCTCCAGGGTGGCTGGCATCCCATGCCAGTTGGTGTCATCTGATTGTAGTTCTTCAACAGACGGGACCTACAGTAAGTGGAGGGGCTTTGCCATGTTTTATGGAAATCTTTCAAGATCTTACTGGTCAGAGGTTTCTTTCTTCATCACAGTTTTATTCTTTATTGAAAAATCTAATGGAATAGAAATTTCCTAAATCTTTTACAATAAATTTTATTCTCAGTTTTAATATGAATATATCATCATATGTAAATCTTTTTTCAATTCCATCTCTGCTGACTTTATTAAGTAGAAAAGTCCTTTATTGTAATGTTAAATGCCAAAAGCAAAAGGGAGGAACTAAATGAAGAATCTGCCAGTAGTTAGTTATACCTCCTGCATCTTCTTAGTAGTAGTCAGGTATTTCATATTTACTTACATGAAGACCAGAGGCTATTTGGCTAATGTCAGTGTCTATCTCTATTTTCATGAATGTTGACTACTAACATCTTTTCTTTGACATTCCTTGTTTTTCTGCTCAGTCTCTGCCTAAGTCCAAATGTGCGGAAAATTGTCATCCTGGATTTGTCAAGAGGGCTCGAGAAGGAGAGCCAGTTTGCTGCTATGACTGCGTTCCTTGTCCGGAAGGGACCTTCTCCACTCAGGAAGGTGGGTCACACTGAGGAAAATCGGAGACTTTGTGGAACTGGATCCATCCAGAACATTTTCATGAAAGTGCAAGTTAAAAGACGGATTGAAGTTCACCAGTTTTTTTTTTTTAACCTGCACAATTTTCTTATCTAAAAGGAAGTAAATCAAAAAGACTTTGAAGGAGGGGCTGGGAGGAGATGGGAGGAGGGGGTGGCAGACTGGGCAAGCTTTACTAGCAACAGAGGAAACATCTCCCCTGCTGATGGATTCAGAGTCCAGACATCACAGGGTTCATTCCAAATTCTCTGTCTGCCTCTTGCAGAGTTTATTCTTTTTATACAGTTTTCACAAGCAAAGCAAAGAACATATAGCCTCAGCATCTTATTGGTGCATTCTCCTTGTCAATCTCTAAGAACATCCCAGCCAGGATAGAGTCTTACATATCTAGATGATGTCTGGCACTGCTAATTAGTTGAGCTCATAGGAATCTGAAGTAACCAGCTACTGAGATCATGGTAGTGTGCTGCTCATGTCTGTACGTAACTTTCCTCCATTCCAACACCCTGCTTTTTAGTCTGGATATGTGCTGCTAAATTCACCTTTCTAGGAAGATCTGAATTCTTTGAAACTTGGTGAATTGTTTTAGGTCCACCTTCTGAAAGACCTTGCAATTCACTGTATATTCGATCCTCCCCTTGAGGATCACTGAGAAGGTGTTACTGGTCCATAATGTGGTTTTGTGGATAGTTATGGGAGGGGGACTCATTACACAAATATTCTGCCTGTCATGTAGATCAATCAATCAGTAGAGAGCTGGAAGGGACCTTGGAGCAGGGCCGGATTTTCCTATAGGCTAAATAGGATTCAGCCTAGGGCCTCAAGATCAAGAGGGGCCTTTTATTTTTATTTATTATCCGTGCCACATTTTTTATAAAGGTTAGTACCAATTACAACATATTTCATTTAATATATTGATATATATAACAGTAATGATGTATTTTATTATCTCTCATGTAATTTACAAATTTAAAAATGGGAGGTGAAAGGGCCCCATAAGTGGAATAGCCTAGGGCCTCTTTTCATCTAAATCCGGCCCTGCCTTGGAGGTTTTCTAGTCATATCCCCTGCTCAAGCAGGAGACCTGATACCATTTCAGACAAGTGACTGTCCAGTCTCTCCTTAAAAACCTCCAATGTTGAAGCACCCGCAGCTTCTGAAGGCCAGCTGTTCCACAGGTTAATTGTTCTCACTGTTAGGAAATTTCTCCTGAATTCCAGCTTACTTCCAGATGTTACAAGATACTGTAGATTTCCTCTAAGTCCACTATATTAACTGCCATGTGGCAGGACACAAGATATTTGCCTAAAAAGATTATATGATTCATTATTAACCTCTAATAATGTAGCTTCCTATGAGTTACATTACACATTACACCAGAAATAATTAACAACCTAGGACTTTCCTCAACTTCATATACCTAGCTACTTTTTAAAAAGATTACATCCTTCTTATGCTAGTTTTAACGAAAAATAAAAGGACAGAATTTTAAAGAAAAATGATTTTTTGGTTTCTCAGATGCAGAAAAATGCACCAATTGTCCAGATGATAAATATCCAAATGAGGCCAGAGTCCAATGTATCCCCAAAGTTGTAACCTTCCTGTCTTATGAAGAACATCTGAGCATCATCCTGGTTTCTTTTGCCCTATTCTTGTTCCTAACCTCATGCCTTGTTTTAATCATCTTCATTAAATACCGAGAAACTCCCCTTGTCAAAGCCAACAACCGGGACCTCTCCTACATCCTCCTGGTCTCCCTCCTGCTTTGCTTCTTGTCTTCTTCTCTCTTCATTGGTCAACCAAGGAAAGCCACCTGCCTTCTCCGACAAACGGTCTTCAGCATCATCTTCTCAGTTGCTGTTTCTTCTCTCTTGGCCAAAACCATCACGGTGGTGCTGGCTTTCCTGGCCACAAAACCAGGAAATCGGGTGAAGAGATGGTTGGGGAAGAGCTTGGCCAACTCCATCATCCTTTCTTCTTCTGCTGTCCAAATTATCATCTGCTCCATCTGGCTGGGAGTTTCTCCCCCCTTCCCTGACTCTGACCTCAGCTCCCAGCATGGAGAGATCATCCTGCAATGCAATGAAGGGGCCGTTGTCATGTTCTATGTCACCCTCAGCTACATGGGCTTCTTGGCTGCCATCTGCTTCACGGTGGCTTTCCTGGCCAGGAATCTGCCTGGGGCCTTCAACGAAGCCAAGCTGATCACCTTCAGCATGCTGGTCTTCTGCAGTGTCTGGGTGACTTTTGTGCCCACCTACCTGAGCACCAAAGGGAAATACATGGTGGCTGTTCAGGTCTTCTCCATCCTGGCCTCCAGTGCTGGGCTGCTGGGCTGCATCTTCATCCCCAAGTGCTACATTATCCTCCTGAGGCCAGACCTGAACACAAAGGAGCATCTCACAGCCAAAAGAAATGTGTAAATGTGAGACTGAGGAATTTCAAATTTTATCATGTTCCACAGTCTAAACCACTAATTCTTAATCTTTTTTTGGCCATGCCCCACCTAAGCATCTTTAAAATCCTGTGACATATAATTCTTACTTTATTCAAAGGGTGAACTCTGCTCACACGGAGGAAGCCTTAAAGGCCATTAAATTAGTTTAAACAAGTTTCAAATTGCCCCCATTAAAAATCAAATTGCCCCCCTGTGAAGCATGAGCTCCACGTTAGGAACCACTGGTCTCAACATAGACAATGGCCCAAACTGTTCTGCATGCATGAGTGGGTCAACTCTTTTTCTTGAAATAAATCAAGGGTGTGTTGAATATTATGAGGAGACAATTTTTTGGGAGAAATGGGGGCATGTTGGCAAGATAGAAATATTGAAGGAATGTAAGGAGCAACGTTGATGCCCTCATTTCTCAGTACATTTTGCCCAAACTGCTTTTATTTACACAATAACTCTTTCTTGAGGGTAGCAACAATACAAGGGTGGGAAGGTAACTTAAACTCTCACTAATTATGAATATTCATGCTTACATCTATTAAATAAACTATGCACCTGTATGATTGTCATTTTCTCCTCCTTTCCAGGAATGTATAAATATGTGTGCATGCTTTTGTCTGTAAGATTTCCTCTCACTATTTTATGGAGGGAAATTCCTCCAGTGGAGACTGAATAAATAAACCCACTGATCTTGGATTATTGGGTTTTTGGGTCCTGCGTTTGATTCCACAGAAACTGGTGTCAGCTGTGGGATTCACAGTCTTAGATCTGCCACCAGGGACAGCAGATGGGAAACCCCTATAGGGGGATTGTTGTGAGATTGATGCCATATCCCTTCCCCCTGCCCCATAAAGGCCCCATTGAGGAGCTTCTGGGAGGCCACAGTCTGTGTCTCAGAGTCCATTGTGGCTGGGGAGGCTTGAAGAGGGTTTGTGGTCCTTCCATCCCAATTCGCACCCACTCTGGCCCTGCTGCAACCTCAGCTGAGCAATGGCTGAAGGTGTCCAGGAACCGAGGGGGAATTTGGCTTTGGGGGGCGGGATCAGTGTGAACTTTCCATGTGGAAGAACGGAGACTCACCCAGAGACTCTGTCCAAACCCCCTTTATCCTATTGTGTGAATGGAGGAATTGCCTGAGCTGATCCTGGGCCAGGAGGGCAGTGGACGATGGGGCTCAGGCAGACTCTGCTTGGGGAAGGAATGTTTCCCAAAAAAACCCAGAAACCTGCTGTGTCCCAGGGCTGGGAGGTGGGTCTGGGGTCCTCACTGGTGCCTCCACAGGAAGTGAAAAAAGGGAGTGAAAATGGAAGGGATGATTTAAAAAACCCTCTACCTCCCTGGTGAGAAGAGAAATTCCTGGATCTGCACAAGGCCAGGACACATTCCATGCAAACAGAAGCAGGAAAGTCCGTTTTTATTTTTGTTAGACTTTTTCCCACTGTTTTATTATTTTTTCAACTAACTAAAGGAGGTGAACATATCCAACTCGTCTTCCTCTTCCTCCTCTTTTCCCCACAACAATCACCCTGTGATGTGGGGTTGTCTGAAAGAGAGCGTCTGTCCCGAGGTCAGCAAACAGGCTTTCAGGGCTAAGGCAGGACTCGAACTCAGGATCTCCTGCTTCTTAGCCTGCTGCCTTAACCCTTGTCAATGTTAAAGCAAGGTGGATTTTGGGCAAAGGCCCTGCTGGTCACCACTGCCGCCTTGGCTTTCAGCAGGAGCCAGGAGTCCAGCAGGACCCCAAGTTTCCCCCTGGGTCCTTCTGGGGTAGAGCAGCCCCATCCGAGAGCAAAGGAGAGAAACTCCTGGACACAGAGAGCCCCTCCCTCCCCCAGTCACAGCCCCTCCCTCTTGCTAGTGTTCAGCTGGAACTCACTGCCTGTAGGGGGCAGCATAGAGTCTGGCCCTGAATTCCTAGCTGGGCCCTGGGAATTCAAATCAGAGCCTCCTAGTGATTGGCTCAAAGCCCCCAGCTGCCTCTGATGCCTAAAGCGGGACTAGAACTCAGAGTCACTTATTGATTGGCACAGAGTCACTAAGGGGCCCCACCTACTTTTCTTCATAGCAAGATAGGTTGGCCACCACCTTCCTCTCAACCTACCCCTGGCATTTCCCGGTGGTCTCCCAACCCTGCTTAAATACAGCCCTTGTTAAGCTTCTCCAAACCATCCTGCTGCTGCATCCTAGGGGTAGTCCTTGACTTACAACCAGAATTGGGACCAAAAATGCCATTGCTAAACTAGGCAGTCATTAAGTGAGTTGTGCTGAATTTTACAATGTTTTTTGCCACCGTTGTTAAACGAATCACTGCAGTTTTTGAGTGAATCCTGCAGTCATGAAACAAACACCATTTCGCCCACTGATTTTACTTGTTCTAAATCCATGTTGATTGCCAGGCACCCAAGTGGCGACTATGTGCTGCACTAGTCGTAAGTATGAGGACCCATCATAAAGTGCTTTTTTCAATGGCCTTGGAACTTGGAACAGTCGCTAAATGAATGCATGTAAATTGAGGACTACGTGTAGGATACTTAGAGAATGTATATCTTGACAAACTTGAACATTGGGCACTATCTAATAAAATGAAATTCAATGGTGAAAAGAGTAAGGTTCTACATTTAGGCAACAAAAATGGAATGCACAGGTACAGTATAGGTGGTACCTTGCTCAGTAGTAGTAACTGTGAAAGGGATCTTGGTGTCCTAGTGGGCAACCATTTAAATATGAGCCAGCAGTGTGCAGCAGCTGCCAAAAAAGGCAACACAGTTCTAGGCTGCATAAACAGAGGGATAGAATCAAGATCACGTGAAGTGTTAATACCACTTTATAATGCCTTGGTAAGGCCACACTTGGAATACTGCATTCAGTTTTGGTCGCCACGATGTAGAAAAGATGTGGAGACTCTAGAAAGAGTGCAGAGAAGAGCAACAAAGATGATTAGGGGACTGGAGACTAAAACATATGAAGAATGGTTGCAGGAACTGGGTATGTCTAGTTTAATAGAAAGAAGGACTAGGGGAGACATGATAGCAGTGTTCCAATATCTCAAGGGTTGCCACAAAGAAGAGGGAGTCAAACTATTCTCCAAGGCACCTGAGGGTAGAACAGGAAGCAATGGGTGGAAACTAATCAAGGAGAGAAGCAACTTAGAACTGAGGAGAAATTTCCTGACAGCTAGAACAATTAATCAGTGGAACAGCTTGCCTCCAGAAGTTGTGAATGCCCCAACATTGGAAGTCATTAAGAAGATGTTGGTTAGCCATTTGTCTGGAACGGTATAGGGTTTCCTGCCTAGGCAGGGGGTTGGACTAGAATACCTCCAAGATCCCTTCCAACTCTGCTATTTTATTGTATTGTTTTGTATTCTATTGTATTCTATTGTATTCTATTGTATTGTATTGTATTGTATTGTATATAATTGGATCCATTGTTTCTTCAGGCACATTCTCACAAAGCCTTTTTAAAATGAATAATATCTAAAAAAAGTTTTCATAGATTTCCCTTTCATCATCTGGGGAGGTGCAGGAAAACCAGGATTCTCTGGATCTCTAATACCAGATTCCAGATCCAAGGGACAAGACTCCCAATATGCAAGACTCCCAAGAGCAGCACAGTTTTCTCAAGCAGACAGTGGATCAACTTCATAACAGAAGACTTGTAGAAACCTCTGCTGGACAACAAAGGAAGCTTGGACCATGCCAACATGATGATCCACCAGTTAGAGTTAGAGAAAGAATCTTTGGTGAAGAACTCCAGAAAGAAATGTCTGAGGTTCCTAGCCAAGTGGCCTTCCTCAAACTTGAGAAGGCTGCCTTAGAACCTCTGAGAAGCTCCTCAAAGATGTCTGGAACCTTCTTAAGAACTCAAGAAGCACCTCTAGAGTCTGCAGCATGAACTGGCTCAGATGGACCAAACTTCCACTTTGTGGAGAAAAGCCACTCCAGCCAACTGAAGCAGAAAGTCACCATTCTTCAGAATGTGAGGGGAAATGAGAAGAAGCACCTCAACCATTTGCAGCAGCAGCAGACCTGTGTTTACCAGGCCAGAATGGAAGACCTGCAGAAAACTCTGGAGGACAACAGAGAAGGACTGACCCATGTCAGAATGGCCATCCAAGAATTACAGCTGCAGAATTGGTGTTTGGAGAAAGACAGGGAAGATCTCCACAGGGAGGTCACCAGCCAAGTGGCCTTCTTCAGAAATGATGTTGGTCTGAGTGACCAGCACATGGGACAACTTTGCTGACACTCTCTCTCCCCATACCTGGAATGGAGGAATGGTGGCATTTTACCCATTTGAAAGAGATTCTTCCCTTCCCTTCCCTTCCCTTGACTAGAGAGAGAGAGAGAGAGAGAGAGAGAGAGAGAGAGAGAGAGAGAGAGAGAGAGAGAGAGAGAGAGAGAGAGAGAGAGAGAGAGAGAGAGAGAGAGAGAGAGAGAGAGAGAGAGAGAGAGAGAGAGAGAGAGAGAGAGACAAAGAGAGAGAGAGGGAGAGAAAGAGAGAGAGAGAGAGAGAAAGAGAGAGAGAGGGAGAGAGAGAAACCTGGATGTCCCACCCCCTTAGTCCCCCTCCTCTTCCTTCTTGGACCTGGATGAATAGGCGGCATTGAATACTCTCATGCCACAATCCAGAGCATTTGGTCAATTTGATTTACTGGGAATGTTCCGGTTCAAAAAGATTCTGTCCTACAAAGAGGGAACCCGGAAGTCAAAAGTTACAATTTGTTGTAATTTAACTCATCAAAGGAAAGTAGAAAGGAAAGTTTACCTGGATAGAATATCCTGCCCCCTTTACACAGAAAGTCAGTTATATAAGCTAAACAGAACAACCGAATAGCAGAACAAGAGCCTTGGAAGGGACCTTTGAGGTCGTCTAGTCCAACCCCCTGCTCAAGCAGAGAACCCTCCCCCATTTCAGAATAGTGGCTCTCCAATCTCTTCTTAAAGACCTCCAGTGTTGGGGCATCCACAACCTCTGGTGTCATTTCACTGCATAATTCTTCTAACTGTCAGGAAATTCTTCCTTAGTTCTAGGTTGCTTCTCTCCTTGATTAGTTTCCATCCATTGCTTCTTTTTCCTGCCTTCTGGTGCTTTGGAGAATAGGTGGACCCCCTCTTCTTTGGGGCAGCCCCTCAAATATTGGAAGACTGTTTATCAGATCCAATTATTATTGCGTCCGCAGATAACCGCCCTGCCTCCCTGTTTCGGGTGACCCGCTCCCTCTTGTTTGAGAGACCGCGGGAAGCCCCTTTGCAGGGCAGAGCAGAGGAGTTTGGGAAATATCTACAGGACAAAGTCGCTCAAATCCGGATGGGATGGGCCCCTTTCAGTGGTCCAGCTGAGACGCCCGCGGCGAGTCTTGAGGGACCGCTTTGGGAGGAGTTTGACTCGGTTGCCATCGAGGATTTGGACAGGTTGCGTGGACGTCTGCGACCTACCACATGTTTATTGGACCCGTGTCCCTCCTGGCTTGTACTGGCATCCTGGGAGGTTACACGCGACTGGCTCCTGGGCCTAGTGAACGCTTCGTTGGGTGAGGGGCTCCTACCGACCGCCTTGAAAGAGGCGGTGGTGAGGCCCCTGCTCAAGAAGCCTTCCCTCGACCCAATGGACCTAGTCAATTATCGTCCAGTCTCCGACCTTCCTTTTTTAGCGAAGGTTGTAGAGAGTGTGGTAGCACAACAGTTCCCACGTCACCTGGAGGAGAATGATTATCTAGACCCGCGCCAGTCCGGCTTCCGACCCGGGCACAGCACGGAGACGGCCTTGGTCGCATTGGTCGATGATCTCTGGAGGGCCAGAGATAGGGGTTGTTCCTCTATCCTGGTCCTATTAGATCTCTCGGCGGCGTTCGATACCATCGACCATGGTATCCTGTTGCACCGGCTAGAGGGGCTGGGAGTCAGGGGCACCGTTCTACGGTGGTTTGGCTCCTACCTCTCTGACCGGACGCAACGTGTGTTGGCAGGGGAGCAGAGATCGACCCGGAGGTCACTCACATGTGGGGTGCCTCAGGGGTCGGTACTCTCGCCTCTCCTGTTCAACACATACATGAAACCGCTGGGCGAGATCATCCGTGGCTTTGGGGTGGGATATCATCTGTATGCTGATGATACTCAGCTATACATTTCCACCCCGAACCACCCCAATGAGGCCGTCGAAATGATGTCCCGGTGTTTGGAGGCCGTACGGGTCTGGATGGATGACAACCGACTAAAACTCAACCCTTCCAAGACGGAGTGGCTGTGGCTTCCGGCCTCCCGGTTCAACCAGTTGCTTCCATCTCTGGCCATCGGGGGCGTGCAACTGGCCCCCATGGAACAGGTGCGCAATTTGGGCGTCCTCCTAGATGCCCGGCTGTCCATGGATGACCATGTAACAGCCGTGGCAAGGGGGGCGTTCCATCAGGTTCGCCTGATGCGCCAATTGCGCCCCTTATTGGACCGGGATGCCCTACGCACAGTCACCCATGCGCTAGTGACGTCTCGCCTGGACTACTGCAATGCTCTCTACATGGGGCTTCCCTTGAGATGCACTCGGAGACTGCAGTTGGTCCAGAATGCGGCCGCGCGGGTGATTATGGGGAGGACTAGATACTCCCCTGTAACACCTCTCCTGCGCGAGCTGCACTGGCTTCCTGTAGTCTACCGAGTGCGTTTCAAGGTTTTGATTATGATCTTTAAAGCGCTTCATGGCACAGGGCCTAGTTACATGCAGGATCGCATCCTGCCCCATACATCCCTACGACCAATCCGCTCACACAGAGAGGGACTTCTTCGGGTGCCGTCCGCCAAACAGTGTCGGGGGGGCGACACCCAGGAGCAGAGCCTTCTCTGTGATGGGCCCAGCCCTGTGGAATGACCTCCCCCGTGACATCAGGACTACTTCCGATCTCCGCTCCTTCCGTGTACAGCTGAAGACCCACCTCTTTCAATTATCTGGCCTGGCTCAACCATAAATTTTTCTTACTCCTCCTGACAGTTCTTTTAAAATTTTAAAATTTTAAATTTTAAATTGTGTTTTACAATTGGGGTATTTTAATGGTGACTTTTAATTGTCCATGTGATGTAATTTGTTACCTCCTCCGTGCATGTATGTCCTGTATATATGTATGTTTATGTGTTGTATATGTTTTATATGCTCCATTGTATGCCGCCCCGAGTCCTGTCTGGAAAGGGAGCGGCTAATAAATTTAAATTTATTTATTTATTATTTATTATCCCCCCTTAGTCCTTCTTTTCACTAGACCAGACACACCCAATTCCTGCAACTGTTCTTAGTATGTCTCAACCCCCCTAATCCTCTTTGTTGCTCTTCTCTGCCCTCTTTCTAGAGTCTCAACATCTTTTCTTCATTGTGGCGACCAAAACTGGATGCAGGATTCCAAGTGGGTTCCTACCAAGGCCTCATAGAGCGGTATTAACACCTCTTGTGACCTTGAGCCTCTGTTAATGCAGCCTAGGACTGTGTGGGCTTTTTTGGCAGTTGCAGCACACGGCTGGCCCATGTTTGATTTGTTGATTCAGGATTTAGGACGTGAATGAAAAAAAAAGAAGTCATAAGGTTCCTTAAGAGCCTACAAAGAGAGAGACCACATGCTAATTGACACGGAAGGAATTCTTTGCATAGAAGAGAAGAAACTATGGGCATCCCATTATCTAAGCATAGTCCTCCTTGGCAAGGAAAAATAATTTATCTTACAGGTAGGGAATCTTAGAATGTTTCAATAGTACAGGTGGTCTCCGACTTACGACACTTCATTTAGTGACCAATCAAAGTTACAATGGCACCGAGGAAAAAGTGACTAATGACATGATCGAAATTCGGACACTTGGCAACTGGTTCATATTTATGACGGTCACAGCGTCCCGGGCTAAGATGATCGATCCCCTTTTGCGACCTTCTGGCAAGCAAAGTCAATGTGGAAGCCAGATTCTCTTAACAACCATAGTATTCACTTAACAACTGCAATGATTCACTTAACAACTGCGGCAAGAAAGGTCGTAAATGGGGCAGAACCCGCTTAACAAACGTCTCAGTTATTTACATAAATTTTGGGCTCAATTGTGGTCGTAAGTCCACAATTATTTACCTGAAAACATCGTTGATCCTAAGGATATTTAGCCTGAAATGTGTGCAATTAAATTTTTCATATCTCGTCGGATCTTTCTTTGGCTCTCCGTCTCCCCATTCCCACTCCTGGTTCGCCCTCCCCAAATACCGTCATTGCATCATTGCAGTGTCACCTAGCAACAGAAATTTTGGGCTCAAAAGCTTTCTAGGTCCCAGCCTCAAAGTCATTGCCATCCTTTCAACATTGCCTTGGCAAGAGAGTAAAATAAGGCCAATCAAGACCCAAAGAAACCCTGGGCTACTTAGCAAGAGCAACAGTATCAGGACCCCCATATGGTGGGCACTACAAAGTCCCCCGAATCCAAGAGAGCTGACGGAGGGGGCAGGAGGCCAGCCGAGGGGAATCTCCCACCCCTTGCTAGAGGCTCGGCTCCCCTGCAGCCATCCAGCAACCGCTCAGTCAGGGCATCCTAAGGGTGGGAGGTCTGTGTGGGGAGGAGGGCAGCCCCCCTGCCACACCTCTAGCAAGGACGGAGGGGGGGGCACAGGGCTCTGCACCATTGACCCAAACAACACAAATAGGCAGGAATCAGGTGGGAAGAAGCGAGGAGGCAGGACGGCCGGAGCACCTGTTTTGCCAGACTTCCTAAGATGCCTGCCGGGATCCCTGCGGTGTCTCCCTTTTGTCTTCTCCCCTTGTCTTCCTCTGCTCCATCCAGAACATCCCCAAAGGAGGGAAAGGGGCCCTGCCAGAGCCACCTGTCAGAGGGGTAAGGCAGAGCATCCCAGGTGCTTCTATTTACCCTTCCAGTCTTCTTCCTTAAGGGAGAATCCCATAGCCTTCCCTTCCCTCTCCTTGTCCTTTCCTTGTCTCTGTGTTACCAACCTTTCCTTCCCAGCAGGGTGGGAGCTCTGTCCATGAGGCACACCTGTGGCCTGAAAGGTAATCTCCCCCCCAATGCAGAGGTGGAAGAGCAACAAGAGAGTTGGAAGGGACCTCAGAGGTCTTCTAGTCCAACCCCCTTGCTCAAACAGGAGACCCTGCCCCATTTCAGACAGGTGGCTTTCCAATCTCTCCTTGAAAACCTCCAGTGATGGAGCATCTGTAACTTCTGGTGGCAAGCTGTTCCACTGGTTAATTGTCCTCACTGTCAGGAAATTTCTCCTTAATTCTAGGTTCCTTCTCTCCTTGATTAGTTTCCACCCATTGCTTTTAGACCCGCTACTTTGGACCCCCCCTTTCTTTGTGACAGCCCCTCAAATACTGGAAGACCTCTATCATGTCATGCCAGGGCCTTCTCTAGACAAGCCATACCCAATCCCTGCAACCGTTCTTCACATGTTTTAGGCATATGTCATTTAGCCATTTGGCCACATCATGCGTGCAAATTCATTGGAAAAGTCAGTGATGCTCAGAATGGTTAGTGGAAGAAGCTGAAGGGGAAGCAAAGAACAGGTTGGCTTGATAATATCAATCTGACCCAACAGTCGGGGCTTCTCAGGGCACCATGGAAAGCAATGGCCTACAGGTGTTGGACACGACTGAACAGGAGTTCTCTGAACAAGAACTCAAAATAATCTCTCGTCCTGCAGATGTGATCAAAGTTGACACAGTGGGAGCACAGAATCCTTTAGCCACAATTTCCACCGGTGTAATTTCCTGGATGAAAGCTTTCCTAGCTGTCAGGCGGCTTCAAGGCGGGATTCAAAGGTTTCCAAAATAGAATAGAATAGACTAGAATAGAGCTGGAGGGGACCTTGGAGGTCTTCTAGTCCAACCCCCTGCTGAAGCAGGAGAACCTATGTACCATCTCAAGACAAGTGACTGTCCAGTCTCTTCTCAGAAACCTCCAATGATGGAGCAGCTCCAACTTCTGGTGGCCAGCTGTTCCACTGGTTAATTGTCCTCACTGTCAGGAAGTTTCCCTTTAATTCTAGGTTTTGTTTCCTCTTTGTTTTATTTCCATCCGTTGTTTCTTGTCCTGCTCTCTGGTGCTTTGGAGAATAATTTGACCCCCCCCCCTCTTCTTTTGTGGCAGCCCCTCAAATACTGGAATATGGCTATCATGTCACCCAAATCCCTCCTTTCTTTAGACTAGCCAGGCCCAGAAAAGAGTCTTTTTTTAAAAAAAGCATGTGTCAGCCTCTGTTTCGCTATTCGCTTTCGGCTGCCATTGAAATGGGGGGGGGGGGGCATGGTATTTGGGAGGGGAGTATTTGGTACAGGAGAGATTGTTAAAGTGGGAGTTTTGTTCTCACCATCTACTGCGCATGCTGAAGACTGGGGTTCAGAGTTGGTCAAGGCCAACCGTCCTGCATACCAACCTGATGATGCTTCTTGGAGATGCAACCCACATGACACCTGAGGGATTTGCAGATTGGGCAATGGGATGGGGGTTGTCGGGGGGAGGGGGTTGGACAAATATTGATATGTATGATTCTGCACGCTTCTGCCTCAGACCTTGCCTTACTTTGCTGCTATCTTTCCATAATCAGTAAAAGTACTTTTAATTCTGAACAATGGAGCTAAGTGTTTTCTTTCTTGGTTGCTTGACTCTTGGCAAGGCTGACAAGATGCGACCCAATCGGTGATGCCCTTGTCTAAGTTGGGCCACCAGGCATAACTGAGGGCAAGTGCCTTCATCCGCATGATGCCTGGCTGGCCTAGAGGAACAGCTGCCCAAACTGGCCACCACACGACTCCCCCAGAGTAGGCAGCCCCCTTGAGCGCACAACTCATGTTGCTGGGTGTGGAAGGGAAGGGACTCTGTGCTGACTGGCCCCCTCGGCCACCCCCTCCACACCCAGTTGAGCACTTGGGCGATGACATGGTCCTTGGCGGAGTGTGCAGAGATCTCCGATGCCAAAATAGGACCAGATGGCAGGTCTTCCATTAATAAAACAGAGGATGCTGGAACCGGATCCCCCACAACCATCATCACAACCTGAAAACTGTCCTCATAGTTACGGCCGTCGCAACATTCTCACAGTCTCATGATCAACCTTTGGGCCTTTGGCAGCCAGCGTGTATTTGCCATGGTTGCCGTCTTTCAGTTGTGTGGTCTTCATTGGCCACTTTCCCATCCGGCTCCCAACAAATGGAGTCAGTGGGAGAAGCCGGGTTCCCTTAAGGATCTCGGGGTTCCTTTCGCAACTGCAGTGGTTTCTTTTCCATCTGGGGCACAAGAGGTCGAAAAAGTGGCTGTGACTCACTGAAGGACAGTCCTTTGGATGGAATGGTCTGGGGTCTTCTGCTTGAGCAGCGGGTTGGACTAGATGACCTCCAAGGTCCCTTCCAGCTCTACTCTGATTGAATCTTAAGGGCAGGAGCCTCGTTGTCAAAAACTGCCCTGAGGACAACAGCTCGTCCTCGACTTACAGTGATTTATTTAGTGACGGAAGTTACAACAACACTGAGAAAAATGACTCAGGACCAATTTTCACACCTACGACCGCTGCAACACTCCCTGGTCGCGTGATCAAAACTCAGGCACTTGAGAACTGGCGTGTATTTATGACAGTTGCGGTACC
The DNA here is from genome assembly GCF_964273705.1 of Natrix helvetica. Classification (NCBI taxonomy): domain Eukaryota; kingdom Metazoa; phylum Chordata; class Lepidosauria; order Squamata; family Natricidae; genus Natrix; species Natrix helvetica. The sequence continues at coordinate 131,807,838 of NC_138551.1, forward strand.
TTAGGGTCATGGGATCACTATAAGATTTGCTTAACAACCGCTTGATTTACTTAACGACTGCCCTCATTTGCTTAGCAACTGTGGCAAAAAAAGGTTGTAAAATGACACAGAATTTACTTAGCAACAGAAATTGTGGTCATAAGTGGAGGACTACATATTGCCTCATAGTCCATTCTAATTTATATTCAGAGACATTCAGGATCCCATAATTAGAACTTCCCCTTTCTTCTCCCTTCTGCTCGCTTCCTGGGAGCCTGGAGCAAAGTCCTTCTGAAGGGCTTATTTCTGGGGCTTCTGGGGCTGGAAGCAGCCTGAGATGACTGAGGGAAAGCCACCAGATCAGGCCTCCAAGGGTTGCACTGCTGGGCTTCCCACATTGGAGAGAGAGAGAGAGACCCTCTTTCTTTCCTCTGATGGAGTTTGAGACACAGCCGATCTCCTGCTTGCAACTATTCACCTGGTGCAGCTACAAGGAGCCCAATCTCCTCAGGATGCAGTCTGACTCTCCTGTGGGGTTTCTCCACCCACACCTTCTGGACTCCAGTCTCAACCTGGCCCATGCACTCGGGAAAAGAACTGGCTGTTTGTGTTGTCCTTATAACCCAAAAAACAGGATGGAGACAGGATGGTGGATCTCATGGAAAAGCCTCTTTCACAGGGCAGGAGCAGCTATGGAAAAGGTGAGCTAACTAGATCTCATTGGATGTGAACATCTAAGCAAGAGGACCTGGTGGCCCCCACCTTCTCTGGCTTGGTGGGATGGCCAATGGTTCTCATGGAGATTATCAAATAACATGGTAGTTGGAGCTTGGCTCCCATAGAATCTACCTTTTCCTATTCATTCTCCCACACATACACTTTTAGTGCTGTCCATAGGAATCATTTTTTAAAAAAAACATTTTTTAAAAGATGTCAGATTCATTGGCAGTTGGTGAACAACAAATTCCTCTGAATGACTTTCACAGAGTTCTCTTTAGCAAGATTTATTGAGGTGAAACGGAAGGCAGTTATAAGAATTAAAATTCTTCAACAATTTCCCATTTGGAAACATGTACATATGTTCTTTGATTCCTGCATACTATCTAAGTGGAAATAACTCAGGAATTTGTTCAAAAAGATGAACATTATACCATTCTTAAATATCATGGTGTTTTTCTCATGTTTTTACATTTGTCCTGGCTGTGAGATGCTCCTTTGTGTTCAGGTCTGGCCTCAGAAGGATAATGTAGGATTTGGGGATGAAGATGCAGCCCAGCAGACCAGCACTGGAGGCCAGGATGGAGAAGACCTGAACAGCCACCATGTATTTCCCTTTGGTGCTCAGGTAGGTGGGCACAAAAGTCACCCAGACGCTGCAGAAGACCAGCATGCTGAAGGTGATCAGCTTGGCTTCGTTGAAGGCCCCAGGCAGATTCCTGGCCAGGAAAGCCACCGTGAAGCAGATGGCAGCCAGGAAGCCCATGTAGCTGAGGGTGACGTAGAACATGACAACAGCCCCTTCGTTACATTGCAGGATGATCTCTCCAGGCTGGGAGTGGAGGTCAGAGTCAGGGAAGGGGGGAGAAACTCCCAGCCAGATGGAGCAGATGATAATTTGGAGAGCAGAAGAAGAAAGGATGATGGAGTTGGCCAAGCTCTTTCCCAACCATCTTTTCACTCGGTTTCCTGGTTTTGTGGCCAGGAAAGCCACCACCACCATGATGGTTTTGGCCAAGAGAGAAGAAACAGCAACTGAGAAGATGATGCTGAAGACTGTCTGTCGGAGAAGGCAGGTGGCTTTCCTTGGTTGACCAATGAAGAGAGAAGGAGACAAGAAGCAAAGCATGATGGAGACCAGGAGGATGTAGGAGAGGTCCCGGTTGTTGGCTTTGACAATGGGAGTTTCTCTGTAATTAGTGAAGATTATTAAAACAAGGCCTGCAATTAGGAACAAGAGTAGGGCAAAAGAGACCAGGATGATGCCCAGATGTTCTTCATAAGACAGGAAGGTTATAACTTTGGGGATACATTGGATTCTGTCCTCATTTGGATATTTGTCATCCGGACACTTGGTGCATTTTCCTGCATCTGAGAAAAAAAAAACTATATTCACTCATTATTCTCTCCTTTTACCTTTCAGGAAATACCTTATTTGGACAACAAGTGATACCAGGAGATATTGTCTAGGACACATTTATTAGTACCTCTAGTGAGAGACGGTAAGAAGTATAAGACTTTTTTTTAAATTAATTTTTGTTTAATCGTCTATGAAAGTGAGAGAAGAATTGGGACCCAAATAATTTCCTGTGTGATGTTCAGAACCAAACTTTATTATTTGATGTATGTAATGAATCAGTTCCACTTCCTTTCCTCCAGTCTCACCCACCTTCCTGAGTGGAGAAGGTCCCCTCCGGACAAGGAATGCAGTCATAGCAGCAAATTGGTTCCCCTTCTCGAGCCCTCATGACAAATCCAGGATGACAACTTTCCACACACCTGGACTGAGCAGAAAAACAAGGAATGCCAAAGAAAAGATGTTAGGATTCTCCGTCCATGGAAAATGGAGGGAGAAATGGATGGAGACAAGTAGCCTCTGGTCTTCACTGAGGTAAATATGAAACCTCTGACTACTTCTAAACAGATGCAGGATGGATAACAACTGGAAGATTCTTCATTTACCGTATTTTTTGCCCTATAAGACGCTCCGGAATATAAGACGCACCCAATTTTAAAGGAGGAAAATCTAGAAAAAAAAGATTCTGAACCAAATACTGTAGTAAAATATTTTATATCAACTGTATAAAGTTAACAGCAGTTTAAGAACAATTTTATGTCAACCATGTAACATAATAAGAACTATCTTTACTCTCATTAACAGTCAGTAAAGTCAGTAAACAGTGAAAGTAACAAAAATAAGGCTGTAATGTCTGTCTGTCTCTCTCTCTGTGTGTAGCTCTTTGTCTCTCTCTCCCTCCCCCTCTCTGTCTCTCTCTGTCATTCTTTCTGTGTGTCTGTCTGTCTCTGTATCTCTGTCTCTGTCTCTCCTCCCTCCTCCATCTGTCACTCTGTATGTGTGTGTCTGTCTGTCTCTCACTCTCTCTCCCTCCCTCTCTCTCTATCTCTCTGTGTTTCTCTCTCCTCCCTTTCTCTCTGTCTGTCACTCTGTGTGTATATGTGTGTGTGTGTCTGTCTGTCTGTCACTCACTCAATCACTCACTCTGTGTGTGTGTGTGTGTGTCTCTGTCTGTCTGTCCCTCTCTCCCTCCCAACTGGAGAACAACCTTTTCTGTCCCCTTACCAGCCCATCCGGGAAGATGAGGAACGCGAGGGTGATCCCCCCCCCTGCGGATGGGCTCCGAACCAGCGGAGCCTCGTCCTTCTTTTTAAGCAGGCAGCTATCAGAGAGAAGAAGGCAGCGCGGCTTGTGCAGCAGCTGAAGATCGCCTGCTTAAAGATCGCCTGCTTAAAAAGAAGGACGAGGCTCCGCTAGTTCGGAGCCCAACCGCGGGGGGGAGAGGGATCCCACTCGCGTTCCTCATCTTCCCGGATGGGCTGGTAAGGGGACAGAAAAGGTTGTTCTCCAGTCCCAGGTTTCAGCTTCCTGGCTTCAGTATCTCTTTCCAGCTTCTTTTGTTGAGCCTGGAATTAAGGTTCTTTTTTATGTCTTAGGAAAGATCGCCTGGTTAAAAAGGAGGAGGCTTCACTGATCCGGAGCCCATCCAGGAAGATGAGGAATGTGAAGGGGATCTCTCTCCCTGTGGATGGAGCCTCCTCCTTCCAATTGGGGGGATCCATGCAGAGGATTTCTCCCCCACTCCCCAATTGGAAACGAGGTCGCTGTCAAAGCAAGGCAGTGCCCCCCGCAGAAGAAGGAACAGGAGAGGAGTTCGCGCCAGCCGCTGGCTGGCCAGAGGGCCCCCCCCCCGTTGGCTGCTTCCTCCTGAGCTGTGCCCACGCCCCTGCCCGGCCTGCCTGCTGAGGAGGAGTAGGAGGCGGGGGCGCATTGCTGAGAAGTGGGCAGGGCAGAGGTGGGCGCAGCGCTGCTGCCCTTGCCCTTAAGGGACATGCTGGCTGGCGTTGCTTCATGGCGCCCTGACCGCCAGCTCCTCCATGCACAGCCCACTCCCCCCCCAAAAAAAGAATGTTTTCTTTTTTAAAAACGCCTCTGCTTTTGGAGGGGAAAGACGGGCAGCTGTGCAAAGGCTTGTTTTAAAGCTGCAGGCTCCAAGGCTGCAGGTGCCCAGGGAGGGCGGCAGGGGCAAATGCTGCCGCCTGCCCCCTCCCAAAGCAACATCGCAGGTTTTCAAGATAGTTCGGACAGGTGTTTTTTTAAAAGAAAACCATGAAAAAGCCGCAAGATCTGGAGAGAGATCCGGCCAGCCCGAGAAGACATTTCTGAGAAGAGATCTCGCCATTTTTTGCATCGGGGCATGCTGCAAGGGGGGGAGGAAGTGAAGACCTTTTCCAGGTGGCACAAAGGACTTCACCGGACTTGCTTTAGTGAGTACGGGCCCGCACCTCCACCACCACCAATCCGGAAAAGGTCTTTGCTCCCTCTCTCTTGCAGCAAGCCCCGATGCAAAAAAACGCCAAGGACTTGCGAGTGAGTGACAGGGGCGGGGCTTCCGGGTTCATTGACCAACCAGCAGAAACCCACCAATGCCCAGGTGGCTACATTCGGCCTATAAGACGCACCCAGATTTTCACCCTCTTTTTTGGAGTAAAAAAGTGCGTCTTATAGGGCGAAAAATACGGTAGTTCCTTCCTTTTCCTTTTGGAATTTAACATTGCAATAAGGTACTTTTCTACTTAATAGTCTAGAGGGATGGAATTGAAAAAAAGATTTAAGTATTATTATTATTATTATTATTATTATTATTATTATTATTATTATTATTAATAAGTCCCTTTCGGGAGAGGGGGCGGTCTATAAATATGAATAATAAAATAAATAAAATAAAATAAATTATTATTATTATTTATTAGCGTTTATATACCGCCCCCTCTCCCGAAAGGGACTCGGGGCGGTGTACATTCCGTATCAAAATACAACAGATTAAAACATAGAAATAGTTACATAAATACATGTATGAGAGGAGGATAAAATATACCAAACTGTACAGCTAAATAAATAAATCAATACAAAAGTTTAAAATATCAGGTTAAATTTAAAACATTATCCCTCTAAAAACCAGTACGAATGTGTATGCCAGGAGGTAGACGTTATAAATTATGCCAAACCAGCCAGTCGGAACAGGTGTGTCTTCAGTTTCTGTCGGAAGGAGCGGAGGTCAGTAGTGGTTCTAATGTCGGGGGGGAGGTCATTCCAGAGGGTTGGGCCCATCACAGAGAAGGCCCTACTCCTCGGTGTTGCCCGTTGGCATTGCCTCGTGGACGGCACCAGGAGAAGGCCCTCCCTGTGAGAGCGGATTGGCCGCAGGGATGTATGTGGGAGGATGCGATCCCGCAGGTAACTAGGCCCTATGCCATGGAGCGCTTTAAAGATGGTGATCAGAACCTTGAAACGCACCCAAAAGACCACAGGCAGCCAGTGCAGCTCGCGCAGGAGAGGTGTTACGTGGGAGTACCGAGTACTCCCCATGACTACCCGCGCGGCTGCATTCTGGACTAGCTGCAGTCTTCGGGCGCGTCCCAAGGGAAGCCCCATGTAGAGAGCGTTACAGTAGTCCAGGCGAGACGTCACCAGTGCATGAGTGACTGTGCGTAGGGCATCACGGTCCAGAAGGGGGCGCAATTGGCGCACCAGGCGAACCTGGTGGAACGCCCCCCTTGCCACGGCTGCCACATGATCATCCATTGACAGCCGGGCGTCTAGGAGGACGCCCAAATTGCGCGCCCGTTCCACAGGGGGCAATTGTTCACCCCCTATGGCCAGTGATGGAATCAGCTGGCTGAACCGAGGTGCCGGTAGCCACAGCCACTCAGTCTTGGAGGGGTTGAGTTTGAGTCTGTTGTCCCCCATCCAGACCCCGACGGCTTCCAAACACCGGGACATCACTTCGACAGCCTCGTTGGGGTGGCTTGGGGTTGAGATGTACAACTGAGTATCATCAGCGTACAGATGGCACTCAACCCCAAAACCACGGATGATCTCACCCAGCGGCTTCACATATGCGTTGAACAAAAGGGGCGAGAGGACCGACCCTTGCGGCACCCCACAAGAGAGTGGCCTCGGGGTCGACCTCTGCCCCCCAGTCAACACATATTGCATCCGGCCGGAGAGGTAGGAGCCGAACCACCGTAAAACGGTGCCTCCGACTCCCATCCCCTCCAGCCGGCGCAGTAGGATACCATGGTCGATGGTATCAAAAGCCGCTGAGAGGTCTAATAGGACCAGGATAGAGGAGCAGCCTCTATCTCTGGCCCTCCAGAGATCATCCACCAACGCGACCAAGGCTGTCTCGGTGCTGTACCCGGGTCGGAAGCCGGACTGGCGTGGGTCTAGATATACGGATTCGTCGAGGTGACGTGGAAATTGCTGCGCCACCACATTCTCAACAACCTTCGCTAAAAAGGGGAGGTTGGAGACTGGACGATAATTAGCTAGCTCTGTTGGGTCAAGTGAAGGCCTCTTGAGCAGGGGCCTCACCACCGCCTCTTTCAAGGCAGTCGGTAAGGAACCCTCGCCCAATGAGGCGTTCACCAGGCCCAGAAGCCAGCCTCGCGTCACCTCCCAGGATGCCAGTACCAACCAGGAGGGGCACGGGTCCATTGAACATGTGGTGGGTTGCAGCCGTCCACGCAACCCGTCTAAATCCTCGGGAGCAACAGAGTCAAACTCCTCCCAGAGTGGGCTCACAAGACTCACTGATGACGGCTCGTCCGGTCCACTGGGGGGCGCCCATCCGCTCCGGATCTGAGCGACTTTGTCTTGCAGATATTCCCCAAACTCCTCTGCTCTTCCCTGCAAGGGTGCGTCCCGCGTCTCCTGCGACAGGAGAGAGCGGGTCACCCTAAACAGGGCGGCAGGGCGGTTATCCGCAGACGCAATGAGAGCGGCACAATGTCTACGTTTGGCCGCTCTCAATGCCACAAGGTAGGTCCGTAAATAGGCTCTTACCTGTGTTCGGTCAGATTCGGAGCGTGAGGACCTCCACCTGCTCTCTAGACATCTCCTATGGTGCTTCATCACCCTAAGCTCCTCGGTGTACCAGGGAGCCTGGGTGAGTCGTTGCCATAGGAGATGTCGCAGAGGCGCAACCCGGTTCAAGGCCCCCGCCGTCGCCCTATTCCAGGCGTCTACTAGGTCCTCCGACCGAGCGCGGGTCAGGGCTACAGGTAAAGGCCCAAGCTCCGTCTGGAACCTATCCGGTTCCATCAAGTGCTTGGGGCGGTACCACCTTGAACAAACTGGCTCCGCCTCCTCACGGTGGAGGGTAGCGCCAGGGAAGTCCAGCCGGAGACATGAGTGATCTGACCATGACAGGGGCGTAATCTCTAAATCCCCTATTCCCAGATCACTCGTCCACTGCTCAGATACAAAGATAAGGTCCAGTGTGTGGCCGCCTTCGTGTGTGGGGCCCTGAATTAGTTGGGTCAGGCCCATGGCTGTCATGGAAGCCATGAACTCCTGAGCCACCTCGGACGTTGCTCCCGTCGACGGCAGGTTGAAATCCCCCATAACCAGAAGTTTGGGTATCTCAACCGCCGTCTCCGAGACCAGCTCGAGGAGCTCAGGCAGGGCCGCTGACGTATAGCGAGGAGCCAAGTATACAATCAGCAGACCCCACTGCCTCCCTGGGCCCCATTTCATACCCAGCGACTCACACCCGGGTATCTGAGGAACAGTGAACTCCCTCGGCTCTAGACAATCCCATATAACTACCGCCACCCCACCACCCTTACCCAGGGCCCGAGGCTGATGGAATGCACGGAAACCCGGTGGGCACATTTCCACGAGGGGTAAACCACCCTCGTGACCCAACCAGGTCTCCGTTATCCCTGCAAGGTCCAGCTCCCCCTCCGAGATCAACTCGTTAATGAGGGGGGCCTTGTTGGTCACGGACCTTGCATTGCAGAGCATCAGCCTCAGGCCCTGGCTCTGTAGTTCCCGACCACCTAGGCTGCGGGGGTTGGTACAAACGACCGGGCGTAGCCAGCAGCCACGGTCTCCCAACCGAGTATGATGATATATTCATATTAAATCTGAGAATAAAGTTTACTATAAAAATTTTAGGAAACTTTTATTCCATTAGATTTTTTAAAGATAGAATAAAATTGTGATTGTAGCGGCAAAGTAGGGGGCCTAAGCCTCCATGCTTGCCAAAGACAGGACGTAAGACCACGAAGGTACAAGAGAAAACAGGTTTATTGATGCATCCGAGTTCAGAGCGTTAACACAGCAAAGTCTGAACTGCCCTGGTTAGGCCCAGGACAGAGGTTTTATACCCACCTGAATTCAGGGGGTTTACACAGACGTGTACTTCTAAGGAAAAGGAGGTACAGGGGGAGTATACATACCATATTTGTTAATGTTGAACACTTTACATTAATATGTTGCAAATATATTTTGGAAAAATACATAAAGAGAAGTGAAACAGTGGACATCAGCAACCCTATTATGCAAGAATTTATTAATACGCTAACTGGCAGTTTCATATCTTACACAAACAATATCTGTTTCCTTTGTCCATCTCTTGAAGCATTTTGCAACTTATGTTCCAGTAAGATTTGTAACCGAACTGAGGAAGTAAGAATCACAAGTTATTCATCATCATTATTATCAGATATTCATCATCATCATTATTATTAATTCGGTAGGTCAGATCCTGAAGGGGTCTAGGGGCTTTCTTGCCCTCCAGGTAGGTTCACTTTGCACCTGCTGCCTCATGATGAAGAAAGAAACCTCTGACCACTAAGATCTTGAAAGGTTTCCATAAAACATGGCAAAGCCCCTTCACTTAGGTCCTGTCTGTTGAAGAACTTCCATTAGATGATACCAACTGGCATGGAAGGCCAACCACCCTGGAGACTATAGACTTTGCCCACTTGAAATGGGACCTCAGGCTTTGGAAAACAGAGAAAAGACACCAAAATGTCTCCCACCTTATTGAGCAACTTTAGCCCTGAAAGAGTATCTTGGTCGATAGAAAGTCTCTGTCTTATAAAATACGCCAGAGTCTCTTCCTTGACATTCTCTTTGGGGAGAACCAAGAAGCCCGAAATGCCCAGATCTGCTGTTATCTCTCCATTTTGATCCAAGTACAGTTTAAAGTGAGAAATATTCCAAAATTCATTCTTCTCCAGAAAGGGATGAAACTAGAATGGGAACATCCAGGAATATGAAAAACAGAAAACTTTGTTTGTTATCCCACATTGAATCTTTCTTCTACAATTGTCTCATCTCCAAATATGGTTAAATAGGATACAAATACTGCCATAATCTTCATAAGTGAATGAAAAAGTTTGAGAAAAATTTATCAAACTATAGAGAAAATATAATAGACACAGTTGGTCAATTGTAGGGAACATTTTAGAGCAGATAACAAATAAAAGGAACAAAGAAAAAAAGATTATTCATAAACTCTTTGAAAATAACAGATTGATTCCCAGAAATCATGGGTTGATCAAGAAGAAATCTGTCAGGCTAATCTTCTCTCTTGTAATCCTGATGGAAAACACCTCCAGATCAGAGGTGGGTTCTTACCTGTTTGGACCAGTTTGGCTGAAACGATAGTAACCTGGTGGCCTGGGTTGCTGGAACCAGCAGCAACCCAGGCTGGCCACGCCCCTGAACCGGTTCTCTCGGCCATATTGTGTTTGGCTTCTGTGCATGCGCAGAGCAACTGGCAGTAACAGTAGCCAGAACCCACCCCTGGCTCGATCCCACTTAGGAACCTCAGTTTACTCGTGAGCCCCATTGGCCTTTCTCCCTGCCTCTCCTGGCCAATGTGGCTCACGAGTAAACTGCAGCTAGGATCTCCCGCATGTTGTAAGCCCAAAAATGACATGGAGGCATGGGCGAAAGCTGGAAGGGGGGGTGCAACACACGGGATGGGACCTGGCCAGCCCTGCTGTTGCAGTAGCTGCCTAGGCGAGCCACTCCCCACCTCCCTAGACCAGGCCCTCAGCTCGTGCCAGACTGAGGCCGCAGCCGCCACCTGCTCCTTTGTCCACCCAGCCGGTGGGAGCCACAGCAGTGCTGGTCATGGCTGAGAGCTTTCTTTGCCAACTGGCAGCTGAAAAGTTCTCCCTTTTAAAAGCCTCCAGTGATGGAGCTTTCGGATCCAAGCGCACTTTAACCAACCAACCAACCAACCAACCAACCGGGGCTTAGTTTGGAAACAGAAGAAGAAAGAACCGGTGTCTGTGCCCAGGCGTGGGGGATGTTGGGGGGGGGAGGCTGGGGGGGTGAGCGGGAGGGTAGGAGGTCTCTGACCAAGTGCTGGACAAGAAGGCGGTGGATGACCTCACTTTCCAGTCACAGGTGAGTGGCTGCATCCAGCCGGGGGATCAGAGGGGGCAGCTGAGCGAGCGCTGGGCAAGCAGGCAGGAGGGAGACCTCGGAGGCTCATTGTCAACCCAGCTTTGCGCCCAGTTGGCTCCGGTTGCATAACCATCAGTTGGCTTAATGGACGGGCATGGGGAGGTGGGGGACGCCGCTTGGCAGGAGCGGTTTGGCTCAGTTGTTCAGCGGGCGGCAAAGCGGACCGACTCAGAAAGGATTAAGGGGATCTTCAGTGGAGCCGGTCGAGGGAGCAACCCTTGGCTTATTGAGTCTTATTGAGTTGATGGGCCTTGCCTTGGGGTGAGGGGTGGGCCCAAATTGCACCCCACTGCAGGCGTCTCTCAGCCGTTGTGTGCAGGGAAAAACCTTGCACAGTAAAGAAAACCTTCTGGTGAGTGTGAGGTAATTAACAATTTCTCGAACTCTTGGGAAGTTTTTCTTTACTGTGCAAGGTTTTTCCCTGCACACAATGGCTGAGATGCTCACAATGAGGTGCAATTTGGGAGTGGCGGGTGGGGCAGGGGATGGGCTGGGCCAGGCCACAAGATGCACATCTTACTGGAGACTGGCAGCTCCGGATCTTGCGGCTTTTGAGGGGTTTTCTTTAAAACAAATGCCTTTGCAGACAAGCTGAAAACCTCTGAGGTTGCTTTGGGGGAGGGAAGAAGGACAGCATCCCCCCCCCTCCCTGGGTGCCTGCAGCCTTGGAGTAACTCTGGGCACTTCCACAGTAAAGAAAATCTTCTGGGAGTGAGAAGTTGTACATTGCCTTTGCTGTGCAAGGGCCGGGAGTTGCTGCAGGATCCGAGGCTGCAGGCGCCCAGGGAGGGGGGAATGCTGCCCATCTGCCTGCCCCCTCCAGAAGCAACCTGGTTCATTTTGGGGGGGATCCCCAGAGCACCCTTGGAAAGGACTTTGGTGATTGGCCTGCCGCTAAAAGCAAACAATGAGGGGAGGCGCAGAGCTGGTTGGAAGAGGGAGGGAGGGAGGGAGGGAGGGAGGGAGGGAGAGAGAGAGAGAGAGAGAGAGAGAGAGAGAGAGAGAGAGAGAGAGAGAGAGAGAGAGAGAGAGAGAGAGAGTATGTAATGGCCGGTTTCATCCAAATGAGTTTTTGTTTCAGGTGGAACTCCTAGCTTTGAAAGGAGGGAAAGAAGGGATACAAAGAGAAAGAAAGGGAGAGAAAGAAAGAGAAGGGAGAAACAAGAAAGAAAAGAAAAAAGAAATAAAAGGTAAAGAAAAAAGAAAGAAAGAGAGAGAGGGAGGGAGGGAGGGAGAGAGGGGTGGAGGGAGGGAGGGAAAAGACAGTGAATAAGATATAGATGGGTGGATGGATGTATATATACATACATGGAGGGAGGGAGGGAGAGAGAGAAAAAAGAAGAGAGGAAGGAAGGCTCCAGAAGAGTCTTTGAAACAGCACAGCAATCTAGGATTGAAAGGGATCTCTGAGGTCATCTAGTCCAACCCCCTGCTCCAGCAGGAGACCTTATATCCTCTGGATTATTTTGGTGCCTCTAAGAGAGAGCAAAATTGCCAGAAAAGGGAAGGAGTTTACTAGGACAAGGCTGCCATGCAGAGGAAGGCAGAGATAGTCTTTGACTTATGACAATTGAGCCCAACATTTTGGTTGCTAACCAAGTGCGTTGTTATGTGAGCTTTGCCACATTTTACTCAATCCATGACATCTCCTGGCTCTAACAGTCATGTGCAGGCTAGGGAAGAACATCGGAAGGCCTGTGTAATGTTCTAATGTGCAGAAGTGATAGTTAAATGTGTGGCAGAAAGTGGACTCTGGGTGTGTTTTTCCAAACACAATAAGTGAGGTTGAATGTGTAGAGTTTTAGAAGAGCTGTGTGTGTGTGTGTGTGTGTGTGTACATACAGTATATATAGTAGATAATGTATCTTTTGGAGGCCTATACACACACTAAACTATGTAATATGTATGTATACATATGGCAAATATACATAGGATTAAATTGTGTATTTTGGATGTTCATTAGTAGTAAATAAATAGACAGGGAAACTGTATCTTGTTGAGGCAAGGAGAGGCCAGGCAAGGTACCCCTTGTCATAAGTGATGTCACGTTGGCCATGCCCACCCAGTCACATAACCACCAAGCCATGCCCACAGAACCAGTAATAAAAAGATTTGAATCCCACCACTGGATACAACCCTCTTCTAATAACCGACTCCTGTTACACACATGTGTAAGATCCGCTCACTCTTATTCCAGAGTGTCAGACATGGAAAAAGTGAATTCAGTTGCAAGAGAGGAGATTTTAACTGAATGAGAGAAAAAATGTGATAAAAGGATGAGCTGTTTTAGAGCTGAGCCAGTAAAGCAGAGAAGTTCAGTCTCCTCTTCATGGATCGTCTGAGAGCAAAGACTGAGCAACCATCAGTCAGAAAAGCTTGAACTGGGATTCCTGCAGAGAGGAGGGGGTTGGGCCAGATGGTCTCAGGGTCTCCTCCTAATTTATAAAGGTTGTCATGCCACAACATGTACCGTATTTTTAGGAGTATAAGAGGCACCAAGGTTTTGAAGAGGCATTTTTTAAAAAGTAGGTAGGTAGGTAGAGGGAGAGAAAGAGAGAGAAATACAGTAGGTAGGTAGGTAGAGGGATAAAGAGAGAAAAATAAAAAGAGAAAGAGAGAGAAATACAGTAGGTAGGTAGGGAGAGAGAGAAAGTAGTTAGGTAGGGAGGTAGATAAAGGGATAGTGAGAGAGAGAAATAGAGTAGAGATATAGAGATAGAGAAATACAGTAGGTAGGTAGGGATAGAGAGAGAGGGGTAGGTAGGTAGAGGGGTAGAGAGAGAGAAATAAAAAGAGATAGAGAAATATAGTAGGGAGGGAGAGAGTAGTTAGGTAGGGAGGTAGGGAGATAGATAAAGGGATAGAGAGAAAGAGAGAAAAATAGAGATAGAGAGAGAAATACACTAGGTAGGTAGAGATAGAGAGGGGGGTTAGGTAGGTAGAGGGATAGAGAGAGAGAGAAATAAAAAGAGATAGAGAGAGAAATACTGTAGGTAGGTAGGGAGAGAAAGAGAGAGTAGGTAGATAGGTAGATGTTTCCAGGTGTATTTATCCATGTGCTGGAGAAGGAAATCGCTGACAATCTGCAGCACCCAAGACTTTGTTTCTGCTGGAAAAGCACTTGATCAATGTAATTCTCATCAACCAGTTAAAGAGCTTTCCAAGAGGGAAAAAAAAAAGTTTTTACACTCTGCAAACCTCCCAAAACAGCCCGTTTTTGTGAAAATGCCCCCCATTGTTTTTTAAAAAAGTCATGAATAGACCGGGGGGGGGGGGCTTGCAGAGTGCTCCTGGTTGGGGGGGGGCAAAAATCAGCAAAAAAATGGCCCGTTTTTCACAAAAATAAGCCCGTTTTTTGTCAAACAAATTGCATGCACAGCCTTATGGAGGCTTACAGAGTGCTGCTGGGGGTTGGGGGGGGCATAAATGGTCCATTATTTGCTCCATACTGCCCTCCCCAGCCCCCAGGAGCTCTCTGAAAGCCTCCATAAGGGTATGCACGGCCATTTTGGTGAAGGGGGCGGGGCTTCAGGAGGCAAAAAATGCTGTATTCGATGTATAAGACGCACCTAGATTTTCAGCCTCTTTTTTGAGGGAAAAAGGTGCGTCTTATATTCCGAAAAATACAGTAACTGTTGTGCTGTTGTTGCTCCAGCCCCACCTAGTGGCCGGGGGCAGATAAGCCTTACTATAAGGTCTGAAGCGAGACTCCATTTTCTGTCAGCCTTTGGAGAAGACGGAAGCAGCCGTTGTGACCGAGACCCCTGGTCATCCGGAGACGGCCTCCGTCCCTTACACGGAGCATCTCTGGAGAGGTTCCAGCTGCTTCTTTGCTGGCTGTTAGTTAATGCTGCCGATCTGGTCTTTCTATTTGATTCCCACTCTTTGCATCTCCTCAGTTTCACCTGCCCTCTTCTCCCAATAAAGCATCCAGATCCATGCCAGGCTCCCTTTCATTGGAGGCGAATAGGGGGGCTTAGCTGCTTCTCCAGCTGCACACAGACCCACGTGCAATGGGGACGGAAGAAAGGTGGGATTCCACCAGGCTAATCACAAACCCACAAATACAGGAATTTATTTTAAAAAGAATACAGCATTTTCCAATTAGCAGTGCTAAATATAAAAATGCCATGGTATCTACTCTTTGGAACCATTAATTCCCTGAGTAATTAAATTGGCCAGATCTGTTGAGATGGTTCCCCTCTTTCTCCTCTGGATTCCTCCTCCAAAGGATCTAAGATTAATGGATCCATATCGGGACCCCCATACCTGCCATGGCTGCAGTCTTGGAGACCCCAAGATCTTTTCATCCTCCTTCCTTCCCCTCCTCGATCTGGAGGAATAGGCAGCATTCATGGCCTGGGCCAGAGTCTTTGTGAAACTGTAACGGAGGTAGGAATTTTGCATCCATTCTCTGTCCCTTTTCCACTGGTTCTCCAGTGGGGCTTTCTGGGTGCATCTTCTGCGGCCTTTGACAGAAAAGACATTCTTTGAAAGAGAACAATGAAAATAATGATCTTGAAACTTTACTTCCACAAAGAAATAGGGTTCAAAGGCAGAATCTTTTGGCCTTTCTTTCAACAGAAAACTAAAGTTCCAAATACTATGGATGTATTTGAGAAGTCTGCGCTTGTTTATTTGAAATGCTGCAAAATTTGTGAGGATCCAGACTTTCCCTTCAATGGGTCCTGGCAGACGCATAAGTGTTAAATGGAAAGGAAGGATTCTGTCCCAAATGAAATCATATTCTATGAAGTGAACAAAGACGTTGACTTGTCTCCACTTAGAGAGGGAATCCTTGAGGTATGCAGTATATCCAGTCTTTGAGAACAGTTGTGATATAACCACACAAATTCCATTCCTGACAAGCAAAGGAGTGAAAGTCCTCATGAAATTCTCTCCCTTTTCTGTGTCTGAAGCAAAGAGGCCAATCAGGGTCCATCTGAAGTGGAGGAGCAGCTGGACAATTGCTGGGTACTGGATTCCTTCTTTCTGGAGAAGGTGGTGGAAAAAGGGGAATTTGCTTTTATCACCCAGAGCCTCTGAAGGTGTTACATCATTGATCTGGAAAAGCAATTGAAAGGATTAGAGCCGTGATGGGGAACCTGTGGCATGCAGAGCGTCCTCTCCTGGCACCCCAGCCGCCCCAGCCCAGCTCCACTAGCATCCACATGCAGGCGCAGCTCCTGCCGTCCAGCTGGTTTTCGGGCCTTTGTGGAGGGTCAGGGAGGGGGATGCGTGAGTATGCAGAGGGGGGCGCACTCACATTGTGCAGGAAACTCCGGCAGGCTGAAAGTGAGTGTGGATGGCCTCCCCCCCCCCCCCCCCCAGTGCTTCCTGGCTCAGTTGGAGGCTTCCTTCAGCCTTTAAACAGTTGCAGGGTTTGAGGGGTTTTTTGCTACCTGGTTGGTGCAGGAGGCTTTCCAGGGCCAAAATGGGGCGGAGAAAGCTCAGGGTTCCACCCCCCCCCCCGTTATTCCCGAATTGTGAGTGGCCAAGACGATGTCAGCATTCCCAGCCAAGATAGAGGTATAAATTATCAGAAAAGAAAGAGGCATCCATACATCTGAATTTAACTTCAAAGCAGTGGCAACAACTTAAATTCATTAAATAATAATGTTTGTTAGGGCTATGGACTGTTTTTGAATATATAGGAATCTAAAGCCCACAGCATCTACTTGGTACTTTTTAAAACAGCGGCACCTTTTTCCTGGATTTATGAAATATCTACTTTAAAGAGTTGTGGGTGGGTCCTATATTTACAGTCTTGTATTCTCTTCAGTACTTTGTTTGGAACAGAATCCAAAGTACCATGCAGTCCTAGCATTTGTACTAAAGCTAGGCAAGTTATTTTACAGGGCTCTGAGCACTCTCCAGATCTGGTCAATGAAGCAGATGTTCCAAAGTACTCCCACAACTTTCCAATGCTTTGAAATCCCACCAAATAGTGACGTGCGGTCAGGGGAGGCAAGGGAGGCAGAGCCTCACCTCTCTTCATGAAATAATAATAATAATAATAATAATAATAATAATAATAATAATAATAATAATAATAATAATAATAATAATATTTAATGCTTCTAGACCGCCCCCTCTCCCGCAAGGGACTCGGGGCGGTGTACAGTTCATACAAAATATAACAGGATACAATAAAATTAAATTAAATATGTACAGTTGAATAGTATATAATATTATATACTATATATATATATATAATATTATAATATTATACATCCGTCCGGGCGCGCACGGGAGCTGCGGAGGCCAGAGGCAGAAATGTTGACAGTCGCTTTTGTGCCTTCGTCATCCTGAAACGCCGACATTTCTGCCTCCACCCTCCGCAGCTCCCGGGCGCGCATGGACAGAGGTAGGCAGAATGGCGCCGATCCGTCCCTGTGCAGAAATGTCGGCGTTTCCGGATGACGTCATCCGGGAGCACCGACAACATCAGCATGTACGGAGGTAGCCACAGCGACACCGAGGCGATCCAGGCGGACGAAAGAGCGAGCGAGGCAGCCCGATCCTCGGTTGCTCGCCCGCTGGATCGGATCAGCGTCATTTTGCTACCTCCGTCCGTGCGCGCCCGGGAGCTGCGGAGGGCGGAGGCAGAAATTTGTGCCTCCAGCACACATGGTCCCATTCCCCGCCTTCCTGATGACGTCACCAGCCTCACCAGCCATTAACCTCACAGCACGTCACTGCCACCAAATGATTTAGACAGGCCTTATTTCATACTTTCTTCTATATGGCAATCAGGGTGGTTTTACAGATGGTTCACAGGTGATCTATTTCCCAAGTACTTAGAGGGCCAAGAACTGCCTTTCCTAGATTGCAGCTTTAGCTTCCTTGAATGTTAACACACCTTCAGGCCATTCAAATATAGACTAGCTCTGATCCTGGAACCATATCACATGCTTTATATATTAATATCATATTCAATGTAATCATTATTGCTAAAAAAAACAGGCAGCAGTTAGAATAGTTTGTAATAAAACATGGGCAATAAACAAGAAGTTGATTCACCACCACCACCCCTATTTTAGCTTGTTTCTGTCTTATCTAATATTTTCCTGCAATTCTTCCATAATCCAGACTACTAAAAAGAGTTCTACATAATTAGCCTTTTAAAATAAGCTTGATGTCCAACAGATTTCCTACTTATTAATATGAACAGGTTCTGGCCTGTTGCTTAAAAAAATTAATTTATACCACAAACTACAGGAAAATGCAGTTTTCACATAAGCACCATACAAAAGGCTAGTAAGATTATTTGCAGTGTGAAGTCCCAGCAAGATTTCCAGGCAGCTCTTAAAAAGCTTCAGTGTGCCAAAGATGACAACTAAATTTCTAACATGGAACGTCAACGGTTTAAATTCACCACAAAAAAGGAAAAAAATATTTCACTACTTGAAACAATTTAAAAATGATGTAATTTGCTTACAAGAAACACATATTAGAATGCAGGATAAGAAATACTTGGTGAATGCAAGACTGGGATCGCATTTTGTAGCATCTGCCCCAGAGAAGAAAAATGGAATAGTTATATATTTAAGAAAAGATTTAAAAGCTGAACTAGTTGAAGCAGATCCTCAAGGCAGATACATTGCAATTGAATTATTAATAGAAGGGAAGAAAATACTCTTAACAGGAATATATGCTCCCAATCAATAACAAGAAAAAATTTATAAGTTGCTTCACACCAAATTAACACAATGGGGCTATAGATCCTGCGTTTTACTGGGCGATTGGAATGGAGTACTTGATCCGGTTCAAGACAAGAAGAGGCTTTTGCAAAACACACGAATACGAACAAGATTACCTAAATCTTTTTTTGATATGATGGATGACTTTGAATTTTTTTTTTAAACAAAATTTTATTGATTTTTAGGGAATAAAAAGGAAAGGGGTAATGGAAAAGGTTACAAATTTTGGCAGTTGCAGTGTGCGGCAGGTGTTCCCTCCCCCCATACTCATAGTATACATTTAGACAAAATTCAATACAAAATAGCAATATTTAGTCAGCATGTAAATTCAGGTAATAATTTCAATCACTTTATATCAAGCAGATTTTCTTGCTCATTTCTGTGATCTGAGTTTTCTTGGTATTGCCCCTTCTCCCCCCGCTGGCAGAGCTCCGGCCCCTCCTGTGTCCTGTATGTCTGGTGCAAGATCATCTGGTTTATCTAGGAGTGCTTTATTTTTTTCCATAAAGGCTTGTGCCTCTATAATTGTGTTAATTCTAATTCTTGTATCCTCCCAGAATATTAGCATACCTTCAGGCATCAGCCATCTGAACCACACCCCCTTCTGGTAAAGTTTCTTCGCTAGTTGCGTATAGTTTTTCCTTTTCTCCCTCACTTTCTTGGGGATCTGTATCAGAATGGTTATTTCCCTATCTTGATATTTCAGAACTTGCCCCCTTTGTGCACTCAGGATTTCATCTCTTGTGGTCTTTCTAAGAAATTTAATGTGTACCTCCCTGGGTACATTGTGTGTTCTAGCATATGCAGAATTTACTCTATAAACCAGATCTAGTTCCCACCCCATCTGTTGCTTCTCTTTGTGAATGTATTCAGCTAAAATGCTTGTCATAATGTCCCTTATATCTTCATCATCTGTCTCAACCACATTTTGAAATCTAAAGTAAAAGGACATTCTTTCAAATTCTATTTTCATCTGTTGGATCTCAAGCTCTTTGTTCCCCTTCTGCACCCCTTCCATCCCCCCCCCCCCATCTCAGCCGTCCCCCCCTCCAAAAGATCCAGTCTCTGTGAGTTTTTACTGGTCTGGTCCTGGTTCTCTTTAAGTTCTTCTTTCATCTCTTTTAATTGCCTTTTATCTCCTCTTGTCCCTCTAGGATTTGTTGAAACATTCGTTGAAAATCAGTTTCAGTAGTTTTAGGCTGCATCAAAGATGTTATCGTTGGTTGTGTACTGGGACTAGATGTTGTAGATGTCGGGGCAGAGGCAGCAAAGCCGGGCTTCCCAGGTGGTGGTTTTTTACGTGACATTTTATGAACAATAAAGAGTTCAGAGTCAATACAGAGAAAGATCAGTCAGAGGGATAGAACTGCCAAGAGAGTTCAGGAGACTAAAGGTCCAGGCAGAAGGAGATTTTTCTGGTCACACTTTCTGGCAATGAAGTAATAAGTCTTTCACTCCAGGGAATCCAAAAAATCCAAATCAACAAGAGATTTGTCTGAGTAGCACGGAGACAAAGACCGGAAGCCTGAAGTTCTCTAGGTGGAGTCAATTTTCACTGTTTATAAAGACAACGGAAGTGTGCCCTCTTGCCCTGCCAGCTTCGGGGTTAGGAGGCATAATAAAAAGTTTTCAAAGTTTCCAGATCATCATTTCATTTATAGGGTTACAGTCTGAAATTCGCCTTTGCTATGAGTGTGGCATCATTAGTTGGCTCTCTCTCCCTGCCTTCTCCCCTAGGGCTGAGAGCGAAAACAGTTTACAGCCGCCTGTCCGAGGGGGGGGGGAAATCCCCCTCCCTCCAGCCGCGCTTCTCCAAACCGAGTTGAAAGAGAGTTTTAATTAGCTGGCAATTTCTTTACAAGCAGGCAAAGGGAATGGAGAGAAGTTTCCACCTCACCGCACCACAGCCGCGTCCTTCTGATCGCTCATTCTTCCAGCTGCCTCCTCACGAAGACGCCGCAGCGCCTCCCCATCATGCTTCCCGATGCCTAGGGCGATGCGGGGAGCCCCCCCGGCCACCGCCGACTCAGGGGATCCCCCCACGGTGCCGCCCCTTCGGCAGGAGCCTCTATGGGGCGTCCTGTGCCCCCCAAGGGGTGAGGGGCCCACCAGGAGAGTGCGGGGCGAGCAGAGCCTGCGCGTCGTGATCAGCAGCGGAAGCGGAAGTCCGAATGACTTTGAATTGAGGGATATCTGGAGAGAACGGAATGTTAAAGAACGGGACTTTACCTTTTTTTCCGATAGGCATCAATCCTTTTCCAGAATTGATTTTATACTAATTACAAATGATCTTTTTTCCAGGGTAAAGAAGACTAAGATATGCCCGAGAATTCTAACAGATCACAACCCGGTTTGGATGAAACTTGAATATGGAGACAAACCCAGTAGGTCTTGGAGATTAAATGAAAATTTATTTAGATATGAGAAAAATGTTACGGAATGTAAAAAACTATTGAAAGAATATTTTGCTTTTAATATGCATAGGGGATATCAATGGAAATGGTTTGGGACGCAAGTAAAGCATACATGAGAGGCGTTTTAATAAATTTGAATAATGTTCATAGGCGCAGACAAAGGGAAAAACAAAGGGAATTAGAGGAAGAGATTAAAAAAAAGAGCAGGAGTTAATGTCTAAACCAGATGATAAGAAGACAAAAGAGATAATTACTTTACTGCGAGGACAGTTCAATATGTTAATGTCGGATCAGATAGCCACTAATCTTTTATATGCTAAACATAATACTTTTTGTAATGCCAATAATTTAGAATTTTACACCAGATTGTAAGCTGGTGACAAAATACAAGGGTCACATATAGACCGATATCTGGAGAGAGAGAAAATTCTTACAGATGAGCAAAGGGGAAGATTGAATCAACTTGTAACTGTAGAGGAAATCTTCCTGGCAATCAAGCACTTAAAAGTCGGTAAGGCGCCTGGCACAGATGGGCTGACAGCAGTTTATTATAAAAAGTTACAACTAGAAATGATGGAACCTCTTAGGGAACTATTTAATAAAATTCAAATGGAAGGCAGGGTCCTACCATCGTGGAAAACAGCTCTTATTTCATTGATTCCAAAAGAGGAACAGGATCCTACCCAGCCAAAAAACTATAGGCCTATTTCATTACTTAATACAGACTACAAAATCTTTGCTAAAATATTGGTGAATAGGTTGATGCCAATTGCGCAACAAACAATTCACAATGACCAGTCTGGTTTTATATAGGGAAGGCAAATGAAAAGTAATGTAAGACAAATTATCAATATAATGGAATACTTGGGAAAGTATAACCAGGTCCCGGCAGTGCTTCTATTCCTAGATGCGGAGGAAGCATTCGATCAAGTTAATTGGCAATTTTTAATAAAAACATTACAAAGGATGCAGTTCGGAGAGTATTTCATGCAGTCTATCAAAGCAATATACCAGAAACAGACAGCACAAATTATAGTTAATGGAGGCTTAACAGAATCTTTTAAGATTGAAAAAGGAACAAGACAGGGGTGTCCTTTATCTCCATTATTGTTTATCTTAACTCTGGAATTGTTATTGAATAGAATACGTGGGTCTGACGAACTACAAGGAATTAAGATTAGGCACTACAAATATAGAGTGAGAGCATTTGCGGATGACTTGGTTGTAACTTTAACTCAGCCCGGGGAATCAGTTATAGGTCTAATGAATATAATTAACCAATAGGGTCAAGTATCTGGGTTCAAAGTAAATCTAGGGAAGACAAAGATGATAGCTAAAAATATGACTATGGAAAAAAAAAGAATTAGAAAGAGTAACAGGATGTGAGATAGTAAAAAAGGTTAAAATACTTAGGAATTTGTATTACAGCTTTAAATGGGAAATTATATAAGTATAACTATGATCTATTATGGCATAAAATACAGGGAGAATTGAATAAATGGAAAAAATTACAATTGTCTTTGCTGGAAAGGATAGCAGCAGTTAAAATGAATGTCTTGCCCAAGTTTCTATTTTTCTTTCAAATGATACCAATACTTAAAAAAGACGCAAATTTGGAAGAATGGCAGAAAGGTATTAACAACTTTGTTTGGGCAGGAAAGAAACCGAGAGTAAAACTTAAAATATTGCAAGATATACGTGAAAGAGGAGGCTTAAAAATGCCCAACCTAAAATTATACTATGAAGCAGCAGTTTTAGCAACAATTAGCGATTGGATCAACCTAACAGAGGATAGAATATTGAATATTGAGGGTTATGATTTGCTATATGGCTGGCATGCTTACTTAATATATGATAAGAAGGTTGATAAGATCTTTAAAAGTCATATTTTAAGGAATGCCTTACTGCCTGTTTGGAAAAAATATCAATATAGGTTAAACAATAAAATACCTATGTGGGGGGTGCCTAGACATGCTATAGAGAATATAAGTATAGAACAAAAACAAGATCTAACTACATATGCAGAACTCCTTAGTATGGATAGAGGTGCGCCACAGCTGAAATCTCTGAATGTATTAAGAGACAAAAGGATAATTCAAACTTGGTTCCAGTATGGTCAGTTACAGGCTAGATGGAAAAAAGACCAGAAACTCGGTACTATCCAAAATGAGGATAACTTGATAACACAAATTAGGGATCAGGGTCCAATGCATATAAAAAGGCTGTACAATGTATTGATAGAAATAGACTCAGAAACAGAATTAGTTAAAGATTGTATGATAAAATGGGCACAAAATTTCAAGGAACCAATAATGATGGAAACATGGGAAGAGATTTGGGTAAGAAATGCAAAATTTACACAAGCTCAGAACTTGAGAGAGAATTTTTATAAGATGTTGTACAGATGGCATTTAGATCCAAAAAGGCTAGCCTGTATGTATCCGAACTTACAATCTAAATGTTGGAGATGTGATTGTGTTCATGCCACGTACTACCATATCTGGTGGACTTGTAAAAAAGTTAAAGCATTTTGGATAAAAATATGGTTGGTTATTCAAAATATGTTGAAAAAGAGGATAAAGTTTACACCCTAGTTGTTCTTGTTAGGTATAGTTTCAGACTGTACTGTTATAGAGACTAATCTGATTTTGAACCTAACGATGGCAGCAAGATTGTTGGTGGCACAATACTGGAAGAAGGAAGAGTTGCCTACCATCCAAGAATGGACATTAAAAGTAGTAAACTTAGCAGAGATGGCCAAAATTTCAGCATATTTGAAAGATCATTCGGATGAGAAGTACAAGCTGGACTGGAGAAGATGGATTGACTATATTCAAAATAAATGCGAGACTAAAAAGTTTCAGTTAGCTTATGAATGAAGGCATAAAGAACATTATAATTTATTCAAAGCTAGTTTAATAAAGGGGGAGTTAAAGTACAAGTATAGTAATATGTTAAAATTAGTTAGTTTATCTTAGCATATGGTTGTTAAATGTTTATACCCTGTACTTTGCTCTGGGAGGTCGGGGGGAGGGAGGGCGGGAAGAAGGGAGGGGTGATAATTGTAAAATTTATTGAACATTTTAATAAAAAAAAGATTATTTGCAGTGTGCTCTCTCACACTTGCCTTTGTTGTTTAAACCACTTTGTAGAGTATAAAATACAATATACTCTGTATGTATAGGGGAAACTACTTGGATTGGCCACCCTCTTAAAATCTTGAGCTTGGAATTATGTGCACCAGAAACAATACCTATTTGTCTCAGAGTATTTTCAGATTGACAGGCTGTCATGTGCTGAACTACCTGTTCTTTGTTTTGTGTACACAAACATAAAGTACAATTGGTGCAACTGTTAACTCTTTATACTGTATATAATCTCTGACAATGTAAAAGAGAGAAAACGTAGGACTCCCCAGTCTGTCCCAACCGCATTTCAGCTTCTGCAACTTCCCTCCACCCTCAAAATCCAGGACCAATACGTTATATTCCAATCTTACACAACACAAACAACCCCCCCCCCCAAACACACATACACACACACACACACACACACACACACACACACACACACACTGTTTCCATTTCTTTGAAGGATTTATCAGCACCTGTCCCTGCATAAAGAGGCTCAAGGAAAGATAATCAATTTCTTATTGGACTTGGAAGTACTTAGAAGTAGCAAACGTTCCCACTGCTTTCCAGTGTCTCAAAAGCCCATCATAAAGGTGAGAGTCCATCCTTCTGCTTCTCAGTGCAGAAATCCCTAATATGTTCCAGTAGATTTCAAAAGCATTGCTTGGAAGCAGAAACAGCCAATGTGGACCCTCAAGAATAGTCACTGCTATATAAGGTTTCTTTAGTGCTGTGAGCTATACAATTTAAAGTTTCTGCACACTGCTATCAAGCAATTTAAGCAGGAATATACCTCTGAGTATTCTGACTCAGCATGTGCGTTTGATGAAACGATGCCTACTACTCCCTTGCAAGGGGAGCAAAGGAAACCGCCTGGGTCTCTGATCCCGACTCACCTGTCTGGAGCCACCAAAAGCTTTAGATTCTGGTGGTGGTTCAGGTTTACCGCGGCTTCAGCATCCCTGAAAGGCGACTCTGCATTCTTCCTTTCCTTCTCCCCTCCTCCCTTCCGAAGCTGTGAGGTGCTTTCTCAGCACCGGTTGCCCAGCTGGCACCGCCCTGCGTGCTTGCCTCCTCCTCCCTCCTCCTCCTCCTCACTCCCCAAAGACTCTTCTCCTCTTTCCCGGAGCTCAGTGGGAGCCGGGCACAAGGGTTGGGAGGCTGCTTTTGAAACCACACCTTGGAAAACTTCACCGGGAAGGGAGGCGGGGAACCAGTCAGTGGGGGGCGGGGGGGAAACACATCCTGGAACTTGCCTAGGATGCTGGCCACTCTGCGCAACCTACCTCCTGCTGCCCCCGTGCTTTGCTGGCAGCCTGGCCTCCTACTCCTAAGCAAGTTCAGGGAGGTACTAGGAGGCCGGCCATGCAGTGCAAGCTATCGCCCGCTGCCCACTGCCCCCGTGCTTTGCTGGTGGCCAGGCCTCGTAGTCAAGTTTGGGGGAGGTCCTAGGAGGCCAGACACGCAGTGCAAGCTACCACCCGCGAGCGGCAACATAACAGGCAGGGGGAGCAAGCGAGTGGGCCAGGACAGGTATTCTGGTACTGTCCCACAGGACGAAGGGGTTCTAAAACGTACGGTAGATTTCAGAAACCTCTTCTACCGTACCGAACTGGGAACAACCCACCCCTGGTTGCAAACAGCTATTTCAAGTGGGGTAAACAGGACAAAGCAAGTGGGAAAAATAGTTTCCTTTGCTATATTTCCAGTCTGAATTAGACCATGGCAGGGTCCCTGCGGAAGAGCTCTTTTAAGGATCATTATGTATTCATAGTAAAGCAACTAATTCAGCTCTGTTCTTAAATGCTAAAGCTGTTGCACATAAAAAAAAAACAGAGGAGCTCTGATCACCTACCAGAGCCATCATTTTGACAGTTTTGCTGTCCTGTAGTCTGTCCCCATGAAATGCAAGCATGGAATAAACTGAGCCTGGTTTGTTCTCAGTCTTTTCAGTGGCCACAAACTACTAGCAAAAGTGGCATTTGATCACAAGGCAAGGAGTGTTTCCCCTTTTGCATTGGAGCATCCAAGAAGGGACAGGAAAGACAAAGAAAAAGAAGGAATGAGGGGAAGAGAACAAGGCAGCAAAAAGAAGGAAAGAGGGGAAGAAAGAATGAAGAGGGAAGGAAAAAGAAGGGAAGGAAGGAGATTATAATGAGAGAGTGAGGATGTGAGGTAAATCCTGCCTTAGCACTTGATCACCAGCAGCCCTGCTGCCTTTTACCTTCCTCTTGTCCCCTCCTCCTGACCTCTCCTGGTGGTCTCCCATCCTATCACTGAGGATGCCTTGGTTACAAAGCTAGGTCTCGTAAGGAGAGGGAGTGGGCCTCCCTCTGACCCACATACTTTGCCCTCCTGCACACACCATGGGCAACCAAGCAGAGTGAGCAAAGCAGCAGTGGGAGTATGCCTACCATGGCCTCCGAAGTCAACCACAATGGGGCCCTCATTGAAATTGAGTTTGACACCCCTGGACTAACAGATGACCTGAGTGCTGCATGTGTTGCTCTCAAACTTACAAAGTATGAGTCAAGGTTAGAAAAATTATCAGCTTGCATTCAACAGCAAAAGTCACATTAATCAAAAACATGCCAAATGCAAATGTTTAACTTTCAATAAAAAGGTGTTTGTATCATTGAAAGCACTGTTATTGAAGGGGTGGGGGTTCAGAGAAAAGACGTTAATCATGTATGAGTTGTTTTTCTAAACTAAAACCTCATCATTCAGGTTAAATTGCCATGTTGGCACTCCGAGATAAATAAGTGGGTTTTGGGTTGCAATTTGGGCATTCGGTGGCTAAAAGGTTTGCCATCACTGCATTAGAGCATACACAGAGTGTAACCTAATTCAGCTTTTGTTAAATTGCTGTTGAGAGAAGCTCCATTGTAACCTAAAGTGCCAACTACATAGATAAAACTTCTAGGCGAATTGCCAAGCTTAGCCTAGCAAAGTAACTTCTTGTGAAAAGTAAAATGTGGATTCTGCCAAGTAGCCTTGCTTGTAACTTAAAATGTGTGTTCAGCATTCCCCAACAAAGCTCTGAGCTACATGCCAGAAAATGTATTTCTTTTCCCTTCTAAAGTCTATTGTTTTCAGAGCACTGAGAAAAATCATGAAATCTGTGTGATATCAAATTACATTTCTATAGCAATGACGTTCTGTGCAAGCTGTTTGAGCTATAAGATGTTTGGAAACGTTTTTGTCACATGCCTGTTTTTCTCTCTCTGCCTGCTCTGTTAAGGTGGGAGACAAAAAGGTCATCCAGTCTTTTGCTTTCTGCAGAAATAAAAGCTGATAATCCATAGCTTCGTCTTCAGAGTTTCACTGGACTTATCAGATTCTGAGCTGCATTCAAAAACTTTACACAATGAAGAATGCTGTGTTATATTTTGGGTCAGATCAAGTCCACAATATTGGATTTTAATAAATCCAATCTTGTTCTCACGAAAGCATTAAAATAATTTGTTAATTGGACATTGTTCAAAATATTAAAGACAGAATATTAGCAAGATTGTATTATAAAAGTGGAAAATAATGAATAATTTTAAAAAACTATAAACAATGTAAATCATATTACTGTATTTCACCCAGTGACGTGCAGTCAGGCGCTCTCATTATGAAAAGAAAAAAAATGTAAAAGGAAAAAGCTGAGCTAGTTGCTGCCTCACCGTGGATGATTCTGCTTAACTGTTAAAAAAAGCCTCTAAAAAGCACCTTCTACTATGAGGCAGGAGAACTGCATGCCTCCTCTAGTCTGACTTTAGGCGTTTTATGATCACTCGAGCAGAGTTAAGCAAGGGTTAAAAGCCTAAAAATTCCTGAGTGAGAGAGGGAAGGGGGTAGGAGAGATAGTCCAGTCCAACTTCTGTGTGTGTGTGTGTGTGTGTGTGTGTGTGTGTGTGTGTTTGTGTGTGTGTGTTTGTGTTTGAGAGAGGGGGAGGAAGGGAGAGAGAAACATGCTGTCGTTTTAAATCGGAACTGAGCATGCCTGCCTGTGGAATTCTGGGAGTTGAAGTCCACAAGTCTAAAAATATTTGAAACCCACCACTTTGTCAGTGCCTCACCAGCCATAAACCTCACCACATGCCACTGATTTCACCCCTATAATTTATTACAATTAGATTAACGTGCAAATGCCAACTGAAGTATTCTATTCCAATAAAGGGCCTACTATAATTTTTGAGGATTGCTGCATCTTTTTCTGCTTCTATGGCCCAGATTCTTTGTGGAGGAATCTTTTTAGCTTCTTTTCCAATTGAACAAGAAACAGGGAGACCTCAGTTCCTAATATAATTTGTCAGTAGTAGAATTCAAGATTGGTCTTTAATTGAAGTTTTGTCTGTTCTAACAGCCACAATTTTCAAAGTCTGTCAGTTTCCATAGATTAAATGCCAATACCCATATTTTCTGATTTTAGACAAAGCAGAAATTGTGTAAATTCCCAAATCAGCTCTGAGGGGCAGCAGCTGGAGTCCTTTTGTCCACCCCAAGATACTCCTCGGTGGCTGTGATTGGGTTGGTTCTGCTGGTGGTTTCTCTCTGAAGCCCCAAACATCAGACTGATGTAAGAACATGGGGGGGGGGGGGATCTTGGCCTCAGATACTTCAATAATTGGGGCTGAGGAAGCTGGAGAACTATGAGGTTCTCTTTTAAGCACCACTTTCACTCCTGTCTTTGATCTAATTGAGCTCCTTTGATGATGAGGGAAACAAGATTCAGTCTCAGGGAAAACAACTCCAGGGAAGGAAAGGTCTTACTTGCTCTATTGGCTGACCATCTATGGCTAAGATGTCATTTCCCAAAGACCATAACTTTTGAACTTGATTTACCGGTATTAATTATCAGATAATTATTATGACAAAAGAACCCAAGTCTTCCTCACAAGGTATATAATCCAACGTGTAAGTATGATAATATCACAGTGTAAATCAGCATGTTCCGATAGGTATTTAGCATACTAAATATATATACCCATAACAGAACTTATCCAAAATAAAAGGGTTTTAAAGGACCTTTGAGGTCTTCTAGTCCAACCCCCTGCTCAATACCAGGGGTCTCATATACCAGGGGTCCTATACCAGGGGTCCTCAAACTATATCCCACGGGCCAGATACAGGCCACTGAAGCCATTAATCCACCCTACGTGGGACCATGAGGCTGCCCCGCCCAAATCACCCCACCCACTTGCCAGTCCCCACCCACCGGATGAGTGCACGCCTTACCTTCGCAAGCCCCACGGACTGAAACTGCAAAGTAAGACCAAAGCTTTTGGCCGGCACAGTACTTCTGGGGGCTGGGGAGGCCAAAAATGGGATGCACGGAGATCCCAGGAGGGAAAATGGTGCCCTCTGCTTCAGATTCTTAGCTTGGGCTAAGTGGAACACAAAGCCATGTTGACTGGCATGCCTGGCCTTGCCCTTTGCTCTTCCGGGTTTCTTGTGGGCATGTGAGCACGATGATCAGCTGGCCTTTGTGTGCATGGCAGTGCCAGGAAATGGAAGAGCTGGTCTTCCAGTTTTCACGAGCACATGCGTGCCACCTAGCTGATCGTGGCATATGTGCGAGCCAGAAACCGGAAGAGGAGCTGCCTGGTGCACATATGCGCAGTGGCATGCACACTGGGCAACTCCTCTTCCACATTGCATCCCTGACAAGAGCACTTGGTGCTGAAAAAGGTTCTCCATCCATGCACTATTCCAAGGGTGGTTTTACCAAGGCTTTATAAAGTGGAACCAATACTTCTCGTGATTTGGATTCTATCCTTCTGTTGATGCAGCCTAGGATTGCAATGGCTTTTTTTGGCTGCTGCCACACATTGTTGGCTCACATTTGAGAGATTGTCCTCTAAGATTCCAAGATCCCTTTCACAGTTCCTGCTATTGAGCCAGGTTTCACCTAATCTGTACCTGTACATTTGGTTTCTCTAGCCTGAGTGTAAGGCTTTACTTTTTTCTACATTCAATTTCATTTTGTTAAATAGGCCCAGGGTTCAAGTCTATCTAGATCCATCTGGATCTTGAGCCTCTCTTCTGGGGTGTTGGCTATTCCTGCCAGTTTAGTGTCATCTGTAAATTTGATGAGTGTAGCGATCATGTTTAAAGTTGCTAGCTGCATCACATTTCTGCTAAGCCGGCACAAAGCTTGCTCAAGGTTTTGCTTTGCAACATTTCTATGCAACATTCTTCGCTTTGCAACATTTCTATGCAACGGTCTTCTGTAACATCTTTTTGTAACATGTGAACAAGCTTGCCCGGTAACACGTATACGTGACAAGTGAACAAAGCCTGCCCAGTAACAAATGTTTTAACCAATCATGCTATAACACGCTGTAAGATAGAAACCCTTTGTATGATTTTAATAAATACCGTCTCAATCGGCCAGCCGGGGTCTTTTCACCTCGCTGAGTTGGTTGGTGCGTTTCATCACACCATGGTGTCCGTTCTTCCTTGGCAGTACCAGACCCGCCTAACTTAGGCGCACCTCCGTGGAGGCCAATAGCCGAGCTCAGACACACCCTTGCGAGGGTCCCATAGCCTAACTCAGGCTCACCCCTGTGGGGGTTCTAATGCCTAGCTCCGGCTCACCCTTGCGAGGGTTCCAAAAGCAGACGAGGTCATTACCGCGTGGCAGCCAGCCACGCACTCACAACTGGTGACCCCG
Organism: Natrix helvetica; assembly: GCF_964273705.1. Classification (NCBI taxonomy): domain Eukaryota; kingdom Metazoa; phylum Chordata; class Lepidosauria; order Squamata; family Natricidae; genus Natrix; species Natrix helvetica. The sequence goes on from NC_138551.1 coordinate 131,838,233, forward strand.
ACGTGCCGGATTGCCTTTCGGACGTCTCACGCCGAGTCCCGTGTCTACGTGTTCGGCGCCTTGATTCTCATCTTACGCACCTGGCGGGCAAGCGCTTCGTAAGTATGAGCTCTTCACTCTCAAAGTCTCATGCCTTTGATAGGCATGAACTTTCCCTTTTAATCAAGAAGCCAATAGTCTGCAGAAACTCAATGGCACCACTGTATAAGAACAAAGACTAAAATTGCCTCAAATGGAGGGAAATTTCTCCCTCGTTTGAAGAAAAAATAAAAAAAGAATTAATTGGCCTTCTGTTTTAATCATGGCAAACCCTTACCAATAAACAAAAACAATTGGCTGATTTTAAAAATAATGGGAAAGTCCTGCCAGTGATATCAAAAAAGAATTTGATTTACCTTTTAAAATACATTTGGTAGATATGATTAAAGTGTGTCAGGACATAAGAACATCTTCTTATAAAACTAATTTGTTAGTAGCTGCTTTATTACAAGGCAGCAAACCTCAAGGAAAGTGTTATTTTAAAAGGGAGTGTAAAAATCCAAGGAGGGGCATGTCTGTAACATCTCGCCCTCTCTTTCATCAGGGACCAAAACCCTAGTATAAAATGATTTATGTGTCTATGGATTGTACATTGCCTTGGAAAAAAGATACAACTCTCGCTCCCCCTTTCCTGACTTTTGCTTTTGCAATCCTCCTCCGCTGTGCATTTTATTTCCTTTGACTTACCGTTCTTTGCATCTATAATGATAGTCTGTAAAATTAATGTGATTTAATTAATTAATTGCTGGCCAGCAAAATGAATGTGCTTTTGCCTTGAGGCAGGCCAACTCAGACGGTCGTTAAAGGGCCCTATCACTTTTGTGATTAAAACTGCTGCCTGAGTTTTCACTGCTTTGGGGGTAAGCTAGTTCATTGAAATAAATTTAATGACTGATTTATTGTAAAAGAAATGTAACTATAGGTGTGAATGGGTGTGTATGTAGTCAGTATTGGATGCTTGAAATGTAAGGTTTGTTGGCTGAAAAAACAGAGCATGTGTGGTGCTAAAAAAGGTGTTTTTGAATGAATGATAAATATTTTCTCCCTGTATTCCTAGGAAAAAAGAGCCTGTCGTTTTAACAAAACATTTTTTCCTTTCCTCTCACCCCCCCCCCTCTTTGCCTCTGGTGAGAAGGCAGGAGGAAGGGGGGGCTGTGTTCTTTTCACCATTTTTTTTTCTCCTCTCCTTGCGAGCCTCAAAAAGGCGGGGTTGAGGGTGATATCTGATGCCTGCATATTTCAGAGTATACTCAAACTATCTTAATTGTTTGTTTTATTTTTGAAGCTGTGTTTTTTTTTTTCTTTCATGTTTTTATGTTTGCGTGCACTTTGTAACAGAAGTCACGTCTGTTTGTTTAATTGTTTATTGGTCTGTTGTTTGTTTGTTTGTTTGTTTGCAGCGCTGATCGCTGTGCCTTTTAGAATTTTAACAGAGATGACCTAAAAAATACAAAATGCAGTCAGAAAGAATGAGTAACATTTTTGCTAGAATCCAGATTAGTTTCACACGGACATTTAGATCAGATATTGGAGCCAGAATAAGGTTACTTTGTATATAGATGGGAAGAGAATGTTGTAAAAGGCATCTGACCTAAACGTGGGAAAAAGATGTGCTTTGTTGAAAGGTACTGGAGATGTTGCAGAAACAAAAGAGAGGAAATAGGCAAGTTGATAAGGACAGTTGAAGCTTGGCAGTTGGTGAGGTCATTTTGAGACCGAATCAATGTGCATTTTGTACAAGCAACAAGAAAGGATTTCAGAAAGTGAAAGAAAGTTAGAGATATGTTTTTGTAAGGATTTCAGTAAGTGAAAGAAAGTTAGAGATATGTTTTTTCAGAAAGTCAGAGATATGTTTTTTCAGAAAGTCACAGATATGAATATGTGAGGACTTGTGTATGTGAGGACTTGTGAACTCTGGCATATGGATGATTCAATACCTTTTTTTTTTTTGCCCCATGGAAATATTTCCATGGATATTTATAGCACCCCGCAAAGGGGTGTGACCCAGCCATGTAAAACAAACTCAATCCTTGTTTTTTTTTTACTTTCAATTACTTGAATTTTTTCACTTTCTAATTTGACCACTTATCAGAGGCATTTTCAACAAAAAACAAGTTTGCCTCTCCCTCTGGTATATTTTTACCAGACAAAACACCTATTCCTTTAATTACTTGGGGATATATATGGAAAATTTGCTTTTTACATGTTTAATCCCAAAACCTAAACTTTACATTTTAGAATGGTTACATCTAGCACATACACCTCGTAACTCACTTACACCCAGAGCAGCCCAAATGGCTTTGCTCATTGAAAAGGCACGAAAAAGAACCCATGCCTTAATGGGTATGGATTTTGTTACGCTTTATTTCCCTTTCAAGTTATCTCAATGGGAACCTCTTTTTCAAAATTCTATCCTTCTCCAAGATGCACTCACGGAATGGCCTGGTCAAATTTCATGTCATCTGCCAGCTGACCCAAGGCTACAAGTTATTAAGACCATTCCGATACAATTTTTTACACCAATAACATCACAACCCATCAAAGATGCGTTAACCGTATTCACAGATGGGTCCAAAAATCATGGTGCATGTACTTGGAATACACAACAGATATGGCATAAGAAATTGACTGATACACAAACATCTGCATAACAGGCTGAGCTGGCAGCTTTTATTCTAGCTTTGGAATTATTTTCTTCCGAACCTCTAAATATCATCACAGACAGTCTGTATGTTGCTCAATTAACCTTGCACATTTTTGATGCCTATATCTCACCCTCTTTAACACCTTCCCTTTTGATGTTGTTTACACAATTATAAACAGCACTACACGCAAGGACTAAACCTTTGTTTGTAGCACACATTCGTAGTCATCAGCATCTGCCTGGGTTCCTATCTGAAGGAAATCACATGGCAGACGAGGCCTGCAAAATGATGCCTCTAACTATTGTTTCACCTCAGCCTGCCCCATTAACAGCAGGTGAAAGTCACACCTTTTTTCATCAAAACAAAAAAGCCTTGATGAAGCAATTTGGCATATCAATGGCAGAAGCAACTGCCATTATTCAACAATGCCCCATGTGTAGTCTCCAAGCTAATAATATCCCGCAAGGAGTAAATCCAAGGGGTACTGAGGCTTGTGAAACTTGGCAAATGGATGTCACTCAATATTCTCCCTTTGCCCCATGGAAATACCTTCACGTTTCTGTGGACACTTTTTCGGGTTTTATTATGGTGACCCCGCAACGGGGTGAGAATACCAAGCAAACAATTAATCACTGCATTCGATCTTTCGCAACATTGGGGTGTCCAAAAATTTTAAAAACTGATAATGGTCCCGCCTATACCTCCTCTGCCTTTGCTCAATTTTGTTATAGGTGGTCCATTATTCACAAATTTGGAATTCCTTTTAATTCAAAAGGACAAGCAATTGTAGAACGAGCAAATAAAACCTTGAAATTAGCTCTTGATCGGCATATGGGGTCAAAAGGGTTACACCCCCCCAATCTCCCGATGTTGCAAAACATTCTAAATACTTGCCTTTATACTATCAACTTTCTTAACCTTACTGGCACACCTGCTTCCTCTGCAGCCTCTCGTCACTTTTCTAAACCTCCTATCCCTGCCTCCCGACCTCTTGTTTACTACAGGCAATTGCCGGATCCACACTGGAAAGGTCCGGCACAATTGATCACTTGGGGAAAAGGCTACGCAGCGGTACAAATTGATGACAAGACTCTCTGGGTTCCTGCTCGTTGTGTTCGTCCGTATCACCGCATACCAGAAGAAGATCAAGATGACCCTGCCTTTTCTTCTCCCCCTGACATATCACTCCTTTTTCTTTAAACTCTTTCTCTCATTGTTATCTTATGCCTCTGCTCGATTTGTTGCTCACCCTCAGGTGATTTTTGCACCTCTTGACACTCATGTGACTTTTGTGTTTAAAGACACTCTTCTCACTGCTTGCCCCTATGCCTTGCAGCATCAGGGGCAATTTCTTTTCCCTTCTTTAAAACCTTTGATATTAATTCAATACTTATATCATGACTCTTGTCAAGTTCGTCTTTCCTTACACGTAACTCCTCAAACTATTGGCTCCTACTCGTGCATCGGATTTTTGTCCAATAACACCTATTTTAATCAAACTGTTTATCTCTACTCAACACCCTCTGTGGTTTATCCTCCATTATCCTCAATTTTTCTTTCTTGGATGACTCTTGTCCGCACCTCTCCTCACCCCTCTTCAAGAACTTTGCTTCGCCATTTTTCATGCTGTTTTCCAGAGCCATGCGATGTGAATACTTGTTTGTGGAAAGCCAAAGAAATTCCAGACTATGCACCAGGAGTAAGCGAGCCTCTCCCAGGAGCAAGGATTCGCCGAAACGCACCGGACTTTCCAAAATACAATTCCCTCATACGAACACACCAGGTACGCTACACCTTCATGCAAGGAGTGCCATATGCTCCCACCATGTCGTGTCGACAACGATCTCCTATCAAGAAAAAAGGTACCTTTTGGCGATGGTTTTTTAACAACACATGGCTTCCTGAAGATTCAGAACATTATTTACAAACATTTCATTACCGTACTACTCAACTGACTGTCAAAAACCCTAAGGCAGTAGATTTGGGACTATATCAGTGTGAAATTACCAAGATAGTTAAAGGACTTGCCACTTCTGCCAGACTGACTTTATTGTTGTTCCAGAAACAATCCACTCATTCCTCACGAATTCGGCGTGCTGCACCACTTAACAATCAAAGTTGTAGCGATTGCATCACCACCACAATACACAATGGCAAGGTCTCTAAGACATTGATATATCATACCATCAAACCTGAACATTGTCAAATTACTAATCCATCAACTTGTAGAGTCAATAATACTGTATATCACATGTGTACCCTTAACAAGATTCAATGTTACAACCCAAAAGAAGCGAAAACCATTACTACATATGTAATGTCCATTTACACCATTGAATGCGGTAGAAAAGAATTACTCAACAAAACTGAGTTTAAATCCCTCAACACGCAAGTCCGCCTCAGTTTTGACGCTTGTTTAGCAATCAATCGCAACTGTTGGAAATCAACTTGTGGGACATTACAATGGGAAAGGAGTCTCATGCTTGAACGAAAATACATGTGCTACAATAACAAAGGGACTTGCTCCGAACGGGACACTTACAGCTTTTGCCCATATTGGTCCTGTGTCAGCATGTGGTCTGGGGATCCACCTGGTGGAAACCATAAATGCAAGTTGGAAACGGGCATAGCCAACAGCAAGTGTCCAAGAAATTCGTGCAACCCAATTACCATAACCTGCACACCTACCAAAACATGGGAAGTAGAATATGGCTTGGCCATAGAAGCAAGTGGTAGAGACCCACACATTGCATTACGCTGGACAGTAACCAAGCAAACTAAGCAATTGCGAACAACTAAAGGACTTTTTTGGTCATTTTATCAGGAAATTGAGAAATTGAATATCCCCGAAATACCACAACATGTTACTAACACTTTTGTCCAATTAGCAGAGGACATTGCTAACACATTGAATGTTACTAATTGTTTTGTATGTGGGGGAACCAACATGGGGGAAAAATGGCCCTGGGAAGCCCAAGAACTGACGGCCCTGCCACATGGGCCGAAGATGGTATGTATGGATACCGCAACTATGGTATTTTACCCAAATTCCCAGGTTTAAAAGCTGTTTTTATATTTGTTGCAATGATTGCTATGGGATGTATACTATTATCTTGCTTATTGCCTATTTTTGTATTCATGATTAAGCGTAGTTTGAATGCCATTGCTGAAGCAAAAACCACTATACAAATTAATATGATGCTTGAGAATAATGCGTATATGTTGATACCAACAGATGAAAGTAAGCAACCCTACATTTCTCCCCGGATAATGATTCAGAAGATGACGCTGAAAGAATGGTAGGTGCGGACACAGGAAGCCTGGGGTCGGAGGGCAACACGTGACCTGAAATAGCACTCACCTATATGGACGTAAAAGCTCCATGTTTTCAGCTTTAATAAAGTTAAAACAGAGGAGATGTAGCGATCATGTTTAAAGTTGCTAGCTGCATCACATTTCTGCTAAGCCGGCACAAAGCTTGCTCAAGGTTTTGCTTTGCAACATTTCTATGCAACATTCTTCGCTTTGCAACATTTCTATGCAACGGTCTTCTGTAACATCTTTTTGTAACATGTGAACAAGCTTGCCCGGTAACACGTATACGTGACAAGTGAACAAAGCCTGCCCAGTAACAAATGTTTTAACCAATCATGCTATAACACGCTGTAAGATAGAAACCCTTTGTATGATTTTAATAAATACCGTCTCAATCGGCCAGCCGGGGTCTTTTCACCTCGCTGAGTTGGTTGGTGCGTTTCATCACACCATGGTGTCCGTTCTTCCTTGGCAGTACCAGACCCGCCTAACTTAGGCGCACCTCCGTGGAGGCCAATAGCCGAGCTCAGACACACCCTTGCGAGGGTCCCATAGCCTAACTCAGGCTCACCCCTGTGGGGGTTCTAATGCCTAGCTCCGGCTCACCCTTGCGAGGGTTCCAAAAGCAGACGAGGTCATTACTGCGTGGCAGCCAGCCACGCACTCACAGATGAGTTCCCCATCTATCCCTCATCCAAACCATTGATGAAGATGTTGAAGAGTACTGGGCCTAAAATGGAGCCTTGGGGTCCCCCACTGCTTATTTCCCTCCATGTAGATGTAGGTCCATTGAGGACCACAGGCTGAGTCCATCTAGGGGTGATGCTGTCTATCCCACATATTTTTAGCTTACCAAGAAGTAGATGGTGGTTTACTTTGTCAAAGCCTTTCTAAAATCCAAGTATTTTATAATATGTGCACTGCATTTCGCTGGTACACTAATTTAAACATTTTTGACAAAGAATGAAATAACATTTATTTATGATCTGTTTTTGGATCCTTTATTAGTTGAAGTAAATTGTCAATATCTAGACTGAATAACAAGGGTTCAAATATGCATCCTTCCCTTCCTCCTTGGTAAGTATCAATCCTTCTTCTCATTGCTCCATTCAGCCCCAACCTCCCTCTCAAACAAGGACCTGGAGAAAGAGCCTGGATCAGGGCCAACAGGTAGAGCTCCATTTTGAGGGCAATCAATTTCCTATAATTTCTCTGTTAATTATGACAAATACACTAACATCTAGAAAGCCAGCAAAGCGTGTTTTACTTCGCTGATATAAATGAGATATATCAAGACAAATTTGTTACCAATATTAGATTATTAACATGCAATATTTATTATAAAATCTATATAGCTGTTCACTACCTAAAACCTTCTGTTTCTTCTACAAGGAATGCATTTTTCTCAAGTTTAACTAGGAGGATCCAGGCATACATTTTACCCACAATATCTGCTTGTCTATTTGGCCTATAATTGCTAGACTCCTTTTTATTCCACTTTTTAGATAGATAAAATGCTACTACTACCAACTTCAATCCGAGTGGATAGGGCTGGCATTATTTATATGTGAAAATGAATGTGCCAATAGAGGCCCCCAAAACCAGGGATGTTTTTTGATCAGTCAAATAGTTGGTAGAATGTCTTCACCAGGGAATGTATTGCTTGCATTTCAGGCCTTTTATGATTAATCTCAACATGAACATAATGGGGTAAAATATTGACATTTTTGCTAATATGGAGAAAAGCAGCTCTTGAATTCCATGGAGAAGACATGACTGCATCTATTGCTCACCCACCACCACTCACCCCTCACTTTACCAGAAGGAGAAAAACACACACAAACCTGTGGGACTTTGTAGGTGCCTCCTAAGGTTGACATCTGAATGGAGATCTCCCTTTCGGCTCCATCAAAAAGAGCCAGAAGGTTCTCCTTCCTTCCACAGCCGTAGTTGGGGACATTGGCTCCTCCAGTGGAGAGAATGTCCAGCAAGGCATCGGAAGTGCGGAAGGTGCTCAATTGGTTGTCATGGACGTTGTAGCCAAGTGTGAGATTGTGCAGGAGCTGGGAATTCTTGTTGACCATTTGAATGTTGAAAATGAATCGTAAACCAAATATAAAACCATAAGAATTCCTATGGTAAAAAAGTGTTATTATAATCAACAGCAGCAACAAATACTGTTTTTAATATATAATCCTCCAGAAGCCTACTGAACCTTAAGCCAACATTGATCCAAAAACAATGATCAGTTACGCAAATATAGGAATTGGCTGAGGTACAGCAACTACAACTGGTTCAACCACTACTTTAAATAAAATTTATTATTCAAGTGATAAATTAAGGATTGAACTGAGAGAGGAAAATAATCTGCAGCCCTTTCAGCTTTTTTTCAGAGCCCTTTTTGAGTCTCTTCCACAAAATCAGACAAAAGAGAGAAGCCATGGAAATCAAAATCATTGAGGAAATTAGACATAATCCCCAATATAGGAATAAATGAAAAATAAAAAACAGAAAAGAAGGAGAGTGTTAGAATGGAGGGAGTGCAACTCTATCACCCTGAATGACTTACCGTTCATGGAAAACAAACTGAAGTGAAGGAGCCACGTTGAAAAGCAACTCTGTGTGCAATGTTTCTGTTCCAGTGGTGACTATACCAATGAGATGGTCTCCTGGGCTGTAAAAGCTCTGTGGTTGTTTTCCATCCTGGTTCTCCAAACTCTGAGGGCATTTCATTCTCAGCTTCCCAGAGACTGGATGGGACACCAGCAGCATCAGAAGCAGAAGCAGGAGGTCCATAATTCATGGGGTGAATCAAATAATCCCTTTTCTGTTTCTAAAGAAAAATTACAGTAGAAGAATTCAAAGGACTCTCACACGGTGGAATATTATCCAGTTGCTTTCCTGATTCAAACGCAGAGAAACACTCAGCTTCATCTGGAAAGGAGGGAGATGGACATTCAAAAGCACAGACCCTGCCTGTCCCCAAACTCCATATTTCTCTGCCCAAAGTCTCCCCTGGAGGATTCGGCCAAAGAGCAGAGATGAAATTTTTATCATAATTCTCCCTCTCAGGAGGGATCCCTGGATAATTCAACTTGTTCTTGGTCTCAAAGGCTGTTTGGCAATTCTCTGGAGAGAAATGAAAGGGAAATAATCCCCATGTGATTCATAATAACAGGGGCAGAGATGGAATTAAATCAATAATCTAGAATTGAGAGTCTCTGGAGCTCCATGCTTGAAACTGACCCCAGAGGGAATACTCGGCATCTATGGCTGGAGATAAAAAGAAATGTGACATTTTTTGGCACAGTGATTAAAGGCAAAACTCCGGGGTCCAGTTAATGCCAGAGCATGTCATAGATCTGAAATAGCTCCCTCCTGAGTTGGAACCAAAACGTACTTTATTTTGAAAGCTAATGCTCAAAGGCACCACACAAAAGGGCTGATGCAATAGTGCAGCCCGTTTTTAAGAACAAAATCAACTTTAGTGAAAATGACAATTGGCTTACCTGAACGGTCGTTCTCTGGGCGCTGCAGGAGAGTCTAAGCATGGGTTAACCCAGCCTATCTGCCCTAGGACTGAGTAGATTTTTCTTTGGTCACGCCTCCTTTGCCTCCTTGAGGTCAGTTTAGGATGCCCTTCAGGTATCCTAATCATAATGCTGAACCTTGAACCTTTCAAGAAACCATGGGAGGGTTTGGACTCTCCCGCAGCGCTCCAGCCAATTGATGCTTCGAGCTGCCTCTGTCCGTGACCATCTGCCTTGCGCCAGTTGACCTTGGCAATGTGCCCCCCAGCTGTGGAGACTGGCATCCGAGGTGACCACGACCCTCTCGGGTTCCTTAAATAGACAACCCTTCTCTACTGCTGTCGACTGCCACCACCTCAGGGAGCGAATCACCTTCAACGGGAGCCGAACCTTTCTGGGAGAGTTGCTGGCCTTCGATCTCTGCATCGGCAGTAAGAACCACTGTAGTTCCCTGGCATGCAGCCGAGCCCAGGGAACTACGTTTAGACAAGATATCATGACCCTGAAAAGCTGCGAGAGTTGACCAATAGGCAAGAATCTGACCCAGCGGCACTGACAGATTCTGTTCCTGAGATTGCGTAGCCGGTCTGGTGACAGAAACACCTGGCATGAAACAGAGTCTATTATGGTGCCCAGGTGCTGGATGCAAGTCACCGGGTCGAGGTGGCTTTTCTTCCAATTCACCAAAAAACTGTGGTTCTGCAGTGTGCGTATGGTGATTTGCACGTCTCTTAGAGCCTGGCGACGAGTCGTTCAATGAATGATGATGTCGTCTAGGTAACATTCCAGGTATATGGGACGGGCGCAAAGGAGAGCCGCCACCGCTGCAAGAAGTTTGGTAAAAGTCCTGGAGGCAGATGAGAGGCCGAAGGGCAGAGCCCTGTACTTGTCACTGCGTTTATTTGGTTTGCTAGCTGAGCTGAGATCTACTGCGCGTGTGACAGCTTTATCTACAGATGATTTAGTACGCATGCTCCTCCACATTCCTTCACTTCACTTCTATCTCTTCTCTTCTCTTGACCGGCTGCCAAGTTAGCTTGGCTACAGACATTTATCAAAATGTAATCTCTAGCTTTAGTAAGTTTTGTATTTTATTCTTTTATTCATTTGATTACAATAAATATGCTTTTTATTAGAACATACCTCGGGTTTTATTTTATTCTGCTTATCCAGAAAAGTATCAACAAGTGGGAGCTACGGCCTCACAAATCTCAAAAGGGAATTAATCATTTTCCCTAACATGGTAACAGAGGTTTGGTTATCTATTTTATTAGCTCCTACTTGTCTTTTGTTACTTTGAAGATACGCTTAGGCCAATTAGAAAAAATGATTTATAGCTATTGAGATACGCTTAAACTCACTTTCTAACCATGCCGAAGAAGAAAAACAAAAAAATCAGACCATATTCTGATGGTTCTGATATCTCCGATGAAGAAAAGAAAAGCTTTTCAAACAGATTGGCAATTCTTGAAGTCCCACTTGCTTCAGCAACCGGACCGGGTGAAGAACCTGCTGTGGGAGGACAAGAGAGGACTGCTTTTTTTTTTTTTGAACAAAAGTTTTATTGGTTTTACAAATTTTTTAGAAAAAAGGGTAGTGGAAAAGGGTACAAATTATGGCAGCTACATTGTGCAGAGAATGGCACCCCCATTTTTGCTAAAAATGAATATTTTTTTCTTTTATCTCTGACTTTCTTTGAGATTTGTTTCAGAATGTCTATCTCTCTCTCCTTGTATTTTAACATTTGCCCCCTTTGTGCATTCAGAATCTCATCTCTTGTAGCCTTTCTAAGAAATTTAATATGAACTTCTCTTGGAACATTGTGTGTTCTAGCATAAGCTGAATTGACTCTATAGATCAGGTCAATCTCCCACCCCAACTGCTGTCTGTCTTTTTTAATGTATTCAGCGAGTAAATTTGTCATAATCTCCCTTAATCTCCCTTCTCAAGTTCTTGGTTTCCTCTCTGGACCCCCATCACCTCCCTCCTCATCTCAGCCGTCCCCTCCTCCACAAGGTCCAATCTCTGCGAATTTTGAGCAGTTCGGTTTTGGTTCTCTCTGAGTTGCCCATTCATTTCTTTCAGTTGATTTTTCAATTCCTCCTGCCCCTTTAAAATCTTTTGAAGCAACTGCTGGGTTAGGTCCTCCTCAGGGGGTTTTTGTAATAAAGATGTTAATGTCTGTTGTCCACTGGGGCAGATGTTGAAGATGTTGGGGCAGAGCCAGCAAAGCCTGGTTTCCCAGGTGGGGGTCTTTTCGGTGCCATCTTAATGAAGAGAAACTCAGCAGTGTCTATGTCCACAAAATAGAGTGGTAGTAATGAGCAGAGGATAGCCGAGAGGGATCACCAGGCAGGGAGTCCAGACAATAATAAGGACCTTTTCTATAGTTCAAATCCAGACAATAAAATCCATCAGTCCAGTCCAAGTCCAAGGTACAGTATTTCAAGAGATATTTCTGAGTGTCACGGAGACAAAGACAAAATGCCAGCAATTTCTGTGGGTGGAGTCAAATGTCAAAGAGCATAAAGACAACGGAAGTGTGCCATCTTGCCTTGCCAGCATGGGATCAAAAGGCAGCAAGCTGAAGGTTTTCAAAAGTTTTTAAAAGAAACAGATCATCGCTTCTCTTTTCACAATTGCAGCAGGGTATTCACCTGCTTGCTTGCTAAGAGTGTGATTCCATTTTAAAACTCTCCCCCCCTCTCCTCCAGGGGCAGAGAGCAGTCCAAAGCCACCCATCCAAGGGGGGTGGGAAATCCCCCTCCCTCCAGCCACACTTCCAAAAAGCCGATTGAATTTTTTTTTTAAATGCTGCCAGTCCTTCACCAAACAGTCAAAAATGGGAGTCGGGGGGGGGGGGTTCATCTCACCACCTCGCAGCTGCAGCCTTCACGATGCTGGATTCGTCCGGCAGCCCCGTTGCGAAAGCGCGCAGAAGCGGAGAGCTCCCGCGCACCCACTTTTGCCTCCTGGCGCCTAGGGCAATGCCAGGAGCCCCTCCGCGGCTGCCGCCGACACCGGGGACCCCCAGCTAGCCGCCCCCTTGGCTGGGCGCCCCTACAAGGCACCCAGTGCCCCCCCGATCAAGAAGGAGCCCACCAGGAGCGCACAGGGCGAGCAGAACGCGCCCGTCGCTCTCAGGAGCCGGAACCGGAAGCTCAAGAGAGGACTGCTTTTGAAGATGACGTACTTCAACTGAGGTCAGTGACGCCTACTTCTGATTATGCATGTTCCCAAACTCTTAGAAATTTTGAAACGCTTGGTGCGAGACCTAAGGTTTCACAGCCGGCAGAAGAATTTCACTCCCACACAGAAAGAGAAATTTCCCCAAGCGCTGAGCAAGCTATAGATTTTTTTTGAAAGAGAGCTTTTTCAAGCCAAAAGAGACTATGCCAGATTAGAGGCAAGTAAGAGAGGCTTTTCTCTTTTTCAAATGTCTGAGGACGCCATCTTGCCTTCTTCGGAGCCCCCTAAAACTGTTAAAAAACTTTTTATTAAAAATCCCCTGAGCTTCCGTTTCCTTCACCTCTCTGGGTTAACAAACCCGTCATCAAGGTGGGCCCTTGAAAGGGCAGAGGGCCATATCTGCGAGAGGGGGGTCTCTCGCAGAAGCAGCAGATCTAACCTGGAATAAATCTTGTTCCACACAGGGCCACATACGTTTTCGGGTGCTGTGGTTGTTTTCTGGTTTTATAAGCCGGGATTCCCTACAAAGGAGGTAGTTGTCCATCCCTAGATGGAAAGGATGGGGTGGTAAGTTTGCCAGTTGGTCTATGGATGGAGCTGAGATGCAGTTCGTGGTGGACGATAAGGGCAAAGCCCAAAGTCAGAGTGGTAAAGTTGGTAGCTGAGAATAAGCGAGCGGAAGAGGCAGGAGGCAAGTTATCAGCAAGCAAAAGCAAAAACGGCGGGGTGAGAGTTGAAACCTTAGGCGTGTGGCCACTCGCTTCTCCAGCATCTCCCCCTCCACGTCCTGCCTTTGTCGCGAGTGGCCCTCCGCCTACTCGGCGACCCTGAGCCGTGTTCCGAGGCCCGCAGGACTGTTTTAATCTCCTCCACAGTCCTCCTAAAGATCTTCCGGCGCTGTCCTGCGCCTCAGGCCTCCTTTTCCCTCTCGCGGCCCCGCTGGTCTGGTGCTTATGGCGACCAAGGAGTTCGGCGCTCGGCGTCTCCAACCGCCACCGCCACCGCGACCTCCATATCGTCTCCATTTGGGCCGTTCGGGTTGTTAGGGTCGCCCCCATCGCCGCTCCTGTCCTCGTTATTCATCCACTCGCTCCATTTCGCTCCGTCCCACGCCACCTCGCTCAGAGACATTCAAAAACGCTCAGAAAACGCCAGCTCCACACGCCAGCTCCGAACGCCAGCTCCGAACGCCAGGTCCAGCCGGCCGTTCTCCTACTCCCATCCGGCTATCCGACCACTACGGTGCACCAACCTGGATCCAGAATGAAGCCAGGGGTGGTCGCCAACAAACCCCCCGGCCCTCGAGGTGGAAACAGGGGCCGGCAGCATCCCTACTTCTCAAAAAGCCCCTGCGGTCCTGCGGAGCTTAGAGGTAAGCCGCCATTCCCTTGGAAGCTCCTCCTCCACCATCTGGATGTGGACATTCGCACTCAGCACCAAAAGTAATTCAGCTTTTTAAAGGGACAAACTTACAACTTCCAAATTCTTTCTATATAAACCAACTGGTTTTCAACCTGAGGTTTTTGTGCACAGGGACCAGGGATGTGCGGTCATTGGAGGGCAGGCTCTGCCTCCCCTCTCATCATGAAATAATAATATATAAAATAATAACATCCACGAGGGAGTTTCATATATGTAAGAGGAAGAGGAGCTCAGGCGGGCGAAAGGAAGCGCTTTAGTCAGCGGGGTGTGGGGGAGAGGAGGGGAGAATGCCTGAGCATTCTCTCCTCTCCCCCACACCCCGCTGACTAAAGCGCTTCTTTTCGCCCGCCTGAGCTCTTCCGCGGGCGAAAGAAAGCGCTTTAGTCAGTGGGGTGTCGGGGGAGAGGAGAGAATGCTCAGGCATTCTCCCCTCCTCTCCCCCACACCCTGCTGACTAAAGCGCTTCCTTTTGCCCGCCTGAGCTCTTCCGCGGGCGAAAGAAAGTGCTTTAGTCAATGGGGTGTCAGGGGAGCATTCTCTCCTCCTCTCCCCCACACCCCGCTGACTAAAGCGCTTCCTTTCGCCCGCCTGAGCTCTTCTGCGGGTGAAAGAAAGCGCTTTAGTCAGTGGGGTGTCGGGGGAGAGGAGAGAATGCTCAGGCATTCTCCCCTCCTCTCCCCCACACCCCGCTGACTAAAGCGCTTCCTTTCGTCCGCCTGAGCTCTTCCGCGGGCGAAAGAAAGCGCTTTAGTCAGTGAGGTGTCAGGGGAGAGGAGGAGAGATTCTATCCTCTCCCCTGACACCCCACTGACTAAAGCGCTTTCTTTCGCCCGTGGCACAGCTCAGGCAGGTGGACGCTCAGAGCCCCTGGAGCCCGTGCTCCCTCACAGGTCCTGTCATCCCGTCTGGCAGGCGCCACCCGCCTGGGAAGCAGCTGAGCTGGGAAGTCCCGGCCGGCAGTTTGGCTTCCAGAGCGGGCGGTGCGGGTGCCGGTGGGCTCCTCTGGGCTCCCGCCTTCCCAAAGCATGTCCCTGTTTTTGCGGAAAGCAAAAGAATGGAGAAGAAACGGGGAAGCTTCGGGTGGGAAATGAGGCCATGGAATAGAGTTTTGCCCTTTGCTGGTGAACATGGATCGGTCTTGCGCCCATCCTGGAGAGATCCCACCCTGGGCTGGCTTTCAGAGACTTGAAAGGCTCTTTCCTCAGGCGGGCATCTTTTCCAATGAAATAGGTCGAGACAGGAAGATCGTTTTATTACATTTGAACGTTTTGACTAAAACGAATTCTCTCATTCAAGGAGGGAACCCAAAGACCATCTTTCCATCCCTTTTATCAAAGAAAATGCCATTGGACAGGGCAAAAATAACTCCTCCTTTGCCCTGGAAATCAGCTACATGGAATTAAACACTATAATCCACCTTCTGTGTGTGTGTGTGTGTGTGTGTGTGTGTGTGTGTGTGTGTTTGAGAGGGGGAGGGGGGAGAGAGGGAGGAAGGAGGGGAAGATAAAAGAAAAAGAAAAAGAAGGAAGAAAACTTATTTAAATAAGTTTAAAGCTGTTGCTTTAAATCGGAACTGAGCATGCCTGGCTGTGGAATTCTGGGAGTTGAAGTCCACAAGTCTAAAAAAATTGCTGCCTCACTAGCCATAAACTTCACCGCACGTCACTGACAGGGACACACAAAATCATACAAACAAATAAGCAAGAAAGCAAAACCCACCATCCTTTTACATTAGCAGAGCAACAAAGACACCTGCCTGCTTCAGTTTGCATGGGATCCGTCACAAACCTGTAGGTGGTTTGTGTGGAATCCAGTTGACGGGGAGGCTGATCAATTAAAAAAAATCATCTTCTATTTCTAATGGCATGATAGTATTTGCCCAGTTATTCAGATAACAGCCTTGCAATATAGGATCAAATTAATTCACTAAAAGAAACCTTCTCAAGCACAAGTGAGGACCCCAGACCCCCTCCCAAACCTGGGCCACAGAGGGTTTATCTATTTCTTTCGGAAAGGTTCCTTCCCCAACCAGCATCTGCCTGAGCCCCATCATCCACTTCCCTCCCTGTCTAGGATCAGCTCAGGCAATCCCTCCATTCAGACAATAGGAAGAAGGGAGTTTGGACAGAGTCTCTGAGTGAGTCTCTGTTCTTCGACGCAGAGGGTCACTCTCACCCTCCAAAGCCAAGTTCCCCCCTAGCTTCCTGGACACCTCCGGCCATCGCTCAGCTGAGGTCGCAGCAGGGCCAGGGTGGCTGAGAACAGGGGTGCAAGGGACCACAAACACTCCACAAACCTCCCCAGTCACAACAGACTCTTAGGCACAGAGTCTGTGGTGCCTTTATGTGACCATGGGAAGGGCGTGGGATCAATCTCACAAAAAAATTATATCATCCTATAGGGTTGCCCCAGCTGCTGTCCCGGGTGGCAGATTGAAGAGTGGGAATCCCTCTCCTGTCATCAGTTTCTGTGGAATCAAAGACAAAACCCCCCAATAATCCAGGCTCACTGCAGTTGCTATTTATTCAATGTCCACTGGAGGAATTTCCCTCCAGAAAATAGTGGAAGGAAATCCCACAGACAAAAGGATGCACCATATTTATACATTTCAGGAAAGGGCAGAAAGACAATCATATATATTATATTTAATAGATGATATAAGCATACATATTTGTAATTAGCAAGCTTCGAGTTACTTCCCTGACCGTTTACTATTACTTTTCTCAAAAACTGTTATTGTGTAAATAAAAACAATCAGTTGTGTTGCCATAGCAGTTCGGATAAGATGTACGGAGAAATGAGGGTGTAAGGGTGGCCCCATGAATTCCTTCAATATTTCTATCTTGTTAACAAACACGTTCCTCCAACAAATTGGCTTCCTTACAACAACCCTTTAATTATTTCAAGAGAAATAATTAGCTCATTCATGTATGGAGAACAACTTTGACCATTTTCTAAGTTTCAAAAAATTTGAATGTAACAAATCCTCACTTTCACATTTCCACATTTCTTCTGGCTGTGAGATGCTCCTTTGTGTTCAGGTCTGGCCTCAGAAGGATAATGTAGCACTTGGAGATGAAGATGCAGCCCAGCAGCCCAGCACTGGAGGCCAGGATGGAGAAGAACTGAACAGCCACCATGTATTTCCCTTTGGTGCTCAGGTAGGTGGGCACAAAAGTCACCCAGACACTGCAGAAGACCAGCATGCTGAAGGTGATCAGCTTGGCTTTGTTGAAGGCCCCAGGCAGATTCCTGGCCAGGAAAGCCACCGTGAAGCAGATGGCAGCCAGGAAGCCCATGTAGCTGAGGGTGACGTAGAACATGACAACAGCTCCTTCGTTGCATTGCAGGATGATCTCTCCAGGCTGGGAGTGGAGGTCAGAGTCAGGGAAGGGGGGAGAAACTCCCAGCCAGATGGAGCAGATGATAATTTGGACTGCAGAACAAGACAGGATAATGGAGTTGGCCAAGCTCTTCCCCAACCATCTCTTCACTCGGTTTCCTGGTTTTGTGGCCAGGAAAGCCAGCACCACCGTGATGGTTTTGGCCAAGAGAGAAGAAACGGCAACTGAGAAGATGATGCTGAAAACCGTTTGTTGGAGAAGGCAGGTGGCTTTCCTTGGTTGATCAATGAAAAGAAGAGGAGACAAGAAGCAAAGCAGGAGGGAGACCAGGAGGATGTAGGAGAGATCCCGGTTGTTGGCTTTGACAAGGGGAGTTTCTCTGTATTGAATGAAGATGATTAAAACAAGGACTGTGGTTAGGAACAGGAGCAGGGCAAAAGAGACCAGGATGATGCCCAGAAGTTCTTCATAAGACAGGAAAGTTACAACTTTGGGGATACATTGGTCTCTGGCCTCATTTGGGTATTTATCATCTGGACACTTGGTGCATTTTTCGGTATCTGAGAAACAAAAAAACAACTTTCTTTGATATTCCGTCCTTTTATCTTACAAGAAATACCATCTTTGGACAATGTGATAGCACAGACATTGGCATTTTTGATTTCATTAAAAAGAGCATAAGACGGATATAATTTTTTTTAACGTAGCTAGATGTATGAAGTTGAGGGAAGTCCTACGATGTTAATTATTTCCTGTGTAATGTGTAGAAGCTTCATAACAACCTAAATTATTAGAGGTTAATAATGTATCACATAATAATTTTAGGCAAACCTCCTGAGTCCTTCCACATGGCAGTTAATATACTGAACTTGGAGGATACTTACAGTATCCTGTAACATCTGTATGTATGTGCTAACATCAGTAGCACATATCCTAACAAAATTGGAAGAGAGATTTCCTCTGCTGTGAGTAAAGCTTGCCCATTCTGCCACCCCCTCCTCCCAGCTCCTTCTTCAAAGACTTTTTGATTTATTTCCTTTTAGATAAGAAAGTTTGCATGTTAAAAATTTAAAAAGGTGAGCTTGTGTCTTTTAACTTGCACTTTCATGAAAATGTTCTGGATGGATCCAGTTCCACAAAGCCTCCCATTTTCCTCAGTGTGACCCACCTTCCTGAGTGGAGAAGGTCCCCTCTGGACAAGAAACACAGTCATAGCAGCAAACTGGCTCTCCTTCTCCAGCCCTCTTGACAAATCCAGGATGACAATTTTCTGCACAGTTGGACTGAGGCAGGGACTGAGCAGAAAAATGAAGAATGCCAAAGAAAAGATGTTAGGACTCTCCGTTCATGGAAAATGGAGGGAGAAATGGATGGAGACAAGTAGCCTCTGGTCTTCACTGAGGTAAATGTGAAATCTCTGACTACTTCTAAACAGATGCAGGAGGTAGAACAACTGGCAGATTCTTCATTTAGTTCCTTCCTTTTCCTTTTGGAATTTAACATTGCAATAAGGTACTTTTCTACTTAATAGTCTAGAGGGATGGAATTGAAAAAAAGATTTAAGTATGATGATATATTCATTTTAAAACTGAGAATAAAATTTATTGTAAAAGATTTAGGAAACTTTTATTCCATTACATTTTTTAATGTAGAATAAAACTGTGATGAAGAAAGAAACATCTGACCAGTAAGATGTTTAAAGATTTCCATAAAACATTGAAAAGCCCCCCCACTTAGGTCTCGTCGGTTGGATTAGATGACACCAACTGGCATGGAAGGCCAACCCCCCTGGAGACTATAGGCTTTGCCCACTTGAAATGGGACCTCAGGCTTTGGAAAACAGAGAAAAGACACCAAAATTTCTCTCACCTTATTGAGTAGCTTGAGCTGTGAAAGAGCATCTTGGTTGATACAAAATCTCTGTGTTACAAAATACGCCAGAGTCTTTTCCTGGGATCATCCCTGGGGAAAACCAACAAGCTGACAATAAATAGATCTGCTGTTATCTCTCCATTTTGGTTCAAGTACAGTTTAAAGTAGGAAATATTCCAAAATTCATTCTTCTCCAGAAAGGGATGAAACTAGAATGGGAACATCCAGGAATTGGAAAAGCAGAAAACTTTGTTTCTTATCCCACATTGAATCTTTCTTCTACAATTGTCTCATCTCCAAATATGGTTAAATAGGATACAAATACTGCCATTATCTTCATAAATGAATAAAAAAGTTTTAGAAAGATTTGTCAATCACATACTGACAAAATACAGAGAAAATATAATCGACACAATTGGTCAATTATAGGGAACATTCTAGAGCAAATGGCAAATAAAATGAACAGAGAAAAAAAGATGATCCATAAACTCTTTGAAAACAACAGGTTTCCCAGAAAGCATGGGTTGATCAAGAAGAAAGTTGTCAGGCTAATCTTCTCCCTGGTCATCCTGATGGGAAAACACTTCTACTTGTACTAATTCTGCTTGATTGTAATGTGACAAAATTTAACAACATTTTGCAAATCTGAGAGAACAAATCTCCCACCAACTAATTTTTCAGCCTGAAAAGTTAGTGAGGATCCTTTCTGAGTTTCTTTCTCCCATTATGCAGCTGCAGGATTCTCCCCTCTTATCTGATCCTTCCCTAGGCAGCCTCTCTTCCCCTCATCCCAAAAGTCATTCTCACATATCATCACACTTTCTAAATAGATTATGGAAACTCTGGTGATATAACTGGATTTCGGTAAAGGACCCACAAAGAATTTCGTGATGTGATTGGAAACCTGAGGGGTGGTATGATACTTAAGTGGATAAAAACTGTCTTCAAAATGGTACTCAAATAATTTTAACTCTTTTTAATCTTTCCTATGAAACCTGAAGGTGATAGATAACAATTTGCCAATAGTCATCAATTTTTCTATGTTGTCATTAATATGGTCATTAATACGATCTTAGAGTAAGCTAATTTGATGTGATTTATAGAATATAAAGTCTTTCAACTTACAAGCTTTATTTTAAAGTTCATTTTAAAAGTTTGATAAAATAACGATGGTTTTAAATCAACTTAAATGTGATAATCAGAAGCAAGCAACAATTGTTGAATCGGATGGATTGGATGGATGGACTGGAACTTAACTTGCTGCTGGCATCCCTGAAGGAGGAGTCTGGTTTGAAGGGAGGCTGCTTGGAGATGGCTGGAGAGGCCATGGACCCTGAAGACTCAAAGTGGACAGAACGGATGACCGATGAAATGGATTCTTTCAAGAAGATTGAGGGAGATTGGGGAATGGACTTGCCATATTTAACTGGAAAACAAGTCTTAAGAGTCGAGTTTCCATTTATAGGAGGTCCTATGACTTTGGGGAATGGAAAGCAGTTGTTGGGAAAGATCCTAATTAAAATTTTAAGGAAATATATTATTATTAAGAATCAAACAAAGATATTTAAATCTGGACAGATTCTGGAGGTAATGATTGTGTTGGTCTGTGGTAGATAAGAGGCCCCTGTAAATTTTCTGTGAGTTAAATACAATAGCAGTTAACAGACAATTTTGAAGTTTTGAAATTGAACTTTATTGTTGGATTGCCTATTAACTATATTTTTATAGCAGCAGATAGATGACAAGCCAAGTGGTTCCAAATATTCTGTAGAAGTTTATAATTGTGGGTCTATTTTCCAAGGGGGGAAATTATTATTGCATACTTACATCTGTAAGTATTCAACTGGGGAACAATATATGCATATATGGTTTTATCTGTTTTTAATTTTCTGTGAGTTAAAGCCAATAGAAGATAACAGACCATTTTGAAGTTTTGAAATTGAACTTTATTGTTGGATTGCCTGGTAACTACATTTGGTCGCGTTGGTGGATGATCTCTGGAGGGCCAGAGATAGGGGTTGTTCCTCTATCCTGGTCCTATTAGACCTCTCGGCGGCTTTTGATACCATCGACCATGTATCCTGTTGCACCCACTGGAGGGGTTGGGGGTCCGGGGCACCGTTTTGCGGTGGTTTGGCTCCTACCTCTCTGGCCGGACGCAACGTGTGTTGGCAGGGGAGCAGAGGTCGACCCTAAGCCCCCTTACCTGTGGGGTGCCACAGGGGTCGGTCCTCTCGCCACTCCTGTTCAACACATACATGAAGCCGCTGGGTGAGATCATCCATGGTTTCGGGGTGGGATATCATCTGTACGCTGACGATACTCAGCTGTACATTTCCACCCCGAACCACCCCAACGAGGCCGTCGAAGTGATGTCCCGGTGTGTGGAAGCCGTACGGGTCTGGATGGATGACAACCGACTCAGGCTCAACCCTTCCAAGACGGAGTGGCTGTGGGTTCCGGCCCCCCGGTTCAACCAGTTAATCCCATCTCTGGCCATTGGGGGCATTCAACTCGCCCCCGTGGAGCGGGCGCGCAATTTGGGCGTCCTCCTGGATGCCAGGCTGTCCATGGATGACCATGTGATAGCCGTGGCCAGGGGGGCGTTCCACCAGGTTCGCCTGGTGCGCCAATTGCGCCCCCTATTGGACCGGGACGCCCTACGCACAGTCACCCACGCGCTGGTGACGTCTCGCCTGGACTACTGTAACCCTCTCTACATGGGGCTTCCCTTGAAATGCACTCGGAGACTGCAGTTGGTCCAGAATGCGGCCGCGCGGGTGATTATGGGGAGTACGAAGTACTCCCATGTGACACCTCTCCTGCGCGAGCTGCACTGGCTTCCTGTGGTCTATCGGGTGCGTTTCAAGGTCTTGATTACGATCTTTAAAGCGCTCCATGGCTCAGGACCTAGTTACTTGTGGGATCGTATTCTGCCCCATACATCCCTGCGACCAATTAGCTCGCACAGAGAGGGACTCCTCCAGGTGCCGTCCACCAGACAGTGTCGAGGGGCGGCGCCTAGGAGTAGAGCCTTCTCTGTGGCGGGCCCAGCCCTGTGGAATGACCTCCCTCCGGATATTAGGACGACGTCCGACCTCCGTTCCTTCAGAGTTAAGCTCAAGACCCACCTATTCCAAGTAGCTGGCCTGGCTCAACCATGATCCAACTATATCGCTCCTGACGGGTTTTTTATTAATGTAATTCAATAGAATTTATTTATCGGGGTTTTTAAATATTGTGACTTTTTAATTGTTTTAATTGTTAATTGTTTAATTGTTTTTTAGCTATTAGCCTACCTCCTCTTTGTATACGTTTTGTATACGTTTTATATACATCCTTGCTATATGTATGTCCTGTTCAGATTTGTATTGTATTGTATTGTACTTTGTATTTTATTTGTTTTATTGTACGCCGCCCCGAGTCCTTCGGGAGAGGGCGCGGCTTAGAAATAAATATTCTATTCTATTCTATTTTTTATATACAGCAGATAGATGACAAGTCAAGTAGTTGCAAATAGATGTGTAGTTTATAATGGTGGGCCTATTTCGCAAGGGGGAGGAAGTATTATTGCTGTATTGTATTCAACTAGGGGACAATATGCATGCTTTTGTCTGTTTTTAATGCAGAATTTTTTTAAAAAATGTTTTGTCTAGTTTTGTTTTGTCTTTGTAATAGTTTTATTTTCCAAAACTTGTATTTTTCCTTTTTGAATAAAATAAAATTTTATAAGAGGAATATCAAGTTTCCAGAAACAATATTTATGATTAGGACACATAGAAGGGTGCATAAGTAAAAAGCAGTAGAAAAAATCTGCTTTTTAACTACCAGGACTTGACTAACAATAGAGACTCATATAAGAACATGAATGATGGACTGGAAGAAAGATGAGGGATACCAAATTTGATATGTATGTTTATGAAAACGATCTCAAAATCGTAGTTAACTGCAAACAGAATCTGAGTCAGCCGGGAGATGTTCATGGAAAGAAGGCAATGCAGCTGTAAGAATCTTAGGAAGTGAATGTTCTGGTTTGGGGAGACCCCAACTCAAGGACCAGGTCCCTTTGCAGGCACCAAGCTTGGAGGAGAATTTGCACAAAATCTACATGAACTTCAGGGAAGGACAAGGAAGCCAAGGAAGAGATCAAACGAGCTGCTCTTAGCCTTGAGGAAAGACAACAAGGAGAAGAGCTGAAGATCAGGATGAGTCTGGGAGCCCCTTTTCCAACTGACACAATCTCTCGGTTGGAGAAGGGAGGATACAGCCCTCTTCCAATAACTGACTCCTGTTACACACGAGTGTAAGATCCGCTCGCTCTTATTCCAGAGTGTCAGACATGGAAAAAGTGAATTCAGTTACAAGAGGGGAGATTTTAACTGAATGAGAGAAAAAATGTGATAAAAGGATGAGCTGTTTTAGAGCTGAGCCAGTAAAGCAGAGAAGTTCAGTCTCCTCTTCATGGATCGTCTGAGAGCAAAGACTGAGCAGCCATCAGTCAGAGAAGCTTGAACTGGGATTCCTGCAGAGAGGAGGGGCTGGGCTGGATGATCTCAGGGTCTTCAAATTTATAAAGGTAAAATTCCACAATGCTAATCACAAACATTGATTAGCTGTATTTTTCTGTATTTTTCAGAGTATAAGACGCACCTTTTCCCTCAAAAAAGATGCTGAAAATCTGGGTGTGTCTTATATATCGCATACAGCCTCCTCTTATGGAGGCTTTCAGACAGCTCCTGGGGGCTGGGAGGGCAGAAATGAGCAAAAAACTGGCTGTTTTTTGCCCCCCACTCCCCGGGCCCCAGTAGCACTGTATAAGCCTCCATAAGGTTATGCATGCCATTTTTTGGACAAAAAACGGGCCTTTTTTGCTCATTTTTTTGCTCATTTATTGGGACCCCCATACCTGCCATGGCTGCAGCCTTGGAGACCCCACGATCTTTTCTCCCTCCTTCCTTCTCCTCCTCAATCTGGAGGAATATGCAGCATTCAAGGCCTGGGCCAGAGTCTTCATGAGACTGTAATATTGAGAGTAATTTGTGATCTGCATCCTGTTCCTTTTCTCCTGGGTCTCCAGTGGGGCTTTCTGGGTGCATCTTCTGCGGCCTTTGAAAGAAAAGACGTGCTTAGAAAGAGAACAATGAAAATAATGATCTTGAAACTTTTCTTCCACAAAGAAATGGGGTTCAAAGGTATCATCTTCTGACCCTTTTTTTGTTAGATAACCAAAGTTCGAAATACTATGGATGTATTTGAGAGGTCTATGCTTGCTTATTACGTACCCTACAAAATTTGTGAGGATCCAGACTTTTCCTTCAATTGGTCCTGGCAAACCCATAAATGTTAAATGAAAATGGCTAATTCTGTCCCAAATGGAATCAAGTTCTATGAAGTGAACAAAGACATTGACTTGTCTCCACTTGGAGAGGGCCTCCCTGAGGGGGGTTGCATGTTCGGTTTTTGAAAATTGTTGTGATATAACCACACAAATTCCATTCCTGAGAAGCACAGGAGGAAAAGTCCTCATGAAATTCTCTCCCTTCTCCGTGTCTGAAGCAAAGAGGCCAATCAGGGTCCATCTGAAATGCAGGAGCAGTTGGACAATTGCTGGGTACTGAAACCCTTGTTTGGGGAGCATCCGGTGGGAAAAGGAGAACTGACTTTTATCACTCAAAGCCTCTGAAGAAGGTTCGTAACTGATCTGAAAGAGCAATGAAGAAAGCTGTTTTATATTTGAGGTCAGATCAAATGAAAAATATTAGCTTTTTAAAAATCCAAACTGGTTCTCATGAATGTATTAGAATAGTTTCCTAAACATTTCCTAGACATTGTTTAAAATATTAAAGACATTTAGCAAGATTGTATAATAATGGACAATAGCAAACAAATTAAAAACTATAAAAATATAAATCATATTACTGTATCACCCCTATAATTTACCACAATTAGATTAACAAGTTCAAATGCCAACTTAAGTATTCTATTCCAATAAAGGGCCTATTATAATTTTTGGGAGATTGCTGCATCTTTTTATGCTTCTATATCCCAAATTCTTTCTGGAGGAATCTTTTTAGCTTCTTCTCCAGTTGTACAAGAAACAGGGAGACTTCAGTTCTTTACACAATTTGTCAGTTGTATAATACAAGACTGGTTTTTAATTGAAGTTTTGTCTCTTCTAACAGCCACAATTTTTGGAGTCTGTCAGTTTTCAATAATTCAATTTTATACCAATATCCATATTTTCTGATTTTAGACAAAGTAGAAATTGTGTAAATTCCCAAATCAGCTCTGAGGGCAGCAGCTGAAGTCTTTTTGTCCACCCCAAGATCCTCCTCGGAGGCTGTGATTGGGTTGGTTCTGCTGGTGGTTTCTCTCTGAAGCCCCAAACATCAGATTGATATAAGAGCATGGGGAAAACCTTAGCCTCAGATACTTTAATAATTGGGGTTGAGGAAGCTGGAAAGCTATGATTTTTTTTTTAATTTTTAGCAATAGATTCACTAACTGAGCTCCTTTGATGATGAGGGATCCAAGGTTCAAGAAAACAACTCCAGGTAAGGAAAAGCGTTACTTGCTCTACTGGATTACCATCAAAAGGGCATCTGTTTATGATGTTGTTTTCCAAAGACCATAACTTTTGAACTTGATTTATTAATTATTAGATAATTATTATGACAAAAAAATCCAAGTCTTCTTCCCAGAGTGTACAATCCAATGTTTAAGTGTGATAATATCATATTATCAGTGTAAATCAGTGTGGTCCAATAAGTATTTAGCATGCTAAACACATGTACCTATTTCAGAACTTAGACTAAAAAGGTGGCAAAGGACCTTGGGGGGTCTTCTCACTCAAGTAGGAGACTATACTATTCCAGACAAATGGATGTCCAGTCTCTTCTTAAAAGCCTCTGGCGATGGAGCACCACAACTTATGAAGGCGAGACATTCCATTCCTCACCATTAGGAAATTTCTCCTTAGTTCTAGGTTGTTTCTCTCGTTGCTTACTTTCCACCATTGTTTCTTGTCTTGCTTTTTGGTGGCTTTGGAAAACAGGTTGACCCAGTCTTTTTGTGGCAGTCCCTCAAATATTGGTACTGTAAGGTCCTGCCTCTATTCCCCTAATCAAGAAAGTGTGGACTCTTGAAACAGCAGCATTTCAAAAGGAACCTTTTATTGAAAGGAAGTGATTGCAAGACAAAAACAAAGCAGGGTCTGAGTCCCCCCCCCCCCCAGGCAATTCCATTAGGATAAAGTGGTTAGAAACCCCTCCTTCCAATTGGATGTTGAATGAGCCAATCCACAAGTCTGAAGATGTTGTGGAAACTGTGGTCTTCCTGAGAAGGAGATAAGGATCCGTTCCCATCTGCTTCTTCTGTGAGGCTTCCAAACTGAGAGAGGAGATGCCCCCTCCCCCTTTGTACGGTAAATCAAAGTTATACATTTATTTATAATCTGTTTTTGAATCCTTCATTTGTCCCAGTAAGTCATTCATATTATGTATATGTGAAAATGAGATGGCAATAGAGGCCCCAACAACCAGGGATATAGTTTTATCAGTTAAATAGTTGGTAGAATGTCTTCCCCAGGGAATGTATTGCTTGCATTTCAGGACCTTTTATGATTAATTTCAACATGAACATAATGCGGTAAAATATTGACATTTTTGCTAATATGGAGAAAAGCAGCTCTTGAATTCCATGGAGAAGACATGATTGCATCTATTGCCCACCCACCCCCACCCCCCACCACTCACTTTACCAGAAGGAGAAAAACACACACAAACCTGTGGGACTTTGTAGGTGCCTCCTAATGTTGACATCTGGATGGAAATGTCCCTGTCAGCTGCATCAAGAAGAGCCATGAGGTTGTCCTTCCTCCCACATCCGTAGTTGGGTACATTGGCTTCTCCAGTAGAGAGCAGGTCCAACAAGGCATCTGAAGTGCAGAAAGTGCTCAAATAGTTGGCATGGATGTTGTAGCCAAGTGAGAGATTGTGCAGGAGCTGAGAATTCTTGTTGACCATTTGAATGGCAAAAATTAAATTTAAGCCATATAAAAAACCATAAGAATTGCTATTGGGAAAAAATGTTATTATAATCAACAGGAACAACAAATACTTTTGTTATATATAATATATATAATCCTCCTACTGAGCCTTAAGCCACCATTGATACAAAACCAATCAGTTACACAAAAATGGAAATTGGCTGAGATGCGGCAATTAAAATTGGTTCAATCGCTACTTTAAATAGAATTCAAGTGATAAATTAAGGATTAGACTGAAAAAGAAAATAACCTGCAGCCTTTCAGTTTTTTTTCAGACCCATTTTTATATTTGAGTCTCTTTCCCAAAATCAGACAAAAGAGAGAAGCCATGGAAATCAAAATCATGCATTAAATTAGACATATCCTCCAATATAGGAATAAATGAAAAATAAAAAATAGATAAGGAGAGTGTTAGAATGGAGGGATTGCAACTCCATCACCATGAATGACTTACAAATCAATGAAAACAAACTGAGCAGAAGGACCCATGTTGAAAAGCAACTTTGGAAAAAGTTCCGGTTCCGGCGGCGGCGGCGACGGGCAGCTCTTTGCCCGCTCCGGCTCCCCGGTGGGCTTCCCCACTCCTTGGGGGGCACAGGACACCCCGCAAAGGGGGTCCTGCCGGAGGGGCGGCATCGCGGAGGTCTCCTGCAGCGGCGGCAGCCGGCGGGAGTTCTCTCGCGCGCCCAAGGCACCGGGGAGCAAGCTCGGAGGGCGCATCGCGTTTCCACGCCTCGCGCCTCGCTACAAGCTGACTGGAGAATGCTACAATTGAAGGATGCAGCTGCGGTGCGGTGAGGTTGCCTCTCTCTTCATCCCTTACTTTGCATGAAGATTTATTCAGCTTTTAAAACTTTAAAATAACTTTCGGAGCATTTTGGAGGTGCGGCTGGAGGGAGGGGGGTTTTTCCCCCCCCTTGGACAAGCGGCAAGAAACAATTTTGCTCTCAGCCCCCAGGGAAGGAGGAGGGGGGAGAGCCAACGAATGAAGCCTCACTTAGGCTGAGATGATTTTCTTTTCAATTTAATTTTATATATTACAATGATTTGAGGACTTTTGGAACTTTTTAAAACTTTGTTACGCCTCTGTGCCCAAAACTGGCAGGGCAAGATGGCACACTTCCGTTGTCTTTATGAACTCTGAAACCTGACTCCACCTTTAAAATTCAGGCTTCCGGTCTTTGTCTCCGTGTCTCCCAGAGGAACCTCTTGTGGATTGGTACTTTTTTAACCTTCTAGGGGAAATTTTCTATCTATTGCCAGACTTATTGGAGAGATTCTCTTCTGCTTGGTTATTCTGCTCCCGGATTCACCTGGCTACCCTTCTTTGCTAACTGCTTACCTCATATTTGGATTGAACTTTTAACGTTATAAAGGATGACATCTAAAAGACCCCCTCCTGGAAAACCTGGCTTTGCCACTTCTGCTCCAACATCTGCAACATCCAGTCCAGCCACACAGTCCAAGATAACAGAACTGGTGCAACATAAGACTACAGAGATGGACTTTCAACAAATGCTTCAACTAATTCTACAGGGCCAGGAGGAAATCAAGAAACAGTTAAGG
The DNA here is from genome assembly GCF_964273705.1 of Natrix helvetica. Lineage (NCBI taxonomy): Eukaryota > Metazoa > Chordata > Lepidosauria > Squamata > Natricidae > Natrix > Natrix helvetica. Next base: position 131,867,202 of record NC_138551.1, read on the forward strand.
GAAATGAAAGATGAAATTAAAGAAAATCAAGCCCAAATATATAAGAACTCACAAAGACTGAATCTTGTGGAAGGGGGGGTGGAGGAGGTGAGGGGGGGAGTGGAAGCTGTGCAGAAAGGGAACAAAGATCTTGACATCCAACAGATGAAATTAGAATTTGAGAGAATGTCCTATTATCTTAGATTTCAAAATGTTATAGAAGAAGATGGGGAAAATATAAGGGACATCATGACAAACATTCTGGCTGACTATACACACAAAGAAAAACAACAGATGGGGTGGGATATAGATCTGGTTTATAGAGTGAACTCAGCTTATGCTAGAACACACAATGTACCCAGGGAGGTTCACATTAAATTCCTTAGAAAAACCACAAGAGATGAAATTCTGGGTGTACAAAGGGGGCAAGCATTGATATATCATGATATGGAGATAACCATTCTGAAGCAGATCCCTAAGAAGATTAGAGAAAAAAGAAAAAATTATTCGCAATTAGCGAATAAATTATACCAGAAAGGGGTGTGGTTTAGATGGTTGATGCCTGAAGGTATGCTGATATTCTGGGAGGAGACAAGAATCAGAATTAATTCACCCATAGAGGCGCAGGCCTTTATGGAAAAAAATAAAACACTCTTAGAGAAACCACCAGATACTACAACGGACACGCAGGACACGGGAGGGGCCAGAGCTCTGCCAGTGGAGGGAGATGGGGCAATAGCAAGAAGACTCAGATCACAGAAATAAATATGAAAATCATATTATTATAAATTGACCGAAAGTGAAAATGGAATTATATTTGGATTTTATATTGTAATGTTTAATTTGATTGAATTTAATAATAGAACTAATATGCTGATTATAATCAATTATATACTAATGCATTATATATAATGTACGCTATGGGTATGGAGGGAGGGGGGCCTCACACACTTTGCAACTGCCAAAATTTGTATACCTGTCCATTTACCCTTTTCCCTATAAATTTTGAAAAACCAATAAAATTTTATTAAAAAAAAAAAAAAAAAAAGAAAAGCAACTTTGTATGCAATATTTCAAATCCAGTGATGACTATACCAATGAGATGATCTCCTGGGCTGTAAAAGCTCCATGGATTCTTTACATCCTGGTGCTTGAAATTCAGTGGGCATTTCATTCTCAGCTTCCCAGAGACTGGACGAGACACAAGCAGCATCAGAAGCAGAAGCAGGAGGTCCATAGTTCATGGGGCAAATCAATCCATCTCCTTTCTGTTTTTAAAGAATTAGAAGGATTCAAAGGATTCTCACAAGGTGGAATATGATCCAGTGTCTTTCCTGATTGAAACAGAGAGAAACACTCCGCTTCATCTAGAAAGGAGAGAGGCGGACATTCAAGAGCACAGACCCTGCCTGTCCCAAAACTCCATATTTCTCTGCCCAAAGCTGACACTTTTATCATAATTCTCCCTCTCAGGAGGGATCCCTGGATAATTCAACCAGTTCTTGGACTCAAAAATTGTTGGGAAATTCTGTAGAGGGAAATGAAAGGGAAATAATCCCCATGTGATTCATAATAACACGGGCAGATAGCGAATTAAAGCCATCATCTAGAATTGAGAGATTTGGGGTCTCCATGCTTGAAACTGAGCCCAGAGGGAATACACGGCACCTGTGGCTGAAGAAACAAATAAATCTGAGATTTGTTGGCATAGTGATAAAAGACAAAACTCCAGGGACCAGTTAATGCCAGAGCATATCACAGAACTGAAATGGGTGGCAGCTGAGTTGGAACCAAAATGTACTTTATTTTGACAGCTAATGCTCAAGGGCACCACACAAAAGGGCTGATGCTATAGTACAACCAGTTTCTAAGAACAAAATCAAATTTAATGAAAAACTAGTTACCAGAACTTTGCATAGTTCAAAAAAATAATATGAGAGAGAGAGAGAGAGAGAGAGAGAGAGAGAGAGAGAGAGAGAGAGAGAGAGAGAGAGAAGGAAAAGAGGAAGAGGTCATGTGAGGAGGGGAGGAGGGGAGGAGGGGAGGGAGTTGAAGGGGAGCTCAGGACCCTCGTGTTGCAGATGGAAAGCTGATCTGCAAAATCCATCTTCCAGAGACCTGGGAATGCAGAAGCCCATATCCCATGTTCCCCTGCTACCTTCCCCATGCACAGGACAGACAAAGGGGCTCTTGTAGGGATGCCAGACAAGACTCTGCTCAGCTGAGTTTGGAGCCCATGCTGGGAGGAGGAAGCTGGCAGCCTCATGTTGGGAAAGGGAAGCAGATCTGCAAAATCCAGGATCAATCTTCTGAGTTCTGGAAATGGGAGAGACCATATCCCATGTTGCACTGCCACCCATTTCCACACATGGGGCACTCAGGAGAAAGCAAAGCCCAGGCCCATGGAGAAAGGCCCAGGGTGGCCAGGAAGGAGGAAGGGATCTCGGGAAGACGCTATCCTCCCATTCCTGGGAAGAGACTAACCTGGTTTATGGGTCTGAGGGTAGAAGGTTGGGGGAACGCAGCCCCTGGGGTTTCTCCAGCTTCTCTTGGGCTCTGTGTCTTTCCAGGAGAGGCTCCTCTGGGGGAGAAGCCATGCAGGGCTGGGTCTTCCAAGGGGGATCCAGCATTGCCTCCAGCACTGCCTGGGAGGAAAAGGAGGGTAGCCTCATCCTGGAAGGGCCCCTCTTTGAATCTGAGGAAGATGGGGGTCCAATATGGCCCCTTCAGAATGGTCTGAAGATGTTACCTCCATTTTGAAATTCAGTAACAGACCTGAAGAAATCTGTTATTCACCGATTTTGCACAATGAAGAAACCATGAATTCTCACCGTCAGAAGTGAATCATTTCACAATTAATTGCAATGACATATAACCCCAAGATCCTGATCCTGGTTTGGGAGCCATCCTGGTTGGTTCTTATAACTCTCTAAGCCAACCCTGATGCTTTGTGAATTCAGGCCCTTCCTGGCCCTTCAGACTCGGGCAGAGTCGCAAAACCTTCCCAGATTCTGAGGCTCTGAGGCCCAAAACCTCCCTGGACCAGGAATGGCTGGCAGGACCTTCCAGGAGAGCCTCCTTGGCTGCTTCTCTACGGCTGTAACCACTGAGCCCACTGGCTCCTCCTTGGGGAACAGAACAGCCTCCTCTGAACCTCTGTTTTTTGCATTAAATATTTAGCCTTTGCTAACGGCATAGCTATGACTGAGGATTATGGGATCTGAAGTCGATGCATTGGGAAGGCCCCTTGGGATTGTTCACTCGATTCAGGTGGGACAGAGATCCATAAAGAGGACTTGGAAAAAGACTCTTGAAAGCAGCAGCATCCATTCTTCCTCCCAATGCCTGGTGGGAGGGAGGGAGGGAGGGAGGGAGGGAGAGGGGGGAGAGAGAGAGAGAGAGAGAGAGAGAGAGAGAGAGAGAGAGAGAGAGAGAGAGAGAGAGAGAGAGAGAGAGAGAGAGAGAGAGAGAGAGAGAGAGAGAGAGAGAGAGAGAGATGGGAGACACACCCAGAATTTCTGATCTGGGGAGCAACTCCAGTATCCTGAGGCCTCACTGGGAATCCTGGAAATCATCATCCAAAACCATCTGTGTGGCTGCAAGTGAGACGAGGAGAATCAAAACGTCAGGCCTGCCTCTGTTCAAAACCCAAGAAATAAACCCCCCGACTCCATTGAGGTAGAGAAGAGGTCCTTTTACTGAGTTTGAAATGATGGTGGCAAAATGAGGATAGTTTGGCAAAACAAATTAGGGACCAGAGTCAAATGCATATAAAAAGGTTGTACAATATACTGATAGAAATAGACTCTGAAGCAGAGTTAGTTAAAGATTGCATGATAAAATGGGCACAAAATTTCAAAGAGCCAATAATGATGGAAACATGGGAAATGATTTGGGTAAGAAATATAAAATTCACGCAAGCTCAGAATTTGAGAGAGAATTTTTATAAGATGTTGTATAGATGGCATTTAGATCCCAAAAAATTATCTTGTATGTATCCGAATTTACAACCTAAATGTTGGAGATGTGATTGTGCTGATGCTACGTATTACCATATGTGGTGGACTTGCAAAAAAGTTAAAGCATTTTGGATAAAAATATGGTGGGTTATTCACTTAAAAAAAGGATAAAGTTCACCCCTCAGTTGTTTTTGTTAGGTATAATTACAGACTGTACAGTTATAGAGACGAATTTGATTCTGAACTTAACGACGGCAACAAGATTGTTGGTGGCGCAGTACTGGAAGAGGGAAGATTTGCCTACTATTCAAAAATGGATGCTAAAAGTATTAAATCTAGCAGAGATGGCTAAAATTACAGCATACGTGAAGGACCACTCAGCTGAGAAATACAAGCTGGAATGGAGAAGATGGATTGACTATATTCAAAATAAATATTGGACTAAAAAAATTAAATTAGCTTATGAGTGAAAGCACAAGGAATGCTACAATTTACCTAAAGTTAGCTTAACAAAAGGGGAATTAAAGCACAAGAGGAGGTAGGATGTTAAAATCAGTTAGCTTATGCTAGCGCAGCGATGGCGAACCTTTTTTGGCTTGCGGGCCATAAGTGGGGGGAGTGCAGGGGGGTTGTGTGCGGGTGTGCCGCACTCATAATGCAATCCGCGACCCCCAGTGCGCATGCGCGCACTACAGGCGCTCCCCTTCCCATTTTACATGCTTTTTTCGCCCTCCCCAGGCTCCTATAAAGCCTCTGGAGCCTGGGGAGGGCGAAAAATGGCTTTAAAAAAGGGTGAACTCAGCTGGCCAGCACGGGCATGTGCGCTGGCCAGCTGACAGGGCAGGGCCTCACGTGCCCTGACAAATGGCTCCGTGTGCCACCTGTGGCACGCGTGCCATAGGTTCGCCATCACTGTGCTAGCGTATGATTGTTAAATGTTTATACCCTGTATTTTGCTCTGGGATGTTGGGGGGAGGGAGGGTTGGAGGGTGGGAAGGGGAAGGGGTAATACTTGTAAAACTTATTAAAACTTTTAATAATAATAAAAAAAAATGATGGTGGCCAAAGCAAGGCACGATTTGATTCAAAAGGCGCAAAAGTGACAGGTTGAAAATTCCCCCAAATCCCTGCCTCCCCCCAGGGTCTTTTGCTGAGGGTCCAACCAATGTTCAGGTTGATGTCGTGTGAGGCTCATCTTTAGGTATTCGGCCCATCTGGAGTCCCAGAACGGTTGGCCTCCACTCGGTGTCAACCACTCCACTCAGCAGCACAGTCGTTCTTGAGACCAAACCTCCCTTTCAGTTCACAAGGGCCTTCCCCTCATCAGCCCCCTCCCCCCACCCAAATGCCAGCCCCCCCACGTTATTATGGCAGCCGATAGCAAGCAAGCATCAGAGGAGTATCCCATGCTGGAGACCCACTTGGATCCTCTGAAGACACAACCACAAAGCTCTGCAAGTCTCTATCCAGGTTTGTCCAAAAATTGTGGGAAATCCTTAACCCGCCCTCCATCCCTAAAGAAGCCTCCCTGTCCCTCTCCCACTCTCCAACCTCTTTTCCCTGGATGCCAAACTCTGATCCGGCTCACACATTCCTCCAAACCCTACTTCACTTAGCCATAGTTGGAGTAAAGCATTGCAGTCGCCTGCTGAAAACCACGAATCCAGAAGGAGATCCTTTGAAAGCTCTCCATCCTGCGTACAAAGGGGCTGCATTGGGCATCACATTCCTGATCTGTGGTGAATCTGAGTTTGCACAATACCCTCAACCCGGGTTAATGAAAGAGAGCTGCTATTTTGGCAATATGCCATGCCAAAATACATAAAGCAGATGCTGGCTTAGCTTGATGACCTGCTTCAGCACAGGGGAAGGTTGAGAGGGGGGAGGGGGAGGAGGGGCTCCTGCTTGGGGTGGGGTACGATAGATGACCTTTTGGGACCTCTCCAGCCATGGGATCCTCTGGGACTTCCCTGAAAGAACCAGGTGGGGCTGCTGGGGTTCCTTCTTCCGCTCTGCCCCCCAGCCTCCTTCCATCCCTTTGGGGGACCCTTCCAGAGTCCCGGCTGGAGAGGAGAGAAAATCCCTCTGAAGTTTTTCTTTCCCTCAAAATGGAGGGAACAAGAATCGCCTCAGAAAAAAGAGGGCACAAAACGGAGGGATAAACCAGGGACACAGGGGCCCCAAGAGCAGCTTCTAAGCAGTTGGAGGGTTTTTTGGGGAAGGGTTTCACCCCACAGTCTCAAAATGTCAAAAGTGTTCCACTTAAAAATCAACTCCAATTTAGGATTAATATATGGAATTCTGATATAAAAGAAAATCCTGAATTAAAATAAGGTGGAATGGCTGTAAAAAGAAAAATAGATGGATGATGAACCAAAATCTGGTAAAAGAAAATAATACATACAAATGTTAGAGAAAGAACTGAAAGTATTTTTTATGATGAGCAAAAAAGAAGATACATCATTACAAAATTTTTGGGACACCACAAAACCATATGTCAGGGACCAACAATATGGCAAGGAAAAACAAGAAAAAAAAGATACAACAAGAGATATTACAGAAGGAACGTAAGGAGGTGGAATCAGAACTATAGAAAGACCCACAAAACAAGACTAAGAAAGAAAAAAGAGAGATATAAAACACAAGTACAACTTAACAGTACAGGAGGAACTAGCCCAGAAGATTAAATTGGCTAAACAAAACTACTTCAAACACACAAATAATTCCGGATGTTGGTTAGCACATAAAGTAAAAAAAGACAAAGAAAAAAGGACGATATATCAACTACAAGGTGAGGATGGAGTCATACAACACAGACCGGAAGAGAAAAAGAGTGTAATCCAAAAATATTTTACAAAACTCTATTCACAAGATAACATACCAGAAGACAAGATCGAACAATACTTACATTTTGCAACCATAAATCTAGTCCCAGACAAACACAGAGAAATAATAAATAGACCAATTACAATAAAGGAGTTAAGGATGGCATTGAAAAAACAGAAAAATAACAAAACTCTAGGTCCAGATGGAATCCCGATGGAATTATACAAAAATGCACAAGAAATATTGGAAGAACCTCTATTAGAAGTATTCAATGAAGTGCTAGAAGAAGCTAAAATACCAACATCATGGACAGAAGCAACGATAACTCTCATACCAAAAGAAGTTTCAGACCTTCAGAAAATTCAAAATTATATACCCATCTTGTTAATGAACTCGGATTATAAAATATTTGCCTCAATTATGTCAGAGTGGATTAAACGGACTCTAAATGAACAGATTCACCCAGATCAAAATGGTTTACTTCCACACAGACAGATTAAAAATAACATGAGGACTATAATAAACATCCTAGAATATTATGAAACACACCCAGAGAAACAAACTGCACTGGTTTTCCATGATGCCCAAAAGGCTTTTGACAAGGTAAATTGGAAATTCATAACTATAATTAGAAATTATGAAATTTGGAGAAAAATTCATAAAAATGATAGAAAAAATATACACAAACCAAACAGCAAAAATGCTTATGAATTGGGATACAAAAAAAAAAAAAAAAGGAGATAACAAAAGGAGTAAGACAAGGATCTTCTCTCTCTCTACTTCTTTTTATTCTAACCTTAGAAATACTCCTAACCAGAGTTAGGAAGGATCAGGAGATAATGGGACTAAAAATCAAAAAGGAAGAATATAAAATCCAAGCTTTTGCTGGTTTTCATATTGGAAGACCCATTGGAATCCGGATTTAAATTAATTCAAAGGATAGAAGAATTTGGTGATGTGGCAGGTTTAAAAATCAATCAAAACAAAACAGAAAATCCCAAACAGGCAGAATCCAAGGGGACTGATTGCTTCCTTGGCATTAGAAGACAGGCAGCACCAGTTAAGGGTCATCAACCTCAAGTGACACCATAACTCTGGGCGACCTCTTCCAACAGACTCTGGAGACAAAGAGAACCAATTGAAGTCAATTCCATGGTGTTTGAAGTTTCTTTTTCCAGCATTCCTTTCCTGACATATTCTGACATGATAGACCACAGAAAATGACCCCAGGAGTGTAGTTGTAGTTTTTCACTAACATGTTTTTCTCCAGCCTCTCCTCTGCACACATGGAGCCCAGAAGAAGCTTAGGATCCCAAGAGGAGAAGTTGCTTCTCCCTGTAATTAAGGCCATTTGGGCCTTTGAGATCTCCATACCTGTGACAGAGGCAGCAGACTGAAGCAATATGCAAAGGATCTTATATCAGAAAAGGATAAATTATTTAAGTCAAGCATTCTTGGAACAAGTTTTGGGACAGGCAGGATCTGTGCTCTTGATTGTACCTCTCTCTCTTTTCCTGGTGAAGCTGAGTGTTTCTCTGTTTGTATTAGGAAAGTCCCTGGCATTTCCATCTTGTGAGAATGCTTTGAATTCTTCCAACTGTTCCTGCTGTTGGTGTTAGAAACAGGAAAAGGATTAATAAAGGTCCATGAATTATGAACCTCCTGCTTCTGCTTCTGATGCTGCTGGTGTCCCAGTCAGTCTCTGGGAAGCTTGGAATGAAATGCCCACTGAGTCTGGAGCACCAGGATGGAAACAATCCATGGAGCTATTATAGGCCAGGAGACCATCTCATTGCTATAGTCACAACTGAAACACTATTATTGCCTATAATGTTGCCTTTCGACAGGGCTCCTTCTAGTCCATCGCCGTAAGTCATTCAGGGTGATTGGAGTTTCATCCCCTCTATTTGCAGTCCTCTCCTTCTTTTCTTCTTATGTCACTTACTTTTATATTACAGAAACTCTCTAATTTCCTGAATGATTTTGATTTCCCTAGCTTGCCTATTTTTTCTTATTTTGTGGAAGATTGAAATCTAAAGATGGGGTTATAAAAACCTGAAGGCAATAGAGATTATTTTTCCATCCCAGTTCAATCCTCAATTCATTCACACTTGAATTCATTTTGTTTAAAGGAGTGATTGAAACAGTTGTAGTTGCCTCTGCCCAGCCCATTCCCAGATTTCTATAACTGATTATTGATGTTGGATCAATATTGGCTTAAGACTCAGTAGGCCTGTGGAGGCAAAAAGGAATAAATTCTTTTAAAAAGTTATTTGTTACTGTTGATGAGAATAACATGAACATTTTTTTACAGTAAGGATTCTTTTGGTTTTTTAAACACTCTACGATTAATTTTCAATATTCAAATGGTCAACAAGAACCCCCAGCTCTTGCACAATCTCACACTTGGCTACAACCTCCATGACAATTATTTGAACACTTTACGCACTTCAGATGCCTTGCTGGACATTCTCTCCACTGGAGAAGTCAATGTCCCCAACTACGGCTGTGGAAGGAAGGAGAACCTTCTGGCTCTTTTTGATGCAGCTAACAGTGACATCTCCATCCAGGCATCAACATTAGCAGCACTTTACAAAGTCCCACAGGTTTGTGTGTGTTTTTCTCTCTGATAAAGTGAGTGGTGGGTGTTGGTGGGTGAGCAACAGATACAACCTTATCTTCTCCATGTAATTCAAAAGCTGATTTTCTCCATATTAGCGAATGTGTCAATTATGGTTTTCTTCTCTTATGTTCTTGTTCAAATTCTTCAAAAAAGGCCAGAAATGCAATAAGGTCCTTGAAGAGGACTTTGTCCTGGCTATTCGGTTTTCAAAAAACATCCTTAGTTGTGAGTGAAATATTGGCATGTTCATTTTCACATAGAAATAACACCTGCAGCATGTGTGTGTGTATGTATATGTATATATGTGTATGGTTGTGTGTGTCTGTGTGTGTGTGTGTGTGTGTGATAAAAAAGTTCGTAGCAGTTACAGGCCAATTAGTTTGGTAGGTATTGTGGCTAAAATATTTCCCATGTTCCTCTAAACTAAACTTGAGATTGGGTAGAACAAAAGTGCATTAATTGCAGAAGAAGAAATAGAAGGCTTTTTAATAAGGAAAAAGTTTTATAAAATCATAATAATTAATCAATGCATTAATAATCTAATATCCACAACATACTTGTTTTGAAATATCTAATTACATAATATGTCAGTTGGGTAAACCAGGGTTTTTTGGTTGTATAGATGTTAGTGCAGCATTTGACACAGAGAGCAGAAAAAATATGATGGAGGAAATTGATTACTCTTAAAATGGAGGTCAGACTGTTGGCCCTGATCCCAGCCCTTTCTCAAAGCCCTTGTTTGAGAGGGAGGTTTCAGCTTTATGGAACCATGAGAAGAAGGATCTATAGATTCTATACTTACCAAGGGGTAACACAGAAGGGTGCATATTTGAACCATTGTTATTCAGTCTAGATATTAATGACTTACCAGGTCTAAGGAAGGATCTCAGTACATGGCTAAAGTGCTAAATTGTTTATTTATTTAGCATATGGCAAAGGCGTAATTAGCTAGGAGACTACAATGTTAGTACATAGTATTTGTCCCACTGCCGTAGAGTGCTAGTCCGTTCAGTTTGTGCTCATGAGCTTCTCCAGGGTTCATCACAGGGGGTGAACTAGCTCCGCACCAGAAGGACGAGAGGTGTCGTGTGGCATCATATGGGCTTCTCTCACCACTGATGTCACCTTGCAGTTGGGTTTCACATCCAAGCAAGTCCAGCACTGGCAGGGGCCCAACCATCAGCACAAAACATACCATATTTTCCACCAAAGTGGTGCCTATTTATCTACTACTGTTGTCACATGCTTTCAAACTGCTAGGTGGGCAGAAGCTGAGGCAAGTGATGGGAGCTCACCCTGCGATGCAGTCGTAGGACCAGTGGTGGGTTCCTAACTAGTTTACTACCGGTTCACTGAGAGAGGGCATTTTGTACATACGTAACATTTTTGCCCCCCCCCCCCTCTTCTCTATAACATGGCTTCAGTTCATTGAGGTTTGTGGGGTTAGTTTCTACACAGCCCTCTTCAGGTCTCACCACAATATTTCAATTGGGGTGGGGTCTGGACTCTGCCTGGGCGATTGCAACATCTAGATTATTTCTTCTTTCAGCCACTTGTTGGTCTGCTTGGGGTCATCGGCCTCTTGCATGACCCAAAGTCCTCCAACCTTCAGCCGTCAGATAGATGGCCTCACCTTGGACTCTAGAACACTTTGGTACCCAGAGGAGTTCATGGCCAAGTCAATGATCACAGGGTCCCCAGGTCCTCTGGCTGCAAAAGAAGCCAAAATCATCACCCCTCCATCCCTGTGGTTGACGGTTGGTGTGGCATGTTGGTGCTGATATGCTGTGTGTGGTTTTCACCAAATATGGCTCTGTGCATTATGACCAAACTTCTCCACTCTGGTCTCGTCTGTCCAAAGGAGAATGTTCCAGAAGTCTTGTGGTCTATTCAAAGGCAACATGGCCAACCTCAGCCATGCTGCCATGTTCTTTTTAGAGAGCAATTTCCTCCTGGCAACCCTTCCCAACAAATCAAAGCTGTTCAGTCTTTTTCTGATTCTGCTGTCATGAACTGGAACATTTAACAGGCTCCCTGAGGCCCGTGGAGTCTGAGGTGGAACTCTTGGGGTTGTTTGCCATGTCTCTGAGCATTGCAGGGTCCGACCTTGGGTGAACTTCCTGGGATGGTCCCACCTGGGAAGATTGGCAGCTGCCTTGAATGTTTCCCCCTTGTGAATAATCTTCTTTGCTATAGAATGATGGACTTTAAATTGTTTGGAAATGGCCTTGTAACCCTTCCCAGATTGACTGGCAGCAACAATTCCTTCTCTAAGATCACTGCTGATGTTTTTACCCTTTGGCATTGTGTTAACACACACCTCAGTGCTGGAGACCAGAAAACCCCTGAAACTTTGGCTTTTATAGAGGAAGCCACACTTGTGATGATCGATGAATGAAAGTCCCTTGATCAGCAGCCCCGGGCTCCCTCTTAGCCTCTTCACTCCTATGGAAGCAGTCAGGATGTCCACCTGTCTTCTCCATTTTGGCTCTCTTTCTGTAAAATACAGGATGACAGGGTGTGATATGTTCTCTGTTGTTGTTGCTTATCTGAGGTTGTATTTACCTACTTTTAAGAAATGCTTAAGACCAGATGCTTTTTACTATGCCTTGTAATTTGAGAAATTATATTAGGAGCTGTGGTCTCCCTATCTCTTGTATAACTAGGTGAGACAGAAATAAAAACAAAAGTCAAAAGATTGCTTCAACAAGCATCTGGAATATTGAATGTCAACTGCATAAGAAAGAAAGAGCTCAGAGTCTTGGCCTGCACATTAGATAAATAACCTATTGGGATAGATTTGCTGTTCAATCAGAATTAAACATGTACATATAATACGGCCCTTTATTGGAACAAAACATTCACTTGACCAATGTTCCCTCTAATTTTTTTTCGATGTGAGCAGAAAAGTATAGTGTTTGAGCGGCACATTTTCATGCCTGAGCACCCGAATTTTTTTCACAGATGTCACCTAAGACAACAACGAAATCAGTATTATTTGAAACTCAAAGTTATGTTTCTTCAAGGTACCTGCTTAATTCAAAGTGTTATATAATATCAGTATCCCTTAACAACGCTCCTGCTTAGCAACCAAAATGTTGGCTCAGAAACTCTGGCATTTGAAGCACGCAACTCTTAAAGCTGTCAAGTTACAAGACCCTTCCACCCCTAACCCTTTAGGGAAAAAAAACCCCAGGGGTCTTCAAACCTGACAGCTTTAAGATTTGTGGACTTCAACTCCCAGAATTTCTCCTCCAGTCCTGTTGGCTCAGGAACTCTGGCATTTGAAGCATGGAAGTCTTAAAGCTGTCAAGTTACAAGACCCTTCCACCCCTAGAAAAAAAATGCAGAGGTCTTCAAACCTGACAGCTTTAACACTTGTGGACTTCAACTCCCAGAATTCCTCCACCAGTCATGTTGCAGCGACGTCATCTGCGTGGATCTGCTCCATCTTTGCTTTCTTCATTGTGGGCAGGGCTTCTGCTGAAGATGCCGACGAGTACGAGTTGCCACCAGAATAACTGCTGCTACCTCCTCCTCCTCCTCCTCCAACAGAATCACCAGATTTGCTCCTGAGCTCAGCGCTGGGTTACCTCTGCCCCCTCCCCCTCCTCCGTGCTTTTGAGGAGCCATGAGGCTTTTTTTCCCCTGCTCCCCCCCCCCACCTTCCTACTGGCTCCTGCAGCCTCATGGCTCCTCAAAAGCACGGCGGCGGAGGAGGAGGGGGCAGGGGTAACCCAGCGCTGACTGAGCTCAGCTGCTCCGAGCGGAGGGGAGGCGCCGCTGCCACGCACGGAGATGCCAGCTGGAGCTTTGGCGGCTTCATCTCAGCCACAGCGCCGGGCGGCAAATCCGGCAGTGCTGCCTGTTAGAGGAGGAGGAGGAGGAGGTGGCAGCAGTTCTTCCGGTGGCGGTGGGGGCTTTGGGGCTTCACAACTAGCCTCAGTCGCCCCGTGCTCCTCAAAGCAAGTCTGGGGAAGTCCTTTGCAGGTGGCCCGTTCTAGCTGCCTGCAAAGGACCTCCCCAGCTTCCAAAGCCTGTGGCAATAGAAATCACTGCGCGGCAGTTGAAAACTGCTGTGCGGTGTTTTCTTGCCACCTGCGCGCTAGCGCAGCCGCGCACCTTAGAGGGAACGTAGCACTTGACATTTGCATATGTGGGTCTGATTGTCCCAAAGGTGCTTTTTCAAGAGGCACTTTCTGGTTTTTCTTTGAAGACATTTTGCTTCTCTTCCAGAGCTGAAGAAGCTTCTTGGATTAGAAGCGAAATTTCTTCAAAGAAAAACCAAAAAGTCCAGTTGCCTCTTGAAAAAAGCATCTTTGGGACAACCATGACCTGGATGACTAAGATTGTACATAGACATGTGGGTCTGATGATTACAATAAATTGGAGGAATGATACAGAAATATGTTTTTTATTCTTATTTATTTAATTTGTTGCTTGTATTCCATTTTTAAATAGTGTTGTTAACTCTCTGTGCTTGATATTCTGTTTCTTGCTATGGAATAATTGATAATTTGTACATCAATACCAAGTTGAATTTATTAAAAAATAAAGTTTTGGACTTTATCTGACACCCCCCCCCCCCCCCAAAAAAAAAAAAAATATAACACAGCTTTCTTCCTTACTTTTTTCAGATCACCGATAACATTGTTTCGGAGACTCTGAGTGATAAAAGCAAATTTCCCTTTTTTCACCAGATGGTCCCCAAAGAAGGATTCCTGTACCCAGCAATTGTCCAGCTGCTCCTCCATTTCAGATGGAACTTCATTGGCCTCTTTGCTTCAGGCACAGAGAAGGGAGAGAATTTCATGAGGACTTTCACTCCTATGCTTGTCAGGAATGGAATTTGTGTGGTTATATCACAACTTTTCTCAAGAATTGGATACACAGCGCCCTTTAGGGAGGCCCTCTCTAGGTGGAAACAAGTCAATGTCTATGTTCACTTCATGGATCATGTTCCTGTTACGGACAGAATTGTTCCTTTCCATTTAACACTTATGCGCCTCCCAGGACCCATTGAAGGGAAAGTCTGGATCAGTACAGCTTTGGGAGGATTCCAGTTTAAAAAGCACAAGCACAGACTTGTTAAATACATGCATAGTTTTTGGACCTTTGCTTTTCTGCCAAAAGAAAGGCCAAAAGATTCTGCCTTTGAACCCAATTTCTTTGTGGAAGATCCATTTCAAGATCCTTATTTCCGCTGTTCTCTTTCAAAGAACGTCTTTTCTGTCAAAGGCCGCAGAAGATGCACCCAGAAAGCCCCAATGGAGACCCAGTGGGAAAGGAACACTGTCCGGATCAAAAATCACTCCCATTTGTACAGTTTTATTCAGACTCTGGCCCAGGCCATGAACGCTGCCTATTCCTCCAGATCGAGGAGGAGGAGAAAGAAGGAGGGCGAAAAGATCTTGGGGGCTCCAAGGCTGCAGCTGTGGCAGGTATGGGCTCCTGATATTGTGGAATATGAAGTATTGTTTCTAAAATAAAGTTTCATTATAGCTTCTGCATAATAAATAGAGAAAATAAGGAACTGGGAAGTTAAGGAACTTTTTGAACAGCTCGTGAAAACAGTCTTGTTCTTACAGTCAACAAAGTGATTCAGAAAAGTCTAGAAAGAAAAGGGGGCAGTGCTTTCTGAGCAATAGCTTAACTGGCACATTTCAAAATATAACCGATTTACCCAAAAGAGAGACGGAAAGTTGGTGATGTTAGATACTAGCTTCAGTTATAATGGTTTCCACCAAGGTCCTCTGTTCCAGCGGGAACAGAGGTTTAATCTCATTAGTCGAATGGTCTGACAGCTCCCTATAAAAGGGCTGCTGTCAGACTCAACCTTTCCTGGATTGTTCTTACTTGTTGTGTTATAATAAAGAGCTGTTGTTGCCTTTAGCCTGAGTGTGCCTTTCCATAACCCGATCTAACACTGGCGACGAGGGTGGGATTGGAAGGCAACTAGGTGAACCAAAAAGAGTGTAGCAATCCAGCAAGTATATCCAGCCTGTAGCTCAGCACGGCTTCGAGCAACCATTTTTGAGTAGCAAACTCAAAATGCCCTCAGAAAACAAAATGGCCATTCATGCCCCACTCACTCCATATGACCCAGTCACTGAGCACTGGGACTCGTATATGCTGAGGTTCGACTGCTTCCAACGACCTCATGTACCTTTCTGAAGGCCGCAAGAAGAACGTGTTCCTCGGTTATTGTGGACAGGAAGTGTTCGAAACTGCCAAAGACCTCTCTGAACCAACGCCGCTACAATTGGTTGCTTGGTCCATGCTCCAGCAGACGATGAGGACCCACTACGCTCCCAAGCCGTCTAAGCACGTCCGCTGGCATGAATTTAATATTCGCAACCAGAAGGAAGGCAAATCGATCAATGAGTACGTTGCGGCGCTACGAAAGGCCACAGTGTACTGCGAGTTCCGAGACCTAGACGAACATATTCTTGACCGCATCATTTGCGGTTTGCGGGACATTAATTTACAGAGGAGGTTACTTGCCAAATCTGACCTCACTCTACAAATTGCCTTGGACGAAGGCAGGGCATCAGAATTGGCCATTAAGTCTACAGAAACCCTGCAGCGCCAAAGCACTCCGCAAGACGCGTGGAATAGCGCACACGCACATCACAAGACTGAAGAGGCCGAGAGCTCAGAAGATGAAGTAGATGACAGCTGCCGCATGCGCAGTAGCCGCACCAAGCCGGCACGCAAATTCAAACCACGTCTACCGCCTTGCTCTAACTCTGGAGGAGACCATGCCAGATTGTTTTGCAATTTCCATGATGCTATCTGCCAGTGCTGCGAACGAAAGGGGCACCTCACCAAGGTTTGCAAAAGCAAGCACCCCACGATGACCTGGCAGCCAAGAAGCCGACCTAACCACTAGCAGAGGCCCCACCAAGGGGCATGGCAGCCACCACCACGGCGCTCAGAGGGCGATACCAGAGTCACCCACCACACCTCAATCGGCCAACTCCGCAATAGGCAACCAAAAAACCTGAAGGTCACAGTCCTCATCGAGGGCTCTCCATGTGAGATGGAGATCAACGTGGGGTCATCATTGACCATCATGCCATGGTCTACACTAAAGCAGGCTATCCCTAGCTTGAAGAAGCAGCATCTATGCACCCCTGACATCCGCCTTCGCGATTACCAGGGGAACCGAGTCCCCATCGTGAGCCAGGGCACCTGCCTGGTGAGCTTCAATGACTTCAGCGGTCAGCTCCCAGTGACAGTGGTCAGCGGTGACCTGCAGAGCATCCTGGGGCTTGACTGGTTCAAAGCCCTGGGCCTAGAAGTGACCAGTATCAATGAGAGCGCCAACGAGCTACTCGCAGACCCTACCCCCGAGACACCAGTCCTTCTTATTGACTGCTTTAGAGACTGGTCCCATCTAGCTTAGTGACGTTACCCGCCACTCTGCAAGATACTCCATGATCAAACAGGTTTTGAACTGGGTGTGGAGGGGGTGGCCCAAGGGGCCTGTTGGGTCTGATTTCAAAATGTACTATTATAAGAGAGAGGAGTTGCCTGTTGTTAATGGCTGTGTGCTGTGGGAGGACCGGGTTGTTGTTCCACCCAAACCGTGCATTGCAGTATTAGAGGCTTTACACGTAGGGCATCCTGGAATTGTCATGATGAAGTCTTTGGCTAGGAGTTACGTGTGGTGGCCTAACATGGACAGGGAGATTGAAGAATGGGTGGCTACCTGCACACCATGCCAGGAGTCCAGACCAGCTCCCTCAGAGGCGCCCGCTAAGGAGTGGGAGCGACCTCAAGCACCGTGGTCTAGGGTGCACATTGATTTTGCTGGCCCAGTTCATGGCCAGACATTCCTCGTAGTTGTGGACGCCTACTTGAAATGGCTAGAGGTAGTCCTGATGACCTCCACTATGGCAGAAGCGGTCATCAAGGTGCTACGGAGACTTTTCTCCACACACGGCCTGCCCGACATCCTGGTCTCTGACAATGAGCCCCAATTCACGGCCATGCAATTCGAGACCTTCTTAGCAGCACAGGGAATCAGACATGCCCTGGTCGCACCATTCCATCCGGCCTCCAATGGTCAGGCGGAGAGAATGGTGAGATCTGCAAAAGAGGTCCTATCTAGGATGGGCCCAGGAGATTGGCAAACACGGTTTGACCACTATTTGCTAATTCAACACATCACGCCAAGTGCCACTACAGGGAGAAGCCCCTCCAAGCTTCTCATGGATCGCCAGTTAAGGTCCCACTTAGACCGGCTACATCCAAACTATTCTGCCGCATCACCCCCTGACTCCACAAGCAAAATTCGGAACTTTAGCGTAGGGGATTCAGTTTGCACCCACAAATACGCCGGGGGAACTGTGGATTCCTGCCACAGTGATAGGTATCACCGGGCCTCGCTCTTATCTCGTAGAGCTTGAGGACGGTCAGAATTGGAGAAGGCACGTTGACCAACTCCATGGCCGCCTCTCCAACTCCACTCTTAGGCAGCCAGAGGTAACTCCTGCTCAAGTTAGCCAAAGCCCTACCCAAAAGGAGCACGAAGTCACTCCTTCCACAGCCAACTCAAACCTGAAGTCACCAGGACAGTTAGCTACTTGTGTTGCAGGCCTGCAGTGAGCTCTGAGCGAACCGGCTCTAGAAGCTCCAGCCGCGGCCTGTGAAAGGTTCCAGGAGCTTCCACCAAGCGGAGCTGCAGAGCAAACATGTCCGTCTGACCTGTCCGAAGAACACCCTCCGGCTGAACTGTGCAGGTCTGGTAGAGCTACCAAAAAGCCCGCCTACCTGCGTGACTATGTTACCAGTAGGATTATCCCATCTAAGAGGGGAGGGGTGTTAGATACTAGCTTCAGTTATAATGGTTTCCACCAAGGTCAGACATTCATGGCTTAATCTCATTGGTCGAAGGGTCTGACAGCTCCCTATAAAAGGGTGTCTGTCGGACTCAACCTTCGCTGGATTGTTCTTACTTGTTGTGTTATAATAAAGAGCTGTTGCTGCCCTTAGCCTTGTGTGCCTTTCCATTACCCGATCTAACAGGTGATGAATAACTATATCAGGCCATGGAGACAGAGGGTTGCTGGGGGAAATAAGGCCATATTGCTGAACAGGCGCTCCGAATAGGTTGAGAGCTTGGTAGTACCCAGCCAATGGGGACACAGGACAGTGTTGAGTGACTGGAGGAAGGGCATGAAACTTCTTGCATGCTTTGATCCGGGTCCACCTGGTGTATCTGCAGATGCATTTGAAGAGAAATAATAGTAGAATTAGCAGAAGCTTGTTAGACATAATACCGGTAGTAGAATATACTATACTGGAATAATAAAATCTGTAGAAGCTTGTTATTCTGTTCTGTAAACCTTTGCTTCAGCTAAACCTTTGTTTCCTGTAACACATGCATGCTGTATTAGGTATCTGCCAAACACTTGCTCCTGCCATCAGTCTGAACCCCATACATCATCCTCAGGTCTCACCCAGCAGACACATATGGGGGCACCTTGTTACAATTCACACCCCAGTTCTAATTTACACCTTTGGTCTGCGTTGCTAATCACTCCCCCCGTCCGTCCGTCCCCGTTCCCTGCTGCAC
Organism: Natrix helvetica; assembly: GCF_964273705.1. Classification (NCBI taxonomy): domain Eukaryota; kingdom Metazoa; phylum Chordata; class Lepidosauria; order Squamata; family Natricidae; genus Natrix; species Natrix helvetica. Next base: position 131,886,172 of record NC_138551.1, read on the forward strand.
AACCCATGCAGGGCTACAAGGAAGGCATGGGCCCGGGGGAGGGGGGGCGTATTGGGTACTAAGCTGATGTCTCTAAAGGAATAAAAGGAGGCCATACCTTCTCTAAGGTGTGGCCTTCCTTACATGTCTCTTTTGTACATGTTTGGACCCAGCTCTTTGCTTTGATCAAATTAAACGCTGATTCTTTCTCAAGCCTCCGCTTAAGTTCTTCTCTTGGCTCCTTGCTGACTTAAGCACATCGCCAAAACTTACACGTTAATGAACTTTTGCTACTTTTTGGTACCAGATTGCCTTCCTTGCTTTATTTCCTATTTCTAACAATATGGAGTTCCTTTGCGGAAGGAACCCAGAGGAGAAGGAGGGGAACCTTCTCAACCACATTGTCCTTCAGAAGGTCAACAGTTGGGCCAATCTAATTGCTTGAGACATAATCTTCTAAGCACCAGGCACCACAAGAGATAAGTTTTGGCTTTAAACACTGCTAATTTTAAAAGGAAGTTTGCATTTTTAAATACATTCATGTCTTTATGGGTTTGTGATTAGCAGAGTAGAATTATATACTAGTAGCTTTGAAGGAAACACTGAAGTCATCCAGCCCAACCCTCCTCTCTGCAGGAATCCCAGTCAAAGCTTCTCTGACTGATGGCTGCTCAGTCTTTGCATCCCTAGTGAAGGGGAGGCTGAACTTCTCTGCTTTGAGGGTTCAGCTCTGAAACTGCTCCTCTTTCCAGGGTGTTTTTCCTCTCCTTCAGCCAGAATCTCCTCCCGTCTGACTGAGCTCATTTCCCCCATTTCCCTCCCTCTGGAACAACGTTGAGAAGATCTGGAGCTTCTGGGCAACTTCTTCCAGGTATCGGAAGAGGCAGGAGGGGATTTACCACCACAACTGAGCTCAGCATTTCTGTTGCTAAGCAAGACAGCCATTAAGTGGGTTTTGCTCTATTTTATGACCTTTCTTGCCTTTTCCTGTTACGTGAATCATCGCAATTGTTAAGTCAGAAACATGGTTGTTAAGTGAATCTGGCTTCCCTATTGATTTTGTTGTTGTAACCTTCATAAGTGGATGCCAAAAATTCTGATTTTGATCCCCTGGAGACCCTGGAGATGCTGCCATGATTGTGGAGGAAACTATCATAGGTCACTTTTTTCAGTGCCCTTGTAACTTTATGCAGTCACTAAATTAATGGTTTCTCGTGATCAACTTGATGTTTTCTAGGCGTTTATTTATGAATCTTTTTTTCTATGATTCGTTTTATTTGTCACCTGCTCTAGAGTGTCCCCTATAACTTGCCAATTGCATGAATTATATTTTGTTAATATATATATTTGCCAATATATGGCTGAGAAATTTTGCTGACTGTTTTTTAATTTATGAAGATAGCAGTAAAATCTATTTTTTTCTAAATAAGCATATTTTGATGTTAGACATCTGTAGAAGGAAGATACAAGCATATAAAAGCTAAATGGGATTTTTTTTAAAAAAAGCTTTCAGATTTTAAAATTCCTGGATGTTTTCCTCCTAGTTCCATCCTTTCCTGCAGAAGAATGAGTTTTGCAATATTTCTGATAGGAAACTGTACTTGGATCAAAATGGAGATGTAGCAGCAGATCTGATAATCCTGAGTCAGTTGATTCTCCCCAAGGAGGATTCCATCGGACACTATATGGGGACTTGGGAAAGACAGAGACTTACTATCCACCAAGGAGTTCTTTCGCGGCTAAAGTTGCTTAACAAGGTGGGAGAAATTTTGGTGTTTTCCCCTTTTCCCCCCAAAAGATTTAGGATCCATTTCATGTGGACCAAGCCTGTTAATCTATTAAATCTGTTAGAGTGCAGCAAGTGGGAAATGAAATATCAGCAGAGAGCCAGAACATGCAAAGACGAAGTCAGGAAAGCAGAGTCTCAGAACGAACAAAGACTTGCAACAAAAGATAATTTTTTTTAAAGTTCCTTTCGAGATATTAATAACAAGGAAAAAAAAAATCAGGGAAACAGTTGGTCCACTTAAGAGAGAAGACGGCAAGGAAGTAAAAGGCAGCAGAGAGAAAGCAGAGCTGCTTAACTCATTCTTTGCATCGGTCTTCATGCAAAAAGAAATTATAGCCCCATCTATCAAAAAAAGCTACTGTAAATGACAAACTCAAAATTAAAATTAAAAAAGCAAGAAAATGGTAAGAGAGCACCTTTCTGACCTTGATGAATATAAATCACTGGGACTTGACAGATTACATCCCAGAGCTGTCAGTTGTCATCTCAGAGCCATTGTACCATATCTTTCAAAAATCCTGGAGCACCGGAGAAGTACTGGAGGTTTCATCTCCAGACAGGCAAAATCAAAGGTATAAGTACAAATTAGATGAGACTTGGCTCAAAAACGAACAAAAACTGTGAGCGGGGCCTTGGAGTCCTAGTGGACGATCAGTTAAACATGAGCCAGCAGTGTGCAGTGTCCATTCCATTCCATTCCCCCATGTCTATCTGTCTCGTTCTCTGCCTCTCTCTATCCCTGCCACTATTTGTCTGTCTGTCTGTCTTTCTGTCTGTCTGTCTGTCTGTCGTATGTATGTAGGTATGCATGTATGTATGTATGTACCCGGAGGTGGTATTCAGCAGGCTCTGACCAGTTCTGGAGAACCGGTAGCAGAAATTTTGAGTAGTTCAGAGAACCGGCAGATACCACCTCTGGCTGGCCCCACCCCTATTTGCTGCCTCCCGAGTCCCAGTTGACCACCTGGGTCTTATTTTGTTGCTCTGCAGAGGAGTATGAAGCTGGAAATCAGGTTGGTGGGGTGGGGAGGAAATGGAGACTTTCCAGTATCTTTCCCCTACCACACCCACCACGCCACACCCACCAAGCCATGCCATGCCCACTAAGCCAGACCTATAGAGCCGGCGGTAAAAAATTTTTTATCCCACCTCTGTTTGTATCTCTCTATTTTTATTCTATTCCATTTCTATTACTTACCAGGCCCAATGGCCTTTGCTGAAAATTCAACATGGGGAGTAAAACCTTATAATTTCATTCATTGTATAGACTACCTGGGAGGTTTTAATACCATTGAATAAGGTGCTCTTTAATATTGGAGACTTTTTTTAGATGATTCATCCTAGGATGAGAAGCCCTCAAGTGCTGGAGATTGTGTTGTTAATAGCCTCAGGTTGGCTTCTTCCTTGTCTTCAAAGAGCAAAGCAGAAGGGAATTCTGTTGAACAGACCCTGAATTCAGGTGTGGACTGAATGCAGTGGTGTATTAACCATTAAGCAGACTAAGCACGTGCTTAAGGGCACTAGGCCCAAAGGGGGCACCACAAAGTTGAGAAAGACTTCATTTGTACAGTATGTGCACAGGACAGGGGCACCAAGATTGGTCAGTGCTTAGGGCACTAGTGAGCCTTAATCCACCACTGACTAAATGAGATTGGATCATGGCTGGATGGAGCTCCTGGTGGTCCCATTGGTAGAGAAGCTTCCTCTTGTCCTCCTTAAGGAAAGGCCATTGGGAAATGCTTCCCTGAAAGGGCATGTCCAGGGTCTGTGATAGTTTTCAGTGGTCCAGCCCTGGTCAAAATTAGCCATATCTGTCTTTCACCCAACTGGGGGGAGCAATTGGCCTTCTGCCCCTAGGAAGGAGGTCCAAGACTTTCAGTTCCCATAAAATAACAGTGACCAGTGTGATAATCCCTTGACCCAGAAACACTGAAACACAACTTTGATTCAAGGAAAAGACCTTCCTGATATCAGAAGTAAGGAGAGAGATTGTGACAGGAAACACTACTTAGATTTGGCCTTTGGCTCTTAAGAGGGCTCTTCATCTGAAAATCCCTTCAACGGCCTTGTTTATCTTGAATGTTAGCCACCTTTAGTCCAGTGGCGTAGCGTGGGTTGTCAGCACCCGGGGCAAGGCAAGTAATTTGCGCCCCCTAACCCCAACTGTCATATGAGAGCAGCCTGGATAGTTGTAATTAGAGGGAGATTAACTCTGCCCTCCAAAAATGATAGATATGGTATTTCAGAAGCAGGTGTACTACTGTCTCAATTTCAAAGTCTGAGCAGAGATACCAATGGTCTTCATAAGGAATACTATTGTATCTTTCTATCAGCTCCACCCAGTTAAGAGCATCCAAATGTGACAATATATGTGAAACAAAACCAATAAATGAGACAGCTACTGGGGGGATTGTAAAATGGGACTCTGTTAACATTGTAACAGAGGTGAAAAATGATTTATTTTTTGTAAAACAACACCTAAAATTCTGTTTTACTTCTTTCCAGGTTTCAACCAAGCGTAGCATGACTTGGGAGGGGGGGGGGAGAGTCTACTACAGTGAACCACGTCATCCATTATTTGTTTCTTCCAACAAGACTTGGTATCTGTCAGGACTTGTTGGGATAGTAATTCATCTCCCAAAAATTTGTTTTAAGCTAATAATTCAATTAGCTCAGACAAGAGAAAGGCAGAGATTGGATAAACTCTACAGTGTTAATGAGCCAGAAGTCAGCAAAATACTGGCTTTGGCAAATAAGTCTCTTCGCGTACTTGCTCCAAACAGAAGCAGTTTCAAGCAATGCTAGTGTACTTTCCTCCAGCCATCTACTAAGAGATAATATCTCAATCCAAAATGAATAAAGTATACATTTGTAAGGGAGGTGGGGGGAGATGAGTAGCAGCCTCTGCTAAGTGGCCTGAAAACTTAACTCTCCCTTGAAAATGGCTTTAGAAGTAAAGGTTTCCCCAAACACAGTTCAGCCGGTTTACACCTACAGATCAATTTAATACTCTAGAAAATCTAATCACGAATGTCATCTCCTTTTAATACCTTTAGTAAAGGGACTGAGAATTTTGTAAGAGGTCTAAGGAACAAAGGGAAGTTTTCTCCTCCTCTGCCTCCCCCACACCCTATTTTTGACAAAACACAAACTATTTTGGATTTGTTAGCAATTCTCCACAAGATGCAATGTGCATTTTTTTAATCAGTGCAACGCTTCCAAAACTGCATGGAGCTAAGAAATCAAATTCCCATAGACTTCAGCTGGGTTCGTTCCTGGATAAACGAATCTAGGCTTGCAAAATCTGGCATCATACCCATCGGAAAAAGAACCCATCTCTCTGCTAGCCTCAGCCTCATAAGGCTGGGTTCAATACCGAAACCGGTCTGCGTAACCCTAAGGCCTACGCTTTGCCTTAAAACCAGGATGAGGAACAAGAACCAAGTTCGGGGCTGGGACGCATTCCCACAAAGAGACTCCGCTTCCAGCAAGACAGTCGTGGATACCGCCTCCAGCAAATCTGGGGAGGATACCCTTTCGCGTGCTTTCTTAACTACTTTATTTACTAGCTACTTACTACTTAAAAATAATTCTTATTAATCGGCTGCCAGTTCTCGTTTGCTTGCAAAACCAAAACCAACCCCAGCCCGGCACTCTTTCTCGCTTTACAAACTACCGTCCCAGCCGGTAGACCTTTCTGAAAAGTGCTTGGAAGAAGGAAGAGAGAGGAGAAGAAAGTCAAGGAGAGCCGCTTTCCACCTCTTTCCAGCCCGAAAGAAAAGGAGCCCACAGACCCTTCCCGCCGGCCACCACGTGAGCCAGAAAAGACAGGCCACCGTCTCAGACAACGGCAAGCGAGGAGAATGACTACCTACCGCCCGAAGAGCGGCGAAGGGCGCCAGCGGGGACGAGTCACGGAAGCTCAGCAAGAGCGCACGCGTCACGGGATGCCCGGGACTCGCGCGCTGGGTCGGCCCGGAGTGGCGTTTGGGGAGGGGCAACTTCCACCCAGCGGGAACTTGGGCTGGGTGACCTAAGCCAGCATTGCAGTGAGAGAGAGTGAGTGAGCCAGGCAGGGGCAGAGAGCTGCGAGTGCGAGCGCGCCCCCCCCAGATGTTGCGCCCGGTGCGCCCGGCCCCCCCTGCACCCCCCACGCTACGCCACTGCTTCAGTCTCTCTGGGCAGTGGTGGGATTGAAATAATTCAACAACTGGTTCTCTGCCCTAATGATTTCTTCCAACAACCAGTTCACCAAACTGCTCAGAAAGTTAATAACCGGATCTCCCAAAGTAGTACGAACCGGCTGAATCCCACCAATGCCTCTGGGTGAAAAAGAGTCTCCCAATTTAACCAATATGAAATGTGGGTCTGTCTTTCCATGCCAGTTGGAGTCTCCCTATTGCAGTTCTTCAACACAAAGGACTTTCTCTTGGATAACTGGATGGGCCTTAGACATATCTCCTTCTGACCCAGGACTCACACTCATCTCCCATCTGTTGCAGCCAAAGATCTGTGACTTAATCTTTTTCAGGGAGACGTTCTCATGATCTCCCCTCAGTCTCACTACAGTTGCAGAAACTATGCAGAAACCTCTAGTCTTAATAAAGGAGAATATTGGTAGCTCAGGGTTGACATGGGGGCTCCTTGGTGCTCTCTGAGCTTCCTTGTTTTCATGCAGACGTTTCATTACCCAACTAGGTAATATCATCAGCTATAATTTATGAGGATGTTTTCCTTTATCTCTTACCTGGGAGACTGTTTTGAACTCGTGTCAAAGGGGAGCAGCTTTGCAAGGCTTTCTCTAGTCCAGAAGAAACCTTTTCAGAAGCTTCCTTTTAAATCACATTTTATTCTACTTAAATAAGTCTAATAAAATAACAATTTAATAAATCTTTAACAATAAATGTATTCAAAAATCTAATATGGGTTCATCCTAACCATGGATAAATGAAGAGTGGAGGAATGCATTTTAATACAGCCATGAGGAGGAACTGGTTGTTTGTCACTTAATGCTTAAACCTTTACTCAATTCCATCCCTCCAGACTTTATTAAGTAGAAAAGTCCTTTATTATTGCAATGTTAAATGCCAGAAGCAAAAAGGGGGAACGAAAGAAAGAAACTGCCAGAGTCGCATCTCCTACACCTGTTTGGAAGGAATCAGAGATTTCATATTTACCTACGCGAAGCTCAGAATCTACTTGTCTAATATCCACGCCTACCCCCATTTTCCATAGACAGAGAGTCCTAATATCTTTCCTTTGGCATTCCTTTTCTTCTGCTTAGCCTCTGCCTGAGTCCAAATGTGTGGAAAGTTGTCAGCCTGGATTTGTCAAGAGGGCTCGAGAAGGAGAGCCATTTTGCTGCTACGATTGCGTTCCTTGTCCGGAGGGGACCTTCTCCACTCAGAAAGGTGGGTGATACCAGAGGGGTCTCTACGGCCTTCAGACTCCTACCCTTGGCCTCCTTCTCCTCCAGGCTCCCTCATTTACCTCCAGTTTTCCTCCTCTGTTGGCCCTCCCCCAGGCATTCAGCCTGGCCAATGGGCCTCCGCCCCTCTGCGTGGAAGCGGGAGCCTGGAGGAGAAGGAGGCACAGCCAAGGGTAGGAGCCCGAAGGTCCCATTCCACACCAGAGGAAAGGAAGGCCTGGTGGAAATGGATTTATCCAGAGCATTTTTATGAAAGTGGAAATTAAAACATTGCATTGAAGCTCAGTTCTTTTTTTGTGTTTATTCAAAATGTACTAGAAATCATCCAATATTGTATACCTTAGCTATAAAGGTATTAGAAAATTATACTATCTTTTTCCCCCTGTGGAATGGTTAAGCAACAAAATGTCCTTGGAATTAGGCATTTCCCCAAAAAGGTATTTCTTGAAATGTAAAAGAAAAACCAGAATATTAAAGAAAAAATGCTTTTTGACTTTCTCAGATACAGGAAAATGCACCAAGTGTCCGGATGATAAATATCCAAATGAGGAGAGGGTCCAATTTATCCCCAAAATTATAACCTTCCTGTCTTATGAAGAACTTCTGGGCATCATCCTGGTCTCTTTTGCTGTATTTTTGTTCGTAAAGTCAGGCCTTGTTTTATTCATTTTCATTAAATACAGGGAAACACCCCTTGTCAAAGCTAACAATCGGGACCTCTCCTACATCCTCCTGGTCTCCCTCCTGCTTTGCTTCTTGTCTCCTCTTCTTTTCATTGGTCAACCAAGGAAAGTCACCTGCCTTCTTCGACAGATGGTTTTCAGCATCATCTTCTCAGTTGCCGTTTCTTCTCTCTTGGCCAAAACTATCACGGTGGTGCTGGCTTTCCTGGCCACAAAACCAGGAAATCGAGTGAAGAGATGGTTGGGGAAGAGTTTGGCCAACTCCATCATCCTTTCTTCTTCTGCTCTCCAAATAATCATCTGCTCCATCTGGCTGGGAGTTTCTCCCCCCTTCCCTGACTCTGACCTCCGCTCCCAGCCTGGAGAGATCATCTTGCAATGCAACGAAGGGGCTGTTGTCATGTTCTACGTCACCCTCAGCTACATGGGCTTCCTGGCTGCCATCTGCTTCACGGTGGCTTTCCTGGCCAGGAATCTGCCTGGGGCCTTCAACGAAGCCAAGCTGATCACCTTCAGCATGCTGGTCTTCTGCAGTGTCTGGGTGACTTTTGTGCCCACCTACCTGAGCACCAAAGGGAAATACATGGTGGCTGTTCAGGTCTTCTCCATCCTGGCCTCCAGTGCTGGTCTGCTGGGCTGCATCTTCATCCCCAAGTGCTACATTATCCTTCTGAGGCCAGACCTGAACACAAAGGAGCAGCTTACGGCCAGAACAAATGTAAAAGCATGAGATATAATACCATTATGATATTGGAAGAATTATTACATTTTCTTTTATTTGAAAGGAGATATTCTTTCCATTTAGATAGTATGCAGGAGTCAAAGAAAATCATATCTACTTGTTTCAGAACGGGAAATGGTTGAATGACTGTAATTCTTGTAACTTTTCCCCTTTAATCCCAATAAATCTAGCTAAATACAACTCTGTGAAAGTCATTCAGAGGAATTTAATATTCAGCAACTGCCAATAAACATTAGACCTTTTAAGAAATCCTTTGAGCAATTGTTCCTGCTGACAGCATCTAAAAGTGTCTCTGTGTGAGAAAGTGAGCAGGAAAAGAAGTAAGATGGAAGCCATGGGAGGGAAGACCCAACCATGGTGTATGATTATCTCTATGGGGACCACTGTCCCTCTGTGAGAACAATATCCCTGATGTATTTTCTATATACTTAAGAAAAACCAAACAAGGAGATTATAGGCAACAAAAAGCTTTATTAATCAATAAGAAGAAGTCTTATTGAAAACTCTCATGCGCACGAAAGGATTCTCAGAGAGAATCCTGGGCAATGCAACAGGTGAGACTTAAATACACAAGTTGAAGTCCCATAGGTATCATTAAAGTGTGTTGTAATACACTTACATAAATGTACTTGGCGTGATCGATAGTTGGCAATATTGACAATAATTGGCAATAACTAAGCTGCAGCCCAAAAATAAATTTCCCGTGTTCTTCTCTGGGAAATTTTCTTGTTACCTGCGTGTCAAGAACAAATGACATTTTAAACTTTACCCAAAATTCCTCATTTCCTCCGTTCTCACACTTTAGACAATAACAAGATAATTACCGACTTCCCAAAAACATATCCGTATCAAAAGAGACATCCAAGTTCCCACCTGGGCTATTCCTGGCTGGGTCAGAGTGACCCAGGCTGTCAGCAAAACATGGGATGCTGTTACAAGCAGTATTTTTCCAGCCTGAGCAAGCAAAATAGAGATGTATTTGTTCAAAATGGAATCTGTCAGGTTCATTCTCTTTACACAAATAATTCAGATCTCATCCCAATTCTTACACCCTCCAACCAAAGCAGACAGGCTGGTGGCCTCCAGGTACTCTGCTGGGGAGACAAATATTCATTGCGATTACATGGTTCCTTCTTCATCTGCCAATTAAACACACTGTGCAGGAGCTGTTGATCACAACGGCTGTCCAGGATTTCATTTTGGGGTTGTTGTTTAGGTGTGTACCTCTAAGAAATTCTCACTTTGGTTTTTTTTTTTCTCATCCAGAGAATTAAAAGAAGATTGTGAGGAGACAAATTTCTTGGAGAAATGGGGGCATATTAGCAAGACAGAAATATAGACGGAATGTAGGGAGGAACGTTGATGCCCTCGTTTCTCAGTACATTTCATTCAAACTGCTTTGCCAATGCAGCTGAGATGTTTCTTTTTATTTACACAATAACTCTTTCTTGAGGGTAGCAACAGTACAAGGGTGGGGAGGTAATGTGAGCCGTGCTAATTATGAATATTCATGTTTACATTGTCTATTAAATAAACTATGCACATGTATGATTGTCATTTTCTCCTCCTTTCCTGGAATGTATAAATATGTGTGCATCCTTTTGTCTGTAAGATTTCCTCTCACTATTTTCTGGAGGGAAATTCCTCCAGTGGACACTGAATAAATAATAACTCCACTGAGCCTGGATTATTTGGCTTCTCCTGCATTTGATTCCACAGAAACTGGTGTCAGGAGTGGAATTCACAATCTTCCATCTGCCACCAGGGACAGCAGATGGGGCAGCCCTATAGGGTGAGTGTTGTGAGATTGATCCCATATGACCCTTCCCACTGCCCCATAAAGGCCCCATTGAGGAGCTTCTGTGAGACCACAGTCTGTGTCTGAGAGTCAGTTGTGGCTGGGGAAGCTTGAAGAGGGTTTGTGATCCCTTCCATCCCAATTCTCAGCCACTTTGGCCCTGCTGTGAGCTGAGCGATGGACGGAGGTATCCAGGAACCGAGGGGGGATTGGGCTTTGTGGAGGGAGTGTCACCCTCTGAGGGGAAGAACGGAGACTGACCCGGGGACTCTGTCCAAACTCCCTTTTTCCTATTGTCTGAAGGGAGGAATTCAGCTGATCCTAGGCAGGGAGGGAAGTGGATGATGGAACTCAGGCAGGCTCTGCTTGGGGAAGGAATCTTTCCAAAAGAAACAGAGAGACCGGCTGTGTCCCAGGGCTGGGACGGGCTCTGGGTTCCCCACTGGGGCCTCCACAGGAAGTGAAAAAAGGAGTGAGAGAAAATGGAAAGGATGATTTTTTTAAAAAAAGAATCTTCCTCCCTGGTGAGAAGAGAAATTCCTGGATCTGCACAAGGCTAGGACAGATTCCATGCAAACAGAAGCAGGAAAGTCCATTTTTATTTTTGTTAGATTTTTTCCCACTGTTTTATTATTTTTTCAACTAACTAAAGGAGGTGAACATGTCCAACTCGTCTTCCTCTTCCTCCTCTTTTCCCCACAACAATCACCCTGTGAGGTGGGCTTGTCTGAAAGAGAGCATCTGTCCCGAGGTCAGCAAACAGGCTTTCAGGGCTAAGGCAGGACTTGAACTCAGGATCTCCTGCTTCCTAGCCTGCTGCCTTAACCCTTGTCAATGTTAAGGCAGGGCGGATTTTGGGCAGAGGCCCTGCTGGTCACCACTGGCGCCTTGTCTTCCAGCAGGACCCCAGGTTTCCCCCCTGGGTCCTTCTGGGGTAGAGCAGCCCCATCTGAGAGCATAGGAGAGAAACTCCTGGACGGACATGGACAGACACACACACACACACACACACACACACACATATAAATACACCAGCCACAGCCCCTCCCTCTTGCCAGGGTTCAGCTGAAACTCACTGCCTGTAGGGGGCAGCATAGAGTCTGGCCCTGAAGTCCTAGCTGGGCCTTGGGAATTCAAATCAGAGCCTTCTGGTGATTGGTTCAAAGTCCCCAGCTGCCTTTGATGCCTAAGGCGGGACTAGAACTCAGAGTCACTTACTGATTGGCTCACAGTCACTAAGGGGCTCCACCTAATTTTCTTCATAGCAAGATAGGTTGGCCACTGCCTTCCTCTCAACCTATCCCTGGCATTTCCTGGTGGTCTTCCATCCCTGCTTAAATCCAGGCCTGCTTAAGCTTCTCCAAACCATCTTGCTCCTGCATTCTATGGGTTGTCCTCGACTTATGATCAGAATTGGGACCAGAAATGCCATTGCTAAGCTAGGCGGTCATTAAGTGAGTTGTGCTAAATTTTACAATGTTTATTGCTACAGTTGTTGAGTGAATCACTGGGGTTGTTGAGTGAATTTTGCAATCATTAAGCAAATGCCATTTCGCCCCTAATTTTACTTGTAAATCCATATTGATTGCTGTGCACCCAAATTGTTATTATGAGACCATGGAGATGCCTCAATAGTCATAAGTGTGAGGACCCATCATAAATCACTTTTTTAATGACTGTGGAACTTGGCACTGTCACTAAATGAATGGATACAAATCGAGGACTTCCTGTAGGGTACTTGGTAAGACTGTACAAAATTGGATCCATTGTTTCTTCAGGCACCTTCTCTCAATGCCTTTTGAATATTAATAATATTTAATCTTTTATGCATATATTTCCCTCTCGGCTCCCCTTCATCTGGGCGTGGAGAGAAAAACCTGGATTCCCTGCATCTGTAATACCAGATTCAAGATCCAAGGGACAAGATTCCCAATCTGGACTCCACCACCAGGGAAGGGCCAGTAATTTGGAGCTCCTCGACCTCTCCAGGTGACCAAGGGTTCGCCCTTCAGAGGGAGACACTCCGGCTGAGGCAAATTCGGGGCTTAAAGCCCCTTCAGGATTGGCTCATCAAGGAATAAGCCACACTCCCAGGGGAAGGCAGCCGGTTGGTGATTATTCTTCAAATCTCAGGTCCAGGCCATTCAAACCCTTGGTTTGTGACATCAGGCTCCTCCTGAGCTCATTAGCTGGAGCTCGCCATGACAACCTCCAGCATCCTTGGGGAGTCTGGACCACATAATGGAGGCTCTGCTCAACATCCCTGGAAAGTGGCTGGATTGGATGGATGGCACTGGGGGCATCGCAGGGTCTCCCTCGGCTGGGGTCCTCAGGAGGGAGAGACCCCTCCCTTTTAGGCAGAATTACAGGGTGGGCAAGAATAGAAAAGGGGGCTTCAACCAAACACCACAGACATGCTGATACCTGCAATGTCTGCAGCCTCCATACCTTCACCAAACTCCTCATCCAACTTGTCAAAGGTTCCTGTCTGTGGAAAGGGGCTGGGAGAAGCCGGCTGTCACCCCCCCCCCCCCATGTGATCTATGACAAAAATTGGCTTTAGGATGTCCCATTTGGAGAGGCATTGCGACCCCAAAGGTAGAAGCTGACCTGGGGAAATTAAAATTAAAAAGGGATTCCATTGGCCAGATATAGTTATTTCCTAAACAGACTCATCCTGCTGGTTGACTTATTCATATATTTTTATTTTTTATTACTCATTTATCCACCTTTATTATTTCTCCAAATAGCTCAAGGCAGTGAACATATGGAAGACTCCATCATTTTCACAACAACATGCTTGTGGGTTAGGCTGTGGCTGAGAGAGGGGGACTGGCTCAAAGGGACCCACCAGGATTTCCTGCCTTGGATGGGACTGGTAAGTACTTGGAGGGGGGGGGGGGCTCTTTCCTAATCCGAATGGTCCCCCCCTTTCCGTCTCATGAGAAACCCCCTAGCAGTGCCAGAAGTGACCGAATTGACCGATCACAGATTCTGACTCCTTTGGAGAGCCTTGAGAGAAGAGAAGCCTCAAATTGGAGTCAGAATCAAATGGGAAGTCAGGATAGTTTGAAGGGAGATCAGTTGTGATGGATTAAGTCTGAGTTTCTCAAGCTGGGCCACCTGAAGGCATCTGTGGACTTTAGGCAGTTAGCAAAATGTTCCCTGAACTGAGAGAAGAAGTGATTGTGTCTCTCCATTTTCCAAACAGGTCAGCAGCAGGGAAGAAATGGTCCTTTAGGGAATATCCTTGGGCTGTTTTCTCAATGAACAGTGATGGCCTCCATGATCTCCAGATTAACCAGATTCCCTTGACTTTGAGATCCAGGAATCCATGAAAGACAAACAATGAATGAAAGAGCAGCACAGTTGTCTCAAGCAGACAGTGAATCGACTTCAGATCACAACAGAAGACCTGCAGAAAACTCTGCTGGACAACAAAGGAAGCTTGGACCCTGCCAACACGATGACCCACCAGTTGGAGCCAGAGAAAGAATCTTTGGTGAAACACACTGAAGAACTCCGGAAGGAAATGTCTGAGGTTCCTAGCCAAGTGGCTTTCCTCAAACTTGAGAAGGCTGCCTTAGAACTTCTGAGAAGCTCCTCAAAAAGTTCTGGAACCTTCTTAAGAACTCAAGAAGCACCTCTAGAGTCTGCAGCATGAACTGGCTGAGATGGATCAAAGTTCCACTTTGTGGAGAAAAGCCATTGAAGCAGAAAGTCTCCATTCTTCAGAATGTGAGGAGAAATGAGAAGAAGCACCTCAAACATCTGCAGCAGCAGCAGACCTGTGTTTACCAGGACAGAATGGAAGACCTGCAGAAAACTCTGGAGGACAAGAGAGAAGGATTGACCCATGTCAGAATGGCCATCCAAGAATTAGAGCTGCAGGACAGGTGTTTGGAGAAAGACAGGGAAGATCTCCACAGGGAGGTCAGCAGCCAAGTGGCCTTCTTCAGAAATGATGTTGGCACTCCTGAGTGACCAGCACATGGGACAACTTTGCTGACACTCTCTCTCCCCATACCTGGAATGGAGGAATGGTGGCCTTTTACCCATTTGAAAGAGAAAAGAGATTCTTCCCCTCCCTTCCCTTGACTTGCCACCCAGTGTGCCAGGGGAGTCAGGAGAGCCCCACCCTTACCAGCTTAAGCCCCTCCCTTACCCCCACCTTACCAGTCACTGCAGGACTGTCAGTTGAGCTGAACGCTTCGCAGCCACCGAGCATCAGGGCCTGAGAGCACTGAGGAATCCCAGGGCTCTAAGCCAAGAAGGAGGATGGAGGTGATGGCCGTGGCAGTGGTGAGGTGAGGTTGGTAGAGGTGGATCCCCAGGCTCAGCTCCAAGCCTCGGAGTGCCATCTGAGGCTAAGGGGCAGCAGTGAGGAAGGTGAGGGCTCTGCTGTGGGAGGGCAGAGAGTCTGGCCAGAGCCAGATCTTGGAGCCAGAACCGAGCAGCCAAACGAGCCGAGCAGCTGAGATCTGGGCAGTCCACAGGAGAGGAGAAGAGAGTAGAACAGCTAGAAGCCGAACTGGGAGCCGAGGGGTCTGCAGGAGACGCCTCGAGGCAGCAGAGACCCCCGGAGGCCGCAAGGCTGACAGAGCTGGTGGCAGAGGTGGAGGACAGGGCTGGGTTGAGGGTCTCGGGGGCAGCCAGAAACTCCTGCTGCTCCAGAGGCTGCAAGAGAGAAGCAACAGGAGGGGGAAGCCAGGGGCCACCAAGGCCAACTGGAGCTGGTCAGTGGCCGGTGGGTGGTGGGTGGTGAAGTAGCCTTAGGGATGGTAGAACACAGGAGGTAGATTTATAGGGTGGAAGGGACTTTGGAGGTCTTCTAGTCCAACCCTCTGCTCAAGGCAGGAACTTTATACCATCCCAGTTATTTGGTTCTCTTGTCCACTTTCAAAACTTCCAGAGATGGAGCACTCACTACTTTGGGAGGCAACTTATTCCATGGCTTAATTGTTCCTGCTGTCTGAAAACTTCTCCTAGATTGGGTCTTTCTTTAAAAAACTCCCACCCATTTCTTCTTCTCCTTTCTTTTGGGGCTCTGGAGACGAAGTCACCCCCCTCTTCCCTGTGGGAGCCCCTGAAAGTGCCAGAAGATTCTATCATGGCTGCCCAATCCTTCCCATCTTGTCTCGGCTGGACATAGCAAACTCCCTCAACTGTTTATCATACGATTTGGCCTCTAGACCTTAAATCATCTTTGTTCCTCTTCTCTTCACACTGTCCAGAATCTCCTCAAATTTTCTTTTTCCGGGGTGACCAGAACTGGACAAAGTATTCCAAGGATGGTCTGACCAGAGAGACAGAAAGCGGTACCAGCACTTCTCTCCCTCTTGAATCTGCCCCTCTTGTATTGCTGCCTAAGACTGCCTGGGCCTATTTTGTCATCTGCAGCAGAGTTCTGGCTGACCTTTAAGTGCTTTGCCAGGAGATCCTTCCAAAGGTACCACTGCAGAGCCAGGTACCCCCTGTTCTGTTCCTAGGCATTGGGATCTTTTCTCACCAGTGAACTGCATCTTGTTAGATAGTGTTCAATGTTTGTGTCTTCTGGATATTGAGCTAATATTCTCATAATTCCCACAAGCTTGGTGCCATCTGCAACCCTGATGAGTTCCCTTTCTGTCCCCTCACATAGATCATTTGGGAAGATATGGAAGAGTCCGGGGCCCAAGGCAGAAACTTGAGGTCCCCCTCTGAATATTTCACCCCATGTAGATGTAGCTCCATGAAGGACTACTCACTGGGTGCAATTGGTCAGCCACTTTAGGAATTTTGTGCCTATTTGGAATTGAATACCGATTCTATCTCTCTCGTTGTTCTTTCCATGTTTTTTTTCTTTGTGCCTAAAAAGAGATTCAAAGAAGGAATTAAGCATTTCTGCATTCACAGGTTCTGACATTCACATGTGGAATCTTTCTCAGTCTCTCTAGAAACTAGAAAAGATAAATAGAGTTGGAAGGGAGCTTGTAGGTCATCTGGTACATCACCCCTCCCCCCCAGCAGGAGACCCTTCACCATTTCTGACAAATGGCTGTCCAGTCTCTTCTTGAAAGCTTCCAGGGATGAAGCTCCCACACCTTCTGAAGGCAACTTCTGTTCCATTGGTTGATTGGTCTCCCTGGCAGGAAATTTCTCCTTAGTTCTAGGTTGAATCTCTCCTTTTTCTGTTTCCCTCCATTATTCCTTGTCCGGCCTTCAGGTGCCTTGGAGAAATAGCTTGTCCTCTCCCTTTCTGTGACAGCACCTCAAATATTGGAAGACTGCTATCATGTCTCCCCTAGTCCTTCTCTTCACTACACCAGCCATGCCCAGTTCCTGCAACCGTTCATCATATGTTTTAGCCTCCAGTTCCCTAATAGCAATAGCACTTAAACTTATATATAGCTTCATAGTGCTTTTACAGCCCTCTCTAAGTGGTTTACAGAGTCAGCATATTGACCCCAACAGTCTGCTCTTCATTTTACCCACCTTGGAAGGATGGAAGGCTGAGTCAACCTTGAGCCTGGTGGGATTTGAACGGCCAAACTGCAGCTAGCAGTCAGCTGAAGTAGCCTACAGTTCTGCACTCTAACCCCTGTGCCACCTCTGCTCATAATCATTTTGGTTGTTCTTCTTTGCACTCTGTCTAGAGTCTCAACATCTTTTTTTAATAGCGTGGTGACCAAAATTGGATGCAGTACTCTAGGTGTGGTCTTACTATGGCTTTATAGAGTGGTATTAGTACCTCTCTTGATCTTGATAGTATCCATCTGTTAATGCAATTTAGGATTGCACTTGCTTTTTTTGCTACCGCTGCACACTGCTAGCTCATATTTAATTGGTTCTCCACTAAGACTCCAGGATCCCTCTCACGGTTACTGCTATTAAGCCTGATTTCACCCAGTCTGTATGTGTACCTTTGGCTTTTCTTACCCAAGTGTAAGACTTTACTTTTCTCTACTTTGAATTTCATTCTGTTAGATCTCTTTTAGCTTGCTGAAGGTAGAACTCTCTTAAAGACTCCACTGTTAGCCTGCTTGAACAGAGCTTGGACTAGAAGACCTCCAAGGTCCCTTCCAACTCTCTTAGACTGTTACGGTTGGTTAAATTCCCTGTGCTTGATGAAGAATGTTTGGGGGGCTCCCCATAGGCTTAGAGCCAGAGGGGTTCAATGGGATGTTTGCCAGTTTTTTTATGGGCTGAGAGTCGGGTCTAGAGTGGTTTGGATGTGCTTGTCTGACCGGTGAGAGAGGCCATCTATGGGGTGGTATGGGGTGTATGCATGAGGGCAGGGGGGAGGGAGCGAAAGTACAGGTAGATGTTAGGCATGGCCTCCTCCTTCTCTTGCTTCCCCTTAGAGGCTCTGGAGCAGCAGGAGCTTCTGCCTGCCCCCGAGACCCTCCACCCAGCCCTGTCCTCCCATTCTGCCCCCCTGCTCCCTTAGCCTTGCTGCCTTGGGGCTCTCTGCTCCCCCGAGGCCTCTCCTGGGGACCCCTGGGCTCCCCTTCAGCTTCTGGCTGCTCTCCCCTCCCCTCCTCTCCTGCGGGCTGTTGCCCCCCCTCCAACTGCTCAGCCCATTTGGCTGCTCGGTTCCAGCTCCCAGATCTCGCTCTGGTCAGACTCATCTGGCACACGAGGTAGCAAGTCAGTCCCCCACCTCCCTCCCTCCCTCCCTCCTCCAATCGTCCATCCTCTCCTGGATAGACAGTTGGACACAGACTCCCTTGATGCTCTTTCTATGGAGATATTAGAAAGAAACATGTCCTCCAAATAACCGATAGGCATCCTGGCCATTCAGACATTGCTTAGCTCCAGTGGCTGCTTAAGACCGAACAGACTCTGGTTACAGCAAAGGTGGCTCGATTCTCCACAGCAGCACTGCGGATCCATGGGAAAGACGAGATTAAGCCACCATAGCTATTTTACACAACTGATGTAGGAAACCCTTTTGCATTACTACTTCATCTTTTAGTATTTAATGACTTTGGGCCTCACAGGTTAAGGAGTGATAGTATTGTTAGGCCATGTGTAACTGACAGATTGGATGCCCAATTGTGATTTTAATATAGATTTTATCTGTTTATTATTTCATTCTAGAATTTTTAACTGGAGATAACTTGAGTGTTTTTTTTGTCCTGGTCTTTGATGTAATAAACTTGATTTGATTTGATTTGATGCAATTCCATTTACCAAGAAGAAGGGGACCTAAAAAGACATAGGATAGACTTGACTGTTCCCCATGTAGTGAATACTTTCGTCAGATAAAGGAACAATTCATGTGTCTTCAAGGAATTCACCATCACACTGAAGTTACAATTATCACATTTTAAAAAATAGGAGAGAACCAACCATTAATTACTGGACAGGAGCCTTCCACCTGTTGATTCATGGCTGTTAAGACTCCATCAGTTGTGGATAATGAATGAGAACAGCCTGCCCCAATATGGTGCCCTCCAGATGTTAATTCATGCATCCTTGTTGTTATGTATATAGTTTTCCCTCTGGTCCGCTGCACTAGGGGGCGCTGTGCTAAGCGCTGATTGGCTGACTGCTCGGACAGCGGCATATATAAAGGCTGTCAGAGCAGAGCTCAGCTGTTGCCTGTTAGCGAAGCGCGTGTATTGTGAATTGCCGCGTTGGCAACCTGTTAGCAATAAATTGTTAGCATTTTGTTAAGTCCTGGCTCGCCTCCATTTGTCCACCTGTGTTCTCCGCAAGATAGAACATTTGGCGACGAGGATGGGATCCTCTGGAGGAGCCCAGGCAGAGCTGTGAGTCACTAACCACGAGCTGAGTCACCAAGAGCTGAATTCCCTCAGGGGAATCACTCGACGAGAGGTCGAGTGAGTCATTGTCCTCGCAGACTACGTTGGCTGAAAATCTACAGAAAAAGTTACCTCAGAGATGGCATCCATGAATACTTTTGCCGCCTTCAACGCGGCCACAGAGACTTGGGTCTCATATATTTCGCGTTTTGAATGTTTTTTAGAAGCCAACGGCTTCACAGATTTAACTGAGCAGCGAAAAAAGGCTTGTTTTTTAAATTTGTGTAGTACTGAGATGTTTAATTTGGCTGAAACCTTAGTTGCCCCACACTCTGTCCACGACATAACCTGGGACGTGTTAATGACCAAATTAAAGAATCATTACGCCCCATCGCTTTCTCGCACTACACGAAGATTTGCCTTTTACCGTAGGGTCCAGCGAGAAGGAGAATCCATAAATGATTACGTGGCTGCGTTACGAGCCGCAGCTGTACATTGTAGATTTAGAGACCTAGATGAGGTTTTAACAGATCAGATTGTGGGAGGTGTTAGGGACCTCCGCATACAACGCCATCTACTGGCCAAACCCGAACTAGATTTGCAAACAGCCCTTGATGAAGCCAGGGCTGTAGAAATGTCAAATAAGTCCACAAACAAACTCCAGAGATTCTCAAACCCTCTACCTGTTGAAAAGACTACCGAGGTTCACCATGAAGACACTCTCGAGGACGCCGGAGCTGTCGGAAACGATGAAGTACATCGTCTGCGTGGGGAGCAACAAAAAGGGCGCCAGGGTAAGGCTGCATTCCGTGCAAATTGCCCTGGGTGTGGGGGTAAGCATGATAGGGCAGACTGCCGTTTTAAGAACGTTGCCTGTCTCCGTTGCGGGAGAAGGGGCCATTTGGCAAGAGTTTGTAGGGCAGCGGCGCCTTGTGCAAGCGCGTTAGAAGGGAATTCTCCCAGCCCTAACCAAAGTTTCAAGAAGCCCTCTAATTTTAGCAGGAATGCTGGGTCTAGGAAACAAGATTCTTGTTTCACAGTCAATGATGACAGGGATGAGTCTGCTGTAGATCAGATCATCCATGCACCCAGGGGGAAAATATTCCTCAATGTCAGGATAGAGGGTAAACCATGTCAGATGGAGATAGATACTGGCTCAGCCGTGTCTATCATCTCATGGGCAGGAATCAGGAAAATTGTGCCAGGTATTTCACAGGCACGTCTATCCCCGTGCCCATTGAAGCTGAGGGACTTCCAAGGGAATTCCATTCCAGTACTAGGAAAGTTTTACTGTAAGGTATCATTTAAACAGTTTCACAAGAGGCTTCCCCTCATTGTAGTCAAGGGCCCCAGGCCAAGTTTATTAGGGTTGGAATGGTTTGAAGCTTTAGGTCTAGCCATAACTGGTATAGATCAGATTCAGACCACTCCACACCTTGATGCACTGATTAAGGAATTTCCCGAAGTTTTCGGGGAAGGTTTAGGAAAATATACTGGCACACCCATATCTTTCAATTTAGACCCCCAAGTGCCACCACGGCGGCTCAAGCCGTGCAGGGTGCCGTTCGCGTTAAAATCTAAAGTGGACGCTGAAATAGATAAGTTAATACCTCAGGGGGTGTTAGAACCTATTGACCATGCCCGCTGGGAGACTCCCATTGTCATACCAGTGAAGCATGATGGGTCTGTGCGCATATGTGGGGACTTTAAATGCACACTTAATCGCGCATTACAGCAGAGTGCATACCCCTTACCAGTAGTGCAACATTTATTGCACTCACTGGGACAGGGAACAATATTTGCTAAACTCGATCTGGCTCAGGCATATCAGCAGTTGCCTGTGGATGAGGCAACTGCTGAAGCCCAGACTATAGTTACGCATAGAGGCGCTTTTAAATGCCACCGATTGCAGTTTGGGGTCAGCGTAGCGCCAGGGTTATTTCAGAACCTAATGGAAAGGCTTTTGCAAGGGATACCAGGCGTCGTGCCTTATTTTGACGACGTCCTGGTATCAGCCCGTTCGCTGGCGCACCTTATGGCCCGTCTACGAACCGTACTTCAGCGTTTCCGCGGTGCTGGGTTAAAACTAAAAACTACCAAGTGCCAAATCGCAGTTCCACAAGTTGAGTTTTTAGGTTTCTTAATCGATAAGAAAGGAATCCGTCCTACGCCTGCTAAGGTGCAGGCAATCAGCCAAGCCCCCTCACCAACAAACAAAGCCGAACTCCAAGCTTTCTTAGGGCTGCTCAATTTTTACAATATTTTTCTGCCTCATAAAGCGTCTATTGTGGAGCCCCTCCATCGATTGCTAGACCGTTCCGCAAAATGGTTTTGGGGAAAGAAAGAGGCCGCTGCTTTTGCTAATATCAAAAAGTTTTTAACCTCTGAGACTGTTTTGCACCAATACAGTGAATCCCTCCCGGTGACTCTGACTTGTGACGCATCACCCTACGGGGTCGGAGCGGTTTTAAGCCACCGTCTGCAGTCTGGTTTAGAAGTGCCGGTCGCATTTTTCTCCCGCACCTTGTCTTCGCCCGAACGAAACTATAGCCAGCTCGATCGTGAAGCTTTGGCTATAGTAGCTGGGGCGGCCAATGGCCTAGCGGAACGCGCTGTCAGATCTGCTAAAGAAGCGCTGGCTAGGTTCGGTCCACTCAACTGGCAGGAGGACATAGACACTTATCTCTTTTGGCAACATGCCACCCCATGTGCCACAACTAATAAAAGCCCCGCTGAGTTATTAATGGGTCGGCGCATCAGAACAACACTGGACAGGCTTCACCCTGAATATGCCCCAGCAAAACCTCTTGACTCACACTGTCAATTAAAGGGTTTCTCTGTAAACGCTACTGTATATGCCAGGAATTACACCGGCCACCCACTTTGGGTAAAGGGAATCATTAGAAGAATCACGGGTCCCTGTTCGTACATAGTAGAACTAGAGGATGGCCGAATATGGAGACGCCATATAAATCAATTGCGAAATCGGCAAGGGGAGGCAGACACAACTGGGGAACAACCAGGCCAAAATTCCGAAAACACACAAACACCTACTTCCAGGCCTACCACCCCAGAGCCACCTCAAAATAGAGCAAGGAGACCAAGGGACCTACCTTGTCTTCCCTGTGAACTTCCAGCGGTGGCTGAATCAGTTGGGATAAGGCCCGGGCCGTTGGAAGCCGCGGCCACTAACTCTGAAGCAGACGTCACTCTGCGGAGATCAGGGCGGGTCCGTCGCCGCCCAAGGTATTTGCAAGATTACGCATGCGCCTTCTAAGTGTGAAGGAGTGTTATGTATATAGTTTTCCCTCTGGTCCGCTGCACTAGGGGGCGCTGTGCTAAGCGCTGATTGGCTGACTGCTCGGACAGCGGCATATATAAAGGCTGTCAGAGCAGAGCTCAGCTGTTGCCTGTTAGCGAAGCGCGTGTATTGTGAATTGCCGCGTTGGCAACCTGTTAGCAATAAATTGTTAGCATTCTGTTAAGTCCTGGCTCGCCTCCATTTGTCCACCTGTGTTCTCCGCAAGATAGAACACTTGTGGTTCATGCTTGGCAACAAATAAGGCCACCTTCCTCCAAGAAGGGGGACCCAGGTGTGTTTGCCAACACTGGTGTGGCTCCATTTGTAGACCAGAGACCAAACCTTTGATGTTGTGTCTGTTGCTGCTGCAGCCCTGGGAGATCTAGAATAAAAAGGGACCTCAACATTGTGACCAGATCCTTGGACTTTGACTTGGACCGGTAGCTCCCATTCATTGCCCAGGCCCCTCTCCACTTTAAGGGCACCTGTCAGGCCAACCTCCTTCAGCAACCAAGGAAAAAACCACTTAACTCCATTTTGTAGAATTAAGAGTATTTTTACTGGTTATGAAAAGATAGCAGCAAAGTAAAGCAAGGTCTGAAGCAGAAGTGCACGAAATCATACATATAAATATATGTCCAACCCCCTCCCACCCAACAACCCCCATCCCATTGTCCAATCCATAAATCCCTCAGGAGTCATGTGGGTTGCATCTCCAAGAAACATCATCAGGTTGGTATGCAGGACTGTTGGCCTTGACCAACTCTAAACCCCAGGCATCAGCATGCGCAGTAGATGGTGACAACAAAACTCCCTTCTGGCGTCTGCGGGGGGGGGCTCCTCCCCTTGAAAGGGCTCTTGCGGCTGCTGGGGCTCTCCCATCCTGATCAGCTCCACTGTCCGCCCCCAGTGCCCCCACCCCGGGTGAGGCCAGTCTTCTGCAGGTCTCTCCTCTAGATCAGGGAAATCAGCTTCTCTTTCAGACCTGCTCTCACGAAAACACCGTTTCTCCCAAGCCTCCTGAAAGAGTTTCATCGCGTGGGACATCATGAGATCCTCTTCTTCTGCTTCCTGCCAAGCAGCTGCCGGTCTCCGACGTTGGCTTGTTGTAATTCCAGGCAGAATTTTCTCAGGATCATTCTTCTGTCCCCACTCCCAACGACCATCTGGGCAGATGGATCTTTCCTCCAAATTCAGTTCCACCATCCGCTCCATCTCCAAAGGACATGAGGATCCTGCAGCCCCCCCAAGTCGTCCTCCTGGTCGCTGCACGGGTTGGACATTTCTTTGAAGCTTGTTTATATTGCACTCCCCTCGGAAGGTGTTAGCTCAGGGATGAGTGCGAAGGTGAGAACTTGCTTAATGTCAGACCAGCCTCCTTCAGCAACCCAAAAAGAAACCACTCAACTCCATTTTGTAGAATTAAGAGTACTTTTACTGGTTATGAAAAGATAGCAGAAAAGTAAAGCAAGGTCTAAAGCAGAAGTGTGCGAAATCATACATATCAATATATGTCCAACCTCCTCCCCCCAACAGCCCCCATCCCATTGTCCAATCCGTAAATCCCTCAGGTGTCATGTGGGTTGCATCTCCAAGAAACATCATCAGGTTGGTATGCAGGATGGTTGGCCTTGACCAACTCAAAACCCCAGGCATCAGCATGCGCAGTAGATGGTGAGAACAAAACTCCCTTTTCCACTTTCTCTCGTGTACCAATTAATCCCCTCCCAAATACCATGCCCCCCCTCCCTTTTTCAATGGCAGCCGAAAGCGAATAACGATGCAGAGGCTGACAGCACCTCAGTTATCTGGATGCTGATGGAGAGAGCACAGAAATGGCCTCTCTGCCTTTTGATCTCCAACCTTCGAAGGGGAAATTTGTGGGCCTGATTCCTCAAGGAAATCCTGTTGTTTCTGAACAGTTACTTAAAGGTGTCAACTGGGCTTTGGCTGTTATAACTATGGGTGTCCTTTACGGAAACTGCTGCATAAAACTTTATATCTTGCATATATGAAGAATTTCTGAACTCTGTGTGTGTGTGTGTATTTGTGTCTTGTGGCACAATGGTCTTTTTTCTATACTTATCTTTTTCTTCTTCTTTCTACTCCAGCTAAATTCAATAAATTTAAAACTAATAATTAATACATTTCAGTTGCCAGAGAGGACAAACACTGAATTAAACAGTATAGGAATTCCAACATTTAGGATTCTTTGGCTTTATGTCCTCATGGTTTGCGTCCTCATGTTTCATCCAAATCCAGTCTGCAAATCGCACACGAGTGGCTGGCCTCTAGGAGCCTCCTTCTCCGTTCCATCATCCAGCAGGTGCATCAACTACAATTCCAAGAAGGCCCAGGGCTGGGTGGCCCATAGGTCAGAAGTATCCATGATGATGCAATCAACGCTCTGCTGGGAATTCTGGGAGTTGTAGTTGAACCTATCTGAAATGGCCAAGCTGGGGAAAGCCACCCCAGGGACAGATTAAGAGACATCCTGGATTCCGTCCTGGATATCTACTCTGTGTTTGCACCCAGGAGTTCTTTCCCCTCTCCCACTTCAGGTCTCCTTCATCAGTTCCAGGAAAGAGGAAGAATCCCCTGCAATGAGTCATCCTGATTGGCGACCTCCCACTTGTGGGTCTTCTCCTGCCTTTGCTGCTCTGGAGAAGCCACTCAGAAGAAACCTCCAACCCTCCACAAAAGGCCAACAAGGAAGATGGGAGCAATCTAAGATTTGCTTAATGACCACGCTCATTTGCTTAACAACTGTGGCAAGTAGGTTGTAAAATGAGGCAGAACTTACTTAAGAACTGCCTTGCTTAGCAACAGAAATTGTGGTCATACATGGAGGACTACCTTGATTGGCTGATAGTCCATTGGAATTTATCTCCAGAGATGTTCAGGATCTTGTAATAAGAATTTCCCCTTCTGCTAGCTTCTGAGGAGCCTGGAGCTGAGTTCTTGGTAGGGCTTATTTCTGGGGCTGGAAGCAGCCTGAGATGACTGAGGGCAACCCAGCAGGTCAGACCTTCAAGGGTTGCACTGCTGGGCTTCTCACCTTGAAGAGAGGGAGACCCTCTTTCTTTCCTCTGATGGAGTTTGAGACACACCCGATCTCCTGTTTGCAACTATTCACCTGGTACAGCCACAAGGAGCCCAATCTCCTCAGGATGCAGTCTGACTCTCCTGTGGGGTTTCTCCACCCACATCTTCTGGACTCCAGTCTCAACCTGGACAATGGGGAAAAGAACCGGATGTTTCTACTGTCCTTATCACCCAAAAAACAGGATGGAGACAGGATGGTGGATCTCATAGAAAAGCTTCTTTAACAGGGCAGGAGCAACTATGGGAAAGGTGAACTAAGCAAGTCTCCTTGGATGAGAACATCTAAGCAAGAGGACCTGGAGGCCCCCACATTCTCTGGCTTGGTGGGATGGCCAATGGTTCTCATGGAGATTATCAAATAACATGGTAGTTGGAGCTTGGCTCCCATAGAATCCATCTTACCACTTTTCCTATTCATTCTCTCACACATACACTTTTAGTGCTGTCCATAGGAATCTTTTTTTAAAAAACGATTTTTAAAAGGTGTCAAATTCATTGGCTGTTGGTGAACAACAAATTCCTCTGAATGACTTTAGCAGAGTTCTCTTTAGCAAGATTTATTGAGGTGAAAAGGAAGGCAGTTATAAGAATTAAAATCCTTCAACAATTTCCCATTTGGAAACATCTAGATATGTTCTTTGATTCCTGCATACTATCTAAGTGGAAATAATTCAGGTATTCATTCAAATAAATGGACATTATACAATTCTTAAATATCATGGTGTTTTTTCTCATGTTTTTACATTTGTTCTGGCTGTGAGATGCTCCTTTGTGTTCAGGTCTGGCCTCAGAAGGATAATGTAGCACTTGGGGATGAAGATGCAGCCCAGCAGACCAGCACTGGAGGCCAGGATGGAGAAGACCTGAACAGCCACCATGTATTTCCCTTTGGTGCTCAGGTAGGTGGGCACAAAAGTCACCCAGACGCTGCAGAAGACCAGCATGCTGAAGGTGATCAGCTTGGCTTCGTTGAAGGCCCCAGGCAGATTCCTGGCCAGGAAAGCCACCGTGAAGCAGATGGCAGCCAGGAAGCCCATGTAGCTGAGGGTGACGTAGAACATGACAACAGCCCCTTCGTTGCATTGCAGGATGATCTCTCCAGGCTGGGAGTGGAGGTCAGAGTCAGGGAAGGGGGGAGAAACTCCCAGCCAAATGGAGCAGATGATAATTTGGAGAGCAGAAGAAGAAAGGATGATGGAGTTGGCCAAGCTTTTCCCCAGCCATCTCTTCACTCGGTTTCCTGGTTTTGTGGCCAGGAAAGCCAGCACCACCGTGATGGTTTTGGCCAAGAGAGAAGAAATGGCAACTGAGAAGATGATGCTGAAGACTGTTTGTCGGAGAAGGCAGGTGGCTTTCCTTGGTTGACCAATGAAGAGAGTAGAAGACAAGAAGCAAAGCAGGAGGGAGACCAGGAGGATGTAGGAGAGATCCCGGTTGTTGGCTTTGACAATGGGAGTTTCTCGGTATTTAATGTAGACAATTAAAACAAGGCCTGTAGTTAGGAACAAGAGCAGGGCAAAAGAGACCAGGATGATGCCCAGATGTTCTTCATGAGACAGGAAGGTTATAACTTTGGGGATACATTGGATTCTGTCCTCATTTGGATATTTGTCATCCGGACACTTGGTGCATTTTCCTGCATCTGAGAAAAAAAACCATATTCCCTTACTATTCTCTTCTTTTACCTTTCAGGAAATACCTTATTTGGACAACAATGATACCAGGAGATATTGTCTAGGACACATTTATTAGTACCACTAGTGAGAGATGGTAAGAAGTATAAGACTTTTTTAAAAAATAATTTTTTGTTTAATCGTCTATGAAAGTGAGAGAAGAATTGGGACCCAAATAATTTCCTGTGTGATGTTCAGAACCAAACTTTATTATTTGATGTATGTAATGAATCAGTTCCACTTCCTTTCCTCCAATGTGACCCACCTTCCTGAGTGGAGAAGGTCCCCTCCGGACAAGGAATGCAGTTGTAGCAGCAAACTGGCTCTCCTTCTCGAGCCCTCTTGACAAATCCAGGACGACAGCTTTCCACACATCTGGACTCAGGCAGGGACTGAGCCGAAGAACAAGGAATGGCAAAGAAAAGATGTTAGGACTCTCCGTCCATGGAAAATGGAGGTAGAAATGGATGGAGACAAGTAGCCTCTGGTCTTCACTGAGGTAAATATGAAATCTCTGACTACTTCTAAACAGATGCAGGAGGTAGAACAACTGGCAGATTCTTTATTTAGTTCCTTCCTTTTCCTTTTGGAATTTAACATTGCAATAAGGTACTTTTCTACTTAATAGTCTAGAGGGATGGAATTGAAAAAAAGATTTAAGTATGATGATATATTCATATTAAACTGAGAATAAAGTTTACTATAAAATTTTTAGGAAACTTTTATTCCATTAGATTTTTTAAAGATAGAATAAAACTGTGATGAAGAAAGAAAACTCTGACCAGTAAGATCTTGAAAGGTTTCCATAAAACATGGCAAAGCCCCTCCACTTAGGTCCCATCTGTTAAAGAACTTCCATTAGATGACACCAACTGGCATGGAAGGCCAACCACCCTGGAGACTATAGGCTTTGCCGACTTGAAATGGGACCTCATGCTTTGGAAAACAGAGAAAAGACACCAAAATTTATCCCACCTTATTGAGCAACTTTAGCCGTGAAAGAGCATCTTGTCTGATAGAAAGTCTCTGTTCTTGAAAAAGTGCCAGAGCCTCTTTTCTGGGATCCTTCTTGGGGAGAACCAAGAAGCCCCAAATGGCCAGATCTGCTGCTATCTCTCCATTTTGGTCCAAGTACAGTTTATAGTGAGAAATATTCCAAAATTCATTCTTCTCCAGAAAGGGATGAAACTAGAATGGGAACATCCAGGAATATGAAAAACAGAAAACTTTGTTTCTTATCCCACATTGAATCTTTCTTCTACAATTGTCTCATCTCCAAATATGGTTAAATAGGATACAAATACTGCCATAATCTTCATAAGTGAATGAATAAAATGAACAGAGAAAAAAGAGATTATTCATAAACTCTTTGAAAACAACAGATTGATTCCCAGAAATCATGGGTTGATCAAGAAGAAATCTGTCAGGCTAATCTTCTCCCTTGTAATCCTGATGGAAAACAGCTCCAGATCAGAGGTGGGTTCCTACCTGTTTCGACCAGTTTGGCTGAAACGGTAGTAACCTGGTGGCCTGGGTTGCTGGAACCGGCAGCGACCCAGGGTGGCCACGCCCCTGAACCGGTTCTCTCGGCCATATTGTTTTTGGCTTCTGCGTATGCGCAGAGCAACCGGCACTGGCAGTAGCCAGAACCCACCCCTGGCTCGATCCCACTTAGAAACCTCAGTTTACAAGTGAGCCCCATTGGCCTTTCTCCCTGCCACTCCCGGCCAATGTTGCTCACGGCTTAACTGCAGCTAGGATCTCCCGCGTGTTGCACGCCCAAAAACGACATGGAGGCATGGGTGAAAGCTGGGAGGGGGGTGCAACACACGGGGTGGGACCTAGCCAGCCCTGCTGTTGCAGTAGCTGCCTGGGCGAGCCACTCCCCACCTCCCCAGACCAGGCCCTCAGCTCGTGCCAGACTGAGGCCGCAGCCGCCACCTGCTCCTTTGTCCACCCAGCCTGCGGGAGCCACAGCAGCGCCGGTCATGGCTGAGAGCTTTCTTTGCCAGCTGGCAGCCGAAAAGTTCTCCCTCTTAAAAGCCTCCAGTGATGGAGCTTTCGGATCCAAGCGCACTTTAACCAACCAACCAACCGGGGCTTAGTTTGGAAACAGAAGAAGAAAGAACCGGTGAGTGTCTGTGCCCAGGCATGGGGGATGTTGGGGGGGGGAGGCTGGGGGTTGAGCTGGAGGGTAGGAGGTCTCTGAGCAAGTGCTGGACAAGAAGGCGGTGGATGACCTCACTTTCCAGTCGCCGGTGAGTGTCTGAGTCCAGCCGGGGGATCAGAGGGGGCAGCTGAGCGAGTGCTGGGCAAGCAGGCAGGAGGGAGACCTCGGAGGCTCATTGTCAACCCAACTTTGCGCCCAGTTGGCTCCGGTTACCTAACCATCGGTTGGCTTAACGGTTGGACACGGGGAGGTGGGGGACGCTGCTTGGCAGGAGCGGTTTGGCTCAGTTGTTCACCGGGCGGCAAAGCAGACCGACTCAAAAAGGATGAAGGGGATCTTTGGTGGAGCCGGTCGAGGGAGCAACCCCTGGCTTATTGAGTCTTATTGGGTTGATGGGCCTAGCCTTGGGGTGAGGGGTGGGCCCAAATTGCATCCCACTGCAGGCGTCTCTCAGCCGTTGTGTGCAGGGAAAAGCCTTGCACAGTAAAGAAAACCTTCTTGTGAGTGTGAGGTAATTAACAATTTCTCAAACTCTTGGGAAGTTTTTCTTTACTGTGCAAGGTTTTTCCCTGCACACAATGGCTGAGAGACGCTCACAATGAGGTGCAATTTGGGGGTGGTGGGTGGGGCAGGGGATGGGCTGGGCCAGGCCACGAGATGCACATCTTACTGGAGACTGGCAGCTCCGGATCCTGTGGCTTTTGGGAGGTTTTCTTTTAAAAAATGCCTCTGCAGAGGAGCTGAAAACCTCCGAGGTTGCTTTGGGAGAGGGAAGACGGACAGCATCCCCTGCTCCCTCCCTGGGTGCCTGCAGCCGTGGAGCAACTCTGGGCCCTTCCACACTAAAGAAAATCCTCTGGCGAGTGAGAAGTTGTTCATTGCCTTTGCTGTGCAAGGGCCGGGAGTTGCTGCAGGCTCCGAGGCTGCAGGCACCCAGGGAGAGGGGAATGCTACCCATCTGCCTGCCCCCTCCAGAAGCAACCTGGGTTTTTTTGGGGGGGGGATCCCCAGAGCACCCTTGGAAAGGACTTTGGTGATCGGCCTGCCGCTAAAAGCAAACAATGAGGCGAGGCACAGAGATGGTTGTTAGAGGGAGGGAGGGAGGGAGGAAGGGAGAAAGAGTGTGTATATGTAATGGCTGGTTTCATCCAAATGAGTTTTTGTTTCAGGTGGATCTCCTAGCTTTGAAAGGAGGAAAGGAAGGGATAAAAGAGAAAGAAAGAAAGGGTGAAAGGGAGAGAAAGAAAAAGAAGGGAGAAACAAGAAAGAAAAGAAAAAAGAAATAAAAGGTAAAGAAAGAAAGAGAGGGAGGGAGGGAGGGAGGGAGGGAGGGAGGGAGGGAGGGAAAAGAAAGTGAATAAGATATAGATGGGTGGATGGATGTATATATACATATATGGAGGGAGGGGGGGAGGGAGAGAAAAAAGAAGAGAGGAAGGAAGGCTCCAGAAGACTCTTTGAAACAGCACAGCAATGTAGGATTGGAAGGGATCTCGGAGGTCATCTAGTCCAACCCCCTGCTCCAGCAGGAGACCTGATATCCTCTGGATTATTTTGGTGCCTTTAACAGAGAGGAAAATTGCCAGAAAAGGAGAAGGAGTTTACTAGGACAAGGCTGCCATGCAGAGGAAGGCAGAGACAGTCCTTGACTTATGACAATTGAGCCCAACAATTTGGTTGCTAAGCCAGAGTGTTGTTAAGTGAGCTTTGCCACATTTTACTCAATCCATGACATCTCCTGGCTCTAACAGTCATGTGCAGGCTAGGGAAGAACATC
Source organism: Natrix helvetica (assembly GCF_964273705.1). NCBI lineage: Eukaryota > Metazoa > Chordata > Lepidosauria > Squamata > Natricidae > Natrix > Natrix helvetica. Next base: position 131,917,367 of record NC_138551.1, read on the forward strand.
TGAAGGCCTGTGTAATGTTCTAACGTGCAGAAGTTATAGTTAAATGTGTGGCAGAAAGTGGACTCTGGGTGTGTTTTTCCAAACACAATAAGTGAGGTTGAATGTGTATAGTTTTAGAAGAGCTTTGTGTTTGTGTGTGTGTGTGTGTGTGTGTGTGTGTGTGTGTGTACATACAGTATACAATATATACTTTACACACTAAACTATGTAATATGTATGTACACATATGGAATTTATACATAGGATTCAATTGTGTATTTTAGATGTTCAGTAGTTGTAAATAAATAGACAGGGAAATTATATGTAGTTGACGCAAGGAGAGGTATCTACCTTGTCATGTGTGATGTCAAGTTAACCATGCCCACCCAATCACATGACCACTAAGCCACACCCACCCAATCACATGACCACCAAGCCATGCCCATCCAATCACATGACCAGCAAGTCATACAACCAAGCCACACCCACCCAGTCACAAGACCACCAAGCCATGCCCACAGAACCAGTAGTAAAAAGATTTGAATCCCACCACTGGATGCAACCCTCTTCCAATAACTGACTCCTGTTACACCCGAGTGTAAGATCTGCTCACTATTATTCCAGAGTGTAAGACATGGAAAAAGTGAATTTAATTACAAGAGAGGAGATTTTAGCTGAATGAGAGAGAAAATATGATAAAAGGATGAGATGTTTTAGAGCTGAGCTAATAAAGCAGAGAAGTTCAGTCTCCTCTTGATGGATCGTCTGAGAGCAAAGACTGAGCAGCCATCAGTCAGAGAAGCTTGAACTGGAATTCCTGCAGAGAGGAGGGATTGGGCTAGATGACCTCAGGGTTTCCTCCTAATTTATAAAGGTTGTCATGCCACAACATGTACCATATTTTTCGGAGTATAAGATGCACCAGAGTATAAGACGCACCAAGGTTTTGAAGAGGCTTTTTTTTTAAAAAAGTAGGTAGGTAGGAAGAGGGAGAGAAAGAGAGAGAAAAACAGTAAGTAGGTAGGGAGAGAGAGAGAGTAGTTAGGTGGGGAGGTAGGGAGTTAGATAAAGGGATAGAGAGAGAAATACAGAGAAATATAGAGATAGAGAAATACAGTAGGTCGGTAGGGATAGAGAGAGGGGGGGTAGGTAGGTAGAGGGATAGAGAGAGACGAAAAAAAAGAGATAGAGAGAGAAATACAGTAGGTAGGTAGGTAGAGAGAGAGAGTAGGTAGGTAGGTAAATGTTTCCAGGTGTATTTATCCATGTGCTGGAGAAGGAAATCGCTGACAATCTGCAGCACCTAAGACTTTGTTTCTGCTGGCAAAGCACTTGATCAATGCAATTCTCATCAACCAGTTAAAGAGCTTTCCAAGAGGGGGGGGAAGTTTTTACACTCTGCAAACCTCCCCAAAACAGCCCGTTTTTGTGAAAACGCCCCCCCCCTTTAAAAAAAGTCATGAATAGCCTTGGGGGGGGGTCTTGCAGAGTGATCCTGATGGGGGGGGGGGGCAAAAATGAGCAAAAAATGACCTGTTTTTCACAAAAACAAGTCCGTTGTTTTGTCAAAAGAATTGCATGCATAGCCTTATGTTGGCTTACAGAGTGCTGCTGGGGGTTGGGGGGGACACAAAACGGTCCATTTTTTGCTGATTACTGCCCTCCCCAGCCTCCAGGAGCTCTCTGAAAGCCTCCATAAGGCTATGCACGGCATTTTGGTGAAGGGGGTGGGGCTTCAGGAGGTAAAAAAAATGCTGTATTTGATGTATAATACGCACCCAGATTTTCAGCCTCTTTTTTGAGGGAAAAAGGTGGGTCTTATATTCTAAAAAATACGATAACTGTTGTGCTGTTGTTGCTCTAGCCCCACCTAGTGGCCAGGGGCAGATAAGCCTAACTATAAGGTCTGAAGCCAGACTCCATTTTCTGTCAGCCTTTGGAGAAGACGGAAGCAGCCGTTGTGACCGAGACCCCTGGTCTTCTGGAGACGGCCTCCGTCCCTCACACGGAGCATCACTTGAGAGGTTCCAGCTGCTTCTTTGCTGGCTGTTAGTTAATGCTGCCTATCTCCTATTTATATTTGATTTCCACTTTCTGCATCTCCTCAGTTTCACCTGCCCTCTTCTCCCAATAAAGCATCCAGATCCACGCCAGGCTCCCTTTCATTGGAGGAGAATAGTGGGGCTTAGCTACCTGTCCAGCTGCACACAGACCCACCTGCAATGGGGACGGAAGGAAGGTGGAATTCCACCAGGCTAATCACAAACCCACAGAATTTATTTTAAAAAGAATACAGCATTTTCCAATTAGCAGTGCTAAATATAAAAAATTACATGGTATCTACTCTTTGGAACCATTAATTCCCTGAATAATTAAATTGGCCAGATCTGTTGAGATGGTTCCCCTCCTTCTCCTCTGGATTCCTCCTCCAAAGGATCTAAGATTAATGGATCCATATCGGGACCCACATACCTGCCACGGCTGCAGCCTTGGAGACCCCAAGATCTTTTCATCCTCCTTCCTTCTTCTCCTCGATCTGGAGGAATAGGCAGCATTCATGGCCTGGACCAGAGTCTTCATGAGACTGTAACGATTGTAGTCATTTTGGAACCCTTTTCTGTCCCTTTTCCCCTGGGTCTCCAGTGGGGCTTTCTGGTTGCATCTTCTGCGGCCTTTGACAGAAAAGACATTCTTTGAAAGAGAACAATGAAAATAATAATCTTTAATCTTTACTTCCACAAAGTAATAGGGTTTAAAGGCAGAATCTTTTGGCCTTTCTTTTGGCAGATAACCAAAGAGCCAAATACTATGGATGTATTTGAGAAGTCTGCGCTTGTTTATTGGATATGCTGCAAAATTTGTGAGGATCCAGACTTTCCCTTCAATGGGTCCTGGGAGACGCATAAGTGTTAAATGGAAAGGAAGAATTCTGTCCCAAATGGAATCATATTCCATGAAGTGAACAAAGACGTTGACTTGTCTCCACTTAGAGAGGGAATCCCTGAGGTATGCAGTATATCCAGTTGTTGAGAACAGTTGTGATATAACCACACAAATTCCATTCCTGACAAGCACAGGAGTAAAAGTCCTCATGAAATTCTCTCCCTTTTCTGTGTCTGAAGCAAAGAGGCCAATCAGGGTCCATCTGACGTGGAGGAGCAGCTGGACAATTGCTGGGTAATGGAATCCTTCTTTGGGATTCATCCGGTGGAAAAAGGGGAATCGACTTTTATCACTCAGAGCCTCTGAAGCTCTTGCAAAACTGATCTGAAAAAGGAATTGAAAGGATTAGAGCCATGATGGGGAACCTGTGGCATGCAGAGCGTTCTCTCCCGGCACGCCAGCCGCCCCAGCCCAGCTCCACTAGCATCCACATGCAGGCGCACCTCCTGCCGGCCAGTTGGTTTTCGGGCCTTTGTGGAGGGCCAGGGCGGGGGACGCGTGAGAATGCAGGGGGGGGCTCACATTGCGCAGGAAACTCCGGTGGGCTGGAAGTGAGTGTGAATGGCCTGGCTCTCCAGTGCTTCCTGGCTCAGTTGGAGGCTTCCGTCAGCCTTCAAACAGTTGCAGGGTTTTGGGGGTTTTTTGGCTTCCAGGTTGGTGCAGGAGGCTTTCCAGGGCCAAAATGGGGCATGGAAAGCGCAGGGTTCCCCCCCCCCCCATTATTCCCGAATTGTGAGCTCTTAGGAAAGTATCCCTGTTAGATATTAGCATAAACCGCTGTAAGTCTCCACTCAGGTCCGCCACTAGGGCGGGAACAAGGGGTTGTTCTGATTGGTCGGGTGGTCTGCCAGATCCCTATAAAAGGGGAGCTACTCGACCCCATAGCAAGCGGGATCACTACTACTACTAAATAAAGAGCTGTTGTTGTCACTATCGTCTGGAGTCTGTTCTCTCGTTGCCCGAATCTAACATTGGCGACGAGGATGGGATAGAGAGACAGATAGGACGAAGAAGCCACCTCCAGAATCTACAGATCCAATCCAGCTCCGGGATTCGGCGGAAATCCCGGCAGCCATCTCAGCGCAGCAAATTCGAATGCAGACAAGATGTCGATGCACGCTCCACCAACTCCATACGACCCAATCGCCGAGCATTGGGAATCCTACATGCTGAGATTCGAATGCTTCCTTGAGGCAAACGATCTCACAGGAGTACCGGAGTACCGGAAAAAGAATATGTTCCTGAGCTACTGCGGTCGAGAGGTTTTTGAAACGGCTAGGGATCTCTCTGAGCCAACCCCCATCCAGGCAGTAACATGGACGGCGCTACAACAGACGCTGCAAACACATTACGCGCCAAAACCTTCCCGCCACGTTCGCTGCCAGGAATTCAACACGACGAACTAGAAGGCGGGAGAATCCATCAACCAGTACGTTGCAGCGCTTCGAAAAGCAGCAACGCATTGCGTGTTCAGGGACCTGGACGAGCAAATCCTGGCACGCTTCATATGCGGGTTAAAAGACATTTCGTTACAAAAACGTTTGTTGGCCAAACCCAACCTAAGCCTGCAAATTGCGCTAGACGAGGCGAGAGCTTCTGAATCAGCGGACAGATCTTCCGAAACAATACAACGCAGTTACAGCGCGATCCAAGCGGGAGCCAGACAAGCCAGAGTGCATTATGAGGCCGCCGATCAAGACACCGAGGACAACGAATACGAAGACAGTCATCGCATGCGGAGCAGTCACGCGAGACCGGTGGGGAAACCCGAATTCCGTTTGCCACCCTGCGCAAGTTGCGGAGGAAACCACCCCCGGTCTACCTGCCGTTTCAGGAACGTTGTTTCCTCGCATTGCGACAAACTGGGGCACATCGCAAGAGTGTGCCGGAGCGAAGTCCCTGCCACACAATGGCAGCCTCAAATGTATCGCCGACAGAAGCCCAACCCAGGGGCTTGGCGAAAAAACAAAGGGCGCCCAGAGAGAGAACCAAGGGAGTCAGCCGAGAGAGAATATCCCCAAAGAGCTGAAAGGGCGTATTCGCAGAGAGCTGAGAGAGAGTATTCCCAAGAAGCCGAGAGAGAGTATACCCAGAGAGAACCATTGAGAACCTATCTCACTACAATAGGTCAGGTCCGCACAAAGCGGCCCAAAAAGCTGAAACTCACTGTCCTCCTGGAGGACTCCCCTTGCGAGCTTGAAGTTGACACGGGATCGTCCCTGATGACCATCTCATGGTCAGCCATGAAAAAGGCAATTCTGAGTCTTAAGAAGCGCCAACTGCGAACCCCAGACATCCTGCTGCGGGACTACCAGGGGAACAGGGTCCCCATCGTGGGTCAGGGCACGTTTCGGGTCCAGTTCAAAGACATCATAGCCCAGCTGCCCGTGACCGTCGCCAGCGAGCCATTACAGAGCCTCCTGGGACTGGATTGGTTCGAAGCCCTGGGGCTAGAATTCACCAGAATCAACGCCGTGGAGAACAGTAGCGCTGAAGAAATTTTTAAGGAGTTCAAGGATGTGTTCAGCCCCGGCCTTGATAAGTATGTGGGAAAGCCTATATCATTCAATTTGGATCCAAAGTGGTGCCAATCCGACTCAAACCTAGAAGAGTGCCTTTTGCACTCCGCCCTAAAATTGACAAAGAAATCGATAAGCTAGTAGAGCAAGGGATCCTGGAACCGGTGGATCACACGCGCTGGGAAACCCCAATTGTGACCCCAGTTAAGCCAGACGGGTCAGTCCGCATCTGCGCAGACTATAAATGCACAATTAATGTCGCACTACAACAAAGCGCATATCCTGTGCCCGTAGTCCAACACCTATTGCACTCGTTGGGGCCAGGAAAATTTTTCGCAAAATTAGACATGGCACAAGCGTATCAGCAGCTGCCTGTGGAAAGCGCCACGGCGGAGGCCCAAACTATAGTGACGCACAGGGGTGCTTTTAAATGCAACCGGTTACAATTCGGCGTAAGCATTGCTCCGGGTTTGTTCCAAAGCGTTATGGAATGACTTTTGCAGGGCATACCAGGAGTCGTCCCGTATTTCGACGACCTCTTGGTGTCGGCTGCAAACGAGGAGCAACTAATAAAACGTGTCAAGACTGTTTTGGCCAGAATTAGAGAAAAGGGTCTCCGCCTAAAAAAGGAAAAATGCCAAATTAACGTGCCTAGCGTAGAATTCCTTGGTTATAGAATCGATGGACTGGGTACACACCCAACATCGAAGAAAATTAAGGCGATCCAGGACGCCCCCACACCACGAAATCAGACTGAGTTGCAGGCATTCCTCGGACTTCTTAACTTCTACAGCGTTTTTCTAAGACAGAAAGCTACCGTCGCTGAGCCGCTACACCGACTCCTAGCCAAGAACGCGAAATGGACCTGGGGACGTTCCGAGGTGGCTGCTTTCGCCGCCGTCAAGCGCCTGCTGACGACCGACTCTCTACTCATCCAGTACAGCCAAACTCTACCACTGATATTGACCTGCGATGCATCACCTTTCGGCGTCGGTGCAGTACTCAGCCATAGAATGCCAAACGGGAACGAAGCCCCCATCGCGTTCTACTCAAGGACTTTGTCATCGGCGGAACGCAACTACAGCCAAATGGACAGGGAAGCGTTAACCGCTGTGGCTGGAGTCAAGCGTTTTCACGAATATCTCTACAGCCGCGATTTCGAACTGATAACAGACCACAAACCATTGCTGGGTCTTCTGGCAGGAAACCGCCCCACACCGGTCTCCCTATCCCCACACATGACCAGGTGGACTGTTTTCCTGGCTGCGTATTCCTACAAACTGATACATCGACCGGGTTCCACATTAGGACATGCAGACGCACTCAACCGTTGCCCGTTACCGGAACTGTTAACAGACCCCACTCCAGAGATACCGGTACTTTTGATTGACTGTTTGGACTCAGGGCCAGTTTCTTCTGTGGACGTTGCTAGGTTTTCTGCTAAGGATAACGTAATTAAACAAGTACAAACTTGGGTATGGAGGGAGTGGCCCAAAGGGATTGCGGGACCCGAATTCAAACTGTTTTGGTCTAAGCGCGATGAACTGTCAGTTTTACAAGGTTATTTATTGTGGGGGGATCGAGTTGTGGTACCATACAAACTGCGGAGAAATGTATTAGAGGCTTTGCATGTTGGGCATCCAGGGATCGTAAGGATGAAAGCACTAGCTAGGAGTTACGTTTGGTGGCCGAACATGGACAAGGAGATAGAGGAATGGGTAGCCACTTGTAATCCATGCCAGGAGTCCAGACCAGCCCCCCCTGAAGCGCCCGCTACGGAATGGGACAAACCAAAAGCACCCTGGTGGCGAATACACATCGATTTCGCAGGGCCAGTGCAAGGGCAAACGTTTCTAATAGTTGTGGACGCATACTCCAAATGGTTGGAAGTAGTCCTGATGACTTCAATCACGGCAGAGGCAGTCATCAAGGTACTACGGCGACTTTCCGCCACACATGGCCTGCCCGACCTCCTGGTTTCCGACAACGGGCCCCAATTCACGGCCATGCAATTCGAAGCATTTTTAGCAAGTCAGGGAATTCGGCATGCCCTCGTCGCGCCATTCCACCCGGCATCGAACGGACAGGCGGAGAGAATGGTGCGATCTGCAAAAGAGGCCCTCGCTAGGATGGGCCCGGGTGATTGGCAAACACGAATCGACCATTATCTATTAATCCAACACATTACCCCTAGCGCCACGACGGGAAGGAGCCCCGCTGAACTCATCATGGGTTGCCGCTTAAGGTCTCACCTGGACCGGCTTCACCCAAATTACTCTGCCACATCTCCCCCAGACTCCACAAGCAAAATTCGGAACTTTAGCATAGGGGATTCAGTATACGCCCACAACTATGCAGGGGGAACACTGTGGGTTCTGGCAAGGGTAATTGGTATCACGGGCCCTCGATCATACTTGTTGGAATTAGAGGACGGTAGAAATTGGAAAAGACACATAGAGCAACTCCGAGGTCGCCTAACGCACTCCAACCTACGATCAGCAAATGAAGACTTCATTCCGCAGGAAAGTGTTGTGGCCCGGCAGGAGCCGTTGGAGTTGCCACCAGACTCCGACAGCGAGGGTCCCTCGGAGTCGGCTCAGGAGGACCCTGGACAGGGTTCCGACTCTGAGCAGGGCGCAGAGAGGCTGGTTGGCCACCAGGAGGCGCCTGAGGCATGGAGCAGTGGTGAAAGCCAAAGGAAGGGGGCTCCTGATGTCATGCCTTGGAGCAGTGGGGAGGAGTCACAGGACAGTGAGTCAGATATCAGCAGTGAGCTATTAGATGCTCGTTACCGACGTGCTTCCCGGCGTAAGGAGCAATTGAGCAATTACCGGAGGTAATGGCTCTCAGCTGCTGATCATTAGACTCCTCTCCAGACTATAAAGGGACTGCTTGTGGACACACCCTTTGCAGGAATCAACTGATCATTGGAGTTGGAGAAGCTCTCAGATCTGTGTCGTACTTTGGCAAGCTGGATTGCTGCCAAAGGATTTACCTGGATTGCTGCCGATCTGTTCCCTGGACCTTGGCAGGCAGGAGTGCTGCTAAGGTGATTATCTGGAGCTTGGTAGCTGGATTGCTGCCCAGAGTGCTATCTTGACCTTGGCAGGCTGGATTGCTGCCAAGGTGGAACCTGTATGTCAATAAACATCTGGAAGAGACTTTGTGTGTCTTGGAGTGACTTGGTGACAAAAGGGGGGGTCAGAACAGAAAGTAAGTGATGCAACAACCCGAACATCCAAACACAGATGACTACGGCACCACGGAGCCTGAGGTGGAATCTGAGATCAACGATAGAGCAGAGCAGCCTCCCAGCGAGGGGAACCTACCATCCCCAGCCAGCTCTACGGAACAAGAGGAACACTCCGATCTCACGCCCGCTCCCACGCAACCCGAACTTCGTAGGTCCACCCGAGCAAGGCAGAAACCGGCATACTTACAGGACTTTGTCACTAACCGGAACACTCCATCTAAGAGGAGAGGGGTGTTAGATATTAGCATAAACCGCTGTAAGTCTCCACTCAGGTCCGCCACTAGGGCGGGAACAAGGGGTTGTTCTGATTGGTCAGGTGGTCTGCCAGATCCCTATAAAAGGGGAGCTACTCGACCCCATAGCAAGCGGGATCACTACTACTACTAAATAAAGAGCTGTTGTTGTCCCTATCGTCTGCAGTCTGTTCTCTCGTTGCCCGAATCTAACAATCCCCTCCTTGTGGGTTGCTAACAATGGTGGGTTTTAAAATTGCCAAGGGCCATGGCGAGGGATGCATGAGTATGTAGTGTGTGTGTGTTTGTGTGTGTGTGTGTGTGTGTGCGCTCACATTGTGCAGGAAACTCCTCTGGGCTGGAAGTGAATGGTCTGGGCCTCCAGTGCTTTCTCACTCAGTTGGAGGCTTCCTTTAGTCTTCAAACAGTTGCAGGGGTTTTATTTTTTATTTTTTGCTTCCAGGTTGGTGCAGGAGGCTTTCCAGGGCCAAAATGGGGTGCAGAAAGCACAGGGTTTTTTTCCCTCCATTTTGGCCCTGGAAAGCCTCCTGCACCAACCTGGAAGCAAAAAACCCCAAACAAGCCCTGCAACTGTTTGAAGGCTGAAGGAAGCCTCCAACTGACCCAGGAAGCACTGGAGAGCCAGGCCATTCACACTCACTTCCAGCCCACCAGAGTTTTCTGCCCCAGGGCAGAAATGAAAACCTGTCCTGTGGAGCCCACTGCCACTTGGGCGGAGGAGGACGACCCCACGAAGAAGAAGAGGAGGAGGAGGAGAATGGCGAGGCTTTGCAGGAGCCGGCAGGGAGCAGGTCAGGTGGGGCTGGCTGGCTGGCTGGGGAGGGGGCAATCATGGTGCTTAGGTGGCAGCAGCCTGCATGCCCCAACTGTGCTGGGGAGGAAATAAGAGGCCCTGCTTGAATGGGGATGAAAGTACACACACACCCTGCCTCCCTGCTCAGGTGTCGGCCATAACAGTTTGGGTGCCCTGGCTGAAGCACAATTTCTCTGACACACACAAACACACACACACACACACACACACACAAATTACTCTCTTACCCTTCCTGTCTCTGTCTGGCCCCATTTGCATGCTCAGCTGTCGCCCACACCATTGGCAGCAGTTTGGGTGCCTTGGCTGAAGTATGCTTTCTCTGCCAAGCACACTTGGATTGCCTGTCTCTGTCTGGCCCCATTTGCTGCTCCTTGAGACAAAGAAGCCTCATTAAGTAGCTAAGTGGAAAGTAGTTGGGGGGAGGGGAGGAGCAGGAGACCTGCAGGTAACCACTTTCCCCACCCCTGAGAATGAAAGTTTCTGGATCCCTGACTCTGCAAAAGAAGATGGGTGCCTGAATCTGCACAATATTATAGCACCCAGGAGCGTCCATTCTCGGCACAAAAAGCATTTCCCAGCCAACTCTCCTCTCCCTTCTTCAAAGGCAAAGAAGCCGAGAAACAAGAGAGGAGACAGAGGTTTGGAAAGTAAGTGAGTCCTTGTTGCAGGAAGGGAGGGAGAAACAGGAGGTATCTTAGTGGGTTGGGGAGGCCTTGAGGGTCTCTTCTATCACTAGAACCCCCATGGCCTTCCCCACCCTGAGATGCAATACAATAGCAGAGTTGGAAGGGACCTTGGAGGTCTTCTACTCCAACCCCCTGCCCAGGCAGGAAACCCTACACCATTTCAGACAGATGGCTATCCAACATCTTCTTAAAGAGTTCCAGTGTTGGGGCATTTACAACTTCTGGAGGCAAGCTGTTCCACTGATTAATTGTTCTAACTGTCAGGAAGTTTCTCCTCAGTTCTAAGTTGCTTCTCTCCTTGATTAGTTTCCACCTATTGCTTCTTGTTCTACCCTCAGGTGCCTTGGAAAATAGTTTGACTCCCTCTTCTTTGTGGCAACCCCTGAGATACTGGAACACTGCTATCATGTCTCCCCTAGTCCTTCTTTCTATTAAACTAGACATACCCAGTTCCTGCAACGGTTCTTCATATGTTTTAGTCTCCAGTCCCCTAATCATCTTTGTTGCTCTTCTCTGCACTCTTTCTAGAATCTCCACATCTTTTCTACAACGTGGCAACCAAAACTGAATGCAGTATTCCAAGTGTGGCCTTACCAAGGCATTATAAAGCTGTATTAACACTTCACATGATCTTGATTCTATCCCTCCGTTGATGTAGCCTAGAACTGTGTTGGCTTTTTTGGCAGCTGCTGCACACTGCTGGCTCATATTTAAATGGCTGTCCACTAGGACTCCAAGATCCCTTTCACAGTTACTACTGTTGAGCAAGGTACCACCTATACCAGTGATGGCGAACCTTTTTTGGCTCGCGTGCCACAAGTGGGGGGAGGGGGGGGGGTCGAGTACAGGCGTGCCGCACCCGTAATGCAATGCGCGATCCCCCCAGTGCGCATGCGCGCACAATGCGTGAACCCCCCCATTTTTACATTTTTTTTGCCCTCCCCAGGCTCCAGGGGCTTTATAGGAGCCTGGGGAGGGCGAAAAGAGCCTCCCCCGACCCCCCCCAGAGGCCCTCCGGAGGCTTCAGGGACAGGGGCTACCCTGTCTGGAGGCTTCAGGGACTGAAGTCTGGAGGCTTCAGGGACTGTCTGGAGGCGCACCTTCGGAGCGCTTAAAACCACCCTCCGAGCAAACCAGAAGTGACTTCCAGGTTGCTCGGAGGGTGGTTTTAAGCGCTCCAAAGGCATCAGGGAAGCCTCAGACGGTCCCTGAAGCCTTCGGAGCGCTTAAAACCACCCTCCGAGCAAACCGGAAGTGATTTCAGGGTTGCTCGGAGGGTCGTTTTAAGCACTCCGAAGGCATCAGGGAAGCCTCGGACGGTCCCTGAAGCCTTCGGAGCGCTTAAAACCACCCTCCGAGCAAACCGGGTTGCTCGGAGGGTTGTTTTAAGCGCTCCGAAGGCATCAGGGAAGCCTCGGACAGTCCCAGAAGCCTTCGGAACGCTTAAAACGACCCTCCGAGCAAACCGGTTGCTCGGAGGGTCGTTTTAAGCACTCTGAAGGCATCAGGGAAGCCTCGGACAGTCCCTGAAGCCTTCGGAACACTTAAAACAACCCTCCGAGCAACCCGGAACTTCCGGTTTGCTCAGAAAGTGGTTTTAAGCATTCCGAAGGCTTCAGGGACGGTCCCTGAAGCCTCCCGGGGGGGGCGGGGGAGGCTCTTTTCACCTCCCCAGGCTCCTATAAAGCCTCTGGAGCCTGGGGAAGGCAAAAAATAGCTTTTAAAAAGGTGAACTCAGCTGGCCAGCGCGTGCCATAGGTTCGCCATCACGGACCTATACTTTACCTGTGCATTCCATTTTTGTTCCCTAAATGTAGAACCTTACTCTTTTCACCATTGAATTTCATTTTATTAGATAGTGCCCAGTGTTCAAGTTTGTCAAGATCCTTCTTTATCTTTAGCCTATCTTCTGGAGTGTTGGCTATTCCTGCCAGCTTGGTGTCATCTGCAAATTTGATGAGTTCCCCATTTATTCCCTCATCCAAATCATTGATGAAGAGGTTGAAGAGTACTGGGCCCAAAACAGAGCCCTGGGGTACTCCACTGCATACCTCCCTCCATGTAGATGCAGTTCCATTGAGGACTACACATCCATCTGGTGGTGGTCATGGGCACATTGGTATCCTTGAATTCTGAGCTCTTAGGAAAGTATCCCCTCCATGTGGGTTGCAAACAGCTGTTTCCAGTGGGGGAAAAAGGACAAAGCAATTGGGGAAATAGTTTCCTTTGCTATATTTCCAGTCTGAATCAGACCATGGCAAGGTCCCTACAGAAGAGATCTTTCAAGGATCATTATGTATTCATAGAAAAGCAACTAACTTAGCTCTGTTCTTAAATGCTAAAGCTGTTGCACATAAAAAACAGAGGAGCTCTGATCAACTACCAGAGCCATCATTTTGACAGTTTTGCTGTCCTGTAGTCTGTCCCCATGAAATGCAAGCATGGAATAAACTGAGCCTGGTTTGTTCTCAGTCTTTTCAGTGGCCACAAACTACTAGCAAAAGTGGCATTTGATCACAAGGCAAGGAATGTTTCCCCTTTTGCATTGGAGCATCCAAAAAGGGACAGGAAAGACAAAGAAAAAGACGGAAAGAGGAGAAGAGAGCAAGGAAGCAAAAAGAAGGAAAGAGGGGAAGAAAGAATGAAGAGGGAAGGAAAAAGAAGGGAAGGAAGGAGATTATAATGAGAGAGGCTGAGGGTGTGAGGTAAATCCTGCCTTAGCACGATCACCAACAGCCCTGTTGCCTTTTACCATCTCCTTGTCCCATCCTCCTGACCTCTCCTGGTGGTCTTCCATCCTATCATTGAGGATGCTTTGGTTACAAAGCTAGGTCTCGTAAAAAGAGGGAGTGGGCCTCTTTCTGACCCACATACTTTGACCTCCTGCACACACCATGGGCAACCAAGGAGAGTGAGCACAGCAGCAGTGGGAGCTGGCCGTGCCCACCATGGCCTCCAAAGTCAACCACAATGGGGCCCTCATTGAAATTGAGTTTGACACCCCTGGACTAACAGATGACCTGAGTGCTGCATGTGTTGCTCTCAAACTTACAAAGTATGAGTCAAGGTTAGAAAAATTATCAGCTTGCATTCAACAGCAAAAGTCACATTAATCAAAAGCATGCCAAAGGCAAGTGTTTACCTTTCAATAAAAAGGTGTTTGTATCATTGAAAGCGCTGTTATTGTGTGTGGGGGGGGGTTTCAGAGAAAAGACGTTAATCGTGTATGAGTTGTTTTTCTAAACTAAAACCTCATTATTCAGGTTAAATTGCCGTGTTGGCACTCTGAGATAAATAAGTGGGTTTTGGGTTGCAGTTTGGGCATTCGGTCACTAAAAGGTTTGCCATCACTGGATTGGAGCACACATAGAGTGTAACCTAATTCAGCTTTTGTTAAATTGCTGTTGAGAGAAGCTCCATTGTAACCTAAGGTGCCAACTACATAGATAAAACTTGTAGGCGATTTGCCAAGCTTAGCCTAGCAAAGTAACTTCTTGTGAAAAGTAAAATGTGGATTCTGCCAAGTAGCCTTGCTTGTAACCTAAAATGTGTGTTCAGCATTCCCTAACAAAGATCTGAGTTATATGCCAGAAAATGGATTTCTTTTTCCTTATAAAGTCTATTGTTTTCAGAGCACTGAGAAAAATCATGAAATTTGTGTGATATCAAATTACGTTCTGTGCAAGCTATGTGAGCTGTAAGATGTTTGGAAAAGTTTTTGGTGCATGCCTGTTTTTCTCTCTCTGCCTGCGAGACAAAAAGGTCATCCAGTCTTTTGCTTTCTGCAGAAATAAAAGCTGATAATCCATAGCTTTGTCTTCAGAGTTTCACTGTGGATTTATCAGATTCTGAGCTGCATTCAAAAACCTTGCACAATGAAGAATGCTGTGTTATATTTGGGGTCAGATCGAGTCCAAAATATTATATTTTAATAAATCCAATCTTGTTCTCATGAAAACATTAGAATAATTTGTTAATTAGACATTGTTTAAAATATTAAAGACAGAATATTAGCAAGATTGAATCATAAAAGTGGAAAATAATAAATAAATTAAAAAACTATAAACAATGTAAGTCATATTACTGTATCTCACCCCTACAATTTATTGCAATTAGATGAACATGTGCAAATGCTAACTGAAGTATTCTATTCCAATAAAGGGCCTACTATAATTTTTGAGGATTGGTGCATATCAGTCAGTGGTGGGTTTCAAATTTTTTTAGAACCTATTCTGTAGGTGTGGCCTGTTTTGTGGGAGTGGCTCGGTGGTCATGTGACTGCGTGGTCATGGCCAACTTGGAAAATGTGGTGAAACTCACTTAACAACGCTCTTGCTTAGCAACCAAAATTTTGGGCTCAATTGTGGTCATAAGTTCTCCTTCCTTCCTTCCTTCCTTCCTTCCTTCCTTCCTTCCTTCCTTCCTTCCTTCCTTCCTTCCTTCCCTCCTGTTTCCTTCTTTCTCTTTCTCTCTCTTTCTCTTTCTGTCTATCTCTGTCTCTTTCTCTGTGTAGCTCTTTGTCTCTCTCTCCCTCCCTCCCTCTGTCTCTCTAAGTCATTCTCTCTCTGTGTCTGTCTGTCTGTCTGTCTCTCTCTCTCTCTGTATCTCTCTCTCTCCCCTCCCTTCTTTTCTCTCTGTCACTGTGTGTGTGTATATCTTTCTGTCTGTCTGTCTGTCTCTCACTCACTCACTCACTCACTCACTCACTTAATCACTCACTCTCTGTGTGTCTCTTTCTATGTGTCTCTCTCTCACTGTCTGTCTCTCCCTCCCTCCCTCCCCGTCTGTGTCTGTGTGTGTCTGTCTGTCTCTTTCTGATTCCCTCCCTCCCTGTCTCTCTGTCTTTATCTCTCTCTGTGCCTCTCTCTGTCTCTGTCTGTCTGTCTGTCTCTCTCTCTGTATCTCTCTCTCTCCCCTCCCTTCTTTTCTCTCTGTCACTGTGTGTGTGTGTGTATGTGTGTGTATCTTTCTGTCTGTCTGTCTGTCTGTCTCTCACTCACTCACTCACTCACTTAATCACTCACTCTCTCTGTGTATCTCTTTCTGTGTGTCTCTCTCTATCTGTCTGTCTCTCCCTCCCTGCTGTCTCTCTCTGTGTCTGTCTCTCTCTCTCTGATTCCCTGTTTGTCTGTCTCTCTCTCTGTATCTCTCTCTCTCCCCTCCCTTCTTTTCTCTCTGTCACTGTGTGTGTGTATGTGTGTGTATCTTTCTGTCTGTCTGTCTGTCTGTCTGTCTCTCACTCACTCACTCACTCACTCACTTAATCACTCACTCTCTCTGTGTATCTCTTTCTGTGTGTCTCTCTCTATCTGTCTGTCTCTCCCTCCCTGCTGTCTCTCTCTGTGTCTGTCTCTCTCTCTCTGATTCCCTCCCTGTCTGTCTGTCCCTCTCTCTCACTCACTCACACACATACTGTGGTCACCTTGTTGAGTGTTCCTATCACATTTGAAACACTCAATAATTGGCCTGCATTTATGGTTTTTTGCAGCATTCTGCAGTCATGGGACCAAAATATATGATTAAAAGTACCTGGCAGCGGCATTTTTCCCTGGGAGGCTCTGCAGAACATCCTAAGACCAATTCGACCACATCTGCCCTCTTCGGGGAGAAGCTCTCTTTGGCAGGTCCTCTTCAGAAGGATGAGGCCACCCTGGTCCCCCTCCTGTTCTTCATCTTCCTGTCCCCATGGATTGGCTCTGGAGTCATCGCTGGCAGCACAGAGTTTCGTGAGTCCCCTGCCATCGGTCCTACAGTTCAGGTCAGCAGCTTTGTTCCCACTCTCCCCCTGCCTGGTTCCTCTGTTTATGTGCTTCCTGAAAGGTAGCTGCTAGTGGCCCAAAAAACGCCATGGAAAACATAGGCAAGTGCACACCCCACACAATTACACCCCCAGAGTCTTTCGGAGGGAAGCCTCTGCACAAGCTCGGGTGAGTGAGAACAAGTTCCCTCTGTTACGAAGGCTCCGGGATGAAGGACGGAATCTTCGCTGTGGGACAGTAAAGCCCTATCCGCCAGAGGCAGCAGGACCAAAGCCCCTCTCCCAACTGGCCCTTCCTCCCTCTGAGGGTGAGGGAACTGGCTGCCCCGCTGCCTCTGGAGCCTCATCCCGGAACCTTCGTAACGACTTGTTCTCATTTGCCCGGGCTTGTACAGAGGGTTCCCTCCAAGACTCTCTGGGGCTGTAATTGTGTGAGTGTGTGTGCGCGCCTATGTTTTCCATGGCATGGGGTCGCAGCTGTCATTTTGCGTCACTAGCAGCTACCCTTCAGGAAGCGCATAAAAAGAGGAACCAGGAGGGGAGAGAGTATGAACAAAGCCACTGGCCTGAACTGCAGGACCAATGGCAGGGAGCTGTCGAGGCTCTGCGCTGCCGGCGATGACTCCGTAGCCCATCCGTGGGGGCAGGAAGATGAGGAATGGGAGGGGGACCAGGGGGGCCTCATCCTTCTGAAGAGGACCTGCCAAAGAGGGCCTGTTCCTGAAGAGGACAGATGTGGTGGCATCCATCTTGGGATGTTCCGCGGAGCCCCCCAAGGAAAAATGCCGTTGCCAGGTACTTTAAAGTGGGAATGGGTTTTTAAACAGGCATCTGTCAAAGAGAAGAGGACAGCACATGTCCCGTGGGCTTCTCCAACAGCCAAAGAAGGAACAGGAAGCGAGGATTCATAGGACAAGACCACGGCCTTCGCTACTCTCTCCTCTGACAGCCGCCTCGTTTCCAATGAAGGGAGTAGGGAATCCATGCAATTTCCTCCCTCTGCATGGATTCCCCACTACCTTCATTGGAAACTAGGCGGGCATCAAAGAGCAGAGGATAGTGCATGCCACGTGGGCTTGTCCAACAGCTGAAGAAGGAACAAGAGGTGAGGATTCCGGTACGGGGACTCCGGAAGAACGGGTACGAGAAGGCATGCAAAATATCACCAACCGGTGCGCCCGTACTAGTCAGTACCGGCTGAAACCTAGTCCTGCTGCATATTTTAATGCTTCCATAGCCCAGATTCTTTGTGGAGGAATCTTTTTAACTTCTTCTCCAGTTGTACAAGAAACAAGGAGACCTCAAGTTCTAATACAATTTGTCAGTAGTACAATCCAAGATTGGACTTTAATTGAAGTTTTATCTATTCTAACAGCCACCACAATTTTCAGAGTCTGTCAGTTTCCATAGATTAAATGCCAATATCCACATTTTCTATTTTACAGTATAAATCAACATGTTCCAATAGGTATTTAGCATGCTAAGCATATGTACATACAACAGAACTTATAACAAAATAAAAGTGTTGGAAAGGACCTTTGATGTCTTCTAGTCCAACCCCCTGCTCTAGCAGGAGACTTTACACCAGGTGTCCTCAAACCCGGCCCACGTGGCCAGATACAGCCCACCAAAGCCATTAATCCAGCCCACATGGGACCACGAGGCTGCCCCACCCAAATCACTCTGCCCATCTGCTGGCCCCCACCCACCGGCTGAGTGCAGGCCTTACCTTCACAAGCCCCACGGACTGAAACTACAAAGTAAGACCAAAGCTTTTGGCCGGCAGAGTTCTTCTGGGGGGCGGGGAGGCCAAAAAGAGGATGCACGGAGGCCCCAGGAGGGGAAAATGCTGCCCTCTGCCTCAGCTTCTTAGCTCGGGCTAAGTGGAACGCAGAGCCATGTCGCCTGGCACGTGTGGCCTTGCCAGTTGCTCTTCTGGGTTTCTGGTGCACATGTGCACGTGACGATCAGCTGGCTTTTGCGTGCACAGCAGTGCCAGGAACTGGAAGAGCTGGTCTTTGGTTGCCTACCAGCCAGCTGATCATCACCTGCGTGTGCACCAGAAACCGAAAGAGGAGCTGCCTGGTGCACATATGCGCAGTGGCATACGCATTGGGCAACTCCTCTTCCAGATCGTGTCCCTGACAAAAGCACTTGATGCTGTAAAGGTTCACCATCAATACCCAATTCCAAGGGTGGTTTTACCAAGGCATTATAAAGTGGTACTAATACATCACGTGATTTGGATTCTCTCCTTCTGTTGATGCAACCTAGGATTCCAATGGCTTTTTTTGGCTGCTGCCACACATTGTTGGGTCAGATTTGAGAGATTGTCCACTAAGATTCCAATATTCCTTTCACAGTTACTGCTATTGAGCCAGGTTTCACCTAATCTGTACCTGCACATTTGGTTTTTCTAGCCTCAGTGTAAGACTTTACTTTTCTCTACATTGAATTTCCTTTTGTTAGATAGGCCCAGGGTTCAAGTCTATCTAGATCCATCTGCATCTTGAGCCTGTCTTCTGGGCTGTTGGCTATTCCTGCCAGTTTAGTGTCATCTGTAAATGGGATGAGTTCTCCATCTATCCCTCATCCAAACCATTGATGAAGATGTTGAAGAAGACTGGTCCTAAAATGGAACCTTGGGGTCCCCCACTGCTTCTTTCCCTCCATGTAGATGTAGTTCCATTGAGGACCACCCACTACCACCCACCCCTCACTTTTCCAGAGGGAGAAAAACACACACAAACCTGTGGGACTTTGTAGGTGCCTCCTAACATTGACGCCTGGACGGAGATCTCCCTGTAAGCTCCATCAAGAAGAGCCAGAAGGTTCTCCTTCCTTCCACAGCCATAGTTGGGGACATTGGCTTCTCCAGTGGAGAGAATGTCCAGCAAGGCATCTGAAGTGCGGAAGGTGCTCCAATAGTTGGCGTGGATGTTGTAGCCCAGTGTGAGATTGTGCAGGAGCTGGGAATTCTTGTTGACCGTTTGAATGTTGAAAATAAACCGTAAGCCAATGTAAAAACCATAAAAGTCCCTATGGTTAAAAAAAGTGTTATTATAATGAACAGCAACAACAAATACTTTTTTAAAAATATATAATCCTCCAGAAGCCTACTGAGCCTTAAACCAACATTGATCTAAAACCAATGATCAATTATACAAATATGCAAATTGGCTGTGGTATGGCAACTACAACTGGTTCAACCACTACTTTAAATAAAATTCATTATTCAGGTGATAAATCAAGGATTGAACTGAGAGAGGAAAATAATCTTGAGTCCTTTCAGCTTTTTTTCAGACCCCTTTTTGAGTCTCTTTCACAAAATCAGACAAAAGAGAGAAGCCATGGAAATCAAAATCATTCAGGAAATTAGACATAATCCCCAATATAGGAATAAAGAAGAATAAAAAACAGAAAAGAAGGAGAGTGTTAGAATGGAAGGAGTGCAACTCCATCACCCTGAATGACTTACAGTTCTTGGAAAACAAACTGAAGAGAAGGAGCCACGTTGAAAAGCAACTTTGTATGCAATTTTTCCTCTCCACTGATAACTATACCAATGATATGGTCTCCTGGGCTGTAAAAGCTCTGTGGTCGTTTTCCATCCTGGTGCTCCAAACTCTGCGGGCATTTCATTCTCAGCTTCCCAGAGACTGGATGGGACAAAAGCAGCATCAGAAGCAGAAGCAGCAGGAGGTCCATCATTCATGGGGCGAATCAACGAATCCCTTTTCTGTTTCTAAAGAAGAATTAGAATAATTCAAAGGATTCACAAGGTGGAATATGATCCAGTGACTTTCCTGATTCAAACACAGAGAAACTCTCAGCTTCACCTGGAAAGGAGAGAGACGGACATTCAAGAGCACAGACCCTGCCTGTCCCTAAACTCCCTATTTCTCTGCCCAAAGTCTCCCCTGGAGGATTCGGCCAAAGAGCAGAGCTGACACTTTTATCATAATTCTCCCTCTCAGGAAGGATCCCTGGATAATTCAACCAGTTCTCGGACTCAAAGATTGTTGGGAAATTCTCTGGAGGGAAATGAAAGGGAAATTATCCTCATGTGATTCATAATAATAGAGGCAGAGATGCAATTAAATCCATCATCTAGAATTGAGAAGTTTGGGGTCTCCAGGCTTGAAACTGGCCCCAGAGGGAATATACGGCACTTGTGGCTGAAGAAAAAAAAAGAAATGTGACATTTGTTGGCATTGTGGTTAAAGAGAAAAATCCCAGATGCCAGTTAATACCAGAGTATGTCACAGATCTGAAATAGCTGCCTGCTGAGTTGGAACCAAAAATTATTTAATTTGAAAGCTAATGCTCAAGGGCATCACCGGAAAAGGTCTGATGCAATAGTGCAGCCAGTCTGTTGAACAGAATCAACTTTAGTGAAAAACTAGTTACCAGAACTTTGCAGAGTTAAAAAGAAACACACAGAGACAGAAACACAGAGCGAAGTTAGAAAAAGCAAGTGAAAAGAGATGGTGAAATCAAGTCTGCCTCTCAAGGAAGGAAGGAAGGAAGGAAGGAAGGAAGGAAGGAAGGAAGGAAGGAAGGAAGGAAGGAAGGAAGGAAGGAAGGAAGGAGAGGGAGGAAGGAGAGGGAGGGAGGGAAGGAGGGAAGGGGAGCTGAGGACCCTCATGTTGCAGATGAAAAAGCTGACCTACAAAATCCAATTTCCATCTTCAGAGACTGGGAATGCAGAAGCCCATATCTCATGTTCCCCTGCCACCCTTTTCCATGCAGAGGCCAGCCAAGGGGGCTCTTGCAGGGATGCCAGAGAGGACTCTGCCTAGCTGTGGTGAGCCCCTCTTGGGAGAAGGAAGCTGGAGAGCCTCATGTTGGGGAATGGAAGCAGATCTGCCAAATCCCCCTCCAGGTTCCATCTCCTGAGTTCTGGGAAGGGGAGAGACCATATCCCATGTTGCTCAGCCACTTCTTTCCATCCATGGGGCACCCAGGGGAAAGCAAACCCCAGACCCACAGAAAAGGCCCAGGATGGCCAGGAAGGAGGAGGGGGCTCTGGGGCATTCCTGGGAAGAAAATGGGTTTATGGGTCCCAGGGTTGAATGTTGGGGGGATGTAGCCCCCGAGGTTCCTCAAGCCTTGCTTGGGCTGCAAGTCTTTCCAGGAGAGGCTCCTGTGGCAGAGAAGCCATGTAGGGTTGGGTCTTCCAAGGGGGATCTGGGGTTGCCCTGGAGGAAAAGAGGAGACCCTCCGTGACTCTGAGGAAGATGGGGTTCTCCTGTGGTCCCTCCAGGCTCTCAGAGCCCCCAGCTGAGGAGACCCTCTTCATTGCAGCCTTTTCTGGGTAGGGGGCTTAAGCCCTCCTCCCTCTGCAATTCTGGGAGGTTTTGTCTCTTCCTCATCCCCTCCCCTTTGGCTTGGCTTCTTCAGCCTCTTCTCCATCAGGCTGAGGGCAGGGAAGCTCCCAGGCAACCGTCTCTTCCCCCCGTGTGATTGGCTACAGGGTTGTCATGACAAAGGGGGTGGGCCAGGAATAGAGGCAGCCACTAGAGAGAAAGAGGGGCGGGATTTTTGTCTTCCCTGAGAACTTCAGGATTTGAATGGGAAATCTGCTTTCTTTTAAGAAAACCTTTAAATTATTATGGAAAAGTAAAAAGTTGAGGTTTGATTTTAATGCTTTATTTTATTGCAACAGAGGAAGTCAGAAGTCAATTTTTTTTCTATTCTCCTTCCACATCCCTTATTTTTCTTCCCCCTTCTCCCCCCAACCAGTTTCTTCCTATTTGACTTTGTATTTTTGTATTTTATTTTGTAATTGATGAAATGTTTAAAGAGCAAAAAAAGAACTGGAGGATTTGAATGTGAAATCTGTTTTCCTTTAGGAAACTCTGTTCAGATGCAGCCCAGAATCAGAGGGAGGGAAGGGTCAGAGGAAACGAAGGAATATTTTAAAATATATTTATATATAAAATACTGACTGCTACATTGTTTTCGTAACAATGATAATAAGGCTTATTCTTAATGGGGGCTCCATTACTGGAGGTTTTCAAGAAAAGATTGGGGGTTGGACTAGAAGACCTCCAAAGTCCCTTCCAGACCTGAGGTATTCTATCTTTTCTCCTATTAGTTCCACCAACATTTTGGGGAGCTTTCAGTCTCTTAGGGCTCCCAGGCTGTGATGACACCACTCCCTTGATCAGGGCCACCTTACTTGCACTGGTGAAGAAAAACGCAGAGGCCAATGAATAAATAGACCCCAAAGACAAACAATGTCATTTTCCAGGGGTCTCCAAGGAAGTTCTGGGGTCTCTCACTGGAGGGCCACATCAGCTCATTTTGATCCATTTCTGAAAGAGAAAAGGGATGGAGGAAGAAGAGTCAATTTCTGGTTTTGATGGTTGGTGGTTCCCTCCAAGACTCTCCATCCCAAGGCCAAACTCCCAAGGAAGAAAGGAAAATACCCGAGACTAAAAACCAAGTCCTGCTTATCTACAGAATGGATTTTCTCCCTGTGTGTCTCTGTATCTATCTATATACCTAGCTATACAACTATCTATGTATCTGTGTAACTATCTCTGTAACTAAACCTTGTTCAGGAGCAACTTCCCTTCCCTGGTGCAGAAAAATACAGAGGCCAATCATCACAGAGATTCCAAAGATGACTAAACTTACATTATGCTTATTGTGTTTTCTTTATACACGTATGCAGTACATATATGTAAAACACTGTAATACATCTTGAATTCAATTGCTTGTTTATATTTAGACTCAGGGCTCTAATAAAGAAATCTGAAAGTCAGGATTGCTGTCTAAATATTCCTCACCTGTTAAGTTCATCTTTCAGATCCGTGTTTTCTTTTGGGAGTTCTGCCTTCTCCCATCTTGTTTTAGACCCAAGCAAAGGAGACAATTGTTCTCCCTTCTAAGGTTTTCTATCTGCAAAGCTTATTTGAAATATTTCTTCTCTAAAATATCCAGACCAGAATAAAATTACCCCCCTTAGGTTTTTACTTGAATGATCAGGCTTGTTTAAAATAAAACCCAATTAAACAATAGTTTGTTTTTTATACATAACCTTACATTTTCATTAATGTAGTTTTCCTATGTTTTGAACAAGTTGAAAAGAGTCACCTCTTATTTTCCCCAACTTTGTTCCAGGCAACACAGTTCAACTCAGAACATTAGAGAATATTTGTTCATGGAAGGAAGCTGTGGAGAATTTAATATGAAATTCTGGAAGAAAAGCTGGGGTTGCTGTCTAAAAGTTCTCAGTCTCTCTTCCAAATCTATGCAGAGCTCTTCCTTCTCTGCAATCAGTTGGAGATTTTTCTGTTGTGTTCCTGTCAGTTATGAAGAACAGAAAGCAATTAGACTCCTTTTAAAAAAAAACTTGGAACACTTTTTAAAATTGCAAATATTAAATATACATGTATTTGTGTTTGTGTGTCTATGTGTATAGAAATCCAATTTTGCGATTTCTGTTATAACAACCAGCAGTTTATCCTCTAGGAAGTTCGCACCCACCTCTCTCCTAGAAAATGAAATATTTTGGGAAATATTAAAGGGCAGAATATTTCCCCCTAAAAGGGAGGAAGAAACTCATCCCCCCCACTTTTGGCAATGAGCCATTAATGCCTGGGCCAGTCTATTCTACATAACAAAGATTTCTCCCCTTCAGCTCCAGGTGGTCCTGTCCACCATTAAATATTTTTGAGTCTCATTAATGCCTGAGCATGTCACAGATCTGAAAAATAGCTGCCAGCTGAGTTGGAAGAAAAAATATTTTATTTTGAAAGCTAATGCTCAAGGGCATCACTGGAAAAGGGCTGATGCAATAGTGCAGCCAGTCTGTTGAACAAAATCAACTTTAATGAAAAACTAGTTACTTACTTACCTACCAGAACTTTGCAGAGTTAAAAAAAAACACAGAGACAGAAACACAGAGAGAAGTGAGGGAAAAAAAAAACAAGTGAAAATAGATGGTGAAATCAAGTCTGCCTCTCACACCATGGAAGGAAGGAAGGAAGGAAGGAAGGAAGGAAGGAAGGAAGGAAGGAAGGAAGGAAGGAAGGAAGGAAGGAAGGAAGGAAGGAAGGAAGGAAGGAAGGAAGGAAGGAAGGAAGGAATCCATTTACAAGAGTGAAAAATAAGTAGCAACTTACACTCCCGCTTCATCTGTAAACATTCAGGGAAGACCTTTCCTTTCATTCATGTAAGGATGACACACATTAGGCTTTTTAAATGTGTGTATTTAAGACAGTCATTGCATAGCTTCAACAGAAGTGTACATGTCAGATACCATGCAAGGAGATTCATCATTTCCAGTTGCTTTCACAGCCTTCCTGGGTACACAGGTTGTGCTGCATTGCTTTCCTGGGGTGTAGAACAACACAATCCATTTCTCTTGGGTGGAATGAGAACAAGGGATTCCTTCTGCTGATGTACCCAGCTGGTAATTCTTGAAAGTTGCCTCTGACATTTTTCCTAATTTGACTTGGACCCAAGCATAGAGGTAGTCCTCACTTAACAACTGCCCTGTTTAGCCATTATTTAGCAGTTATGACAGCACTGAAAAAGTAACATTACAGACAGTCTTTGAATTTATGAGAGTGCCCCCCCCCACAGTCATGTGATTTCCATTTCCATGCTTCCCCGCTAACTTCCATCAAGCAGTCAATGAAGAAGCTGACCTGAAATTATAGGGTGGAGTTATGGGGTGGCTTGCTTAATTGTGTTGCATAGCAACAGAGTTTCCCTTCTCAATTGTGGTAAAGCAAGGATGATCTGTATTGGCAAACATTCAGAGTCATAAATACACACTCCTCTCTGTTTGAAATCTGTACAAAAACTTTGAGCCCATCAACTGCTTTCATTTTCCTATTTAACATATGTATTTATTTAGTATATTTATGTTACTTCACACTCTATAATGTGGCAGTATTATTACTCCCAGTATGAGAAGGGCAGTCTTCTTTTCAGAGATAAACATTCCCTCAATGAATCACACTCGTTCGATATTGATCTGTCATTTTAACCCAAGGGGGGTAATCTGTATCCCCCCCCAATTTAATCTACTCTGAAGAAATCAAACATTTGTCATCCAACTTCAAAGGATCTGGGGCTTTGTAGTCCCTTGAAACCGGCTCCCCACATATGAAGCTTTTAATGAGACGAAGGAGGGATGCGGAGGGTCTCACCTGGATGGGCGATGGCTGCAGAAGAGCCAGCCAGCCAACAGGTGAGTATTTTCTTCCCTCTTTCCTCCCCCCCCCCAAAAAAAGAAGAGAGCCCCCCCTTCTTTCCTTACCTGCCAGAATCGCAGCTCCTCCTTTTCCTTCGCTCTGCCCAAGAGTTCCAAAACTCCCCCCCTTCCCACAGGGGGCGCCCTTCCTCCCCATTAGCCGAAGGTTTCAGCCCCACCGAGGGACTCGTGAGCGCTCCAGCGGCCGCTGCCTCTGCTGCCTCCCCCCAAGGACTCCGCAGCCTCCGAGACGCTCCGGTTCCAGCGCCCTTCGGACTTCAGCCTGGCAGCCGGGCGGAGCTGGAGGGCCAGAAGGGCCCCTCGGGGAATGTGCAGGTGGCCCTCCGTGACGGCCATTCAGACAGCTCCGCCTCCCTAGGAAGCTCTTGCTCCCTCCCGCTGGATCCCTTTCTCTTCCACTCCGTCTTCCCGGGGCTGATCGAGGCTCCCGGGGATTTTGGGTTGGTGGTTGAGTTGGACTGGCTGGGTGGGTTTTGCTCAGCTGTGTAAGAGTTACGTAATAAGAGGACGTCACAAATAGGCTCCTCCAGGCACTCCGTGGCAGCTGATGAGGGAGGAAAAGGGGAGGAAGGAAAAGACGGGGAAAGGGGGGGAGGGGGAGGGAAGGAGACCAACAAACGAAGCAAAGAGAGCTGCATGGGGGTCTTTTCCGAAGAGGCGATCTGATTGGTTTGATCTCTGAAGTTGTGAGCGTGTCGGGCTGATTCTTCTTCAGTTATTTGTAGTTGCAAAGTAATCCGAAGGGAAAGAAAGGTGAAGGGGTTGATTTCAGTTCTTCTTCCCCTTTCTGTTCCCCTTTCTCTTCTTCCAATTTCCCTTCTGCTTCCTTTTCCCTTTCCTTTCCCCTTCCTATTTGTTTCCTTTTTACTCTGTTTCCCTTTCCCCTTCTTCTTCCCCCTTTCCCATTCAGCGGACACAGAGTTAAGGCAAATTCCTCAATCATTAGGATAACCTCGAGTATCTCGTTGAACAGGAGACCACACAGAAAAGAGACTTTATTTAACAGAAGGAGATGGGCATTCATCATCATTTCAGGCACTTATAAAATATGTATGAGAGAAATTTTAAAAAGGAGCTGAGAGAGGCCCCCCAGGACCATTTCTTGCATCACTATTAGCCCAGGGCTCCCATTCAGACGATCGGAGGCTGGGAGACTCTAGATGGAGAGGAACCAGCTCAGCGTCTCTTTGAAGGCTGGGAAGAGGCCGGGACTGGGAGACTTGCGATGCTCCCTACAAAGGACTCTGTTCCCTTGAGACCTACCAGTCCCTCTGGGGAGGCAGCGCTCTGGATAAATGGGGGGGAGGGGGGCAAGTGGGAGCTGTCCTGGGGGGCGAGTTCTGGAGCTGCCAGGCAGAGCGGAGGAAAAGGAGGAGCTGGGATTCTGGCAGCCGGGGGGGGGGGAGAGGAAAGGAGGGGCCTCTCTTATTCTCTGGGGGAAGAAAGAGGGGGATTTAATTCTGCTGGGATTGAAAAGACGCCCCAAGGGACCCCGGTCAGTCAGGGCCACTCAGGAGCCTCCACGGTCTTTGGTGGCTGTGAAGGTCTGGAGTGGGAGGGACCGGCTCCACCCCAACCCCAAGAAAAGCATAGTTCCCCCCCCCATGTGATGACCTGTCATTTTTATGCGCCTCCCCCCCAAGTGAGAGGACACCTTTCCTTCTCCGGTGGTAGTTGGGGGAGTGAAGAAGGGCCGGCTGTGTCATCACTCCCCTCCACCTGCCCCTTCCAGGGATACAGAAGATGGGGCGGGGGGGGGGAAGAATGAGTTGAGGGGCCTCAGCGCAACAGCCGCTGGCAAAAGCAGAGGAAGAAAGGGGGCTTTTCTCTCCTTAGGGGGCAGCGCCCCTCGGCTGCCCCTCCAGGGCTCTCTCTCAGCAGGCAGAAGGACCGCCGCCCTTGGAGTGCCCGGTCGGACAAAGACCGGGGAAGTGATAAGGGGAGGGAGTGGAGGGGGGAGAAAATCGGGTCATCCTTTTAGATCATGGGAGTGGGGGGGGGCAGAATTGAGAAAGGGAAAATCTGCGGCTGATGAGAAGCTCCAGGCGATGCAGCGGCTCTTCCAGCCTTATTTGGATGCAGCCAAGAAAAGACATCTTCAACCCCCCCCCCCAGAGGAGATTCCCTTCCCTCCCTCCCCGCCTTCCAAGAGCCTCCAGCTTTGCCCCCACCCACCCCTACCCCTGCCACTGCTGCTTTTGGCCTCTCCTCCTCCCTCACGGAGCCGAGCGCCGATTCTGCCCCGCCCGACGGCTGCAACCTTGGAGGGAGAGAAACCTGCCCCGGGGTCCGGCGGTGCCCGATCCGCTCCTCCCAAGACCGGCTTCCCCGCAGCCCCGTCCGCAGCGCTCACCCGCCTTGCAGAGTCTGCGCCCCCCCCCCCCCCCCCCCAGAGAGACTCTCCTCGGTCGCAGCCTCTGCAGACGGAGCCGTGACATGGCCCGGGAGGGAAGAGGCCCCCGCTTGCCATCCCCGCAGCCCCGCTGGGAGGAAAGCCGTCCTGCGCCCCCCCCCCCCCCATTTCTCTCCGGCCCGTTGTGCTCGACCAGCCCCGAGGAAGGGCGGGAGAAAAGGCAGGGGAGGGAGGGGAGGGGAGGGGGCTCAGACAGACCGCCTGCCAGGGATGGCCCTGCCCGACTTGGGAGCGAGGCAGCAGAGCAGGCGAGGGACTTGAATGACAGCTGTCTGTCTGAGTGAGGGGGGAGGGCAGCTGGGAGGCGCAGCTGCAGAAGGACCCTTTTGTCTTGTGGGGGGGGCAAGGAGAGCCTGGGGAGGGTACCGGAATCAAAGCCAGAGGAAGGAATTTGCCCCAATCACTGAAGATTTAATGCCGCCTTCAAATAAAAGCCAAAGGGGCTTTTGAGTTCTAGTCCTGCCTTAGGCATGGACTTCCGGTGACTTTCTTAATTCTTATTGAATGGGGCTGTGAAAGTTGGAAACATTTTCTCAGATTAATGTGGGATACCAGAGTTGGGGATTCCTAGAATGTGAGATGATTGAATGTCCAATATTGTGTGGTTTGATGGGAGAAAGTGAAATTGTGAGAAAACATCAGTTCCATGTTGAGCAAATCCTTCTGCTTGGGGGAGAACCAGAGGCCTCTGTGTGATCCCTGTGAATCTTAGACTGACCTTGGCCTGATCCATCAGAGCTTTTCTTATCACCTTAAAATGAAATTCGTAAAGGGATTCTATTCCCAATTAGGAGCCATTCTGAAACCTAAACATTGATTACCAACTGATCAGCAATCTGTGTGGTTGGAGAGCAGAACAGCTTCCATGGGTGCCTCTCCCAAAAACCTCAAAGTCCCCCCACCCCTTATTCTCCTCCCTTCTTGGACCTGAATGGATATCATGCAGCATTGAAGGTTTGTCACCTGGTCAATGATGCGGCTGCCTTTAGACAGGATCCCTCCAACCTCCTTCTGGGGAGAGTCTCAAGGTCCCCTTTCTCTGGACATCTTCTCCAGCCCTTCACAGACAAGACAAGCTTGGAAGAGGACCAGAGAAAATGCTTTAGGTAGAAATTGTAGAGTGGGAAATTAAAGGATCTGAAAACTGCTATTTTAATTCTCTGGTTGATGAAAGAAAGAAAAATACAGTGGAAATTTCTATACACAACTATTTTTTTTAAATTTTGCTGTGAAATACATGTCAAAATAAAAACAATCCCAAACTGAAATCCCAGACAGCTCTTCTGCTGAACACTTTCTGCAAAGGAGGCTTTATCAGGAAATCAAGAAAGAATTATGTAAGAGTAATGAAGATTTCCCTCCCTAGCTGAGAGCCTGTCAAACATGGCATTTCGCATCATTACGGCATTCTCACCGAGATGACCAGGCAACCAGGCTGGTGTTTGGTTCCCACAGCTTCCTCCTGACCTCTTTTCCTGCTCTCGCTCTCTCTCACACACACACACACACTTTTAGCTGTAGGAACAAGTGTCCAAATTATCTATATAAATAAAAATGTAATGTTTGTTTGTTCAAAATCTCAAATCTCCGAAAGTTCTTCACCGATTGCTTTGAAATTTTGACACAATGTTGCATTCGAATACACGCATGTTTTTATATATGTATATTATATAGATGTCACACCTGTGACAGGTAAAAATATGCTTTTTTGTAAAAACATGCTTTTTTGAAAACCAGCACCATCTGCTAGACGTAAAAGCAACACACGCTATACTAAATATTTCACGATTCCATGCGGGGTTTCACTGGTGCTCGGGGTCCTTGCCATCTGCAAGGACCGGGGGGAGGCTTGCTTCTCCGGGGACCCTCGCAAGGGTGCATGCCATAGCATGGGGGCACCTGGCTCAAGAACAACTCGACACCATGAAGTCCTCGAGGTGGGGTGCACCACAGATTGCTCCGTCCTACCCCCTTTTATTGGAAGCTTAGACAAAGAAGTAACATTCTATTGGTCAAAGAGCCAAGCATAAGCATAGATAACTACTGCCACATATACAGAAACATGATACTGCACATAGCTTCTTCATGGTCACCTGATTTACAGGAAATCTTGTAAATATTCAGGAATGGGAAAGCAAAACTTATCTTGTACTTGGGCCTAGCTTCAATCCAGGTCAGTGATCGCTACATATCCTCTGTTTTTATTTTCTTAAAGCAATTCAAAACCAGGGGCTTTCGATGCCTCCAGAGTGCAGGTCTGAGGTAGCAGGCTGAGACCCTTCGGTTCCAACCTACTACTCTCACAAAACATCTCTTTGGCATCTAGTTCCCCCTCTAAGTCGCTCTCATTATCAAGGAAATTTAAAAGCGGTTGTTTGACATCATCACCTGAATGTTTAACCACATGACTAAGAAATTGAACCGTTTTACGTGTTTCAGCAACATTGTCATCCAAATTTTGTAAGCGATTCTTTAAAAATTTAAGCAGTCTTCCCAGCACACATGGTCCTATTGTACAAACAAGGAGGAGGAATATTACGGGGCCTATGATGGCAGAAAGCAAAGTAGTCAACCAAGGGGAAAGAGTAAACAGACCTTGATACCAACTATGCGTTGCTTGCCTTTCCCTTTCTCGTTCTTTAAGGCGTTTGCTCAATTCTGCCATGGAGTCAAGTACAATACCTGAGCTGTCTGTATAAAAGCAACACTCTTCTTTTAGGGCAACACATAATCCCCCGCTTTTCAAAAACAAAAGATCTAACCCACGTCTGTTTTGCAAAACAACTTCAGAAAGAGAGGTCAAAGAGTCTTGGAGGGCCACAATGGATGTTTCTATGCGCTGGAGGTCAGCATCAACATCAGTGCTAAGGCGGCGAATTTGCTGATCGTTAACCACAAGACCAGCAATTCCAGTGGCAGCTCCTGCTGCCCCCAGGCCCAAAAGGACCGACAGAGTGAGTGTTGTAACGATCTCTCGTTTGGCTTTCAAAAAATAGTGAGAGGGGGCCATGACATCAATAAATTGAGAGTTAGAAAAAACAGATATCTTAGGCAACAAGTGGACCTGGATACAAAAGGAGCGTTGTTGTTGAAGAATGTCTCCTTGGACGCAGGCAGTGGCTCCTGTAGAGCAAGCCCAAATGGAGCCATTGGTGGGAATAAAAAAGTATCCTGTAAAATAATTTGAAAAATCAGCAGTGGGGTTGGAAGAAAACAAAGTCACCCAACCCCCATGAATACCAGATGACTGGACAGAAGAAGACATCCAAGATTTAGGCAAATAAACCATACCTTGATGATATAACTCTGTAGAAGCATTAATACAATATTGTAAATAATTAGAGGGAACATAGCCTATGCAACAACCCTGACCAATAATAGAAGAAATAGTAATGGAAGAATTACTCCAGCGACAGGTGATATCTGAAGTAGCATTAATAAAGGAAAAAGGTGAGCCAATGGCCTCATAAAATGGTGGTTGGGAAGAAAGGCACATCCAACACTCCGGATCAGCATTAGGAAAAGCATGACTGTTATTAAGAGCAGAATAGGAGGAAAAAATAAGAGACAATAAAGCTTATTATTTAAAAATATACAGTTAACTACTTTAGCACATGTTACATTTTCAGGAACTGCTACTATCAATGTATACAAAACAATTGCATCAGGGGGAGGATCATAAGCAATTAATCCTCAATGAAAGATAGTCTTATAATTCGAACCAATGAAATATTGAATTACTGCAGGCAAAATTCAAACAGGATCCAAACATGTAGAAAGCAAATGTTTCATGTACAGTTCAAGTCAGTGTGTATAATGTTAGTTGCACCCATAGATTTTTATTGCAGTCACTGTTCAAATGAGTTTTTTGGTGAAATAACAAAACAAGTAAACATAAACAAATGATGACTAATGATGACTAAAAACTTGGCAAAAATGGCAGCACATAAGTTGTCGTGTCGTTGTTTCAGCACTGCTTTGGTGGTTTTTGGTTTTTCATATCACTGGACAGCTGTTTTGGCAAGATCGTATTGGCCACTGTGCTGTCTGTAAAGTCATCTTGGTCATCTCTGGAACTGGATTTGGGAACTGGTATGACAATATTCTTGTCTAGACAAACATCACGTACTAGAATCCATAAAAATCTGTAAAAACAAGCACAGCATATCCTCGTCCCCCTTGCGGGGGAGGCAAACAAACTTTTTAAATCTATTATGTTACCTATGCCAAATTAGCCAAATTGGGGTACACCAAATTGTTAGGTACCCAAAATCCCTCTTTTTTTTATTTGTTTGAAAAAACAGTCCTTAAAGGACCAATTAACACGTGCCACAATGGCTTAACCTGTGGAATTATAAGAAAAAAAAAACCCAAAAATTTAAAACAATGTTCCAATTAGTACAAAATTACAAAAAGGCCAATGAAAAATAGGCCAGGCCATTGTCAGTCTTTAAAAGGAAAAATTTGCCCAAGGCAATAAAGGCTGAAAAAAGATAAGAAAATATGGCCAAAAATTAAAAATAAATAATACAATAATAATACAATAGTAGAGTTGGAAGAAACCTTGGAGGTCTTCTAGTCCAACCCCATAACTAGATAAATGAATTTACTTTTAAGGAGCCAAAAAAAAAAGAAACATAGGTGACATCCATTTGCCATAGTGATTAAAGGCCAAATTAAAAAAATTAACTTCCTTGTCCCCAGAGGGGGATGCCCCAGAACACTGGGGGCAAAATAAAACAATTTGTTTGGCCTGGTTGAGTGGCATATGGCAAAATTGTGCTAGTCCCCAGGCATTTTGATAAAAAAATTATCAAAAAAATAAATCTGAAGAAAAAACATATTTTTTAAAAAAAAAATACCTAAAAATTTAAAAATAAATTGACACAGATAATGAAAGTCAGAAATATAGTTAAAAAGCTTGTTAAGAAAAGATGTGAAAAGTCAAAATAGCAACAAACAATTTTTAGTGTTGCAAAAACAACAGTATTGCAAGGTAGGAAACTTTCATAAGAGTCCTTATAAGCAATTTCACCCTACATCCAAAAAAAAAAAAAAAAACAGTCTTATAAAAGCAAAGAATCGAAAACAATAGGCAAGCAGGAAAGTCATTAAAACGGAGCCTTTTTATCTTTAAAAAAAAAAAACATCAAAAAAATTAGCTGACAAGTTACGTAAACCACAAATGGAATGCTCAAAATCTCATTAATCTTTTCTACTGTGACAAGGGCACGGAAAAGAAAAAAAATAAATCAAATAAAAAACTTTAGATAGCGGCAGACACAGACGGACGAACCCAAATAAAGGTTCCCCAATAGCTGCCATAAATTAATTAACAAAATAACTCCGTGTTTATTTAAACAAAGAAAAATTTGGAGCAAAAAAAATTATAACATTTTATGCAGTTATGTTTTACTGAAACAATCTGCAATTCATACAATACAATAACAGAGTTGGAAGGGACCCTAGAGGTCCACAAGTCCAACCCCCTGCCTAGGCAGGAAACCCTATACCATTCCAGACAAAAAACCATCCAACATCCTCTCAAAGACCTTCAATGTTGGGGCATTCACAACCCCTGGAGGCAAGCCATTCCATTAACCAACTGCTCTAACTGTTAGGAAATTTTTCCCTAGCTCCAAGCCATCTCTCTCCTTCACCAATAAACTAAACATACCCAGTTCCTGCAACAATTCCTCACATGCTCTAGTCTCCAGTCTCTCAACCACCTTCGTTACCCTTCTCTGCACTCCTTCCAATCAAAATCATTCTCAAAACCAATAATTACTCTCTAGCATTCAAACATAACATTTCCCTTTGCTAATTTTACCAACAATTCCATCTGAGCCTCAAAATTATCTCTCTGTTGTTATTCTAAAACATCTTACACAGGCTCTTCCAAAAAAGGGGAGGAGGTGGTGGGGAGGGAACATTTCAAAAGAAAAGAATGTGGGGGGGGGGGAAACAGCAACAAGCAAAAGCGACACAGAGTCTTTCTAAAGAGGGAAAAGTGTGTGTGTGTGTGGGGGGGGAAACAACAGACATCCCAAAGAGGGGGAGGTGGGGGGAGAGGGAACAGAAACCAGCAGAAACTTTTTTAAAAAGAAAAGAAAGGGGGGTAAAAGACAAACACACAAACTTTTCTTGCGAACAGGGAAAGGAAAAATAGAAAAAAGCAATCCTTTAAACTAATTATTTCATAATCTTGTGGAATAAATTTAGGTGGAGAGACAGAAAACATGTTTATTCCCCTCCTCTTTTGCTAATCGTTTCTCTAACCATGGAGGAGCTGAAAAATTAACATCTCCATGAGGAGTTAAAAGGCCAATTAAAGATCATTTTGGAGAAAGAATTTTTACTTGATAAATAACACTTTTGCAGGGGCTCTTTGTGTCTTGTGGAAATAAATCCCAATCTTCCACATAGACATTTTTATGGAGCCTTTTCCAGATAAGCCGGACATTGTTTTTCTAAGTACTGGAAAAATTTACTTAAAGAGACTTTAGAAAGAGAATAAATAGTGATGCCGTTAACCTTTTGCAAGCAATCTTCCTTCTCCACCAAGATAAGAAGCTCGCCCCTATGCACTGACGAAGCCTTGGAAAGTGAAGTCCCCATACTTAAGATGATCAATCCTTTGCCAGGTGCGTAAGATGGGGGGGTGGAGGCGACGCAGACCTAGACAGGAATCACGTCGGGGTCACCAGTTGCGGGGTTTCACTGGTGCTCGGGGTCCTTGCCATCTGCAAGGACCGGGGGGAGGCTTGCTTCTCCGGGGACCCTCGCAAGGGTGCATGCCATAGCATGGGGGCACCTGGCTCAAGAACAACTCGACACCATGAAGTCCTCGAGGTGGGGTGCACCACAGATTGCTCCGTCCTACCCCCTTTTATTGGAAGCTTAGACAAAGAAGTAACATTCTATTGGTCAAAGAGCCAAGCATAAGCATAGATAACTACTGCCACATATACAGAAACATGATACTGCACATAGCTTCTTCATGGTCACCTGATTTACAGGAAATCTTGTAAATATTCAGGAATGGGAAAGCAAAACTTATCTTGTACTTGGGCCTAGCTTCAATCCAGGTCAGTGATCGCTACAATTCCATTTCAATGTTTCCGATTGCATTGTTATATTAATTTTTCATAGATTTCCATTAATTTTCATTTTGATTTAATTATTTCGTGTGACATTGTGTTGTAATTCAGCTGTGTCGTTTACCATGTTTTTCCTTTGTTTTTCAGTTCGTGTTTTTGCTTTTTTAATGTTTTGCAATTTTATATTTTATTTTGTTATAACTTTCTTCCTTTTTCCCTAAGCTAACGCTTGAGCAAAATCGCATTTATGATCAAATAATGCAAACTGTCAATAACGGGGTTGGAGAAATCTTCTTCTTAGATGCGCCAGGAGGAACTGGTAAAACATACCTAATTACATTGATTCTGGCAGCAATTCGATCCCAAAATGACATAGCCTTAGCTCTTGCATCGTCGGGAATAACTGCAACATTGCTATCAGGTGGAAGAACTGTTCATTCCGCTTTGAAATTGCCATTGAACATGCAATTCATTGAAACTCCCACGTGCAACATTTCCAAAGCATCCGGCATGGGAAAAGTATTGCAGAAATGCAAACTTATTGTTTGGGATGAATGCACAATGGTGCACAAAAAATCGCTCCAGGCTCTTGATCGATCATTGCAAGATTTGCTAGGAAACATCAGACCATTTGGGAAGACATTAATATTGCTTGCAGGAGAGTTCAGGCAAACATTACCTGTAATTCCTCGATCGACACCAGCGGACGAAATAAATGCTTGCCTGAAATACTCTACTTTGTGGCGACACATAAAGACATTAAAATTAACTACTAATATCCGTGTCCAGCTGCAAAATGATCGATCAGCTGAGATATTCTCACATCAATTGCTGGAAATTGGGAGCAGAAAAGTGCCGGTTGATCTGACCTCAGGACGGATTTCATTGCCTCATAACTTCTGCAATTTAGTGACATCAAAAGAAGAATTGGTTGAAAAAGTATTTCCCCAGATTCAAACCAATTATAAGAATCACAATTGGCTGAGTGAACGAGCTATTCCTGCGGCCAAAAACAAAGACGTCTACGAACTTAACAATATTATTCAGTCTAACTTCAAAGTGAGGCAGTCACATACAAGTCCGTCGACACTGTTGTGGAAGCAGATGAAGCGGTTAATTATCCAACAGAATTTTTGAATTCACTCGATCTGCCAGGGATGCCACCGCACGTACTGCAATTGAAAATTGGCGTGCCAATTATCATGCTGCGAAATATCAACCAGCCAAAGCTTTGCAAAGGCACGCAGCTTGCAGTAAAAAAATTAATGACCAACGTCGTAGAAGCAACAATTTTGACAGGACCTTTCAAAGGTGAAGATGTCCTCATTCCTCGCATTCCTATGATTCCAACGGATATGCCATTTCAATTTAAGAGATTGCAATTCCCAATTTGATTGGCGTTTGCCATCACCATCAATAAGCTCAGGGCCAATCTTTAGAATTGTGCGGTTTAAATCTAGACACGGATTGTTTCTCACATGGACAATTATATGTTGCGTGTTCTACAGTCGGCAAACC
Source organism: Natrix helvetica (assembly GCF_964273705.1). NCBI lineage: Eukaryota > Metazoa > Chordata > Lepidosauria > Squamata > Natricidae > Natrix > Natrix helvetica. The sequence goes on from NC_138551.1 coordinate 131,953,839, forward strand.
AGACAATCTCTATATCTGCACACACAATGGACAACAAAAAATATTGTATACCCACAAGCATTGTGAAATTAAACATATTAGAAACTTGCACTTTCTCTTTTCTTTCTTTTCCATTTAACCAGACTGGGCCACAGCAACGCGTGGCCAGGTACAGCTAGTAAATATTTAAATTCTTAGGGATTTATTCCTCTGCTTTCATTTGTGTCTGTGGAGCTTTGTCAAGCTAGGAGGCAGATCCAGCTGAGGAGAGTTTTTAAGTTATCTTGGCTTCCACGGAAAACACATCATTTAAAGTTATCTCTCCTCCCGTTTATCATTAGACAAGGGGAATAACAGACTATTCTTTAATTGCTATGTTTTTCAAGCAAGACTTTTCTACCTCCATTCAGAGCTCCTTGTAATGAAAGCTTTCTTTTAAAATTGAAATGTATTCCTTTCATTCCCAAGCCGTCCCACCTCTCCCCACCCAACTTCTCTTATATGACAAAAAGACAGAAAAAGGCTGACTCCACGTGCCACAGGGCTACGAGACAACTTTGTCAAATCTCCCCCCTCCCTCCTCTCCCCCTTTTCTAATTGCCCTTCACTGATAAATGCCTAAAGGGAAGCGTTTCAGAGCTTAGTATTCCAGAGTGAGCTAATATAGGAGATCTTTGGTTATTGGGAATGGGGGGGGGGGGGGGAGAAAGCAGCCTCCTAACCTCCCTCCCTCCTCTGCCAGGGGTTTTCCGATGACCTGGAGATCAAATTCCTAAGGGAGATCGGGAGAAGAGCTGGATTCCCTACAGGTTTTAAGGAGGAAGACATGGGGGGGGGGAGGGAGTGACTCGCTAACAAACTGTACTTTTGCTTTATCTCCTTCGGTCTTAATCTGTTTAAATCGCCTTCTGTATTGGGGGGGGGGGGGGAGAAGACACAGAAAGTATTGCGTTTCAATGACGCTTTGTGGCAAGGACACGTGTTAGTTGCGCCCTTTCCTGGCAAAGAGGCCAGCCTCAAAACGACTCCAAAAGCGGCAAGCGGGAACGGCAGTCACTTCCCTCTTCCAACAGCCCCCCCACCTTCTCCGGGAAAGTGGCTTTTGTCGGTTGCCTTTTGAAACGCCGGAGGGCCCAGCAGAGCCTGCCAGTCAAGCCTTCCCGATGTTAAGCAAGGGAAACATCTGTTGCTTCAGTAGAAAGAAAAGCAGCTTCAGAGCTACGGCCGGCAAAGGCTTCCCACTGACCTCCCCCCCCCCCACCACCTCTGAATTCCTGATAGATCGAATTATTTCAGCAACATCTCCCCCCACCACGGCACCCCCCCTCCCCCTCACTCGTCACCTCCGCTCCGTTCTCCAGCGAGCCTCATGGGGTTTTTTTTTTACCTTTAGGAATAAGAATGTTTAAAAGGCTTTTTTAAAAATTTGGGTGGAAAATGATGCAGGTTCTGCAAGAGCGAATCTCCATCGGGCGGCTACTCTTTTCATTCCTCCAAATAATGGTCGCCGCTTATTCTAGCCAGTCAGCCTCCTAACTTCAGTCCAGGCTCTGCAATTATCTTCTCCCCCCCCCCCCCAAACCTGCAGAAACAGGGGGGAATCGGTCATTATCATTAGAACTCTCTCCCACGCCTGGCCTCACCTTCGGAGGTAAGGGGCGGGGAAGAGCAGATCTTCCGGGGATACAAATATTCCCCAAGTGGCCCCCACCCGTTTCTCTCCCCCCCCCTACTAGAAAACGGGAGAGAAGTAAAATAATGCTACGCTTTGGAAACGCGGATCTCCAACGGCAGGTCCACGCCAGGAGGTTCGGGGCTTCCCTCCAGGCCACCTGCACAGCCAGCAGCCGCGTCCACAGGCTCCGTGGGGAAAGGCGGGCCGTGGGAAAGGGGAGCAAGTGCGCTCGCCCGCCTTCGCCCGCCCAGGTCCCAAACCAGGCTCTTCGGAAAGAGTTCTCCAGCAGCCTCTGGCAAGGTGTCTTCCCCGCCCCGCTCGGGCCGAAAGAAAATAAAGACAATAAAATATAAAGTGCTGCTTTACCTTTCTCTGCTGCTTCTCTCCCAGGCTGGATCCAAGAGGAGATCCCTGTCCTAGTCTTCCTCCTGCCCGCGTGGGCTTCAGGCACCAAAGGCCCTGGGCGAGATTGCGCAGGAGCCCCCTGCCCTGCCTGGCTCATTATTATCTTATTTATTCAAGACACTTAAATTCAATGACCACTGAAAAAAAATTCAATTGCAGGAAAATGAAATGCCCGGAAAAAACGAGTAACATTTAATGATTTAATGACAAGTGAAATATAAAAAGGGCATAAGAACAAACTGCAATGCAGGAATTAAGAATTTCAAGACAAAAACTCTGAAACTAAATTAAGATTTGAGGGAAATATATACACACCGTAAAAAGGCCAATGGCGGCCACTGTATGGGTAGAGTGATAGGGGCTGCTGCGCAATGCGCATGAAGATGAGCGATGCATATTCACATATGTACGGCGTCCTGTACTGAAGCTCCCTGGAGGAACATTTTAAAACACAGTTCAATCCACTAATAGCGAGCGATCTGATGTTTTTGTACGACAGATATACAGCTGTTCACTGTAAGAAAAAAGTCTCAAAAGTGTCCCCCAAACCACTCACTCCATTGCCCCCATATCGCCCCCCTTCTCTTCCTTTGCCCCCGCGTCACCCCTTTTCGTTCCATTGCCCCCCTGAAAAACGAAATCACCCCCTGGTGGGCAATATCACCCAGGTTAAGAACCACTGCTCCAGATGACAAAGGGTCTCAAACAGCCAGATTTTTACTGCTTTTACTACTTTAATTCATTTTTCAAGAGGACTCTGTTGCCCTGCCTGGTTGATGCTCTTAGGACAAACCATATAAAATATATACCATCCTCATTCTGATGCTGTTAAGTCTGCTCTTCTCTATAATCTTAACAAGTAATAAGGTTTGTACTGTCCATGGGATGAGTCAAATGTATAGAAACATAACTGAAATCCCCCCAAAGGCCCCCCTGAAATCCTCTCCTCTCCCGCCAAGGGAGCCGCCGGCCCAGAGAGAGAGAGAAGGGGGGAGCAAGGGGGCCACCCTCTATTTCTTTGGGGCTGATGGAGGGGAGAGTGCAGGACCCCCCAGATGGAGCTTCTCCCAGGCTGGGATGGGGGACTCAAAGGGGGTAGAGAAGGGGCTGCCCTGGGCCAGCCTCCCCGGAGCTTCTGCTGAAGGGAAGCCGGGGGTCACCTGAGGACACATTGGGTCCTCCTCCTCCTACAGGTCACCCAGCACCCAGACCTGATACTGGATCCAGCAAGAGGCAGCTGGGTCTTCTGAGGAGACCCTCTGGGGGCTTCTGGGGCTCCCTCCCTGCCCCCAATGGGCTTCGGCTCTGTTGCCCACCCCCAAAATCAAAGGGGTCCTCTATTGAGAAGCAGCTTCTAGCATGTATTTAAGGAAAACATTCCTTTTCTTCTGGATGTTGTGAATGCCAGGCCCTTTTGACACAACCTGGTGGACTAAATCCAGCAAGCTTCTTTTTTTTTATAATATCTGGAGGGATTGATCCTAGAGTATTGATTATCTGCCTCTGCCATTTCCCTGTTTCTTTATTTTGATCTAGGAGTTGGTGAGAATTATCATCTGATGTCATCACAAGGAACTGGACATGACCTGGGAGGAGAGTCACCTCCAACCAAATGAGGACCTCAAAGGAGGAAAAGCAGCCAAAGCACCAAGAGGAGAAGCTATTTCAAAGATTGAGAAGACTGGAAAGAGTCTCAGGAAGAGGAGATCCCTCCCTTCCCATCAAAGGATCCCTTCAGGAAGAAACCAGAATGAGTCCTTCTCTTCTCTCCCAGGAAAGGCTGCAGAAGGGAGAAACCATCTGAATGTGAGGACTTGGAGGGAGCTGCAGGGAGAGCTTCACCTGGCTTCCCAGAGGGAGAAACCCTGAAGAGGAGAGGCAGGGAGGCTGGAAAGAGCTTCAGAGATGGGATCTGTTTGTTACCATATAAAGATCCACAGAGGCCAAAAATGGGAAAGGGTCCATACGAAAGAAAAGTTGATGGACTAATTATTTCAGAAACCTTCAAAAACATAAAACTTTGTGGAAAATCATTGATTTGTTGGACTTCATTGGGAAAGACTTTTAGGAAGCATCATAACAAATTTGCAGAAAAGACTAATGGACTGTGAACATTTAAAAACAGGTAGCCAATTGCAAGACACCACAAATAAATTACAATTTTTACATTTTTTGGCGCCAGAGTACTGGGATATTGCAGAAGTAGTAGTTCCATGGACAGCAGCTGAAGAACAACTGCGCACACTTGGTGACATTTTCAATTACAACATTAATATCAACGACTATAGAGATTTTTTGAAGAATATGTTAAAAGATTCAAAGAACTATACAATTCCTGACAGTATTTAAAAAGCAAAAGATATTGTTAGAACAATTGCTGTCAGTTCTGCAGAAGCAGAAAGGGGTTTTTCGAAAATGAACTTCATATGTTCAGAGAGCAGAAGTCTCCTTACAGTTTCTAATTTAAACAACCTCATGACCATCAATATTACTGGCCTATCTCTTCCAAAATGGGACCCTATTCCTGCAGTGAGAAAGTGGGTATAAGGACACCATCGCTCAGCCGATGATCCCAGACTCAAGGTCAAGAAAAGTGGAAGTGAGGAGAGCGCCAAAGAGAAATGGATGTGGAAACATCGTAAACTGAAAGACGACTAACACTTTTATGTAAGTATTTGTGTACCGCTTGTATTGTTTTGTGTACTTCTTTTATTCTTATTTAAGTATTAAATTTGTATATCATGGTTTAGCTTCAGCCCTTTTGTGTGATGCCTTTGAGCATTAACTTTCAAAATAAAGTACATTTTGGTTCCAACTCAGCAGGGAGCTATTTCAGATCTGTGGCATGCTCAGGCATTAACTGCTGGGATTTTCTCTTTAACCACAATGCCAATAAACGTCACATTTATTTTTTTCTTCGGCCACAGGTGCCATGTATTCCCTCTGGGGTCATTTTCAAGCATGGAGACCCCCAATATCTTAATTTTAAATGACTGATTTAATTCCATCTCTGCGCCTGTTATTATGAATCACATGTGGATTATTTCCCTTTCATTTCCCTCCAGAGAATTTCCCAACAACCTTTGAGTCCAAGAACTGGTTGAATTATCCAGGGATCCCTCCTGAGAGGGAGAATTATGATAAAAGTTTCAGCTCTGCTCTTTGGCTGAATCCTCCAAGGGAGACTTTGGGCAGAGAAATATGGAGTTTTGGGACAGGCAGGGTCTGTGCACTTGAATATCCGTCTCTCTCCTTTCCAGATGAAGCTGAGTGTTTCTCTGTGTTTGAATCAGGAAAGCAACTGGATCATATTCCACCTTGTGAGAGTCCTTTGAATTCTTCTATTTCTTCTTTAGAAACAGAAAAGAGATTGATTGATTCACCCCATGAATTATGGACCTCCTACTTCGAGTTCTGATGCCGCTTTTGTCCCATCCAGTCTCTGGGAAGCTGAGAATGAAATGCCCGCTGAGTTTGGAGCACCAGGATGGAAAACAACCACAGAGCTTTTACAGCCCAGGAGACCATCTCATCGGTATAGTCACCACTGGAAATAAAAGATGGCATACAAAGTTGCTTTTCAACATGGCTCCTTCTCTTCAATTTGCTTTCCATGATTGGTAAGTCATTCAGGGTGATGGAGTTGCACTCCCTCCATTCTAACACTCTCCTTCTTTTCTGTTTTTTTTTTCATTTATTCCTTTATTGGAGGATATGTCTAATTTCCTGAATGATTTTGATTTTCATGGCTTCTCTCCTTTGTCTGATTTTGTGAAAGAGACTCAAAAAAGGGCCTGAAAAAAACTGAAAGGGCTGCAGATTATTTTCCTTTCTTAGTTCAATCCTTAATTTGTCACTTGAATAATGAATTTTATTTAAAGTAGTGGTGGAACCAGTTGTAGTTGCTGTACCTCAGCCCATTTCCATATTTGTGTAACTGATCATTGCTTCTGGATCAATGGTGGCTTAAGGCTCAGTAGCCTTGTGGAGGATTATATTTTTTTAAAAAAGTATTTGTTGTTGCTGTTGATTATAATAGCACTTTTTTTTGAAAAAGTTTTTTTTATTTTTAGACAAAAACAAAACATGAAACATAAAACCCTCAACAATTGCATATAGCATATCATTTGGTTACAACCATTTGTCCCTCACCACTTTCAATTGTATATAAGATCACAGATTGTCCATCAAACATACATAAATACATTATTATCATTGTATGTTCAGCTACAATTGCTATTCCTTCATTTTAAACAAACATTCTAGAAATTAGATTCATATATATACCAATATTCCATTGCATCCTTATTTGTCTATTTAATAAAAATATGTCTTTATAGTATCACCTATCTCATTCTATTATTCTAATAACACTTTTTTTACAATAGGGATGTTTCTGGTTTTCTAAAAGGCTTACGGTTTATTTTCACCATTCAAATGGTCAACAAGAATTCCCAGCTCCTGTGCAATCTCACACTGGGCTACAACCTCCATGACAACCATTGGAGCACTTTCCACACTTCAGATGCCTTGCTGGACATTCTCTCCACTGGAGAAGCCAATGTCCCCAACTACGGCTGTGGAAGGAAGGACAACCTCATGGCTTTTCTTGATGGAGCTAAAAGGGAGATCTCCATCCAGACATCAACATTAGGAGGCACTTACAAAGTCCCACAGGTTTGTGTGTGTTTTTCTCCATCTGGAAAAGTGAGGGGTGGGTGGTGGTGGGTGAGCAATAGATGCAATCATGTCTTCTCAATACAATACAATACAATAGTAGAGTTGGAAGGGAACTTGGAGGTCTTCTAGTCTAACCCCCTGCCTAGGCAGGAAACCCTATACCGTTTCAGACAAATAGCTATCCAACATCTTCTTAAAGACTTCCAGTGTTGGGGCATTCACAACTTCTGGAGGCAAGCTGTTCCACTGATTAATTGTTCTAACTGTCAGGAAATTTCTCCTCAGTTCTAAGTTGCTTCTCTCCTTGATTAGTTTCCACCCATTGCTTCTTGTCCTACCCTCAGGTGCCTTGGAGAATAGTTTGACTCCCTCTTCTTTGTGGCAACCCCTGAGATATTGGAACAATGCTATCATGTCTCCCTTAGTCCTTCTTTCTCGTAAACTAAATATACCCAGTTCCTGCAACCGTTTTTCATATGTTTTAGTCTCCAGTCCCCTAATCATCTTTGTTGCTCTTCTCTGCACTCTTTCTAGAGTCTCCACATCTTTTTTACATTGTGGCGACCAGAACTGAATACAGTATTCCAAGTGTGGCCTTACCAAGGCATTATAAAGTGGTATTAACACTTCATGTGATCTTGATTCTATCCTTCTGTTGATGCAGCCTAGGACTGTGTTGGCTTTTTTGGCAGCTGCTGCACACTGCTGGCTCATATTTAAATGGTTGTCCACTAGGACTCCAAGATCCCTTTCACAGTTACTACTACTGAGCAAGGTATCACCTATACTGTACCTGTGCATTCCATTTTTGTTGCCTAAATGTAGAACCTTACTCTTTTCACCATTGAATTTCATTTTATTAGATAGTGCCCAGTGTTCAAGTTTGTCAAGATCCTTCTGTATCTTAAGCCTATCTTCTGGAGTGTTGGCTATTCCTGCCAGCTTGGTGTCATCTGCAAATTTGATGAGTTCCCCATTTATTCCCTCATCCAAATCATTGATGAAGATGTTGAAGAGTACTGGGCCTAAAACAGAGCCTTGGGGTACTCCACTGCATACTTCCCTCCATGTAGATGTAGTTCCATTGAGGACTACCCGTTGAGTGAGGTTGGTCAGCCAGTTACGAATCCATCTGGTGGTGATGCTGTCTAACCCACATTCTTCTACTTTATCTAGTAGTAGGTTATGGTCAACCTTATCAAAAGCCTTACTGAAGCCCAAGTAAACCATATCTACAGCATTCTCCTGGTCCACTAATTTTGTCACATTATCAATGAATGCAATAAGATTAGTCTGGCATGATCTGTTTTTGACAAATCCATGTTGGCTTTTGGCTATTACTTTGTTTGCTTCTAGGTGTTCGCAAATTCGTTGCTTGATTATTTTTTCCAGAATCTTTCCTGGTATTGAGGTCAGGCTGATAGGTCTGTAGTTTCCTGGATCTAATTTTTTCCCTTTTTGAAGATGGGAACCACATCAGCTCTTTTCCAGTCCTCTGGTAGTTCCCTGGTGTTCCAGGATCTCTGAAAGTTATAATTCAGTGGTTCTGAGATCTCGTCTGCTAGTTCCTTCAGAACCCTGGGGTGTAATCCATCCGGTCCTGGTGATTTGAACTCGTCTAGGGTAGACAGGTGCTCACTTACCATTTTCTTCCCTATTCTTCTCCATGGAATTCAAGAGCTGTTTTTCTCCATATTAGCAAAAATGTCAATATTTTACCCCATTATGTTCATGTTGAGATTAATCATAAAAGGCTTGAAATGCAAGCAATACATTCCCCGGAGAAGACATTCTACCAACTATTTTACTGATCAAAAATAAGCCTGGGGGTCTCTATTGGCATCTTCATTTTCACATATAAAAATGTCTACCCTATCCAGTCAGATTGAAGTTGGCAATAGTAGCATTTTATCTAAAAAGTGTAATAAAAAGGACTCTAGCAATTATAGGCCAAATAGACTAGCAGATATTGTGGCTGAAATGTATGCCTGGATCCTCTTAGTTAAACTTGAGAAAAATGCATTCCTTGCAGAAGAACCAGAAGGTTTTAGGTACTGAACAGCTATATAGATTTTATAATAAATATTGCATGTTAATAATCTAATATTGGTAATAAATTTGTCTTGAAATATCTCATCTATATCACCGAAGTAAAACACAGTTAGCTGGCTTTCTAGATGTTAATGCATTAGGGGACAATCTCTCAAATGTGAGCCAGCAATGTGTGGCAGCTGCCAAAAAAAGGCATTGCAGTCCTAGGCTGCATCAACAGAAGGATAGAATCCAAATCACATGAAGTTTTGGTATCGCTTTAAAAAGCCTTGGTTAAACCTCCCTTGGAATAGTGCATTGAGGGCAAACCTTTTCAGCACCAAGTGCCAAAAAGGGAGAGTGCACACGCTCTTGTCAGGGATGCAATCTGGAATAGGTGTTGCCCAGCGTGCATGCTGGTGCACACATGTGCCCCAGACAGCTCCTCTTCCAGTTTCTGGCACGCTCGCATGGGATGATCAGCTAGCTGGCACACATGCAGACTAGCTCTTCCAGTTTCTGTCACTGCTGTGCGTGCAAAGGCCAGCTGATCATTGCACGGACATGCACATCAAAAATCTGGAAGAGCAACAGGCAAGGCCACGTGTGCCAGGCGACATGGCTCTGCATGCCACTTAGCCCGAGCTAAGAAGCTGAGGCAGAGGGTGCCATTTTCCCCTCCTGGGGTCTCCGTGCATCCCATTTTTGACCTCCCCTTTCTCCAGAAGCACTCTGCCAGCCAAAAACTTTGGTCTTACTTTGCAGTTTCAGTCCGTGGGGCTTGCAAAGATAATGTCTGCATTCAGCTGGTGGGTGGGGGTGACGTATGTGCAGGGCAGCCTCGTGATCCCGCTTGGGCCAGATTAATGGCTTTGTGGGCTGTATCTGGCCCGCAGGCCGTAGTTTGAGGACCCCTGGTATAGGGTCTCCTTCTTGAGCAGGGGTTGGACTAGAAGACCTAAAAAGTCCTTTCCAATCCTTTTATTTTGTTATAAGTTCTGTTATAGGTACTGTTAGATATCCATACTAACTACAATAGCACTAAGGTCCTCTGTTCCGGTAGGAACAGAGGTTTAATCCTATTGGTCGAAGGGTTCATTAAATTTCATTTAATTTGGACCCCAACATAGCCCCAATAAGGCTAAAACCCAGGAGAGTGCCTTTTGCTCTCCGCCCCAAAATTGACAGGGAAATTGACAAGCTCGTAGGCCAGGGAATCCTAGAGCCGATCGATCATGCACACTGGGAGACTCCTATAGTGACACCTGTCAAATCTGACAGGTCAGTCCGCATCTGCGCAAACTACAAATGCAAATTTAATAAAGCGTTACAACAAAGCGCCTACCCTGTACCCATTGCACAGCATCTCCTCCATTCATTAGGACCCAGAAAAATTTTCGCGAAATTGGACATGGCGCAGGGATACCAACAATTGCCTGTAGATGGTGCTATGGCGGAGGACCAAACCATTGTGACGCACAGGGGTGCATTCAAATGTCACCGCCTGCAATTCGGTTAGTATCGCCCCTGGACTGTTCCAAAGTGTCATAGAGCGGCTTTTGTAGGGGATTGTCCCCTATCCAGGTGTTGTCCCCTATTTCGACGACATCTTGGTATCGGCTGCAAACGAGGCACAACTTTTAAAGCGAGTACGAACAGTTTTGGCTAGAATTAGAGAAAAAGGCCTCCGTCTTAAAAAAAGAAAAATGCCAAATAAATGTGCCAAGGGTTGAATTCCTAGGATACCTTATTAAAGGCTCTGGGATTCACTTGACTGAACAAAAAATTAAAGCTATTCAGGACGCCCCCATACCTTGCAATCAAACCAAGCTGCAGGCATTCCTTGGGCTCTTTAACTTTTACAGCATCTTTATAAAACAGAAGGCCACTGTTGCTGAGCCCCTACACCGTGTCCTGGCTAAAAATGCAAAGTGGACTTGGAGAAAAGCCGAGGCCACTGCATTTGCCACAGTAAAATGACTCCTGTTGGCAGATTCTTTCCTCGTCCAGTACAGCCAGACCCTGCCGTTGGTCCTGACGCTTCACCGTTTGGTGTCGACGCAGTCCTCAGCCACTGCATGCCCAACAGAACCAAAGCCTCCATAGCATTTTACTCCAGGACCCCATCCGCCACAGAGCGGAACTTACAGCCAGTTGGACCGTGAGGCTTTGGCTGCTGTGGCCGGGGTAAAAAGATTTCACAAGTACCTTTATGGGCGGGACTTCGAACTAATCACAGACCACAAGCCGTTGTTGGGTTTACTGGCTAGGGACCGACCTACTCCAGTATCGTTATCTCCCTGCATGACCAGATGGACTGTTTTCCTAGCTACTTACTCCTACTGCCTTATCCACCGACCTGGCTCCACTTTGGGGCACGCTGACTCTCAGCCGCTGCCCGTTGCTTACCCTACCCCCGAGGCGCCAGTCCTCCTCATTTTTTTTTGTAATAATTTTTTATTGTTTTTGTCTTTTTATCACATATTACAATCTTTATATCAACAGTTTGTACAATGTTACATCGTCGTATCTATGTATGTTTTCCTCTCTTTAACATATATTACAATCCTTATGTCATCTTATCTATACATTTTTATGATATTTAACATATTTACCTACTTTTATATACAGTTCTATGTTTATTTATGTATATTGTTTCCGGCTTAATTGTTTTTCTTATTATCCAACCATTCATACCACTTATTCCAAATTTCGTAGTATTCCGATTCTTCTTTGTCCTTTAATTTTTGAGTTAGTTTGTCCATCTCTGCGCACTCCAAGGTTTTTTTTATCACTAATTCGTCTGGCGGTGTATTATTTTGCTTCCAGCATTGGGCAAAGGCAATTCTAGCTATAGTTAATATATGTGTTAGTAGATATTTAATTTTTTTTGTATAGTTCCCTTTAATTATTCCTAGTAAAAAGGTTTTGGGTTTATACTTTATTTGTTCCCCCGTAATTTCTTGTGCCCACTTCCAGATTATTTTCCAATATTTTTGCGATTCCGGGCAGGTCCACCACATGTGGTAGTAGGTCCCTTGTTCTTTTTTACATTTCCAACATATCGGTTTCAGTGTTGGGTATATTTTTGCCAATCTTGTTGGTGGTAGATGCCAACGATAGAACATTTTATATATATTTTCTTTCAGTGTTGCTGATCTCGTTAATTTATAATTTATATTGCAAATTTTTTCCCAATCCGCTAGATCTATATTATAACCAAAATTTTTGGCCCATGCTATCATACATCCTTTAACTATTTCTTCTTCTAAGTTTATTTCTAACAAATATTTTTACATTTTCGTTATAAATTTGTTTTCTGGGCCAATTAAGATTTTGTCTATTTGTTGCAATTCCGTATATATTCCATATTCTTTTATATCTTTTTTATATCTTGATTGTAATTGGAGGTATGGCCACCAATCTATATTGATATTGTTCTCTTTTAGTTCTTGGTTCGTTTTCAAATTCCCCTGGTTATCTAAAATTTCACTATACCTAACCATTTTTGATAGATCTAGCGTATTGGGGTGTATCACGGCTTCCATGGTGGAAAGCCATGCCGGTATTTTCATATAGTGTTTTGCTTTAATTTTGTTCCAGACCTGAATCAATGCTTCTCTAATGTAATGTCTATGGAAATATTTTTGCTTCTTTTTACTCTCTTCCCATAAGAAAAAGTGCCATCCTATTTGCAGGTCATGGCCTTCTATTGCTAATATTCTTTTGTTTTTTAAATTTATCCAATCTTTAATCCAAATTAGTGCTGCTGCATTGTAGTAGAGTTCCCAGTCAGGTAGTCCCATACCACCTCTGCTTCTATCGTCCTGTAATGCTTTCAGTTTTATCCTAGCTTTTTTCCCTTGCCAGATGAATTTTAGTATTATTTTATTCAGTTCGATAAAAAAAAAAAATTCTCTAGTTTTATGGGGATCGTTTGAAATAGATATAGGACTCTTGGTAGTATGTTCATTTTTATAGTTGCTATTTTCCCTAATAGCGATAGTTGTAATTTCCCCCATAATTCTAGGTCTTTTTTTATTTGTTGCACTAATTTTGTGTAATTATTTTCTTTTATGGTTGAGCACTTTGCAGTTAGCCATATTCCTAAATATTTGACTTTCTTTACTACCTGGAGTCCTATTGTTTTTTCTAATTCTTTGTTCTGTTTTTCCTTCAGATTTTTGGTTATTATTTTAGTCTTTTCTCTATTAATTTTTAGTCCTGCCACATCTCCATATTTTTCTAGTTCTTGGATTAACTTATTCCCTGTTTCTAATGGATTTTCTATAATAAATACTAAGTCATCTGCAAAGGCCTGTATTTTGTATTCTTCATTTTTAATTTTGGTTCCTCTTATTTCCTGGTTTTTTCTAATTCATATCAGAAGGCTTTCTAGCGTCAAAATAAAAAGCAGAGGTGATAGTGGGCAGCCCTGTCTTACTCCTTTCATTATTTCAAAGAACTCTGTATTTTCCCCATTTAATAGTATGTTTGCCTTTTGGGTGGAGTATATTGTTTCTATTAATCTTTCAAATTTATTTCCTAAATTCATATTTTTAATTTGTTGTTTCATGTATTGCCAATTTAAATTATCAAATGCCTTCTGTGCATCCAGGAATACAAGTGCCACTTGTTTCCCTGTATGTACCTCATAGTACTCCAAGATATTAGCTATTATTCTGGTATTGTTTCTAATTTGTCTTGTTGGGAGAAATCCATTTTGATCTGGGTGTATGTAATCATTTAGTAATCTTTTTAGTCTCTCCGCTATTATTGTTGCAAATATTTTATAGTCCGCGTTCAGCAACGAGATTGGCCTGTAATTTTGAATTTGGTTTTGGTCTGTACCTTCTTTATATATTAACATAATGTATGCTTCCCTCCATGTGTTCGGTATTTTTGCTTTCGTCAATGTTTTGTTATACATCTCCAGCATTAGGGGTTCTATTGATTCATTCAGATCGTTTATCGTTTTGTACCATTCTGCTGGGAATCCATCTGGGCCTGGTGTTTTATTATTTTTCTGTTTTTGAATTGCCTGTTTCAGTTCAATATTTGTTATTTGTTTCGTTAGCATTTCTTTCATCTCTTCCGGTATTACTGGGGGTTCTTCTTTGTTCAAATATTCTTGTATTTGTTTGTCATCTACTTGTTCCCCCTTGTATAACTTCTCGAAATATTTATGTACAATCTTTTTTTTCCCTTCCATTGTGTGTTGTAATTCACCCGTTTCCTCTTGGAGTTGATATATTAGTCTTTTTTCTCTTTCTTTTCTCAATCTATAAGATAACCACCTTCCTGGTTTATTTGCTTGTTCAAAAAAATTTTGTTTCGTTAGTTTTAAGTGTTTTACTATTTCTTCCTGGACTAATATGTTTAATTTGTGTTTCACTAGCATCCAATCTTTTCTAATTTTGTCACTTTGTGGTTTGTTTTGGAGTTCTTTTTCTAGGTTCTCAACTTCCTTCTCTAATGCTTTCTGTTGTGCCCATTTTTCTTTATTTCTTTTTGCTGAATAAGCTATAATGATTCCTCGTATGTAGGCTTTCATAGTATCCCATAGGTTTTGTATTGATGTCTGTTCTTGTGTGTTTTCTTTGAAAAATAGTTCCAACTCACTCTTACACTTTTGGATAAATTCTTTTTCTTTTAATATTTGCAGATTTAATTTCCATCTTCGTCTAGTTTTTTTCCCCCCTTTCCAGATTATTTTAATGGGGTTATGGTCTGCCCATGTGTTTGGTAGTATTTCAATTTTATATACTTCTGCCCCGATTTCCTTATTCATCCATGCCATGTCGATCCGTGACCAAGATTGGTGTGGATTTGAGTAAAAGGTAAATTGTTTTTTATTTGGTTCCATTTTTCTCCAGATGTCTATTAGATTTAGCTCTTCCATCATCTCCATACACGTTGTTGGTAATACTTTTTTTTGTTTTTTTGTCACTTATATAGTCTTTTTTGCTATCTACTATGGCATTATAGTCTCCTATTATACAGATGTTTTTCCCTCCAATTTCTCTTATTTTTTTCATGTAATTTTTTGTAGAAATTTTTCTGGTCTTCATTTGGGGCATAAATTGCTACCAGCAATATTGGTTTTTGGTTTATCCATATCTCTAATATTAATATTCTTCCCCTTGGATCTGCATAAATTAAGCTTGTCTTTATTCTCTCTTTAAATTGCTAATCCTTTTCTTTTTTCTTCTGCCGATGCTGTATATAATTTTCCCAATTTCGGACATTCTAAGTATTTTATGTCTTGTTGTTTGATATGTATTTCCTGTAGACATATTATGTCTGCTTTTTGTTTTGTTAATTTTGCCCAGATGTGTTTTCTTTTTGTTAGTGAATTTAAACCATTGACATTTACAGATAGTAGTTGGATTTCTTCCTCCATTTTCCTGGATCTCTACTTGTCCTTGTTTTTATTTGTCTCTAGTTTCTTTTTGACTTCTTGTTTTTGGTCTTACTTCCTCTTCTTTCTGTTGTTCTTCCTCTTCCCTGCTACGTCCTCCCTGTCTTCCCTCCCTTGCCTTTTGTTGTCTTTCTTCCTTTCTTCTATATTCTATCTCCTCTTCTGTATTTTGTTTCTCTTCCGGATACATTAATTGCTCGTATAATTCCTGTGCTTTTTCAAGGTTGTCAATTTTGATTCTCTTCTCCTGCCATGTTACTAACATCCCTTCTGGTATTAACCATCTAAACAGTATCTCCCTCTTAATTAATTGCATGGCCAAGAATTGGTAGTCTCTTCTCTGTTCCCTCACTCTTTGTGGGATTTGTTTTAATATTAGTATCTCCTTCCCCTCGTACATCATCGGTTCTTCTCTTGTTATTTTATATAGTATGTCTCTTACTTTTTTCCTCGCGAACCTGATGTGCACTTCTCTGGGTAGTTGATGTTTCCTCGCATAATTGGTGGTAACTCTGTAAATGTCATTGAATTCATTTATGATCTCTTGCTTATCTCTGTTTAAAGTTTCTGCAATTAAGCCGGCCATTATCATAGATAGGTCTTCACCTTTTACCTCTGTCACATTCTGAAAGTGGAGGTAGAAAGCTGCACGGTCCATCTCCATGTGAATAAGCGATTCCTCTAGATTTTTATTTGATGCTTTCATTTGTTGTTCAACCTGGTTTATTTTTGTTTCTGTCTGTTCTGTTCTTTTTTCTACTTCTTTTATTAATTGTTCATTCTTTCCCAGAGCTTATAGTTTCCATTTTATCATCTAATTTCTGTATGTCTTTCTTGACTTCATTTTTCATTTCACACATCTCTGCTTTCGTTTCATTCATATCTATTTTCATTTCATTCATATCTTTTTTCATTTCATCGTGGTTTTTTATTGCTGTTTCTTGGAATTTTAACATAGTTTCTTGAATGGTTTGCAGCACTGTCTGTATATTTTCAGTATTCGACCCCACATTTGTTTTTTCTGTTTCATTCATTTCTTCTGTTGGTCCTTTGGATGTGGGGGGGGGGGGCGGCGAACCCCTTGTTGTTGGGTTTATTGCAGGGTTAATGTTCATCTTTTTTCCACTTCTAAGTGCTGTTGATGTTATATTTGCCATTTCTCTTATAGTTTTATCTTGTTCTGAAAGTATCTTGTATATATTGTCCCAAACTGGCATTCAATCTTCCCCCCCCTTCTTTTTTTTTGTGTTAGTATATCCACATTAATCTTAGTATACTATATAAGTTTTAAGTAATACAGTATAATAATAATAATAATAATAATAATAATAATAATAATAATAATAATAATAACAATAACAACAACAACAATAATAATAATAATAATAATAATAATAATAATAATAATAATAATAATAATAATAATAATAATAATATATTTTATACAATAATATCTAGAGGTGTTGGGAGAAGGGGTTATTTAAGCAAGGAGGGAGGACTGGGGAGGGTCTCAATATTTGTTCATATTAAAACTTACTTATTTATGGTTATAACAATGTAGCAATAGATATATATATGAATAGAGCTATTTGTCTTAAATATTAATTAATTTAAATATTTGGTTATAAAGATTACAACAATTGTATATAGTTATGTATTGTTAATATAGACAGTTCATTCACCGCTTTTTTCTCTGTGTTTCTTTAAATTTAGAGCTTCTTTAAGTTCTTTTAAGTTCTTTTCAAATCCTTTCTTTCAACTTTGCTCAGTTTCCCAGGATCTTCTAAGTTGTTACAATGTTGCAATTTCGTCAGCTTTCTCTTCCACCTTGATACTTTGTTGCTCTATAATTAATGGCTGTCTGCTGCTGTTCCCCGATCTAGCACAATCTTTCAATGTCTCCTTCTGTCTCCTTTCTCCCCCTCGTTTCTTCGGGCTCCTTTTAGATTTTAAAGTGTCGCTCTCACCTCTTCCAGTGGCCTTTTTAATGGGGTTTTCACGCCAAATCCCTGGAGTCTCCCTGTTTGCCCGTTCTCCTCTACAGTTTAGGTATGTCTTTTCCCAGCCTGTAGCTCTCCGCTGTTTTCACTTGTATCAGGCGTTGCAACAATGTAGCAAAAGTTGATTCATTTCTCTTCCTTTCTTCTTCTATTTGGTGGTTTGCCGAGGCTTCAAGTCCACCATTCAGTGCAGCAAGCGGCGAACGCTTACATGCTGGGTTAAAAAGGGTATCCCCAATCGTAACGGGCGATCGCCTTCTGCCTCGTTCATTCTGGGGTATCCCTACTTCTCCGCTTCACCCTACAAGCTCAGCGTATCCCCCTGGAGGATCCTCCAAACGTGTATATCGGGGTTCGAAGAGCAGAGCCCTGCTTTCTTCCCCCCACTTTCCTCCACGTCACCACCGCCCATCCACTTACTTCCAGTCCTCCTCATTGACTGCCTGGAGACTGGGCCTGTCTCGTCCTCTGACGTTGCCCATCACTCTGCGAAGGACTCCACCATCAAACAAATTTTGAACTGGGTGTGGAGGGGGTGGCCCAAGGGGCCTGTTGGGACTGATTTTAAAATGTATTTTGCTAAACATGATGAACTATCGGTGGATAATGGCTGTCTACTATGGGGCGACCGGGTTGTTGTTCCACCCAAACTCACATTGCAGTATTAGAGGCTTTACATGTAGGGCATCCTGGAATTGTCAGGATGAAGTTTTTGGTAGGAGTTACTGGTGGTGGCCTAACATGGACAGGGAGATCGAAGAATACCTGCGCACCATGCCAGGAGTCCAGACCTGCTCCCCCAGAGGCGCCCGCTAAAGAGTGGGAGCGATCTCAAGCACCATGGTCTAGGGTGCACATTGACTTTGCGGGCCCAGTTCATGGCCAGACATTCTTAGTAGTTGTGGACACCTACTTGAAGTGATTAGAAGTTCCAGCTGCGGCCTGTGAAAGACTCATGTCTTTGATCTAACTGAGCTCCTTTAATGATGAGGGTAGTATGCTAAACATATGTACCGTATTTTTCGGGGTATAAGACACACCTTCTTTCCTCAAAAAAGAGGCTGAAAATCTGGGTGTGTCTTATACATCGAATACAGCATTTTTTTGCCTCCCGAAGCTCTGCCTCCTTCACGAAAATGGCCATGCATAGCCTTATGGAGGCTTTCAGAGAACTCCTGGGGGCTGGGGAGGGCAGAAATGAGCAAAAAATCAGCTGTTTTTGCCCCCCAGCCCCCAGCAGCACTTGATAAGTCTCCATAAGACTATGTATACAATTGTTTTGACAAATAATGGGCCCGTTTTCATAAAAAATGGGCTGTTTTTTGCTCTTTTTTGCCCCCCTCCCACAGGAGCACTCTACAAGCCCCCCCGACTATTCATGCCTTTTATTTGGAAAAAAAAGTGCACATTTTCGCGAAAAACAGGCCGTTTTGGGGAGGTTTGCAGAGTGCAAAAACTCCCCCCCCCCGCCTTTTGGAAAGCTCTTTAGTTAGAGTGATTGATGAGAATTACATTGATCAAATGCTGTGCCAGCATAAACAAGTCTTAAGTACTGCAGGTTGTCAGTGATTTCCTTCTCCAGCACATGGATAAATACACCTGGAAACACCTCCCTACTGTATTTCTCTCTCTCTCTCTCCCTCTATCTACCTACCTACCTACCTACCTACCTATCTACTCTCTCTCTCCCTACCTACCTACTGTATTTCTCTCTCTCTCTATCCCTCTATCTACCTACCTACCTACTGTATTTCTCTCTCCCCCTCTATCTACCTACCTACCTACCTACCCCCCTCTCTCCCTACCTATCTACTGTATTTCTCTCTCTCTATCCCTCTATCTAATTACCTACTCTCTCTCCCTACCTACGTACTGTATTTCTCTCTCTCTCCCACTCTATCCCTCTATCAACCTACCTACTCACTCTCTCTCCCTACCTACCTACTGTATTTCTCTCTCTCTCCCTCCCTCTCCCTTTATCTATCTACCTACTTTTTTTTAATTTGCCTCTTCAAAACCTTGGTGCGTCTTATACTCCGGTGCGTCTTATACTCCAAAAATACGATACCTGTTAGATTGGGTAATGGATAAGCACACACAGGCTTAACAGTAACAACAGTTCTTTATTATAACACAACAAGTAAGAACAATCCAGCGAAGGTTGAGTCTGACAACAGCCCTTTTATAGGGAGCTATCATACCCTTCGACCAATAGGATTAAACCTCTGTTCTCGCCGGAACAGAGGACCTTGGTGGAAACCATTGTAACTAGTATGGATAGCTAACACCCCTCCCCTCTTAGATGGAACAATCCTACTGGTAACATAGTCATGCAGGTAGCTCTGCCTGACCTGCGCAGTTCAGTAGGAGGAGTTTCTTTGGACAGGTCAGACGGACCTGTTTGCTCTGCAGCTTCCTCAGCCCCAATTATTAAAGTATCTGAGGCCAAGGTTTCCCCCATGTTCTTACATCAATCTGATGTTTGGGGCTTCAGAGAGAAACCACCAGTAGAACCAACCCAATCACAGGCTCTGAGGAGGATCTTGGGGTGGACAAAAGGACTCCAGCTGTTGCCCTAAATCTGATTTGGGAATTTATACAATTTCTGCTTTGTCTAAAATCAGAAAATATGGATATTGGCATTTAATTTATGGAAACTGTCAGACTCTGAAAATTGTGGCTTTTAGAACAGACAAAATTTCAATTAGAGACCAATTTTGGATACTGACAAATTGTATTAGGAACTGAGGTCTCCCTGTTTCTTGTACAATTGGAGAAGAAGCTAAAAAGATTCCTCCCAAAGAATCTGGGCCATAGAAGCATTAAAATATGCAGCACCTCAAAATTATAGTAGGCCCTTTATTGGAATAGAATACTTCAGTTGGCATTTGCACATGTTAATCTAATTGCAATAAATTGTAGGGGTGAGATACAGTAATTTGATTTACATTGTTTATAGTTTTTAAATTTATTTATTATTTTCCACTTTTATAATACAATCTTGCTAATTATATGTCTTTAATGTTTTAAACAATGTCTAATTAACAAATTATTCTAATGCTTTCATGAGAACAAAATTGGATTTATTAAAATCTAATATTTTGCACTTGATCTGACCTCAAATATAACACAGCATTCTTCATTGTGTATGCAGCTCAAAATCAGATAAGTCTGTTATCTGATAAGCCTGAAACTCTGAAGACGAGGCTACTGATTATCAGCTTTTATTTCTGCAGAAAGCAAAAGACTAGATGACCTTTTTGTCTCCCACCTTAACAGAGCAGGCAGAGAGTGAAAAACGGGCATTCCCCAAATTTTTTTCCAAACATTTTACAGCTCACATAGCTTGCACAGAATGTCATTGCTATGGAAACATAATTTGATATCACGTGAATTTCATGATTTTTCTCAGCACTCTGAAAACAACAGACTTTAGAAGGGAAAAGAAATACATTTTCTGGCGTATAACTCAGAGCTTTGTTAGGGAATACTGAACACATATTTTAAGTTACAAGGAAGGTTACTTGGCAGAATTCACATTTTACTTTTCACAAGAAGTTACTTTGCTAGGCTAAGCTTGGGAATTCACCTAGAAGTTTTATCTATGTAGTTGGCACCTTAGGTTACAATGGAGCTTCTCTCAAAAGCAATTTAACAAAAGCTGAATTAGGTTACACTCTGTGTATGCTCTAATCCAGTGATGGCAAACCTTTTCGAGACCGAATGCTCAAACCGCAACCCAAAACCCCTTATTTATCTCGGAGTGCCAACAACGCAATTTAACCTGAATAATGAGGTTTTAGTTTAGAAAAACAATAACAGCGCTTTCAATGATACAAACACCTTTTTATTGAAAGGTAAACGTTTGCATTTGGCATGCTTTTGATTAATGTGACCTTTGCTGTTGAATGCAAGCTGATAATTTTTCTAGCCTTGACTCATACGTTGTAAGTTTGAGAGCAACACATGAAGCACTCAGGTCATCTGTTAGTCCAGGGGTGTCAAACTCAATTTCAATGAGGGCCCCATTGTGGCTGACTTCGGATGTCATGGTGGTATTATGGAATATAGGAACTGACACAGAATTCTGGGATCAAACAGAAAAGGTTTATTGCGCAATGTTCAGTGGCTACACAGAGGAGCCAAAGACTGAACTCCGAAGGATTCTAAAACATGTATTTTTGTACATACTTGTGACATTTCATGATTGGTTACATTTTCTGACAGCCCACAGCCCCCCTCCCTGTTGCTACGTTTCCTGCCTAAGATTCCTGTCTTCAATTCTGCGGTTTGGCTATGTGTTATTTCCTTTAGATGAAGCTTCCTCTTGCAAACCCTTATTCTGTTCACTAAAGTTTCCTCTTACAGAACTCTTAACATGCTCCATTATAAAGACATATTTTAAGATTCCTATTATCCCATATTATTCCATTCCATCTTAGTGGGCATGGCCAGCTCCCACTGCTGATGTGCTCACTCTCCTTGGTTGCCCATGGTGTGTGCAGGAGGTCAAAGTATGTGGGTCAGAGGGAGGCCCACTCCCTCTCCTTACGAGACCTAGCTTTGTAACAAAAGCAACCTCAATGATAGGATGGGAGACCACCAGGAGAGGTCAGGAGGAGGGGACAAGGGGATGGTAAAAGGCTGATTCAGGCACCCATCCTCTTTTGCAGAGTCAGGGGCTCCTGCATGTGGATGCTAGTGGAGCTGGACTAGGGCAGCTGGCGTGCCGGGAGAGGACGCTCTGCATGCCACAGGTTCCCCATCACGGCTCTAATCCTTTCAATTCCTTTTTCAGATCAATCATGTAACAACTTCAGAGGCTCTGAGTGATAAAAGCAAATTCCCCCTTTTCCACCGGATGTTCCCCAAAGAAGGATTCCAGTACCCAGCAATTGTCCAGCTGCTCCTCCACTTCAGATGGACCCTGATTGGCCTCTTTGCTTCAGACACAGAAAAGGGAGAGAATTTCATGAGGATTTTTCCTCCTATGCTTGTCAGGAATGGAATTTGTGTGGTTATATCACAGCAATTCTCAACAATCAAACATGCAGCCCCCCTCAGGGATGCCCTCACTAAGTGGAGACAAGTCAACGTCTTTGTTCACTTCATAGAATTTGATTTCATTTGGGAGAGAACCATTCCTTTCCATGCAATACTTATGCAACTCCCAGGACCCATTGAAGGAAAAGTCTGGATCCTCACAAATTTTTTGGGGTATACAATACATAAATACAAAACTTTCAAATACATCCATAGTATTTGGAACTTTCGTTATCTGGTAAAGGAAAGGCCAAAGGATGATGTCTTTGAACCCTTTTTCTTTGTGGAAGAAAAGTTTCAAGATCATTATTTTCATTGTTCTCTTTCAAAGAACGTCTTTTCTGTCAAAGTCCGCAGAAGATGCACCCAGAAAGCCCCACTGGAGACCCAGTGGAAATGGGACAGAATAAAGAGCCAAAATTACTACCACTATTACAGTCTCATGAAGACTCTGGCCCAGGCCATGAATGCTGCATATTCCTCCAGATCGAGGAGGGGAAGGAAGGAGGATGAAAAAATGTTGGGGTCTCCAAGGCTGCAGCCATGGCAGGTATGGGGGTCCCGATATGGATCCATTAATCTTAGAGCCTTTGGAGGAGGAATCCAGAGGAGAAGGAGGGGAACCATCTCAACAGATCTGGCCAATTTAATTACTCAGGGAATTAATGGTTCCAAAGAGTAGATACCATGGCATTTTTATATTTAGCACTGTTAATTGGAAAATGCTGTATTCTTTTTAAAAATAAATTCCTGTATTTGTGGATTTGTGATGAGCCTGGTGGAATTCCACCTTTCTTCCGTCCCCATTGCAGGTGAGTCTGTGTGCAGCTGGACAGGCAGCTAAGCCCCCCTGTTCTCCTCCAATGAAAGGGAGCCTGGCGTGGATCTGGATGCTTTATTGGGAGAAGAGGGCAGGTGAAACTGAGGAGATGCAAAGAGTGGAAATCAAATAGAAAGACGAGATAGGCAGCATTAACTAACTGCCAGGAAAGAAGCAGCTGGAACCTCTCCAGCGATGCTCCGTGTGAGGGACGGAGGGGTCTCCGGATGACCAGGGGTCTTGGTCACAACGGCTGCTTCCGTCTTCTCCAAAGGCTGACAGAAAATGGAGTCTGGCTTCAGACCTTATAGTGAGGCTTATCTGCCCCTGGCAGATAATTATTCAGCTAAAATCTTATCTCTTGTAACTGAATTCATTTTTCCATGTCTGACACTGTGGAATAATAGTGAGCAGATCTTACATTCATGTGTAACATGAGTCAGGTATTGGAAGAGGGGTGTATCCAGTGGTGGGATTCAAATTTTTTGCTACCAGCTCTGTGGGCATGGCTTGGTGGTCTTCTTATTGGGTGGGTGTGGCTCAGTGGTCTTGTGAATGGGTGGGTGTGGCCAACTTGACATCACTCACATCAAGAGATACCTTGCCTGGCGTCTCTTTGCCTCAAGGAGATACAATTTCCCTGTCTATTTATTTACTACTACTGAACATCCAAAATACACAATTTAATCCTATGTACTATATATATGCCATATGTGTATATACATATTACATAGTATAGTGTGTGTATAGGCACACAGAAAAATACATTATCTACTATACATACTGCATGTGCATGTACCAGGGGTGGGTTTCAGCTGGTACGGACGGGTACGGGAGTACCGGATGGCGAAATTTAGCTTGCCTTAGCGTACCCGTTCGTTCGAAGGTCCCGACAAGCCCATGTGGCGTGTGCTGCCTTTTTCTCTTTGATAGCCGCTTCGTTTCCAATGAAGGGGGGGGAAATCCCTGCAGAGGGAGGAAATCGTATGGATTCCCCACCCCCTTCATTGGAAAAGAGGCAGCTGTCAGAGGAGAGAGCAGCGTGTGCCTGTGGGCTTGTCCAACAAATCCTCGCCTCCTGTTCCTTCTTCGCCTGTTTGAAGAACAGTGGCAGACATGAGGAAAATGGTGTGTGTGAGAGAGAGGGATAGAGAGAGAAAGAAAAAATGAGAAAGAAGGAAAGAGAAAGAAAGAAAGTTGGAGAGAGAGAGACAAGAAAGAAGGAAGGAAGAGAAAGAAAGAAAATAATGGGAGAGAGACACACAAAGAAAGAAGGGAGGAAGGAAGAAAATAAGAAAAAGAAAGAGAACTTATGACCCCAATTGAGCCCAAAGTTTTGGTTGCTAAGTAAGAGCATTGTTAAGTGAATTTCACCACATTTTCCAACTTGGCCACACCCACCCGGTCACATGACCGCCAAGCCACTCGCACAAAACAGGCCACACCTACAGAATAGGTTCTAAAAACTTTTGAAACCCACCACTGGTATGTGTACGTACACACACACACACACACACACACACACACACACACACACCTTCTAAAACTATACACATTCAACCTTACTTAGTTTGTTTGGAAAAGCACAGTCCACTTTCTCCCATACATCTCACTATAACTTCTTACACACACCTTCAGATGCTCTTCCCTAGCTTACACATGACTGTTAGAGCCAGGAGATATCATGGATTGAGCAAAATGTGGTGAAACTCACTTAACAATGCTCTTGCTTAGCAACCAAAATGTTGGGCTCAATTGTCATAAGTCAAGGACTGTCTCTGCCTTCCTCTGCATGGCAGCCTTGTCCTAGTAAACTCCTTCCCTTTTCTGGCAATTTTCCTCTCTCTTAGAGGCACCAAAATAATCCAGAGGATATAAGGTCTCCTGCTGGAGCAGGGGGTTGGACTAGTTGGCCTCCAACTTCCCTTCTAAACCTGCTGGAGCAGGGGTTGGACTAGAAAATGACCTCTGAGATCCCTTCCAGCCCTAGACTGCTCTGCTGTTTCAAAGAGTCTTCTGAAGCCATGGTTTGCGTCCTTCCTTCCTCTCATTTTTTTCTCTCTCTCCCACCCTCCCTCCATGTACGTATCTATCTATCCATCCATCCATCCAACTATATCTCATTCACTTTCTCCTCCCTCCCTCTTTCTTTCTTTCCCTTCCTCCCATCCCTCCCTCCCTCTTTCTTTCTCTCCCTCTTTCTTTTCCTTTTCTTTCTTGTCTCTTCCTTTCTCTCCCTTTCTCTCTTTCTTTCTCTTCCTATCCCTTCCCTTCCTCCTTCGAAATCTAGGAGACCCATCTAAAACAAAAACTCATTTGGCTGAAACTGACCATTACACACACACATGCATATTCCGCGCAAGCAGCCACAGTAGGGGGACTTGTGGGGATTTGGAAGGGTGGGCAGCTTGTTTATACTAAGTATTGGAATGAGAGGAAAGAGAGAGAAAGGAAGAATGAGAGAGAAAAAGAAAGAAAGAATGAGAGAGAGAGAGAGGGAAGGAGGACTCTGAACCTTTTCAACATTGTGGGCCATCTGGGAGGAGGCTATAGAGACCCTAATCCGACAAGAGAAGAAGAACTGAAAGCCAGGAAAGACGGAGCGATCCCAATTCTGCAGAAAGAGGGGTTTCTGCAAAGGGGAGGGGGAGGGGGCAGCGGCAGCTTCCAAAGGCCTTTTAGCCATAATTGCCACCAGAGCAGATGTTGGGGATGGGGGCAAGGAGGAAAGGGGTCCCCTGACTCTCCCTCAGACCCCCAGGAAGGAAGGGAAGGGAGGAGGAGGGAAAGGAAAGGAAATGGGAAAGAAGGAAAGGATAAAGAAGGGAGGTAAAGGGAAGGGACGGATAAAGGATAAAGGAAGGGGAAAGGAAAAGAGAAAGGAAAGGAAAAAGGAAAGGAAATGGGATAGAAAAGGATGACTAAGGGAGGGAAAGGGAAGGGAAGGAAAAAAGGAAGGAAAAGAGAAAGGAAAAGAAGAAGGAAAGTAAAAGAGAAAGGAAAGAGGGAAAAGGTGAAGAGTGGCCACTGCTGGAGTTGTTGGGAACAGCCTGAGGTGGGCATTCGGGAGCAGGCCAACTATTTAGGAAGTGTGATGATATGGGAAAGTGACTTTTGGGATGAAGGGAAGAGAGGCTGCCTAGGGAAGGATCAGATAAGAGGGGAGAATCCTGCAGCTGCATAATGGGAGAGAAAGACACTCAGAAAGGATCCTCCCTAACTTTTCAGGCTGAGAAAAGAGCTGGTGGGAGATTCAAAATTTTGTTAATGTCTCATTACAATCAAGTAGAATTAGCACATCTGGAGGTGTTTTCCAAGGAGAAGATTAGCCTGACAGATTTCTTCTTGATAAACCCATGTTTTCTGGGAATCAACCTATTGTTTTCAAAAAGTTTATGGATCATCTTTTTTTTCTCTGTTCATTTTATTGAATGTTCCCTGTAATTGACCAACTGTGTTGATTATATTTTCTCTGTATTTTGTCAATATATGATTGACAATTTTTTTTCAAACTTTTTCATTTGCTTATAAAGATAATGGCAGTATTTGTACCTATTTAATCATATTTGGAAATTAAACAATTGTAGAAGAAAGATTCAAAGTGAGATAAGAAACTAAGTTTTTTACTTTTCATATTGCTGGATGTTCCCTTTCTAGTTTCATCCCTTTCTGAAGAAGAATGAATTTTGGAATATTTCCCACTTTAAACTGTACTTGGACCAAAATGGAGAGATAAAAGCAGATATAGGCATTCACGGCTACTTGCTTCCCCCCATGGAGGATGCCAAAACAGAGAAACTGGCCTATTTTGAAAGACAGAGACTTTCTATCAATCAAGCTGCTCTTTCACGGCTAAAGTTGCTCAATAAGGTGAGAGAAATTTTGGTTTCTTTTCTCTGTTTCCCAAAGCCTGAGGTCCCATTTCAAGTGTGCAAAGCCTATAGTCTCCAGAGTGGTTGGCCTTCCATGCCAGTTGGTGTCATCTAATGGAAGTTCTTCAACAGACGGGACCTTTGCCATGTTTTATGGAAACCTTTCAAGATCTTAGGGGTCAGAGGTTTCTTTCTTCATCACAGTTTTATTCTGTATTTAAAAAATCTAATGGAGTAAAAGTTTCCTAAATATTTTATAGAAAACTGTTATCAGTTTTAATAAAAATATATCATCATACTTAAATCTTTTTAATTCCATCCCTCTAGACTATTAAGTAGAAAAGTACCTTATTGCAATGTTAAATTCCAAAAGGAAAAGGAAGGAACTAAATGAAGAACCTGCCAGTTGTTAAACCTCCTGCATCTGTTTAGAAGTAGTCAGAGATTTCATATTTACCTCAGTGAAGACCAGAGGCTACTTGTCTCCATCCATTTCTCCCTCCATTTTCCATGGATGGAGAGTCCTAACATATTTCTTTGTCATTCCTTGTTTTTTCTGCTCAGTCCCTGCCTCAGTCCAAATGTGTGGAAAGTTGTCATCCTGGATTTGTCAAGAGGGCTCGAGAAGGAGAGCCAGTTTGCTGCTACGACTGCGTTCCTTGTCCGGAGGAGACCTTCTCCACTCAGGAAGGTGGGTCACACTGAGGAAAATGGGAGGCTTTGTGGAACTGGATCCATCCAGAACATTTCAAACTCAACCCTTCCAAGACTGAGTGGCTGTGGCTACCGGCACCTCGGTTCAGCCAGCTGACTCCATCGCTGGCCATAGGGGACGAGCAATTGCCCCCTGTGGAACGGGCGCACAATTTGGGCGTCCTCCTAGATGCCCGGCTGTCAATGGATGACCATGTGGCAGCCATGGCAAGGGGGGCGTTCCACCAGGTTCGCCTGGTGCACCAATTGCGCCCCCTACTGGACCGGGATGCCCTACGCACAGTCACTCATGCGCTGGTGACGTCTCGCCTAGACTACTGTAATGCTCTCTACATGGGGCTTCCCTTGGGACGCGCCCGGAGACTGCAGCTAGTCCAGAACGCGGCCGCGCGGGTTGTCATGGGGAGTACCAGATACTCCCACGTAACACCACTCCTGCGCGAGCTGCACTGGCTGCCTGTGGTTTTTCGGGTGCGTTTCAAGGTTCTGATCACCATCTTTAAAGCGCTCCATGGCACAGGACCTAGTTACTTGCGGGATCGCATCCTCCCACATATATCCCTGCGGCCAATTCGCTCTCACAGGGAGGGGCTTCTCCAGGTGCCGTCCACTAGGTAATGCCAGCGGGCGGCGCCAAGGAGTAGGGCCTTCTCTGTGATGGGCCCAACCCTCTGGAATGACCCCCCCCGATATTAGAACCACCACGGACTTCCGCTCCTTCCGACAAAAATTGAAGACTCACCTGTTCCGATTAGCTGGCCTGGCTCTCTACATGGGGCTGCCCTTGAAGAGCACCCGGAGGCTTCAGCTGGTCCAGAATGCGGCTGCACAGGTTGTCATGGGGGTACCTAGGTGCTCCCATGTCACACCCCTTTTAGGCGGCCTGCACTGGTTGCCAGTTGTTTTCCGGGTGCGATTCAAGGTATTAATTATGACCTTTAAAGCGCTCCATGGCTCCATGGCCCAGGGTACCTGTGAGACCACCTACTGCCACCAGTAGCCTCCCACCGTCCAGTACGATCCCACAGAGTTGGCCTCCTCAGGGTGCCGTCGGCCATGCAGTGTCGGCTGGTGTCCCCCAGGGGGAGAGCCTTCTCTGTGGGTACGCCTTCCCTCTGGAACGAGCTGCCCCCGGAGCTCCGCATAATCCCTGACCTCTGGTCCTTCCGACGCGCCCTAAAAAGTTGGCTTTTCCAGCAAGCCGGCCTGGCCTGTTAATTTTAATTTTAACTTATTTTAAATGTATTGTTTCTTTTTTAGAAAATCGGTTTGTTTGTTTTTTGGAAATGGATTTAATCTTTTTTTAACTTTTGAGATGTGTGTTTTTAATGTTGTACGCCGCCCTGAGTCCTTTTGGAGAAGGGCGGCATATAAATCCAAATAAACCAAACCAAACCAAACCAATACTGCAGGTCAGGGGTGGGTTTCAAAATTTTTTACTACCAGTTCATTGGGTGTCCCTGGGGGTGGGGGGGCATGTGACTGGCTGGGCATGGTCAATTTGATGTCACTCATGCACATGCCCATTCAGTCATACAGTATGTCCCCCACAAACACACACACACCTAGCCACGCCCAAAGAACCAGTGAAAAATTCTGTTTTGCCAGC
The DNA here is from genome assembly GCF_964273705.1 of Natrix helvetica. Taxonomy (NCBI): domain Eukaryota; kingdom Metazoa; phylum Chordata; class Lepidosauria; order Squamata; family Natricidae; genus Natrix; species Natrix helvetica. Next base: position 131,983,088 of record NC_138551.1, read on the forward strand.
TGGGAGGCTAACAAAGAAGCCTCGCTTTCCCTGCCACCGCAGAAGACACACAAACACACACACACACACACACACACACACACACACACACACACTCCCCATTTAGCTGCTTTGTGTGGCCGGGAGGGTGCGCGTGCGTGGGGAGACACCCCTCAAGTGAGCGCCAAAACACATCAAAGGCACATGGAGCAGATGGCTGATCATTTAAGGAGGGTCTTAACAGAATGCAAAAGGACAGGGCTTCTCTCCTTGGGTCCAGCCATCGCCTTGCTGGGTTATTCCCACCCACCCATCCCATGAGAGGAGGAGGAGGGCGGAGGAGGAGGGTCGCCTTAGTGCAGGAGCGAAGCAGCTGTGTAGCTCCCTTCATGCACATTTGTGCGTAAGGCAGCCTTAGCTTCCTGCTGCTTCGGGCTGGAGCTTGCGCCCTCCGCGCTTGGCTGAGGAGCTGCAGGGGGGACATGGCAAGGTGATGACTAGGGCCATTGTGCAGGAGAGAAGCCGTGCCCTTATGCGTCCTGCTCAGATCCTCCTTACGTGAGCAGCTGGCCACCCCACGCGCACCTTTGCTGCAGTTTGGTACTCGCTTGAACGGGGGGAGGTCTCCCTATGTGTGCGCACCTTCCCAGCCCTGCCACAGCCAGCCAGGGGGTCGCGAGAGGAGAAGGAGGAGGGCTGCCCAAAAGGAATCCTCCGCCATGGCTGGCAAGCACCCCAAGGTGAGCTTGCTGGCTTGGCCCAGTGGGCAGCTTTTCGAAAGAGATTCAGAAACACAGAGAGAGATTCACACACACACACACACACACACACACTTCTGAGAGAGAGAGAGAGAAGGGGGGGAGAAACGGGGGGAGATCGGCTGACGAGTGAGGGCTTTCTTTGAGCCTGACACCCGGGGTGGGCATGTGTGGTTCAGCAGAGCCAGCACCCTTTTCCCATCTTTAAAGCCGCATATGGGTGCTGCTAGCCTGCCCCCGTTTATGACCTCCCCTCCTCCTGGATTCCATTCCCACCTTGCCAGCCCTTGTGTGTGAAGGTCGGTGTTGGTCCCAGCTGGGCCAGGCCAGTGTCTCTGGGCAAAGAGCAGGCTGCGCATCCCTTACCGCTCGCCACCGCTCGCCCCCTCACCACTTTCGTGGCCAGCCACCCAGCTAAGCAGGCAGGGCCTGGGTTGCAGCCAGCATGGAGGGGACTGTAAGGGAAGTGAGCCCCATGCCAGCATCTCTGCCTCCTTCCTCTGAGAGCCATCTTGGGGGATGGCCAGCCTCCCCGGCCGCTGCACCCTTGCCTTCCACGTGAGAGCTGGAGGAACGAGGCAGACTCCCTTCCCTTACCACTCGCTGCCGCCCGCCTGCTCCCTGGCTGTTTTCATGGGGAAGGGCCTCGGGAGGCTTTGCTGAGCTGTCCCAGAGCTGTGTAGAGGCTTCCCTGCTGGAAAAGCCGACCCGCCACTCCCATGAGAGGCTTTGGCAAGGATCTTGCCTGCTGGGCAGCCTTTTCAGAAGCATCGTGGCTCAGCCTCACCTTGCCCAGCTCTCTTCTGATTCCTTTAGACCAGGCTTTGTTCTAACTCCTCGTGGAAAGCTCAGAATTGGCAAAAGAACTCAATTCAGCCAGAAAATGTTACTTTTGACCCAGAACTCAGTTTCGAACAAGAAACACATATTAGTGGTGTCCTGAGTCGGGAAAGCTAAAAACCCACTCCATTCGCTGATCTGTGGTGCTTTTCCCCTGGGACGCCACAGAAACCCAGGCTGGGGGGCTTTGTGCAGGCTTGACGGCAGGAAGAAGCATCCTGTTGCAGGCACCCAGGGTGGCCTCGACCTCCGCCTCCCTACCACCCCCAGCTCCGCGCAACTTCCCTGCCAACCCACTGACCTGGGGACGCTGGGCAATCTTTTGCACCCCATTGCCAGCTGCAGTTGGCCCTTGGATGGCCCCACTTCCTCCAGGTGCCTCTTCCCAGCTGGGAGACCCTCTGGGTCATCCCTGCCGCTCTGGGTCGGTGAGCAGCCTGCATGCCACCCCCACATGACCTTTATAAATAGAAATTAACCATCTTCCTTTTAAACTTTCCATGAGAATTTTTCTAAAACTTCTTATGTTTACATAGCAAGCATGAGGCCCCTGCCAAATGGAGCCATTGGAGGCCAGGCTCGCCTGCTTGCTTGCCGATTTCCTGGCTGGCTGCCTAGCTGACCAGGTGGGGTCCGGGCTGCAGCCGGCGGGAGGGGGTTGAAACACATGGGAGGTCCAGTATATTAACTGCCCTGAGGAATGACTCCAGGGGTTTTCCTAAAAGGATTACATGATTCATTATTAGCCTCTAATAATGGAGGTTCCTATGAAGATTCTACACATTACACAGGAAATAATTAACATCCCAGGACTTCCCTCAACTTCAAATACCTAGTTACAATTTTTTTAAAATCCTTCTTTTTAATGAAATCATTAAGAAATACTTCTTGGAAAATGTCCATGGTATCAGCTGTTCTCCAGAGAAAGTATTTCCTGTAAGATAAAAGGACAGAATGTTAAAGAAAGTTGCTTTTTGCTTTCTCAGATACAGAAAAATGCACCAAGTGTCCGGATGATAAATATCCAAATGTGGACAGAGTCCAATGTATCCCCAAAGTTAAAACCTTCCTGTCTTATGAAGACCTTCTGGGCATCATCCTGGTGTCTTTTGCCCTACTCTTCTTCCTAACCACAGGCCTTGTTTTAATTATCTTCATTAAATACCGAGAAACTGCCATTGTCAAAGCCAACAACCGGGACCTCTCCTACATCCTCCTGGTCTCCCTCCTGCTTTGCTTCTTGTCTCCTCCTCTCTTCATTGGTCAACCCAGGAAAGCCACCTGCCTTCTCCGACAAACGGTTTTCAGCATCATCTTCTCAGTTGCCGTTTCTTCTCTCTTGGCCAAAAACATCACGGTGGTGCTGGCTTTCCTGGCCACAAAACCAGGAAACCGGGTGAAGAGATGGTTGGGGAAGAGCTTGGCCAACTCCATCATCCTTTCTTCTTCTGCTGTCCAAATTATCATCTGCTCCATCTGGCTAGGAGTTTCTCCCCCCTTCCCTGACTCTGACCTCCACTCCCAGCCTGGAGAGATCATCCTGCAATGCAACGAAGGGGCTGTTGTCATGTTCTACGTCACCCTCAGCTACATGGGCTTCCTGGCTGCCATCTGCTTCACGGTGGCTTTCCTGGCCAGGAATCTGCCTGGGGCCTTCAACGAAGCCAAGCTGATCACCTTCAGCATGCTGGTCTTCTGCAGCGTCTGGGTGACTTTTGTGCCCACCTACCTGAGCACCAAAGGGAAATACATGGTGGCTGTTCAAGTCTTCTCCATCCTGGCCTCCAGTGCTGGTCTGCTGGGCTGCATCTTCATCCCCAAGTGCTACATTATCCTTCTGAGGCCAGTTCTGAACACAAAGGAACATCTTACTGCCAGAAGAAATGTGGAAATGTGAGAAAGAGGAATTTCAACTCCAATCTATTTTCTGTACATGATCGGGGGCAACAATTTTTATTCAAATCAATAAAGATTATCTGGAAGATCTCTCTGAAGATTTTTTGGAGGAATGAGAATGTGTTAAAAAGATAGAAATAAAAAATTAATGCACGGGCAACCTTTATGCCTTCATTTCTCAATACATTTTACCCAAACTGCTGTGAAAATACGTTTTTTTTAATTTAGACAATGTCTCTTTCTTGAGATGGTAACAGAGGATGGGCATGAAAGTATCTTGATGTGTGCTAATTATGTATATTCATGCTTATATCCTCTATTAGATATGCATCTTGAGGGTTATCATTTTGTCCTCCTTTCCAGAAATGTTTAAATATGAGTGCATCCTTTTGTCTGTGGGATTTCCTCCCACTATTTTACAGAGGGAAATTCCTTCAATGGACAATGAATAAATATTAATTGCAGTAAACCTTGATTATTGTTTTTTGGGGGGTCATGTGGTTGTTTCCACAGAAAGTGGTGTCAGGAGTGGGATTCACAATCTTCGATCCCACATCCCTTCCCATTGCCACTTAAAGGCACCATTTAGGAATATCTGTGAGACCACGGTCTGTGTCTAAGAGTCTATTGTGGCTGGCATGGTTTGTTGAATGTGTGTGGTCCCTTCCTTCCCAACTCTCAGCTGTCCTGGCCCTGCTCTGAGCCCAGCTGAGCAAGGGCCGTTGGTGTCCAGGAATCCCGGGGGGAATTTGCCTTTGGAGGGCTCAGTGTGACCTTTCTGTGTCAAAGAAGGGAGGCTGACCTGGAAACTCTGTTCAAACTCCTTTGTTCCTATTGTCTTAATGGAGGGATTCCCAAAGCTGATCCTAGGCAGGGAGGGAAGTGGATGATGGTGTTCTGACTGGGGAAGGAATCTTTCCCAAAGAAATAGATAAACCCTCTGTGGCCCAGGCACCTCATTTATGTACTACATGAAGACTGCAGGGGCCTCTTGTAGCCCAAAAGGCATAGCTTTGAATTGGAAACTGCCAAGGGGGCAGTTAAATGTGGTCTTCCATTCATCTCCCTCCCTGATACGTATGTGGTAATACACCTCTCTCAAGTCTAGTTTGGTGAACACCTTGCCTTTAGCCAAGTGGTTCAACATATCCTTCATGAGGGGGATGGGGTAGGTGTTTTTTACGCATATGGCTTTTATCCCCCGCAGATCAATGCAGAGATGAACCCCGCCATCTTTCTTCTCTTTGAAGAGCACTGGGGCCGCTATTTCTGACTTAGCTGGTTCAATAAACCCTGCTTCAAATTGATGTCAATGTACTTCCTTAATTCTACCATCTCTTTGGGAGTCATGGAGTACATTTTCAGCTTTGGTAGGGTAGCCCCAAGTATGAACTGCACAATAGGTGGGCCAATGAGAGGGGAGATAGTTGCAATCTTCCTCACTGAAAACCCCTGCCAAGTCCCAGTACTCTTTCGGCACTTGCTGGATTCCTGTGGATTTTGTGTCTGCTGCAGGGGCTGCAGGCACTGGGCGGTCTGCTTTATTGGGCTTCATAGTCCCTGGGTGGCCCTCTGGCTTCATGGGTGGTAGTGGCCCAAAGCTTATGATCAATTTCCGAATGCCGTCCTCCCACTTTATGGTAGGTGTCCATTTGTCCAGCCATGCAAGCCCCAAGATAATTGATTCATACATCTTTGGAGCTATGATGAATCTGAGGAGTTCATAGTGGCGCCCTATCTGCAACTTTACCAAGTCAGTAATTAGTTTGGCTGGGGCCCCTCCAATTAGTGTCCCATCCACCTGCTCAAACCAAATGGGATGGTCTAGGGGTCTTGTGCGTATGCCTAGCTGCTCCACAATAGACATGGTGATTAAGAATTGGATGCAGCCAATTCCACTTCCGGTTTCTGTGGATGACGGACATGTTGTCTGCCGCTTGCCATCCTGGTGGGCTCCCCCTGACTCGGGGGGGGGGGCACAGGGTGCCATGTAGGGGTGTCCTGCCAAGGGGGCGTCTTGCTGGAGCCACCTGGAGTGGCAGCCGCCGCAGGGGAGCTGCCAGCTTTGCCCTAGGCACCGGGAGGCATTTGGGGGGGTGCATGCCACACGCGCCTTCGTCCTGAGGAGATCGGAAGAAAATGCTCTACGTGAAGGCAACAGCAGAAATGCGGTGAGGGGGGAGTTCCCCTGGGGTCTTTTTCTTGCTTCTTGAACAACTAAGTAAATAAGGATTAGCAGTCTTTCTAAGACTCTTTGATCTTGGTAAAGTGTTAAGATTGGAGAGGGGGGTTTTTCTCCCCCCCCCTCTCGGAAAAGCGGCTTTATACGATCTCACTCTCGGAGGAGAGAGAGAGAACTGGGGAAAAACCCTTTTGATATTCACTTCTTTCAAGCAATGGGATAATGACTTCTTTGAACAATTGCGAAAGAAAGAAAGTGAGCTGACCTAATAAACTATGAACGGAAACTTTTTGAATGGTTGCTCTCCGATCCCTTGAGAGGGCTGAGCCAAAATGGCGTTTCTTCCCTCGTTTTTACTGCCGTTACAAATGAACTGTCGTCTTTGAAAAATCTTATGGGTTGGAATTACAAAACCCCAGTGAACCCTAGAGGAATCTCTTTGTACAATCTTCCTTGGATTGGGAAAAATTGACTACAACTGGAGGGGAGCTGTATTGAAAGACTAATATCCCACATTGGACTTTGCCTGCCTGTGGATCCCCGCTGACGGCGCACTTCTGCAGACACCATTTTTTCTGTCTAGACTTATAACTTTTCTCTGACTTCTGCAATGCCTGCGAAAAAGGCCCCCCTTCCTAAACCAGCCTCGGCTCCATCTTCTTCTGTCTCAAGTCCTGTTCCCCAACAAACACAACTATCTTCCTTCTTACAACCTAAAGCCTCCAAGGGGGAACAGCATTCTCAAGAAATGTTCCATCAAATGTTCCAGAAACTCTTAAAGGGACAGGACAAAATAAAAAAGCAGTTGGCGGACCTAAAGGAACAACTCAGAGAAAATCAACAACAGACTTTACAAAATAGTCAGAAAATAAATGCCCTAGAGGAGGGTGCTGTGGTGGTGGGAGAAGAGGTGAAGGCTTTACAAAAAAAAATCTTGGGTTTGAGAACTTCATGGAAAAAATGGAATTTGAAAGGATGTCTTTCTTTCTTAGATTTCAAAATATGCCTGAAATAGAGGGTGAAGATTTAAGGGAGATTATGATAACAATGCCAGCAGATTATTTTAAAAGAGATAAACAACAGTTAGGGTGGGATATTGATCTGACATATAGAATCAACTCAGCATATGCTAGAACACACAATGTTCCAAGGGAAGTTCATGTTAAATTTTTTAGAAAGACTACAAGAGATGAGATTCTAGGGGCTCAAAGGGGGGAACCTTTAAGATATAAGGACAAAGAAATAACCATTTTGAAACAGATACCAAAAAGAATAAGAGATAAGAGGAAGAAGTTCTTCTTTCTAACTAAAAAATTGTATGAAAAAAATATCTGGTTCAGATGGGTTGTTCCAGAAGGCTTGCTGATTTTCTGGGAGGGTGGTAGAGTGAGAATTAATACAGTGGTGGAGGCAGAAGCCTTCATGGAAAAACACAAGAACCTTCTAGAAGAAACAAGAGACAGTGCACAAGATATGAAGTGGTGAGGAGCCATGGCTCAGCCAACAGACAGGGGAGAGGAGGCAGCAATGAGACTTAGGTCACAGAAATGAATTAAAAGTATATTGCAATTGTTAATATAATGAAATGGTTAGAAGTGATATAAAGTATGATTGAAGAAGTTAAAGAATTTGAAGTAAACTTAAACTGCTAATATGTATGTAATAATGATATTTTGATATATATAAAATAAGAGAGAGATGTAAGATCCCGGGGAAACACCACCTTCCATATGATGTAGCTGTCAAAAATTTTCTCCACACTTATGTACCCTTTTCCCCAAAATACTTGTAAAAACCAATAAAACTTTTTTTTAAAAAAAAAGAATTGGGTGCAGCCGTTGTCGATAATTGCCTCAACTTCCCCTTCTGCCCCTGTCTCGGGCACCATGAGCTTGGCTTTGATGGCAAAGGGGCGGATGGGTGCGCTTACATTGGGTCGTCATCCTCACTGCTTCCTTCATCTGGGCTTGACAAGGGCCTTTCGGCTGGGCCTCCATTGATCCCTGGGGAAAAGGTTGCGTGTCTGAGGCTTGTCTGGCAAATTTAGCGGCTTGTCTTTTTCCAGGCAGCTTCATTTGCCTCTCTGCCGGCTGAGGATCCTGGAGGAGCTGTCCCTTCAGCACTTTTCCCTGTCTTGCTATTGGCAGGGAATCATCTTTGGAAGGGGGAGCCCTTTCCCCTTCGAGCTTCCCAAGCTTTTCCCCCTGCTGCTTTGTGAAGGGGGGCAGAGCCCCCATGCCTGACGCTGGTTTTGTGCCGGCATGGGTGGGGGCGAGGAAAAGGGCAGCTCAGCTGCTTTTCCCAGATCTTCAGCTGCTGTTCTTATATCTTCTGTTGCTCCCTGTTGGGGCATTGCAACTGATTGAGGGTTCAGTCCCTGGGGTTGCCCCGGGCTAGTTATCTGAAATTGTGCCATCTGCTGAGGAGGGGCAGGCTTCCATTGGTATTGCCCCCATTCATGGCCCGGGAAGAAAGCCCACCTCAGTGGTGCTTGATTTGCAGGCTGCAGCCCAAACATCGGTGGCTGGCTAGGGGGAGAAATCCCCCAACTCCCTTGCTGCTGGATGGATTGACTTCCCCATCCTGGTTGAGGGCCTATCTGCTCCCCAGGGAGGAGGGGCAGTGCAGTTGGTCTTACTCCGGGGGGGCGTGGGAGGCTCTTTTCACCCTCCCCAGGCTCCTATAAAGCCTCTGGAGCCTGGGGAGGGCAAAAACAGCATGTAAAAATGGGGGGGGGGTCACGCCTGTTGTGCACATATGTGCACTGGGGGGGTCGCACATTGCATTATGGGTGCGGCACACCTGCACATGACCCCCCTGCGTTTCCCCCACTTGTGGCATGCGAGCCAAAAAAAGGTTCGCCATCACTGACCTAGGTGAATTCTCCAACATGCAAAACTGAAAATCCAGATGGGAAAGAAATGTCCAGATGAGTCATGAATTCATGGGATCCCTGCTTAGTTTATTCTCACCTCGGCTGAGCATTTTTAAAGGCAAAGTTTACTCAATTCGCACCCCTTTTAAATGTCTTCATTTCTCTCTAGCAAGGAGGATCCATAGTTGGAGAAGCTCTGCTTGGGAGAGTTTTTCTCAGGTTTAACACAGTTAGTTTTTCCAAAGAATCAGTGAGGTCTATCTGACTGCTACAGGAGGGTTGTTACAAAAAAGATTATTGAGTGGGTGAATTGTTGTTTGTCTGATTTTTTTTATTTAAGAAAAATGGTTTCCGTTGAGGTTTGGCGGCATTGAGAAGTCTGAGTTCAAGAGTTCTTTGAGTCTTCCTCTTGACTTTGGACTGACTCATAACTGCCAGGGAAAGGGGTTAATTGGAGGGGGGGGGGGACTAGACTGGGATTGCTTCCTCTGGTGGGATTCAGGCGGTTCTCCCTGGTTCGCTAGAACCATTTGTTAATTTTATGCGCAATTCTGAGAACCGCCTGAATTGCCTCGGCCAGGCCCCTCCCCCCTGAGGGTTCCCCCCTCCCCCTGAGAAAACGGCCTGTCTGAAGATCCCGTGGACCACTTTGGCTCAGGCAGTGGAATTCCCTGCTGGTTCCCTCTCTCCGCCAAGCAAAAGAATCGCAGAAACTCTGCAGAACCCAGAATGGTACTTCCCCGAATTTAGGAAAAAGGAAAAGAGGTCGACCAATGGGAATTCTCCCTTCTGTAGCATCATCGGTCTCCGGGCAGAGTCTCTCATGACCTAACCCAGTGCAGGAGAGCGTAACAAACCCCAAAGGACTCTGCCCGGAGACCGATGACGCTTAAGCAGGGAGAATTCTCATTGGTGCTGACACTCATTTTGACTCCAGGGCCGCAAAAAGGATTGTTTAGTGCTGGAACAAGACTAATATCCCCCTCCCCTATTTTTGTAAAGCCTTAGTAAGGCCACACCTGGAATCCTGCATCCAGTTTTGATCACCACACTATAAAAAGGATGTTGGGACTTTGGAAAAAGTGCAGAGAAAAGCAACTAAGAGAATTAAAGGCCTGGAGACTAAAACATATGAAGAACGGTTGCAGGAATTGGATACAGCCACTCTGGGGAAAAGAAGGACCAGGGGAGACATGATAGCAGTGTTCCAATATTCAAGAGGCTGCCATAGAGAGGAGGGGCTCATCCTCTTCTCCAAAGCACCTAACAGCAGAACAAGAAGCAACGGATGGAAACTAATCAAGGAGAGAAGCAACTTAGAACTAAGGAAATTTTTTTCCTGACAGTTAGAACAATTAATCAGTGGAACAGCTTGCCACCAGGGTCTTCCATTACTGGAGGCTTTTAAGAAACTTGAGCAGGAGGGTGGACTAGAAGACCTCCAAGGTCTTGATCTCATAAATTGTGGTCACATGACTACAGGAATACGGTTCAAGTGCCGAACACCCAAAATGTGGTCATGTCAGAACTTTGGAACAGAGTTGTAAGTAGTGGATGATCTGTCGTAAATTTGAATGGTCACTTACCGGTTGTAAGTTGAGGACTACCTGTATATCTACAAAAGAATTTCATTTCCCTACTTTAGAGAAAGGTTAGGAGTTTTGTGGCCTTCAAGGGTTTTGTGATAATGCTTCACATTGCCAGAGGCTTCTCTTAATGAACGAAGCTTAAACAAATTTCTCATACGAGGCAAGAAGACTTTTATTAATCCAGAACTGGTTTTGGGGTAGAGTATTTACACTTTATTCTTAAATGGTTATAAGCTTTGGATCACTCAGGGCTACTTCGGTTCTAAGCCCATGACGCCCACGAAACGCCATCTCTCTGACACCTTAATGACCTTGTGGTTTTCCTTGTTGCTGCTTGTTAGGCAGGTCCACCAGTTGGAGAAGGAGATCATCCAGCCCGGTCAAATTCCTTTCCAGAATGTCCGTCCTCTCTCGCCATTCTACTCTCTGCAGGAAGGATTGCGGAAGCAAACGTCTATAAAGGGATGGGAAGGAGAAGAACCCATTGAGTCAGTCCCAGACAGGTAGGGAAGACGGCCAAGGCTTTTCCTAGCTCTTGTTGGTGGGATTTTAGCAGCAACTCACTCTGGTGGGGTTAGGAGCGTCCACAACCCATGAAGTTGCCACAAAGGGGAGGGGGCCAATCTATTTTCCAAGCACCAGGGGGCAGGACAAGAAACAATGGATGGAAACAAAGAGAGAAGCAACCAGGAATTAAGGAGAAATGCCCTAACAGTGAGGACAATTAACCAGTGGAACAGCTTGCCACTAGAAATTGTGGATGCTCCATCACTGGAGGTTTTAAAGAAGAGTTTGGACAACCATTTGTCTGGAATGATATAAGGTCTCCTGTTTGAGCAGGGGGTTGGACTAGAAGACCTCCAGGGTCCCTTCCAGCTCTATTCTGATTGATTGGAAAATATTCCCCTCTGGATTTCTGCAAATTAAAGATTTAGGAATCGGTCAGTGTTCCTCAGCCTTGACCGCTTTAAGATGTGTGGACTTCAACTGCCAGAATTCCCAAGCCACATATCTTTAAGTGGTCAAGGCTGAGGAAGACTGAAGTTGGTAATGCTGTTTTTAATTCCTGGCCAAAGGGCAAAACAAAACACCTCCTGTTTCTATCACAGGAAGTTTTTTTTTTCCAATTGGACTTTTATATGATTATGCAGTAGAAAAAATGGTGATACAGGTAGTCCTCATTTAGTGACTGCCGTTGGTTGCAACAACCCAGTGATTAAACAGAATATATTTAATGTATACAGAGATGTGAGGTGGGGGAGAGAGAGGACTACCTTTATAGAAGAGGATGGTTTTTAACTTGCTGAAATCTTTTCAGATGCCTCAAACTTTAACTCCCAGGGCTATCAGGAATTCTGGGAGTTGAAGTCCAACACATCTGGAGGGCATCTGGTTAGAGAACAGAATGCTTTAGGGCTTCAGCACTGCTCAACATTACATTTGGCTGAGGATGAGTGCATTTAGATTTTTTACATTGTGTCTGATATTTCTTTTTCTCTTCATTTCCCCTTCTCCGCCTCTGATTCCCCCCTCCTATAAATACCATAACTGCAGCAAATGGCAGGGGCTCCGCATCACCCTTATACACTGCAGGGCATTCTACTACCCTCACAGGGCAAAGAGTTATAGTTCTCCTCCGGGCAATGCTGACTCATCGAAGTCCCAGAAAAACAGCCCATTCCTTTTACACAACAAATGCTGGGCCCAAAGCAGGTTCCTCTATTCTCAGGGCCGCAGGCCATACACTAAAAGAGAAATGAAAAGAAGACGGTAAACATCTGGAGGTATCACTGAAAAAAAAACACTTCTTCTCTCCCCTGGTTTAGCTGACAAAGCGAGGAGAGCCCGTGGCTTAGAGGTTAACACATCTACGCAATATGTAAGTGGTGCAGGTTCGAATATGGCTAGCTGACGAGAGCTAAATAGCTTGAAATGGATCTATCCTAGTCTCCCTTTATTTCATTGTCGGTAAATATAAATTCCACACAAAAATAGTTTCTTGTAAAAGCGACTGCCTGCGAAGGCTCCTGGGGCTGAAAGGCAAAAGCAGAAGCAGTATCCCCCCTCCCATCTTTGCCCTGATAAACCAGCCTCACCTATCTGAAGCAGCCGCTTTCTGGATGGGTTGGACTAGAAGACCTCTGAGGTCCCTTTCGATTCTATTATTCCTCTATTTGCACGGGGGGGGGGGGGTTGTCTTTCAGGCCAGAGGGGTGGCTCATGGACAGAGCTACCACCCTGCTGGGAGTTGAATATTTGGTGACATACAGAGAAGGAAAGGAAAAGGAAGAAAAGGCTATGGAATTTATATTCTCCGCATCAATTATTTGGAGCACTGGAATGCTGTGCCCCTAACATTGTTACAGGTGGGGGGCTCTGCCCCCTCCCTCCACAGACCTCCCACCTGAAAGCCAGCCTCCCACCGACACCCGTCATTGAGCCATTCGGTGCCATGAGCAGAGCTAATGGGGACAGAGAAGGCAAGGGACCAGCCAGAGAACCCAAATGGAGCTAATGGGGGTCAGGGAAGAGAGGAGACTAGTAGCAGAGCTAATGGGGATCAGGGAAGGCAAGGGACTAACTAGGGAGGAGAAATTGTTGGCCATATCTGGGTCTCGGCTGGTACCTTGGCTAGCACGATTAAGCAATCTGGGACAAGTAGATAATTTCATGAGAATTTATTGGGAATGTTCTGGTTGAAAAGCCTTCTGTCCTACAAAGAGGGAACCTGGAAGTCAAAAGTTACAAACTTTTCTAGTTTAATTCATCAAAGGAAAGTACAGAGGTCACAACCTCCTAAACCAACCAACCACAAAAAAACCCAACCCAGGTTAAAACTAACCACGTTTGGTTGCTGTGTGAATGTAACTGCTTGTTCTTTGACTTAATTAGGCCTGGTTGTCTGCATACTTACAGCTTCCCTCCAATTAAAACTCTGAAGATTGATTATGGAATGCCACAAAAGTTTAATGGAAAACTCGATAAGAAACAGTTCCCATTAACGTATTGCAAGGTGTGTCATATTATATATACTTCCTAGTTAATGTGACTTCCCAGTTGGTAGAAAGTGGGGAACAATATGTTGGCTTAGAAGGCTGTGTCTAAAACAGAGCTCCTGGTTTCATAGAGATGCTTGGGGTGAATTTTGACTTTGAGTGACTTGTAATCAAAAGAAGGATGGGGGGGTGACATGACAATGTAGATATTCCTTCGGGCAAGCTATTGAAGCTTGGCTCCTTCATTCCACCTCCCTTTCTGATCTGTCTCATCCAGCCCCCCTTGCACACACACACACACACACACACACACACACAGACACACACACACCTCACACTTGCTGCAGTGCAAAGCGAGCAATGCCAGGGAAAAATCAGAGGGAAGGGGAGGAGAAGGCTGAGCTCGCCGCTTCCCCTGACAGCCGCCCAGTTGACCAGGCAGGGCCCGGGTTGCAGCGGGGGGGGGGGCTAGGCTAGCGCAAATGTGGCTTACCTGTGTGTAGGCAGGAAGCAGAAGGATGCAGTTCTGTGGATCCACATGGCGAAGGTAAGGCAGGGCGAACATCGGAGTGGGTGGGCGTGGCCAACAAGTGCAATAAAAATTGTTCTGTGCATGCGCAGAAGCAAAACCCAAGGTTAAGAACCAGTTCAGAGGTGTGGTCAGGTTGCCATTACTAGCGGTTCAGAAATGTACGCCAGATTTCTATTCCCTATTTAGGTGAACTGGACTGAACAGGTAGGAACCCACCTCTGCCTGGGACCCATAAACCAGGTTGGTCTTTTCCCAGGAATGCCCCAGATCCCCTCCTCCTTCCTGGCCATCCTGGGCTTTCTCTGTGGGTCTGGGTTTTGCTTTCTCCTAGAGTGCCCCAAGCGTGGAAAGGGGTGGCTGTGCAACATGGGATATGGTCTGCCCCAGTGGTGGGTTTCAAAAATTTTTGGAACCTCTTCTGTAGGTCTGGGAGTGGCTTGCTGGCCACGTGACCGGGTGGGAGTGGCTTGCCAGCCATGTGACTAGGTGGGAGTGGCTTGGCAGTCATGTGACCAGGTGGGAGTGGCTTGGCAGTCATGGGACCGTATGGGAGTGGCCAACATGATGTCACTGAATTATTTGCCCCAATGGATGATCTACAAAAAGAAGATATAAAAAAGGAAATGTATTATTTTGTGCACTTACTACTTAAATAAGATTAAAATAAGTACACAAAACAATAAAAGAGCTACTTACAGAAGGAAGATGACCGTCCTTGCCAGTCTTCAGTATCACTGACTCCAAATTTATACCTCAGTTCAAAAAACAGGAATATATGAATTAGGTTCAGTACTTAGGACAGACCAAGTAGCTATTCAAAGTTAGTGGTGTCATGGTTAGAAGCAATGGTAAAGCAAGATATGGATTTAAAACCAGTAATATTTTGTTGTGTATTTCAAAGGGAATGCAATACGTATTTAATTTTACAACTGTTAACAGCTGCTGGAATTGTGTTTGCACAACAGTGGAAAACAAAGGTATGAAAATGAATAAATATTAGAATGTGCAGGAATGAATAAATTGACAATTAAAATCAAGAAGGCTTTGAATACTTTTTCACGTGGGATTTGTTTTATCAATTGCTAACAGAAACAGAAATTAGAAATCTAAATGTATGAAAGAAAACACCAATTATGTAAGGAAAGGTCACTAAAATGTACAAGGAAATAATATTAGTACTTGATCATTATTAATGTGTAGATAACTGTGGGACATTACACACACCCCCACACAAACTATGACAGTGCCAGGAAAACACCAAAAAATAAAAATTTCCCCCTAAAAGACTGCAGATGAAACCAGTTTTTCCCCTAACCCTAAGAACAGGAAAGACAAAGCCACTGGAATAAAAACCATCAAGGCATTGTGGGAAATTATAAAGGACAGTGCCAGGAAGCTCACAGAACCAGCAACCATCTCACAATTACCTAAACAACCAGGTATCACACAGAAACACACAAAATCTGGCAAAGCTGCCTTGAACTAACATGGCCTGCCCATAGAAAAGCAGCCACCTTGAGACACATAAACCAGGCACCAACCTGCAACTTAAAAGTAACATATTGCACCACAAATAAAACATTTGCAAAAAGGAATAACATTTCTTGTAATAAACATATTCTATAAACAATAAATAAATAAAAAATCCCTAAAAATAATTTTAAAGAAAGATATTCTATAAACAATAGATTAAATAAAACCATTAAAAATATCCTATACACAATAAATAAAATATGAGATTGTAAATTTGAGATGTAATTCTGAGGCCGGTCATTGTGGAAGGTCCTGATGAGGAGTTTGTGATGACCAGGAGGCATATAAATTTAATAAATGAAGAAATAAATGCCCTGTGGTCTCAATGGTTTGCTTGCAGATGTTTTATAGTCATCAGTATGAAATACCTAGCTGGGTCAGGAAATGTCTGCAAGAAAACCACCAAGTTCAAGGAACACCAAGGACTCCACTGTCATCTCCCTCCTTATCTTTTTCCTTTTTGTCCTTCTACTTCTCCTCCTCCTCCTCCTCCTTTCCCCACAACCTCATTCCCTTCTAGCACTGATGATGTTACTTAGTTTGGTAATGAAACATCTGTAAGAAAACCACCAAGCTCAAAAAGCACCCAGGACCCCTCATTTCAACCTGGAGCTATCAAGAGTCTTTTCTGTTGGAGAGCCTTGATGCAAGGGAAAACTGAAAGTTTTAATTTTAATTCAATTTTAGCATTTTAATCATCTTTGCCTCTTTCAAATTTTATATACTTTTTAAAGGTTTTAATGTTTTATTTGTACACTGCCCAGACAGCACCACACCTCCATATTTTCTCTCAGCCCCTGCTTTGATTTATTTAGGGAGGGAGATGGTTGGTTTCAAAATTTGATCAAATAAATCAATCAAAGCTGGGGCTGAGAGAAAATATGGAGGTGTGGTGCTGTCCCTTAGAGACAAACATAAAAAGACCATCCCTGCAGTGTTTCATCCTCATGGATTTTTAGCCTTCATTTAATTGTTAATTTTAATGCTTGTCTTTTAGCTTTTATGGCATTGTAAGCTGTTCCGAATCAGTTAAGATAGTGAGATGGGAGGTATATAAATTTAATAAATAGACAAACTCAGTTATGGAACAAATTGTAAGTCTCTAAAGTCTAAATGATGGATTACAATTGGTGATTCTCACACAAGTCATTCCTCTTTACCCTTTCAATAATATTTTTCTGAAAAAAAAAACTTTGGTGGGGATGTTGTCTTTGTGGGTGGCTTTTACTTTACTTGCAAGTACATTTAGGTTCCTTCTGATAAAAACCCTTTTAACATTCTGAATTTGCAAAAGATGCCGATCGTCTCTTGCAGGAGCACGAGTCACACAAGAGCTAAACAATCTTAGCATTAGTCCTGGTTTTCATCTGTCCCACTAAACTACAATAGGGTTGATTGGGTTCCGGTTGAGTAAACCCCAATTTGGGGTACCGGAAACACGATTTGCAATCTGTTGGTTGACCCCAGGATCCCAAGTCCTGTAGCCCCCAAAGTTTCTTTTTTAATTATTTACCTATTTGAATTTATTAGCCGGCCAACTCCAATGGACTTCCCTGTCCAGTATCCCTCACTCACTCACTCCTTTCGACCACTGCATGTACACTACAGGCCCTGATCAAGGCAAGGAGTGAACCGGCGAACTCATCCAGATACAGAACGTGGGAATCCTGTGGAGCCTTAAGGGGAAACTCCCCGTTTTGCAAAACCCCTGTTCCACGAGACTTTCTGCCAAACCAGGTGGACGGCGTCCCTCACCATCGCTACCAAGATGGTATCACTCACTCAGGTGGACCTTATATGACTGGATGGTGGTCAATGATCGATTCCCACTGCGAGAGCCACCGTCAACCACCCTGTGGGGAAAATCCTCCCAAGCCGCTTCCCCCTCCGCATTAGCCACGGCCACCGACGCACGTGGAAACTGGTCAACTCCACAGCCTTGAAAAGAGAAGGGGGGGGTTATCATGAAAACGGAGCCTAGCAAAAGCCTAACGGGTGGGAAATGGTGTAAGCACTGCAGCCAAACCGACCTGGAAGAAGGAGCTATTGCTTCCGCCGCCTGCTTCTTCAAGCTGTAGGCCTCGGCGGTGGTTAAGGCTCCTATCTTTAAATGCAGATCTTTCCTTGCCGCTTTATGAGGTTGGGCCCGGACTCGCTTTCTGAGCATGGGGCGATGGGCGGTAGTTTGCGCGGCACTGGCAAGCAGGTTCTAGGACGCCTGCCTGCCAGTAAGGGACCTCCCCGGAATTGCTTTTCTGAGCACAGAGAGACGGACAGCGCAAATTATTGTCTGCTTCCCCGTACTCAGAAACATGAGTCCAGGTAAGTCCTTTGCTGGCAGGCAGATTCTAGGATGCCTGCCCGCCAATAAGGGACCTCCCCGGACAGCGCAACTTGAAGGCCTTCCCTCGCGAAAGCCACAATCTGGCATACGTTAGGCTCCTGCCGTCACCGCCACACCCCCTCATGCTTAGTTGCTTACTTGAGGGAAGCAGCAAGCTGTTGGAAGGTGAAGCGAAGGAAGGACCCAATCAGCAAGCGTGATGCGGCAGCTGCTCGGGAACAAGAAAGACTCTTCGAAAGAGGAATGTTGGCGTTGGCGCCGTGCTTTTAAACAGGTGTTAGAGGCGGGCAGGTCAACTCCAGCCCACTCACTGATTGTCTGGACTCCAGCCAATCAGTGAGCGACAGGCTGGGCTAGTTTACTGCGGATGGGTGGGGGAACGAGCAAGCTGCGATGAAACGGGTGGGGCGAGCGAGTGACAGGGCCGTGGCAGGCGTTCCGTAACCTCTTCTAACCGGTTTGGTAGATTTGACAAACCTCTTCTACCGAACTGGTTAGAACCGGCAGAAACCCACCCCTGGTCTGTCCCCTTCCCAGGACTCAGAAGATGGAACCTGGAGGGGGATTTTGCAGATCTGCTTCCCTTCCCCAACACGAGGCTCCCCAGCTTCCTCCTTCCAAGAGGGGCTCCCCACTCAGCTGGGCAGAGTCCTGTCTGGCATCTCTGCTGGAGCCCCCTTCCCTGGCCTCTGCATGGGAAAGGGTGGCAGGGGAACATGGGATTTGGACTTCTGCATTCCTGGGTCTTTGAAGATGGAAGTTGGATTTTGCAGATCTGCAACACAAGAATCCTGAGCTCCACTCTCCACCGTCCCTCCCCTCCCCGCATGGGTGAGAGGCAGCCTTGATTTCTCCATCTGTTTTCATTTGTCTTTTTCCCTAACACCCCCCCCTCCCGCCTGTGATTTTTTTTAACTCTGCAAACTTTTGGCAACTACTTTTTCACTAAAGTTGATTGTGTTCTTAGAAACTGGCTGCACTATTTCATCAGCCCTTTTGTGCGATGCCCTTGAGCATTAACTTTCAAAATAAAGTAAACTTTGGTTCCAACTCAGCTGGCAGCTATTTCAGATCTGTGGCATGCTCTGGCATTAACTAGCCTCTGGGATTTTCTATTTCATCACTATGCAAACAAACTTCAGATTTATTTTTATTTTAAGCCACAAGTATTCCCTCTGGGCTCAGTTTCAAGCATGGAGACCCCAAATCTCTCAATTCTAGATGATGGCTTTAATTCGATATCTGCCCCTGTTATTATGAATCATATGGGGATTATTTCCCTTTCATTTCCCTCCAGAGAATTTCCCAACAACCTTTGAGTCCAAGAACGAGTTGAATTATCCAGGGATCCCTCCTGAGAGGGAGAATTATGATAAAAGTTTCAGCTCTGCTCTTTGGCCAAATCCTCCAGGGGAGACTTTGGGCAGAGAAATATGGAGTTTTGGGACAGGCAGGGTCTGTGCTCTTGGATGTCCGTCTCTCTCCTTTCCAGACGAAGCTGAATGTTTCTCTGTATTGAGAAAAAGCAACTGGATCATATTCTACCTTGTGAGAATCCTTTGATTCTTCTACTTCTTCTTTAGAAACAGAAAAGGGATTCATTGATTCACCCCATGAATTATGGACCTCCTACTTCGAGTTCTGATGCTGCTTTTGTCTCATCCAGTCTCTGGGAAGCTGAGAAGGAAATGCCCATTGAGTTCGGAGCACCAGGATGGAAAACGACCACAGAGCTTTTACAGCCCAGGAGACCATCTCATTGGTATAGTCACCAGCGGATATGCAATATCAGATACTAAGTTGCTTTTCAACGTGGCTCCTTCTCTTCAGTTTGTTTTCGATGATTTGTAAGTCATTCAGGGTGATGGAGTTGCACTCCCTCCATTCTAACACTCTCCTTTTCTGTTTTTTTTTTCATTTAACCAATTTCGTTGTAAACAAGTACAATGACAATAAAGATGATGATGATGATGATGATGATGATGATGATGATGATGATGATGATGATGATGATTACTACTACTACTACTATACAATTGTATCACAGTGGCCAGTTGTTTCGCCGGATTTGGCATTGATTACTAGTCGGGTCCCACACAGGGGCCTAGGACGTCGTAACATATTTTCATAATATACTTGCAGATCCAAGCAGTGTAGCTTTTTGCATTTGACTGATGGTGATTTTGTCAAGTTTTAACTGTTTTAAATGTAATTCCTGTGCTTTTGGAATAGCACCCAGTGTGCCGATTACCACTGGAATTACCACTGCTGGTTTGTGCCATAATCGTTGAATTTCAATTTTTAGGTCCTGGCATTTCGTGATTTTGTCATGTTCCTTCTCGTTGACTCTGCTATCACCTGGTATTGCGATGTCTATGATTGTAACCTTATTTTTCTCAACCAGTGCGATGTCTGGTGTGTTATGTGCCAGTATTTTGTCCGTTTGTATAGGAAATCCCATAGGATCTTGACCATCTGATTTTTGGTGACTTTTTCAGGCTTATGTTCCCACCAGTTTGTTGTTGTTTTAATATTATAATTTTTGCACAAATTCCAGTGGATCATTTGTGCTACTTTACTTTACTTTATTTCAAACTTTTATACCGCCCCCTCTCCCAAAAGGGACTCGGTACTGAATTGTGCTGCAATTTATAGTCAGTCTGTGCAATTTTTTTACAGCAGCTGAGTATGTGGTCAACAGTTTCATCAACTTCTTTGCGAGTCTGCATTTGGCATCATCAGAGGATTTTTCGATTTTGGCCTTAATGGCATTTGTTCGGATAGCTTGTTCTTGCGCAGCCAGGATTAGTGACTCTGTTTCTTACTTTAATGTACCTGTTGTTAACCATAACCAGGTTTTTTGACTGTCCACTTTATCTTTTATTTTTTCCAGAAATTGACCATGCAATGCTTTGTTCTGCCAACTCTCCATTCTTGATTTTATCACATCTTTTTTGTATTCTTGTTTCTGTCAGGGAAAAAAAAAACCCTGTTAGAGACCGATGGACCGTGGCTGATTCCCTTCAGCATATCTTTTGAGATATTGAGAAAAATAAGTCTTTAAAAGTATTTTAATTAATAAACAAACTTTAATAATAAAATAAAACAGAAAATAACTAATTGGTTACATTTTGATAATGAAAAGCTTCGTTAGCCAAAGTTGGCTGCCGAACAAAGAAGAGAGGAATTTGGAATGTGTAACGCGTGCGCAATAAATCACTTTCAGATAAGAACCCTTTTTTTTGTTTTATGACCTGCGCAATAAAGCTTTCTTAGTTTAACTCTTGAGTGTCAGTTTAGGCAGTTCAGGCCTAGCAAACTTTTTAACATCGTGACACCCCTTCTTTTGCTAGTCTGGGCTGACGTCATCAAATCATCAATTAAGGCACATCTTCTTTCGCAGATACTCGTGTTGATTTGCGGCAAGTGGTTTGTTAAGCATGTCTGCGATCTGATCATGTGTAGAAACATATTGCAATTTAACAAAACCTTGCTTAACTAATTGCTTTGTGTTTTGATAACGAATGTCAATGTGTCTGGACCTAGAACCTGTAAAATGTGACTCAGAAATATAAACAACAGATACATTATCTTCCATCACGGTGATTGGTCGAATCGGACGTGTCCAGATATCTGTGATCAAAGCATCAAACCACGTTAGAGAATTACAAGCATCTGAAACACAAGCATATTCAGCTTCAGTAGATGAACATGAAACAAAACTCTGTTTTCTCACTTGCCAGTAAACAGGACAACCATTTAGGAACATCATGTAACCAGAAGTGCTTTTGCGTGACTTCTTGTCGCTCGCCCAGTCGGCGTCGGCAAAACAAATCAACTTTGGTTGATCAGTGTGTGTTGGTTCTAGCAATAACTTCATGTGTTTAGTGTGTTTTAGGTATTTCAACAACTTCTTAATGCATGACCAATGAAATTGTGTTGCCTTACCTACGTGTCGTGATAAAAGATTAACACTAAGTGCGATGTCAGGTCTGGTCCAACTACTAATGTATAATAGTGAACCAATGACTGAACGATAGAGTGTTTGATCCTCGAACTCAGGACTTGGTTCATGTGTTAAGTTGTGAAAATCTGTTTGCATGGGTGTCTTTGTTGTGCTAGCATCTTTCATGTTGCAATGATGTAGAATGTGGTCAATTTTCTCCTCTTGTGAAAGACTAAACCCCTTCTGTGTCTTTTCAATTTGAACACCTAAATAAGTGCTAATGTGTCCTAAAGATTTTAGTGTGAAGTATCTCTGCAAACTTTTGGCAAAAATCTCACTCATTTTCTTATTTGGACCAATATAAACAATATCATCAACATAAACAAGAATTATCTCATATGCATTGTTAGATCTTTTTGTGAACACGCATTCATCAGTTTCGGACTTAATAAAGCCCATTGAATTTAGTTTGTCAGTAAGACATAAATACCACATTAAACCTGACTGTTTCAGACCATAAAGACTTTTGTTCAGGAACCAGGTATCCCCTTCTTGCTTTCGGAATCCTGGAGGGCTTCTCACGTAGATCTCTTCATCTAGGTCTGCATGTAGATAAGCTGTGTCCACATCAAATTGAAAAACTTCTAAACCAAGAATAGTTGCAGTGGTTAAGGCAATTTTTACACTTTCAGTTCTGACTGTTGGTGAGTAAGTGTTTGTGTAGTCCTCAGGATAACGTTGAGCGAAACCCTGAGCTACCAGTCTGGCTTTGTATAAAGACTCACCATTTGGTTTCTTCTTGATTCTGTAGACCCATCGGGTGCCAATGACTTTCTTGTTTGCTGGAGGTTTTGCAGGTGTGAATACATTAAGTTTCTTTAAACTGTCCATTTCATCCTGCATTGCATCATACCACTTGTCTTGTTCTGAATCAGGAAGCTGTTTGATTTGTGTGAATGTCTCTGGAGGAAGAGTAACGTTGCAAATCAAAGGTAATGGTGATTTTGTCAGTTGCCATGAATAACGTTGTGGAGGGATTCCTTTTGTGGCCCTCTTGGAGCGTCTAGGAACATCAGTCCAGTCTTCTTCTTCTTCATCATCAGCATCCTCGTCCTCACGTTCGTCGCTAGCATCAGCATCCGCGGCTTGAGAAGACGGAACATCAGGTTGTGAAGAACTGGTAGAAGGAATATCTGCCTGCGAATTGTCATCAGGCTGCGTGGCATCTGGAACACCATCTCTAGGAAAATAAACTTCAGGATCATTGGAATGAATCCTGGACCAGTCAATATCTTCCTCAAAATTAGCAGATTGTGAAATGACAATCACATGTTTAGTATCAATGAATTTGTACCATTTTGAATTATCATCAATACCCATAAATCTCAGTCTCTTTGCTACTGTACCTCCCTTTCTTCTTTGACTTAAGGGAGTGTTCACCATAGCATATGAACCAAAAATGTGGAGGTTCTTGAGATCAGGCTTGTAGCCATACAGCATGTAGAAAGGAGTTTGATTGATTACACTGCTCCAAGTACGGTTGACAATGTAATTTGCATATTTGATTGCTTCACCCCAGTATGCGTTACTGAGATTGGCATCTTCTAGAAGACAACGCATCATGGTTTGTAGAACCCCTTGTCTTCTTTCTACGACTCCGTTATGAGCCGGTGTATATGGAGCAGATGTCTGATGAAGAATTCCATTCTTACGCATCCAGTCCTGGAAACGCTGAGACATGAATTCTGCACCACGGTCACTCTGGATTCTGGCGATGCGAACTTGGTATTGTGTAGAAACAAACGCTGCAAAGTCTTTAAAGATCTGAAAGGTCTCAGATTTCTCTCTCATAGGATATACAAATCCATATCTAGAATGATTATCTACAATTGTTAAAAAATACTTTCTGCCACCAAGTGTTGGTGGGAAAGGACCCACTATGTCAGTGTGTACCAAATCAAAAATGCGTGTTGACCGGCGTGTAGCGTGTTTTGGAACTGGAGCCGCCTTGGATTTAGCCTTTTTGCAAACGGCACAATCCAAAAACACCTTACACCCCTTTAGATCCAAACCTTTTGCGAACTCCGGCATTTTTCTAAGAACACGGAAACTGGCATGCCCCAATCTTCTGTGCCACTTGTGAATACACCTGGAATGCAAAGGTTTACCAGTTAGTGAATTCTCAACATTAACAGTTTCATGAGGACCCTCAGGCTTGCTTTGAGCAATCTGTTTCTGTTTTCTTTGTTTGTTGGCTTTAGGAGCCTTTGGCACAGTAACGCTTTCTCTCTCTGGGACAACTCTCTCTGGGTTTGCGTTGTGCCTTTTTGGAGTTTGCATACTTGCCTGTGCTTGCCCTTTAGGCTTTGGCTTTAAGTAATAAACACCACCAATCAGCATGGTTTCAGCAACAATATCACCATCTTTAACTAAGTAACTTGCTTTTTCGAGGTGGTGAACCTGGAACTTTAGATCTCTAGACAAGTGACTTTGACTAAGCAAATTACTGGTTGCTGAAGGTATGTAATAAACATCAGGGATGTGTGTATCGAGCTCTTCAATGTAAACAGTTCCTTTTCCCATAACCTTGCAAGTGTGGTTGGTGAAGGAATACAGTTCTCGATACTCGGGCTCTGGTTCGCCCATCTCTGTGAAAAGTTCCCTTCTGTGGGTAACGTGCACAGCTGCTCCACTGTCTAAAGTCCACAAAAGACGTCTGTCGAACTTTGGATCAGGTTGTGGAACGTTGGTTATGGCCAGTGTTGCAAGTGGAGCTTGTGGATCACGCCTTGGACCACGACGACCTTGTCTTCCGCCTCTACCTCTGCCTCTGGAATCTGTTCCTCTGGGCTGGTACGTGGCGGGAGCTGGAACTCGTTGGGGACAATCCCGGGTGTCATGTCCCACACGGTTGCAGGTGTAGCATTTTGGCATCCTTGGAGCGTAGCCTCTTCCTCGGAAGGGACGTCTGGCTGGAGCCTTCAGTGCTGGAGGCCGTTGCAGATGTGGGGTAGCTAACCTGATAGCTTCGTCTTCCACTAAAAGTCTGCAAACGTGGTTAACTGTGCGTTGAGCAATAGGCACGTAGTTAATCTTTGCAACAGCATCTTTCCATTCATAATTCAATGAGTTAATGATGATGCTAATCATTTGGATATCATCGATTACATGGCCATTTTGTCTCAATTCACTTCTCATTCTTTTCAGTTTGGTCAAATGTCCACCAATTCGTTCACCAGGTTTCAACTTCGAACCATGGAACTCAGACATGAGCAAACATGAAGATTCAATTGAAACGGGCCTGTAGCAATCTTCCAAAATAGCCCATATTTCTTGGGCAGTTGCATCAGGTGGAAAGATACCTTGGATCTCAATTTCCATTGACATGAGTAAAGTCGTGATAGCTCTGTTTTCGAGGTTTCTTATTGCAGGTGTCCAGGGTTGACGGGGAGGATCAAAAACCATGGAATGTGTGCCTTCTCTTCGAAGCAAGAGCGCAATTTCACTGACCCAGGCTTTATAATTCTCTCCTGACTCCTTTAATTTGGACTCACCAGTCAAGGGGGTGACTGTGAATACCTGCTGAGGAACAATTTGTTGCTCTGGTTGCAAATCTGGTTGTTGAACCAGGGGATGCTGGGGTTGCATCATTGGCCTTTGCGTGGCAACATCAAATTGGCTTCCTCGAATTCGCCTTTGGCTTTGCCTTATTCCATCTAGGGAGAATTCCACACCGCCAGGGGGTATTGAAGACTTAACCTTTGGAGACAAAGTTTTGGCTTCTAAAGGACTCATAGCTAATTCTTTGAAAATCTGGTCCAATTTCTTAATCTTTTGCTGTAATAATTTTTCTCCGCCAGCAGATGGCAGTGCAGCTTCACTTTTTGGCTGCCTCTCCTTTCTATACGTATGCTGAAGTTCAATGGGCTCAAAGGGACCACGTGACCTCGGTGACGTGTACATGTCTCTTTGTTCTAATTGACCAATGAACTCTGTGGGGTGTGTCTTAGGCTGTTGTTTTGAAGAAGACAAGATGGCGTCCTCAGACATTTTGGGAGTGGGGGAGCTTCTTCTACTTCGCCTTATCTCTTCAAAACACACTCTCGCCTCCTTAGCATATTTTTCAAACAGTTCTATTTGATCTAGATAGCTTTGCATTTCTTGCTCACCATCTGGGGGAATTTCATAAACTTTGCTTTCTGCGTGGGAGGAATTTTCCTCTGCCGGCAGTTGCCGTTTAGACTTTTGCCGTTCATTAATTGTATCTTGATAATCTGCGAGGGTCTGGGAATGGAGTGGCTCTGGCAGAGTGGGAAGTTTTGGCTTGGCCCCCAAAAATTCATAATCTCCTGGAGATATTTTAGAAGGAGGAACCACTGACCTCGTTTCGTGGATGTCGCGTCCTGTAGCTCTTTCTCCCATATTTGGCTCGGCACCTGAAGGAATTTGTTGTTCCTGAAGCACGTTTTGATCTTGCTTCTCTGTGTCCGAGGGAGCCTCTTTGTCAGAGGAAGCTGATTCATCTGTGTTCGCCCCATCTTTCTTTTTCTTTTTTTTCTTTTTCTCCGACATTGCTAATTAGGCTTAGTCGGTTATCTTTAGATAGCGCGAAGAGAAAATACAGCCATAAATTGTAGTCATCTCAGCTGGTATCATCAAAAGCCAAAACTCTGCTACCAAGGTGTCAACCAAACCTCTGCTACCAAGTTGTCGACCAAACCTCTGCTACCAAGTTGTCAGGGAAAAAAAAAACCCTGTTAGAGACCGATGGACCGTGGCTGATTCCCTTCAGCATATCTTTTGAGATATTGAGAAAAATAAGTCTTTAAAAGTATTTTAATTAATAAACAAACTTTAATAATAAAATAAAACAGAAAATAACTAATTGGTTACATTTTGATAATGAAAAGCTTCGTTAGCCAAAGTTGGCTGCCGAACAAAGAAGAGAGGAATTTGGAATGTGTAACGCGTGCGCAATAAATCACTTTCAGATAAGAACCCTTTTTTTTGTTTTATGACCTGCGCAATAAAGCTTTCTTAGTTTAACTCTTGAGTGTCAGTTTAGGCAGTTCAGGCCTAGCAAACTTTTTAACATCGTGACAGTTTCGTCTGTTGGGCCTTCAGTAGATTTTTGTTCTTTACTTCAATTAATACATGTTCCTGACTTTCTTTCAAATAATCAGCCAGTGCATATTTTTCTTCTTCAATGATTTGCTTCACTTGTAATAATCCTCTGCCACCTGATTTTCGGGGCAGGTATAATCTAGCAGTGTCACTGCGTGGATGTAAACTGTAGTGCATTGTCATTAGTTTCCTGGTTTTTCGGTCCAAATGTCCAAATCAGCTTGTGTCCAGTTAACTATACCAGCTGTGTATCTTATAACTGGTATTGTCCAGGTATTTATGGCCTTGATTGTATTTCCACCATTTAATTTAGATTTCAAAATTTTCCTGTTGGTGTACTCTCTTCTAACAATAGTTTTTACTTCTCCATGTTTGATGTTATCCAACTGCAGAATGCCTAAGTATTTGTAGCTTCATTTTCATTGCATTTAATTAGTTGGCCATTGGGCATTTCAATTCCCTCACACGCAGTGATTTTGCCCATTATTATTATTATTATTATTATTATTATTATTATTATTATTATTATTATTATTATTATTATTATTATTATTATTATTATTTTAATCTTTGGTGAGAATCACAGCCTTTGGGTTGGTTGGTAGCCTAACAGCTCGAGTCCTAACCAAGGACCTTGGAACATTTAAGGTAACGTCAGAGGGTTTAAGTTGTTCCAAGTAGGGTGGTTTTTTGTAGAGTCAGAATGTTCAAGTCAGGTAAATTTAGAATTTTCAAATAGCGAGGTAGCCCTTTAGATATTGCTCCAAGGGCTCCAATTACAATTGGGACAACACATGATTTCTTTTTCCACAGTTGCTCAACCTCAATTTCTAAGTCCCAGTATTTTGTGATTTTTTTCTTGCTTTTTATCTTCAATTTGTGCATCACCAGGTATTGCAATGTCAATGAATCATACTTTTTTCTTTTCAATTATTGTTATGTCAGGTGTGTTGTAGGCCAGGTGCCTGTCAGTCTGGATTCTGAAGTCCCACAAGATCTTGCCTTTCTCATTCTCTAAAACCTTCTCAACCTTATTATTATTATTGTTGTTGTTGTTGTTGTTGTTGTTGTTGTTGTTGTTATTAATATTATTATTCCTATATTGGGAAATATGTCTAATTTCCTGAATGATTTTGATTTTCATGGCTTCTTCCTGTTGTCTGATTTTATGAGAGAGACAGCAAAAATGGGTCTGAAAAAAGCTGAAAAGGCTGCAGTTTAATTTCCTCTCTCAGTTCAATCCTTAATTTATCACTTTAATAATGAATTTTATTTCAAGTAGTGGTGAAATAAGTTGTACTTGCCGTAACTCAGCCAATTCCCAAATCTGTGTAGCTGATCATTGGTTTTGGACCAATGTTGGCTTAAGGGTCAATAGGCTTCTGGAGGATTATATATTTTTAAAAAAGTATTTGTTGCCATTGATTATAATAACACTTTTTTTACAATAGGGATGTTGATGGTTTTTCATATGACTTACTACTCATTTTCGCAATTCAAACAGTCAACAAGAATTCCCAGCTCCTGCACAATCTCACACTTGGCTACAACATCCATGAAAACAATGTGAACACTTTCCGCACTTCAGATGTCTTGCTGGACATTCTCTCTACTGGAGAAGCCAATGTCCCCAACTACGGCTGTGGAAGGAAGGAGAACCTCATGGCTCTTTTTGATAGAGCTATAAGGGCCATCTCCATCCAGATGTCAACATTAGGAGGCACCTACAAAGTCCCACAGGTGTGTGTGTGTTTTCTCCATCTGGTAAAGTGAGGGGTGGGTGGTGGTGGGTGAGCAATAGATGCAATCATGTCTTCTCCATGGAATTCAAGAGCTATTTTTTTCCATATTAGCAAAATGTCTATATTTTACCCCATTATGTCTATGTTGAGATTAATCATAAAAGGCCTGAAATGCAAGCAATTCATTCCCTACAGAAGACATTCTACCAACTATTTAACTGATCAAAAAATATCCCTGGTTGTTGGGGCCTCTATTGGCATCTTCATTTTCACATATAAGTAATGCCTGCCCTATCCAGTTGGATTGAAGTTGGCAATAGTAGCATTTTATCTATCTAAAACGTGGAATAAAAAGGACTCTAGCAATTATAGACCAAATAGACTAGCAGATATTGTGGCTAAACTTTATGCCATTATCCTCTTGGTTAAACTTGAGAAAAATGCATTCCTTGCAGAAGAACCAGAAGGTTTTAGGTAGTGAACAGCTATATAGATTTTATAATAAATATTGCATGTCAATATAATCTAATATTGCTAATAAATTTGTCTTGAAATCTCTCATCTATATCAGCAAACTAAAACACGGTTTGCTGGCTTTCTAAATGTTAGTGCATTTGTCATAATTAACAGAGAAATATTAAATAGGAAATTGATTGCGCTGAAAATGGAGCTCCACCTGTTGGCCCTGATCCAGGCTCTTTCTCCAGGTCCTTGTTTGAGAGGGAGGTTGGGGCTCAATGGAGCAATGAGAAGAAGGGTTGATACTTACCAAGGAGGAAGGGAAGGATGCATATTTGAACCCTTGTTATTCTCTCTTCATATTGACAACTTACTTCAACTAATGAAGGATCCAAAAACACATCTTAAATAAATGTTCTTTCTTTCTTTGACAAAAATTACTAAACTAGTGGACCAGTGAAATGCAGTGCACATAGTTTCCAGTACTTGGATTTTAGAAAGGCTTTGACAAAGTAAACCACCATCTACTTCTTGGTAAGCTAAATATGTGGAATAGACAGCATCGCCCCCAGATGGACTCAGCCTGTGGTCCTCAATGGAACTACATCTGCATGGAGGGAAAGAAGCAGTGGGGGACCCCAAGGTTCTATTTTAGGCCCAGTACTCTTCAACATCTTCATCAATGGTTTAGATGAGGGATAGATGGGGAACTCATCAAATTTACAGATGATACTAAACTGGCAGGAATAGCCAACACCCCGCAAGATAGGCTCAAGATCCAGATGGATCTAGATAGACTTGAACCCTGGGCCTATCTAACAAAAGGAAATTCAGTATAGAGAAAAGTAAAGTCTTACACTGAGGCTAGAAAAACCAAATGTACAGGTACAGATTAGGTGAATCCTGGCTCAATAGCAGGAACTGTAAAAGGGATCTTGGAATCTTAGAGGACAATCTCTCAAATGTGAGCCAACAATGTGTGGCAGCAGCCAAAAAAAGCCATTGGAATCCTAGGCTGCATCAACAGAAGGATAGAATCCAAATCACGTGAAGTATTGGTACCATTTTATAATGCCTTGGTAAAAGCATCCTTGAAATAGTGCGTTGATAGTGAACCTTTTTGGCACAGAGTGCTTTTGTCAGGGACACGATCTGGAAGAGGAGTTGGCCAGTGTGCATATCGGTGCACACATGCGCACCATGAAGCTCCTTTTCCGGTTTCTGGTGCGCACGCATGTGACGATCAGTTCCTGGCACAGCCGTGCGCCCAAAGGCCAGCAAATTGTTATGCGCACATGCGCACAAGAAACCGGGAAGTGCAACGGGTATGTCTAATTAACAAATTATTCTAATGCTTTCATGAGAACAAGATTGGATTTATTAAAATCTAATATTGTGGACTTGATTTGACCCCAAATATAACACAGCATTCTTCATTGTGTAAGGTTTTTGAATGCAGCTCAGAATCTGATAAGTCCAGTGAAACTCTGAAGACGAAGCTATGGATTATCAGCTTTTATTTCTGCAGAAAGCAAAAGACTGGATGACCTTTTTGTCTCCCACCTTAACAGAGCAGGCAGAGAGAGAAAAACAGGCATGTGCCAAAAACTTTTCCAAACATCTTACAGCTCACACAGCTTGCACAGAACGTCATTACTATAGAAATATAATTTGATATCATGTGAATTTCATGATTTTTCTCAGTGCTCTGAAAACAATAGACTTTAGATGGGAAAAGAAATACATTTTCTGGCATATAACTCAGAGCTTTGTTAGGGAATGCTGAACACACATTTTATGTTACAAGCAAGGCTATTAGACAGAATCCACATTCTACTTTTCACAAGAAGTTACTTTGCTGGGCTAAACCTGGCAATTTGTCTAGAGGTTTTATCTATATAGTTGGCATGTTAGGGTACAATGGAGCTTCTCTCAACAGCAATTTAACAAAAGCTGAATTAGGTTACACACTGTGTATGCTCTAATGCAGTGATGGCAAAACTTTTAAAGACCAAATGCCCAAACCGCAACCCAAAACCCACTTATTTATCTCTGATTGCCAACACAGCAATTTAACCTGAATAATGAGGTTTTAGTTTAGAAAAACAACTCATACGTGATTAACAACTTTTTGCTGAAAAAAATCCCCACGATAACAGCGCTGTCAATGATACAAACACCTTTTTATTGAAAAGTAAATGCTTGCATTTGGCATGCTTTTGATTGATGTGACTTTTGCTGTTGAATGCAAGCTGATAATTTTTCTAACCTTGATTCATACTTTGTAAGTTCTCCATAGTGGTGGAGGTAGCATCCAGACTGGGTTGACCTTCATCCACTCATTGCGAGGACTGAGCCTGACAGTTAAATTAAACCACGCCCCCTGTCACTAGGCAAAAGCCCAGTTCCGACTCAGTCCACAAACAGGACGGATGCATCATCGCCTTTCTCTGATAAATTGATTAATTGTTGTGAGTACTGGTGCATTGATGGCTATTTGAGATCTTTCTGATCGGCTGAAGCCCCTTTGGGAGCAGTAGCCTATTTGATCTGAGCCTTTAAGCCCCCTCGGGAGCACAAGGCTTTCCAAGGCAGCTTGAGTGTTTCTTTAAAAAGGAGAAGAAGACCATTAATTATCTAATTGATTGCCTGCACTGGCCAGAGAAGCCCCTTTGGGAGCAGTAGCCTATTTGATCTGAGCCTTTAAGCCCCCTCGGGAGCACAAGGTTTTCCAAGGCAGCTTGAGTGTTTCTTTAAAAAGGAGAAGAAGACCATTAATTATCTAATTAATTACCTGCACTGGCCAGAGACGCTGTGTTACCTATAAATTTCTGACACTAACAGCTCTCCTCAGCTGTCAGCCAGGCTCAAGCCAGTGAAAGAGAAACAATACTTTTAAAACAGCAGTGCGTTCCTCAGGGAGGCTTCTTGAAAGAAGGCTGCAGCAGATCGATCGTCTGCAGTTAAAAAAGGCGGGAACCGCCATTTTCTTTACATTTGTGTGCCGTTTCTCCGCCCAAATCCAAAATGGCCGCCGCTGCTTCAAACTTGCCAGTAGTTGTTCACAGCTCTGCTCCTGAGGCGACTACGAGCCCCCTGATGGTGGCTACGCAGGGAGACCCTTCTCCATCTCCCAATCCTGCTCCCTCTGGCTCCGCTGCCACTACCACCGTAAAGGGGCATAAAAAAATCAGTCAAGCCCCATACCAAGGCTTCTAAGGCCAAAAGCCTGGCAAGCCAGCCTCCAGCCCTGATAAAAGAAAAAAAAAAAAAAAGGCAGCAGCAGCAAAAGTAAGAAGTCTGCAAAGGCAGACAGTGACAAAAAGGCAAAGAAGGCTAAAAAGGCAGCCAGCTCCCATTATGAGAGGCAGAAAGAAAAAGCCTTAGATCGTTTACACATTAAGGCTGCCAGCAAGAAAACATCCTCTCCTAAACCTAGTGATATGCCTCAGCTGCCCCAAGGACAGTATTCCCTTCTGCTTTCTCTGGGTGGCAATCAGACCAATGACAACCCCACTAACCCTGTCTCCCCAATCAATGTCTCCAACATCTGGGGGTCCTCTCAAGCCAACCAGGGGTGGAATGGAGTTGCCTCCTGTTGTCCAGAGACTGGATTCTCTGCCTTCTACCTCCAGTTCTATGGGACAGCCACAGGGTGGCTTTGCACCAATGATTCTGCCCAATTTCCAGGACATTATAAACTCAGTCATCTCCCAGAGCATAGCGGCCAGTTTCCAACAGCAACAGGCCCTGGCTCTCAGGCAGGTGGTGGCCACAGCTACAAGGCCACCTGCTGCTGCCCAGGTAGCCATACCTGCTGAACCAGAAGCTTCTGACCAGGAGGAATCAGACCACTCCTCAGGGTCAGAGGAAGGAGAACTGAGGGAGGCTGAACTGTCTCAGGATGAGGGCAGAGACCCTGACCAGAAACCCCTTTCTGGCCTTTTTCCTCCTGCCCTGTTTCCCTCTCTCTTGTACAAGGCCAAGGCAGCCTCCAAGATAGGGCTCCAGACAATGACCATGCCTCGACCTACGACAGTGAGTGCAGAGTCCCTGTATGCAGAGCAGACACCCCCAACTGAGGTTGTCCCAATGCCCAAAATTTACGTGGGCCTAATCCAGCGACAGTGGGCAGCTCCAACGTCGGGGCCCAATCCTTCGGCCAATGACAGGAGGTTCTTTAATGTGGCCAACGAACTGTCCCAATTTTTGGCAGTGCCTCCTATTGATGCTCCGGTGATCGCCCTTTACACCCCTGCGCACATGCCAGGGGTTCCAGAGGACGTTCTCAAACTGGAAGAGAAAAAGGCCGACCTGACCCTACAGAGGGGTCATCAGGCAGCGGCTTGGGCAATAAAGGCCGCCACTGTGGCATCTTTCTTCACCCGCCTGTGCTTACTGTGGCTGCAGGAACTGCAACAATGCGTTCCGGTGTCCGACATACGGTCCCATCAAGACATTGCCAAGTTGGTGGCGGTGATTCAGTTTGCGTCGGACGCTACTCTGACCTCGGCCAGATTCGCCGCCAGGTCAATGGCCTCCTCCATGGCCTCCAGAAGGTTGCTGTGGCTTCGTCAGTGGCAGGCTGATGCTCGCCACAAATGGAAGCTGGCTTCTCCCCCTTTCAAGGGGGGTTCTCTTTTCGGGGATGCCCTTGACCTGTACCTCATTGAGAACAAAGAAAAATGGAAGGTCCTTCCATCTGCCCCAAAGAAGGGCTTCAACCGCCCGGCTCCTTACCCCAGGCGCTCATCCTTCCGTGGCCAGGACACTGGTTCATTCTATCGGAACCAGGACTATGGTTCCTCCTTTTGGGGGGCGGACTATGGGACACAGGGTTATAGGCAACAGGGAGGCTTTCCCTCCAGGCAGAGGTTTCAGTCTGACCGTTTCCAACGCGGGAAATCTGCCAGGCGGCCCTTTCACTTTCGTAGAACCTAGGCCCTCCAAATCTAGTTACCCTATCGGGGGTAGGTTAGCAAAGTTCACCCACTTTTGGGTCAGATCTACAGTTAGGCAAGGGCTTGCCCTTGAGTGTTTCTCCAATCCCCCTAGTTCTTTCAGGGCCTGCCCCGTATCTTCCAACCCAGCTCGCAGGAACCTCATGTTGGAGGCCCTCCAGCACCTCCTCGACATTTCCGCCATACAGTCGGTACCAATGGAGGAATGCGGGCTGGAGTTTTATTCTATCCTGTTTGTTATTCCAAAGGCCTCGGGGGGCTGGGGAGCCATTTTAGATCTCAAACGATTAAACCGGTTTATTTGTTACAAACATTTCAAAATGCATTCTTCACATACCATTTTGGGATCAATTAGACAAGGGGATTTTTTGAGTTCCATCGACCTGACTGAGGCCTACCTCAACATCCCCATCTTGCCATGCCACAGGCAGTTCTTACGTTTCAAATACCTGGGGCAGCACTTTCAATACACTGCCCTCCCCTTTGGCCTCTCCTCAGCTCCTCGGGTCTTCACTAAGATTCTAGCTGCTTTGGTTGCTGACCTCAGGGAGGTGCCTATTCGGCTTCAGGCCTACCTGGACGACATTCTGATTCAGTCCTCCTCCCCCTGCCAGGCTCGGAGGGACGTCGCCTCCACTATACAGGCTCTCCAGGCTCATGGGTTCTCCATCAATGTTCCCAAGAGCCATCTGCGCCCATCCACCAGGTTGGTCCACCTAGGGGCATTGATTGACACTGAGATATGCAAAGTGTACCTCTCCCGAGAGAGGCAGGAAAAATTGAGCTCCCTCTCAGGTCAGGTGGCCATGTCGCACAGGTGCTCTTTGGCACTGCTGTTTAAATTGATGGGTACCATGGTGTCTGCCATTGGGATTGTTCCATGGGCTCGCTTGCACTCACGTCAACTTCAATGGTTCCTCTTACCTTTCAAGCTGTTGAGCTGTTCACTGGCCAAGGTTCAGGTTCCGGCAAAGGTCAAGTGTTCGCTCACTTGGTGGACTTCTCAGGCAATAACAGACGGCCTGTGTTTCAAGGACCAGGAGTTCCTGACGGTTACCACGGATGCCAGCCTCTTCGGCTGGGGGGGCCACCCTCCAGGCACAGGTAGCAGAGGGCCAGAGGGACCAGTTGGACCGCACCCACAACATAAACTGGATAGAGTTGAGGGCGGTCCACCTGGCTCTACGCCACTTCCTCCCGTCGGTGACGGGGAAGCATGTCCTCGTGCTTACGGACAATGTGTCTGCCAAGGCACATATCAACCGCCAGGGGGGCACCAAATCTCGGCTTCTCATGGACGAAGCCATGAGGCTGGGCCTTTGGGCAGAGAAGAACTTGATGCCCCTCACCTCGGAACATATCTCGGGGGTGGACAATTTGCAGGCGGACTGGCTCAGCCGCGAGACTCTGGACAATTGCACCCCTCATTATTTTAGGACATTGTGGGCAGGTTTGGTATGCTGGTGGTGGACCTGTTCGCCACCCCTCAGAACAGTCAACTTCCACGGTTCTTTTCCAGATACCCTGCTCCTCGGGCGGAAGTGGCGGATGCCTTGAGATGTCACTGGCCCAAAGGCCTTCTGTACGCCTTCCCGCCCTTGCCCCTTTTGCCCAAGGTAGTGCAAAAGATTCTGAGGGAGAGGGCCGAGGTGGTGCTGGTCACCCCACACTGGCCACGCAGGCCTTGGTTCGCCGACCTGCGGATACTTTCTGTAGGCAGGCCCTGGAGGATCCCTCGGGACAGGATCTCCCTCCATCAGGGGTCGCTGGAACATCCAGACCCTCAGTGGTTCCAGTTGACTACCTGGTGTTTGAGCGGAACGTCCTAAAGGAGGACAGATTCTCCCCCAGGGTCATTGACACCATTCAGGCCGCGAGATGGCCGTCCACTGACAGGATTTACAATGCCACCTGGAAGGCCTTCTGTGCCTGGGACATTGGCAAGTCCTTGGACCCTGCCCAAGTCACGATACCACAACTGCTTGAGTTCCTGCAGGATGGTCTGGACAAGGTCTGGCTCCAAATACCATCAGGAGACAGGTGGCGGCCATATCTCCCGTTTTGGCATGTGGGGGTCCCCTTCCCTTGCCCAGTTACCCATGGTGCGCAACTTCCTCGGGGGCATCCAATCTCAAGCCCCCTGCGGTCCATAGGTACCCTTCCTGGGATCTGACCAAGGTTCTAGACGCATTGACCAGGGCTCCCTTTGAACCTCTGAGTGAGGTCTCACTCAGGTTTCTGTCCTTAAAGGTTTCCTTCCTGGTGGCCATAACTTCGGCACGTCGGATTTCAGAGTTGCAGGCTCTTTCGTCCAGGAAGGAGCTGTGCGTTTTCCATGCTGATCGAGTGGTCTTACGCCTGGACCCCTCCTTCATCCCCAAGGTGTGTTCTTGTTTCCACAGGACTCAAGAGGTGATTTTGCCCAATTTCTGTCCTAATCCGGTCCATCCTCTGGAGCGCAAGTGGCACACCTTGGATGTCAGGAGGGCCCTTAAGATTTATCTACAGCGTACGGCTGCGACTCGGAAATCCGATGCTCTCTTTGTCTCCTTTCAGCCAACTTCATTGGGTAACAAGGTCTCCTCTCCTACTATTTGCTGCATGTATTGCAACGGCCTACGAATCTCAATCCATACCTGTACCAGGTCGGCTGACTGCACACTCAACTAGGAGTGCGGCTACATCAGCGGCCTGGGCAGCCCAGGCATCTTTGGCTGAAATCTGTAGGGCAGCAACTTAGGCTACCCCTTCTCCGTTTATTAAAAACTATAAGCTAGACATCTTCGCCTCTGCAGATGCAGTTTTTGGCCGCAGGGTGCTACAATCTGTTCACAGGACAAGCACTGCACAGAACCAGTTATGACCCACCCGGGACGAGAAAGAGTGGGGTTACTTTGGTACGTCCCAGTCTGGATGCTACCTCCACCACTATGGAGAAAAGGCGTTGGTCCTTACCTGAGACGCCTCTTCTCGTAGGGTGGAGGTAGCATCCAGCCCCTCCCATAACGAACTGGTTCTATGTTATAGACATCTGTTGGGGGGTGTGCTCTCATTGCGGATTTCTCTATGTACAAGTGTTATTGGTTTTAGACATTTTTACTGAAATAAATTGTTTTAAACTGTTATGCTGGACATTGATTTACTGATTTCTGGTTGGCGATGAAGCATCGAGTCTGACATCCTTCGTCGGAACTGGGCTTTTGCCTAGTGACAGGGGGCGTGGTTTAATTTAACTGTCAGGCTCAGTCCTCGCAATGAGTGGATGAAGGTCAACCCAGTCTGGATGCTACCTCCACCCTACGAGAAGAGGCGTCTCAGGTAAGGACCAACGCCTTTTTGAGAGCAATACATGCAGCACTCAGGTCATCTGTTAGTCCAGGGGTGTCAAACTCAATTTCAATGAGGGCCCCATTGTAGTTGACTTTGGAGGCCATGGTGGGCACGGCCAGCTCCCACTGCTGCTGTGCTCATTCTCCTTGGTTGCCCATGGTGAGTGCAGGAGGTCAAAGTATGTGGGTCAGAGGGAGGCCCACTCACTCTCCTTACGAGACCTAGCTTTGTAACCAAAGCATCCTCAGTGATAGGATGGGAGCCCACCAGGAGAGGTCAGGAGGAGGCGACAAGGGGTTGGTAAAAGGCAGCAGGGCTGCTGGAGATCAAGTGCTAAGGCAGGATTTACCTCACACCCTGACTCTCTCTCATTCTAATCTCCTTCATTGCCTTCTTTTGCCTTCCCTCTTCATTCTTCCTTCCCCTCTTTCCTTCTTTTTCTTGGTCTTTCCTGTCCCTTCTTGGATGCTCCAATGCAAAAGGTACCTTGCCTTGTGATCAAATGCCACTTTTGCTAGTAGTTTGTGGCCACTGAAAAGACTGAGAACAAACCAGGCTCAATTTATTCCATGCTTGCATTTCATGGGGACAGACTACAGGACAGCAAAACTGTCACAATGATGGCTCTGGTAGTTGATCAGAGCTCCTCTGTTTTTTATGCGCAACAGCTTTAGCATTTAAGAACAGAGCTAGGTTACCCTATTTTTTGGATTATAAGATGCACCTTTTTTCCTCTAAAAACAGGCTGAAAATCTGGGTGCCTCTTATACACTCTTATACACTTATACATTTTTTGCCTCCTGAAGCCCCGTCCCTTCACCAAACGGCTGTGCATAGCCTTATGGAGGCTTTCAGAGAGTTTCTGGGGGCTGGGTAGGGCAGAAATTTGCCTAAAACTGTCAGGTTTTTTGCCCCCCTAGCTCCTAGCAGCACTCTATAAGCCTCTATAAGTCTACGCATGCAATTTGTTTGACAAAAAAGGCCCCTTTTTTGCAAAGACGGGCCATTTTTTTGCTCGTTTTTGGCCCCCCCAGCCCCCAGGAGCACTCTGCAAGCCCCCCCCAAGGCTATTCATACCTTTTTTGGGGGGGAAACGGGCCCGTTTTCACGAAAAACGGGCCGTTTTGGGGAGGTTTGTAGAGTGCAAAAACTTTTTTTTCCTTTTGGAGTGGTTGATGAGAATTACATTGATCAAGTGCTGTCCCAGCAGAAACAAAGTTTTAGGTGCTACAGAGATTTCCTTCTCCAGCACATGGATAAATACACCTGGAAACATCTACCTACCTACCTTCTCTCTCTCTCTCTCCCCCTACCTACTGCATCTCTCTCTCTCCCTCTCTCCCTCTATCTACCTATCTACCTATCGTGTTTTCCCGAAATTACGACTTGTCCTGATAATAAGGCCATGCCACATTTTTCTGGTGGGCAAAAATATAAGCCCTCCCCCCCAAATAAGCCCCATGACAACCCCCCACCTCCAGCCAGGCAGAGCTCCGCTCATCAACCTAGCGGTATCCCAAAGGTACCAAGCCGTGGGAACCGGGGGGGAGGCAAAGGTGATCGCATTGCTCAGTGCCTTCGGGATACCGCTAGGTTGGTGAGCTGCTCTGTGCCCAACTGAAGAGGGGGGTTGCCAGGCGGCTGCTCTTGCGACCACACTCATGAACAGCCACCCGGCAAACCCCCTTTCCATCTGGGCACTGACCTAGGGGTATCACCAAGCTGGGTGAGCGCCTGTTCGTCGCCGCCCGGCTCCTGCAGCTTTGTGCCTTCGAAATGGCAGTGAATGGTGCTCTGCATGGCTGGAGGGGGAGTTGTAAGAATGGCTGTTTCGCTCATGCGCCTGCCAGTCTCAGGATGCATGGCCCAGCTCTCTCTGCCACTGCTGTGTCGCCGCCACCACATGGCTTTTTCTGTGGCTTTCAAACCGACTCTTCTGGCAGTGGCTGCTTTGGGCGTACACTCTATGGTTCTGGAGCACCATAGAGCGTACTCCCAGAGCGGCCACTGCAGAAAAAGCCATGCGGCGGCGGCAGCAGTGGCGGAGAGAGCTGGGCCATGCATCCTGAGGGTGACAGGTGTGTGAGTGAAACAGCCGTTCTCACAATTCCCCCTCCAGCCGTGCAGAGCGCCATTCACTGCCATTTTGAAGGTGCCAAGCCGCGGGAGCTGGGCGGCGGCGAACAGGTGCTCACGCGGCTTGGCGACACCCCTAGGTCAGTGAATGATGCTGTGCCTGGCTGGAAAGGAGGTTTGCCAGGTGGCTGTTCATGAGTGTGGTCGCTTCATGGCTGCTGTGTTGAGCTGCTGCGACAGCGCAACACAGCCATTCACTCATGAGGCTGTGCCCGGCTCTTTGGGAGCCCACTCGCAAGACAGCAGCCGCCCGGCAACCCCAAAACAATAAACCCTCCCCTCATAATAAGTCCCAAGCCATATTTTGCACGTAAAAAGAAAATAAGACCCTGTCTTATTTTCGGGGAAACATGGTACCACCTTCTCTCTCTCTCTCCCCCTACCTATCCACTGTATTTCTCTCTATTTTTCTCTCTCTATCCCTCTACCTACCAACCTATCTACTCTCTCTCTTCCTACCTATCTACTGTATTTCTCTCTCTCTCTCTCTCTCTATTTCTCTCTCTCTATCCCTCTACCTACCTTACTATCTACACTCTCTCTCTACCTACCTACCTAACTACTTACTGTATTTCTCTCTCTCTCTCCCTTTATCTACCTACCTACCTAACTGGGGAAGGCCATGGGGGTCCTAGTGATAGGACAGACCCTCAAGACCTCCTCAACCCACTAAGATACCTCCTGCTTCTCCCTCCCTTCCTGCAACAAGGACTCAGTTACTTTGCAAACCTCTGTCTCCTCTCTTGTTTCTCGGCTTCTTTGCCTTTGAAGAAGGGAGAGGAGAGTTGGCTGGGAAATGCTTTTTGTGCCGAGAATGGATGCTCCTGGGTACTATAATCTTGTGCAGAGTCAGGGACCCAGAAACTTTCATTCTCTGGTTGCCTGCAGGTCTCCTGCTCCTCTCCTCCCCCCCAATTACTTTCCACTTAACTACTCAATGAGGCTTCTTTGTCTCAGGGAGCAGCAAATAGGGTGAAGCAGAGACAGCCAGGGTAAGTGTGTTTGTGGGCACCCAAACTGCTGCCAATGGTGTGGGCGACACCTAAGCAGAGAGGCAGGGTGTGTGTACATTCCTCCCCATT
The DNA here is from genome assembly GCF_964273705.1 of Natrix helvetica. Taxonomy (NCBI): domain Eukaryota; kingdom Metazoa; phylum Chordata; class Lepidosauria; order Squamata; family Natricidae; genus Natrix; species Natrix helvetica. Next base: position 132,023,392 of record NC_138551.1, read on the forward strand.
CAAGCAGGCCTCTCATCCCCCTCCCCCAGCACAGTCGGGGCATGCAGGCTGCTGCCACCTAAGCACCCTGATTTCCCCCTCCCCAGCCAGCCAGCCCCACCTGACCTGCTCCCTGCCAGCTCCTGAAAAGCCTTTCCCTTCTTCCTCATTTTCTTCCTGTCATTGTCTTCCTCACCCAAGCAGTGGTGGGTTCCACAGGACAGACTCTCATTTCTGCCCTGGGGCAGCAAATTCCAGTGGGCTGGAAGCAGTGGTGGGTTGCAGGCAGTATGCCCCGGGATGGGCGTACTGGATCCTGCCCGGAGCACCGGATACCGTTCCAGTACGGTGCTCCAGAGGGCCCGCCCACACTCCTTACCGGTGCTTTATGCTGTTGGCGCTTCCGCGCATGCGCATGGCACATACGACACCCGCGTGACGCTCCACGGAGCATCTGGAGCATCACAGAGGCTTGTGCAAGCGTCATTTGATGCTAGAACGCATGCACGTGCTGTGCACGTGCATGTGGGTAACTCCGGGGCCATTCCAACCATACTGGTTGGAATGGAATCCGGAACCCACCACAGGCTGGAAGTGAGTGTGAATGGCCTGGACCACCACCACGCCCAGGGCTTCCTGGCTCAATTGGAGGCTTCCTTCAGCCTTCAAACAGCTGCAGTTTGTTGTTGTTGTTTTACTTCCAGGTTGATGCAGGAGGCTTTCCCAGGTCAAAACAGAAAAAAAGCCGCTGCAACTGTTTGAAGGCTGAAGGAAGCCTCCAACTGAGCCTGAAAGCACTGGAAGACCAAGGCCATTCACACCCACTTCCAGCCCACTGTTGTTTGCTGCACAATGCGAGTGCCCCCCCCCCCTGCATACTTACACGTCCCCCGCCCTGGCCCTCAGCATAGGCCCGAAAACCAGCTGGCCGGCAGTAGGGGCACCTGCATGTGGATGCTAGTGGAGCTGGGCTGGGGCGGCTGGAGTGCCAGGAGAGGATGCTCTGCATGCCACAGGTTCCCCTTCACGGCTCTAATCCTTTCAATTCCTTTTCCAGATCAATCATGCAAGAGCTTCAGAGGCTCTGAGTGATAAAAGTCGATTCCCCTTTTTCCACCACATGCTCCCCAAAGAAGGATTCCAGAACCCAGCAATTGTCCAGCTGCTCCTCCACTTCAGATGGACCCTGATTGGCCTCTTTGCTTCAGACACAGAAAATGGAGAGAATTTCATGAGGACTTTTCCTCCTGTGCTTGTCAGGAATGGAATTTGTGTGGTTATATCACAACAGTTCTCAACAACTGGACATACAGCAGTCCTCAGGGATTCCCTCTCTAAGTGGAGACAAGTCAACGTCTTTGTTCACTTCATGGAACTTGATGCCATTGGGAAGAGAATTATTCCTTTCCATTTAACATTTATGCATCTTCCAGGACCCATTGAGGGGAAAGTCTGGATCCTCACAAATTTTGCAGGGTATGAAATGGACAAGCACAGACTTTTCAAATACATCCATAGTATTTGGAACTTTCGTTATTTGGGAAAAGAAAGGCCAAAAGATTCTGCCTTTGAACCCCATTTATTTGTGGAAGAAAATTTTCAAGATCATTATTTTCATTGTCCTCTTTCAAAGCACATATTTTCAGTCAAAAGCCGCAGAAGATGCACCCAGAAAGCCCCACTGGAGACCCAGTGGAAATGGGACAGAGGAAGAATTCAAAATCAATATAAATATTACAGTCTCACGAAGACTCTGGCCCAGGCCATGAATGCTGCATATTCCTCCAGATCGAGGAGAGGAAGGAAGAAGGGAGAAAAGATGTTGGGGTCTCCAAGGCTGCAGCCATGGCAGGTAAGGGGGTCCCAATATGGATCCATTAATGTTAGATCCTCCTCCAGAGGAATCCAGAGAAGGAGGAGAACCATCTCAACAGATCTGGACAATTTAATTACTCAGGGAATTAATGGTTCCAAAGAGTAGATACCATGGCATTTTTATATTTAGCACTGCTAATTGGAAAATGCTGTATTCTTTTTAAAATAAATTCCTGTATTTGTGGGTTTGTGATTAGCCTGGTGGAATTCCACCTTTCTTCCGTCCCCATTGCAGGTGGGTCTGTGTGCAGCTGGACAGGCAGCTAAGCCCCCCTATTCTCCTCCCATGAAAGGGAGCCTGGCGTGGATCTGGATGCTTTATTGGGAGAAGAGGGCAGGTGAAACTGAGGAGATGCAAAGAGTGGAAATCAAATTGAAAGACGAGTGCTGAGTTCCGGTTCCGGCGGCGGCGGCGACGGGCAGCTCTTTGCCCGCTCCGGCTCCCCGGTGGGCTTCCCCACTCCTTGGGGGGCACAGGACACCCCGCAGAGGGGTCCTGCCGGAGGGGCGGCATCGCGGAGGTCTCCTGCAGCGGCGGCAGCCGGCGGGGGCTCTCTCGCGCGCCCAAGGCACCGGGGAGCAAGCTCGGAGGGCGCATCGCGCTTCCACGCCTCGCGCCTCGCTACAAGCCGACTGGAGAATGCTACAATTGAAGGAAGCAGCTGCGGTGCGGTGAGGTTGCCTCTCTCTTCATCCCTTACTTTGCATGAAGATTTGATTCAGCTTTTAAAACTTTAAAACAACTTTCGGAGCATTTTGGAGGTGCGGCTGGAGGGAGGGGGGTTTCCCCCCCCCCCCTTGGACAAGCGGCAAGAAACAATTTTGCTCTCAGCCCCCGGGGAAGGAGGAGGGGGGAGAGCCAACGAATGAAGCCTCACTTAGGCTGAGATGATTTTCTTTTCAATTTAATTTTACATATTACAATGATTTGAGGACTTTTGGAACTTTTTAAAACTTTGTTACGCCTCTGTGCCCAAAACTGGCAGGGCAAGATGGCACACTTCCGTTGTCTTTATGAACTCTGAAACCTGACTCCACCTTTAAAATTCAGGCTTCCGGTCTTTGTCTCCGTGTCTCCCAGAGGAACCTCTTGTGGATTGGTATTTTTTTAACCTTCTAGGGGAAATTTTCTATCTATTGCCAGACTTATTGGAGAGATTCTCTTCTGCCTGGTTATTCTGCTCCCGGATTCACCTGGCTACCCTTCTTTTCTAATTGCTTACTCCATACTTGGACTGAACTTTTAATGTTATAAAGGATGGCATCTAAAAGACCCCCTCCTGGAAAACCTGGCTTTGCCACTTCTGCTCCAACATCCGCAACATCCAGTCCAGCCACACAGTCAAAGATAACAGAACTGATGCAACATAAGACTACAGAGATGGACTTTCAACAAATGCTTCAACAAATTCTACAGGGCCAGGAGGAAATCAAGAAACAGTTAAGGGAAATGAAAGATGAAATTAAAGAAAATCAAGCCCAAATATATAAGAACTCACAAAGACTGAATCTTGTGGAAGGGGGGGTGGAGGAGGTGAGGGGGGTGGTGGAAGCTGTGCAGAAAGGGAACAAAGATCTTGACATCCAACAGATGAAATTAGAATTTGAGAGAATGTCCTATTATCTTAGATTTCAAAATGTTATAGAAGAAGATGGGGAAAATATAAGGGACATCATGACAAACATTCTGGCTGACTATACACACAAAGAAAAACAACAGATGGGGTGGGATATAGATCTGGTTTATAGAGTGAACTCAGCTTATGCTAGAACACACAATTTACCCAGGGAGGTTCACATTAAATTCCTTAGAAAAACCACAAGAGATGAAATTCTGGGTGTACAAAGGGGGCAAGCATTGACATATCATGATATGGAGATAACCATTCTGAAGCAGATCCCTAAGAAGATTAGAGAAAAAAGAAAAAATTATTCGCAATTAGCGAATAAATTATACCAGAAAGGGGTGTGGTTTAGATGGTTGATGCCTGAAGGTATGCTGATATTCTGGGAGGAGACAAGAATCAGAATTAATTCACCCATAGAGGCGCAGGCCTTTATGGAAAAAAATAAAACACTCCTAGAGAAACCACCAGACACTACAACGGACACGCAGGACACGGGAGGGGCCAGAGCTCTGCCAGTGGAGGGAGATGGGGCAATAGCAAGAAGACTCAGATCACAGAAATAAATATGAAAATCATATTATTATAAATTGACCGAAAGTGAAAATGGAATTATATTTGGATTTTATATTGTAATGTTTAATTTGATTGAATTTAATAATAGAACTAATATGCTGATTACAATCAATTATATACTAATGCATTATATATAAATGTACGCTATGGGTATGGAGGGAGGGGGGCCTCACACACTTTGCAACTGCCAAAATTTGTATACCTGTCCATTTACCCTTTTCCCTATAAATTTTGAAAAACCAATAAAATTTTATTACAAAAAGAAAATTGAAAGACGAGATAGGCAGCATTAACTAACAGCCAGCAAAGAAGCAGCTGGAACCTCTCCAGCGACGCTCCGTGTGAGGGAGGGAGGCTTCTCCGGATGACCAGGGGTCTCGGTCACAATGGCTGCTTCCGTCTTCTCCAAAGACTGACAGAAAATGGAGTCAGGCTTCAGACCTTATAGTGAGGCTTATCTGCCCCCGGCCACTAGGTGGGGCTAGAGCAACAACAGCACAACAGTTACATGTTGTGGCATGACAACCTTTATAAATTGGGAGGAGACCCTGAGACCATCTAGCCCAACCCCCTCCTCTCTGCAGGAATCCCATTTCAAGCTTCTCTGACTGATGGCTGCTCAGTCTTTGCATTCAGATAATCCATGAAGAGGAGACTGAACTTATTTATTTATTTATTTATTTATTTTATTTCTTGGATTTCTAAACCGCCCCCTCTCCCAAAAAGGGACTCGGGGCGGTGTACAGTCAAATAAAATGCATAAAATACAAAAACAATTAAATACTAAACATTTGGATGGAGGAGATAAGACTGTACAAGAAATAAATATACTATAGAAACCCTAAAAAACATCCCCAATTAAAATACCCAAACCCAATTAAAATATATCCCCGGGAGGCAAAACTAAGAGAGTGCCAGGCCAGCTGATTGAAACAGGTGAGTCTTTAATTTTTGACGGAAGGAACGGAGGTCGGTGGTAGTTCGAATGTCGGGGGGGAGGTCATTCCAGAGGGTTGGGCCCATCACAGAGAAGGACCTACTCCTAGGTGTCGCCCGCTGGCATTGCCTAGCGGACGGCACCAGGAGGAGTCCCTCCCTGTGTGAGCGGATTGGTCATAGGGACGTGTGTGGAAGGATGCGATCCTGCAGATAACTAGGTCCTATGCCATGGAGCGCTTTAAAGATGGTAATCAATACCTTGAAACGCACCCGAAAGGCCACAGGTAGCCAGTGCAGCTCGCGAAGGAGAGGTGTTATGTGGGAGTATCGTGTACTCCCCATGATAACCCGCGCGGCTGCGTTCTGAACTAGCTGCAGTCTCCGGATGCGTCCCAAGGGAAGCCCCATGTAGAGGGCATTGCAGTAGTCCAGGCGAGATGTCACCAGCGCATGAGTGACCGTGCGCAGGGCACTCCGGTCCAGTAGGGGGCGCAATTGGCGCACCAGGCGAAACTGGTGGAACGCCCCCCTTGCCACGGCTGCCACATGGTCCTCCATTGACAGCCGGGCATCAAGGAGGACGCCCAAATTGCGCGCCCGTTCCACAGGGGACAGTTGATCGCCCCCTATGGCCAGCAATCGTGTCAGCTGGCTGAACCGAGGTGCCGGTATCCACAGCTACTCGGTCTTGGAGGGGTTGAGTTTGAGTCTGTTGTCCCCCATCCAGACCCGGCTTCCAAACACCGGGACATCACTTCGACAGCCTCGTTGGGGTGGTTTGGGGTTGAAATGTACAGCTGAGTGTCATCAGCGTACAGGTGGTACTCAACCCCAAAACCACGGATGATCTCACCCAGCGGCTTCACATATGCGTTGAACAGGAGAGGCGAGAGGACCGACCCCTGTGGCACCCCACAGGTGAGTGGCCTCAGGGACGACCTCTGCCCCCCTGTCAACACACATTGCTTCCGGTCGGAGAGGTAGGAGCCGAACCACGGCAAAACGGTGCCTCCGACTCCCATCCCCTCCAACCGGCGCAATAGGATACCATGGTCGATGGTATCAAAAGCCGCCAAGAGGTCTAATAGGACCAGGATAGAGGAACAACCCCTATCTCTGGCCCTCCAGAGATCATCGACCAACGCGACCAAGGCTGTCTCTGTGCTGTGCCCGGGTCGGAAGCCGGACTGGCATGGGTCTAGATAGTCGGATTCGTCCAGGTGTCGTGGGAACTGCTGCACCACCACATTCTCAACAACCTTCGCCAAAAAGGGGAGGTTGGAGACTGGACGGTAATTAGCTAGCTCAATTGGGTCGAGCGAAGGTCTCTTGAGCAAGGGTCTCACCACCGCCTCTTTCAAGGCGGTTGGTAAGTATCCCTCACCCAATGAGGCGTTCACCAGGCCCAGAAGCCAGCCTCGTGTCACCTCCCAGGCTGCCAGTACCAGCCAGGAGGGACACGGGTCCATTGAACATGTGGTGGGCCGCAGCCGTCCACGCAACCTGTCCAAATCCTCGGGGGCAACAGAGTCAAACTCCTCCCAGAATGGTCTCTCAAGACTCGCTGTTGACGGCTCGTCTGGTCCACTGACGGAGGTCCATCCGCTCCGGATCTGATCAATTTTGTCCTGAAGATATTCCCCAAACTCCTCTGCTCTTCCCTGTAAGGGTGTCTCCCGCGTCCCCTGCGATAAAAGGGAGCGGGTCACCTGAAACAGGGCGGCAGGGCGGTTATCCGCGGACGCAATAAGGGCGGCACAATGCCTACGCTTGGCCGCTCTTATTGCCACAAGGTAAGTCCGCAAATAGGCTCTTACCTGTGTTCGGTCAGATTCGGAGCGTGAGGACCTCCACCTGCTCTCTAGACGTCTCCTGTGGCGCTTCATCACCCTTAGCTCCTCAGTAAACCAAGGAGCCCGGGTGGGTCGATGCCGCAGGAGAGGTCGCAAAGGCGCAACCCGGTCCAAGGCCCCAGTCGTCGCCCTATTCCAGGCAGTCACTAGGTCCTCGGAGCGGGAGCGGGACAGTGCTACAGGTATTGGCCCAAGCTCCGTCTGGAATCTGTCCGATTCCATCAGGTGCCTGGGGCGGTACCAGCTTGTAGAGTCTGGATCCGCCTCCTCGCGGTGGGGGATAGCGCCAGGGAAGTCCAGCCGGAGGGATGAGTGATCTGACCATGACAGGGGCGTGATGACTAAGTCCCCTATTCCCAGATCACTCGTCCACTGTTCAGATACAAAAATGAGGTCCAGTGTGTGGCCCCCTTCGTGAGTGGGGCCCTGAACTAATTGGGTCAGGTCCATGGCCGTCATGGAAGCCATGAACTCCCGAGCCACCTCGGAAGCCGCTCCCGTTGACGGCAAGTTGAAGTCCTCCATGACCAAAAGTCTGGGAGTCTCAACTGCCGTCGCTGAGATTAGCTCGAGGAGCTCGGGCAGGGCTGCTGATGCATAGCGAGGAGCCAAGTATACAATCAGCAAGCCCCACTGCCTCCCTGGGCCCCAGTTCACACCAAGGGACTCACACCCGGGTATCTGAGGGACAGTGAACTCCCTCGGCTCTAAACATTCCCGAATAACCACCGCCACCCCACCACCCTTACCCAGGGCCCGGGGCTGATGGAATGCCCGGAAACCTGGTGGGCACATTTCCACGAGGGGTAAACCACCCTCGTGGCCCAACCAGGTCTCCGTTATCCCTGCAAGGTCTAGCTCCCCCTCTGAGATCAACTCATTAATGAGGGGGGCCTTGTTGGTAACAGACCTTGCATTGCAAAGCATCAGCCGCAGGCCCTGGCTCTGTAGTTCCTGTCCACCTAGACTGCAGGGGTTGGTACAAGCGACCGGGCGTAACCAGCAGCCACGGTCTCCCAACCGACCTTGGGATCTTATCCTGTCCTCGCATCCCCTCCTCCCCACGACCGTTGTAATAGGACAACCCTCTGCTCGAGTGACCTTTGTTTTCCCCCCCTCCACCGCATCCCCGTCCTTCCTGGACTCACCTGTTTGTCTGGCACTGGCTCTCCTCCCGGTCTGATTGGCCCTCCCCCCCACCCTGGAACCCCCTAAAAAAGATAAAAAACATTTTACTAAAAATCCCCTTAGCTTCCGGTTCCTGCACCTCTCGGGGTCCACGAACCCGTCCTCGAGGCGGGCCCTTGAAAGAGCCAAGGGCCAAACCTGCGAGAGAGGGGCCTCCCGCAGGCGGAGCAAGTCTAACCTCGAATAGGTTATTGTCAAAATTCCAGTGGAGGTTAAGGTGCTGTAGATGGTAAAAATAAGTCAGTATGGGGGTGGGTGGGTAAAAGGCATTAGTCCCATAAGTCAGTGTGGGGGGGTAAGAGGCATTGTCCTGGATCATTCTTCAGTAAAGAGTGGGGGGGGGGAGAGCAGATGTCCAGATGATAGGGTTAGACGGATGTGGCGAAGATGGTAAAAAATGGTAGAGAAAATGGGTGATAGCCCCAGCTGGTAAATAGTAAGATAATAAAATAGATGGTAACCCTCGATGGTCTTAGGTGGTCCTAGGTGGGCATAAGCTCAAGAACAAAGATTCAGGGTCCTTGGTGGGTGGGGGGAGGCAGTCTTGGCCCAGGTATCCAGATAATCATAATCCCAGGCAACCTTCCAGCCTCTCCATGGTCATGGGCCAAGTCCGTGGCCCTAGGCCAGATCTTCCAGAGGCCTCAGATGATCCAGGCCCCCCCAACCACGATAGCCACCATCCTATCCCACTCTGTCCTGGCTCCCACCTGAAGGGTCCAATAATCCAGGCTATCACCCAGCGCTCACCCAGCGTTCCGATGATCCTGGCGTTGGTCTTCCGGCGTCTTCTAACAACGCCGGCCTAAAGGAGTCACCGGGAGCCGCCAGAGGATGACGAGAAGCCTCAGCAAAAAAGCCTCGGCAAGGCCCTTGGCAGAGGCACCTTTGCATGCAGCGGCTGCTATCTCCATTCCGCCTGGCCTCAGGTCTTCTTTCGGCCTTTCCTAGTCGGCTGCCTTGCCTCTTTACCGGCCGCTCTGTCGCTCCACTTGTCTTCCTCTGCCAGCGCGCACGCACCAGACGCCAAAACGCCGAACGCTGCTGTGCCGCCGCCATTCCTCGCCTGCTCGCACTCCCCAGCCTCTTCCAGCCTTTCAACGATCTTCTATGACCTCCCCTCGATCACCACGACCACCCTGGCGGACCAAAATAGGTCCAAAACCAGCCAGGGTGGTCTATCAGTCCGACTCTCGGCCCTCCGATGGAACGAGGGCCGGAAACAGCACCCCTTGCCCCATTGGAGCTCCGTAGCGTCTCCCGGAGCTCAAGAGGCGACCGCCATTGCCGGAAGCTCCTCCTCCAACTTCTCTGTTTTACTGGCTCAGCTCTAAAACAGCTCATCCTTTTATCATATTTTTCCCTCATTTAGCTAAATTTTTCCTCTCTTGTAACTGAATTCATTCACGTCTGACACTCTGGAATAATAGTGAGCAGATCTTACACTCACATGCAGTGGTGGATTTCAAATTTTTTTAGAACCTCTTCTGTAGGTGTGGCCTGCTTTGTGGGAGTGGCTCACCGTACATGTGACCAGGTGGGAGTGGCTTGCTGGCCATGTGACCAGGTGGGAGTGGCTTGCCAGCCATGTAACCGAGTGGGAGTGGCTTGCCAGCCATGTGACAGAGTGGGAGTGGCTTGGCAATTATGTAACTGGGTGGAAGTGGCTTGCCAGCCATGTGACTGAGTGGGAGTGGCTTGGCAGTCATGTGCTGAACTACCTGTTCTTTGTTTTGTGTATACAAACATAAAGTACAATCGGTGCAACTGTTAACTCTTTATACCCTATATAATCTCTGAAAATGTAAAAGAGAGAAAACATAGGACTCCCCAGTCTGTCCCAACCGCATTTCAGCTTCTGCAACTTCCCTCCATCCTCGAAATCCAGGGCCAATTAGTTATATTCCAATCTTACACAACAGAAACAACCCCACACACACACAAACACACACACACACACACACACACACTCACTGTTTCCATTTCTTTGAAGGATTTATCAGCACCTGTCCCTGCATAAAGAGGCTCAAGGAAAGATAATCAATTTCTTATTGGACTTGGAAGTACCTAGAAGTAGCAAAAGTTCCCACTGCTTTCCAGTGTCTCAAAAGCCCATTGGGCTGCAGCTTGTAAAGGCGAGAGTCCATCCTTCTGCTTCTCAGTGCAGAAATCCCTAATATGTTACAGATTTCAAAAGCATCACTTGGAAGCAGAAACAGCCAATGTGGACCCTCAAGAGTAGTCACTGCTATATAAGGTTTCTTTAGTGCTGTGAGCTATACAATTTAAAGTTTCTGCACAATGCTATCAAGCAATTTGAGCCAGAATATACCTCTGAGAGTAAAAGGTATTTTGCTTATGGCATTTGTACTTTACTGCAGCAAACAAGCACTCGCCCTCTAAATAAGTTAGACAGACATAATATTAAAACTTGATAAATGTTCTTAACAAGAAATTCACAATGGTAGCATCACACATACATTCCAAAAATACCTATGATATTTGCACACAACCACCTGCTTTACAGTTCTTGTCTTCTTAACTGATGGGAGACTGAAACCCAATAAATATATCCCCAATAAAAAAGAATACTATGTCGGAGTACTGAAAAACTCAGCCAAATGGGAAAATCCAAAGAAAAAAATATTGGACTTCCTGCTAAGAAGTAACAATTTACATATAGTATGCACAATTCTCTTAGTTAAATTATTGCTGAACAATTTATAATAGTTGCATCACAATATTATTCTAAGATATTTGCCACTACTACCCTATTTCCTAGATGTTCACTATTGTCTCCCCCCACCCCAATTTAAGGGCATGTGAAATAGTTTTGATGAAAGTTGCATGATATGAAACTTCTCTCCTTTGAAATGTTTGGTTTTAATTCTCCAATGAATCAAAAGGAATGTTTCACGCTTCCTTGTTACACAACATTTGTTTTAGCTTTCCATAGCTCTCCCCAAAACCAACCAAGGAAGATAAAACCACAGAAATCTAATACTGTTGTGCACGGCTTTGCACTAAATTATCTGTATAGTAACGAACCGTAACGAACCTCTTTTAACCAGTTCGGTAGATTTCTGGATCCTCTTCTACTGAAGAGGTTAGAACCGGCAGAAACCCACCCCTGCTTGTGTGTAACATGAGTCAGTGATTGGAAGAGGGCTGTATCCAGTGGTGGGATTCAAATTTGTTTACCACCGGTTCTGTAAGCATGGCTTGGTGGTCTTGTGACTGGGTGGGCATGGCTTGGTGGTCATGTAACTGGGTGGGTGTAGGTTGGTGGTCATGTGATGGGGTGGGCGCGGCTTGATGGCCTTGTAAATAGGTGAGCATGGCTTGGTGGTCTTGTGACTGGGTGGGCATGGCTTGGTGGTCTGACTGGGTGGGCATGGCTTGGTGGTCATGTGACAGGGTGGGCGTGGCTTGGTGGTCATGTGATGGGGTGAGCGTGGCTTGGTGGACATGATTGGGTGGGCATGGCCAACTTGACATCACTCACATCAAGGGATACCTTGCCTGGCCTCTCCTCGCCTCAAGGAGATACAATTTCCCTGTCTATTTATTTACTACTACTGAACATCCAAAATACACAATCTAATCCTATGTATATATGCCATATGTGTGCATACATATTACATAGTATAGTGTGTGTATAGGCACACCAAAAGATACATTATCTACTATATACTGTATGTACACACAAACACGCACACGCAGAGCTCTTCTAAAACTATACACATTCAACCTCACTGCATTTAAACACACTCAGAGTCCACTTTCTGCCACACATTTAACTTTAACTTCTGCACATTAGAACATTACACACGCCTTCAGATGCTCTTCCCTAGCCTGCACATGACTGTTAGAGCCAGGAGATGTCATGGATTGTGTAAAATGTGGCAAAGTTCACTTAACAACGTTCTTGCTTAGCAACCAAAATGTTGGGCTCAATTGTCATAAGTCAAGGACTGTCTCTTCCTTTCTCTGCATGGTAGCCTTGTTCTAGTAAACTCCTTCCCTTTTCTGGCAATTGTCCTCTCTGTTAGAGGCACCAAAATAATCCAGAAGATCTGCTGGAGCAGGGGTTTGAACTAGATGGCTTCCAAGGTCCTTTCTAACCCTGCTGGAGCAGGACAACTAGAAGATGACCTCCAAGAGCCCTTTCAGCCCTAGGTTGCTGTGCTGTATCAAAGAGTCTTCTGAAGCCTTTCTTCCTCTCGTTTTAAATCTCCCTCACTCCCTCACTCCCTGTACCTATCCATTCAACTAACCATCCTCCCTCCCTTTGTAGGTTTTTGTTTTGTTTTGTTTGACAAGGCATCATAGGAGGGGCTAGTAAAAGAATCATAATCAAAAAAGGAACATCCTTGCAATTGTTTATACAGGGCATATATACTTCACCCTGAGTCAATGCAGGAGAGGGTTTAGGGCAAAAAGCTGTGATACATATGTTTTGCAAAGGGAGGGAAAACACTGAATAAAACAGCACCCACCAATCAAAATAGCACAAATGATGACTAAATAACGTAGGATATTTCCCAACAGACCTGTGGGTAACCAAGCCCAAAAGCTTTCCCACCAAGATCCTAAGGTATCAATTTTCAAATCAGAGGCCAAATTGTGTAAAGTATTGAATTGATGCTGGATAGTTCTGGATTCATCTGAAAGATTAAAACAACACATCCTATCAAAACTTTCACAATCCATATGCTGACGACGAAGAAAATAATAGATTTTGCAAAATAGCTTTACGCAAAGCTTGTAGCTCATGATTAATTGCTGAAATAGCTAAAAAAATAGCATTAATTGTTTTTACCAAATTACACACAACCGCCTTAATATTAAAATGAGCATGAGCAGCAAGCGCTGGCACACCCACTATGAATATAGCCAATGCTACATATTCCACTTTATTAAGCTATCTCAGAGTCACAAGTGTTGTCCAGCGTGACTCCTCGTCGAGAACGGCTTGAATGAAATTGCTGTTTGAAAAGCAAAACAGGAATTAACTAGCTAAGGCAACATTGTGCTTCACTAATATTAGCAGGAATGTAATTAAAACTTTATTGACCATATGTAAAAAACCATCCTTGCAGGAGCCACACTTAAGCAAAGTGAAAGGAAATCTCCTCAAAGCTGTACAATTTAAAGCAGGTGAACTAATATGGAGACAGTGAGGCTTTTTACTTGAAGATGTACAATTAACTTCTTTTGCACACATTGTATTCTCAGGAACTACTACTATCAATGTATACAAAGCAATTGCATCAGGGGGCGGATCATAGGCAATCAATCCCTAACTAGATATAGTCTTATAGTTAAAGTTTTCATCAAACCAGTGAAGTGTTGAATTACTGCAGAAAGGATTCAAACAGGAACCAAGCATGTAGAAAGTAAATGTTCCATGTGCAATTCAGATAAGCAAGAGACATCCGTGTGTGTGATGTTAGCTAGCTGTACCCATAGATTTTTACTTCAGTCTCTGTTCAAATGAATTTTTGGGTAGATGACAGCAGCTATCGCTAAAGGGAAGCAATGAACAAGTAAACTTAAGCAAATGATGATGAAGGAATTGGCAGTGAAAACCACAAAAATGGCAGCTCATAAGTTCTCGGGGATTTGTTCCACATGTCATTGTTGCAGCACTGCTTGTGCTTGTGATCAGGGTTTTTCTCTCATCACTGGACATCTGGTCCGACAAGATCGTATTGGCCACTGTGCTGTCTGTAAAGTCACCTTGGTCATTTCTAGAACTGGATACGGGGACTGGTACCACGATATTCTTAGCTGGACAAATGTGCTAGAATCCACAAAGACCTGTAGAAGCATGCACAGCATATCCTCATCCCCCTAGAGGGGAAGGCAAACAAACTTTTTTAACTTATTATGTTACCCACGCCAAATTAGCCAAATTGGGGTGCACCAAATTGTTAGGTATCCGAGATCCCTCTTTTTTTATTTGTTTGAGAAGACTGTCCTTAAAGGACCAATTAGCACATTCCACAATGGCTTGACCTGTGGAATTGTAAGAAAGCCCAAAAATTAAAACAATGTTCCAATTTGTACAAAATTGCAAAAAGGCCAATGAAAAATAGGCCAGGCTATTATCAGTCTTTAAAAAGAAAAGGATTTACCCAAGGCAGTAATGGCTGAAAAAGGATGAAAAATAACATGATTAGCTGTTTCTCCTCGTTAAGGTGAGGCCCAAAATTACAAATAGATAAATGAATTTACTTCTAGGGAGCAAGAGAGGGAACATAGGTGACATCCATTTGCCATAGTTGATTTGAGGCCAAACCACAGGGATTAGCTTCCGTGTCCCCAGAGGGGGATGCTGCAGAACACTGGGTGCAAGATGAAACAATCTGCTTGGCCTGGTCGATTGGAATATGGCAAGATTGTGCCAGTCCCCTGGCATTTTGATGAAAAAAAAGTAATAAAAAAAAATAAATTTGAAAAAAAACATAGTTAAAACATGAACAGCTGCATCTGAGTTGCATACCTGTTGCTTTAAGGAAAAGGTCCTAGAAAAAACAAATGACTGCGTATGTGAGCATAATAATCCTGGATGTGGTGTAAACACCTAGAAGATTAAAAATAAATTGACACACTTAATGAAAGTCAGAAATTTAGTTAAATGGCTGTTGAGAAAAGGTATGAAAAGTTAAAATAGCAGCAGCTAATTCTGAACGTTGTGGAAACAACAGTATTGCAGGGTAGGAAACTTTTCAGGTATTATCATGCTTATAAGCAATCGCTCCTCTTGTCCGCCCTCCATCTGAAAACACCGTAACAGCTTGTGAAAGAGGAGAAAATGAAAGTAAGGGACGAACAGGAAAAGAAGTCATTAAACACGCAAACTGAGGATCTTTAGGCAGATGATATACAATACGAGCCACATAGTCACTTAAAGCACATTGAAGAGATAAAGTTTTCTGAAAATAAAAGTGAAAATCAGATTTTGGAAGAGGAAGAATAATATTAGCCAAATCGGTTCCAGTTCTTCAACAAACTCTGGTACGTCCCAAAGTTATTAAGTCAGCAATGGCCTGGATAAATGGTAAAACATTTTGAGAGGGGGTATGAGGTAAATATAGCCATTCAATGCAATATATCTTGTTTTCTTCAATGATAGCTAACACTCCGATAGGCAGTTTATCAGTAGGGAACACCAAAAGAGTTAGCTGACAATTTCTATGAGGGATGCGATCCACAAACTGAGTGCTCAAAAGATCATTAATCTTTTCAACTGTGGCAAGGGATGCGGAAAAGAAAAAACATCGCAATGAGATCACCGGACTGTTTTCCTTTGGTCAATAAATCAAATAAAGAACTTAAAGAATATATATATGCCGGCAGGAAAAATTACGGATGAACCCAAGTAAAGATCCCCAACAACTGCCATAAATTAATTAGCAAAATAATTTAAACAAAGAAAAACTGTAGCAAAAAAGATTGTTACATTTCATGAAGTTATACTTTTTCTGGAGCAATCTGCAATTCATAAACACTTAAATCATTTTTTATTTATGAAAGCCAATTAGGTTGTATCTTTGGGGCTCCAATTAAAATATCACCCTTATAATGATTTACCAAACCAATGGATAACGCTTACGAAAAGGATTCAATTCTGCGACATAAATCTGATACTTTGGGCATTTTGTTTTTAACTTTGATCCTTGATGAAAAAGGCTGTGGGAGGTTGCAAACATGACCCTCCTTGTATTTTGAAATTCCAAATTAGTTCGACAAGATGTTCCTATATCTTGACACGTTTTAATCATATCTACTAAATCAGGATCATTCCCAAGACCAATAATTGTCCTCTGGCATTTGGAAGTAGCATTGTCCTTTGCTAATATCATCAACAACTTCATCTGAGCCTCAGAATTATCTATTTGTTGTTTTAAAGCATCCTGCAATCTGTTAACAAAACCAGGATACGGTTCAGTAATAATAATAATAATATTTATTTCTTAGCCGCACCCTCTCCCGAAGGACTCGGGGCGGCGTACAATAAAAACATAAAAATACAAGTATGGACAGACATACATATAATATAGACGTATACAAAGACGTATACAAAGAGGAGGTGGACAAATGGATGGAAACAATTAAAAACACAATATTAAAATCCCCTAAATAAATTAAATAAATTACAAAATAAAAACCCGTCAGGAGCGATATGTTCAAACTATGGTTGAGCCACGCCAGCTACTTGAAATAGGTGGGTCTTGAGCTTTACACGGAAGGAGCGGAGGTCAGAGGTAGTCCTAATATCCGGGGGGAGGTCATTCCACAGGGCTGGGCCCGCCAGTAGCCTTTTGCCTGATATTATAGAAGGGCTGCTGAGGCTTGCCATAAACCGGCACAGACTCTTCCTGAAGAGGGAAAGATGGGGGGAGGGAAGCAGCAGGCATAGAGAAAACGGACTTTTCCTGACCAGCAGTACAGTCAAACTTTTCCTGCAAAGCGGGACAAAGAAGGATAGAAGAAAAGCAATCCTTTAAGCCAATTACTTCATGAACTTGTGGAACCATTTTAGGTGGACAGACAGAAAACATATCTTCTTTCTTCCCCTCCTCTTTTGCTAATTGTTCCTCTAACCATGGAGAAGCAGAAGAATTAACCCCTCCGTGTGGAGCTGAAAGTCCAATTAAAGATGATTTGGGGGGAAGAATTTTTACTTGATCATTATCAGGTGGAGGCTCGGTGGTCAATTTTTGTTCTGCCAAAACTTTAGAGCCAAATTTTTCCACTGCATGACGGCACTGAAACCATAGTTGTAAAATCTCTACTGGGGCTCTGGGTTCAAGATGTAAAGTTTGCCCTATTTTTTCCCAGTCACGTAAATTAAGCGTTCCCCATTTGGGATACCAAAAACAACATTTTCCTATCTCACCAACTAGCTTCCTTATTTCTGCCTCAGGTGTGGTAACACCTGAATTCTGTAACAAGAATCTAAGTTCTTGAACATGTTTTTGCTGCTGGTGAGACAGATTGCAACCCATATTTACCTCTGAGGGGTCCTGGTAGGACAATTGGCATGCCTTGGGGTCTGTTCCAGACGGTAGGTAAGTATGTTGGCTGTTGCTCCCCCGAAGGGTGTCTTTGGTCCCGGGTGTCGGCACCAGATGTAGGTTTTCAGAAATCCGTCAAGCAGTGGTGTCCAAAATGTCTGTCTGCCTTTCGCAGAATTTATTTGGCTTTTATACAGTTTTAACAAGCAAAGCACAGAAAGCAACGGTTTTGTTTTTGGTTTACTCCCTCATTTTTCCCAGATGAAAACAGAAGGCTATCCCAGCCAAGGTTGAATCTCACATAACTCCCTGATACGTCCCGTCTCTGCTCAGGGAGATAATGGGCTAAAAGATAACCGGCTACTTGAGATCATGGCTGTTTAATGCACATGTCTGTACGTAACCTTTCCTCTTTTCCCACATCTGGTTCTGCTAATTAGGTGAGCTTGTAGGTATCCAAGATAACCAGCTACTGAGATCATGGTAGCTTCCTACGCATGTCTTTACGTAACCTTACCTCTCATTCCTACATCCCTCTCTTTGTTTCTTTCCCTTCTTTCTATCCCTCACTCTTTCTTTCTCCATTTTTATTTCTTTCCCTTTTCTTTCTTTTTTATTTTCTTTCTTGTCTCTCCCTTCTCTCTCTCTCTTGGTTTCTCTTTCTCTCTCTCTCTCTCTCTCTCTCTCTCTCTCTCTCTCTCTCTCTCTCTCCCAGCTCTGTGCCTTGCCTCATTGTTTGATTTAGTGGTGAGCCGGTGGCCGAAGTTCTTTCCAAGAGCCTGGCTGATTAACTTACTGGGGCGCACTTGGATTGGTGCCTCTTCCGTGCAAGCAAGCTTCTCTCTCTGGAGCAGCCAGAGGAGGGGGATGTGTGGGGAATTGGAAGGGTGGGCAGCTTCTTTACACTGTGTGTTGGAATGGGAGGAGAGAGAGAGAAGATAATTGGACAAGAATGGAAGATCTGAAAGGCAGGAAAGACGGAGGGATCCCAATCCTGCAGAAAAAGGAGCTTCTGCAAAGGGGAGGGGAGTCGCAGCCTCCAAAGGCCTTTTAGGCATAATTGCCATCAGAGATGTTAGGCAGGGGGGGGCAAGGAGGAAAGGGGTCCCCTGCCTCTCCCTCAGACCCCCAGGAAGGAAGGAAGGGAAGGGAGGGGGAGAGAGAGAAAAAGAAATTGGAAAGAAGAATGAAGAAGGGAGGGAAAGAGAAGGGAAGGAAAAAGGACAGAAAAAAGGAAAGGAAATTGGAAAGAAGGAAAGTAAAAGAAAAGAGAAAAGAAAGGAAAAGAGAAAGGAAAGGAAAAGAGAAAGGAAAGGAAAAAGGAAAGGAAAGGATGAAGAAGGGAGGGAAAGGGAAGGAATGGAGAAAGGAAAGAAGGAAACTAAAGGACAACAGAAAGTATAAAAGAAAGAAAAAAAGAAAGGAAAGGAAAGAGGAAAAAGATGAATAGTTGCCGCAACACATTACTCTCCTGCTTCTGGAATGGTCGGGAGCAGCTTGAGGTGGGCATTCGGGAGCAGGCCAAGACGAGCAGCAGGCCACGGCAAAGGCAGGCAAACAGGCTGGGCTGCGTGGCCACGTGGTTGAGGCAACGGAGCTAAAGAGCAGCTGCAGCTATGACTTTAAGGCGTCAGCCAAGGCCTGTGAGGCAAGTAGTGGTGGGGAGAGACGTGGCCAGGCAGAATTTTTACTATCGGTTCACTCAAGCCAGGCCAGACCGGCTGAATCCCACCACTGGCTGTATCCTCCCTTCCCCAACCAAGAGATTGTGTCAGTTGGAAAAGGGGCTCCCAAACTTCTCCTGATCTTCAGCTCTTCTCCTTGTTGTCTTTCCTCAAGGCTAAAAGCAGCTCCTTTGATCTTTTCCTTGGCTTCATTGTCCTTCCCTGAAGTTCACGTAGATTTTGTGCAAATTCTCCTCCACGTGTGATGCCTGCAAGGGGACCTGGTCCTTGAGTTGGGGTCTCCCCAAATCAGAACGTTCACTTCCTGAAATTCTTATGGCTGCATTTGCCTTCTTTCCATGGACATCTCCCGGCTGACTCAGATTCTGTTTCCAGTTAACTACGATTTTGAGATCATTTCACAAACATACATATCAAATTTGGTATCCCTCATATTTCTTCCAGTCCATCATTCATGTTCTTATGTGAGATTCTATTGTTAGTCAAGTCCTAGAAGCTAAAAATCAGATATTTTTCTACTGCTTTTTACTTATGCACCCTTCTCTGCGTGCTAATCATAAATATTGTTTCTGGAAACTTGATATTCCTCTTATAAAATTGTATTTTATTTTATTCAAAAAGTTAAAATAGAAGTTTTGGAAAATAAAACTATTACAAAGCCAAAACAAAACTAGACAAATCTTTTTAAAAAAATTGCATTAAAACAGACAAAAACATGCATATTGCCCCCCCCCCCCCGGTTGAATATAATACAGCAATAATAGTTTCTCCCCCTTGCAAAATAGGCCCACAATTATAAATGACACATCTATTTGCAACTACTTCACTTGTCATCTATCTGCTGTATATAAAAATGTAGTTAACAGACAGTCCAACAATAAAATTAAATTTCAAAATTGTCTGTTATTTGCTATTGTATTTAACTCACTGACAATTTACAGGGGCTTCTTATCTACCAAAGACCATCACAATCATAACCTCCAATCCATCCAGAATCTGTCCAGGGTTAAACATCTTTGGTTGATTCTTAATAATAATACATTTCCTTAAAATTTTAATTAGGATCTTTCCCAACAACTGCTTTCCATTCCCCAAAGTCATAGGACCTCATGTAAATTGAACCACAATGACTCTTAAGACTTGTTTTCCAGTTAAATAAGACAAGTTCATTCCCCAATCTCCCTCAATCTTCTTGAAAGAATCCATTTCATCAGTCATCCATTCTGTCCACTTTGCGTCTTCAGGATCCATGGCTTCTCCAGCCATCTCCAAGCAGCCTGCCTTCAAACCAGACTCCTTCTTCAAATTAAGTTCCAGTCAATCCATTCATTCATCCATCCATCCAACCATCCATCCATCCATCCATCCATCCATCCATCCATCCAATCAATCCATCTGATTCAACAATTGCTGCTTGCTTCTCATTATCACCTTTAAGTTGATTTAAAACCATTGTTATTTTATCAAACTTTTAAAATGAAGTTTAAAATAAGACTTCTAAGTTTGAAGACTTTATACTCTTTAAATCACATCAAATTAGCTAACTCTAAGATTGTATTAATGACCATATTAATGACAACCGAGAAAAATTGATGACCAATGACAAATTTTTATTCATCATCTTCAGGTTTTATAGGAAAGATTTAAAAGGGTTAAATTATTTGAGTATCATTTTGAAGACAGTTTTTATCCACTTAGTTATCATAACATTGAAATCCAGTTCTATCATCAGAGTTCCCATAATCTAATTAGGAAGTGCAATGATATGTGAGAATGACTTTTGGGATGAGGAGAAGAGAGGCTGCCTTGGGAAGGATCAGATAAGAGGGGAGAATCCTGCAGCTGCATAATGGGACAGAAAGAAACTCAGAAAGGATCCTAACTTTTCAGGCTGAGAAAAGAGTTGGTGGGAGATTTCTTCTTTCAGATTTTCAAATTTTTTTTAATGTCGCATTACAATCAAGTAGAATTAACACATCTGGAGGTGTTTTCCATCGGGATGACCAGGGAGAAGATCAGTCTGACAACTTTCTTCTTGATCAACCCATGTTTTCTTGGAATCTACCTGTGGTTTTCGAAGAGTTTATGACATCTTTTTTTCTCTGTTCATTTTATTTGTTTTCTGCTCTAGAATGTTCACTATAATTGACCAACTGTGTCAATTATATTTTCTCTATATTTTCTCAGTATATGATAGACAAATTTTCTCTAACCTTTTCATTCATTTATGAAGATAATGGCAGTATTTGTATCCTATTTAACCATATTTGGAGATGAGACAATTGTAGAAGAAAGATTCAATGTGGGATAAGAAACAAAGTTTTCTGCTTTTCAAATTCCTGGATGTTCCCATTCTAGTTTCATCCCTTTCTGGAGAAGAATGAATTTTGGAATATTTCTGAGAAGAAACTGTACTTGGACCAAAATGGAGAGATAACAGCAGATCTGGGCATTAATATGTGGTTGGTTCTCCCCAAGAAGGATGCCAACAAAGTGATTCTGGCATATTTTAAAAGACAGAGACTTTCTATCATCAAAGATGCTCTTTCACAGCTAAAATTGCTCAATAAGGTGAGAGAAATTTTGGTGTCTTTTCACTGTTTTCCAAAGCCTGAGGTCCCATTTCAAGTGGGCAAAGCCTAGAGTCTCCAGGGTGGTTGGCATCCCATGCCAGTTGGTGTCATCTAATGGAAGTTCTACAACAGACGGGACCTAAGTGGAGGGGCTTTGCCATGTTTTATGGAGATTGTCAGCCTTTGTTTCGCTATTTGCTTTCGACTGCCATTGAAACGGGGAGGGGGGGGCTGATATTTGGGAGGGGAAGTTTTAAGTACAGGAGATATTGTAAAAAGGGAGTTTTGGTCTCACCGTCTACTGTGCATGCTGGAGACTAGTGCTTGGTGTTGGTCAAGGTCGACCGTTCTGCATACCAACCTGATGATGCTCCTTGAAGAGGAAACTCACATGACACCTCAGGGATTTGCAGATTGGACAATGGGATGGGGTTACCAGGGGGAGGGGGTTTGGTCACATATTGATATGTATGATTTTGCGCGCTTTTGCCTCAGATCTTGCTTTGCTTAGCTGCTATCTTTTCATAACCAGTAAAAGTGCTCTTCATTCTGCAAAATGGAGTTAAGTGGTTTCTTTCTTGGTTGCTGAGGGAGGCCGGCTTGACATTGATCTTTCAAGATCTTACTGGTCAGAGGTTTCTTTCTTCATCACTGTTTTATTCTATATTTTAAAAACCTAATGGAATAAAAGTTTCCTAAATCTTTTACAATAAATTTTTCACACTTTTAATATGAATATATCATCATATGTAAATCTTTTTTCAATTCCATCTCTGCTGACTTTATTAAGTAGAAAAGTACTTTATTGCAATGTTAAATGCCAAAAGCAAAAGGGAGGAACTAAATGAAGAATCTGCCAGTAGTTAGTTATACCTCCTGCATTTTCTTAGTAGTAGTCAGGTATTTCATATTTACATGCATGAAGACCAGAGGCTATTTGGCTAATGTCAGTGTCTATCTCTCTTTTCCATGATTGTTGACTACTAACACATTTTCTTTGGCATTCCTTGTTTTTCTGCTCAGTCCCTGCCTCAGTCCAAATGTGTGGAAAGTTGTCATCCTGGTTTTGTCAAGAGGGCTCGAGAAGGAGAGCCAGTTTGCTGCTATGACTGTGTTCCTTGTCCGGAGGGGACCTTCTCCACTCAGGAAGGTGGGTCACACTGAGTAAAATGGGAGGCTTTGTGGAACTGGATCCCTCCAGAATATTTTCATGAAAGTGCAAGTAAAATGATAGATCGAAGCTCACTTGGTTTTTTACATTTATTTTTAACCTGCAGAATTTCTTATCTAAAAGGAAATAAATCAAAAAGACTTTGAAGGAGAGGCTGGGAAGAGATGGGAGGAGAGTGGCAGACTGGGCAAGCTTTACTAACAGCAGAGGAAATATCTCTCCTGTTTTTAGTTTTCTTATGTGCTGCTAAGTTCACCTTTCTAGGAACATTTGAGTTCTTTGAAACTTGATGAATTGTTTTAGGTCCACCTTCTGAAAGACCTTGCAATTCATTGTATATCGGATACTCCCTGTGAGGATCACTGAGAAGATGTCACTGGTCCATAATGTGGTGCTGTGGATAGTTATGGGGGGAACTCATTACACAAATATTCTGCCAGTCATGTAGATCAATCAATTAGTCAGAAGAGAGCTGGAAGGGACCCTGGAGGTCTTCTAGTCCTACCGCCTGCTCAAGCAGGAGACCCTAAACAATTTCAGACAAGTGACTGTCCAGTCTCTTCTTAAAGCCTACAATGTTGAAGGATCCAAAATCTCTAGAGGCAAGCTGTTCCACTGATTAAATGTTACTATTAGGAAGTTTCTCCTTAATTCCAGGTTGCTTCCACATGTTACAAGATACTTTAGGTATCCTCCAAGCACAGTATATTAACTGCCGTGTGGCAAGACTCAGGATGTTTGCCTAAAAAGATTATGATTCATTACTAAACTCTAATAATGTAGGTTCTATGAAGATTCTACACATTATACAGTAAATAATTAACATCCTAGGACTTCCCTCAACTTCATATACCTAGCTACATTTTTAAAAAGTATATCCTTCTTATGCTCTTTTTAATGAAATCATTAAGAAATACTTCTTGGAAAATTCCCTTAATATCAGCTGTTACCCAAAGAAGTTATTTCTTGTAAGTTGAAAGTACAGAATGTTAAAGAAATATTGCTTTGGGGTTTTTCAGATACAGAAAAATGTACCAAATGTCCACATGATAAATATCCAAATGATAAACGAGTTGAATGTATCCCCAAAGTTATAACCTTCCTGTCTTATGAAGAACATCTGGGCATCATTCTGGTCTCTTTTGCCCTACTCTTGTTCCTAACCACAGGCCTTGTTTTAATCATCTTCATTAAATACCGAGAAACTCCCCTTGTCAAAGCCAACAACCGGGACCTCTCCTACATCCTCTTAGTCTCCCTCCTGCTTTGCTTCTTGTCTTCTTCTCTCTTCATTGGTCAACCAAAGACAGCCACCTGCCTTCTCCGACAAATGGTTTTCAGCATCATCTTCTCAGTTGCTGTTTCTTCTCTCTTGGCCAAAACCATCACGGTGGTGCTGGCTTTCCTGGCCACAAAACCAGGAAACCGAGTGAAGAGATGGTTGGGGAAGAGCTTGGCCAACTCCATCATCCTTTCTTCTTCTGCTCTCCAAATTATCATCTGCTCCATCTGGCTGGGAGTTTCTCCCCCCTTCCCTGACTCTGACCTCCACTCCCAGCCTGGAGAGATCATCCTGCAATGCAACGAAGGGGCCGTTGTCATGTTCTACGTCACCCTCAGCTACATGGGCTTCCTGGCTGCCATCTGCTTCACGGTGGCTTTCCTGGCCAGGAATCTGCCTGGGGCCTTCAACGAAGCCAAGCTGATCACTTTCAGCATGCTGGTCTTCTGCAGTGTCTGGGTGACTTTTGTACCCACCTACCTGAGCACCAAAGGGAAATACATGGTGGCTGTTCAGGTCTTCTCCATCCTGGCCTCCAGTGCTGGTCTGCTGGGCTGCATCTTCATCCCCAAGTGCTACATTATCCTTCTGAGGCCAGACCTGAACACAAAGGAGCATCTCACAGCCAGAACAAATGTAAAAGCATGAGATATAACACCATTATGACATTTAAATAATTGTAGGATTTCCTTTAGTTTGAAAGAAGATATACTTTATTTCCACTTAGATAGCATGCAGGAGTCAAAGGAAATCTTGTTTGCTTGTTTCCAAATGGGAAATAGTTGAATTACTTGAATTCTTGTAGCTCCCTCCCTTTTCATCTCAATAAATCTTGCTAAAGAGAACTGGGAAAGTCATTCAGAGGAATTTACTTTTCAGCAACTGCCAGTGAATACGACACCTTTTAAGAAATCATTTGAGCAATTATTCCTACTGACAGTGGCTAAACGTGTCTATGTGTTGTGGCCCAACAGCGGTCGGCTGAGCTGTCGGTGGAATCTGACAGCGATGAACACTATGGGACTGCCCTGGAGGCTGAGGAAGACTCTGGGGGGTGTTCCGAGTCAGAGCAGGAACTAGAGACACCTGTTGGCCACCAGGTGGCATCTGAGTCAGTGAGGAAAAACAAAGGGAGGCTGTCCCTGATGTACGGTATGCGTAGGGCTGCAAGGAGGATGGAGCAGCTTTGGAAAAAGGGTCACAGAAGGAAATAGGAACAGGTGGCTATTGATTGCCCCCCTCCCCCGGAGAGCTTATAGGTGGGGCGACGGGAGGGGAATTTTGCAGGAAACAACAGTTTACTGATCTAGCTGTAGAGAAAGATTGGGAGAATTTTGTGAGTTCAAACCTTGTTTCCTAGAGATAGCTTTCTGGGCTCCCAGCCAAGGGGTTGCTTATCTCCCTCCTTAGTTGTGGCAGACAGCCAAGTCTGCATCCATATATATATTGTGGAGACTTGGGACAGAACACTATGTGTGTGAGAGAGTGAATAGTAAAGAGATAAGATGGATTCAGCGGGAAGCAAGCTCCAAACAGTTTGTTTGATCATCTCCATGAAAACCACTGAGATTCACCTCTTCTCAGCTGGGGAAGGAAATATCCATTTCTATTATATGGTTCCTTCTTGATATTCTGGTAAAATCCTTTGTACAGAAAGTGTTGATCACAACAGTTCTCTAGGATTTCAAGTTGGGGTTGTTGTTGTTGTTATTTATGTGTCCACCTTTAAGAAATTCCCACTGTTATTTTTTTTCCCCTTTCATTGCCAGAGAAATAAAAGAGCAACATCTAATGATATTCAGGCCCTTTAATTTTCCACTCTGCAATTTCTACTTAAAGCATTTTCTCTGCTCCTCTTCCAAGCTTGTCTTGTCTATGAAGGCTTGGGTGATGTTCAGAGAAAGGGGACCTTGAGAGTCTCCCCTGGGACGAGATTGAAGGGATCCTGTTTGAAAGCAGCCGCATCGTTGACTGGTCCAAGAAGGAGTTGAGTAAGGGTGGGAACATCTGGGCTTTTAGGAACTTTTCTAAGCCTCCTTCCCTCCCCCACTTCCCTGCCTGCAGGGCTGAGACTTGCTACTTCCCGCTACTTCCCCACTAACCAAGTTGCCTCAACTAATGACAGTGGGATTCACTTAATGACAGCCACCCTGACTGCAGGGATTGCCATCGCTGAGTGGTGTGGACGTTCTTAACAACCACTCTGCTTAACTGTGGGAATTCTGGGCTAAATTGCCATTTTAAATCGAGGACTGCTTATACTTTGAAGACCATCAAGAGCATTAATGGACAAATTTGGAAGGTTTTGACATTGTTTCCAATTTCCAGGTTACCCTTCAGAAGCAGAGCTGACAACAAAGAACTGAAAGGCAGGAAGTCCTTGCCTTATGACCGCAGCTGAGCCCAAAATTTCTATTACTAAGTAAGACAGTTGTTAACTGAGTTTTCCCTCATTTTATGACATTTCTTGTCACAGTCGTTAAGTGATTCATTAAAGTTCTTAGGCTAGTAACACGATTGTTAAGTGAAACAGACTTCTCCATTGATTTTGCTTGTCAGAAAGTCGCACAAGTGGATCAATGACTCTGGGACACTGCAACCGTCATAAGTACATGCCAGTGCCAAGCCTCTGAATTTTGAACACCTGACCATGGGGATGATGTGACGTCATATGACTGACTTTTTCAGAGCCATTGTAACACCCAACGGTCACTAAATGAATCATTGTAAGCGTGTATGTGAGATGGGGTATATTTCCTCAGAATCTAAGGGAAACCAAGGCCTCTGCAGTTATGAAGCCCCCCAACATGGAGAACTCTCCCTTCCACCCACAAGAATTTTGCAGGGGGCGACAGAAGGCAAAGCTCAGGAAGGGGTGATAGAAACTGGCTTGAGCTATGGTGAGGACAAAGTTTCTAGTGCTCTGTACTAAGAGGAGCTTCCATGATTCCTGACTCCCAACTCTGCTTCCTGGTGCTTTAAAAACACACGAGGACCCTGGACTCCACCCATTTCAGACATGCCTCCATGCTACTAGCCCTGTCCAGGTGGGTCCTTGGCCAGCCTTCCCCTGAGAGACCCCCACCGTCCTCCCCAATAGACCAGCCGCCTTTCCTAAGCGAGGGTGAGCTTCCCTCTGTGGCAGAGGGGCTTCGGCTGGAGTGGAAGGAGGAGGGCCAGACTCCTGCAGAGGAGGCCTTCTTCTGCAGCCTCAAGAAGAAGCTCCCAGTGGTTCGATTCCTGGGGGAGGCAACCAATCTGTAGATTGTGAGCATTAAGGTTCCTCTGGAGGAAGAATGGCTCCTCCCCACCAGGCTAAGGACCCCTTAAGCTGGGAGGGGAATGCTAGACATGAGCCTGGAGAGAGAGGAACAGCGTCTGCCCCCCCCACTTTCGTCCCCTTCCGTTTCCTCCCTGAACCCCCAGGAACTCAGATCTGGATGGGGGAGGGGTTCAGGCGCAGAGGTGACCCTGGTGGGCTTTGGCCCCCTCGAGAACGTTTCCCCAGGCAGATCCTGGGCAGCCTCCCAGAGCATCTCTCTCCATCCAGGCCAGGTGGCTACTTTCAAACTCATTCCCGCATCACGAGGGTCGTCTCTGGGGTCAGAAGAGAAGCGCAGGTTCCTGTCCATTCTGTGGCAAAAGACAAGCCGGCTTCAACTCTGGGAGGCCGCTGGCAACTCAGCAAAACAACTCAAAGTGCTGGTAAAAAAGCCACAATGAGGGAAGAGCAGATTCACTTCGAAGTCAGGAGAGAAAGAATCATGGGATAATAATAGCTGCTCTCTGAGAAGCGAAGTGAGGGGAGGGCTGGGCGAGGGGAGAACACCTCCCCCCTTTCGCCTCTGCCTTTGTCGGGCGCCTGGGCTGAGCCCTGGGGGCTCCTGAACTTTCCCTGCCCCCCACAGCCCAATCTTGTGGTGGGGTTTATTGGGATGCTGCAGGTGTGTGTGTGGGGGTTATAGAAAAGATGGCAGCTCAGCTCTTCTTCACTCCCACAACTGTAGACAGCAACATCTGGAGGAGGGGCTTCCTTTGCCTTGAGGGAGGGTAGAAAAGATGGCAGGTGCCCAGATTCAAGGGGGCCAAAATCCACCTTTTGTTCGAGTTCAGATAGACCTAGTTCCTTCCTCTTCAGACCTTCTGGCTCTGGGGATCTGCAGACACCCCTTCACAATGGCCATTCAGTCGGAGACCCTCTTTTTCTCCGTCAAACTTCTCCGACTGGCTGGATCCCTTCCTCTTCAAATGTAACAGGGACCGCGATCTGGCCATGGCTGATTGACAGCTCCTCGATATTTTGGTTGGTTTTGAGCTAGACTGGCTGGGTGGGGTTCACTCTGCTGTGTAAGAGCTGCGTAAGAGAATGCCACAAACATGTTCCAGACACCTGGTGGCAGGTGAGGCGGGAGGAAAAGTCCATGGACTGAAAAGATGGGAGGGAGGGGAAGACGGGGAGAGAGATCAACGACTGCCCCAAAGACTTGGGGTCCCTTCTGAAGAGGGAAACGTTCTCACTGCTTTGATCTCTGAAGCTTTGAGCAGGTCAGGCTGAGTCCTCTTCCGTTATTTCTAGTTACAAACTCATCCAAAGGGGGAAAAGGGGGAAAGGGTTTCTCTCCTTTCCCCTTCCTCTTTCCAGGTGGCTGACCCAGAATGAATGCAGGTTCCTCCTTCATTGGGACCACCTGGACAGGAGGCCACCCAGAAGCAACCATCCCCTCTTTCTTTATTTCAGAGACTGAGGTGGACTCCCATCCAATGACAACATCCTTGGGAGGGTCAGTGCAGGAGAATAAAAGATAAAACCCAACAAAATGGCATCAACCACAAAGCCTGGACTCTACGGTGCCCACAGAACCATCCTTCCCCTGACATCTCTGGGACTCCAGTCTCAACCTCCCCTCTGGATTTGGGGACAAGAACCGGCTGTTTGGGGCGTCCTCATCCCCCAAGAAGGAAGGGGACGCCAGGGGGAGGCTGGGCTTCACGGACATCCTCTTTCATCTGGCAGGGGCAGCTCTGGGAAATGGGTGCCCGCTCGGTCTCTTAGGAGGGCAACAGCTGACCGAGAGGGCTTGGAGGAAGCCACCCTGCCTGGCTTAGGGGCAGGGACCCTTCGAGGGCAGTGGTCTTGCAAATATCCAGCCTCCGTGCTATTCATGGCTTGAAAGGAGATTCCCCCACCCTTTGTTTTTTGCACCTGCGGGAGGGGACACTGAAGCTCCTTGGAGGTTCGGGGCTGAAAGAAGAGAACCTCCAGGACCTCTCCAGAAGGAGACCTTCACCACCTTTAGTGTCAAG
Source organism: Natrix helvetica (assembly GCF_964273705.1). Lineage (NCBI taxonomy): Eukaryota > Metazoa > Chordata > Lepidosauria > Squamata > Natricidae > Natrix > Natrix helvetica. Next base: position 132,052,468 of record NC_138551.1, read on the forward strand.
CCGGCCTCCCTCAGCAATCAAGAAAGAAACCGCTTAACTCCATTTCGCAGAATTAAGACTACTTTTACTGGTTATGAAAAGATAGCAGCTAAGCAAAGCAAGATCTGAGGCAAAAGCGCTCAAAATCATACATATCGATATCTGACCAACCCCCTTCCCCTGACAACCCCATTCCTCTGTCCAGTCTGCAAATCCCTCAGATGTCATGTGAATTTCATCTTCAAGGAGCATCATCAGGTGGGTATGCAGGACGGTTGGCCTTGACCAACACCAAGCACTAGTCTCCAGCATGCGCAGTAGACGGTGAGACCAAAACTCCCTTTTTACAATCTCTCCTGTACTTAAAATTCCCCTCCCAAATACCAGCCCCCCCTCCTCTCCTCATTTCAATGGCAGCCGAAAGCAAATAGCGAAGCAGAGGCTGACATTTAGTATCCCGTGAGTAGCATTGCCTGATCGCCCAGGATCCTTTTTAGTCCCAGCACTAGGTGAAATCATTGGATGACATCATTGTGCAGAATGTGCTGCTGTACAGGATCAGGTGACCCTGGTTTCATGGAAACAGAGAGATCTAAAAGGAGCAGGAAGACCACAGTCCCCGAGACACCCCACACGATCCTCCATGCCCAGAACTGGTCCGTCAGCCAATGCCATTCAGACGACAACCCTCCCGTCCCCGCTGCGAGGCTCCAGGTGGAGAGGAAACAGCTCCACATCACTTGGAACGCGAGGGACAGGACGGGGCCAGGAGACTGAGCCCCACTCTCTGAGGGTCCCTGCCCATCTCCCCAAGGCAGAGGGGGTGGAAGCCTCTAGGTCCTCTCCTTCCAATGTTGTCATCTGGGGAGATCCGGCTGCCCCTCCCCCTTTTCCAGAACAGTCCTCACAGCCTCCTGATTGGGAGGTGAGAGTTCCATCTCTAGGCCACCGCATCCGTTTGTGGCTTGATGGCATTATTAAGAGGAAACATGTTTTCCCATAGGGACTACCCCCCCTGGGAGCGCTTCTCCAGCTCTCAGCTCTGGGGTCCACACTCTACACGGAGTGTAGGGGCGGAGGAGGAGAGGCCAGGGAGCCCCCGACCCCAGGAAGCCAGTCCAGGTGCCTGCCCGCCTGCTTTGCTTGGCCGGTCCCGAGGGAGGGCGTGAGAAGAGGAAGCGGGCAGGGGGGAAGGGCTTCAGGCAGACCACCTTCTGGGAGTAGCATTGCCCGACCTGGGTGCGAGGCAGCAGGGCATGTGTGCTGTCCCTTTGGGTGAGGGGGGGAGGAGACAAGGGGGGGGTGCAGCGCCTGAAGGAGTCTCTTGGGGGTGGGGCAAGGAGTGCCTGGTGGGGGTGTGGGAATCAAAGCCAGCTGAGGGACCTTCTGCCAATCACTGGAGTTTAATCCCACCATCAAATAAAAGCCAAATGAGTGACTTGGAGCCAATCACAAGGGGACTGGGAATTCCAGTCCCTCCTTGTGCAGGAAAGCCATCTGGCTCTGAGTTCTAATTCTCCCTTATGCATGAAAACTTCCTGAGTGACTTTGGGCCAAACACCTGGAGACTTCTGAGTTCCAGTCCCACCTTAGTACTTATTGATTGGGGGTGTGAAACTTTGAAAAATGTTCTCAATTTATGTGGGATACCAGAATTGCGGATTCCTAGAATGTGGGATGGCTGAGTGTCCAATATTGTGTGGTGGGATGGAGGAAAGTGAAAGTGTATGAAAATACCTATTCCACGTGGGGCAAAGCCATAAGTCTCTGCCTTCTTCTGTTTGTGGGAGAACCAAAATCCTCTCTGTGGTGACTGGGAATCTTAGACTGATTTTGGTTTGATCCATTTGAGCTTTTATTACCTCCTTAAAATGGAATTTTCAGGGGGATTCCATTCCCAATTAGGATCCATTCTGAAACATAAAAATTGATTCCCAATTGATCAGCAATCTCTGTGGTTGGAGAGCAGAACAGCTTCCATGGGTGCCTCTTCCTAGAAACCTAGACTTGTCCCCCATCCCTTATTCTCCCCTTTCTTGGACCTGGATGGATATTGTGCAGCATTGAAGGTTTGTGACCTGGTCAATGATGCGGCTGCCTTTAGACAGCATCGCTCCAACCTCCTCCTGGGGAGAGTCTCAAGGTCCCCTTTCTCTAGGCATCTTCTCCAGCCCTTCACAGACAAGACAAGCTTGGAAGAGGAGCAGAGAAAATGCTTTAGGTATAAATAGTAGAGTGGAAAATTAAAGGCCTGGAAACTGCTATTTTAATTCTCTGGTTGATGAAAGAAAAAAAATACAGTGGAAATTTCTTTACAGAGTGTATATTTTTATTTACGTTTTTATTATTATAGTTTGAAGTTACACACCAAAATAAAAACAACTCCAACCTGTAATCCTAGACAACTGTTCTGCTGAACACTTTCTACAAAGGAGGTTTTATCAGGATATCAAGGAAGAATTCTATAAGAGGGATGAAGATTTCTCTCCCCAGCTGAGAGCCAGTCAAACATGGCATTTCACATCATTCCAGGCTGGTGCTTGGTTCCCACAGCTTCCTCCTGACCTCTTTTCCTGCTTGCTCGCTCGCTCACACATACTTAGCTGTAGGAACAAGGGCCAGAATTGTTTTCTATAAAGTCTAACAGATTAACAGAGTTGGAAGGGACCTTGCAGGTCATCTAGTCCAACTCCCTGCCCAAGCAGAAGACCCTACATCTGCCTCTACTTAGGATCGAACTCACAACCTCCTGATTGTGAGGCAAGAGCTCCAACTCTAGGCCACACATTCAGTAGCTGTTGCTGAACAGCAAATCCCTCTGAATGACTTTCACAGAGTCCTCCTTAGTAAGATCTATTGAGCTGAAAGGGAAGGGAGCTGCAAGAATTCCAGTCATTCAACAATTTTCCATTTTCAAAGATATGGATTTGATTTTCTTTTACTCCTGCATACTATCTAAATGGAAAGAATATCTCCTTTCAAATAAAAGAAAAATTAACATTTTTTCCAATATCACAATGGTGCTGTATCTCATGTTTTTACATTCATTCTGGCAGCAAGCTGCTCCTTTGTGTTCAGGTCTGGCCTCAGAAGAATAATGTAGCACTTGGGGATGAAGATGCAGCCTAGCAGACCAGCACTGGAGGCCAGGATGGAGAAGACCTGAACAGCCACCATGTATTTCCCTTTGGTGCTCAGATAGGTGGGCACAAAAGTCACCCAAACACTGCAGAAGACCAGCATGCTGAAGGTGATCAGCTTGGCTTTGTTGAAGGCCCCAGGCAGATTCCTGGCCAGGAAAGCCACCGTGAAGCAGATGGCAGCCAGAAAGCCCATGTAGCTGAGGGTGACGTAGAACATGACAACGGCCCCTTCGTTGCATTGCAGGATGATCTCTCCAGGCTGGGAGTGGAGGTCAGAGTCAGGGAAGGGGGAAGAAACTCCCAGCCAGATGGAGCAGATGATAATTTGGAGAGCAGAAGAAGAAAGGATGATGGAGTTGGCCAAGCTCTTCCCCAACCATCTCTTCACTCGGTTTTCTGGTCTTGTGGCCAGGAAAGCCAGCACCACCGTGATGGTTTTGGCCAAGAGAGAAGAAATGGCAACTGAGAAGATGCTGCTGAAGACCGTTTGTCGGAGAAGGCAGGTGGCTTTCCTTGGTTGACCAATGAAGAGAGAAGGAGACAAGAAGCAAAGCAGGAGGGAGACCAGGAGGATGTAGGAGAGGTCCCGGTTGTTGGCTTTGACAAGGGGAGTTTCTCCGTATTTAATGAAGATGATTAAAACAAGGCCTGAGGTTAGAAACAAAAGTAGGGCAAAAGAGACCAGGATGATGCCCAGATGTTCCTCATAAGACAGGAAGTTTACAACTTTGGGGATACATTGGACTTTGTCCTCATTTGGATATTTATCATCTGGACAATTGGTGCATTTTTCCACATCTGAGAAACCAAAAAGCAACTTTCTTTAATATTCTGTCCTTTTATCTTACAAGAAATACCTTCTTTGGATAGCAGCTGATACCACAGGCATTTTCCAAGAAGTATTTATTAATGATTTCATTAAAAAGAGCATTAAAAAAATTAACTAGGTATATGAAGTTGAGGGAAACTATAGGGTGTTAATGTTTAGAATCTTCATAGGAACCTACATTTTTAGAGGTTAATAATGAATCATATAATCTTTTTAGGAAAACATTCTGAGTCCTGCCACATGGCAGTTAATATCCTGGACTTGGAGGATACCTACAGTATCGTGTAACATTCGGGAAGCATGTGGGTTCTTCAACATTGGAGGTTTTTAAGAAGAGACTGGACAGTCATTTGTCTCAAATTGTATAGGTTCTCCTGTTTGAGCAGAGGGTGGACTAAAAGTTCTACAAGGTCCCTTAAAGCTCTCTTCTGATTGATTGATTGATTGATTGATTGATTGATTGATCTACATGACTGGCAGAATATTTGTGCAATGAGTTGCCCCCATAACTATCCACAGCACCACATTATGGACCAGTGACACCTTCTCAGTGATCCTCAAGGGGAGGATTCAATATACAGTGAATTGCAAGGTCTTTCAGAAGGTGGACCTAAAACAATTCATCAAGTTTCAAAGAACTCAGGTGTTCCTAGAAAGGTGAATTTAGCAGCACATATCCAGACTAGAAAGCAGGAGAGATGTTTCCTCTGCTATTAGTAAAGCTTGCCCAGTCTGCCACCCCCTCCTCCCATCTCCTCTCAGCCCCTCCTTCAAAGACTTTTTGATTAACTTCCTTTTAGATAAGAAATTGTGCATGTTAAAAATTAAAAAAGGTGAGCTTGTGTCTTTTAACTTGCACTTTCATGAAAATGTTCTGGATGGATCCAGTTCCACAAAGCCCCCCATTTTCCTCAGTGTGACCCACCTTCCTGAGTGGAGAAGGTCCCCTCCGGACAAGGAATGCAGTCATAGCAGCAAACTGGCTCTCCTTCTCGAGCCCTCTTGACAAATCCAGGATGACAACTTTCCACACATCTGGACTGAGGCAGGGACTGAGCAGAAAAACGAGGAATGCCAAAGAAAAGATGTTAGGACTCTCCGTCCATGGAAAATGGAGGTAGAAATGGATGGAGACAAGTAGCCTCTGGTCTTCACTGAGGTAAATATGAAATCTCTGACTACTTCTAAACAGATGCAGGAGGTATAACAACTGGCAGATTCTTCATTTAGTTCCTCCCTTTTGCTTTTGGAATTTAACATTGCAATAACATACTTTTCTATTTAATAAAGTCTGGATGGATGGAATTGAAAAAAAGATTTAAGTATGACGATATATTCATCTTAAAATTGAGAATAAAGTTTATTATAAAATATTTAGGAAACTTTTATTCCATTCGATTTTTTAAATATAGAATAAACTATGATGAAGAAAGAAACCTCTGATCAGTAAAATCTTGAAAGATTTCCATAAAACATGGCAAAGCCCCTCCACTTAGATCCCGTCTGCTGAAGAACTTCCATTAGATGATAGCAGTGGTGGGATTCAGCCAGTTCGCATCTATTCAAGAGAACCAATTGTTAACTTTCTAAGCAGTTTGGAGAATCGGTTGTCAAAAGAAATCTTTTTTTTTTCAAAATTGTTTTTCCTAATCCTATAAGGAAGGCAGGAAGGGTGTGGGCTCTATGGAGCCACAAGAAGAAGGATCGATACTTAACAAGGAGGAAAGGAAGGATACATATTTGAACCCTTGTTATTTACTAAATATGAATGACTTTTACTAGGAGTAATGAAGGATCTAAAAACAGGTCATAAATAAAGCCTAATCTTTATTGCTCCGCTTACAGAAACTGCCTCTCCAGTTAAGCCATATTACATTGTAACAGCTAAGGCGAAGCACCCATTGACGTGAGTGACGTTGAGTTGGTCACACCCACATGGTCACATGACCACCGAGCCATGCCTACCCAGCTAGTCATTAGGACAGAGAACCGGTTGTTAAACTATTTGAATCCCACCACTGGAAGACACCAACTGGCATGGAAGGCCAACCACCCTGGAGTCTCTAAGCTTTGCCCACTTGAAATGGGACCTCAGGCTTTGGAAAACAGAGAAAAGACACCAGAATTTCTCCCACCTTATTGAGCACCTTTAGCCGTGAAAGAGCATCTTGGTTGATAGTAAATCTCTGTCTTTCAAAATGTGCCATAGTCTCTTGCCTTACATCCTCCTTGGGGAGAACCAATCTGCTGAAAATGGCCAGATCTGCTTTTATCTCTCCATTTTGGTCCAAGTACAGTTTTTTCTGAGAAATATTGCAAAATTCATTCTTCTCCAGAAAGGGATGAAACTAGAATGGGAACATCCAGGAATTTGAAAAACAGAAAACTTTCTTTCTTATCCCACATTGAATCTTTTTTCCACAATTGTCTAATCTCCAAATATGGTACTCCTGGAGGGGGCAAAAATGAGCAAAAAATGGCTCGTTTTTCACAAAAACAAGCCTGTTTTTTGTCCAAAAAAAAATGCATGCATAGCCTTATGGAGGCTTATATAGTGCTGCTGGGGGTTGGGGGGGGGCAAAATGGTCCATTTTTTGCTCATTACTGCCCTCCCCAGCCCCCAGGAGCTCCCTGAAAGCCTTCATAAGGGTATGCACGGCCATTTTGGTGAAGGGGGCGTGGCTTTGGGAGGCAAAAAAATGCTGTATTCGATGTATAAGACGCACCCAGATTTTCAGCCTCATTTTTGAGGGAAAAAAAGTGAGTCTTATATTCTGAGAAATACGGTAACTGTTGTGCTGTTGTTGCTCTAGCCCCATCTAGTGGCCGGGGGCAGATAAGCCTCACTATAAGGTCTGAAGCCAGACTCCATTTTCTGTCAGCCTTTGGAGAAGACGGAAGCAGTGGTTGTGACCGAGACCCCTGGTCATCCGGAGATGCCTCCATCCCTCACACAGAGCATCGCTGGGGAGGTTCCAGCTGCTTCTTTGCTGGCTGTTCGTTAATGCTGCCTATCTCGTCTTTCTATTTGATTTCCACTCTTTGCATCTCCTCAGTTTCACCTGCCCTCTTCTCCCAATAAAGCATCCAGATCCACGCCAGGCTCCCTTTCATTGGAGGAGAATAGGGGGGCTTAGCTGCCTGTCCAGCTGCACACAGACCCACCTGCAATGGGGACGGAAGAAAGGTGGAATTCCACCAGGCTAATCACAAACCCACAAATACAGGAATTAATTTTAAAAAGAATACAGCATTTTCCAATTAGCAGTGCTAAATATAAAAATGCCATGGTATCTACTCTTTGGAACCATTAATTCCCTGAGTAATTAAATTGGCCAGATCTGTTGAGATGGTTCCCCTCCTTCTCCTCTGGATTCCTCCTCCAAAGGATCTAAGATTAATGGATCCATATCGGGACCCCCATACCTGCCACGGCTGCAGCCTTGGAAACCCCAACCTCTTTTCTCCCTCCTTCCTTCCCCTCCTCGATCTGGAGGAATATGCGGCATTCAAGGCCTGGGCCAGAGTCTTCGTGAGACTGTAGTAATGGTGGTTATTTCTGATCCGTATTCTGTTCCATTTCCACTGGGTCTTTAGGGGGGCTTTCTGGGTGCATCTTCTGCGGCCTTTGACAGAAAATATATGCTTTGAAAGAGAACAGTGGAAATAATGATATTGAAACGGATCTTCCACAAAGTAATAGGGTTTAAAGACAGAATCTTCTGGCCTTTCTTTTTCCAGATAACCAAAGTTCCAAATACTGTGGATGTATTTGTGAAGTCTGTGCTTGCTTACTTCATACCGTGCAAAATTTGTGAGGATCCAGACTTTCCCTTCGATGGGTCCTGGCAAATGCCTCAGTGTGAAATGGAAAGGAATGAGTCTGTCTAGAAAGGGATCATATTCCATGAAGTGAACAAAGACGTTGACTTGTCTCCACTTAGAGAGGGAATCCCTGAGGGCTACTGTATGTCCAGTTGTTGAGAACAGTTGTGATATAACCACACAAATTCCACTCCTGAGAAGCAAAGGAGTGAAAGTCCTCATAAAATTTGCTCCAGTTTCTCTGTTTGAAGCAAAGAGGCCAATCAGGGTCCATCTGAAATGGAGGAGCAGCTGGACAATTGCTGGGTATTGGATCTCTTCTTTGGGTAGCAATGGGTGGAAAAAGGGGAATTTACTTTTATCACTCAGAGCTTCTGAAACAATCTTTTGACTGGTCTGAAAAAGCAATGAAGAATGCTGTGTTATATTTGGGGTCAGATCAAGTCCAAAATATTAGATTTTAATAAATCCAACTGGATTCTTATGAATGTATTATAATAGTTTGGTAATTAGACATTGTTTAAAATATTAAAGATAGAATATTATCAAGATGGTATATAAAAGTGGAAAATAATAAACAAATTAAAAAAACAATAAGAACGTAAATCATATTACTGTATCTCACCACTATAATTTATTGCAATTAGATTAACATTTGCAAATGCCAACTGAAGTATTCTATTCCAATAAAGGGCCTACTATAATAGTTGAGGATTGCTGCATCTTTTTCTGCTTCTGTATCCGAGATTCTTTGTGGCTGAATCTTTTTAGCTTCTTCTCCAATTGAACAAGAAACAGGGAGACCTCAGTTCCTAATACGATTTGTCACTAGTACAATCCAAGATTGGTCTTTAATTGAAGTTTTGTCTGTTCTAACAGCCACAATTTTCAGTGTCAGTTTCCATAGATTAAATTTTACGCCAATAACCATAATTTTTTTATTTTAGACAAAGAAGAAATTGTGAAAATCCCCATATCAGCTCTGAGGGCAGCAGCTGGAGTCCTTTTGTCCAACCCAAGATACTCCTCGGAGGCTGTGATTGGGTTGGTTCTGCTGGTGGTTTCCCTCTGAAGCCCCAAATATCAGATTGATGTAAGAACATGGGGAAACCTTGGCTTCATATACTTCATGTTGAGACTCTAGAAAAAGTTCAGAGAAGAGCAACCAAAACGATTAGGGGACTAGAGGCTAAAACATATGAAGAATGTGGAACTAGGCAGGAATTAGGCATGGCTAGTCTAGTGATGAGAAAGGCTAGGAGACACATGATAGCAGTATTTGAGGGGCTGCCACAGAGAGGAGAGAGTCAAGCTATTTTCCAAAGCACCTGAAGGCCATACAAGGAATAATGAATACAATTTGAATAAGGAAAGATTCAACCTGGAAATAAGGATAATTTTTTGACAGTGAGACCAAACAGACAACAGAGCAGTTTGCCTTCATAAATTCTTTGAACTTCATCAGTGGAAGCTTTTGAGAAGACACTAAACTACCATCTGTTAGAAATGGTGTAGAGTCTGCTTGGACTAGATGATCTGCAAGGTCCCTTCCAACTCTGTTAATCTGTATCTATCTATACTATTCCAGACAAGTGGCTGTCCAGTCTCTTCTTAAAAGCCCCCAGTGTTGGACCACCCACAATTTCTGAAGGGTAGACGTTCCATTCCTCACTATTAGGAAATTTTTAATTTCTAGGTTGTTACTCTCCTTGATTAGTTTCCATCCATTGTGTCTTCTCTTGCTTTCTAGAAAAATAGGTTGACCTCCTCTTCTTTGTGGCAGCCCCTCAAATATTGGTACATTGCTATTATATCACCCTTAGTCCTTTTCACTAAACCAGACATACTGAATTCCTGCAATTGTTCCTCATACGTTTTAATCCCCAGGCCCTTAATCATTTTAGTTCTTCTTTTCTCTTTTTTTAATAATATGGTGACCAAAACTGGATGCACTATTCCAAGTATTGTCTTGCCAAGGCATTATAAAGCAGTACCAATACTTCATATGATCCTGATTTTATCCCTCTGCAAATGCAATTTAGGACTGAATTGTCTGTTCTGACTGCTGCCAAATCATTGATGCAGATGGTGAAGAGTACTGGACCCAAAATGGAACCTTGGGGTCCCCCACTGCTTGTTTCCCTCCATGTAGATGTAGTTCCATTGAGGACCACAGGCTGAGTCCATCTGGGGCTGATGCTGTCTATCCCACATATTTTTAACTTATGGAGACATAGGTTGTGGTTTAATTTGTCAAAGCCTTTCTGAAACCCAAGTATATTACATGCACTGCATTTTTCTTGTCCACTAATTTAATATTTTTTTGTCAAAAAATGAAATAGCATTTATTTATGACCTGTTTTTAGATCCTTCATTACTCCTAGTAAAAGTCATTCATATTTAGTAAATAACAAGGGTTCAAATATGTATCCTTCCTTTCCTCCTTGTTAAGTATCGATCCTTCTTCTTGTGGCTCCATAGAGCCCACACCCAGGGATGGGATTCAGCCGGTATGGACCGGTTCGGGCAAACCGGTTGTTCCGGTGATCAGTTGGCCCCGCCAACCTGCCCCTGCCCTATTCCGTCCTATATTGCCTTGGTTTGAAGCCCAGCTTATTGGTTCAGCTGAGCAGATTGCTGTGCCTCAGCTGTTTTACTCACTGGGGCAGCAGTAAAAGGTAAGTTTTAGATCTGTTTTCAAACAAACTGTGCACATGAAGCGTGTTGATTGGTTGAATCCCACCACTGCCCACACCTGCTTCTCAAATAAGGGCTTGGAGAAAGGGCTTGGATCAGGACCAACAGGCTGAGCTCCGTTGTGAGGGCAATCAGTTTCCTCCATAACATTTTTCCATTTACTGTGTCAAATGCTGCACTAACATCTAGAAAGCCAGAAAACTGTCATTTACCTCACTGATATAGATTAGATATTTCAAGATAAATTTGTTCCCAATATTAGATTATTAACTTACTCTTTATTTCATATAAAATCTATGTAGCTTTTCACTCTACCTAAAACCTTCTGGTATTCTACAGGGAATACATTTTTTACAAGTTTAACTAAGAGGATCATGGCATAAATTTTAGCCACAATATCTGCTTGTCTAATTGCTAGACTCCTTTTTAGTCCACTTTTCAAATAGCTACTATTGCCAAGTTCAATCGAGTGGATAGGGCAGACATTATTTATATGTAAAAATGAAAATGCCGACTTCTGCTTCTGGGACCGAATGGCGACGGACGTGTAGTCTTCCGATCGCTCCCTTGGCGGGTTCCGAAAGGAGCACAGGAGACTCGAGCAAAGGGTCTCCTGCTGAAAGGCGGCTTGCTGGGACCCGCCGCAGTGGCGGCAACCGGTGGGGGTGTTTTTCCCAGCTTCGCCTAGACGCCAGGGAGCAGTGGGGGGGGGCGAGTGACATCGCCTCTTCGCCGGACGGCCCTGGGAGGTTTCAGATCAAAGGAGAAGCGTGGCTGAAGGCTGGAGGCGTGGATCCCACCTGGTGCTCTTTGTTTACTTTGAAAGAAAGCTACAGATGTGCGTGAGTTGGTGTGCTCTGGCTTTTGAAATGGAAATTAGAGGGGGGTGGTTCTTCTATTACCCCCCCCCCAGAATAAGCGGCATTTAAAGGGACTCTCTCGGAGAGACAGTGAATGAGAATGGCTTTTTACAATTGCCAGAAATGATTTTAAAGCTGACCTTTGCCTTTAAAAAAAAGGGAAAGAAACACTTTTTGTGACTTCTCTCCCTGCGGAAGGGAGGGCCAAGATGGCACCCGCCCTCCTTCCTTTGTCTACATATGAATGAAACTTGTCCTTTGAAACTGCTCCCAAAGAGAAAGTAAAGAAAAGTGGATTGTTTGTTGCACTCTCTCAAAGGGAAGCTGGGACCTCTTTCTGTATGTGGCTCTTCTGAGCTTTGATTATTGGAATTACTTCTTGGAGTATCTCTCTCTTGGAACTGTGGGTTTCCCTGCTTTTATTTGCCTTTTGAGGCCAGCTCTGCTGTGGAATCCCCGGACACCATTTTCCCTGGAAAGGATTTGCATCTCTGAACCTAGTAAATGGCTGCAAGAAAACCACCGACGGGCAAGGCGCACTCAGCTCCCTCATCTGCTGCCCCCAGCCCCACAACGCAACAGCCCAAGTTCACCTCATTGTTGCAGAAAGGAGGGGCTGGAGAAGACACAAAGGAACTATCTGTTACGGAAATGTTTAAAGAACTTATGAGGGGGCAGAATGAAATGAGGAAAGAAATGGCAGAGGTTAAAGAAGAGCTCAGAGACGTTAAAGAACATATTGCTGGAAATAAGCAGAGAATTATGGTGTTGGAGGAGAGAGCGGCGGAGCTGGGGGAGGAGCTTAAAGCAACACGCAAGGGAAACGCAGATGTAGAAAAGTTTCTGACAAAGATAGAATTTGAAAGAATGTCCTTTTTTCTTAGATTCCAGAACCTGCCAGAGGAAGAAAACGAAGATCTTAAAGAGATTATGAGCACAATTTTAGCAGATTATATTAAGGGAGATAAGAAACAATTATGGTGGGATATGGATCTGGCATATAGGATAAACTCAGCATATGCCAGAAGTCACAATGTTCCCAGAGAGGTACATGTTAAATTTGTCAGGAGATCCACAAGGGATGAGGTGCTTGCGATCCAAAGGGAGAGACCATTGAAATACAAAGAGGAACAGGTCACCATTCTCAAACAGATCCCCCAAAAAATAAGAGAGAGAAGGAGGAAATATTCCTCCTTATCAAAAAAATTATACAACATGGGGGTCTGGTTTAAGTGGCCGTTACCAGAGGGGATGCTGGTCTTCTGGGAGGGAAATAGGATCAGAATTAATGCAATTCAAGAGGCGGAAGCCTTTATTAAAAACAATCTTTCCCCCCCAGAGGAGGAATTTAGTGGGAGTAGAGAAAAGGACAGCAAGACGCAAGATAAGGAGGGGGGGCGTTGAGGCCCCTCCAGGGGCCAGGGAAGAAGAAGCAATATCGAAAAGGCTTAGATCACAAAAATGAATGTATTTGGAATAATTGTAATTGTTGATACTACAAAAAGTAACAAAGAAAAAATAGTAGAGCACATGTTTGATAATATTGGTTAAATTTGTTCTGATGCTTTCTTTTATATTTTATTTTTAAGATTGTTAAATCTGTGAGTTTCTTGGGGGGATTTTCGTCACCAGTGTGGAAGCTGCAAAAAAAAATTTGTACACCCTTTTACCCTTCCCTATATATTTTAAAATCAATAAAATTTTTGCAACAACAAAAATGAAAATGCCAAAAGAGGCCCCAACAACCAGGGATATTTTTTGATCAGATAAATAGTTGGTAGAATGTCTTCTCCAGGGAATGTATTGCTTGCATTTCAGGCTTTTTATGATTAATCTCAACATGAACATAATGGGGTAAAATATTGACATTTTTGCTAATATGGAGAAAAACCCCACAAACCTGTGGGACTTTGTAGGTGCCTCCTAATGTTGATATCTGGATGGAGATGTCTCTGTTAGCTACATCAAGAAGAGCCAGAAGGTTTTCCTTTCTTCCACAGCTGTAGTTGGGGACATTGGCTTCTCCAGTGGAGAGAATGTCCAGCAAGGCATCTGAAGTTTGTAAAGAGCTCATATAGTAGTCATGGATATTGTAGCCAAGTGTGAAATTGTTCAGGAACTTCTTATTGACCATTTGAATAGCAGAAATTAATAGTAAGCCATATATAAAACCATCAATATCCCTATTGTAAAAAAGTGTTATTATAATCAACAGCAACAACAAATATTTCTTTAAATATATAACCCTCCAGAAGCCTACTGAGCCTTAAGCCAACATTGATCCAAAAGCATTGATCAGTTACACAAATATGGAAACTGGCTGAGGTACAACAACTACAACTGGTTCCACCACTACTTTAAATAAAATTCATTAGTCAAGTGATAAATTAAAGATTGAATTGAGAGAGGAAAATAATCTGCAGCCCTTTCAGCTTTTTCTTCAGGCCTATTTTTCAATTTGTTTCTTTCACAAAATCAGACAAAAGAGAGAAGCCATGGAAATCAAAATCATTGAGGAAATTAGACATAATCCCCAATATAGGAATAAATGAAAATAAAAAGCAGAAAAGAAGGAGAGTGTCAGAATGGAAGGAGTGCAACTCCATCACCCTGAATGACTTACGAATCACGGAAAACAAACTGAAGAGAAGGAGCCACATTGAAAAGCAACTTTACATTCAATCTTTCCACTCCACTGGTGACTATACTGATGAGATGGTCTCCTGGGCTGTAAAAGCTCTGTGGTCGTTTTCCATCCTGGTTCTCCAAACTCTGCAGGCATTTCATTCTCAGCTTCCCAGAGACTGGAAGGGACACCAGCAGCATCAGAAACAGAAGCAGGAGGTCCATCATTCATGGGGTGAATCAATGAATCCCTTTTCTGTTTCTAAAGAAGAATTAGAAGAATTCAATGGACTTTCACAAGGTGGAAAATGATCCAGTTGCTTTCCTGATTGAAACGCAGAGAAACACTCAACTTCACCTGGAAAGGAGAGAGACGTACATTCAAGAGCACAGACCCTGCCTGTCCCAAAACTCCTTATTTCTCTGCCCAAAGTCTCCCCTGGAGGATTCGGCCAAAGAGCAGAGCTGAAACTTTTATCATAATTCTCTCTCTCAGGAGGGATCCCTGGATTATTCAACCAGTTCTCGTACTTAAAGATTGTTGGGAAATTCTCTGGAGGGAAATTAAAGGGAAATAATCCCCATGTGGTTCATAATAACAGGGGCAGAGATGGAATTAAATTGGTCATCTAGAATTGAGAGATTTGGGGTCTCCATGCTTGAAAATGGCCCCAGAGGGAATACACGGCAACTGTGACTGAAGACAAAAAGAAATGTGACATTTGTTAGCATTGTGGTTAAAGAGAAAATCCCAGGGGCCAGTTAATGCCTGAGCAAGTCACAGATCTGAAAAAGCTCCCTGCTCAGCAGCAGCCAAAATTTATTTTATTTTGAAAGATGATGCTCAAGGACATTGCACAAAAGGGCTGATGCAATAGTGTAGCCAGTTTTTAAGAACATAAGCAATTTTAATGAAAAACTAGTTACCAGAATTTTGCAGAGTTAATCTGAATGGGGGAGGGAAGGGGAGCTCAGGATCCTCGCATGACAGATGGAAAGCTCATCTGCAAAATCCCAGTTCCATCTTCAGAGACCTGGGAATGCAGAAGCTCATATCCCATGTTCCCCTGCCACCCTTTCTCATGCAGAGGCCAGTTCTTGCAGTTTTCTTCAGCCTCGCTTGGGCTCTGTGTCTTTCCAGGACAGGCTCCTATGGGGGAGAAGCCATGTAGTGTGATGGACAGCTAAAGCATTGAAGGAGGATTTGAGGACCCTGAGTGCTGGATAGGGAATTCTGGGAATTGAAGTCCAGACATCTTCAGGTTGCTGCAGTTGGGCAACCTGCCCTACGAGGCCCTACAGTGGGCAGTCAGACAGATGACCTCTAAGATCCCTTCTGACTCCATTTCCCCATCATTCTAACCACTTGTCTCTCATGTTAGATCAGCGTGAATACAGCAGGCGAGAGGCACGGGTGATTTCAGCACTTTTATTTCCAGTAAAATGTGACTGCGCTCTGCCGACTGGGCTGCAGAGCTCGTCCTTTAAGGTGTGCTCTGTGATGTCTCTGGCGGTCACTGGGCTGGCTGGGTCGACACAGATTAATAGTACTTGGGTGGTGGGTGCAGGGTCTTCCACTAGTTCTGGCAGCGGGCAGCGGCTGAGAGTGTTGGTATGGCTGATGTCTTTCCTGGATCGATGGATCAGTTTGTAGTCGTACGCTGTGAGGAAAATGGCCCATCTGGTCATCCTTGGGGACATATATGGAGGGGTCTGTTGATTGCTAGTGAGGAGTCCTAACAGGGGCTTATGGTCAGTGATGAGCTCGAAATGCCTACCGTACACATATTCATGAAACCGCTTGATTTCTGCCACCACGGCCAAAGCTTCTTTATCAATTTGACTGTAGTTGCGCTCGACAGGTGACATGGTCTTGGAGTAGTATGCGATCAGTGCTTCTGTTCCATCTGGCAAGCGGTGGCTGAGGACAGCCCCAACTCTGAAGGGGGAGGCGTCACAGATGATCCGAACTGGCAATGTGTGGTTGTATTGGATCAGGATGCTGTTGGAAGAGAGGAGGTCTTTTACCGCTGCAAAAGCTCGGTCTTCCCTCTGTCCCCAGGTCCTCGGTGTCATCTTCCCCAGGAGTTCGTGGAGTGGCTCAGCAACAGTGGCCTTCTGTTGTAAAAAAATACTGTAAAAATTTAACAGTCCCAAGAAGGTTTGCAGCTCTGCCTTATTCTTCGGGGTGGGGGCATTCTTAATGGCTTTCACCTTGCTGTTGGTCAGATGGATGCCCTACCCATTTGGTAGCCTAGGAACTCTACCGGTCTTACGCTGGTTTTGCATTTGTTTGGATTCACCTTGAGTCCTTTTTCCTGGAACCTCCCCAAAGTCTCGCGCACGCGTTCCATGAATTGGCCTATGGACTCCCCTGATATAAAAATGTCATCAAAGTATGGCACCACCCCTGGGATTCCATGTAGTAGCCGCTCCTTTAGGCACTGAAAAAGTCCGCGGGCTACTCTGACCCCAAACTGCAACCTGGTACATTTAAATGCCCCCCTGTGAGTCACTATGATCTGTGCTTCAGCAGTGGCTTCATCTACTGGCAGCTGCTGATAGGCTTGGGCAAAGTCCAGTTTGGCGAATACCTTCCCACTTCCTGAGGAATGCAACAGATGTTGCACCACTGGCATTGGGTATGCACTCTGCTGGAGGGCCTTATTCAGCGTACACTTGTAATCCGCGCAGAGGTGGACGGATCCATCTGGCTTCACAGAGGTGACTATGGGGGTCTCCCATGCTGCATGGTCAGTTGGCACTAGCATTCCCTGGGCGATTAGCTTGTCTAGTTTTTCCTCGACCTTGGGCCACAAAGCAAATGGTACCCTTTGGGGTTTGAGCCTGATGGGAGTTACATGGGGGTCTAGGTTAAATGAAATGGGTTTCCTCGCATATTTACCTAGGACCCCATCAAAGATTTCCGCAAACTCCACTAACAGCTGCTCAGTTCGTGGGCAGTTGTGCAGTGCAGTCCAGTGATATCTAGGCCCAGGGGTTTAAACCATTCCACTCCCAGCAGGGATGGTCGGTGGCTGCCAATGACCGTGAGAGGTAGCCGGCCCTGGAACTCGTGGAATGCCACTTTGACCTCCATTCTGCCCAGAACTTCTATCCGGTTCCCTTGATAGTCATTCAGGCAGATATTTGGCAGCCTCAGAAGCTTCCTGCTTGCTGCTGGGTTCAATTTTTTAATCATTTGCCAGAATACAATTGTAAAATATGACCCTGTATCCAGCTCCATTTTGCAAAGTCCTCCTTCAATGGTGACGATGGCATGGTATTTCTCCCTCTCAAATGCGTCTGTGTGCCCCACGGTTGTGTGATTGATTTCTCTGGGAGCTTGATATTGGTCCTCTCTTCGTCTGCTCTGTTGTTGGCCGGCTCTTGGGTTTCCTATTCTTCCTGCCAGTGCTACTGGCCTGGGCTGAAACAGAATGGGTGGGGTGCTTTGCAGGCTTCGGCAATGTGGCCCTTCTTCTGGCATCGGTGGCATGTCGCTTCCCGGAAATGGCAAGCCATCCTTGTGTGAAAACCCATGCAGCCTGGGCAATGTGACTGCCTGTTCTCTGCGTCCCTGGGGTTCTGCTGCCTTTCTGGTGCACTCAGTGGATGTGTCGTCTGTGTCATCCCAGTCGTCATCGTACTCAGGGACTTCAGTTGACCAGTTGGGCTCCCGGTATGTATGGTGCACCCCGCTGGTCTTCCTTACATTTGCCGCTGAGTTGTCTGATGATTCCGCAGCTCTGGCCTCCTCAACAACATCCTTGAATGAGACCCCTCTCCTTATCAACAGTTTTTTTTTTGTAAGGAGAGGTCTCTCATCCCCAGGATGATCCGGTCCTTCATCATTTCTTCAGGATTTATGAATTCGCACCTGGTAGTGATCTCCCAAAGGTTGGCTACAAAATCATTGACGGTCTCTCCCTCTCATTGGCGCCAGTGATAGAACTCTTTCTGGCTTACCATGAGGGCGGTGGATGGTGTGTAGTGGTCTTCTAGGGCACGTTGCAGGGTGATCTAGGCAACAGTCTCCACGTCTGCTGGGGCGATCAGCATCTGTGCCATCTTATAGATCTTGGTGCCGCAGTAGATCAGGAATAATGCTCTCTTCCTGTTGTCTGGCCTGTCCTGGTAATCATTGGCTTCCAGGAACATTCTGAAATGGCCCATGTACATGGGCCATTCTTCCATCTGCGGATAGAAGATCGCTGGAGAAGGAGATGCTTGCGATGCCATTTGTGCTGGTGGTCGGGATCCTTGTTGCAAAGATGGCTGTGTGGTTCACGAGGAAGTTCTCCGGTCCTTTTGTCCTTCGTTGCCAGTGTTAGATCGGCGTGAATACAGCAGGCGAGAGGCGTGGGTGATTTCAGCACTTTTATTTCCAGTAAAATGTGACTGTGCTCTGCCGGCTGGGCTGCCAGAGCTCGCCCTTTAAGTAGCTCCAGGAAGACCAGCCAGCTAATGACAACAGTTTAAATCTCCCGCGGTCAGGACAGCCAATCCGTGGCGAGCATGAAACCTTATGTAGATTCTAGCCAGTCCATATGTAACACCTCATGTCACCATAATAACAAGGCCAGGCTTTGGTCAAAACCAACTAAATGAATGGCTGCCCCTGCCCTACTGTCAGAAGCCCCTCTCCCCAGAAGCTGCCCCTCGAAATCCCCCCCAAGCTCTCCCTGAAAGCCTCTCCTCTCCTGCCAAGGGAGCTGCCGACGCAGAGAGAGAGGGGAGAGAACAAGGGGGCAACTCCCCCAATTTCAGTGGGGCTGAGCTGGGTTCCCCGTGGCTGATGGAGGGGAGGATGCAGAGTTTCTCCCAGGCTGGGATGGGGGGCTCAAAGGGGGCAGAGAAGGGGCAGCACTGGGCCAGCCTCCCGCGAGCTTCTTCAGGGGCTCCTGCTGAAGGAAAGTTAGGGGTCACCTGAGGACACATAGGGTCCTCCTCCTCCAGGGTCACCCAGCACCCAAATCTGATACTGGATCCAGCAAGAGGCAGCTGGATCTTCTGAGGAGACTCTCTTGGGGCTTCTGGGGCTCCCCCCTGCTCCCAATGGGCTTCGGGTTTGTTCACCACCCCCAAATTCAGAGGGCTCCCCTTTTGAGAAACAGCTTCTAGCATGTATTTAGGGAAAACATTCCTTTTCTCTTGGGTATTGTGAATACCAGGCCCTTTTGACACAACCTGGTGGACTAAATCCAGCAAGCTTGTTTGTTTCATAATATCTGGAGGGATCGATCCTAGAGTATTGATTATCTACCTCTGCCATTTCCCTATTGATTGAGATTTTTTTTTAAAGGATTATAATTTCATAGAGTTTACTTTTTTCTCTTGAATCCAGTCTTTCCTGACCTCTCTCATTTTCTTCATCTAATGGACATGGGACCCACTTAGAAACAAAAACCAACAAATTGAAAAGTAAGAAATATATTGTTGGTAGTAAAAGAAGACACACAAAGTAGGTAGACGGATCTCTCATTCTTGTATTTTAATGGGATTTTCTTTATTTCATCTAGGAGTTGATGAGAATTATTCAGAGCCAAATCTGATGTCATTGCAAGGAACTGCAGGTGACCCGGGAGGAGGGTCTCCTCCATCTCAATGAAGACCTCAAAGGCCGGAAGAAAAACAGCCAGAGAGCCGAGAGGAGAAGCCATTTCAATCCTTGATGGGTGGAAAGAGTCTCAGAAAGAACAGATCCCTCCCTTCCCATCAAAGGATGGGAAGAAAACTTCAGGGGGAAACCAGATCAATGCAGGGAGTGCAGAAAGGTTTTCAGAAGGAGTCCTTCTCTTCTCTCCCAGGAAAGGCTGCCTAAGGGAGAATCCGTCGGAATGTGAGGACTTGAATGGGGGTGCAGGGAGAACTTCACCTAGAGGGAGAAACCCTGAACAGGAGATGCAGGAAGGGTGGAAAGAGCTTCAGAGAGGGGATTTATCTATTACCATATGATCATATTTGTCTTTGCTCCATGGAGGCAAAAAATCAGATCAATGCAATTTAGGATTAATATATGGAGTTCTGATATAAAAGAAAATCCCAAACAGGCCCAACTCTTAACATGAGGCAGAATTCAAGGGGAATGATTGCCTCATTGGTGGTTAGAAGACAGGCAGCACCAGTTAAGTGACAACAACCTAGAGTGGCACCAAACTCCATAGCTCTGGGTGACCTTTCCCAGTAGTCAAGAGACCTTGTTGAAGGACAGCAGAAGTCAATTCCCTTGTTATTCTATTCCTGCAGCATCATTTTCCTGACATGTCCTGACAGGAAGGACAACAACCACTACAGAACTGAGCCCCCAGGGTTATATTTGTAACTTTTCACTAACTTGCTTTTCGCAAGCCTCTCCTCTGCACATGGAGCCCAGAAGAAGCTCAGGATCCCAAGAGGAGAAGTTGCTTCTCACTGTAATTATGACCCTCTGGGCCTTTGAGTTCTCCATACCTGTGATAGAGACATCAGATTTAAGCCTTATGAAAAGGATCGTCTGTCAGAAAAGGATAAATTTGTTAGATCACAATTTTGGGACAGGCAGGACCTGTGCTCTTGATTGTACGTTTTTCTTCTTTCCAGGTGAAGCTGAGCGTTTATCTCTTTCTATCAGGAAAGTCGCTGGCATTTCCATCTTCTGAGAGTGCTTTGTATTCTTCCAACTGTTCCTGCTGTTGGTGTTAGAAACAGGAAGAGGATTAATAAAACTCCATGAATTATGGACCTTCTGCTTCTGATGCTGCTTTTGTCCCATCCAGTCTCTGGGAAGCCTAGAATGAAATGTCCTCTGAATTTGGAGCACCAGGATGGAAACAATCCATGGAGCTTTTACAGACCAGGAGACCATCTCATCGGTATAGTCACAACTGAAACACAAATATCACCTATAATGTTGCCTTTCAACAGTGCTCCTTCTGTACCTTTTCCTTCGTAAGTCATTCAGGGTAGTGGAGTTGCATGCTCTCCATTTTCAATTCACACTTTCCTTCTTTTCTTCTCAATTCACTTACTTTTTTATATTATAGGTCTAATTTCCTGCATGAGTTTGATTTCCATAACTTGCCTCTTTGTTCTTATTTTGTAGAAGAGACTCATATCCAAAGATAAGATGAGGTTAAAAAAACCTGAAGGCAATCCAGATTATTTTCCTCTCCCCATTCACTCCTGAATTCTTCACTTGAATTCATTTTGTTTAAAGGAGGGATTGAAACATTTATAGTTGCCTCTGTCCAACCCACACTCATATTTCTATGACTGATTATTGGTTTTGGATCAATATTGGCTTAAGACTCAGTAGGCTTGTGGAGACAAAAAGGAATAAATTCTTTTAAAAAGTTACTGTTGATGATAATAACATGAACTTTTTTTTACAATAGGGTTTCTTTTGATTTCTTAGACACCCTACAATTAATTTTCACCATTCAAGTGGTCAACAAGAATCACCAGCTCCTGCACAACCTCACACTTGGCTACAACATCCATGACAACTATTTGAACACTTTATTCACTTCAGAAGCTTTGCTGGACATGCTCTCCACTGGAGAAGCCAATGTCCCCAACTATGGCTGTGGAAGGAAGGACAACCTTCTGACTCTGATTGATATAGCTAAAAGGGATGTATCCATCCAGATGTCAACATTAACAGCACCTTACAAAGTCCCACAGGTTTGTGTGTGTGTTTCTGTGTCTGGTAGTGGATGTTGGTGGGTGAGCAACAGATGCAACTTTATCTTCTTCATGGAATTCAAGAGTTGCTTTTCTCCATATTAGTAAATGTTCAGTTACGTTTTTTTCTATTATGTTCATGTTCAAATTTCTCATAAAAAGCCAGAAAAGCAACAGGTCCCTGGAGAGAACTTTCTCCTAGCTCTTCAGCTCTTCAAAACATATCCTTAGTTGTGGGTGAACTATTGGCATGTTCATTTTCACATCGAAATAACACCTGCCCTATCCAGTTGTATTCAAGTTGGCAATAGCAGTATCTGTATATAGATTTTAAAAATGGAATGAAAAGGACTAGCAATTACAGGCCAGATAGTCTCCTAGCTGATGTGGCTAAAATATATGCCATGTTCCTCTTAAGTAAACTTGAGATTGGGTAGACCAAAAGTGCATTCCTTGCAAAAGAACAAGAAGGTTTTAAGTAAAGGAAAAAGTTACATTAAGTTATATAATTAATCAATAAATTAATAATCTAATATTGACAACAGATTTGTTTTGAAATATTAATATGTCAGGTGGATAAACCAAGGTTTGCTCTCTGTATAGATGTTAGTGCAACATTTGCCACAGAGAAGAGAGAAATATTATGGAGGAACTTCATTGCCCTCAAAATGGAGCTCAGACTGTTTGCCCTGATCCTAGCCCTTTCTCCAAGCCCTTGTTTGAGACAGAGATTTTTGCTCTATGGAGCCACGAGAAGAAGGATCGATACTTACCAAGGGGTAACACAGAAGGATGAATATTTGAACCCTTGTTATTCAGTCTAGATATTAATGATTTACCAGAACTAGGGCAAGATTCTCATGTACATGTCTAAGGTGCTAATTTACTTATTTATTTAGCAAATGGCAAAGGCATAATTAGCCAGGAGACTGCAACATTAGTACATAGTATTTATCCCACTGCCGTAGAGTGCTAGTCTGTTCAGTTTGTGCTCATGAGCTTATCCAGGGTGCACCACAGGGGGTGAACTAGCTCCACACCAGAAAGACGAGAGGTTATCCTGTGGCATCATCTGGACCTTCTCTCACCACCAATGTTGCCTCGAAGTTGGGTTGTCACATGCTTTCAAACTATTAGTGGGCAGAAGCTGAGGCAAGTGACGGGAGCTCACCCTGCCATGCAGTGGTAGAATTCGGACTGCTGAAATAGATTCAGCATCTTAAAACCACTGAGCTTCTTATTTGCTAAATACACATTGGTTTAAACTGATAATACAGTACTATAATCCTGTGGCTTAGATTGTGTAGACTCTTGAAAAACTTGGCTCCTACTGACATAATAATTCTGATTATTGATAAATCAAGTTGTGGTCTTTGGAAAACAAATGTATCCCATACAGCAAGTAACACCTTTCCTTACCCAGCATTAATTTTCCCTGAGACTGAATCTTGGGTCTGCCCTCATCACAGGAGCTCACCTAGAGCAATGGCAGGATTGAAGTTAAAGTTTAAATGCTTAAAGTTAAAAAGAAAATCATAGCTAACCAGCTTCCCCCCCCCCCCAATTATTAGAGTATTATAATGCCAAAGGTACCCACAATCCCTTCGATTGAACTGAAGTTTGGGGCTTAATATCTACCTCTACTGGAACAAATTCAATCACAGCATCCGAGGAGTATTTTATGGGTGGATAAAAGAACTTCAGCTGCTGACTCAGAGCTGAATTGGGAATTTATACAATTTCATCTTTGTCTAAAATCAGGGGAAATACAATCATGAGAAAACTTGAACTGTCAGAACAGAGACCATCTCCAGTGTCTTTAAGCCACTGAGCCTCTTACGGGCCAAATCCACATTAGTTTAAACGGAAAATATAGTATTATTATCCTATGGTTCAAGGCTGACTCAGCCTTCCATCCTTCCGAGGTGGGTAAAATGAGGAGCCAGATTATTGGGGGCAAGAGGCCGACTCTGTAAACCTCTTAGAGAGGGCTGTAAAAGCACTGTGAAGCGGTATATAAGTCTAAGTGCTATTGCTATTGCTATGGGTTAGATTGTGCAGACTCTTGAGAAAACCTGACTCCTACTGACATAAGAATTCTCTGATTATTGATAAATCAATGTCAAAAGTTGTGGTCTTTGGAAGACAAATGTATCCCATAGAGCAATTAACACCTTTTCTTATCCAGAGTTACTTTTCTCTGAGACTGAATCTTGGATCTGCCATCATCAAAGGAGCCCACTTAGAGCAATGGCAGGATTGAATTTACTGCTTAAACTTTTAAAAAAAACATAGCTTTCTTCCTAATTATTAGAGACTATAATGGCAAAGTTACCCCCAATTCCTTCTTTTAAAAAAAAGTTTTTATTAAATACACATTAAAACATTGGACACAGAGTGTTCTTCCTGGCTTTGTCATTTCCATACATATTTTGATATAACCACAAATACAATTCATTCTTTTTCTACACTGCTACTTTGATCTTACAACATATCTCTTGTCCTCATTTGTCTAAATATAGTCCCGATTTCAGTTCTACTCTCTTCATTATTTTCTGTTTTGACTCCTTTTCCTAATTTCCAACCATTGGCACACTTTGTTCCAACTTTCGTAATATTCTGACTCACCCTTATTTTTAAGTTCTAGTGTCAGCTTGTCCATTTCTGCACAGGACAAATTTTTCCTTATTATTTCTTCTTCAGTGGGGTTATCACTGTTTTTCCAATTTTGTGCAAAAACCAATCTCACTGCAGTTGCAACATGAAGCATTAAATAGGTCGATCCTTTATTATATTTCTCTTTTGTAATTCCTAGTAGGAATAGTTCTGGTTTTAAGTCTATTTTTTCGGTCCAGCATCTCTTCCAACCATGTCCTTAACTGACGCCAAAATTCCTGAGCCTTTGTACATAACAACCACATATCGTAAAATGATCCTAATGCTGAATTACATTTCCAACACTCATGTGATTTGCTCTTATTCATTTTTGCTAACCTTGTGGGTGGGAGGTGCCACCTATAAAACATTTTGTATAGGTTTTCTTTTTATGCTGTGGCTAACATTAATTTCCTGTTTCTCTCCCATAAGTCCTGCCATTTATCCAATTCTATGTTGAACCAAAGTTCTTGGCCCACATTGCAATAGTTTCCTTCACTTGCTCTTCCGCCATTCTATATTCCAGTAGATATTGATAAGTTTTCTTTATCACCTTTTCTTCCATTCCTAATAAAATTTTATCTAGAGTCGTTAACTCTTTCTTAATACCCCGTTCCTTTCTATCTTTCATGTAGCGTGATTGAATTTGCAGGTATGCTCACCATTCCAGTTCTACTCCTTCTTCTTCTAGTTCTTTTCTAGATTTTATTTCTCCTCTTTCATTTAATATATTCTTGTATGTAACTACTTCCCCTGATTTAAGGAAGTTTGGGTGTACCAACGCCTCCATCTCGGAGAGCCAATTCGGAATTTCCATATAGTTCTGTTGTTTAACTTTTATCCAAACCTCAAGAAGGGCTCGTCTAAGCATGGTGCCTTTGGAAGTCCTGGTGAGCCCAGGGTCTACCATCCCACAAAAAAGCAGGACATCCTATTTGCATATTGTTCCCTTCCAATATTAGTAGCCTCCTGTTTTTTAAGCTTATCTCCCCCATGTGAGTGCAGCAGGTTGGTAATATCTTTCCCAATCAGACAGGCCAAATCCTCCTCTTTCTTTGGATTCTTGTAGTAATTTTAATTTAATTCTGGGTCTCTTCCCTTGCCAAATAAATTTGGAAATTGTTCTGTTCAAATTCTCAAAAAAGTCCTTCTCTAATTTTATGGGTATGTTTTGAATTAGGAAGAGTATTTTTGGTAAGATATTCGTTTTTATTGCTGCAACTCTCCCATGAGAGATTCTTCCATCTCTCCAGATCCGTCTCAATTTGGTCAATTAGTTTATTGTAGTTATCTTCTTTTATTCCTTCTATTGAACTGAAGTTTGGGGCTTAATATCTACCTCTACTGGAACAAATCCAATCACAGCACCTGAGGACTATTTTGAGAGGGGATAAAAGGACTTTAGCTGCTGACTCAGAGCTGAATTGGGAATTTATACAATTTCATCTTTGTCTAAAATCAGGGGAAATACAATCATGGTGTGGGAAGTTATCACCCAGCCCTCTCCCAGAAAAATGAAATACCCTAGGAAATATTGAAAAGGCAGAATATTTCTCTGGATGTGAAAAGGAAGAAACATGTTTTATAAAGAGAGAATAGCTCCCTGCAGCTTCCTGCCACCACCCACTTTGTCAATGGGCCATTAAGAAGGCCAAGCCAGTCCCTTTACATAATAAAGAGTTCTCCTCTTCAGCTCCAGGGGGATGGGAATGAAGGCAGGATAATATAAGCCTTTACTCAACTGACCACATGGCATCTGAGAACTCAACCACACCTGGATTCAAAACGCAGCCTAGAGAATTGCCCCTGCATGGCCCTATGGGCATCTGACAACCAATCAGAATACAAGCTCAAGATGAAAGGCCAGAGAGGGCATAAAACCAGGGACTCAGCATCTCAGCCTTTCCTTCTCTTCTTCTCCACCAACATTGAAGCATGTGATCACCTTTTTTGTCCAGGACTCAAGCCATGTGGTCCTGTCCACCATTAAAACCATCTTTCCAAGCAGCCTCCATGTCTCCAGTGTCTTTTTCCCCACTTGGAGCTGAACCCAGAAGGACATTTCTTTCAACACAATCTCCTGAAATCTTGGCTCTTATAGAGGCAGCCACACTTGTGATGCTCAATTAATCCATGTCCCTTGATCAGTAGCATCAGGCTTCCTCTTAGCCCAGGGGTGTCCAAACTTGGGAACTTTAAGACTTGTGGACTTCAACTCCCAGAATTCCCCAGCTGTCTTAAAGTTCCCAAGTTTGGACACCCCTGTCTTAGCCTCTTCGCGCCTATGGAAGCAGTAAGGGTGTCCTTGGCCTTTCACACCTGGCTTCTCCACTTTGGCTCTCTTTCTGTAAAATACATAATGACAGGCTGTAATATGTCCTCTGTTGTAGTTCTTCATCTGAGGTTGTATTTACCTACTTTTAAGAAATGCTTAAGATCAGATGATTTTTTACTATGTCCTGATATGTGAAACCATGGAACTCGCAGAGGGTCTCCTTCCTTTTCCACATGACTGACATTCTTAGTGTACAATTAAACTTCTGGAACCTGGAAGAGTCCCCAAGTTCTCTGTGTTAGAAGATGCAGAATTTCAAATAAAGCCTTCGATTATGCAATTGACAAATTATATTAGGAGCTGTGATCTTCTTATCTCTTGTATAACTAGAGACTGAGCCAAAAAATAATCAAGATGGGATATAAACAAACAAACAAATAAATATTGCTTCAACAAGCATCTGGAATATTGAAGGTCAACTGCATAAGAAAGAGGGAGATCAGAGTTTTGGACTGCACATTAGACAAACAACCTATTGGGATCCTTGTGTTAAAGCAACACATTTTCTATTCAACCAGAATTAAACATTTACATATAATACGGCCCTTTATTGGAACAAAACGTTCACTTGACATCTGCACATGTGGGTCTGATTGTCCCAAAGGTGCATTTTCAAGAGGCAACTGGACTTTCTGGTTTTTCTTTGAAGGCATTTTGCTTCTCATCCAGAATCTGAAGAAGTTTTGGGACAACCATGAGTTGATGACTGAGATTGTCCATAGACATGTGGGTCTGATTGCAATTATTTATAGGAATGATACAGAAATATGATTTATGTTTTTTTATTCTTATTCTTTTTTATTTCATTTGTTTTTATTTAATTTTTAGTTTAGTTTAGTTTAGTTTAGTTTAGTTTATTTATAGACCGCCCCCTCTCCCCGTAGGGACTCGGGGCGGTGTACAGACCATTCGTAATCAAAACAATAAAATGACATAAGACATAAGACATGCAACATAAACAACTCACACACACGGTCTGTTATAAAATCCCAAAACCAATTAAATATTAAGAACAATTTTAAAACCCATTTAAAACCCCAATATAAAATTTAAAAAGCCATCCAGGAAGGTTTGAATAGATGTTAAATGCAGTTACGATTATGGTTGTAATTAAGCCAGACCTGCTACTCGAAACAGGTGGGTCTTGAGTTTCTTGCGGAAGGAGCGGAGATCAGAGGTGGTTCTAATATCGGGGGGGGAGGTCGTTCCAGAGGGTTGGGCCCATCACAGAGAAGGCCCTACTCCTAGGCACCGCCCGCCCGCACTGTTTAGCGGATGGTACCCGGAGAAGGCCCTCTCTGTGAGAGCGGATTGGTCGCAGGGATGTATGGGGTAGAATGCGATCCTGCAAATAACTAGGTCCCGAGCCATGGAGCGCTTTGAAGATGACAATCAACACCTTGAAACGCACCCGAAAGGCCACAGGTAGCCAGTGCAGCTCGCGCAGGAGAGGTGTTACATGGGAGTACTTAGTACTCCCCATAATAACCCGCGCGGCTGCATTCTGGACCAGCTGGAGCCTTCGGGTGCATCTCAAGGGGAGCCCCATGTAGAGAGCGTTACAGTAATCAAGGCGAGAAGTCACTAGGGCATGAGTGACTGTGCAAAGGGCGTCCCGCTCCAGTAAGGGATGCAATTGGCGCATCAGGCGAACCTGATGGAACGCCCCCCTAGCCACGGCCGTCACATGATCATCTAGCGACAGCCGGGAATCTAGGAGGACGCCCAAATTGCGTACCCTATCCACCGGGGGCAGTTGTACCCCCCCAATGGCCAGAGATGGAACACATTGGCTAAAGCGGGGCGCCGGTAGCCACAGCCACTCCGTCTTGGAAGGGTTGAGTCTGAGTCTGTTGTCGCCCATCCAGACCCGCACGGCTTCCAGACACCGGGACATCACCTCGACGGCTTCGTTGGGGTGGTTCGGGGTAGAAATGTATAACTGAGTGTCATCTGCATACAGATGGCACTCAACCCCGAATCCTCGAATGATCTCACCCAGCGGTTTCATGTATGTGTTGAACAGGAGAGGGGAGAGGACCGACCCCTGTGGCACTCCACACGTGAGCGGCCTCAGGGTCGATCTCTGCTCTCCCGCCAACACACATTGCGTCCGACCGGAGAGGAAGGAGGAGAACCACCGCAAAACGGTGCCCCTCACCCCCATCCCCTCCAGCCGACGCAACAGGATACCATGGTCGATGGTATCGAAAGCCGCTGAGAGGTCTAACAGGACTAAGATGGAGGAACAACCCCCATCTTTCGCCCTCCAGAGATCATCCACCAACGCGACCAAAGCCGTCTCTGTGCTGTGGCCCGGCCGGAAACCGGACTGGCGCGGATCTAGATAAGTAATTTCCTCCAGGTGTCGAGGGAACTGCTGCGCCACCACACTCTCAACAACCTTCGCTAAAAAGGGAAGGTTGGAGACAGGACGATAATTGGCTAACTCAACTGGGTCTAAGGAAGGCCTCTTAAGTAGGGGCCTCACCACCGCCTCCGTCAAGGAGGCTGGCAGGAACCCCTCCTCCAGCGAGGCGTTCACCAGACCCAGGAGCCAGTCACGTGTAACCTCCCAGGTTGCCAGTACAAGCCAGGAGGGACACGGGTCCAATAAACATGTGGTGGCCCGCAGTCGCCCGCGTAGCCTGTCCATATCCTCGGCGGCAACAGAGTCAAACTCCTCCCAGATAGATACCTCAAGACTCGCCTCCGGTGTCTCCTCACGATCACTGAAGGGGACCCATTCGCTCCGGATCTGAGCGATTTTGTCCTGCAGATATTCCCCAAATTCCTCTGCCCTCCCCTGTAAAGGGGCTTCCCGCGACCTCTGTGATAGGAGGGAGGGGGTCACCCGAAACAGGGCGGCAGGGCGGTTTTCTGCAGACGCAATAAGGGTGGCATAATATCGATGTTTAGCCACCCTTAGTGCCACAAGGTAGGTCCGTAAATGGGCTCTTTCCTGTGTTCGGTCAGATTCGGCCCGAGAGGATCTCCATCTGCTCTCTAGGCGTCTCTTGTGGCGCTTCATCACCCTCAGCTCCTCGGAAAACCAAGGGGCCAGGGTGGTTCGCTGCCACCGGAGAGGCCGCAAAGGCGCTACCCGGTCCAAGGCCCCGGCCGCCGCACTGTTCCATGCAGCCGCCAGGTCCTCCGTCCGGGAGCGGGTCAGGGCAACAGGAGGTGGCCCAAGCTCCGTCTGGAACCTGTCTGGTTCCATCAGTCGCCTGGGGCGGAACCATCTAAGATCCTCTGGTTCCGCCTCCCCACGATGGGGGGTGGCGTCAGGGAAGTCCAGCCGGAGAAGCGAGTGATCTGACCATGACAGGGGAGTGATCACCTGATCCCCTATTCCCAGATCACTCTTCCATCGACCAGAGATAAAAACAAGGTCCAGCATGTGTCCTCCTTCGTGTGTGGGGCCCTGAATTATTTGGGTCAGGTCCAAGGCTGTGATGGAAGCCATGAACTCCTGAGCGACCTCGGATGATTCACCCGTCGATGGCAAGTTGAAGTCCCCCATGACTTTATATACAGTTGTTAATGCTTTGTATTTAATATTTTGTTTCTTGTTATGGCAAAATGACTAACCAACAATAATCTAACTTGTTCATCAAAACCAAGGTTAATTTATTAAAAGCTAATATTTTGGACTTTATCTGACCCCCAATATAACATTTTCTTCATTGCTTTTTTAGATGAATCATGAAACTGCTTCAGAGGCTCTGAGTGATAAAAGTCGATTCCCCTTTTTCCACCAGATGCTCCCCAAAGAAGGATTCCATTACCCAGCAATTGTCCAACTGCTCCTCCATTTCAGATGGATCCTGATTGGCCTCTTTGCTTCAGACACAGAGAATGGAGAGAGTTTCATGAGGACTTTCACTCCTATGCTTGTCAGGAATGGAATTTGTGTGGTTATATCACAACTGTTCTCAACAACTGGACATGCAGCAGCCCTCAGGGATTCCCTCTCTAAGTGGAGACAAGTCAACGTCTTTGTTCACTTCCTGAAATATATTCCCATTAAGGAGAGAATTCTTCCTTTCCATTTTACACTTGAAGATTTGCCAGGACCCATTGAAGGGAAAGTCTGGATCTTAACTGCTTTGGGAACATATACATTGAAAAAACAAAGCTTTTACAAATACGTCCATAGTCTTTGGTCCTTAGGTTTTCTGGCAAATGAAAGATCAAAAGATGATGCCTTTGAACCCCATTTCTTTGTGGAGGAAAACTTTCATGGTCTTTATTTTCACTGTTCTCTTTTAAAGAATATCTTTTCTGTCAAAGGCCGAGGAAGATGCACCCAGAAAGCCCCACTGGAGACCCAGAAGAAAAGGAGCAGGATACAGATCATAAATTACTACCACGATTACAGTATCATTAAGACTCTTGTCCAGGTCTTGAACACTGCATATTCCTCAAGAAGGAGGAGAAGGAAGGAGGGTGAAGAGAGGTCGGAGGCTCCAAGGCTGCAGCCCTGGCAGGTATGGGGTCCCAATATGGATCCATCTTAGTCCCTTTGGAGAAGGAACCCAAAGGAGGGGGAAGGGAACCTTCTCAACCACATTGTGCTTCAAAAACTTTGGCCAATCTAATTGCTTGAGACATAATCTTCTAAACAGCAGACACCATGACATATACATTTTGGTTTTAAACACTGCCATTTTTAAAAGGATGTATGCATTTTTAAATATACCATATTTTTCTGTGTATGAGATGATACTTCTTCTTAAAAATATTTACTTAAAAATGGAGGGGGGGGTCTTATACACAGGGGAATGAGAGGAGGACTGCAGTTCACCCAGGGTCAGGTTGGCTATTGTGGGAGGCGTTGCCCATCCTCATTCTCCAGCTCTGCCTCACTTGCGGGACGCGCCTCCTGCGATGGCGAACCTGACCCTGGGTGAACCAGTTGTTAAATTATCCCCTGATCCCACTACCAAAGTGGATTCTGGGCGCTGTGCTGCAATAGAGAAAGGGGAAATGGAGTAGCGGCATGAGGGAAGGAGGAGCAGGGAGAAGAAAGAGGGAAAGTGGCCTCCTTCCCTCCAGCCAGCCGCTCCGTTGCCCATTTCTCCATTGCAGCACAGTGCCGCAGAGCTTGCCCCATCCAAGAGTGCCCAGATGCCCTCGCTTCCCCCTAGCATTTCTTTGCCTACCTGATTTCAGATCCATCACGTTTCTCCATCACGTTTCTTGCTGTCATGTGCAGGGAAACAAGTTTGTGGGACAAAATAAAAAAAGTTCAATCAATCAATTCCAATTTCTCATTAAAAAAGATCTCGCGAAGTTGGAATTGATTGATTGAACTTTTTTTTTTTTAGTCCCACAAACTTTTTCCCTGCACATGGCATCAAGAAACACGACGGAGAAATGTAAAGGATCTGGCAATCAGATAGGCAAAGAAATGCTTGGAGGAAGCGAGGGCATCTGGGCACCAGGTGCTGAAACGGGCCCGTCTCTCTCCAGCTGTTGCCCAGGCCCACCAGAGGGAAGGCAGGCATCTACCAGCACTTAAACGTAGCACCATTCCAGCTCTGACAGGGAAGAGGCAGCCGGCATAGGCGCTGCAGGCAAGACACCCGCTCACTTCCCCACCCTCCCCAATCCTCTGGCGTTCCACTGGCATTTTGGCCCTGGGCTCCGCCTTATGCTCAGGCCCCACCCTCACCACCTGAGACAGTTTTCACCTGATTTTTGAATTTGGGGTAAGAAAAGTAGGGGGGTGTTCCTATACATGGGGGCGTCTTATAGATGGTATTATTGTCTTTATGAATTTTTGATTAGCATAGTAGAATTTTACCTTTGTAATTTGAAGGACATCCTGAGATCATCTAGCCCAACCCCTTCTCTTTGCAGGAATCCCAATTAAACCTTCTCTAATCGATGGCTACTCAGTCTTTGCATCATCAGAGAAGGGGAGCCTGAACTTCTTTGCTTTAAGGGCTCAGCTCTCAAATGCTCGGGATCTTGATTCTATCCACCTGTTAATGCAATTTAGGATCCCATTGGCTTTTTTTTGGCTTCTGCTGCACACTGTTGGCTCGTATTTAATTGTTTCTTCACTAAGACCCCAGGATCCCTCTCACAGTTACTGCTATTAAGCCTGGTTTCACCCATTCTATATGTGTACTTTTAGTTTTTTATGCCTAAGTGTAAGACTTTACTTTTCTCTACATTGACTTTTCATTTTGTTAGATAGGGCCCAGTGTTCAAGTCTGTTAAGATCCATCTGGATCTTGTGCCTATCTTCTAGGGTGTTTGTTATTCCTGCCAGTTTAGTATCATCTGCAAATTTGATAAATTCCCCTTTTATTCCCTCATTTAAATCATTTATAAAGATATTGAAGAATACTGGGCCTAAAATGAAACCTTGTGGTACCCCACTGCTTGTTTCCCTCCATGTAGATGTTGTACCATTAAGAAATACTCATTGAGTACTGTTTGTCAGGCAGTTACAAATCCATCTGATGGTGATGCTATCTATCCCACTTTTTCTCGCTTACCAAGAAGTAGGTTGTGGTCTACTTTGATGAATGCCTTGCTGAAGTCTAAGTTTATTATGTCCACAGTGGTCTACTAATTTAATCACTATGTTGAAGAATGAAATAAGATTGGTTTGGTACAGGGGTCCTCAAGCTTTTTAAACAGGGGGCCAATTCACAGTGCCTCAGACTGTTGAGGAGGCAGACCGACTGGGTTGGGCATGATTAGGTGGTCATGCAACTGGGTAGGTGTGCCTAGGTCATGTGACTAAGTGGGTATGGCCAATTTAACAGTCCATTAACATTGCACGTAAATTAATTTATTTTCCTTCTGGGGGTGTTTTATTTACATTTCTTTGCATGTTGCCAGATCATTTTTTCAGTTGTTTAGGAGTCTAATAGTCTACTTCAGGAAACTCAGTTTTGCAGCAATTCTTCTCAGCCCCAAGGAGCTTACAATCAACATGTCTGCCTCTTATGTCTCTCTCTCTGTGTGTCTCTTGTCTCTCTCTGTTTCTCAGTCTATCTCTCTCTCTCTTTCTCTCTTTCTGTCTGTCTGTCTCTGTCTGTCTTCTGGTGGTGGGGGCCCTTTTTTCACCTCCCCTGCCTCCAGAACATTTCTGCAGCCCTAACCCGGGCCATTTTTGAGGGGGAAATGGGCTAAAATGAGCCCTTTTTGGCCTCCTGAGGCTTCAGCATGCTCCATTTTTCACCTTCCCGCCTCCAAAACATCTTTGCAGGCTGAAAACAGGCTAAAATGGGCCTTTTTAAAAAAAACCAAAAACAGGTTAAAACAAGCCGTTTTCTGGCCTCCCGGGATGTCAGTGTCCCCAATTTTTCACCTCCCCCACCTCCAGAATATCTCTGCAGGCCAAAAGTGGGCTAAAGTGGGCCATTTCTTTGCTTCCCGGGGCATCTGCACACCCTGTTTTTCACCTCCTCTGTCTCCAGAACCTCTCCAAAGGCCAAAATTATTGGTCTTACCTTCCAGTTCCAACCTCCAGGGCTTTCAAAGGTAAGTCCTGTGCTTGACTGAAAAGTGGGGGCCAGCGGCTGGGTGAGGTGATGTGGATGGGGCAACCTCGTGATCCTGTGCGGACTGGATTAAAGGCTTTGGTGGGCCATATGAGGCACGCAGGCCATAATTTGAAGACTCTTGGTATGGCATGATCTGTTTTTAACAGACCCATGTTGATTATTTTACTCGTTTCTAAATGTTGAAAGATCTGTTTTTTTAATTAACTTTTCCAGTATTTTCCCAGGTATTTTTTTTAATTAAAATTTTTAATAAAATTTACAATTATCACCCCTTCCCTCTTCCCACCCTCCCTCCCCCCGACCTCCCAGAGCAAAGTACAGGGTATAAGCATTTAACAACCATACGCTAAGATAAGCTAACTAATTTTAACATTTTATTATACTTGTGCTTTAACTCCCCCTTTATTAGACTAACTTTGAATAAATTGTAGTGTCCTTTATGCCTTCATTCATAAGCTAACTGAAATTTTTTAGTCCGGTATTTGTTTTGAATATAGTCAATCCATCTTGACCAATCCAGCTTGTACTTCTCATCCGAATGATCTTTCAAATACGCTGATATTTTGGGCATTTCTGCTAGGTTTGCTACTTTTAACATCCATTCTTGGATAGTGGGCAACTCTTCCTTCTTCCAGTATTGCGCCACCAACAATCTTGCTGCCGTATCTTCCCAGGTATTGATGTTAGTCTGATTGGTCTGTAGTTTCCTGGGTCTTTTATTTTTCCCCTTTTTTGAAGATGGGAACCACATTTTTGAAAGATGTGGTGGTAAAGTGGTTCTGAGATGACATCGGTCAGCTCCTTTAGAACTCTGGGATGTAGTCCGTCAGCTCCTGGTGATTTGTATTCGTCAGGAATACTTTTTTTTTGCTTATTTTAACTTTTATTTCTACTCTGTCTTCTGCAGTTATGTTTTTGGTAGGTTGGGCTATAGTTTCTTTTTGCATGAAGATCGATGCAAAGTATGAGTTAAGCAGCTCTGCTTTCTCTCTGCTACCTGTTACTTCCTTTCATCTTCTCTCTTTAGTGGACTGACTGTTTCTGTGATATTTTTCTTGTTATTTATATGTTGGAAGAAACTTTTTTTAAAAATTAAGTTTGACATTTGTTGCAAGTCTTTGTTCATTCTGAGTCTTTGCTTTCCTGACTTTGTCTTTGCAGATTCTGGTTATGTGCTGATATTCTGCCTTAAATATGTGTCCTTCTTTCTATTTTTTGTACTTAGCCTTTTTTGTCTTTCAATTTGCTAGAGGGATCATTATGCAGCCATACTATTTTCTTCTTGGATTTCTTGTTTTTCTTTCTCAGTAGTATTGTGCTTGTCTGGGCTTTTATGATCATATTTTTCAGAGTTTCCCAAGCTTCTTAAGTGTTTTTGCTTTTAGGATTTTCATCCAAAGAATCTTTTCCAGGTTGTCTCTGGGTTTGTTAAAATCAGCTCTTTTAAAATCTAGGACTCTGGTATTATTGTATTCTATTGTTTGTGTTTGCATTATGTTGAATTCTAGTATAACATGGTCACTCTCACTCAATGTTCCTGCAGTTTGAACTCCCTCTGTCACTTCTTCTTTGTTTGTAAGAATTAAGTCCAGTATGGCTGTCCATCTAGTTCAGGGGTCACCAACCTTTCAGACCTCAGGGACCACTAAAGTCATAATTTTAAATCATGCAGAACACTAATATGAATCCAGCATGCCGCTCACTGAAATGCCTGGATGGGATGGAGCCCTTCAGGCACTTAGCTTAGCTGCCTGTTTCTGCAACCTTAAACACTCAAAGAGCCATTTGGACCCATTTCCCACAGAAAACACCAGGATCTCTCATCTCTCTTTCTCTCGGTATCTCTCTCTCTCTCTCTCTCTCCTCTCATCTCTCTCTCTCTCTTTTCTCATCGCTCTGTCTCTCTTTCCCTCTCTCTCATCTCTCTCTCTCATCTCTCTCTCTCTCTCTTATCTCTCTTTTCCATCTCTCTCTCTCTGTATCTCTCATCCCCCTCTTTCTCTCTCATCTCTCCCTTTCTCTTTCTCTCATCTCTCTCTTTCTCTTCTTCCCTCCCTCCCTCCCTCTCTCTCTCTCTCTCTGTCTCATCCCATCTCATGGGCCAGCTAGTGTCTTTGCGCAGAGTGGAAGTCGCATATCTCCCAGTTGTGCAGCACCAAAAAGGCCCGGAAGAAACGTCCATGAGTTCCAGCAAGAGAGGAAGCTGCACTCCCGCTCTGGAATATGAAGCAAATCTCCATCCTTTGCCCCTCCCTTCTCAGGAATGACTGGGAGGGCGAGGGGTGGGGCCAGCAAGGGATGGGTTCAACCGACAGGAAGCCACAGCAGGGGGACGAAAGCCATGGATTGCCGCCACTTGTTGCTTTGGCCTGCCTGTGCCGCCACCCCCCCCCCCCTTACCACAACAGCACCATTACCTCGTTTCAGCCGGTGAGGGCTGCACTACTCCTTGCACGTTGCACCTCCTGCAAAGTTGCAAGTTGCACATACCTCCCCCTATGGTGGAGATTTCCAGCCCCCCCACGAGCTGCCTGTCCCATCCCATATTTCAGAGCTCTTTTCACAGGACTGGCCCATTGGTCATCCTGGAGCAGCTCCTCCACCCGGGTGCACCCCACACCACCAAAGTTTTCTTACAGACCATCAGTGGACTGCTGACCACCGGTTGGTGACCTCTGCTCTAGTTCCCTGCTCTACCTTTTGGACAACTAAGTTGTCAGCTAGGCTGGTTAGGAACCTATTTGATTTCGTACTTGATCCAGAATTAGTCTTCCAATTGATGTCAGGGTAATTGAAGCCCCCCATTACTATTGTAGTGTGTTTCCTACATATATTTGTTAGTTGGTTAGCAAAAAGGACATCTATTTTTTCTGCTTGATTGGGTGGCCTATGGTATACACCTATGGCCATGTCATTCTTTTTTTTTTATATTGACTTTGGTTTCATGCAATTCTGTAGCAATATAGATTTACATACAGTGCAACTCCACCTCCTCTTTTATGGGGTCTGGGTTTTTTTGAAGGGTTTGTATCCTTCTACAAGTATGTTCCAGTCATGGGTTTCGTCCCTCCAAGTTTCTGATATTCCAACTATGCCATATCTACCTTCTTGTATTAATAGTTCAAGTTCACCCTGTTTGTTCCCCAGACTTTGTGCATTTGTACATAGGCACCTGAGATCTGTTTGTCTGACTCTGGGTGTGCTTCCTATGTCTCTATTTGGTGTTTGAGTTTGTCTTCCTTCCCACTCCTCCTTACTTCATTATTTGACTTGCTTTGTAGGGGTTGTTGCTTGGAATTAGGTCCTGGAGATCCTAAAGACTGGTCACCCTCCCCCCTCAATTTTAGTTTAAAGCCCTCCTGATAAGTTGAGCCATGTTTTCCGAAAACATTCTTCCCGGTCTTTGTGAGGTGCAGCCCATCCCTTGCAAAAAGCCCAACATGGATGGTCCAGGAATCCAAAGGTTTTTTGAGTGACACCAACCCTTTAGCCAGTGGTTCACTTCTAGAATCCTTTGTTCTCTTACCAGATGTTGTCCTTTCATTGGCAGTGCAGATGAAAACATTACTTGTGCACCTACGTCCTTGACTTTCTTGCCTAGCTGCTTGTAATCACTCAATATTGTTTTCAAGTGAGGGGTGAAATTCAACCACCTCAGTCCAGCTTGGGAGAGGTGGTAGGGACAATTTGAATTGGTTCGCAGAGCCAGTAAAAATCGCCTCTGGTTCGCCCCAGCCATGCCCTCTCTCATGCTGGCTGGTGTATATCCTCTGTATTGTTTGCTTTTTGCTGCAAGGAGGCAAATTGCTGGGAGGCAGAGGCAGATTTTTTTTCTTGTTTTCCTCCCCAAAAGTGTCTTCAGAGGTGGCTTGCTCCCCAACTGCTAATAGCGGCGGTGGGAGGTTCCGTCCACCTACCCGCATGAGCAGAAGCATTGCACACACACGCGATAGCACATGAGAGTGCATTTGAACCGTTAGTAAAAAAAATTGGCAACCCACCTCTGTGCATCTTATACTTCGGAGCTCTTATACCCCAAAAAATATGTTATATGTACATATACATATACATATTAATCACAGATAAGAGTCTTATCAAACAGGAAAACGTTGACTTGGCCACGCCCACTCACCCAGTCACATCACCAACTCAGTAACACAGTTGTTAAGCGAATCTGGCTTCCCTCTTGATTTTGCTGGTCAGGAGTCTCAAAAGGAGATCAGGTGACCGTAAAGCTCTCTAATCATCATAAGTGGATGCCAAGAATTCAGATCCTGATCCCCTAGAGACCCTGGAGATGCTGCCATGATCGTGGGAAAAACTATCCTATCACTTTTTTCAGTGCCCTTGTAACTTTGAATGGTCACTAAATGAATCAACCTGATGTTTCCAGGTATCGATGAATAATCTTTTTTCCTATGATTCATTATATTTGTCACCTGTTCTAGAATGTTCCCTATAACTTACCAACTGCAACAATTATATATTGTTACTATATATTTTGCCAATGTATGGTTGAGAAATTTTGCTGAACCTTTCTTTTTTAATTATGAAGATAGCAGTGACACCTGCTTTTCTAAATAAGCATATTTTGATATTAGACAAATGCAGAAGAAAGATTCAAATGTGTAAAGGCTAAAAGGACTTTTTAAAAAAGAGCTTTCAGATTTAAAAATTCCTGGATGTTCCTCTTCTAGTTCCACCCTTTCCTGCAGAAGAATGAGTTTTGCAATATTTCTGATAAGGATCTGTACTTGGATCAAAATGGAGACGTAGCAGCAGATCTGGGAATTGCGAGCTCTTTGATTCTCCCCAAGGAGGATCCCATTCGTCTGCGAATGGGGACTTTGGAAAGACAGAAAGTTACTATCTACCAAAGAGCTCTTTCACGGCTAAAGTCACTCAATAAGGTGGGATAAATTTTGGTGTCTTTCCTCTTTTTTACAAAGATTTAGGACCCATTTCATGTGGACTAAGCCCAGTTTCCAGGGTCCATGACCTTCACTGAGAATTGAACATGGGGAGTAGAAACCTTATAGTCTTCTTTCTATAGACCACTTGGGAGGCTTCAGTACTGTTGACCAAGGTCTTCTTCGGATGCTGTAATTTTTTAGCGGATTCAGCCATGTCCAACCTGAGATGAGAAACTCTCAAGTGCTGGAGGTTGTGTTGTTAAGAGCCTCCAGTTCACTTATTCCTTGTCCTGAAATAGCAAAGCAAAAGGGAATTCGGTTGAACAGTCCCTGAATTGAGGTTTGGACTGAATGAGATGAAATTGGATCATGACTGGATGGAGCTCCTGGTGGTCCCATTGGGAGAGAAGCTTCCTCTTGTCCTGCTTAGGGAAAAGCCATTGGGAAATGGTTCCCTGAAAGGGCGGGTCCATAGTCTGTGATAGTTTTAAGTAGTCCAGATCGGGTCAAAGTTAGCCACATCTGTCTTTCACCCAACTGGAGGAACAATTGACATTCTGCCCCTAGGAAGGAGGTCCAAGACTTTCAGTTCCCATAAAATGACAGTGATCGGTGAGAAAATCCCCAGAAACCTGAAACACAACTTTGATTCAAGGAAAAGCCCGGCCTCATATCAGAAGTAATGAGAGAGATTGTGCCAGGAAATGCTACTTAGATTTGGCTTTGGGCTCTTAAGATGGCTCTTCATCTGAAAATCCCTTGAATGGCCTTGTTTATCCTGAGTGTTAGCTACCTTCAGTCCCTCTGGGCAAAAAGGAGTCCCCCCCAATTTAACTAATATGAAATCTGGGCCTGTCTTTCCATGCCAGTTGGAGTCTCCTAATTGCTGGAGGCTGGCAAAACTGGATGGGCCTTAGAAATATCTCCTCCTGACACAGGACTCACATTCATCTCCCATCTGTTACAGCCAAAGATTTGCGCCTTAATCTTTTTCAGGGACACATTCTCATGGTCTCCCCTCCATCTCACTACAGTTCTAGAAACTATGCAGAACTCTTTAGTCTTAATAAAGGAGAGTATTGTAGCTCAGAGTACCCTTTGGTGCTGTCTGAACTTGCTCGTCTTCTGCAGACATTTCATTACCAAATAGGTATTAGCTATAATTTATGAGAAATGTTTTCCTTTATCTCTTAACTGGGAGACTGTTTTGAACTAGTGTCAATGGGAAACAGCTTTGCAAGGCTTTCTGTAGTCTGGAAGAAACCTTTCCAGATCTTACTGGTCAGAACTTTCCTTTTCAATCACATTTTATTCTACTTAAATAAATCTAATAATAAGGTGACCAACTTTTTTACAATGAAAAGGAGGACAAAACACGTTCTATTGTCCAAAATGCTAAGGTGACCAACTTTTTT
Source organism: Natrix helvetica (assembly GCF_964273705.1). Classification (NCBI taxonomy): domain Eukaryota; kingdom Metazoa; phylum Chordata; class Lepidosauria; order Squamata; family Natricidae; genus Natrix; species Natrix helvetica. Next base: position 132,092,938 of record NC_138551.1, read on the forward strand.
ACAATGAAAAGGAGGACAAATAAATTGGAAAAAATATATCGTAAATAAAAGAAATATTATATAATACACTAAAATATGATATATGCATAATAAAAACATTTGCAACATTTTATATTGTAATTATGCTTACATGCCTGTTAATTATTATTTAAATGAGTACTTTTCCAATGAATTAATATTTTTGTCAATGTATCATCTTCTAACAATATATTGGAAATATCTGAACAAGAAATATCCTACATATTGAATTTTACGGCAAGTGCTGCAGCTAGAGTATCAACATTCAATCTCGATTTCTCACTTGTCGAAAAATCATTGGCAATTGAAAAAAACTCTTTCAACTGCTGCATTAGGTCCAGGACAGCACAACGTAAATCGAACAAGTATAAATAAATGTTCACATGGAATATGTTCATTTTTGAAATGGCTGAAAATATCCACCCATCTTTTATCAATTTCAACGTGTTGATTTTCCCATTGTATTAATTTTTCAGAATTTAAATATACATTCAGTCTTCTAATTTCTTCAAAGAGACAATTGTCGTCTATTTTAATGTCTAGCATTTCTTTAGATAAAAATTCAACACAAGATTCAATATCTGTTCAATATACTTGCGATGAAGTAAAAAAAACACCATTAAAAACTGTTTAATAAAATACGTCACATAAAGCACAACAGATTAGCCTTCAAATATCAAAAAGGAGGACATGTAGGAGGACACTTTTCGAGGGAGGACAGAACTTACAAAAGAAGGACTGTCCTCCCTAAAGGAGGACGGTTGGTCACCTTACTAATAACAATATCATACATCTTTGACAACAAATGTATTTTTAAATTTAAAACGAATAGTTCATTATAAACATGGATAGATGAAGAGTGGACAAATGCATTTTAATTTAGCCGTGAGAAGGAACCGATTGTTTGTCACTTAATACTTAAATCTTTTCTCAATTCCATCATTCCAGACTTTATTAAGTAGAAATGTCCTGCCTTGCAATGTGTTATGTGAGAAGCAAAAGGAAGGAACTAAAGAAAGAACCTGCCAGGGTCACATCTCCTACACCTGTTTGGGAGGAGTCAGAGATTTCATATTTACCTTTGTGAAGCCCAGAATCTATTTGTTTAATGTCCATTTCTCCCCCCATTTTCCATTGATATTGAGTTTTAACATATTTTCGTTGGAATTCCTTGTTTTTCTGCTCAGTCCCTGCCTCAGTCCAAATGTGTGGAAAGTTGTCATCCTGGATTTGTCATGAGGGCTCGAGAAGGAGAGCCAGTTTGCTGCTATGACTGTGTTCCTTGTCCGGAGGGGACCTTCTCCACTCAGGAAGGTGGGTGACACCAGAGGAAAGGAAGGCTTTATGGAAATGGATTTATCCAGAGCATTTTGATAGAAAGTGGGAATTAAAACATATAGCTCATCTCTTTTTTTATTTCTTTAAAATGCACTAGAGGTCCTCCAATTTCATCTTCGTAGTTATATAGATACTGGAAAATTAGAAAATTATGTTATCTTTTTTTCCCTGTGAAATGATTAAGCAACACAAATTGGAAAATGTTCCTGGAGTCAGGCATTATCCAAAAAAGGTATTTCTTGAACTGTAAAAAAAAAAAAACAGAATAATAAAGAAATATTGCTTTTTGGCTTTCTCAGATACAAAAAAATGCACCAAGTGTCCAGATGATAAATATCCAAATGAGGTCAGAGTCCAATGTATTCCTAAAGTTATAACCTTCCTGTCTTATGAAGAACATCTGGGCATCATCCTGGTCTCTTTTGCCCTACTCTTGTTCCTAACTACAGGCCTTGTTTTAATCGTCTTCATTAAATACCGAGAAACTCCCATTGTCAAAGCCAACAACCGGGACCTCTCCTACATCCTCCTGGTCTCCCTCCTGCTTTGTTTCTTATCTCTTTTTCTCTTCATTGGTCAACCAAGGAAAGCCACCTGCCTTCTCAGACAGGTAGTTTTCAGCATCATCCTCACAGTTGCCATTTCTTCTCTCTTGGCCAAAACCATCACGGTGGTGCTGGCTTTCCTGGCAACAAAACCAGGAAATCGGGTGAAGAGATGGTTGGGGAAGAGCTTGGCCAACTCCATCATCCTTTCTTCTACTGCTCTCCAAATTATCATCTGCTCCATCTGGCTGGGAGTTTCTCCTCCCTTCCCTGACTCTGACCTCCACTCCCAGCCTGGAGAGATCATCCTGCAATGTAACGAAGGGGTTGTTGTCATGTTCTACATCACCCTCAGCTACATGGGCTTCCTGGCTGCCATCTGCTTCACGGTGGCTTTCCTGGCCAGGAATCTGCCTGGGGCCTTCAACGAAGCCAAGCTGATCACCTTCAGCATGCTGGTCTTCTGCAGTGTCTGGGTGACTTTTGTGCCCACCTACCTGAGCACCAAAGGGAAACACATGGTGGCTGTTCAGGTCTTCTCCATCCTGACCTCTAGTGCTGGTCTGCTGGGCTGCATCTTCATTCCCAAGTGCTACATTATCCTCCTGAGGCCAGACCTGAACACAAAGGAGCATCTCACAGCCAGAACAAATGTAAAAACATGAGATATAACAGCATTGTGATATTGGAAGAATTGTTAACCTGTCTTTTATTTGAAAAAAGATTTTATTTTCACTTTAGCAGAATGCAGGAATTAAAGAAAGATATATGTATATGTTTCTTGCAACTCCCTTTCATCTCAATAAATCTTCCTGAAGAGAACTCTGAGTACGTCAATGGACCTGACACTGTATAAAAAATCATTTGAACCATTGTTCCTACTGACAGAGGGCTATAAGTGTAGATATGTGAGAGAAAAGAGTTTAAGATGGAAGCTGTGGGAATCAACTTCATGCATGTTGCATGTTAAATCTCCATGAGAACCATTGGAATGCCAGAATGAGCTGGAATTCCATGTTTGACTTTCTCTCAGCAGGGAAGCAAATCTTCATTTGCTGATTTCCTGATAAAAACCCTCTTTGCAGAAAGTGTTGACTACAAAGTGTTGACAGGAGGAGGAGGAGCTTCCGGCGATGGCAGTCGCCTCCTGAAGCTCCAGAATACCACGGAGCTCAGCGATGGGCGAAAAGGTTATTTCCGACCCTCATTTCCATCTGAGGGTCGGAAGTCAGTTAGCATGACCACCCTGGCCCATTTTCGACCCATTTGGGTCCGCTAGGGTGAATCAGAAGACTGGAGGGAAGGACAAAGAGCGAATGATCTGTGGAATGGGGGAGAGAGACCGGCATCGGAAATGGCGGTGTGTGTGGAAATGGCAACGTTCGGAGCGTTTTGGAGCGTTAGCTGTCATGGATGCCAGTAACATCACTAGGACATTGGGACTATTTGGATCATACCCTAGACCATCTCTCCTCCACCCAGACCACCATTTGGTCATCTAAGAACTCTCCCCCCCCCTTTTTTTTTTTCTATGACTGACCACTTACCATCTATTACCATCTATAACATTTTGACCCCATCGTGTTTTTTAAGAAGATTATTTATTCGAGGTTTGATCTGCTCCGCCTGCGGGAGACCCCCCTCTCGCAGGCATGGCCCTTGATGCTTGCAAGGGCCCGCCTTGATGACGGGTTTATAGACCTCGAGAGGTGGAAGAAACGGAGGCTCAGGGGGTTTTTAGTTAAATGTTTTTTAAAATTGTTTTAATTGTAAACTGTTTAATTGTTTTTTAGCTATCAGCCTACCTCCTCCTTGTATACGTCTTACATACGTCCTTGTTATATGTATGTCCTGTCCAGATTTGTATTGTATTGTATTGTATTGCACTTTGTATTTTATTTGTTTTATTGTACGCCGCCCCGAGTCCTTCGGGAGAGGGTGCGGCTTAGAAATAAATAAATAAATAAATAATAATAATAATAATAATAATAATAATAATAATAATAATAATAATAATAATAATAACAACAACAATAACAACAACAACAACAACAAATGCTGTCTAGGGTTTCACTTTGGAGTTGTTTTTACTTAGTTGTCTAAGAACTTCACACTCTATTTTTTTTCTTTCTTTCCTCATCCAGAGAATTAAAACAGGAATATCTAATGATATTCAGATCGTTTAATTTCCCACTCTACAATTCCTACCTAAAACATTTTCTCTGCTCCTCTTCCAAGCTTGTCTTGTCTGTGAAGGGCTGGAGAAGATGTCCAGAGAAAGGGGATCTTGAGACTCTCTCCAGGAGGAGGTTGAAGGGATCCTGTCTAAAGGCAGCCGCATCATTGACCAGGTCACAAATCTTCAATGCTGCATAATATTCATCCAGGTCCAAGAAGGGGGAGAATAAGGGTGGGGACTTCTAGGTTTCTAGGAAGAGGCACCCATGGAAGCTGTTCTGCTCTCCACAGAGATTGCTGATCAACCTGGAATCAATGTTTAGGTTTCTGAATGGCTCCTAATTGGGAATAGAATCCCTATGAAAATTCTATTTTAAGGAGATAAGAAAAGCTCTGATGGATCAGACTAAGGTCAGACTACAATTCCCAGTGATCACACAAATATCTTTGGTTCTCCCACAAGCAGAAGAAGGCAGAGACCTATGGCTTTGCCCCACAAGGAAGAAGCATTTTCCCACAATTTCACTTTCTTCCATCAAACCACACAATATTGGACACGTGGCCATCTCACATTCTAGGTTCCCCAATTTTGATATCCAACATTAATCTGAGAAAACATTTTTCAATGTTCACACCCCCAATCAATAAGTACTGAGGTGGGACTGGAACTCAGAGCCTCCTGGTGAGTGGCCCCAAAAAACCCAGCCAGCTTTCTTGCTTAAAATGGGACTAGAACTCACCATCCCCTGGTGATTATCTAAAGTCACCTGACCTGCAATCATGTCAATGGCAGAACTAGAACTCAGGGCCTCCTGGACAGTGGCCCCAAACTCCCCCAGTTGGCTTTCACACCTAAGGCAGGTCCAGAACTCAGAATCCTCTGATGATTGGCCCCAGGGAAACCAAAATGGCTTTTATTTTGAAGGTGGGATTAAATCTTCAGTGTTTGGGGCAAAGTCCCTCAGCTGGCTTTGATCCCCGCACCCTCCCCAGGCACTCCTCGCCCCCCCACCACCACAAAGGGCTCCTTCAGCCGCTGCGCCTCCCGGCTCCCTCCTCGCCTCGCCCAAACTGACAGCTGTCACTCAAGCCCCTGCCCTGCCCCGCTCCCTCGAGCCCAGGTCGGGCAAGGCCACCCCGGCAGGCGGCCTGCCTCAGCCCCCTGCCCTCCCGCCGCCTTGGCTTGCGGATGCCCTCCTGGGGCTGGTGGGAGCGCAGCGGGCGAGAGAGGAGCCAGAGCGCCTGGAGGGGCTTCCTGCCAGACGGGCTGCGGGGATCGAGGCACGGCCGGCTCTGCGCCGTTTCCCTCCCGAGCCGAGCCGGGGCTCCGTCTCCCAAAGACTGCGGACGCCCCCGCCGAGGAGAGCCGCAGGGGAGCCCGGGAGGCGGGCATGCGAGCTGGTTGTCCCGGGATCTGTGCGGGAGAAGCGCCTGGGCGGAGAGGCGAGCTGCCCCGGGGCTTAAGCTCAGCACCACCTCGCCGGACGCAGCCAGGCAGGGCGGAGTGGGCGGCGGCTGGGAAGCCCTTCTTGTGGGGAGCGGATCGGCCCCGCAGGGCTGCAGCTGGGGGCTCCGGGGAGCCTCCCGCGCTTCTCTCCCTTCCAGGTTGCGACCCGTCGGGGTGGGGAGAAACAGCGCCGACTGACCGCTTGGCTGCCGGCGCTTTGGGGAGGGGAGGAGCAGCGGCTGGGCCAGGCTGCACCTCTCGGAAGGGGGGGAGGGAAGGGGAGGGAGGGGGAGTCAATCTTCTCTGGGGGTGTCAAATCCCCCTTTTTTTGCCTGCCTCCACGGTGCTTTTAACACAGTTGCAGATTTGAACTCTCCCCCCTTCCCCTCCCCACGATCTCAGAGGGCGCCCGGCTTCCCTTATTCCACCCCGCATCTTTCTCCGACCGGGCACTCCGAGGGGCGGTCTTTCTGCTTGGCAGCTGCCCGCTGAGTACTCAGTGCGAGGGCAGCCAAAGGGCCCCGACACCCTTCGGCCACTTTGCCGACTGTTTGTTGGGCTGATGCCCAGGGACTTCCAGATCCCCCTCCCAGCCCAATCTTCTGCTTATGTGGAAGTTGTAGGGGGGAGAGGTTGGAGGAGGCTCGGCCCTTCTTCTCTCAGCCCCCAACGAGAGGCAGCAATCTCTGGGGAAGGGGGGGGTTTCCATCTGCCTTGGAGTCGGTATAAAAGACGAGACCTCTCCAGACCCAGGTGGGCCGAAATCTTCCTTTTCTCCAGGTTCAGGTAGACCCGATTCCTCCCCTTCCAGACGTTCCAGACGGCTCAGGAAAGCCTCTCCTGGCTGACCAGGGACTCTCGCGGCTCCTCCTCAGAACCAGCAGAGGATGGAACTGTCGGGTGAGTGAATTTAGAAGAAGAGGCTGCAGCACGGGATCACGTGGCCTTGGTTTTATGGTACCAGGGGGTCTCAAAAAGGAGTAGGAAGACCCCAATCCCTTATTCAACACACACAAACAGCCCTCCATTCCCACGTCTGGTGGGTCAGGCAAGGCCATTCTGGTGACTCCCCCCCCCCCCCCCAGAGGCTGTGAGGGTCCGGAGGGAGAGGAAGCAGCCCCTCCCCCATCGCTTGGAAGACCAGGAATAAGACGAGGCCAGGAGACTGGTGGGACTCCCCTCTCTATGAGGGTCCCTGCCCGTCTCCCCAAGGAAGAGAGGATGGAAGCCTCCTGGTCTCCTTCCAAAATTGTCAAACAGGGAGACCAAGCTGCCCTTCCCCCTCCTCCACAGCACTCCCGCCTCTCCCTCCATTATTTACAGATCTTTCTTCAGGCCCTTTGCGTTTCTGGCAGTTTGGTGAGATTATTAAAAGAATGAATGTTTTCCTACTCGCGAATTGGGGGAAATGGAGATAATGTAGGGGGGGGGGAGGCGGCAGTTGATTGGTGGGCGGAGCATGGCGTGTCCTCCGTGGGTGAGAGGTTGAAGGGGCGCCTGCAGGTGAAGGTGGCGTCCAATGGCTCCTCTCCAAAGGGGGGGCGAGAGGTTTTGGCAGTGCGGGGGCCATGATTGCAAGGCCGGCGGGGGTCACGTGTTGGTGGTCGTGGCTCGTTCCGGCTACCTCTGGCTGCAAGGGAGCCAGGCAGGCGAGGGGCTGGAGTGACAGCTGAATGTTTGGGCAAGGCGGGAGGGGAGCAGGGAAGCGCAGCTGCCTGGAGCGTCCCGACTCCCGGGGCTAAGCAGGGATGCGGAGGGTCTCCTCTGGATGGGCGACCAGGGCGAGCGCTGCAGAAAAGCCAGCCGGCAGGGAAGCCTGTTTCTCCCAAAGAAAAGCCTCCCCTTCGCTTCCCCACCAACCCTTCTCAAAATCCCGGCTCCTCCTTTCCCTTCGCTCTGCCCCGCAGTTCCCAAACTCCCCCCTATTGGGAGCGCAACTCCACACTCTGCCAGTCTAGCCTCGCTGCCTCGCCCTTCCCACAGGGGGCGCTCTTCCTTCCCATTGGCCCCACCGAGACTCCCTCTGCCGCCCCCGCAGCTGAAGGACTCCGCAGCCCCGGAGAGACTCCGGTTCCCCCCCCCCTCGCTCTTTGGACTCCAATCCCGCCGTTTGCGGACTCAGCCAGAGGAGCTGAAGGGCGAGAAGGAAGCTGGGAAAGCGCAGAGCTGCCCTTGGTGGTGGCCTTTCAGCTCCCCCTTCACAGGAGGCTCTTCCTTCCTCCCGTCCCTCTTCTCAGCCTGGCTCTCCCTCGGGATCCCCCTCTCTTCCACTCTGCTGCGGAGCTCCATCTGGCCGGGGATGATGGATCTGGCCGGGGAGGATGGAAGCTCCCGGGGATTTTGCCTTGGTTGTTGAGTTAGATTACCTGGCTGGGTTTAAACGGCTTAACTGGAGAAGCCTCAGCACGACCGACTCAAAACTTCAGAGCTCAAATCAATGAGAAACTTCTGGGCACGTATTGATTTCTCTCCCCCACCCCCATCTTTCCTCCCATGCTCTTTTCCTCCCATCAGCTGCCCCCAAGTGCCTGGAGTCTCTTTGTGACGTCCTCTTATTACGCAGCCCTTACGCAGCAGAGCAAAACCCACCCATCGGGGCTAGCTCAACAAAATCCCCGGGAGCCTCAATCAGCCCCGGGAAGAGTGAGGACGCAGTCGCAGTTGGAGGAAAAGGGATTCAGAGGGGCGGCCAAATGGAGAAGAAAGGCGGCATCCTCTGACCACGGAGCTCTTTGAATGACCATCAGGAAGGGCTGGTCGGCCAATTCCCTGAGCGGCCCTTCTCCTCCTTGACTCTGAGCAAAAAAGGCTTGGAGCTGGAACTGGAGCCTCTCCGGGGCTGCGGAGTCCTTTGGCGAGGGCAGCAGAGGCTGCGGGGGAGGCAGAGGGAGCCTCGGTGGGGCTGAACCCTTTGAACGGAGGAAGAGCGCGCCCTGTGGGAAGAGCGAGGCAGCGATGAGGCTAGACTGGGGGGGGGTGTTAGATATTAGCATATATCGCTGTAAGTCTCCACTCAGGTCCGCCGCTAGGGCGGGAACTAGGGATCATTCTGATTGGTCGAGAGGTGTACCCGATCCCTATAAAAGGGGAACCCTCAGACCACACACCAAGCTGGATCACTACTATCACTAATAAAGAGCTGTTAAGTCACTACTTGTCCAGAGTCTGTTCTCTCGTTGCCCAAATCTAACATTGGCGACGAAGGTGGGATTGAGAGACAGATAGGACGAAGACGATACCTCCAGAATCCAAGGATTCGATCCAGCCTAGGAATTCGGCGGGAATTCCGGCAGCCATCTCAGCGCAGCAAATTCAAACGCAGACAAGATGGCGATGCACACTCCCCCAGCTCCGTTCGACCCAACGAACGACCATTGGGAGTCCTACATGATCAGGTTCGAGTGTTTTCTCGAAGCAAACGAATACATGGGAGTATCTGACTCTCGTAAGAAGAACATATTCTTGAGCTACTGTGGACGAGAAGTCTTCGAGATGGCCAGAGATCTCTCTGAACCAACGCCTATACAAGTGGTATCATGGGCGGCGCTACAACAGACTTTACAAACACACTACGCGCCAAAACCTTCCTGCCACGTTCGCCGCCAGGAATTCAATACGAGGAACCAGAAGGCGGGAGAATCAATCAACCAATATGTTGCAGCACTACGGAAAGTGGCAATGCACTGCGAGTTCAGGGATCTGGACGAGCAAATCCTGGCAAGACTCATATGTGGGTTGAGAGACATCTCTCTACAGAAACGGTTGTTGGCCAATTCAAACTTAACCTTACAGATTGCACTCAATGAAGCAAGGGCGTCCGAATCGGCAGACAGATCTTCCGAGACCATACAACACGGATTCAGCGCAAGCCAGTCCGGATCCAGACATGCCAGAGTTCACTATGAGGACACCGACCTAGAAGTCGACGATCCCAAGGTCGAGGACAGTCACCGTATGCGGAGCAGTCACATGAGACCGGTGGGTAAAACCGAATTCCGTTTGCCACCCTGTGCAAGCTGCGGAGGGAACCACCTCCGGTCCACTTGTCGGTTCAGAAACGTTGTTTGCTCGCATTGCGACAAACCTGGGCACATCGCAAGAGTGTGCCGGAGCGAAGGCCCTGCCTCACAACGGCAGCCTCCTATGTACCGCCAACAGAAGCCCAACCCAGGGGCTTGGCGAAAAAACAAAGGGCGCCCAGAGAGAAACCCAAGAGAGTTTGCCGAGAGAGATTACACACATAGAGCTGAAAGAGCGTATTACCAGAGTGCGGAGAGAGAGTATCTCCAGGATACTGATGCCGAGATAGAGTTGACCCAGAGAGAACAATTGCGAACCTATCTCACAACGATAGGTAGGTCCGCACCAAGCGGCCTAAAAAGCTGAAAGTCACGGTCCTCCTGGAGGACTCCCCTTGCGAGCTGGAAGTTGACACAGGATCGTCCCTGACAATCATTTCATGGTCCGCCATGAAAAAGGCAATCCCGAGCCTCAAAAAGCGGCAACTGCGCACACCAGACATCCTGCTACGAGACTACCAGGGGAACAGGGTCCCCATCGTGGGTCAAGGCACGTTTCGGGTGCAGTTCAAGGACATCGTAGCCCAGCTGCCTGTGACCATCGCCAGCGCGCCATTACAGAGCCTCCTGGGACTGGATTGGTTTGAAGCCCTGGGGTTAGAAGTCACCGGAATCAACGCGTGGAGAACAGCAGCGCTGAACAAATTTTTAAGGAGTTCGAGGATATGTTCAGCCCCGGTCTTGGTAAGTATGTGGGTAAACCTATATCTTTCAATTTAGACCCCAACGTGGCACCAATCCGACTCAAACCAAGAAGAGTGCCTTTTGCGCTCCGTCCCAAAATTGATAAGGAAATAGATAAACTCGTAGAGCAAGGGATCCTTGAACCGGTGGATCACGCGCGTTGGGAAACCCCCATTGTGACCCCAGTTAAGCCAGATGGGTCAGTCCGTATCTGCGCGGACTATAAATGCACAATTAATGTCGCTCTACAACAAAGCGCGTACCCTGTGCCAGTAGTCCAACACCTATTGCACTCGTTGGGGCCAGGGAAAATATTTGCTAAACTAGACATGGCACAGGCGTACCAGCAACTGCCAGTGGATAGCGCCACGGCGGAGGCCCAAACTATAGTGACGCATAGGGGCGCATTCAAATGCAACCGGTTACAATTCGGCGTAAGCATCGCTCCTGGCCTGTTCCAGAGCGTCATGGAACGACTTTTGCAGGGAATCCCTGGGGTCGTCCCATATTTTGACGACATCTTGGTGTCAGCTGCAAACGAGGAGCAACTATTAAAAAGAGTCAGAACTGTTTTGGCCAGAATTAGAGAAAAGGGTCTCCTCCTCAAAAAGGAAAAATGCCAAATTAACGTGCCTAGCGTAGAGTTCCTGGGATATAGAATCGATGGTTTAGGCATACACCCAACATCGAAGAAAATTAAGGTGATCCAGGACGCCCCCACACCACGAAACCAGACCGAGTTGCAGGCATTCCTCGGACTACTTAACTTCTACAGCGTTTTTCTGAGACAGAAGGCGACCGTTGCTGAGCCATTACACCGACTCCTCGCCAAGAACGCAAAATGGACATGGGGACGCACCAAGGCAGCAGCTTTCGCTGCAGTCAAGCGCCTGCTCACCACCAATTCGCTGCTCGTGCAATACAGCCAGACGCTAGCATTGGTATTGACCTGCGACGCTTCACCTTTCGGCGTCGGCGCAGTCCTCAGCCACAGAATGCCGAACGGGAACGAAGCGCCCATAGCATTCTATTCAAGGACTCTCTCATCGGCCGAAAGGAACTACAGCCAGATGGACAGGGAAGCATTAGCCGCTGTGGCTGGAGTCAAACGTTTCCACGAGTACCTCCACGGCCGCGATTTCGAACTTATCACGGACCACAAACCACTGCTGGGGCTTTTGGCGGGAAACCGCCCCACACCAGTCTCACTTTCCCCGCGCATGACCAGGTGGACTGTTTTCCTGGCTGCGTATTCCTACAAGCTGATACATCGTCCGGGCTCGACTCTGGGGCATGCAGACGCACTCAGCCATTGCCCACTTCCAGAACTATTAACAGACCCCACCCCCGAGGTACCGGTTTTATTAATTGACTGTTTGGACTCAGGACCTGTTTCTTCTTTCGACGTTGCGAAATTCTCTTCTAAAGACAGTGTAATAAAACAAGTTCAAACTTGGGTTTGGAGGGGGTGGCCAAAGGGAAACGTGGGACCCGAATTCAAACTGTTTTGGTCGAAACGCGATGAACTATCAGTGCTACAAGGTTGTTTATTGTGGGGGGATCGAGTTGTTATTCCTTACGTTTTGCGGAGAAATGTCTTAGAAGCATTACATGTTGGGCATCCGGGGATCGTTAGAATGAAGGCGTTAGCTAGGAGTTACGTTTGGTGGCCAAACATGGACAAAGAGATAGAGGAATGGGTAGCCACTTGTGATCCGTGCCAAGAGTCTAGACCAGCACCCCCTGAAGCGCCCGCCACAGAATGGGACAAACCAAAAGCACCCTGGTCGCGAATACACATTGATTTCGCAGGGCCAGTCCAGGGACAAACATTCTTAATAGTTGTGGATGCATACTCCAAATGGTTGGAAGTAGTCCTAATGACTTCAATCACGGCAGAGGCAGTCATTAAGGTACTACGGCGACTTTTTGCCACTCATGGCCTGCCCGACCTCCTGGTCTCCGATAACGGGCCCCAATTCACGGCCATGCAATTCGAAACGTATCTAGCAAGTCAGGGAATTCGGCATGCCCTCGTCGCGCCATTCCATCTGGCCTCGAATGGACAGGCGGAAAGAATGGTGCGATCAGCAAAAGAGGCCCTCGCTAGGATGGGCCCAGGTGATTGGCAAACACGCATTGATCATTACCTTCTAATCCAGCACATGACCCCCAGCGCCACGACGGGTAGGAGCCCCGCTGAACTCCTCATGGGCCGCCGTCTACGGTCTCACCTGGACCAACTTCACCCTAATTACTCTGCCACATCACCCCCAGACTCTACAAGCAAAATTTGAAACTTTAGCATAGGGGATTCAGTATACGCCCACAACTATGCAGGGGGGACGTTGTGGATGCCGGCAAGGGTAATTGGTATCACGGGTCCACGATCATACTTGCTGGAACTAGAGGATGGTAGAAATTGGAAAAGGCACATAGACCAACTCAGGGGTCGCCTAACACACTCAGATCTGCGATCAGCTAACGAGGACTATATTCCGTTGGAAAGTCAGCAACCCGAGAGCCCAAACGCAGAGGATCAAAACACCCCGACGCCTGGAGTGGAATCAGAGACCAACGACGGAGCAGAACAGCATCCGAGCAAGGAAAGCCTTCCACCACTCGACTGCGGAACGGAACTAGACAAACAAGCCGATCTCACACCCACTCCAGCTCAACCTGAACTCAGATGATCCACCCGCGTAAAACAGAAACCAACATATTTAAAGGACTTTGTTACTAACAGGAACACTCCGTCTAAGAAGGGAGGGGTGTTAGATATTAGCATATATCGCTGTAAGTCTCCACTCAGGTCTGCCACTAGGGCGGGAACTAGGGATCATTCTGATTGGTCGAGAGGCGTACCCGATCCCTATAAAAGGGGAACCCTCAGACCACACACCAAGCTGGATCACTACTATCACTAATAAAGAGCTGTTAAGTCACTACTTGTCCGGAGTCTGTTCTCTCGTTGCCCGAATCTAACAGGGGGCAAGAGCCTGGGAGCGGTCAGAGTTTCGGGACTGTCGGGCACAGCGAAGGGAAAGGAGGGGCTGGGATTTTGAGAAGGGGGGGCAAATGCAGAAAGCCCCGCTTTTCTCTGGGCGAAAGAGGGAGGGGAACACCTGCTGGCTGGCTTCCAGGTGAGACCCTCCGCATCCCTGCTGAGCCCCGGAGACACTGCAGCCGCTCCGGGAGAATCTCCGTGGTTCTTTGGCCCCTTGAACTCTGCAGTCGCTGCTTCCTATTGCCGCCTCTCCCCCCCACCACCACCACCACCTAGCCTTCCTGTCCCCGGACACAAAAGGCTCCTTCGGCAGCTCAATCTCCCAGCTCCCCCGCTTACACAAATATACGTATACTCCCCTTGCCTGTCCCGCACACAGGGGTAGCTGGAACAAGGCACGCCAGCCACACACACCCCGACCGTGAAGCCCTTGCCCCTTTTTGGAGAGGATCCGGAGGATGCAACCTTCCCCTGCGGTCGCCCCTTCAACCTCTCACTCGCGGAGATGAGCCGCCTTCCGCCACCTATCAGTTCCCACTCACCCCTGCCGATTTTCTCATCTTCCAATAATCCCTGCTTTAAAAAAAAGTGATTGTGTGATTAAACAACACCTTCGTAAACAGGGCGCAGATCAACAAATAAGAAGTGAGGGGACGAGTAAGAGAAATATTCGAATCCCCCTTTCTTTTCTTTTCTTTTCTTTTTTTCTCTTTTCTTTTTTTCTCTTCTCTTCTTTTTTCTTCTCTTCTCTTTTCTTCTCTTCTCTGGATCCTCCTCATATTCCAGGCAAGGAATAACGGATGGAAATTGATCGATTCAACCTGATTAAAACATAGGAAGAACGGTTGCAGGAACTGGGCATGGCTAGTCTAGCGAAGAGAAGGACCAGGGGAGACATGAGAGCAGTTTTCCAATATTTGAGGGGCTGCCACAGAGAGGAGGGGGTCAAACTATTTTCCAAAGCACCTGAAGCCCAAACAAGGAATAATGGATGGAAACCGAAGGAGGAGAGATTCAACCTGGAAATGAGGAGAAAGTTTCTGACTGAGAACAATCAACCAATGGAACAGAAGTTGTGGGAGCTTTATCCCTGGAAGCCTTCAAGAAGAGACTGGACTGCCATTTGTCAGAAACGTGTAGGGTATCTTGCTTGGGGGGTTGGACTAGATGACCTCCAAGATCCCTTCCAACTCTGTTATTATTCATCTTCCCAAATCCTGCTTGAAGGTTTCCTTCTGGGCCCTTGGAGGCCCCTTCCCCTCCACCCTTGTGCGCATACACACCCCTTTGCAGAAGGGGCCACCGAGGCAGGGCTGCCCATTGCCAAATGGAAGTGGCCGACAGAGTCGCCTGGGCTTCAGACCGACTGTGGACAGCAACGTCTGGGGAAGGTAAAGGTTCTATTCTCCAGATTCTCCAGATTCAGGCGGGCCGACGACACGCATCTTTTGTTGGGGTTGGGTGGGTTCCTCCCCATCCGGACCTTTGCAGCCTCCAGGCACCTTGTAAGCCCCAGAGGGAGCAGCTTTGCACGTTTTCCTAGACACTAAATATTGAGGTTGAGAAAATTGGGGTGGGGGGAGAGGAGTTGATTGACTGCAGAGCGTGGCGGGTCCTCCATGGGTGGGAGGTCGAAGGGGCCACGGAAACGGGGGCTGCGATTCCTCTCCCAAGAGCAGCGGGGGTTGGGCAGCGCAGGGCAAGGACGAGAAGGTCGGTGGTGTGTGTGTGTGTGTGTGTGTGTGTGTGCGCGCGCGCGCGTGTTGCTGGTCCGTGGCTGGTGGGGCTCATCACCTACATTTTGGCAAAGGAAGCCCCGCCTGGGTGGCGCCTTCCGTCCTCCTCCCTCTCCCAGAGGGAAACTTCAGTCCAGGTTTGAGGAGATCCAGATCCAGAGAAGCAAAGACAGCCGGATCCACTCATTGCTCTTCTTAATCCATCTCAGTGTGGAGGGTTGTGTCTTCATCACAGCTGTACAAAGGCTGACAGTTAACTTTTGGGACCAGCGATTGGCCCAGAGGCCCCCAGCTAACTTTCACGCAGAAGGTGGGATTCAAACCAGGAATATCTCTGTTTTTAGGCTACTCAGCCATGGTGGTGCAGTGGTTAGAGTGAAGTATTGCAAGCGCCTTCTGCTGACTGCCTGCAATTTGGCAGTTCAAATCACACCAGGCTGAAGGTTGACTCAGCCTTCCATCCTTCCGAAGTGGGTAAAATGGGGACCCAGATTGCTGTGGGCAAGAGGCTGACTCTGTAAACCGCTTAGAGAGGGCTGTGAAGCTGCATATAAGTCTAAGTGATATTGCTATTCTTGGACCACTAGGCCCCTGCAGGCAGACTCAGCCCAGTAAGAGTAAGCAGCCCCTCCCCATAGAAGCGCCTGGCAGGGGGTCGAGGCTTCCCGGAAGGTCTGGCTCTGCCCGGTTAGGAAACCTCCCCCCCCCCCCCCAGTCGCCTCTGATTGTGACCTGAGCGCCCTTCACACCCAGCGCAGAAACATCGGAGTGAAATGGATTCTGTGCATCAGTTCCTCTGTGGAGCCCCCGGCAGAGACGGCCCGGATTCCTCGCCTGTGGAAATGGAGGCCCCGAAGACCCAAAGAGAAAGAAAGAGACCGAATCTCCCTCCGGAGGGAGCGCCAAGAAGCAGGCTGGGCAATGGAGCTCAGCCCAGGGAGGGGAGTTTTTGCAGCCCCCGCAAGAAGAGCCCGATCCCCTCAGGGGAAGACCAGGCGCAGCTGCTCGGTTGACGTGTGACGTGTGACTTTCTGGGCCATTTAGGCTTGAGTTGCGCTCCAGAGGGAACCCCACACCTGGCAAAAGACCCAACTACCCACCCCCCCTTGCTCAGTGGACCTTTGGAAGCCACTTAAGAAAGGGAGGGGGTTCCTCCCCCTCCCTCTTCTTTTTTTCTACTTAGTATTTTTATTTTATCACTTTCACTTTCTGGGCCCCGTCCTCTCGGCCTGAGCCCCCCTCTCCCTCCCCCTGCTTTGGCCCGCAGAATCCCCCTCCCCTCGGGGCTGGCCGAGAGCCTCTCCGGGAAGCCAGCAAGGGGTGGGGACGCAGCGGGCGAGGAAGCAGCGAGCGCCTGCATCACCTTCCTCCCAGCCCAGCTGCAGGGACGGAGGGCTCAGCGGGCAGCTCTGTGCCTCTTCCCTCCTGCCCCGTTGGAGCTCAGGTGCTGTGGGAGCCCCGCCGAAGAGGATGCCCAGGGGAGTAGGGCGGGGAATGGGGCGGCCCAGATCCGAAAGCGGGAGAGCCTCCCCGGGAGGGCTCCGTGGGGCTTGAGCCGAAGCGGGGCTTCTAAGCGGCAGCTTCAACCGATGCCCCCCCGCCCCCCAAGAGACAGCCAGCCGGGCAGGCGAGGAGGATGGCGGAAGAGAAGGGATTCTCCGGAGCGGCAGATACACCAGCGCTGGGCTCTTCGCCCTTCGCCGAGGTTGCAGCCTTGAGGGCTGGGGAGAAGGGGATTGGGGGGAAAGAATAAACTGCTTAAGGGATCCTTAACTCCCAATAAGGGGACGGAGGGAGGATGAAGGATCTGGTAGAAGACCTTCTTTCCCAAGGGAGGGGCAGCTGCGGGAAAGGGCTGCTGACGGGGTCTCTAAGCGAGGGAGCCTTCAGGGACGCCCTTACCCCTTGGTGTGGTGGGTTATAATGAAGATTATCCTATAACTCTTGGAGCATGGATCCTGCAGCTTCCATCTTACCTCTTTTCCTACTCTCTCTCACTCACTCACTCTCTCTCACACACACACACACAAACAAACAAACACACACCTATCTATACTTTCAGCCACTGTCAGTAAGAATAAATGGGTCAGATTATTTTCCATAAACTGCCTGGATCTTGGGAGTTGCTGAATATTAAATGCCTCTGAATGACTTTCACAGAGTTCTCTTTATCTGGATTTATTGGGATGAATAGAGAGATACACGTCAAGTCGAAAACAAATACAAATATTATTCTTTTTGACTGGAATAGATCAGCCAATGGGGAATCTTTGGATAGCTGAAACTTAGCATTTGTTTGTGTGGGGCCATAAGAGACAGCTTGGAGTCTGGGCATGGCTGAGACTTCCTGAACTATATATGAGTTGGTTTGGCCTCTAATGAGAGTCTCTGTACAATATATTAGCCTCTCTATCTGTCTATGCTGCAATGACTTCCTACTATGAATATTGCTTCTGTGTCCCTGACACTGTATGCTGAATTCTGCTGTATAGTATTGTATATATTCTTATATATAAAGAGAAGTTAATGAATCCCGCTGAATCAGTTTCCCGTGTGTTCTTTCTGGATTTGATTGCTGCAACAAACTCTGACACATATTATTTAAGTGCTTTCTTTCATATAAAAGGAACTTTTAAAATTCTTTAAATATTCTAATGGATTGTGTCTCATGTTTTAATATTTTCCCTGGCTGTAAGCTGCTCCTTTGTGTTCAGCTCTGGCCTCAGAAGGATAATGTAGCACTTGGGAATGAAGATGCAGTCCAGCAGACCAGCACTGGAGTCCAGGATGAAGAAGGCCTGAACAGCCACCATGTATTTCCCTTTGGTGCTCATGTAGGTGGGCACAAAAGTCACCCAGACGCTGCAGAAGACCAGCATGCTGAAGGTGATCAGCTTGGCTTCGTTGTAGACCCCAGGCAGATTCCTGGCCAGGAAAGCCACCGTGAAGCAGATGGCAGCCAGGAAGCCCATGTAGTTGAGGGTGACGTAGAACATGACAACAGCCCCTTCATTGCATTGCAGGATGATCTCTCCAGGCTGGGAGTGGAGGTCAGAGTCAGGGAAGGGGGGAGAAACTCCCAGCCAGATGGAGCAGATGATAATTTGGACAGCAGAAGAAGACAGGATGATGGAGTTGGCCAAGCTCTTCCCCAACCATCTCTTCACTCGGTTTCCTGGTTTTGTGGCCAGGAAAGCCAGCACCACCATGATGGTTTTGGCCAAGAGAGAAGAAATGGCAACTGAGAAGATGATGCTGAAAACCATCTATCGAAGAAGGCAGGTGGCTTTCCTTGGTTGACCAATGAAGAGGGAAGGAGACAAGAAGCAAAGCAGGAGGGAGACCAGGAGAATGTAGAAGAGATCTCAGTTGTTGGCTTTGACAATGGGAGTTTCTCCGTATTTAATGAAGATGATTAAAACAAGGACTGTAGTTAGGAACAAGAGCAGGGCAAAAGAGACCAGGATGATGCCCAGATGTTCTTCAAACAACAGGAAGGTTATAAATTGGGGATACTTTGGACTCTGTTCTTATTATTCTTTTTTAAAAGGTAGCTAGGTATATGAAGTTGAGGAAAGTCCTAGGGTGTTAATTATTTCTGGTGTACTATGTAATGTAATTCATAGGAAGCTACATTATTTGAAGTTAATAATGAATCATACGATCTTTTTAGGCAAACATCTTGAGTCCTGCCACATGACAATTAATATACTGGACATGGAGGATACCAACAGTATTTTGTAACATCTGAAAGTAACCTGAAATCCAGGAGAAACTTCCTAACAGTGAGAACAATTAACAAGTGAAACAGCTGGTCTTCAGAAGTTGTGGGTGCTTCAATGTGACACCTTCCCAGTGATTCTCAAGGAGTGGATCCAATCTACAGTGAATTGCAAGGTCTTTCAGAAGGTGGACCTAAAACAATTCATATAGTTTCAAGGAACTCAGATGCTCCTAGAAAGGTGAACTTAGCAGCACATGTACAAATTAAAAAGCAGTTAGTAAAGCTTGCCCAGTATGCCACCCCTTCCTCTCATCTCTTCCCAGCCCCTCCTTCAAAGTCTTTTTGATTTACTTCCTTTTAGATAAGAAATTGTGCAGGTTAAAAATAAAAATAATTAAAAACATCTGTCTTTTAACTTGCACTTTCATGAAAATGTTCTGGATGGATCCAGTTCCACAAAGCCTCCCATTTTCCTCAGTGTGACCCACCTTCCTGAGTGGAGAAGGTCCCCTCCGGACAAGGAACGCAGTCATAGCAGCAAACGCTCTCCTTCTCGAGCCCTCTTGACAAATCCAGGATGACAACTTTCCACACATTTGGACTGAGGCAGGGACTGAGCAGAAAAAAAAGGAATGCCAAAGGACATGTTAGGACATGTTATGTTAGGACTCTCCATCCATGGAAAATGGAGGGAGAAATGGATGGAGACAAGTAGCCTCTGGTTTTCATTGAGGTAAATATGAAATCTCTGACTACTTTTAAACAGATGCAGGAGATAAAACAAGTGGCAGGTTCTTCATTTAGTTCTTCCCTGTTGATTTTGGCATTTTAAATTACAATAAAGTAGTTTTCTACTTAATAGTCTAGATGGATGGAATTGAAAAAAGATTTAAGTATGATGATGTATTCTTCTTAAAACCTTTACAGTTTACTGCAAAAATTTTAGGAAACTTTTGTTCCATTAGATTTTTAAAATGTAGAATAAAACTGTGATGAAGAAGGAAACCTCTGACCATAAGATCTTGATAGGTTCCATAAAACATGGCAAAGTCCCTCCACTTAGGTCCCGTTAGTTGAAGAACTTCCATTAGATGACACCACCCTGGAGACTATAGGCTTTTCCCACTTGAAGTGGGAGCTCAGGCTTTGGAAAACAGAGAAAAGACAGCAAAAAGTATCTCACCTTATTGAGTAACTTTAGCTGTGAAAGAGTTTCTTGGTTGATAGAAAGTCTCTGTCTCTCAAAATGCACAAGAAACTCTTTCTTGTCCTCCTTGGGGAGAACCAAGAAGCCCCAAATGAACAGATCTGCTTTCATCTCTCCATTTTGGTCCAAGTACAGTTCAATATAGGAAATATTGAGAAACTTGTTCTTCTCCAGAAAGGGATGAAACTGGAATGGGAACATCCAGGAATTTGAAAAACAAAAAACTTTGTTTCTTATCCCACATCGAATCTTTCTTCTACAATTGTCTAATCTCCAAATATGGTTAAATAGAGTACAAATACTGCCAATATCTTCATAAGTGAATGAAAAAGTTTGAGAAAAATTTGTTAATCATATACTGACAAAATATAGAGAAAATATAATTGACACAATTGGTCAAGTATAGGGAACATTCTAGAGCAGAGAACAAATAAAATGACAGAGAGAAAAAAGATGATCTATAAATTCTTTGAAAACAACAGGTAGATTCCCAGAAAGCATGCGTTGATCAAGAAGAAAGTTGTTAGGCTAAATGTTAACCCCTTTTAATCTTTCCTATGAAACCTAAAGGTGATGGATACAAATTTGCCTTTGGTCATCAATTTTTCTATGTTGTTATTAATAAAGTCATTAATACGATCTTAGAATAAGCTAATTTGATATGATTAAAAGAATATAAAGTCTTTCAGCTTAGAAGCCTTATTTGTAACTTCATCTAAAAAGTTTTCCAAAACTTGTATTTTACCTTTATGAATAAAATAAAATTTGATAAAATTTTATTGATTAGCACACAGAGAAGGGTGCATAAGTAAAAAGCAGCAGAAAAATATCTGATTTTTAGCTACTAGTTAGTTTGACTAACAATAGAGTCTCATATACGAATATGAATGGTGGAAGAAAGATGAGGGATAACAAACTTGATATGTATGTGTGAAAATGATCTCAAAATTGTAGTTAGCTGGAAACAGAGTATGAGTCAGCAGGGTGATGTCCATGGAAAGAAGCCATAAGAATCCCAGGAAGTGAACGTTCTGGTTTGCCCCCTCGCCTCGCCCAAACTGACAGCTGTCACTCAAGCCCCTGCCCTGCCCAGCTCCCTCCCGCCCAGGTCGGGCAAGGCCACCCCGGCAGGCGGTCTGCCTGAGCCCCCTGCCCTCCCGCCGCCTTGGCTTGCAGATGCCCTCCTGGGTTTGGTGGGAGCGCAGCGGGCGAGAGGAGCCAGAGCGCCTGGAGGGGCTTCCTGCCAGCCGGGCTGCGGGGATGGAGGCCACGGCCAGCGCTGCGCTGCTTCCCTCCCGAGCCGAGACGGTGCCCCGTCTCCCAAAGACTGCGGAGGCCCCCACCGAGGAGGGCCGCAGGGGAGCCCTGGAGGCGGGCAGGCGAACTGGTTGTCCGGGGATCTGCGCGGGAGAAGCGCCTGGGCGGAGAGGCGAGCTGCCCCGGGGCTCAAGCTCAGCACCACCTCGCCAGACGCAGACAGGCAGGGCGGAGTGGGCGGCGGCGGGGAAGCCCTTCTTGGGGGGAGCGGATCGACCCCGCAGGGCTCCAGCTGGGAGCTCCGGGGAGCCTCCCGCGTTTCTCTCCCTTCCAGGTTGCGACCCGTCGGGGTGGGGAGAAACAGCGCCGGCTGCGCGCTTGCCTGCCGGCACTTTGGGGAGGGGAGGAGCAGCGGCTGGGCCAGGTTGCACCTCTCGGAAGGGGGGGAGAGGGAGGGGGAGGGAGGGGGAGTCAGTCTTCTCTAGGGGGTGTCAAATCCCCCCCCTTTTTTTGCCTGCCTCCGGTGTTTTTAACACAGTTGCAGATTTGAACTCTCCCACCTTCCCCTCCCCACGATCTCAGAGGACGCCCGGCTTCCTTTATTCCCCCCCATAGGTCGCTCCCCGCATCTTTCTCCGACCGGGCACTCCGAGGGCGGCGGTCCTTCTGTTTGGCAGCTGCCCGCTGACAGCTCAGTGGGAGGGCAGCCAAAAGGCCCCGACCCCCTTCGGCCACTTTGCCGACTGTTTGTTGGGCTGATGCCCAGGGACTTCCAGACCCCCCCCCCAGCCCAATCTTCTGCTTGTGTGGAAGTTGTAGGGGGGAGCTGTTGGTGGAGGCTCGGCCCTTCTTCTCTCACCCCCAACGAGAGGCAGCAATCTCTGGGGAAGTGGGGGGGGGGTTTCCATCTGCCTTGGAGTCGGTATAAAAGACGAGCCCTCTCCAGACCCAGGTGGGCCGAAATCTTCCTTTTCTCCAGGTTCAGGTAGACCCGATTCCTCCCCTTCCAGACGTTCCCCGCCTCCACTCCCTTTGGGGGCTCAGGAAAGTCTCACCTGACTGATCAGGGACTCTTGCGGCTCCTCCTCAGAACCAGCAGAGGATGGAACCGTCAGGTGAGTGAATTTAGGAGAAGAGGCTGCAGCACGGGATCACGTGGCCTTGGTTTTATGGTACCAGGGGGGTCTCAAAAAGGAGCAGGAAGAGCCAAATCCCTCATTCAACACACACACACACACACACACACACACACACACACACACCTCCATTCCCACGTCTGGTGGGTCAGGCAAGGCCATTCAGGCAACCCTCCCCCCCCTTCCCAGAGGCTGTGAGGGTCCTCTGGGAGAGGAAGCACCCCCCCCCCCCATCGCTTGGAAGACCAGGAATAAGACGAGGCCAGGAGACTGGTGGGACTCCCCTCTCCATGAGGGTCCCTGCCCGTCTCCCCAAGGAAGAGAGGATGGAAGCCTCCTGGTCTTCTCCTTCCAAAATTGTCATACGGGGAGACCAAGCTGCCCTCCCCCCTCCTCCACAGCACTCCCGCCTCCCCCTTCATTATTTACAGATCTTTCTTCAGGCCCTTTGCGGCGTTTCTGGCAGTTTGGTGAGATTATTAAAAGAAAGAATGTTTTCCTACTCGCGAATTGTGGGGAAATGGAGAAAATGTAGGGGGGTGGCAGTTGACTGGGGGGCGGAGCATGGCGTGTCCTCCGTGGGTGAGAGGTTGAAGGGATGCGTCCTGCAGGTGAAGGTGGCGTCCAATGGCTCCTCTCCAAAGGGGGGCGAGAGGTTTTGGCAGTGCGGGGGCCATGATTGCAAGGCCGGCGGGGGTCGCGTGTTGGTGGTCGTGGCTGGTTCCGGCTACCTCCGGGTGCAAGGGAGCCAGGCAGGCGAGGGGCTGGAGTGACAGCTGAATGTTTGGGCAAGGAGGGAAGGGAGCAGGGAGGCGCAGCTGCCTGGAGCGTCCCGACTCCCGGGGCTAAGCAGGGATGCGGAGGGTCTCCTCTGGATGGGCGACCAGGGCGAGCGCTGCGGAAAAGCCAGCCGGCAGGGAAGCCTGTTTCCCCCAAAGAAAAGCCTCCCCTTCGCTTCCCCACCAACCCTCCTCAAAATCCCGGCTCCTCCTTTCCCTTCGCTCTGCCCCGCAGTTCCCAAACTCCCCCCTATTAGGAGAGCTCCTCCAGCCCCTGCCAGTCTAGCCTCGCTGCCTCGCCCTTCCCACAGGGGGCGCTCTTCCTCCCCATTGGTCCCACTGGGGCTCCCTCTGCCGACCCTCTTCTTTTTTCTCTAGTTTCTCTCCTTCCTTTCCTTTATTGCTTTCCCTTTCTGGGCCCTCGTGCTCTCGGCCTGAGCCCCCCTCCCCGCCCCCCTCCCGCTGCCTTGGCCCCGCAGAAGCCCCCCCCCCCCCCTGGCTGAGAGCCTCTCTGGGAAGCCAGGAGGGGGGAGCGCAGCGGGCGAGGAAGCAGCAGCGGGCGCCTCCGTCGCCTTCCTCCCAGCCCAGCTGCGGGGCCGGAGGACTAAGCGGGCGGCTCTGCGCTTCTTCCCTCCCGGCCCTGTCGGAGCTCAGACTCTGCGGGAGCCCCGCCGAAGAGACTGCACGGGAGACCGGGGCGGGGAGTGGGGCAGCGCGGATCCGAGAGCGGGAGAATCACCCCGGGAGTGCTGGAGGTCTCCGGGGGGCTGGAGCCGAGGAGGAGGGCGGCGGAGAAAGGGTTCTCCGGGGTGGCAGATCCACCAGCGCGGGGCTCCGGGAAAGCTCGAGGATTTTGCTTCGCAGTTCGCCCTTCCCCGAGGTTGCAGCCCCATGGCCTGGGGAGAATTGTATCAGGGGGAAGAATCAGCTGTCTGAGGGGTCCTTAACACCCAATAAGGAGAGGAGAGGGGAGGGGATGAAGGATCTGGTAGAAAAGCCTCTTTCCCAAGGGAGGGGCAGCTGCCGGGAAAGGGATGCTGATGGGGTCTCTAAGCGAGGGAGCCTTCAGGGACGCCTCCCCCTACCCTTGGTGTGGAGGGTTCTGATGAAGATTATCCTACAACTCTTGGAGCATGGATCCTGCAGCTTCCATCTTACATCCTCTCTCTCTCTCTCTCTCTCTCTCTCTCTCTCTCTCTCTCTCACACACACACACACACACACACACACATCTATACTTTCAGCCACTGTCAGAAGGAATAAATTGCTCAGATTATTTTCCATAAACTTCCTGGTTCTTGGGAGTTGCTGAATATTAAATGCCTGAATAACTTTCACAGAGTTCTCTTTAGCTGGATGTATTGGGATGAATACGGAGATGCAATAAGTCCAGTCCTTCAACCATTTCCCATTTGAAAACAAATATAAATATTATTCTTTTTGACTCCTACATACTCTCAGAGTATAAATATTCATAGACTGGAATAGATCAGCCAATGGGGACTCTTTGGATAGCTGAAACATAGCATTTGTTTATGTGGGGCCATAGGAGGCAGCTTGGAATCTGGGCGTGGCTGAGACTTGCTAAACTATATATAAGAGTTGGTTTGGCCTCTAATGAGAGCCTCTGTACAATATATTAGCCTCTCTATATGTCTCTGCTGCAATGACTTCCTTCTATGAATATTGCTTCGGTGTTCCTTGTATGCTGAACGGTATTGTGTATATTCTTATATGCAAAGAGAAGTTAATGAATCCTGCTGAATCAGTTGCCTGTGTGTCCTTTCTGGTTTTGATTGCTGCAACAAACTCTGACACATACTATTTAAGTGGGAACAATTACTGCCTTCTTTCATATAAAAGGAACGTTTACAATTCTTTAAATATTCTAATGGATTATGTCTCATGTTTTTACATTTATTCTGGCTGTAAGCTGCTCCTTTGTGTTCAGCTCTGGCCTCAGAAGGATAATGTAGCACTTGGGGATGAAGATGCAGCCCAGCAGACCAGCACTGGAGGCCAGGATGGAGAAGACCTGAACAGCCACCATGTATTTCCCTTTGGTGCTCAGGTAGGTGGGCACAAAAGTCACCCAGACACTGCAGAAGACCAGCATGCTGAAGGTGATCAGCTTGGCTTCATTGAAGGCCCCAGGCAGATTCCTGGCCAGGAAAGCCACCGTGAAGCAGATGGCAGCCAGGAAGCCCATGTAGCTGAGGGTGACGTAGAACATGACAACGGCCCCTTCGTTGCATTGCAGGATGATCTCTCCAGGCTGGGAGTGGAGGTCAGAGTCAGGGAAGGGGGGAGAAACTCCCAGCCAGATGGAGCAGATGATAATTTGGACTGCAGAAGTAGACAGGATGATGGAGTTGGCCAAGCTCTTCCCCAACCATCTCTTCACCCGATTTCCTGGTTTTGTGGCCAGGAAAGCCAGCACCACCGTGATGGTTTTGGCCAAGAGAGAAGAAATGGCAACTGAGAAAATGATGCTGAAGACTGTTTGTCGGAGAAGGCAGGTGGCTTTCCTTGGTTGACCAATGAAGAGAGAAGGAGACAAGAAGCAAAGCAGGAGGGAGACCAGGAGGATGTAGGATAGGTCCCGATTGTTGGCTTTGACAATGGGAGTTTCTCGGTATTTTATGAAGATGATTAAAACAAGGTCTGTGATTAAGAACAAGAATAGGGCAAAAGAGACCAGGATGATGCCCAGATGTTCTTCATAAGACAGGAAAGTTATAACTTTGGGGATACATTGGACTCTGTCCACATTTGGATATTTGTCATCCGGACACTTGGTGCATTTTTCTGCATCTGAGAAACCAAATATCATTTTTCGTTAATATTCTCTCCTTTTTTTTTCCATTAAAAATAGCATAAGAAGGATGTAATTTTTTTAAAGTAGTAATTTTAATTTTTAAAGGATATAAGGTATATGAAATTGAGGAAATTCCTAGGGTGCTAATTATTTCTGGTTTAATGTAATTCATGGGAAACTACATTATTAGAGGCATTTTTCCACATCTGAGAAACCAAAAAGCAACTTTCTTTAATATTCTGTCCTTTTATCTTACAACAAATACCTTCTTTGGACAGCAGCTGATACCATGGGCATTTTCCAAGAAGTATTTATTAATGATTTTATTAAAAAGAGCGTTTAAAAAAATAGGTAGGTATATGAAGTTGAGGGAAATTATAGGATGTTAATTTTGAGAATCTTTATAGGAACCTATACTGGACTTGGAGGATACCTAGAGTAACCTGTAACATCTGGAAGCAACCTGGAATTAAGGAGAAACTTCCTAACAGTGAGAACAATTAATCAGTGGAACAGCTGGCCTCCAGAAGTTGTGGGTGCTTCAACATTGGAGGTTTTTAAGAAGAGACTGGACAATCACTTGTCTGAAATTGTATAGGTTCTCCTGCTTGAGCAGGGGGTGGACTAAAAGTTCTGCAAGGTCCCTTAAAGCTCTCTTCTGATTGATTGATTGATCTACATGACTGGCAGAATATTTGTGCAATGAGTTCCCCCCTAACTATCCACATCACCACATTATGGACCAGTGACACCTTTTCAGTGATCCTCAAGGGGAGGATCCAATATACAGTGAATTGCAAGGTCTTTCAGAAGGTGGACCTAAAACAATTCATCAAGTTTCAAAGAACTCAGATCTTCCTAGAAAGGTGAACTTAGCAGCACATATCCAGACTAGAAAGCAGGAGAGATGTTTCCTCTGCTGTTATTAAAGCTTTCCCAGTCTGCCACCCCCTCCTCCCATCTCCTCCCAGCCCCTCCTTCAAAGACTTTTTGATTTACTTCCTTTTAGATAAGAAATTGTGCATGTTAAAAATTAAAAAAGGTGAGCTTGTGTCTTTTAACTTGCACTTTCATGAAAATGTTCTGGATGGATGCATTTCCACAAAGCCTCCCATTTTCCTCAGTGTGACCCACCTTCCTGAGTGGAGAAGGTCCCCTCCGGACAAGGAACGCAGTCATAGCAGCAAACTGGCTCTCCTTCTCGAGCCCTCTTGACAAAACCAGGATGACAATTTTCTGCACAGTTGGATTGAGGCAGGGACTGAGCAGAAAAACCAGGAATGCCAAAGAAAATGTGTTAGTAGTCAACATTCATGAAAATAGAGATAGACACTGACATTAGCCAAATAGCCTCTGGTCTTCATGCAAGTAAATATGAAATATCTGACTACTTCTAAGAAGATACAGGAAGTATAACTAACTACTGGCAGATTCTTCATGCAGTTTCTCTCTTTGCATTTAACATTACAATAACGTACTATTCTACTTAATAAAGTCAGCAGAGATGGAATTGAAAAAAGATTTACATATGATGATATATTCATATTAAAACTGAGAATAAAATTTATTGTAAAAGATTTAGAAAACTTTTATTTCATTAGTTTTTTCAATAAACAATAAAACTGTGATGAAGAAGGAAGCCTCTGACCAGTAAGATCTTGAAAGGGTTCCATAAAACATGGCAAAGCCCCTCCACTTAGGTCCCGTCTGTTGAAGAACTACAATCAGATAACACCAACTGGCATGGAAGGACAACCACCCTGGAGACTATAGGCTTTGCCCACTTGAAATGGGACCTCAGGCTTTGGGAAACAGAGAAAGAACATCAACATTTCTCCCACCTTATTGAGCAACTGTAGCACTGAAAGAGCATCTTGTCTCATAGAAAGTCTCTGTCTTTCAAAATACGCCAGAATCACTTTGATGGCATTCTCCTTGGGGAGAACCAACCACATTTTAATGCCCAGATCTCCTGTTGTCTCTCCATTTTGGTCCAAGTACAGTTTAAAGTGGGAAATATTCCAAAATTCATTCTTCTCCAGAAAGGGATGAAACTGGAACAAGAACATCCAGGAATTTGAAAAGCAGAAAACTTTGTTTCTTTCCCACTGTTAGGGTTCTAAATACCATGCAGAAATAAATCATTGTCCAAGGCAAAACATCCTTAAAGGTGCAATTTATTCCACAGGCATGTTAGCACGGCTATGGAAAATTCCAACTCTGAATTACATCCTGTAAGTTCACCCAGTTGAAAGTTCATGATCTCTCCCCACACCCACAAATCCATCACATGTTCCAATCATCATCTTCCACGCTGGCATGTACACCCATCTTCTTCCGGCCAGGTGTCGAGATGCGAAGACAAAAGATGACCTTGGCTTCTACAAAAGAATGTCAACAATCCATTCCACAATCCTACTCCTTTCTATTCCCCCCTCCCAACTACTACACTAATGAAACAGCATAGAAAATTATAAGAAAGTATGGCAGGCCAAAGATCCTAAAAAGAATATAACTACAGGCCTGACACCCACATTGACTCTTTCTTCTACAGTTGCCTAATCTCCAAATATAGTTAAATAGGATACAAATACTGCCATTATCTTCATAAGTGAATGAGAAAGCTTAAGAAAAAATTATCAAAAAATAGAGAAAATATAATTGACACAATTGGTCAATTATAGGGAACATTCCAGAGCAGATAACAAATAAAATGAACACAGAGAAAAAAGATGATCCATAAACTCTTTGAAAACAACAGGTTGATTCCTAGAAAGCATGGGTTGATCAAGAAGAAAGTTGGCAGGCTAATCTTCTCCCTGGTCATCCTCAATTTTTCTATGTTGTCATTAATATGGTTATTAATACGATCTTAGAGTAAGCTAATTTTATGTGATTTAAAGAATGCAAAAATCTTTCAACTAAGAAGCCTTATTTGAAACTTCATTTAAACGATTATTGCTGTATTATATTTAATTGGGGAGACAATATGCATGTCTTTGTCTGTTTTTAATGTTTTATCTAGTTTTATTTTGTCTTTGTAATAGTTTTATTTTCCAAAACTTGTATTTTATCTTTTTCATTAAAATAAAATTTAAAAAGAGGAATATCAAGTTTCCAGAAACAATATTTATGATTAGCACACAGAGAAGTAAAAAGCAGTAGAAAAATATGTCATTTTTAGCAACTAGGACTTGACTAACAATAGTGTCTTATATGAGAACATTGATGATGGACTGGATGATGAGGGATAATAAACTTGATATGTATGTTTGTTAAAACGATCTCAAAATTGTAGTTAAATGGAAACAGAATCTGAGTCAGCCGGGAGATGTTAATGGAAAGAAGGCAAATGCAGCCGTAAGAATCTCAGGAAGTGAATGTTCTGGTTTGGGGAGACCCCAACTCAAGGACCAGGTCCCCTTGCAGGCATCACACGTGGAAGAGAATTTGCACAAAATCTACGTGAACTTCAGGGAAGGACAAGGAAGCCAAGGAAGAGTTGAAAGGAGCTGCTCTTAGCCTTGAGGAAAGACCACAAGGAGAAGAGCTGAAGATCAGGAGGAGTCTGGGAGCCCCTTTTCCAACTGACACAATCTCTCGGTTGGAGAAGGGAAGATACAGCCAGTGGTGGGATTCAGCCGGTCTGGGACAGTTCGGGTGAACTGGTAGTAAAGATTCTGCCTGGCCACACCCTGCCCCACCACTACTTGCCTCGCAGGCCTTGGCTGGGGCCTTAGAGTCATAGCTGCAGCTGCTCTTTGGCTCCCTTGCCTCGACCACGTGGCCACGCAGCCCAGCCTGTGTGCCTGACTTTGCCGTGGCTTCTTGCTCGACTTGGCCTGCTCCCGAATGCCCACCTCAGGCTGCTCCCGACCACTCCAGCAGCGGCCATTCTTCACCTTTTTACTCTTTCCTGTCCTTTCTCTTATCCTTTTTCCTTCCCTTCCCATTCTCTCCGTTTTTCATCCTTTTCTTCTTTCCCATTTCCTTTCCTTTCACCCCCTCCCCCTTCCTTCCTTCCTTCCTTCCTTCCTTCCTTCCTTCCTTCCTTCCTTCCTTCCTTCCTTGAGGTCTGAGGGAGAGTCAGGGGACCCCTTTCCTCCTTGACCCCCTCCCCAACATCTGCTCTGATGGCAATTATGGATAAAAGTCCTTTGGAAGCTGGGGCTACCCCCTCCCCATTGCAGAAACTCCTCTTGCTGCAGAATTGGGATCTTTCAGATCTTCTTCTCCTGGTCCCCCTCCTCCCCCCCTGCACAGTCTCAGTTGCTGCTTGGAGGGGGAGAGATTTCTAATTTTTCATGGCTGAGAGGAAAAGGGGAAGGGTGAACAGGCCCTCCAAGGCTGCTCACCCCTTTGCGTTTCTGCAACCAAATTCTACCCCCAAACAGAGGGAAACCCCCCCACCCGAATACTGCAGGGAAGAGCAGGCTGGGCCCATAACTGGGCAGCGTGTTGGGGGAGAGGCTGCAGCAGCTCCATGGTGACTGGAGAGAGGGAGGAAAGTTCAGCCAGGTCCAACCGGGGGGGGGGGGGATATTGACCAGCTCAGCCAACAGATTTCAATCGTCCCTCCTGGCTCACCCGAGCCACTCCAATTTCCCCCCTGGCCAGAGGCGCCTCTGGCTAAAAGCCCCTCAGTGGGCACCCCATGCACACGCCCCCCAACACGGAGTTCAGAATGATGCTTCTCCCAAAGAAGTTCTGGGGAACGCAACTCCCTCCCCTCCGCTGCCCTTTCCAGAGCCCAGAAAACTCCCAGGCAGCGCAGAGCCGCCTTGCTCTCAGGAGTGGGGGAGAGAATGGATGGGAGGAAAGAAAAACTTGGGGAAGAGGGATGGAGATCCAGAGGAAAAGGGGAGAGGCCCTCGCCCCATTTCAGCCTCCTCCCAGGCTGTGCACAAGGTTGAAAACTTCTGATTCCTCACTCTCACTCTCTTTTTCTTTTTTCTTCCCCCCCTCTCTTTCGCTCTTACTGTCTCTTCCCCCCCTCTCTCTATCACACACCCACACACACAAACACACACACACACACTTTTATCCCTGCAATTCCTCTTCTCTGCCTGCTCCAGAGAGAGAACCTTGCCTGTGTAGAAGAGGCACCAATCGAAGCGCGTCCCAGCAAGTTAATCAGCCGGGCTTTCCTGGGATGTGAGCGATGCTGCCGGGCGCTTGGAAAGGACTTCGGCCACTGGCCCACCACTAAAATCAAACAATGAGGCGAGGCGCAGAGCTGGTTGGAAGAGTATGTGTATGTGTGTGTGTGTGTGCGTGTGTGCGTGCGAAATGGGCGGTTTCATCCAAAGGAGTTTTTGTTTCAGGTGGATCTCCTAGCTTTGGAGGAGGAAAGGAAAGGGTAGAAAGAGAGAGAAAGAAAAGGAAAAAGAAAGAAAAGGAAAAGAAAGGAAAGGAGAGAGAGAAAGAAAGAAAGAGTGAGTTATGGAAGGAAGGGAAAGAAAGAGAGGGAGGGAGGAGGAAGTGAATGAGATATAGTTGGATGGATGGGTCAATAGATACATGAAGGGAGGGAGGGAGGGAGGGAAAGAGAGAAAATGAAAGGAAGATAGGACACAAACCATGGCTTCAGAAGACTCTTTCAAACAGCCCATTTTTCGAAAAAACAAGCCCGTTTTCTGTCAAAAAAAAATTGCATGCATAGCCTTATGGAGGCTTATAGAGTGCTGCTGTGGGTTAGGGGGGGCAAAAATAGTCCATTTTTTGCTCATTACTACCCTCCCCAGCCCCCAGGAGCTCTCTGAAAGCCTCCATAAGGATATTCATGGCCATTTTGGTGAAGGGGTGGGGCTTCAGGAGGCAAAAAATGCTGTATTCGATGTATAAGACGCACCCAGATTTTCAGCCTCTTTTTTGAGGGAAAAGGTGCGTCTTATATTCCGAAAAATACAGTAACTGTTGTGCTGTTGTTGCTATAGCCCCACCTAGTGGCCGGGGGCAGAAAAGCCTCACTATAAAGTCTGAAGCCAGACTCCATTTTCTGTCAGCCTTTGGAGAAGACGGAAGCAGCCATTGTGACCAAGACCCCTGGTCATCCGGAGACAGCCTCCGTCCCTCACACGGAGCATTGCTGGGGAGGTTCCAGCTGCTTCTTTGCTGGCTGTTAGTTAATGCTGCCTATCTCATATTTACATTTGATTTCCACTATTTGCATCTCTTCAGTTTCACCTGCCCTCTTCTCCCAATAAAGCATCCAGATCCACGCCAGGATCCCTTTCATTGGAGGAGAATAGGGGGGCTTAGCTGCCTCTCCAGCTGCACACAGACCCACCTGCAATGGGGACGGAGGAAAGGTGGAATTCCACCAGGCTCATCACAAACCCACAAATACGGGAATTTATTTTAAAAAGAATAGAGCATTTTCCAATTAGCAGTGCTAAATATAAAAATGCCATGGTATCTACTCTTTGGAACCATTAATTCCCTGAATAATTAAATTGGCCAGATCTGTTGAGATGGTTCCCCTCCTTCTCTTCTGGATTCCTCCTCCAAAGGATCTAAGATTAATGGATCCATATCGGGTCCCCCATACCTGCCATGGCTGCAGCCTTGGAGAGCCCAAGATCTTTTCATCCTCCTTCCTTCTCCTCCTCGATCTCGAGGAATATGCAGCATTCAGGACCTGGGCCAGAGTCTTCGTGAGACTGTAAGGTTGGTAGTTATTTGGGGCCCTTTTTCTGTCCCTTTTCTCCTGGGTCTCCAGTGGGGCTTTCTGCGTGCATCTTCTGCGGCCTTTGACAGAAAATACATTCTTTGAAAGAGAACAATGAAAATAATGATCCTGAAACTTTATTTCCACAAAGAAATAGGGTTTAAAGGCAGAATCTTTTGGCCTTTCTTTTACCAGATAACCAAAGTTCCAAATACTATGGATGTATTTGAGAAGTCTGCGCTTGTTCATTTCGTACTCTACAAAATTTGTGAGGATCCAGACTTTCCCCTCAATGGGTCCTGGCAGACGCATAAGTGTTAAATGAAAAGGAAGAATTCTGTCCCAAATGTTTTCAAGTTCTATGAAGTGAACAAAGACGTTGACTTGTCTCCACTTAGAGAGGGAATCCCTGAGGTATGCAGTATATCCAGTTGTTGAGAACAGTTGTGATATAACCACACAAATTCCACTCCTGACAAGCATAGGAGTAAAAGTCCTCATGAAATTCTCTGCCTTTTCTGTGTCTGAAGCAAAGAGGCCAATCAGGGTCCATCTGAAGTGGAGGAGCAGGTGGACAATTGCTGGGTACTGGATCCCTTCTTTGGGGAGCATCCGGTAGAAAAGGGGGAATTGACTTTTATCACTCAGAGCCTCTGAAGCTGTTTTTTGATTGATCTGGAAAACCAATTGAAAGGATTAGAGCCATGATGGGGAACCTGTGGCATGCAGATCGTCCTCTCCTGGCACTCCAGCCGCCCCAGCCCAGCTCCACTAGCATCCACATGCAGGCTCACCTCCTGCCAGCCCAGCTGGTTTTCGGGCCTTTGTGGATGGCCAGGGCAGGGGACGCGTGAGTATGCAGGGGGGGGCGCTCACATTGTGCAGGAAACTCTGGCGGGCTGGAAGTGAGTGTGAATGGCCTGCCTCTCCCCCCCCCCTCCCCCAGTGCTTCCTGGCTCAGTTGGAGGCTTCCTTCACCCTTCAAACAGTTGCAGGGTTTTGGGGGGGGGGGGTTGCTTCCAGGTTGGTGCAGGAAGCTTTCCACGGCCAAAATGGGGCGTGGAAAGCGCAGGGTTTTCCCCCCTGTTATTCCCGAATTGTGAGCTGTTAGGAAAGTATCCCCTCCTTGTGGGTTGCTAACAGTGGTGGGTTTCAAAATTTTTTAGAACCTCTTCTGTAGGTGTGGCTTGCTTTGTAGGCGTGGCTTGCCAGCCATGTGACCAGGTGGAAGGGGCTTGGCAGTTCATGTATGGGTGGGAGTGGCTTGGCAGTCATGTGACCGGGAGGGAGTGGCCAAGACGATGTCAGCATTCCCAGTCAAGATAGAGGTATAAATTACACAGAAAAGAAAGATGCATCCATACATCTGAATTTAACTTCAAAGCAGTGGAAACAACTTAAATTCATTAAATAATAATGTTTGTTAGGGCTATGCACTGTTTTTGAATATATAGGAATGTAAAGCCCACAGCATCTACTTGGTACTTTTTAAAGCAGCAGCACCTTTTTCCTGGATTCATGAAATATCTCCTTTAAAAAGTACCAAGTAGATGCTGTGGGCTTTACATTCCTATATATTCAAAAACAGTGCATAGCCCTAACAAACATTATTATTATAATATCAGGCATCATTTAGAGTAGTTTGTAACAAAACATGGGCAATAAACACGAAGTTGATTCACCACCACCACCCCTATTTTAGCTTGTTTCTGTCTTATCTAATATTTTCCTGAAATTCTTCCATAATCCAGACTACTAAAAAGAGTTCTACATAATTAGCCTTTTAAAATAAGCTTGATGTCAAAGAGATTTCCTACTTATTAATATGAACAGATTCTGATCTGTTGCTTAAAAAAATAAGCTCATACCACAATCTACAGGAAAATGCAGTCTGTAAGTATACTTTCTTTTGTGCTACTACTAACACCACTACACATAAGCACCATACAAAAGGCTGGTAAGATTATTTGCAGAACAGTGTGCTCTCTCACACTTGCCTTTGTTGTTTAAACCACTTTGTAGAGTATAATATACAATATACTGTGTATGTAGAGGGGAAACTACTTGGATTGGCCACCCTCTTAAGATCTTGGGCTTGGAATTATGTGCACCAGAAACAATACCTATTTGTTTCAGAGTATTTTCAGATTACCAGGCTGTCATGTGCTGAACTACCTGTTCTTTGTTTTCTGTACACAAACATAAAGTACAATCGGTGCAACTGTAAACTCTTTATACTGTATATAATCTCTGAAAAACGTAAAAGAGAGAAAACATAGGACTCCCCAGTCTGTCCCAACCGCATTTCAGCTTCTGCAATTTCCCTCCACCCTCAAAATCCAGGGCCAATAAGTTATATTCCAATCTTACACAACAGAAACAACCCCCCCCCACAAACACACACACTCACACACACACACAAACTCACTGTTTCCATTTCTGAAGGATTTATCAGCACCTGTCCCTGCATAAAGAGGCTCAAGGAAAGATAATCAATTTCTTATTGGACTTGGAAGTCCTCAGAAGTAGCAAAAGTTCCCACTGCTTTCCAGTGTCTCAAAAGCCCACCATAAAGGTGAGAGTCCATCCTTCTGCTTCTCAGTGCAGAAATCCCCAATATGTTCCAGTAGATTTTAAAAGCATCACTTGGAAGCAGAAACAGCCAATGTGGACCTTCGAGAGTAGTCACTGATATTTAAAGTTTCTTTAGTGCTGTGAGCTATACAATTTAAAGTTTCTGCACACTGCTATCAAGCAATTTAAGCAGGAATATACCTCTGAGTAAACAGGTATTTTGCTTATGGCATTTGTACTTTAATGCAACAAGCAAGCACTCGCCCTCTAAATAAGTTAGACAGTCATAATTTTAAAGCTTGATAAGTGTTCTTAACAAGAAATTCACAATGGTAGCATCACACATACATTCCAAAAATAGTTACGATATTTGCACAACCACCTGCTTTGCAGTTCTTGTCTTCTTAACTGATGGGAGACTGAAACCAATAAATATATCCCCAATAAAAAAGAATAGTATGTTGGAGTACTGAAAAACTCAGCCAAATGGGAAAATGCAAAGAAAAAATATTGGACTTCCTGCTAAGAAGTAACAATTTATATATAGTATGCACAATTCCTTTAGTTAAATTATTGCTGAACAATTTATAATAGTTGCATCACAATATTATTCCATTTGCCACTACTACCCTACTTCCTAGATGTTCACTATTCTTTCTTCCCCCCCCAAAAAAAAAAAAATTAAGGGCATGTGAAATAATTTTGATGAAAGTTGCATGATATGAAACTTTTCTCCTTTGAAATGTTTGGTTTTAATTCTCCAATGAATCCAAAGGAATGTTTCACTCTTCCTTGTTACACAGCATTTGTTTTAGCTTTCCATAGCTCTCCCCCAAACCAACCAAGGAAGATAAAACCATAGAAATCTAATACTGTTGTGCAGGGCTTTGCACTAAATTATCTGTATAGTAAGCCAAACATAGTTTAAGATTATAATTAGCCCACCTGTTTCACCTATTAACATGCAAATACATTTTTCTTGTTTAGAGACTGCATGAGAGATTTCCCAGTCTTTGCAAAATATCACATTAAATCCACATAACTACTCAGGTTTGTTTTCAGTATGCGCAAGGAAGGAGCAGGCACTATCTTTCAACACTTAGAAGTTCAACAATAAGCTTTTATTCTTACATCAAGTTGAGCTGACTTGCCCTTTCCAGAGCTAAGGTGTATTGTTTTACCTAAGCAAACAGGAATGCTTTATAAGGTGAATTATTATTCCATCAACACAGCATACCATACTACATTCCTCTCCGCCAAGGGTTGCGAACTTATCTTTGCTTTCAATCAAGTGCAGATTGTCTTGTACTTTTCAAGTAAGGTGCAACCACACAACTCTATGCATGTTTATCCAGCATAACTATTCAGAGACTCTTCTCCCCTAAAAGTTCAGCCAGGCTTGCCATTCCCAGTCAAAGCACCGGAAAGGCAAAGAGACTGTTCTCCTCGCACTCATGAGGGCAGCTGGTCACCGCCTCCATAAGACCCATCATCCCCAGAGCTCCCCTAAGTGAAGCACTGACCTCTTAGCCAGGTAAGTTTGTTTGTTTTAAAGGAAGGGGGCACTATGAGGGGGAGGAACAGCAGAGCCACTTACCTCCCCCCCCTGTTGAACTTTGCTAAACGGTGTGCCTCACTCTGCCTTTTGCCCCTCGGCGACAAAAAAAAAGCAGGAAGGAGAGCGGGTGCTTACCTGGAGAGAGCCACATCGCTTGGGGCCACGCAGGTCTGACCGTCCATTTCTCTTTAAGACAGCTGGTAAACTCCAGGTCGAAGTCCGGCAGAGGCAGGAATGCAAAAACGACTCCTACTACTCCCTTGCAAGGGGAGCGAAGGAACTGCCTGGGTCTCTGATCCCGATTCACCTGTCTGGAGTCGCTGAAAACTTTAGACGCTGGTGGCGGTGCTGGTTTCCCACATCTTCGGCATCCCTGAAAGGCGACTCCACATTCTCCCTTTCCTTCTCCCCTCCTCCCTTCAAAAGCTGTGAGGTGCTTTCTTAGCACCGGTTGCCAAGCTGGCACGGCCCCATGCGCTTGCCTCCTCCTCCTTCCTCCTCCTCCTCACTCCCCAAAGACTCTTCTCCTCCTTCCCAGCTCAGTGGGAGCCGGGCACAAGGGTTGGGAGGCTGCTTTTGAAACCACACCTTGGAAAACTTCACTGGGAAGGGAGGCACGGAACTAGTCGGGGGAGGACATCCTGGAACTTGCCTAGGAGGCTCACCGCTCTGCGTAACCTATCTCCTGCTGCCCCGTGCTTTGCTGGCGGCAAGGCCTCCTATTCCTAAGCAAGCTCGGGGAGGTCCTAGGAGACCGGCCACGCTGTGCAAGCTACCCTCCGTGAGTGGTGACGAAATGGGCAGGGAGAGCGAGCAAGGGGGCCGGGGCAGACATTCTGGTACTGTCCCACAGGACGAAGGGGTTCTAAAACGTACGGTAGATTTCAGGAACCTATTCTACCATACCGATTAGAACTTGGAACAACCCACCCCTGGTTGCAAACAGCTATTTCCAGTAGAGTAAAAAGGACAAAGCAAGTGGGGAAAATAGTTTCCTTTGCTATATTTCCAGTCTGAATTAGACCATGGCAGGCTCCCTACGGAAGAGCTCTTTTAAGGATCATTATGTATGCATAGTAAAGCAACTAACTTACCTCTGTTCTTAAATGCTAAAGCTGTTGCACATAAAAAACAGAGGAGCTCTGATCAACTACCAGAGCCATCATTTTGACAGTTTTGCTGTACTGTAGTCTGTCTCCATGAAATGCAAGCATGGAATAAACTGATCCTGGTTTGTTCTCAGACTTTTCAGTGGCCACAAACTACTAGCAAAAGTGGCAAGGAATGTTTCCCTTTTTGCATTGGGGCATCCAAGAAGGGACAGGAAAGACCACGAAAAAGAAGGAAAGAGGGGAACAGAACAAGGCAGCAAAAAGAATGAAAGAGGGGAAGGAAGAATGAAGAGGAAAGGAAAAAAAGGGAAGGAAGGAGATTATGATGAGAGAGAGTGAGGGTGTGAAGTAAATCCTGCCTTAGCACTTGATCACCAACAGCCCTGCTGCCTTTTACCATCTCCTTGTCCCATCCTCCTGACCTCTCCCCTGGTCTCCCATCCTATCATTGAGGATGCTTTGGTTACAAAGCTAGGTCTCATAAGGAGAGGGAATGGGCCTCCCTCTGATCCACCTACTTTGACCTCCTGCACACACCATGGGCAACCAAGGAGAGTGAGCACATCAGCAGTGGGAGCTGGCCGTGCCCACCATGGCCTCCAAAGTCAACCACAATGGGGCCCTCATTGAAATTGTGTTTGACACCCCTGCACTAACAGATGACCTGAGTGCTGCATGTGTTGCTCTCAAACTTACAACGTATGAGTCAATGTTAGAAAAATTATCAGCATGCATTCAACAGCAAAAATCACATTAATCAAAAGCATGCCAAATGCAAACGTTTACCTTTCAATAAAAAGATGTATGTATCATTGAATGCGCTGTTATTATGGGGTTTTTTTTTCAGAGAAAAGACGTTAATCATGTATGAGTTGTTTTTCTAAACTAAAACCTCATTATTCAGGTTAAATTGCCGTGCAATTTAAGTGGGTTTTGGGTTGCGGTTTGGACACCCAGTCGCTAAAATTTTTGCCATCACTGGATTAGAGCATACACAGAGTGTAACCTAATTCAGCTTTTGTTAAATTGCTGTTGAGAGAAGCTCCATTGTAACCTAAGGTGCCAACTACATAGATAAAACTTCAAGGCAAATTCCCAAGCTTAGCCTAGCAAAGTAACTTCATATGAAAAGTAAAATGTGGTTTCTGCCAAGTAGCCTTGCTTGTAACCTAAAATGTGTGTTCAACATTCCCTAACAAAGATCTGAGTTATATGCCAGAAAATGGATTTCTTTTCCCTTCTAAAGTCTATTGTTTTAAGAGCACTGAGAAAAATCATGAAATCCGTGTGATATCAATTCATGTTTCCATAGCAATGACATTCTGTGCAAGCTGTGTGTGCTGTAAGATTTTTGGAAAAGTTTTGGGCGCATGCCTGTTTTTCTCTCTCTGCCTGTTCTGTTAAGGTGGGAGACAAAAAGGTCATCCAGTCTTTTGCTTTCTGCAGAAATAAAAGCTGATAATCCATAGCTTCGTCTTCAGAGTTTCACTGGACTTATCAGATTCTGAGCTGCATTCAAAAACCTTGCACAATGAAGAATGCTGTGTTATATTTGGGGTTAGATCAAGTCCAAAATATTAGATTTTAATAAATCGAATCTTGTTTTCATGAAAGCATTAGAATAATTTGTTAATTAGACATTGTTTAAAATGTTAAAGACAGAATATTAGCAAGATTGTATCATAAAAGTGGAAAATAATAAATAAATTAAAAAACTATAAACAATGTAAGTCATATTACTGTATCTCACCCCTACAATTTATTGCAATTAGATTAACATGTGCAAATGCCAACTGAAGTATTCTATTCCAATAAAGGGCCCACAATAATTTTTGAGGATTGCTGCATATCAGTGGTAAGTTTCAAATTTTTTTAGAACCTATTCTGTAGTTGTGGCATGTTTTGTGGGAGTGGCTCAGTGGTCATGCGACTGGGTGGGTGTGGCCAACTCGGAAAATGTGGTGAAACTCACTTAACAACGCTCTTCCTTAGCAACCAAAATTTTGTGCTCAATTGTGGTCATAAGTTCTCCTTCCTTCCTTCCTTCCTTCCTTCCTTCCTTCCTTCCTTCCTTCCTTCCTTCCTTCCTTCCCTCCCTCCCTCCCTCCCTCCCTCCCTCCTGTTTCCTTCTTTCTCTTTCTCTCTCTTTCTCTTTCTGTCTCTCTCTGTCTCTTTCTCTGTGTAGCTCTTTGTCTTTCTCTCCCTCCCTCCCTCTCTGTCTCTCTATGTCATTCTCTCGCTGTGTCTGTCTGTCTGTCTGTCTCTCTCTCTCTCTCTCTCTGTATCTCTCTGTCTCTCTCCTCTCCCTTCTTCTCTCTCTGTCACTCTGTGTATGTATGTGTTTGTGTCTGTCTGTCTGTCTCTCACTCATTCACTCACTTAATCACTCTCTCTCTCTGTGTATCTCTTTCTGTGTATCTCTCTCTGTCTGTCTCTCTCTCATTCATTCACACACACACACACAGACACACACACATACTGTGGTCACCTTTTTGAGTGTTCCTATCACATTTGAAACACACAACAACTGGCCTGCATTTATAGTTTTTTGCAGCATTTTGCAGTCATGGCATCAAAATATATGGTTAAAAGTACCTGGCAGCACCATTTTTCCCTGGGAGGCTCCACAGAACATCCCAAGACCGATGCCACCACATCTGCCCTCTTCGGGGAGAAGCTCTCTTCGGCAGGTCCTCTTCAGAAGGACGAGGCTCCCCTGGTCCCCCTCCTGTTCTTCATCTTCCTGCCCCCATGTATTGGCTCCGGAGTCATCGCAGGCAGCACAGTCTCTTGCCAGTTCCCTGCCATTGTTCCCACTCTCTTCCCGCCTGGTTCCTCTTTTTATGCGCTTCCTGAAAGGTAGCTGCTAGTGGCCCAAAAGACGCCATGGAAAACATAGGCAACTGCACACCCCGCACAATTACACCCCCAGAGTCTCTTGGAGGGAAGCCTCTGCACAAGCCTGGGTGAGTGAGAACAAGTTCCCACTGTTACGAAGGCTCCGGGAGGAAGGACGGAATCTTCGCTGTGGGACAGTAAAGCCCTATCCGCCAGAGGCAGCAGGACCAAAGCCCCTCCCCCAACTGGTCCTTCCTCCCTCTGAGGGTGAGGGACCTGGCTGCCCCACTGCCCCTGGAGCGTCATCCCGGAGCCTTCGTAATGACGAAAACCTGTTCTCACTTTCCTGGGCTTGTGCAGAGGCTTCCCTCCAAGACTCTCTGGGGCTGTAATTGTGTGGGTGTGTGCACGTGCCTATGTTTTCCATGGCATGAGGCCGCGGCTATCTTTTGTGCCACTAGCGGCTACCTTTCAGGAAGCGCATAAAAAGAGGAACCAGGAGGGGAGAGAGTGTGAACAAAGCCCCTGGCCTGAACTGCAGGACCAATGGCAGGGAGCTGTTGAGGCTCTGCGCTGCCGGCGATGACTTCGTAGCCCATCTGCGGGGGCAGGAAGATGAGGAATGGGAGGGGGACTAGGGGGGGGGCTCATCCTTCTGAAGAAGACCTGCCAAAGAGGGCCTGTTCCCGAAGAGGACAGATGTGGTGGCATCCATCTTGGGATGTTCTGCGGAGTCCCCCAAGGAAAAATGCCGCTGCCAGGTACTTTTCAGTGGGAATGGCTTTTTAAACAGGCGTCTGTCAAAGAGAAGAGGACAGCGCATGCCACGTGGGCTTGTCCAACAGCCGAAGAAGGAACAGGAGGCGAGGAATCATTGCACAAGCCCACGGCCTTCGCTGCTCTCTCCTCTGACAGCCGCCTCGTTTCCAATGAAGGGAGAAGGGAATCCATGCAATTTCCTGCCTCTGCATGGATTCCCCACTACCTTCATTGGAAAAGAGGCGGGTATCAAAGAGCAGAGGACAGTGCATGCCACGTGGGCTTGTCCAACAGCTGAAGAAGGAACAAGAGGCGAGGACTCCAGTACGGGGCCTCTGGAAGAACGGATACGAGAAGGCATGCTAAATATCACCAACTGGTATGACCGTATTGGTCAGTACCGGGTGAAACCCAGCCCTGCTGCATATTTTAATCCTTCAATAGCCCAGATTCTTTGTGGAGGAATCTTTTTAACTTCTTCTCTAGTTGTACAAGAAACAGGGAGACCTCAGTTCCTAATACAATTTGTCACTAGTGCAATCCAAGGTTGGTCCTTAATTGAAGTTTTGTCTAACAGCCACCACAAAATCTGTCAGTTTCCATATATTAAATGCCAATATCCACATTTTCTGATTTTACAGTGTAAATCAACATGTTCCAATAGGTATTTAGCATGCTAAGCATATGTAACTATAACAGAACTTATAACAAAATAAAAGGGTTGGAAAGGACCTTTGAGGTCTTCTAGTCCAACCCCCTGCTCTAACAGGAGACCTTATACCAGGGGTCCTCAAACCTGGCCCACCAAAGCCATTAATCCAGCCCACGTGGGATCACAAGGCTGCCCCATCCAAATCACTCTGCCCATCCGCTGGCCTCCACCCACCGGTTGAGTGCAGGCCTTACCTTCGCAAGCCCCATGGACTGAAACTCCAAAGTAAGACCAAAGCTTTTGGCTGGCAGAGTGCTTCTTTTTAACCAGGCGGCTATCAGAAGAAGGCAGCGCATGCCCGTGGGCTTGTGCAGCAGCCGAAGATCGCCTGGTTAAAGATCGCCTGGCTAAAAAGAAGGACAAGGCTCCTCTGGTCCGGAGCCCATCCACGGGGGGAGGAATCCCCCTTGCGTTCCTCGTCTTCCCGGATGGGCTGGAAGTGGGACAGAAAAGGTTGTTCTCCAGTCCCAGGTTTCAGCTTCCTGGCTTCAGTATCTGTTTCCAGCTTCTTTTGTTGAGCCTGCAATTAAGGTTCTTTTTATGTTTTAGGAAAGATTGCCTGGTTAAAAAGGAGGAGGAGGCTTTGCTGGTCCGGAGCCCATCCAGGAAGATGAGGAAAATGAGGGGGATCTCCCCCCCCGGATGGGCTCTGGACCAGCGGAGCCTCGTCCTTCCAATTGGGGGGATCCATGCAGAGGATTTCTCCCCACCCCCAATTGGAAATGAGGTGGCTGTCAAAGCAAGGCAGCGCCCCCCGCAGAAGAAGGAATAGGAGGAGAGTTCACGCCAGCTGCTGGTGGGGCCAGGGCAACCCTCCACCCGCCAACCCACCAAGAGGTGGCTGGGTGGGTGCCGGGCTAGCCCTGCTGTCCTGGCCAAGTGGCGCCCGCAGCTGCCGCTTACCTTGAAGGTGACATCATGGAACTCACCGCTGAGGGAGGGGCAGCTGGCCAGTGCCTCCCTCCCCATTGGCTGTTCCCTCCTGGGCTGTGCCCGTGCCCCTGCCCGGCCCGCCTCGCCTGCTGAGGAGGAGGAGGAGGAGGCAGGGGGCATTGCTGAGCA
Organism: Natrix helvetica; assembly: GCF_964273705.1. NCBI lineage: Eukaryota > Metazoa > Chordata > Lepidosauria > Squamata > Natricidae > Natrix > Natrix helvetica. The sequence goes on from NC_138551.1 coordinate 132,136,176, forward strand.
GTGGGCAGGATGGAGGTGGGTGCAGCGCTGCTGCCCTTGCCCTTGGGGCTCTTCTTAAGGGACATGCTGGCTGGTGTTGCTTCAGGGCGCCCTGGCCGCCGGCTCCTCCATGCGCAGCCCCTTTCCCCCCAAAAAAGACCGTTTTCTTTTTAAAAAACGCCTCTGCAGATGATCCTGAAAACCTGCAAGGTTGCTTTGGGAGGGGACAGACGGGCAGGATCCCCTCCCACCATCCCTAGGCACCTGCAGCCTCAGAGCCTGCAGTAACTTGCAGAGTAAAGGCAATTAAGAACTTCTCACGCTCGTGAAAAGATTTTCTTTACTGTGCAAAGGCTTGCTTTAAAGCTGCAGGCTCCGAGGCTGCAGGAGCCCAGGGAGGGGGGCAGGGGGAAATGCTGCCCATCTGCCCCCTCCCAAAGCAACCTCGCAGGTTTTCAAGATCATCCAGAGAGGCGTTTTTAAAAATAAAAAACTGAAAAAGACGCAAGATTGTGAGAGATGGGGGGGGGGCGGTCTTTGGGGAGGGGGTAATCCCCAGAACCAAGTTGCCCAGCCAGCACCCTGAAGAGATCCATGCGTGGCGGCTGCAAAGCACATCATGACGGGCAGAAGTCCCCGAACCCAACGGGGAGCCTAAGCAAAGGAGGAGGCAGAGAGTTGGATGGAGGAAAGGGGAAACTACTGCTACTGCTGCAGCTGCGTTGCCCTGCTGGGTTCGGGGACTTCTGCCCTTCGTGCCACACTTTACAGCCACCCGAGCCCTGCACTGACCTCTTTGGGCAACCTGGTTCTGGGGAGGAGGGATTCCTCCCAGCACCGCAAAGAGGTCTGTGCAGGGAACAAGGGTGGGGGGGACACGGCCTGGAATGCCCCCGTGCTTTGCTGGTGGCCACACCTCCTAGGCAAGTTTGGGGAGGTCCTAGGAAGCTGTCCGCACCACACAAGGTACCGCCCGCGAGTGGCAACAGAACGGGCGGGAGAAGTGAGTGAGGGGGGCGGGGCAGGTATTCCGTGATGAACCTCTTCTAACCAGTTCATTAGATTTCTGGAACCTCCTCTACCGAAGAGGTTAGAACCGGTAGAAACCCACCCCTGGCGCAGTGGCATACACACTGGGCAACTCCTCTTCCAGATTGTGTCTCTGACAAAAGCACTTGGTGCTGTTAAGGTTCTCCATCAATGCCCTATTTCAAGGGTGGTTTTATCAAGGCATTATAAAGCGGTACCAATACTTCACGTGATTTGGATTCTCTCCTTCTGTTGATGCAGCCTCGAATTGCAGTGGCTTTTTTTGGCTGCTGCCACACATTGTTGGCTCACATTTGAGAGATTGTCCACTAAGATTCCAAGATCCTCTCACAGTTCCTGCAATTGAGCCAGTTTCACCTAATCTGTATCTGTATATTTTTGTCAAAGAAGGAAATAACATTTATGTGTGATCTGTTTTTTTGATTCTGCATTAGTTGAAGTGTTGTCAGTATCTAGACTGATTAACAAGGGTTCAAATATGCATCCTTTTTTTGGCTGCTGCCACACATTGTTGGCTCACATTTGAGAGATTGTCCTCTAAGATTCCAAGATCCCTTTCACAGTTCCTGCTATTGAGCCAGGTTTCACCTAATCTGTACCTGTACATTTGGTTTTTCTAGCCTCAGTGTACGACTTTACTTTTCTCCTCATTGAATTTCCTTTTGTTAGATAGGCCCAGGGTTCAAGTCTATCTAGATCCATCCGGATCTTGACCCTGTCTTCTGGGGTATTGGCTATTCCTGCCAGTTTAGTGTCATCTGTAAATGTGATGAGTTCCCCATCTATTCCTCATCCAAACCATTGATGAAGATGTTGAAGAGTACTGGGCCTAAAATGGAACCTTGGGGTCCCCCACTGCCTGTTTCCCTCAATGTAGACGTAGTTCCATTGAGGACCACCCAACACCACCCACTACTCACTTTTCCAGATGGAGAAAAACACACACAAACCTGTGGGACTTTGTAGGTGCCTCCTAATGTTGACGCCTGGATGGAGATGTCCCTGGCAGCTCCATCAAGAAAAGCCAGAAGGTTCTCCTTCCTTCCACAGCCGTAGTTGGGGACATTGGCTTCTCCAGTGGAGAGAATGTCCAGCAAGGCATCTGAAGTGCAGAAAGTGCTGAAATAGTTGGTGTGGATATTGTAGCCAAGTGTGAGATTGTGCAGGAGCTGGGAATTCTTGTTGACCATTTGAATGTTGAAAATAAACCGTAAACCATTTTGAAAATTATAAAAGTCCCTATTGTAAAAAAAAAATGTTATTATAATGAACAGCAACAACAAATACTTTTTAAAAAATATATAATCCTCCAGAAGCCTACTGAGCCTTAAACCAACATTGATCCAAAACCAATGATCAATTATACAAATATGCAAATTGGCTGAGGTATGGCAACTACAACTGGTTCAACCACTACTTTTAATAAAATTCATTATCTAGGTGATAAATGAAGGATTGAACTGAGAGAGGAAAATAATCTGCAGCCCTTTCAGCTTTTTTTCAGACCCCTTTTTGAGTCTCTTTCACAAAATCAGACAAAAGAGAAGCTATGGAAATCAAAATCATTCAGGAAATTAGACATATTCCCCAATATAGGAATAAAGAAGAATAAAAAACAGAAAAGAAGGAGAGTGTTAGAATGGAAGGAGTGCAACTCCATCACCCTGAATGACTTACCAATCACGGAAAACCAACCGAAGAGAAGGAGCCACATTGAAAAGCAAGTTTGTATGCAATGTTTCACCTCCACTGAGGACTATACTGATGAGATGGTCTCCTGGCCTATAAAAGCTCTGTGGTCGTTTTCCATCCTGGTGCTCCAAACTCTGGGGGCATTTCATTCTCAGCTTCCCAGAGAGTGGATGGGACACCAGCAGCATCAGAAGCAGAAGCAGGAGGTCCATCATTCATGATGTGAATTAATCAATCCCTCTCCTGTTTCCAAAGAAGAATTAGAAGAATTCAAAGGACTCTCACAAGGTGGAATATGATCCAGTTACTTTCCTGATTGAAACACAGAGAAACACTCAGCTTCACTGGAATGGAGAGAGACGTTCATTCAAGAGCACAGACCCTGCCTGTCCCAAAACACCATATTTCTCTGCCCAAAGCTGACACTTTTATCATAATTCTCCCTCTCAGGAGGGATCCCTGGATAATTCAATCAGTTCTCGGACTCAAAGATTGTTGAGAAATTCTCTGGAGGGAAATGAAAGGGAAATAATCCCCATGTGATTCATAATAACAGGGGCAGAGATGGAATTAAATCCATCATCTAGAATTGAGAGGTTTGGGGTCTCCAGGCTTGAAACTGGCCCCAGAGGGAATACACGGCACTTGTGGCTGAAGAAAAAAGAGAAATGTGACATTTGTTGGCATTGTGGTTAAAGAGAAAAATCCCAGATACCAGTTAATTCCATAGTATGGAGGAAGAAGAGTTAATTTCTGGTTTTGATGGTTGGTGGTTCCCTCCAAGACTCTCCATCCCAAAGCCAAACTCCCAAGGAAGAAAGAAAAATACCCGAGACTAAAAACCAAGTCCTGCTTATCTACAGAATGGATTTTCTCCCTGTGTGTCTCTGTATCTATCTATATAGCTATCTATACAATTATCTATGTATCTGTGTAACTATCTATGTAATTATCTCTGTAACTAAACCTTGATCAGGAGCAACTTCCCTTCCCTGGCGCAGGAAAATACAGAGGCCAACCATCACAGAGATCCCAAAGATTATTAAATTTACATTATGCTTATTGTGTTTTCTTTATACACGTATGCAGTACATATATATATAAAACACCGTAATACATCTTGAATTCAATTGCTTGTTTATATTTAGACTCAGGGCTCTAATAAAGAAATTTGAAAGTCAGGATTGCTGTCTAAATATTTCTCACCTGTTAAGTTCATCTTTCAGATCCTTGTTTTCTTTTGGGAGTTCTGCCTTCTCCCATCTTGCTTTAGACCCAAGCAAAGGAGACAATTGTTCTCCCTTCTAAGATTTTCTATCTGCAAAGCTTCATTTGATATATTTCTTCTCTAAAATATCCAGACCAGAATAAAATTACCCCCCTTAGGTTTTTACTTGAATGATCAGGCTTGTTGTCCTCCGTGTATATGTATGTGTGTTGTATATGTATGTACGTTTAGTGTTGTTATATATTTTATGTTATATACTCCATTGTACGCCGCCCCGAGTCCTACTTGGAAAGGGAGCGGCTAATAAATCCAAATTTATTATTATTATTATTATTATTATTAAAATGAAACCTAATTAAACAATAGTTTGTTTTTTATACATAACCTTACGTTTTCATTAATGTAGTTTTCCTATGTTTTGAACAAGTTGAAAAGAGTCGCCTCTTATTTCCCCCAACTTTGTTCCAGGCAACACAGTTCAACTCAGAACATTAGAGAATATTTGTTTATGGAAGGAAGCTGAGAATTTAATATGAAATTCTGGAAGAAAAGCTGGGGTTGCTATCTAAAAGTTCTCCGTCTCTCTTCCAAATCTTTGCAGAGCTCTTCCTTCTCTGCAATTAGTTGGAGATTTTTCTGTTGTGTTCCTATCAGTTATGGAGAACAGAAAGCAATTAGACTCTATTTTTTAAAAAAACTTGGAACACTTTCTTAAATTGCAAATATTAAATATAACTTCATGTATTTGTGTGTGTGTGTGTGTGTGTGTGTGTATGTGTATAGAAATCCAATTTTGCTGTTTTTCTGTTATAACAACCAGCAGTTTCTCCTGTAGGAAGTTAGCACCCACCTCTCTCCTAGAAAATGAAATATTTTGGGAAATATTAAAGGGCAGAATATTTCCCCCTAAAAGGGAGGAAGAAACTCATCCCCCCCCCCACTTTTGGCAATGAGCCATTAAGGCCTGGGCCAGTCTATTCTACATAACAAAGATCTCTCCCCTTCAGCTCCAGGTGGTCCTGTCCACCATTAAACCTTTTTGAGTCTCATTAATGCCTGAGTATGTCACAGATCTGAAAAATAGCTGCCAGCGGAGTTGGAAGAAAAAATATTTTATTTTGAAAGCTAATGCTCAAGGGCATCACCGGAAAAGGGCTGATGCAATAGTGCAGCCAGTCTGTTGAACAGAATCAACTTTAATGAAAAACTAGTTACCAGAACTTTGCAGAGTTAAAAAAAAAAACCCCACAGAGACAGAAACACAGAGAGAAGTGAGGAAAAAAAATAAGTGAAAAGAGATGATGAAATCAAGTCTGCCTCTCACCCCATGGATGGATGGATGGATGGATGGATGGATGGATGGATGGATGGATGGAAGGAAGGAAGGAAGGAAGGAAGGAAGGAAGGAAGGAAGGAAGGAAGACATTTACAAGAGTGAAAAATCAGTAGCAACTTACACTCCCTCTTCATCTGTAAACATTCAGGGAAGACCTTTCCTTTCATTCATGTAACGATGACACACATTAGGCTTTTTAAATGTGTGTATTTAATACAGTCATTGCATAGCTTCAACAGAAGTGTGCATGTAAGATACCATGCAAGGAGATTCATCATCTCCAGTTGCTTTCACAGCCTTCCTGGGCACACAGGTTGTGCTGGATTGCTTTCCTGGGGTGTAGAACAACACAATCCATTTCTCTCGGGTGGAATGAGAACAAGGGATTCCTTCTGCTGATGTACCCAGCTGGTCATTCTTGAAAGTTGCCTCTGACATTTTAACTAATTTGACTTGGACCCAAGCATAGAGGTAGTCCTCACTTAACAACTGCCCTGTTTAGCCATTGTTTAGCAGTTATGACAGCACTGAAAAAGTAACATTACGGACAGTCTTTGAACTTATGAGAGTGCCCCTCTCCCCCATCCCACAGTCATGTGATTTCCATTTCCATGCTTCCCCGCTAACTTCCACCAAGCAGTCAATGAAGAACCTGACGTGAAATTATAAGGTGGAGTTATGGGGTGGCTTGCTTAATTGTGTTGCATAGGAACAGAGTTTCCCCTCTCAATTGGCGTAAAGCAAGGATGATCTGTATTGGCAAACACTCAGAGTCATAAATACACACTCCTCTCTGTTTGAAATCTGTACAAAAACTTTAAGCCCATCAACTGCTTTCATTTTCCTATTTAACAGATGTATTTATTTACTATATTTATGTTACTTCACACTCTATAATGTGGAAGGATTATTACCCCAGTAGAAGGGCAGTGTTCTTTTCAGAGATAAATATTCCCTCAACGAATCACACTCGTTCAATTTTTTTTTCTTTTTTTTTATTAAAAAAGTTTTGTACAAACAGATTTTCACCCTTTTCACCCCCCCCGCCATACAATGTAAATCTCATACAAATGCTATACCCCCCCAACCCCCCCCCACAAAAATTCACATTCAAATATTATACCAAATACTTTGCCCCCTCCCCTCCCCCGTCTTAAAGTAAATTACTCGTAACCCCTCTCCTCCCAACAAACACAATATAAATTTCTCTTAGATTAATAATAACACATTGATCCCATTTTCTAAGCTAATTTAACATCTATAACTCTTAATATAAATTTCTCCTAGAATAACAATGTTTCGTTAATCCCATCTTCTAATTTATTCATACATATATATACTCGTTCAATATTGATCAGTCATTTTAACCCAAGAGGGGTAATCTTTGTGTCTCCCCCCCCCCCAATTTAATCTACTCTGAAGAAATCAAACATTTGTCATCGAACTTCAAAGGATCTGGGGCTTTGTAGTCCTTTGAAACCAGCTCCCCACATATGAAGCTTTTAATGAGACAAAGGAGGGATGCGGAGGGTCTCACCTGGATGGGAGATGGCTGCAGAAGAGCCAGCCAGCCAACAGGTGAGTATTTCCCTCCCTCTTTCCTCCCCCAAAGAAGAAGAAGAAGAAGAGAGCCCCCCCTCCTTTACTTACCTGCCAGAATCGCAGCTCCTCCTTTCCCTTCGCTCAGCCCGAGAGTTCCAAAACTCCCCCCTTCCCACAGGGGGCGCCCTTCCTCCCCATTAGCCGAAGGTTTCAGCCCCACCGAGGGACTCGTGAGCGCTCCAGCGGCCGCTGCCTCTGCTGCCTCCCTCCAAGGACTCCGCAGCCCCCGAGACGCTCCGGTTCCAGCGCCCTTCGGACTTCAGCCTGGCAGGCGGGCGGAGCTGGAGGGCCAGAAGGGCCCCTCGGGGAATGTGCAGGTGGCCCTTCCTGACGGCCATTCAGACAGCTCTGCTTCCCTAGGAAGCTCTTCCTTCCTCCCGCTGGATCCCATTCTCTTCAATTCCGTCTTCCCGGGGCTGATCGAGGCTCCCGGGGATTTTGGGTTGGTGGTTGAGTTGGACTGGCTGGGTGGGTTTTGCTCAGCTGTGTAAGAGTTACGTAATAAGAGGACGACACAAATAGGCTCCTCCAGGCACTCCGTGGCAGCTGATGAGGGAGGAAAAGGGGAGGAAGGAAGAGACGGGAAAGGGGGGGCAGGGGGAGGGAAGGAGACCAACAAACGAAGCAAAGAGAGCTGCATGGGGGTCTTTTCTGAAGAGGCCATCTGATTGGTTTGATCTCTGAAGTTGTGAGCGGGTCAGGCTGATTCTTCTTCAGTTATTTGTAGTTGCAAAACAATCCGAAGGGAAGGAAAGGTGAAGGGGTTTATTTCAGTTCTTCTTCCCCTTTCTGTTTCCCTTCCTCTTCTTCCAATTTCCCTTCTGCTTCCTTTTCCCTTTCCTTTCCCCTTCCTGCTTGTTTCCTTTTTACTCCGTTTCCCTTTTCCTTTTCCCTTCCCCCTTTCCCATTCAGCTGACACAGAGTTAAGGCAAATTCCTCAATCATTAGGATAACCTCGAGTATCTCGTTGGACAGGAGACCACACAGAAAAGAGACTTTATTTAACAGAGAGAGATGGGCATTCATCATCATTTCAGGCACTTATAAAATATGTATGAGAGAAATAAAAAAAGGAGCTGAGAGAGGCCCCCCCAGGACCATTTCTTGCATCACTATTAGCCCAGGGCTCCCATTCAGACGATCGGAGGCTGGGAGACTCCAGACGGAGAGGAACCAGCTCAGCGTCTCTTTGAAGGCTGGGAAGAGACTGGGAGACTTGCGATGCTCCCTACAAAGGACTCTGTTCCCTTGAGACCTACCAGTCCCTCTGGGAAGGCAGCGCTCTGGATAAATGGGGGGGGGGGGGAGTGGGAGCTGTCCTGGGGGGCGAGTTCTGGAGCTGCCGGGCAGAGCGGAGGGAAAGGAGGAGCTGGGATTCTGGCAGCCTGGGGGGGGGGGAGAAAAGGAGGGGCCTCTCTTATTCTCTGGGGGAAGAAAGAGGGGGATTTAATCCTGCTGGGATTGAAAAGAAGCCCCAAAGGACCTGGTCAGTCAGGGCCACTCAGGACCCTGCACGGTCTTTGGGGGCTGCGAAGATCTGGAGGGGGAGGGACCGGCTCCACCTCAACCCCAAGAAAAGCATAGTTTTGCCCCCGCCATGTGATGTCCTGTCATCTTTATGCGCTTCCCCAAAGTGAGAGGACACCTCTCCTTCTCCAGGGGTAGTTGGGGGAGTGAAGAAGGGACGGCTGTGTCATCACTGCCCCCACCTGCCCCTTCCAAGGATACAGAAGATGGGGCGGGGGGGGGAATGAGCTGAGGGGTCTCAACGCAACAGCCGCTGGGAGAAGCAGAGGCAGAAAGGGGGGTTTTCTCTCCTTGGGGGGCAGCGCCCCTCGGCTGCCCCTCCAGGGGCTTCGCGGCAGGCAGAAGGACCGCCGCCCTCGGAGTGCCCGGTCGGACACAGACCGGGGAAGTGATGGTGGGGGTGTGTGGAAGTGGAGGGGGAGAAAGTCGGGTCGTCCTTTCAGATCATGGGGGGGGGGGGGGGGCAGAATTGAGAAAGGGAAAATCTGCGGCTGAGGAGAAGCTCCAGGGGATGCGGCGGCTCTTCCAGCCTTATTTGGATGCAGCCAAGAAAAGGGGGGATGTTGACACCTTCAAACATCCCCCCCCAAAGAGGAGATTCTCTTCCCTCCCTCCTCCCCCTTCCAAGAGCCTCCAACGTTGCCCCCACCCACCCCCACCCCCGCCGCTGCTGCTCTTGGCCTCTCCTCTTCCCTCCGCGGAGCCAGGCGTTTCTCCCCCGCCCGACAGCTGCACCCTTGGACGGAGAGAACGTGTCCCAGAGTCCGGCGGTGCCTGATGTGCTCCTCCCAAGACCGGCTTCCCCGCCGCCCCCTCCGCAGTGCCTGCCCACTTTGCAGAGTCTGCCCCCCCCCCCCCCCAGACTCTCCTTGGTCCCTCCCTCCTCTCGGGCGGCCGCCCCAAAAGTCAGGACTCTGCAGCTAGCCTCTGTAATTGCGCCTATGTTTTCCACGGCGTGGAGCAGCAGCGAGCGATGATTCCGGAGGCCATCAGTGGGGGGGCAGGGTCCCCCCTCGCGTTCCTCATCTTCCCGGATGGCCCCCGGAATCATCGCTCGCCGCGCAGAATCTCGCCGCTGCTCTACGCCGTGGAAAACAGGCGCGTGCGCACAGCTCAGAAAATTACAGCCTCGGAGACTTCGTAAGGGCGGGAACTTGTTGTCACTCGCCCGGGCTTTTGCAGAAGCTTCCCTCCGAAGCGTTCCGAGGGAGGAAGGGCCAGTTGGGAAAGGGGCTTTGCTCCTGCTCCGGGGTGTAAGCTTCCCTCCGAAGTCTTGGGATGTTCTGAGGAGCCCCCCAAGGCAAAACGCCGCTGCCAGGTAGTTAAAAGTACCTCTCTGATTCTGTCAGACTGTCAGTCTCTCTCTGATTCCCTCTCTCACTCCCTCTCTCTGTCTGTCTCACTCACACACACACACACACACACTGTGGTCACCTTGTTGAGTGTTCCAATCACATTTGAAACACTCAACAACTGGCCTGCATTTATGGTATTTTGCAGCATTCTGCAGTCATAGGACCAGCAGGCGTTCCCGCACTTTCCGGTGGGAATTCAGCTGCCTGAAGATGAGGACCGATTCATCAATGAAGGTAATGTTTCTTTTGAAACATTAAGGTGTCTCCCCCCCCTCTCTCTCCTTTCCACCCCCCCTCTCTGTATGTGTGTGTGTGTGTGTGTGCATGTCATCACATGAAAGACAAGAAGCCCCACATTGTATCCCAAGGGGTCTTCAGGTACTCCTCAATTTTCAACCTGTCACTTAACGACTGTTCAAACTTAAGACACACTGGGGAAAAAAAGGTACTTATGACCTGTCATCAAAGCTACAACTGCAGTCCTTTGAGTGCATATTGGGCACTTGGCCACGTACGACCAGTTGTAGCATCTTGTGGTTGTGGGATCATGTTTTGCAATGTTCTTTGTTGCTCTCTTGGCAAAAAAAAAAAAGAGATCACAAAACGTTTCTTTGGATAATCTGGAATTGGACTTATAACCAACTTATTTGTTTTAGGAGCAGGGGATTCACTTAGCAACTATTATAAAAATGATCTTAAAATTCAACAAAAATCTGGATTCAATTATTATCGGAATTTGAGGATGTCCCTTTTGTGGTTTCCAAAAACATAGCCAAAGATTCAACTGCAAAGTCACTGCGTCCTTCAGGGGTTCTCGTTTTTGTTGACAGGCATGGGCTTCCCTTCCATTTGCCACCTTTCTTCCTTCCTTTGACTCACCTATTTTCCCCATGCAGGTGACCTTACAGTAGAGGAGCTTTAACTTCCTGCTCCTGCCGCCGTTTAGCAAGGATGGATACACAAGGTTGGACTCTATGCTCCCAGACCTCACCTGCTGCTCCTGGGCCTCACCTGTTGCTTTCAGACTCACCTAATGCACCTGGGCCTCACCTGCTACTCCTGGACCGTACCCACTTGCTGCTTCCGGACCTCTCCTGCTGCGCCTGGGTCTCGCCTTCTACTCCTGGATGTTTATATACATTATTATCATTGTACGTTATTTGTTTGACTATCACTATTTATTCCTTCATTTTCAATGAGCTGTACTTAATATTGGGATCATTTATATTATAACAATTCATTACATCATCTTCAATCTATCCAATAATAATATATCTTTATATTATATTCAGTATCATTATATTATTCTTGTATTGATAACATTTTCTAATATCTTTCATTTCCATGTTTTTTTAATCTAACCATTGATAAAATAAATCTCATGTCTTATAAAATTGTTTATCTTCTTGTTCTCTAATTTCAAATATCAATTTACTTATTTCAGCACATTCCATTATTTTGTAAATAACTTCCTCCTGCGTTGGTATTTTCTCATTTTTGCAATTTTTAGCAAATACAATTCTAGCTGCCGTTAATACATTTACAATCAAGTATTTCAATTCTCTATTGTATGTTTCCGGTATAATTCCCAATAAAAAGATTTCTGGTTTAAAGTCTATATGTTTTTGTATCATTTTTTCCAACAAGGTGTGGATTTTAGTCTGATATCTTTTAGCTTCTATGCACGTCCACCACATATGGTAATATGAACCCAGTATCTGATGACATTTCCAACACTTTTCCCATTTATTCTTGAACATCCTTGCTATTCTCATCGGGAATAGGTGCCACCTGTAAAACATCTTATACAAATTTTCTTTATATGCTGTTGACATTGTCATTTTATGATTTTGAGACCACAATTTCTGCCAATTCTCTAAGTCAATCCCATGTCCAAAAAATTTTCCCCAAGCAATCATAGATTCTTTAAATTGTTGTTCTTCTAGCTTAACTTCTAATAAATATCCATATAGTTTTTTAATTACCTTTTCATCAGTACCCATCAAAATTTTATCTCAGTCATTTTATCATGGAAACCTTTCATTTTAAGATCTTTATCATATCTAGAATGTATTTGCACATATGAAAATCAATTCATCTTTATACCCTGCTGTTCCAGTTCTTGCATAGATTTAAGTTCACTCTTTGCATTCAATATTTCACCATATCTGTTTGTTCCTTTTTGTATGTTATTGGATATGAAAAAGCTTCAATAGTTGATAACCAGACTGGAATTTTTAAATAATGTTGCCTTTTAATCTTCTCCCAATTTAATAGCAAAGCCTCACATATATAATGTCTTCTAAAATACCCCTGCGTTTTAGTTCCCTTGTACCATAGGAAAGCGTGCCATCCCAACAACAAATCATGTCCTTCTAGAGGTCAATAATCTAGAATTTCTTAATGTTATCCATTCCTTAACCCACATCAAACTTATTGCCTGATAATATAATTCCGTTAGGTAGTCCAAATCCTCCTCTTATTCTAGCATCTTGTAACAATTTTTATTCTCGCTTTCTTTCCCTGCCAAATATACTTAAATGCTATTTTGTTTAAATCATCAAAATAATCTTTTCCTAGTCTAATTGGAATTGCCTGGAGCAAATATAAAATCCTGGGTAGTACGTTCATCTTGATTGTTGATATTCTCCCTGTTATTGATTGTTGTAAATTTCCCCATTTTGCCAAATCTGTCGCAATCTGTTGTTTAAGTTTATGGTAATTGTTCTCTTTAAGTCTTGCTGTCTTGCTGTCAAATATATCCCCAAATACTTGACCTCATTCATGACTTGCATCTTCAAAGCTTCCGCCAATTCTTCCTTTTGTCTTAATAACATGTTCTTTGTCAAAATCTTTGTTTTATCTTTATTTATTTTCAAACCTGCTACTTTTCCATATTTCTCTATTTTTTCTATCAATTTAGGTGCAGTTTCTAGTGGGTCCTCTAAGATGAAGACCAGGTCATCTGAAAATGCCTGCAATTTATATTCTTCCTTTTTAATTTTCATTCCTTTTATGTCTTTTTCTTCTCTGATGCTTCTATTTAGGGCTTCTAATGTTAAGATGAACAACAGAGGTGATAGTGGACAACCTTGTCTCGTCCCTTTCTTTATTTCAATAGAATCTGACAATTCTCCATTTATCATTATCTTTGCTGTTTCTTTATGGCATATAGTTTGTATGGCTTGGGTAAATTTCTTACCAAAGCCCATCTGTTCCAGCTGTAACAACATAAATCACCAGTTCACATTGTCAAAGGCTTTCTGTGCATCTAAAAACATAAAAAGCCATTTGTTTTTCAGGATGTGCCTCATAGTATTCCAGAGTGTCCAGAATTATTCTCATATTATCTTTAATTTGTCTCTTTGGTAAAAACCCATATTGATCAGGCTGAATAAAATTGTTTAAATATTTTTGAGTCGTTCTGCCAGTATTGAGGCAAATATCTTATAGTCTGAATTAGGTAGAGAAATAGATCTATAGTTCTTCTCCAATTTTCTTATCTCTTTGCTCATATTTTTCTTCAATTTTTTGAAGTCCTTCCTCATATTTCATCATTTGGTGAATATTCTCAATTTTTTCATCTGTTTTCCCTGTTTTTTGTTCAATGCTCTCTGCTCTTTTTTCTATGTTTTCTATTCTTTTCTCAATATTTTCTGTTCTCACCTGTATTTTTTGTATTCCTTGCATAATCGTCTGGAGTGTCACTTCCTTGTCCTTGTCCTTTTGCTGTTGCAACATTATTTGTATTGAACTTTGTCCTCCAGATGGTGAAGAAGAGGAAGTTGGTATTGCAGAACTGACGGTCGATATCTTTTTACTCATTTTCAAAGGGTTGATCTAGTTGAGAAATACGAAGTCTTCCAATTCTTCTGTACCTTGATCCACTTATATGGAAGGCAGTTGTAATCCCAAGTAACCCTAGAACAAGAAAAAAGGAGGGAGAAAAAAGAAAAAAGAAAGAAAAAGAGGGAAAAAAGGAAAAAGTCTTCTTATTTGCCTTTAATTCAATTTAGCGGAGTGGAATAACAAAATCCAACAGAAAAAAATAAGAAAAAAAAATAAGTGTCTCTATATGCATCCCAAAAAATAGGAAGGAAAAGGCAAATAGGAGACACTTCCTCTTTAAAAAGAGAGGGGGGAAAAGAGCCAAACTTCTTTTGCAGCAAGCCTCAACCAGCTGGCAATAGCTAAATGAGAGGGAAAGTAAAAGAGTGGAAAAGGAAAAAAAAAAAAAGGGGGGGGGGAAACACTGCCACTATGTAAAATCCAAGACTCTTTATGTTGATTCCAGATAAAATTAACAGTTCTTTTTTCAAGATCACAACAGACTTCTTTCTTCAGTTTCCAAACTTTCTTTCAAACCCAAGCCCCACGTGCTGATAGTATCCCAAAAGAGCACCTGAATAAACAAATCTCCATGCTCATTCCACTATCATTTCATAAACAGACTCAAAGTCCTTGAAGTGTAGTGCCAGGTCTTAACTTTCCTCTAAACACTCATACATGAAGAAGAAAACAATGCTTCCAGACCTCTAGGTGGCAGTGTTCTCTTTCATTTTCCCTTACTTTCCTTATTCTCAAAATAAAAGAATAAAAAAGAAAGTTCAAAAAGTTCAAAAAGGAAATATAGTTAGCAGAGGTGGGTTCCTGCCAATTCTAACCTCTTCTATAGAAGAGGTTCCACAAATCTACAATGCCGTTTAGAACCAGTTCCAGCTCCCTCCCCCCGCCCCTCCGCACATCATCAAGATGAAGAGTGAGGGAGGAATTCTGGGAGTTGAAGTCCACAAGTCTTAAAGCTGTCAAGTTTGAACACCCCTGGGGTGTTTTTTCTAAAGGGTTAGGGATGCAAGGGTCTTGTAACTTGACAGCTTTAAGACTTGTGTGCTTCAAATGCCAGAGTTTCTGAGCCAACCTAAGCAAGAACGTTGTTAAGTGAGTTTCACCACATTTTACAAGTTGGCCACGCCCACCCAGTCACATGACTGCCAAGCCACTCCCACCCAGTCACATGGCCAACAAGCTACTCCCACAAAGCAGGCCACACCTACAGAAGAGGTTCTAAAAAATTTTAGAACCAGTGGTTTATAGGCACACAAAAAGATACATTATCTACTATATATACTGTATGTGTATGTGTACACACACACACACACACAAATACCTCTTCTAAAACTATACACATTCAACCTCACTTACTGCTTTTGGAAAAACACACCCAAAGTCCACTTTCTGCAACACATTTAACTCTAACTTCTGCACATTAGAGCATTACACAGGCCTTCAGATGTTCTTCCCTAGCCTGCACATGACTGTTGGAGCCAGGAGATGTCATGGATTAAAATGTTTCCAAACTCACTTATCAACCCTCTTGCTTCGCAACCAAAATGTTGGTCTCAATTGTCATAAGTCAAGGACTATCTCTGCCTTCCTCTGCATGGCAGCCTTGTCCGACTAAACTCCTTCCCTTTTCTGGCAATTTCCCCCTCTGTTACAGGCACCAAAATAATCCAGAGGATATCAGGTCTCCTACTGGAGCAAGGGGTTGGACTAGATGACCTCCGAGATCCCTTCCAATCCTAGATTGCTGTGCTGTTTCAAAGAGTCTTCTGAAGCCTTCCTTCCTCATTTTTTTCTCCCCCTCCCTCCCTCTCTCCCTCCACCTATATCTCAATCACTTTCTCCTCCCTCCCTCTCTTTCTTTCTTTCCCCCCATCCCTCCCTCTTTCTTTCTTTCTCCTCTCTTTCCCCTTTCTTTTTTCTTTTCTTTCTTGACTCTCTCTTATTTCTCTCTTCCTCTTCCTTCCTTTCCTCCTTACAAAGCTGGGAGACCCACCTGAAACAAAAAACCCTTTGGATGAAACCAGCCATTGCACGCTCTCTCTCTCTCTCTCTCTCTCTCTCTCTCTCTCTCTCTCTCTCTCTCTCTCTCTCTCTCTCTCTCTCTCTCTCATTGAGAGAGGAATCAGAAGTTTTTCAACATTGTGGGCCGCCTGGGAGGAGGTAGAAACAAGGAGGGAGCCTCTCCCCATTTCCTCTGGATCTCCCTTCCTCTTCCCCAATTGTTTCCTTTCCTCCCATCCATTCTCTCCCCCCCCCCCATGAGAGTGAGGCAGTGCTGCTTTGCCTGGGAGTTTTCTGGGCTCTGGAAAGGTCAGAGGGGGGCTTGGGCTCCCCAGAACCTTTTGGGAGAAGCGTAGCTCTGAACCCAGCACTGCTTTCCCGATGGTCCCGTCGCCCTGGCAGACCATGTTGGGAGGCGTGTGCGTGGGTTGTCCGCTGAGGGGCGTTTAGCCAGAGGCGCCTCTGGCCATGGGGGAAATTGGAGTGGCTCGGCCGAGCCAGGAGGGATGATTGAAATCTGTTCGCACAGTGGGTCAAACTCCCCCCTAGTTGGACCTGGCCAAACTTTCCTCCCTCCCTCCGCAGTGAAGGGAAGGGACTGGGAGCCTGATGGGAAGCCATAATTGCCATCAGAGCAGATGTTGGGGACATGGGGCAAGGAGGAAGGGGTCCCCTTGCCTCTCCCTCAGATCCCCAGGAAGGAAGGAAGGAAGGGAAGGGAGGGGAGGGGAAGGGAATGGAAAGGAAAGGGAAAGGGAAAGGAAAAGAAAGAGGAAAATGGTGAAGAGTAGATGCAACACATTACTGTTCTGCTGCTGGAGCTGTCGGGAGCAGCCTGAGGTGGGCATTCGGGAGCAGGCCAAGGCAAGCAGGAGACAATGGCAAAGTCAGGCAAACAGGCTGGGTTGTGTGGCCACGTGGTTGAGGCAAGGGAGCCAAAGAGCAGCTGCAGCTATCAACTATGATTCTTAAGGCACCAGCCAAGGCAGCCGAGGCAAGTAGTGGTGGGGTGGGGCATGGCCTCAAACTGGGCCTGACCTGCTGAATCCCACCACTGGCTGTATCTTCCCTTCTCCAACGGAGAGATTGTGACAGTTGGAAAAGGGGCTCCCAGACTCCTCCTGATCTTCAGCTCTTCTCCTTGTTGTGTTTCCTCTAGGCTAAGAACAGCTCCTTTGATCTCTTCCTTGGCTTCCTTGTCCTTCCTGAAGTTCACGTAGATTTTGTACAAATTCTCCTCCAAGCTTGGTGCCTGCAAGGGGTCCTGGTCCTTGAGTTGGGGTCTTCCCAAACCAGAACGTTCACTTCCTGGGATTCTTATGGCTTCTTTCCATGGACATCAACCTGCTGACTCATACTCTGTTTCCAGCTAACCAGAATTTTGAGATCATTTTCACACATACATATCAAGTTTGGTATCCCTCATGTTTCTTCCACCATTCATATTTGTATATGAGACTCTATTGTTAGTCAAACTAACTAGTAGCTAAAAATCAGATATTTTTCTGCTGCTTTTTACTTATGCACCCTTCTCTGTGTGCTAATCAATAAAATTTTATCAAATTTTATTTTATTCATAAAGGTAAAATACAAGTTTTGGAAAACTTTTTAGATGAAGTTACAAATAAGGCTTCTAAGCTGAAAGACTTTATATTCTTTTAATCATATCAAATTAGCTTATTCTAAGATCGTATTAATGACTTTATTAATAACAACATAGAAAAATTGATGACCAAAGGCAAATTTGTATCCATCACCTTTAGGTTTCATAGGAAAGATTAAAAGGGGTTAACATTTAGCCTAACAACTTTCTTCTTGATCAACGCATGCTTTCTGGGAATCTACCTGTTGTTTTCAAAGAATTTATAGATCATCTTTTTTCTCTCTGTCATTTTATTTGCCATTTGATCTAGAATGTTCCCTATAATTGACCAATTGTGTCAATTATATTTTCTCTATATTTTGTCAGTATGTGATTGACAAATTTTTCTCAAACTTTTTCATTCACTTATGAAGATAATGGCAATATTTGTATCCTATTTAACCATATTTGGAGTTTAGACAATTGTAGAAGAAAGATTCAATGTGGGATAAGAAACAAAGTTTTTTGTTTTTCAAATTCCTGGATGTTCCCATTTTAGTTTCATTCCTTTCTGGAGAAGAACGAGTTTCTCAATATTTCCCATATTGAACTGTACTTGGACCACAATGGAGAGATGAAAGCAGATCTGTTCATTTGGGACTTCTTGGTTCTCCCCAAGGAGGACAAGAAAGAGTTTCTGGTGCATTTTGAGAGACAGAGACTTTCTATCAACCAAGAAACTCTTTCACAGCTAAAGTTTATATACAGAATAAATACCAGACTAGGAGGTATTATGTAGCCTTTAGGTAAGAATGTTTAGACTGATAGATGATCAGAGTAAATAATACATGGGATGCTTGGAATTGTTAGAGTGGTGTATAGTCAGGGGGGGGGTTGAGTGGGAGGTGGGGGTGGGTTAGGGTGGAGGGTGGGGTAATATATAAGCATAATTAAACTAGAAGATGGGATTAATGAAATATTGTTATTTTAAGAGAAATTTATATTATAATTTATATATGTTTAACTAACTTAGAAGATGGGATTAATGGGCTATTGTTACTTTAAGAGAAACTTATATTATGATTGTTGGGAGGTGAGGTGAGGGGGTACAATATGTGAATGAGTAATCTACTTTAAGAAGGGGGGAGGGGAGGGGGTAAAATATTTGGTATAATATTTGAATGAGAAATTTTTGGGGGGGTTGGGGGGAGGGGAGGGGCATAGTATCTGTATGTGATTTACATTGTATGGTGGGGGGTTTAAAAGGGGGAAAATTTGTTTGTATAAAACTTTTTCAATTAAAAAAGAGATCATCTTGCAATGCAACGAAGGGGCTGTTGTCATGTTCTACGTCACCCTCAGCTACATGGGCTTCCTGGCTGCCATCTGCTTCACGGTGGCTTTCCTGGCCAGGAATCTGCCTGGGGCCTTCAACGAAGCCAAGCTGATCACCTTCAGCATGCTGGTCTTCTGCAGTGTCTGGGTGACTTTTGTGCCCACCTACCTGAGCACCAAAGGGAAATACATGGTGGCTGTTCAGGTCTTCTCCATCCTGGCCTCCAGTGCTGGTCTGCTGGTCTGCATCTTCATCCCCAAGTGCTACATTATCCTTCTGAGGCCAGACCTGAACACAAAGGAGCAGCTTACAGCCAGGAAAAATATTAAAACACGAGACATAATCCATTAGAATATTTAAAGAATTTTAAAAGTTCCTTTTATATGAAGAAAGCACTTAAATAATATGTGTCAGAGTTTGTTGCAGCAATCAAACCCAGAAAGGACACACAGGAAACTGATTCAGCGGGATTCATTAACTTCTCTTTATATATAAGACTATATACAATACCATACAGCAGAATTCAGCATACAGTGTCAGGGACACAGAAGCAATATTCATAGAAGGAAGTCATTGCAGCAGAGACAGATAGAGAGGCTAATATATTGTACAGAGACTCTCATTAGAGGCCAAACCAACTCATATATAGTTCAGGAAGTCTCAGCCACGCCCAGACTCCAAGCTGTCTCTTATGCCCCCACACAAACAAATGCTAAGTTTCAGCTATCCAAAGATTCCCCATTGGCTGATCTATTCCAGTCAAAAAGAATAATATTTGTATTTGTTTTCGACTTGACAGTGTATCTCCCTATTCATCCCAATAAATCCAGCTAAAGAGAACTCTGTGAAAGTCATTCAGAGGCATTTAATATTCAGCAACTCCCAAGATCCAGGCAGTTTATGGAAAATAATCGGACCCATTTATTCTTACTGACAGTGGCTGAAAGTATAGATGTGTGTGTGTGTGTGTGAGAGAGAGAGAGAGAGTAGGAAAAGAGGTAAGATGGAAGCTGCAGGATCCATGCTCCAAGAGTTATAGGATAATCTTCATCAGAACCCACCACACCAAGGGGTAGGGGCGGCCCTGAAGGCTCCCTTGCTTAGAGACCCCGTCAGCAGCCCTTTCCCGCAGCTGCCCCTCCCTTGGGAAAGAAGGTCTTCTACCAGATCCTTCATCCTCCCTCCGTCCCCTTATTGGGAGTTAAGGACCCCTCAAGCAGTCTATTCTTTCCCCCCAATCCCCTTCTCCCCAGCCCTCAAGGCTGCAACCTCAGCGAAGGGCGAAGAGCCCAGCGCTGGTGGATCTGCCGCCCCGGAGAACCCCTTCTCTGCCGCCATCCTCCTCGCCTGCCCGGCTGGCCGCCTCTGGTGGGGTGGGGTGGGGGGCATCGGTTGAAGCTGCCGCTTAGAAGCCCCGCTTCGGCTCAAGCCCCACGGAGCCCTCCCGGGGAGGCTCTCCCGCTCTCGGATCTGGGCCGCCCCATTCCTCGCCCTACTCCCCTGGGCATCTATGTTCCCTCTAAGGTGCGCGGCTGCGCGGCCGCGCACATGGCAAGTAAATACCGCGCAGCAGTTTCTCACTGCCGCGCAGTGTCATTTGCCGGACACGGACTGCAGTCTGTGCACTCTGCAGAACAGCCGCGGAATCGCGAACGCAACCCCTTCCAGCTAAACAGGAGTCTTGACAACATTTTTTAAAACGTTTGGGTGGAATTGGTGCAGTTTATTATGCGGTTGCATGTGGGTGGCACCTCCTGAGTCTCCGCGCTTCGGACCTGTCAACAAAGCTTTTCGCTTGCGTGCAAGCCGGCGCCCTAAACGGGGCTGGGTCCGGTCGTCTCTTCCCTGCCTTTCCTTCCCTTTTTATGTCCTGTCTCGGACGTGCGGGCGGGCATGCGCATGCTGTGGACACGCCCACTTAGACGCCGAGGTTGCTGGGTGCTTAGCTGCGTGCGTATCTCCCAACGTTAAAGGATGTCCCGGCTCCCCTCCCGCCCCCGCCGCCTTAGTCGCTTTCCCGGCCTTTGTCCCACCCGGCAGCCCTATGGAGGTCGTGCTTCTGCCTGGCAGCTGCTTGCTGAGAAGCCCGTGGAGGAGCAGGCGAGGGGCACTGCCTTTGTCGACGGCTGCGCTGAAGCCCCTTAACTCCCGGGCCCCCCTCCCCAATATCTGGACCTTCTGTGTGCTGGGAAGTTCGCTCCCCAAACTACAGAGAGCAACACTCGGAGGAGGCCAAGTTTCCTCTGCCTTGGGGGAGATTTAAAAGAGGGCAGCAGTCCAGGTGCGGGAGGGGGGGAACTTCCGTTTTGTTTGGGATGAGGTGGAGCCGGTTCTCCCCGTCCAGACGTCCTGCGTGCGTATCTCCTGGTTTTTTTCCTCTTACGTGCCTCCTTGGTGCAGCAGGCTAACGCCGGCCAAAGGAGTGGGGCGGACAGCATGGCACAACTGGTAAATTATAAACCACAGATTTTAATCCTATTTAATTTTTAATGGTATCAAATGTAGCTATAAAGTGGCCTTACCTACTTTCTCCCCCCTGGGCTGGCTAAATTCTGGCCTGGATTTCCTATTGTGCAATTTGTGTCATGGACTTCATCATTTTAAATTCCATTAAATGCCAGTACACATCCTTTCTGCCAAGAGATCAGAAAAAACAATGCTCTAATCTTCTGATATTTAAATGATTTATAATATTGTTTAGATATATAATTTGGATTACATTTGAAAGCTCTGCATTGATTAAATACTATGGAATACAATCCTACAGCAGTTCTTCTTTCTTTTTTGGTTCTAGAAAAGGATAATTCCCTTTTTAGCCAGGCTTTTTGAATTAGTTTATGATGATGTTAACACTAGTTCTTAAGTAGATTTCAATTAAAAAAAAATCTGTTAGTTGCTTTGAATGCCTTGGAGATGAAAAGATGGGGTACAAAACTGAAATAATAAAAAATTAGTACATTAATTTTGAAAAATAAATGCAATACTTGATTAATTTTATATCTTTATTCAAAATAGTTTTGGCAAGGGGGAGAGTTTCATGATAAATCATTTTATTACATTTATATTGCATTTATATATTATATTTATTACATTTATACTCCACATTATATATTTGTATTGTTATTTTAGTGTTTATTGTCAATTTTGATTGATATTATATTGATATATCAATACTGATTTTAGTCATACGAAATAACAATTACTGCTATTATTCATCAGCATTAAATATTTACAGTTTTTAATATTGACAGTCATATTTTAGAATAATAGGATTATCTTTTGATAGGATAATTGGCAAAATCTAATTCAGATGTGATGGATTGCATTCCAAAGGAATGTGAGAGGACAGGTTGCCTGCAAAATGCCAGGGCCCAGGCTGTTGGTGCCATGTCTCTCTCTTTTTCAGTGTGACCAGAAAAGTATAGTGTTTGAGCGGCACATTTTCATGCCTGGCATTCATCAGGCTGAAACCTCACTCGCAATTGGCAGTTGACACTTGGAATGTTGCGCAAATATCCAGCAGATGTGACAACAGTTCAAACTGTTGCTCTCTTAGGTGCTCAGGCATGAAAATGTTCCGCTCAAACACTATACTTTTCCACTCACACTGAAAAAAAATTAGAGGGAACATTGCTGGGCATCCTCTTCGGCGGGGCTCCCGCAGCATCTGAGCTCCAACGGGGCAGGAGGGAAGAGGCACAGAGCTGCCCGCTGAGCCCTCCGTCCCTGCAGCTGGGCTGGGAGGAAGGTGATGCAGGCGCTCGCTGCTTCCTCGCCCGCTGCGCCCCCCCCCCCTTGCTGGCTTCCCGGAGAGGCTCTCGGTCAGCCCCGAGGGGAGGGGGATTCTGCGGGCCAAAGCAGGGGGAGGGGGAGGGGGGCTCAGGCCGAGAGGACAGGGCCCAGAAAGTGAAAGTGATAAAATAAAAATACTAAGTAGAAAAAAAGAAGAGGGGGAGGGGAGGAACCCCCTTCCTTTCTTAAGTGGCTTCCAAAGGTCCACTGAGCAAGGGGGGGGGGTAGTTGGGTCTTTTGCCAGGTGTGGGGTTCCCTCTGGAGCGCAACAAAAGCCTAAATGGCCCAGAAAGGCGGTGACGTCACACGTCAACCGAGCAGCTGCGCCTGGTCTTCCCCTGAGGGGATCGGGTTCTTCTTGTGGGGGCTGCAAAAACTCCCCTCCCTGGGCTGAGCTCCATTGCCCAGCCTGCTTCTTGGCGGCTCCCTCCAGAGGGAGATTCGGTCTCTTTCTTTCTCTTTGGGTCTTCGGGGCCCCCATTTCCACAGGCGTGGAATCCGGGCCGTCTCTGCCGGGGGCTCCACAGAGGAACTGATGCACGGAATCCATTTCACTCCGATGTTTCTGCGCTGGGTGTGAAGGCCGCTCAGGTCACAATCAGAGGCGACGGGGGGTGGGGGTGGGTGGGTCCCTAACCGGGCAGAGCCAGACCTTCCAGGAAGCCTCGAACCCCTGCCTGGCGCTTCTGTGGGGTGGGGCTGCTTACTCTTCCTGGGCTGAGTCTGCCTGCGGGGGCCTAGTGGTCAAAGAATAGCAATAGCACTTACACTTATATATGACTTCACACCCTCTCTAAGCGGTTTACAGAGTCAGCCTCTTGCCCACAGCAATCTGGGTCCTCATTTTACCCACTTCGGAAGGATGGAAGGCTGAGTCAACCTTCAGCCTGGTGCGATTTGAACTGCCAAATTGCAGGCAGTCAGCAGAAGGCGCCTGCAATACTTCACTCTAACCACTGCACCACCATGGTTGAGTAGCCTAAAAACAGAGATATTCCTGGTTTGAATCCCACCTTCTGCGTGAAAGTTAGCTGGGGGCCTCTGGTCCAATCGCTGGTCCCAAAAGTTAACTGTCAGCCTTTGTACAGCTGTGATGAAGACACAACCCTCCACACTGAGATGGATTCAGAAGAGCAATGAGTGGATCCCGCTGTCTTTGCTTCTCTGGATCTGGATCTCCCCAAACCCGGACTGAAGTTTCCCTCTGGGAGAGGAAGGAGGAGGACGGAAGGCGCCACCCAGGCGGGGGCTTCCTTTGCCAAAATGTAGGTGATGAGCCCCACCAGCCACGGACCAGCAACACGCGCACGCGCGCGCGCACACACACACACACACAACTCACCTTCTCATCCTTGCCCTGCGCTGCCCAACCCCCGCTGCTCTTGGGAGAGGAATCGCAGCCCCCGTTTCCGTGGCCCCTTCGACCTCCCACCCATGGAGGACCCGCCACGCTCTGCAGTCAATCAACTCCTCCCCCCCCCAAATTTTCTCAACCTCAATATTTGGCGTCTAGGAAAACGTGCAACGCTGCTCCCTCTGGGGCTTACAAGGTGCTTGGAGGCTGCAAAGGTCCGGATGGGGAGGAACCCACCCAACCCCAACAAAAGACGCGTGTCGTCGGCCCGCCTGAATCTGGAGAATCTGGAGAATAGAACCTTTACCTTCCCCAGACGTTGCTGTCCACAGTCGGTCTGAAGCCCAGACGACTCTGTCGGCCACTTCCATTTGGCAATGGGCAGCCCTGCCTCGGTGGCCCCTTCTGCAAAGGGGTGTGTATGCGCACAAGGGTGGAGAGGAAGGGGCCTCCAAGGGCCCAGAAGGAAACCTTCAAGCAGGATTTGGGAAGATGAATAATAACAGAGTTGGAAGGGATCTTGGAGGTCATCTAGTCCAACCCCCCAAGCAAGATACCCTACACGTTTCTGACAAATGGCAGTCCAGTCTCTTCTTGAAGGCTTCCAGGGATAAAGCTCCCACAACTTCTGTTCCATTGTTTGATTGTTCTCAGTCAGAAACTTTCTCCGCATTTCCAGGTTGAATCTCTACTCCTTCAGTTTCCATCCATTATTCCTTATTTGGGCTTCAGGTGCTTTGGAAAATAGCTTGACCCCCTCCTCTCTGTGGCAGCCCCTCAAATATTGGGAGACTGCTCTCATGTCTCCCTTGGTCCTTCTCTTCGCTAGACTAGCCATGCCCAGTTCCTGAGTTGGTTCTTCCTATGTTTTAATCAGTTTGAATCGATCAATTTCCATCCGTTATTCCTTGCCTGGAATACGAGGAGGATCCAGAGAAGAGAAGAGAAGAGAAGAGAAGAGAAGAGAAGAAAAAAGAAGAGAAGAGAAAAAAAGAAAAGAGAAAAAAGAAAAGAGAAAAAAGAAAAGAAAAGAAAGGGGGATTCGAATACTTCTCTTACTTGTCCCCTCGCTTCTTATTTGTTGATCTGCGCCCTGTTTACGAAGATGTTGTTTAATCAATCACTTTTTTAAAAAAAGCAGGGATTATTGGAAGATGAGAAAATCGGCAGGGGTGAGTGGGAACTGATTGGTGGCGGAAGGCGGCTCATCTCCGCGAGTGAGAGGTTGAAGGGGCGACCGCAGGGGAAGGTTGCGTCCTCCGGATCCTCTCCAAAGAGGGGCAAGGGCTTTGGGCACTGTCGGGCACTGGCTTCACGGTCGGGGTGTGTGTGGCTGGCGTGCCTTGTTCCAGCTACCCCTGTGTGCGGGACAGGCAAGGGGAGTATACGTATATTTGTGTAAGCGGGGGAGCTGGGAGATTGAGCTGCCGAAGGAGCCTTTTGTGTCGGGGACATGAAGGCTAGGTGGGGGGGAGGGGAGGAGGCGGCAATAGGAAGCAGCGACTGCAGAGTTCAAGGGGCCAAAGAACCACGGAGATTCTCCCGGAGCGGCTGCAGTGTCTCCGGGGCTCAGCAGGGATGCGCAGGGTCTCACCTGGAAGCCAGCCACAGGTGTTCCCCTCCCTCTTTCGCCCAGAGAAAAGCGGGGCTTTCTGCATTTGCCCCCCCTTCTCAAAATCCCAGCCCCTCCTTTCCCTTCGCTGTGCCCGACAGTCCCGAAACTCTGACCGCTCCCAGGCTCTTGCCCCCTGTTAGATTCGGGCAACGAGAGAACAGACTCCGGACAAGTAGTGACTTAACAGCTCTTTATTAGTGATAGTAGTGATCCAGCTTGGTGTGTGGTTGATTGATCTACATGACTGGCAGAATATTTGTGCAATGAGTTGCCCACTTAACTATCCACAGCACCACATTATGGACCAGTGACACCTTTTCAGTGATCCTCAGGGGGAGGATCCAATATACAGTGAATTGCAAGGTCTTTCAGAAGGTGGACCTAAAACAATTCCTCAAGAATCAAAGAACTCAGATCTTCCTAGAAAGGTGAACTTAGCAGCACATATCCAGACTAGAAAGCAGGAGAGATGTTTCCTCTGCTGTTAGTAAAGCTTGCCCAGTCTGCCACCCCCTCCTCCCATCTCATCCCAGCCCCTCCTTCAAAGACTTTTTGATTTACTTCCTTTTAGATAAAAAATTGTGCATGTTAAAAATTAAAAAGGTGAGCTTGTGTCTTTTAACTTGCACTTTCATGAAAATGTCCTGGATGGATCCAGTTCCACAAAGCCTCCCATTTTCCTCAGTGTGACCCACCTTCCTGAGTGGAGAAGGTCCCCTCCGGACAAGGAACGCAGTCATAGCAGCAAACTGGCTCTCCTTCTCGAGCCCTCTTGACAAATCCAGGATGACAATTTTCCGCACAGTTGGACTGAGGCAGGGACTGAGCAGAAAAATGAGGAATGCCAAAGAAAATGTGTTAGTAGTCAACATTCATGGAAAATAGAGATAGACAGTGACATTAGCCAAATAGCCTCTGGTCTTCATGTAAGTAAATATGAAATACCTGACTACTACTAAGAAGATGCAGGAGGTATAACTAACAACTGGCAGATTCTTCATTTAGTTCCTCCCTTTTGCTTTTGGCATTTAACATTACAATAAAGTACTTTTTTACTTAATAAAGTCAGCAGAGATGGAATTGAAAAAAATATTTACATATGATGATATATTCATATTAAAACTGAGAATAAAATTTATTGTAAAAGATTTAGGAAATTTCCATTCCAGTAGATTTTTCAATAAAGAATAAAACTGTGATGAAGAAAGAAACCTCTGACCAGTAGGATCTTGAAGATTTCCATAAAACATGGCAAAGCCCCTCCACTTACTGTAGGTCCCGTCTGTTGAAGAACTTCCATTAGATGACACCAACTGGCATGGGATGCCAACCACCCTGGAGACTCTAGGCTTTGCCCACTTGAAATGGGACCTCAGGCTTTGGAAAAAAGAGAAAAGACACCAAAATCTATCTCACCTTATTGAGCAACTTTAGCTGTGAAAGAGCATCTTGTCTAATAATAAGTTTCTGTCTTATAAAATACGCCAGAATCTCTTCCAAAACATCCTTCTTAGGGAGAACCAAGAAGCCCGAAATGTCCAGATCTGCTTTTATCTCTCCATTTTGGCCCAAGTACAGTTCAATGTCAGAAATATTCCAAAATTCATTCTTCTCCAGAAAGGGGTGAAACTAGAATGGGAACATCCAGGAATTTGAAAAGCAGAAAACTCTGTTTCTTATCCCACATTGAATCTTTCTTCTACAATTGTCTAATCTCCAAATATGGTTAAATAGGATACAAATACTGCCATTATCTTCATAAGTGAATGAAAAAGTTTAAGAAAAATTTGTCAATCATTTAGTGACAAAATATAAAGAAAATATAATCGACACAATTGGTCAATTATAGGGAACATTCTAGAGCAAATGGCAAATAAAATGAACAGAGAAATAAAAGATGATCCTTAAACTCTTTGAAAACAACAGGTAGATTCCCAGAAAGCATGGGTTGATCAAGAAGAAAGTTGACAGGCTAATCTTCTCCCTGGTCATCCTGATGGAAAACATCTCTAAATGTGCTAATTCTACTTGATTGTAATACGACATTAAACATTTTTTTTTTTTGCAGATCTGAAAGAACAAATCTCCCACCAGCTCTTTTCTCAGTCTGAAAAGTTAGTGAGGATCCTGAGTTTCTTTCTCTCCCATTATGCAGCTGCAGGATTCTCCCCACTTATCTGATCCTTCCCTAGGCAGCCTCTCTTCCCCTCATCCCAAAAATCATTCTCACACATCATTACACTTCCTAAATAGATTATGGGAACTCTGGTGATAGAACTGGATTTCAGTAAAGGACTCAGAAATAATTTTGGGAGAGGATTAGAAACCTGAGGGGTGGATGGTACGATAACTAAGTGGATAAAAACTGTCTTCAAAATGATACTCAAATAATTTTTAACCCTTTTTAATCTTTCTTATGAAACCTAAAAGTGATGGATACAAATTTGCCTTTGGTCATCAATTATTCTATGTTGTCATTAATACGATAATTAATACGATCTTAGAGTAAGCTAATTTGATGTGATTTAAAGAATATAAAGTCTTTCAACTTAGAATCTTTATTTGAAACTTTATTTTAAATTTCATTTTAAAAGTTTGATAAAATAACAATGGTTTTAAATCAACTTAAAGGCAATAATCAGAAGCAAGCCACAATTGTTGAATCGGATGGATTGGATGGATGGACTGGAACTTAACTTGCTGGTGGCACCCTTAAGGAGGAGTCTGGTTTGAAGGCAGGCTGCTTGGAGATGGCTGGAGAGGCCATGGACCCTGAAGACTCAAAGTGGACCAAACGGATGACTGATGAAATGGATTCTTTCAAGAAGATTGAGGGAGATTGGGGAATGGACTTGTCATATTTAACTGGAAAACAAGTCTTAAGGGTCGTGTTTGCATTTACAGGACATCCTATAAGTTTGGGGAATGGAAAGCAGTTGTTGGGAAAGATTCTAATTAAAATTTTAAAGAAATGTATTTTTATTATAAGAATCAAACAAAGATGTTTAACCCTGGACAGATTATGGATGGATCAGAGGTAATGATTGTGTTGGTTTGTGGTAGAAATTTTCTGTGAGTTAAATACAATAGCAGATAACAGACAATTTTGAAGTTTTGAAATTTAACTTTATTGTTGGATTGCCTGTTAACTATGTTTTTTATATACAGCAGATAGATGACAAGTCCAGTAGATATATAGTTTATAATTGTGGGCCTATTTTGCAAGTGGGAGAAACTATTATTGCTGTATTGTATTCAATTGGGGAGACAATATGCATGTCTTTCTCTGTTTTTAATGTTTTATCTAGTTTTGTTTTGTCTTTGTAATAGTTTTATATTCCAAAACTTGTAATTTACCTTTTTGAATAAAATAAAATTTTATAGGAGGAATATCAAGTTTTGAGAAACAATATTTATGATTAGCACACAGAGAAGGGTTCATAAGTAAAAAGCAGTAGAAAAGTATCTGATTTTTATCTACTAGGACTTGACTAACAATAGAGCCTCATATAAGAACATGAATGATGGACTGGAAGAAACATGAAGGATATGTATGTTTGTGAAAATGATCTCAAAATCGTAGTTAACTGGAAACAGAATCTGAGTCAGCAGGGAGATGTTCATGGAAAGAAGGCAAATGCAGCCATAAGAATCTCAGGAAGTGAACGTGCTGGTTTGGGGAGAGCCCAACTCAAGGACCAGGTCCCCTTGCAGGCATCACACGTGGAGGAGAATTTGCACAAAATCTACGTGAACTTCAGGGAAGGACAAAGGTGGCAGTTGAGACCCCTAGACTATTAGTCATGGGGGACTTCAACTTGCAATCGACGGGTGAATCATCCGAGGTCGCTCAGGAGTTCATGGCTTCCATGACAGCCTTGGACCTGACACAAATAATTCAGGGCCCCACACACGAAGGAGGACACATGCTGGACCTTGTTTTTATCTCTGGTCGATGGAAGAGCGATCTGGGAATAGGGGATCAGGTGATCACTCCCCTGTCATGGTCAGATCACTCGCTTCTCCGGCTGGACTTCCCTGACGCCACCCCCCATCGCGGGGAGGCGGAACCAGAGGATCTTAGATGGTTCCGCCCCAGGCGACTGATGGAACCAGACAGGTTCCAGACGGAGCTTGGGCCAACTCCTGTTGCCCTGACCCGCTCCCGGACGGAGGACCTGGCGGCTGCATGGAACAGTGCGGCGGCCGGGGCCTTGGACCGGGTAGCGCCCTTGCAGCCTCTCCGGTGGCAGCGAACCACCCTGGCCCCTTGTTTTTCCGAGGAGCTGAGGGTGATGAAGCGCCACAAGAGACGCCTAGAGAGCAGATGGAGATCCTCTCGGGCCGAATCTGACCGAACACAGGTAAGAGCCCATTTACGGACCTACCTTGTGGCACTAAGGGTGGCTAAACGTTGATATTATGCCACCCTTATTGCGTCTGCAGAAAACCGCCCTGCCGCCCTGTTTCGGGTGACCCGCTCACTCCTATCACAGAGGTCGCGGGAAGCCCCTTTACAGGGGAGGGCAGAGGAATTTGGGGAATATCTGCAGGACAAAATCGCTCAGATCCGGAGCGAATGGGTCCCCTTCAGTGATCGTGAGGAGACACCGGAGGCGAGTCTTGAGGTACCTATCTGGGAGGAGTTTGACTCTGTTGCCGCCGAAGATATGGACAGGCTACGCGGGCGACTGCGGGCCACCACATGTTTATTGGACCCGTGTCCCTCCTGGCTTGTACTGGCAACCTGGGAGGTTACACGTGACTGGCTCCTGGGTCTGGTGAACGCCTCGCTGGAGGAGGGGTTCCTGCCAGCCTCCTTGAAGGAGGCGGTGGTGAGGCCCCTACTTAAGAGGCCTTCCCTAGACCCAGTTGAGTTAGCCAATTATCGTCCCGTCTTCAACCTTCCCTTTTTAGCGAAGGTTGTTGAGAGTGTGGTGGTGCAGCAGTTCCCTCGACACCTGGAGGAAATTACTTATCTAGATCTGCGCCAGTCCGGTTTCCGGCCGGGCCACAGCACAGAGACGGCTTTGGTCGCGTTGGTGGATGATCTCTGGAGGGCGAAAGATGGGGGTTGTTCCTCCATCTTAGTCCTGTTAGACCTCTCAGCGGCTTTCGATACCATCGACCATGGTATCCTGTTGCGTAGGCTGGAGGGGATGGGGGTGAGGGGCACCGTTTTGCGGTGGTTCTCCTCCTTCCTCTCCGGTCGGACGCAATGTGTGTTGGCGGGAGAGCAGAGATTGACCCTGAGGCCGCTCACGTGTGGAGTGCCACAGGGGTTGGTCCTCTCCCCTCTCCTGTTCAACACATACATGAAACCGCTGGGTGAGATCATTCGAGGATTCGGGGTTGAGTGCCATCTGTATGCAGATGACACTCAGTTATACATTTCTACCCCGAACCACCCCAACGAAGCCGTCGAGGTGATGTCCCGGTGTCTGGAAGCCGTGCGGGTCTGGATGGGCGACAACAGACTCAGACTCAACCCTTCCAAGACGGAGTGGCTGTGGCTACCGGCGCCCCGCTTTAGCCAATGTGTTCCATCTCTGGCCATTGGGGGGGTACAACTGCCCCCGGTGGATAGGGTACGCAATTTGGGCGTCCTCCTAGATTCCCGGCTGTCGCTAGATGATCATGTGACGGCCGTGGCTAGGGGGGCGTTCCATCAGGTTCGCCTGATGCGCCAATTGCGTCCCTTACTGGAGCGGGACGCCCTTTGCACAGTCACTCATGCCCTAGTGACTTCTCGCCTTGATTACTGTAACGCTCTCTACATGGGGCTCCCCTTGAGATGCACCCAAAGGCTCCAGCTGGTCCAGAATGCAGCCGCGCGGGTTATTATGGGGAGTACTAAGTACTCCCATGTAACACCTCTCCTGCGCGAGCTGCACTGGCTACCTGTGGCCTTTCGGGTGCGTTTCAAGGTGTTGATTGTCATCTTCAAAGCGCTCCATGGCTCGGGACCTAGTTATTTGCGGGATCGCATTCTACCCCATACATCCCTGTGACCAATCCGCTCTCACAGAGAGGGCCTCCTCCGGGTACCATCCGCTAAACAGTGCGGGCGGGCGGTGCCTAGGAGTAGGGCCTTCTCTGTGATGGGCCCAACCCTCTGGAACGACCTCCCCCCCGATATTAGAACCACCTCTGATCTCCGCTCCTTCCGCAAGAAACTCAAGACCCACCTGTTTCGAGTAGCAAGTCTGGCTTAATTACAACCATAATTGTAACTGCATTGAACATCTATTCAAACCTTCCTGGATGGCTTTTTAAATTTTTAAATTTTATATTGGGGTTTTAATGGGTTTTAAAATTGTTCTTAATATTTAATTGGTTTTGGGATTTTATAACAGACCGTGTGTGTGAGTTGTTTATGTTGCATGTCTTATGTCTTATGTTATTTTATTGTTTTGATTACGAATGGTCTGTACACCGCCCCGAGTCCCTACGGGGAGAGGGGGCGGTCTATAAATTAACTAAACTAAACTAAACTAAACTAAGCCAAGGAAGAGTTGAAAGGAGCTGCTCTTAGCCTTGAAGAAAGACAACAAGAAGAAGAGCTGAAGATGAAGAGGAGTCTGGGAGGCCCATTTACAATTGAAACAATCTCTCGGTTGGGGAAGGGAGGATACAGCCAGTGGTGGGATTCAGATGGTCCGGCCCGGTTTGAGTGAACCAATAGTAAAAATTCTGCCTGGCCACGTCTCTCCCCACCACTACTTGCCTCACAGGCCTTGGCTGGGGCCTTAGAGTCATTGCTGCAGCTGCTGTTTGGCTCCCTTGCCTCGACCACGTGCCCCTCCGTGTCACGATGGAAGGGAATCAGCCACGGTCCATCGATCTCCAACAGGGTGTTTTTTCCCCTGACAACTTGGTATGCAGAGTTTGGTTTTGATGATACTAGCTGAGATGGCTACAATTTATGGCTGTATTTTCTCTTCGCGCTATCTTAAGATAACCGACTAAGCCTAATTAGCAATGTCGGAGAAAAAGAAAAAAAAGAAAAAGAAAGATGGGGCGAGCACAGATGGATCAGCTTCCTCTGACAAGGAGGCTCCCTCGGACACAGAGAAGCAAGATCAAAACGTGCTTCAGGAACAACAAATTCCTTCAGGTGCCGAGCCAAATATGGGAGAAGGAGCTACAGGACGCGACATCCACGAAACGAGGTCAGTGGTTCCTCCTTCTAAAATATCTCCAGGAGATTATGAATTTTTGGGGGCCAAGCCAAAACTTCCCACTCTGCCAGAGCCACTCCATTCCCAGACCCTCGCAGATTATCAAACGATTGATGAATGGCAACTGCCGGCACAGAAAAAATCCTCCCACGCAGAAAGCAGATTTTATGACATCTCCCCAGATGAGCAAGAAATGCAAAGTTATCTAGATCAAATAGAACTGTTTGAAAAATATGCTAGGGAGGCGAGAGTGTGTTTTGAGGAGATAAGGCGAAGTAGAAGAAGCTCCCCCACTCCCAAAATGTCTGAGGACGCCATCTTGTCTTCTTCAAAACAACAGCCTAAGACACACCCCACAGAGTTCATTGGTCAATTA
This sequence comes from Natrix helvetica, assembly GCF_964273705.1. NCBI lineage: Eukaryota > Metazoa > Chordata > Lepidosauria > Squamata > Natricidae > Natrix > Natrix helvetica. The sequence goes on from NC_138551.1 coordinate 132,169,028, forward strand.
GAACAAAGAGACATGTACACGTCACCGAGGTCACGTGGTCCCTTTGAGCCCATTGAACTTCAGCATACGTATAGAAAGGAGAGGCAGCCAAAAAGTGAAGCTGCACTGCCATCTGCTGGCGGAGAAAAATTATTACAACAAAAGGTGATGAGTTTTAAAGAATTAGCTATGAGTCCTTTAGAAGCCAAAACTTTGTCTCCAAAGGTTAAGTCTTCAACACCCCCTGGCGGTGTGGAATTCTCCCTAGATGGAAAAAGGCAAAGCCAAAGGCGAATTCGAGGAAGCCAATTTGATGTTGCCACGCAAAGGCCAATGATGCAACCCCAGCATCCCCTGGTTCAACAACCAGCTTTGCAACCAGAGCAACAAATTGTTCCTCAGCAGGTATTCACAGTCACCCCCTTGACTGGTGAGTCCAAATTAAAGGAGTCAGGAGAGAATTATAAAGCCTGGGTCAGTGAAATTGCGCTCTTGCTTCGAAGAGAAGGCACATATTCCATGGTTTTTAATCCTCCCCGTCAACCCTGGACACCTGCAATAAGAAACCTCGAAAACAGAGCAATCACGACTTTACTCATGTCAATGGAAATTGAGATCCAAGGTATCTTTCCACCTGATGCAACTGCCCAAGAAATATGGGCTATTTTGGAAGATTGCTACAGGCCCGTTTCAATTGAATCCTCATGTTTGCTCATGTCTGAGTTCCATGGTTCGAAGTTGAAACCTGGTGAACGAATTGGTGGACATTTGACCAAACTGAAAAGAATGAGAAGTGAATTGAGACAAAATGGCCATGTAATCGATGATATCCAAATGATTAGCATCATCATTAACTCATTGAATTATGAATGGAAAGATGCTGTTGCAAAGATTAACTACGTGCCTATTGCTCAACGCACAGTTAACCACGTTTGCAGACTTTTAGTGGAAGACGAAGCTATCAGGTTAGCTACCCCACATCTGCAACGGCCTCCAGCACCAAAGGCTCCAGCCAGACGTCCCTTCCGAGGAAGAGGCTACGCTCCAAGGATGCCAAAATGCTACACCTGCAACCGTGTGGGACATGACACCCGGGATTGTCCCCAACGAGTTCCAGCTCCCGCCACGTACCAGCCCAGAGGAACAGATTCCAGAGGCAGAGGTAGAGGCGGAAGACAAGGTCGTCGTGGTCCAAGGCGTGATCCACAAGCTCCGCTTGCAACACTGGCCATAACCAACGTTCCACAACCTGATCCAAAGTTCGACAGACGTCTTTTGTGGACTTTAGATAGTGGAGCAGCTGTGCACGTTACCCACAGAAGGGAACTTTTCACAGAGATGGGCAAACCAGAGCCCGAGTATCGAGAACTGTATTCCTTCACCAACCACACTTGCAAGGTTATGGGAAAAGGAACTGTTTACATTGAAGAGCTCGATACACACATCCCTGATGTTTATTACATACCTTCAGCAACCAGTAATTTGCTTAGTCAAAGTCACTTGTCTAGAGAGTTAAAGTTCCAGGTTCACCACCTCGAAAAAGCAAGTTACTTAGTTAAAGATGGTGATATTGTTGCTGAAACCATGCTGATTGGTGGTGTTTATTACTTAAAGCCAAAGCCTAAAGGGCAAGCACAGGCAAGTATGCAAACTCCAAAAAGGCACAACGCAAACCCAGAGAGAGTTGTCCCAGAGAGAGAAAGCGTTACTGTGCCAAAGGCTCCTAAAGCCAACAAACAAAGAAAACACAAACAGATTGCTCAAAGCAAGCCTGAGGGTCCTCATGAAACTGTTAATGTTGAGAATTCACTAACTGGTAAACCTTTGCATTCCAGGTGTATTCACAAGTGGCACAGAAGATTGGGGCATGCCAGTTTCCGTGTTCTTAGAAAGATGCCGGAGTTCGCAAAAGGTTTGGATCTAAAGGGGTGTAAGGTGTTTTTGGATTGTGCGGTTTGCAAAAAGGCTAAATCCAAGGCGGCTGCAATTCCCAAACACGCTACACGCCGGTCAACACGCATTTTTGATTTGGTACACACTGACATAGTGGGTCCTTTCCCACCAACCCTTGGTGGCAGAAAGTATTTTTTAACAATTGTAGATAATCATTCTAGATATGGATTTGTATATCCTATGAGAGAGAAATCTGAGACCTTTCAGATCTTTAAAGACTTTGCAGCGTTTGTTTCTACACAATACCAAGTTCGCATCGCCAGAATCCAGAGTGACCGTGGTGCAGAATTCATGTCTCAGCGTTTCCAGGACTGGATGCGTAAGAATGGAATTCTTCATCAGACATCTGCTCCATATACACCGGCTCATAACGGAGTCGTAGAAAGAAGACAAGGGGTTCTACAAACCATGATGCGTTGTCTTCTAGAAGATGCCAATCTCAGTAACGCATACTGGGGTGAAGCAATCAAATATGCAAATTACATTGTCAACCGTACTTGGAGCAGTGTAATCAATCAAACTCCTTTCTACATGCTGTATGGCTACAAGCCTGATCTCAAGAACCTCCATATTTTTGGTTCATATGCTATGGTGAACACTCCCTTAAGTCAAAGAAGAAAGGGAGGTGCAGTAGCAAAGAGACTGAGATTTATGGGTATTGATGATAATTCAAAATGGTACAAATTCATTGATACTAAACATGTGATTGTCATTTCACAATCTGCTAATTTTGAGGAAGATATTGACTGGTCCAGGATTCATTCCAATGATCCTGAAGTTTATTTTCCTAGAGATGGTGTTCCAGATGCCATGCAGCCTGATGATAATTCGCAGGCAGATATTCCTTCTACCAGTTCTTCACAACCTGATGTTCCGTCTTCTCAAGCCGCGGATGCTGATGCTAGCGACGAACGTGAGGACGAGGATGATGATGAAGAAGAAGAAGAAGAAGACTGGTCTGTTGTTCCTAGACGCTCCAAGAGGGCCACAAAAGGAATCCCTCCACAACGTTATTCATGGCAACTGACAAAGTCACCATTACCTTTGATTTGCAACGTTACTCTTCCTCCAGAGACATTCACACAAATCAAACAGCTTCCTGATTCAGAACAAGACAAGTGGTATGATGCAATGCAGGATGAAATGGACAGTTTAAAGAAACTTAATGTATTCACACCTGCAAAACCTCCAGCAAATAAGAAAGTCATTGGCACCCGATGGGTCTACAGAATCAAGAAGAAACCGAATGGTGAGTCTTTATACAAAGCCAGACTGGTAGCTCAGGGTTTCGCTCAACGTTATCCTGAGGACTACACAAACACTTACTCACCAACAGTCAGAACTGAAAGTGTAAAAATTGCTTTAACCACTGCAACTATTCTTGGTTTAGAAGTTTTCCAATTTGATGTGGACACAGCTTATCTACATGCAGACCTAGATGAAGAGATCTACGTGAGAAGCCCTCCAGGATTCCGAAAGCAAGAAGGGGATACCTGGTTCCTGAACAAAAGTCTTTATGGTCTGAAACAGTCAGGTTTAATGTGGTATTTATGTCTTACTGACAAACTAAATTCAATGGGCTTTATTAAGTCCGAAACTGATAATGTATCTGTTGTTTATATTTCTGAGTCACATTTTACAGGTTCTAGGTCCAGACACATTGACATTCGTTATCAAAACACAAAGCAATTAGTTAAGCAAGGTTTTGTTAAATTGCAATATGTTTCTACACATGATCAGATCGCAGACATGCTTAACAAACCACTCGCCGCAAATCAACACGAGTATCTGCGAAAGAAGATGTGCCTTAATTGATGATTTGATGACGTCAGCCCAGACTAGCAAAAGAAGGGGTGTCACGATGTTAAAAGGTTTGCTAGGCCTGAACTGCCTGAATTGACACTCAAGAGTTAAACTAAGAAAGCTTTATTGCGCAGGTCATAAAACAAAAAAAGGTTCTTATCTGAAAGTGATTTATTGCGCACGCGTTACACATTCCAAATTCCTCTCTTCTTTGTTCGGCAGCCAACTTTGGCAAACGTAGCTTTCATTATCAAAATGTAACCAATTAGTTACTTCTGTTTTTCATTTACTTTTATTATTTCATTATTAAAGTTTGTTTATTAATTAGAATATTTTCTTAAAGAGTATTTCTTTTCTAAATATCTCAAAAGATATGCAGAAGGGAATCAGCCACGGTCCATCGATCTCTAACAGGGTGTTTTTCCCCTGACACTCCGCCCAGCCTGTTTACCTGTCTTTGCCGTGGCCTCCTGTTCGTCTTGGTCTGCTCCCGAATGCCCATCTCAGGCTGCTCCCGACCACTCCAGCAGCGGCCATTCTTTACCTTTTCCCTCTTTCCTTTCCTTTCTCTTTTCCTTTTTCCTTCCCTTCCCATTCCCTCCATTTTTCATCCTTTCCTTCTTTTCCATTTCCTTTCCCATCCCTCCCTTCCCCTTCCCCTTCCTCTTCCCTTCCCTCCCTCCCTCCCTTCCTTCCTTGGGGTCTGAGGGAAAGTCAGGGGAGCCCTTTCCTCCTTGACCCCCTCCCCAACATCTGCTCTGATGGCAATTATGGCTAAAAGGCCTTTGGAAGCTGGGGCTACCCTCCCCCTCCCCATTGCAGAAACTCCTCTTGCTGCAGAATTGGGATCTTTCTGAGCTTCTTCTCCTGCCCCCCTCCTCCCCCCTGCACAGTCTCAGTTGCTGCTTGGAGGGGGGAGATTTCTGGTTTTGCAGAGCTGAGAAGAAAAGGGGAAGGGTGAACAGGCCCTCCAAGGCTGCCCACCCCTTTGCGTTTCTGCAACCAAATTCTACCCCCAAACAGAGGAACCCCCCCCACCCGAATATTGCAGGGAAGGGCAGGCTGGGCCCATAACTGGGCAACGTGTTGGGGGAGAGGCTGCAGCAGCTCCATGGTGACCGGAGGGAGGGAGGAAGGTTCGGCCAGGTCCAACCAGGGGGGGGGATTGACCAGCTCAGCCAACAGATTTCATTCATCCCTCCTGACTCACCCAAGCCACTCCAATTCCCCCCCTGGCCAGAGGTGCCTCTGGCTAAAAGCCCCTCAGTGGACACCCCACGCACACACACACCCCAACGCGGAGTTCAGAATGACGCTTCTCCAAAAGAAGTTCTGGGGAACCCAACCCCCCCCACTCCCCCTTCCAGAGCCCAGAAAACTCCCAGGCAAAGCAGTGCCTCCTTGCTCTCAGGAGAAGGGGAGAGAATGGATGGGAGGAAAGAAAAACTTGGGGAAGAGGGAGGAAGATCCAGAGGAAACAGGGAGAGGCCCTCACCCCGTTTCCGCCTCCTCCCAGGTGGCTCACAAGGTTGAAAAGCTTCTGATTCCTCACTCTCACTCTCTTTTTCTTTTTTCTCCCCCCCCCTCTCTCTCTCACACACACACACACTCACACTCACACTCTTATCCCTGCAAGTCCCCCTTCTCTGCCTGCTCCAGAGAGAGAACCTTGCCTGCGCAGAAGAGGCACTGATTGAAGTGCATCCCAGTAAGTTAATCAGCCGGGCTTTCCTGGGATGCGAGCGATGCTGCTGGGCGCTTGGAAAGGACTTCGGCCACCGGCCCAACACGAAAATCAAACAATGAGGCGAAGTGCAGAGCTGGTTGGAAGAGTGTGTGTGTGTGTGTGTGTGTTTGTGTGTAAAATGGGCGGTTTCATCCAAAGGAGTTTTTATTTCAGGTGGATCTCCTAGCTTTCGAAGGAGGAAAGGAAGGGGTAGAAAGAGAGAGAAAGAGCGAGATGAAAGAAAAGGACAAAGAAAGAAAAGGAAAAGAAAGGAGAGAGAGAAAGAAAGAGGGAGTTATGGAAGGAAGCGAAAGAAAGAGAGGAAGGGAGGAGGAAGCGAATGAGATATAGTTGGATGGATGGGTCAATAGATACATGGAGGGAGGGAGGGAGGGAGGGAGGGAGGGAGGGAGGGAGGAAAAGAGAGAAAATGAGAGGAAGGAAGGACTCAAACCATGGCTTCCGAAGACTCTTTCAAACAGCACAGCAATGTTTGAAAGGGCTGGAAGGGATCTTGGAGGTCATTTTCTAGTCCAACCCCTGCTCTAGTAGGGTCAGAAGGGTCCTTGGAAGCTATCTAGTCCAACCCCCTGCTCCAGCTGGAGACCTTATATCCTCTGGATTATTTTGGTGCCTCTAACAGAGAGGAAAATTGCCAGAAAAGGGAAGGAGTTTACTAGGACAAGGCTGCCATGCAGAGGAAGGAAGGGACAGTCCTTGACTTATGACAATTGAGCCCAACATTTTGGTTGCTAAGCAAGAGTGTTGTTAAGTGAGCTTTGCCACATTTTACTCAATCCATGACATCTCCTGGCTCTAACAGTCATGTTCAGGCTAGGGAAGAACATCTGAAGGCATGTGTAATGTTCTAATGTGCAGAAGTGATAGTTAAATGTGTGCCAGAAAGTGGACGCTGGGTGTGTTTTTCCAAATGCAGTAAGAGAGGTTGAATGTGTATAGTTTTAGAAGAGCTGTGTGTGTGTGTGTGTACATACACATACAGTGTACAAAGTAGATAATGTATCTTTTTGTGTGCCTATACACACACTATACCTTGTAATATGTATGTACACATATGGCATATATACATAGGATTAAACTGTGTCTTTTGGATGTTCATTAGTAGTAAATAAATAGACAGGGAAATTGTATCTTGTTAACGCAAGGAGAGGCGAGGCAAGGTATCCCTTGACGTGAGTGATGTCAAGTTGGCCATGCCCACCCAATCACATGACCACCAAGCCATGCCCACCCAGTCACATGACCACCAAGCCACACCCACCCAGTCACAAGACCACCAAGCCACACCCACCCAGTCACATGACCACCAAGCCATGCCCACCTAGTCACAAGACCACCAAGCGGCTTCCGGTTCTGGCGGCTGACGGCGACGGGCAGAGACTGCTTGCCCTGCGCATCCCCGGTGGGCTCCCCACTCCTTGGGGGGCACAGGACGCCCCGGAGAGGCGTTCTGCCGGAGGAGCGGCGCGGCGGGAGGACCCCTGCATCGGCGGCGGCCGTCGGGGGGCTCTCGCTTCGCTCCAGGCACCGAGGAGTGCGAAGGGGAGGCGCGCTGAAGCGTCTTCGCTGTGAGGCTGTCCGGAAGAAAAAAAGATACTTGAAGGATGCAGCGGCGGTGCGGTGAGGCGTAGACTCCCTTCATACCTATTACCAATTCTAAAACTTCTCAGTGGTGTTAATTGGAACTTTTGTTTAACTTGGAGAAGTGCGGCTGGAGGGGAGGGGGATTTCCCCCCCCCCTTTGGACAAGCGGCTAGAAACAAAAGTGCTCGTAGCCCCAGGGAAGGAGGAGGGGGAGAGCCAAACCAATGAGGTCACACTCCAACTAAATGGATCTTCAGACTTAAACCTTTCAAGAAAATGTGATCTTTGGGAACTTTGAATTCTGAAAACTTTATTTGTTGCCTCAGTACTCGAAGTTGGCAGGGCAAGATGGCACACTTCCGTTGTCTTCATGTAAGCTGAACTTGACTCCACGTTTTAGCTTCAGGCTTCCGGTCTTTGTCTCCGTGTTATTTGGATACTTCTCTTGTGGATTGTTTGCTTTTGAACTTTTTGGAGTGAAAAACGTCTGTTCCCTGCCAGGGTGATTAGAGAGTTCCCTTGTGCCTGGTCTCTCTACCCCCCCGAACTCTCTTGGCTGCTCTACCACTCTGACTGATTCTTCTCTATATTGACTGGACTCTTTATTACTAACAATGACATCTAAAAGACCACCTCCTGGAAAGTCCGGCTTTGCTGCCTCTGCCCCGACACCTGCAACTTCAAGTCCAAGCACACAAGCAACATTGACAGCTTTTAAACAAGTTAAAGCTACGGACTTGGAATTTCATTAAATGTTTCAACAAATTCTACAGGGACAAGAGGAAATTAAGAAACAGCTGAAGGAGATGAAAGAAGAAATTAGAGGGAACCAGGAAAAAATTGATAAGAATTCACAGAGACTGGATCTCTTGGAGCAGGGGGCGGCTGAGATGAGGGGGGGGTGGAGGGCGTGCAAAAGGGAAACAAAGTGCTTGACATCCAACAAATGAAAATAGAGTTTGAGAGAATGTCCTTTTATCTTAGATTTCAGAATGTGATGGAGACAGATGATGAAAACATTAGGGACATCATGACAACTATCTTGGCTGAGTATACCCAGAAAGAAAAACAACAGATGGGGTGGGAAATAGACCTGGTCTATAGAGTGAACTCCACATATGCTAGAACACACAATGTCCCCAGGGAGGTGCACATTAAATTTCTTAGGAAAAGCACATGAGATGAAATTCTGAATACACAAAGGGGACAAGCCCTGATATACAAAGATAAGAAGATAACCATACTGAAACAGATCCCCAAAAAAGTGAGGGAGAAAAGAAAATATTATTCACAATTGGCAAATAAATTATACCAGAAGGGGGTGTGGTTTCGTTGGTTGCTGCCTGAAGGTATGTTAATATTCTGGGAGGAGACAAGGGTCAGAATTAACACACCCATAGAGGCGCAGGCCTTTATGGAAAAAAATAAATTACTCCTAGAAAAACCAGAAGACATCCCAGTAGATACACAAGACACGGGAGGGGCCGGAGCGCTGCCAATGGGGGGAGATGGGGCGACATCAAGAAAGCTCAGATCACACAAATAAGTAAGAAAATTCACATGATACAAATTGATTGAAATTATTTTTGAATTTACCACACTGACTATATGTTATTATGTAATATTTGAATGCTATGCAAATGTACACCATGAGTCTGGAGGGGGCGTATACCTACCGCAGTTTGCGGCTGCCACAATTTGTAACTTTCCCCATACCTTTTCCTTTTGTAAAACACTAAAAAACCAATAAAACTTTGTTTAAAAAAAAAAACAAGACCACCAAGCCATGCCCACAGAACCAGTAGTAAAAAGATTTGAATCCCACCACTGGATACAACCCTCTTCCAATAACTGACTCCTGTTCCACACGAGTGTAAGATCTGCTCACTCTTATTCCAGTGTGTCAGACATGGAAAAAGTGAATTCAGTTACAAGAGAGGAGATTTTAACTGAATGAGAGAGAAAATATGATAAAAGGATGAGCTCTTTTAGAGCTGAGCCAGTAAAGCAGAGATGTTCAGTCTCCTCTTCATGGATCGTCTGAGAGCGAAGACTGAGCAGCCATCAGTCAGAGAAGCTTGAACTGGGAATCCTGCAGAGAGGAGGGGTTGGGCTAGATGGTCTCAGGGTCTCCTCCTAACTTATAAAGGTTGTCATGCCACAACATGTACCGTATAAGATGCACCGGAGTATAAGACGCACCAAGGTTTTGAAGAGGCTTTTTTTTTTAAAAAAAGTAGGTAGGTAGGTAGAGGAAGAGAAAGAGGGAGAAACACAGTAGGTAGGTAGGGAGAGAGAGAGACTAGTTAATTAGGGAGGTAGGGAGATAGATAAAGGGAGAGAGAGAGAGAGAGAGAGAGAGAGAGAGAGAGAGAGAGAGAAATAGAGAGAGAAAGAGAGAAATACAGTAAGTAGGTAGTGATAGAGAGAGAGTCGGTAGGTAGAGGGATAGAGAGAGAAAATAAAAAGAGATAAGAGAGAGAAATTCAGTAGGTAGGTAGGGAGGGAGAGAGAGAGAGAGAGTAGGTAGGTAGGTAGATGTTTCCAGGTGTATTTATCCATGTGCTGGAGAAGGAAATCGCTGACAATCTGCAGCACCTAAGACTTTGTTTCTGCTGGCAAAGCACTTGATCAATGTAATTCTCATCAACCAGTTAAAGAGCTTTCCAAGAGGGAAAAAAAGTTTTTACAATCTGCAAACCTCCCCAAAACAGCCCGTTTTTGTGAAAACGCCCCCCCCCCATTTTAAAAAAAGTCATGAATAGTCTTGGAGGGGGGCTTGCAGAGTGCTGGGGGGGGGATGAGCAATAAATGGCCCGTTTTTCTCAAAAACAAGCCCGTTTTTTGTCAAAATAAATTGCATGCATAGCCTTATGGAGGCTTATAGAGTGCTGCTGGGGGTTGAGGGGCAAACATGGTCCATTTTTTCCTCCTTACTGCCCTCCCCAGCCCCCAGGAGCTCTCTGAAAGCCTCCATAAGGGTATGCACGGCCATTTTGGTGTAGGGGGCGGGGCTTCCGGAGGCAAAAAATGCTGTATTCGATGTATAAGACACACCCAGATTTTCAGCCTCTTTTTTGAGGGAAAAAGGTGCGTCTTATATTCTGAAAAATACGGTAACTGTTGTGCTGTTGTTGCTCTAGCCCCACCTAGTGGCCGGGGGCAGATAAGCCTCACTATAAGGTCCGAAGCCAGACTCCATTTTCTGTCAGCCTTTGGAGAAGACGGAAGCAGCCGTTGTGACGGAGACCCCTGGTCATCTGGAGACGGCCTCCCTCCCTCACACGGAGCTTCGCTGGGGAGGTTCCAGCTGCTTCTTTCCTGGCTGTTACTTAATGCTGCCTATCTTGACTTTCTATTTGATTTCCACTCTTTGCATCTCCTCAGTTTCACCTGCCCTCTTCTCCCAATAAAGCATCCAGATCCACGCCAGGCTCCCTTTCTTTGGAGGAGAATAGGAGGGCTTAGCTGCCTGTCCAGCTGCACACAGACCCACGTGCAATGGGGATGGAAGAAAGGTGGAATTCCACCAGGCTAATCACAAACCCACAAATACAGGAATTTATTTTAAAAAGAATACAGCATTTTCCAATTAGCAGTGTTTAATATCAAAATGCCATGGTATCTATTCTTTGGAACCATTAATTCCCTGAGTAGTTAAATTGGCCAGATCTGCTGAGATGGTTTCCCTCCTTCTCCTCTGGATTCCTCCTCCAAAGGATCTAAGATTAATGGATCCATATCGGGACCCCCTTACCTGCCATGGCTGCAGCCTTGGAGACCCCAAGATCTTTTCTCCCTCCTTCCTTCCCCTCCTCGATCTGGAGGAATATGCAGCATTCATGGCCTGGGCCAGAGTCTTCGTGAGACTGTAAAAGGGGTAGTAATTTGGGGCTCTTCCTCTGTCCCTTTTCCTCTGGGTCTCCAGTGGGGCTTTCTGGGTGCATCTTCTGCGGCCTTTGACAGAAAAGACATTCTTTGAAAGAGAACAATGAAAATAATGATCTTGAAACTTTACTTCCACAAAGAAATGGGGTTTAAAAGCATCATCCCTTGGCCTTTCATTTCCCAGATAACCAAAGTTCCAAATACTATGGATGTATTTGAGAAGTCTGCGCTTGTTTATTTTGTACCCTGCAAAATTTGTGAGGATCCAGACTTTCCCCTCAATGGGTCCTGGGAGACGCATAAGTGTTAAATGGAAAGGAAGAATTCTGTCCCAAAGGGAATCAAATTCTATGAAGTGAACAAAGACGTTGACTTGTCTCCACTTAGAGAGGGAATCCTTGAGGTATGCAGTATATCCAGTCTTTGAGAACAGTTGTGATATAACCACACAAATTCCATTCCTGACAAGCACAGGAGGGAAAGTCCCCATGAAATTCTCTCCATTTTCTGTGTGTGAAGCAAAGAGGCCAATCAGGGTCCATCTGAAGTGGAGGATCAGCTGGACAATTGCTGGGTACTGGATCCCTTCTTTGGGGAACATGTGGTGGAAAAGGGGGAATCTGCTTTTACCACTCAGAGCCTCTGAAGCTGATCCATATTTGATCTGAAAAAGGAATTGAAAGGATTAAAGCCGTGATGGGGAACCTGTGGCATGCAGAGCGTCTTCTCCCGGCACGCCAGCCGTCCCAGCCCAGCTCCACTAGCATCCACATGCAGGCGCACCTCCTGCCGGCCAGCTGGTTTTCGGACCTTTGTGGAGGGCCATGGGGGGGGGATGCATGAGTATGCAGTGGGGGGGGGGGTGCTCACATTGCCTAGGAAACTCCGGTGGGCTGGAAGTGAGTGTGAATGGCCTCCCCTCCCCACAGTGCTTCCTGGCTCAGTTGGAGGCTTCCTTCAGCCTTCAAACAGTTGCAGGGTTTGGGGGGGGTTGCTTCTAAAGTTGAATAAAATATGGATTAAAAATATAAGAATGAAGACGTGGCATAAAAGGGACAGTTGGAAACTTGCTTAAAGGGACAGGGAAATGTCATCAGCCCTCAACCACAACATGTTCCAGTAAAAGTCCCTATGTCAAAAGTCCAAAACCACAAGGTTCAAATAAAGTTCGTTAATGGCACGTAGCCCTTACCTGTAACAAAAGGAGAAGTAAGACCCCCATCTCCTTATAGGGCTTTTTCCCCAAGGTAACCAATAAGAAATAAGTTAAGTGTTTCCGTGTTACACTGTCTTTGAGAATGTATAAGAATGCGTTCTTCGATAATAAAGATTGTTCAGAATTTCCAATGCTAGCTATGTGCTTGCTTTCTGAACCTGGCTGCCAAATAAACTTTTCCTGTATCCTGAGAAGTCTAAGCCTGTCATTTTCTGCAACAATTCTGGCGACCGTGGCGGCAGGACTTAGAGCGATATTTCACTGAGACTGGAACGGACCGACCGGTGCCCTATCGAGGCCATCTCGCCCTTTTTCAGGCGCCACGGAGATCTTTCTCTGGAAGGGGGCCGATGACCCCTCTTGGGCATCCGGAGGACACCACCAATCCAAGAATCTGACCAGGATCAGGACAAGTTAATAAAATTTACGCCGGCTGAGAAAGAAGACGCCTGCAGGCAAGTATTAAAAGAATTGTGGACCCACTCGGTTAGGAGTGGAAGAGGGGGCCTGATCACCTCCCTGAGACCGGGATAGCGTCCGTTCCAAATGGAACCGGCGTATCCTAATGAGGCTCTAGATTTGTGTGGGTGGTTAAGTCATCGCAGTTCCTGAAGGCGACCGTGGTATTCCGGCACCCCAGGTCGGTGACAGTGTCTTAGAAATAGAACATGGGAAGGTGGGGAGCGTTCCTCGAATGCCTCTCCAATGCATGTTGAGGGGAAAAAAGCCTTGAGAGAGTTTTAGTAAAAAGTCTCTGGCAGAGAAATTACCCTCACCCCTATTATAAAAGCCTCAAGGAGGAAAGAAAAAAAAGCTTTGAGAGAGTCTCAACGAAACATTTAGTTCCTGCCTTGATGATGTGTTTAAGTGTTTTTTTGTTTTGTTAAAAAGAAAGAACAAACGGTCCCATTAGGTGGGGCCAGGAGAAAGAAAACCAAAAAAAGGTTATCGAAGGGATAGATCAAGTGGACCATAAACCTGGTCCAAGGGAGCAGTTGAGATAAAAACTCAAATTGCCCTAAGGGAATTTTATTGCCAGAAGCTGAGGGGGAGCTACTTAAGGTCTGGATATATGCTCCATTCTCAATGGCTGATTTATGTAATTGGAAAAATAAAATTCCTACTTATAGAGAAAATCCAGATGAGATGCATGTCCTTTTTGCATCCATTTTTCTGAACTCACCACTGCTTGGGCTGACATAAAAAGTCTGATGGAAATTTTATTAACCACAGAGAAAAGAATAAGTCTTTTGAATAAGCCTTTGCAGAAGGATCATGAAAAAAAAAATCCAGACTGGACATGGTTACTGAAGGAACCAGATTAGGAACCTAGTACATTCAGCTGCAAAACTATTGGACCTTAGTTTTGTTAGGATTCAAACAAAAGTTAAGAATTTAGGGAAGGTCGATTAAATTCAACAGAAACAGGATGAAAATCCAGGGGAATTCCTAGAATGCATTTATCAAACCTTCAGGCAATATACCACATTAGATCCTGAGGTTGAAGAATGGTCAATATGATCTCCAGAAGATAGGCTAAAGATACAGAAGGATCTTGTTTTCGAGGAGGAGCTTCCGGAGGAATGGCGGTCGGCCGATAGAGCTCCGTGCTTTGCGGGGCGTGTTCCGGGGGATTAGGAGTGCTGCCGGCCCCCTTTTCCAGCATGGGGGTCGGGCCCCCCAGTAAACAGCTACCCTGGTCTTTTTATGACCCGAATGGGTCTTCCAGGGTAGCTGGGTGCCTGGGAAGAACTTGAGGACTGAAAACGCAGCCGAAAATGCAGCCGATGGAGGGAGGCGCCCGGGGAAGTCACAGAGAGACCGTCTGCGTTCGGAGCTGATGGAAGGAGAGGCAGACGGTCTCGAAATGGCGGACGGAGTGCGAGGAGGCGGGCCGATACCAGCAAGGTCGAATTTGGATTTCAGGTTGGAGGCTGGTAACCTAGGACTATCAAGGATTGTGGATTGAGGGGGCGAAGGCTGGAAGCGCCGGACGCCAAATCCCTCGGCCTGCAGCTTGCTATGAGAGGTAGCTGTGGGAGTTATGGGAGGTTTGAAAAGGTTAAAATCCATATTGGCTGAATTTGCGATGATTGGAGACCGGCCAGGACTTTTGAGGCCGGTAAAGACTGGTTGGATAGGCCGAGAAGGAGTTGAAGGAAGGAAGGAAGGATGCTGAAGGAAGGAAGTTGGAGAAGGAAGCTGGAGGCCGATGAGAGGCCGGTGGGAGCGGCGCTGGGGCCTGGAATGGTGGTTTTGGGGGCCAAATTCGCAGTTACAGGCCAAGGCAGGATTGAAAGCCTAGGACCTGGGAGGAATAGGACCACGACTATGATTTAGGAGGCTGCATAGAGGCATGAGGGGGGAATTTTGTTGGTGGATTGCCAGGAGGCCTTGTCATCGTGCATTTGACTGCACCCCACCTACCCCCCCCTACTGACTATTTATTAAACTAGTTCTTAACAACGGCTCGGATTCCATCTGTGTGAGCCTTAGAAGACCTCTGCCTACCCTATACGATTCACTGCTGATTGACCATCTGCTCCCTGCCTATTTCCAACTACAGTCCAACTACCCCTTGCCATTTGCCACCCACCACCCACCGCCCCCACCTCTTGATTGTCATCTAACCAATCCATTACTATTACCCCCCCATCTAAGCTTAATGACTGGACTATTCTGTTTTTGCTACGATTGTGCTCTTCAAATTTTTCATTGGATCATGACATCTTCAGCGCAGACCCCACGCCCCGACGGTGAACTTTTTAACGTTTTATGTATTCAAGATCTGACCTTATCCTACTGCGAGAGTCCCCCCACTCGCAGGTGTGGCCCTCCGCCCTTTCGAGGGCCCACCTTGATGACGGATTTATTAATCCCGAGAGGTGGAGGAAGCGGAGACTCAGGGGGTTTTTAGTTAGTTGTTTTTTAAATATTTGTAGGGGGGGGGGGTTTTCAGGGGTTGTGGGGCGGGTGGGTCTCAGATCAGGAGCGATGTGAGAGCCGGGCCCCCAGGTGTGGTCGCGAGCAGAAGGGGCGGAAGGGAGGAGGAGGGGGAGGACATCATTCCTATACAGGGCTCTTTAATTCCAACAGTCGCAGGGAGGGGCAGATATGAGGACAATTTAAGAACTTACAGTCGGTTGGGAGACCGTGGTTGCTGGTTACACCCGGTCGCTTGTACCAACCCCCGAGTTCTAGGTGGTCAAGAGTTACAGACCCAGGGCCTAAGGCTGTTGTTATGCAATGCGAGGTCCGTTGTTAACAAGGCCCCCCTCATTCACGATCTAATTTTAGAGGGGGAGCCGGACCTCGCGGGAATAACGGAGACCTGGTTGGGCCACGAGGGAGGTCGTCCCCTAGTGGAAATGTGCCCACCAGGATACCGAGCATTTCACCAGCCCCGGGCCCAGGGAAGGGGCGGTGGGGTGGCAGCAATTATTCGGGAGGATCTAGAGCCGAGGGAGTCTACTGTGCCACAGACGTCCGGATGTGAAGCCCTTGTTGTGAAATGGGGGCCTGGGAGACAGTTGGGCCTGCTGATAGTATACCTGGCTCCTCGCTATACATCAGCGGCCCTGCCTGAACTCCTTGAGCTGATCGCATCGGTGGCGGTTGAGACCCCCAAACTTTTAGTGATGGGGGATTTTAACCTGCCGTCGGTGGGAGAAGCATCAGAGGGGGTTCGGGAGTTCATGGCTTCCATGACAGCCATGGACCTGACTCAAATGATTCAGGGCCCAACACACGAGGGAGGTCACACTCTGGACCTTGTTTTTGTCTCTGGCCAGTGGCTGAGTGATCTGGGAGGAGGTGACTTAACCATCACTCCCCTGTCATGGTCAGACCACTCACTCCTTCGTCTTGACTTCCCTGGTGCTACCTCCCGCCGCGGGGAGGCGGAACAAGAAAGTTCTAGATGGTTCCGCCCCAGGCGCCTGATGGAACCTGATAGGTTCCAGAGGGAGCTTGGGCCACCTCCTGTAACCTTGACCCGCCCCCGGGTAGGGGACCTGGTGGTTGCGTGGAATAATGCAACTACTGGGGCCTTGAACCGGATGGCGCCTTTGCGGCCTCTCCGGCGGCAACGATCCACCCTGGCCCCTTGGTTTACCGAGGAGCTGAGGGTGATGAAATGCCGCAAGAGACGTCTAGAGAGTCGTTGGAGATCCTCTCGCTCCGAATTTGATCGAACACAGGTACGAGCCCATTTAAGGACGTACCTTGTGGCATTGAGAATGGCCAAACGTCAATACTGTGCCACTCTCATTGCATCCGCGGAGAACCGCCCTGCCGCCCTGTTTCGGGTGTCCCGCTCCCTCTTGTTTCAGAGGCCGCGGGAGGCCCCTCTACAGGGCAGGGCAGAGGAATTTGGTAAATATCTGCAGGATAAAATCGCTCAAATCCGGAGAGACTGGGTTCCTGTCAGTGATCCAGTGGAGACGCCCATGGCGAGTCTTGAGGTTTCTATCTGGGAGGAGTTTGACTCGGTTGCCATCGAGGATTTGGACAGATTGCGTGGACGACTGCGACCCACCACATGTTTATTGGACCCGTGTCCCTCCTGGCTTGTACTGGCATCCTGGGAGGTTACACGAGACTGGCTCCTGGGCCTAGTGAATGCTTCGTTGGGAGAGGGGTCTCTCCCGGCCGCCTTGAAAGAGGCGGTGGTGAGACCCTTGCTCAAGAAGCCTTCCCTGGACCCTTTGGAGCTGGCTAATTATCGTCCTGTCTCCAACCTTCCCTTCTTGGCGAAGGTTGTAGAGAGTGTGGTGGCCTACCAGTTCCCACGACATCTGGAGGAAAATGATTATCTAGACCCGCGCCAGTCCGGCTTCCGCCCCGGTCACAGCACGGAGACGGCCTTGGTCGCGTTGGTGGATGATCTCTGGAGGGCCAGAGATAGAGGTTGTTCCTCTATCCTGGTCCTATTAGATCTCTCGGCGGCTTTTGATACCATCGACCATGGTATCCTGCTGCGCCGGCTGGAGGGGCTGGGGGTCCGGGGCACCGTTTTGCGGTGGTTCGGCTCCTACCTTTCTGACCGGACGCAGCGTGTGTTGACAGGAGAAGAGAGGTCGACCCTACGCCCCCTTACCTGTGGGGTGCCACAGGGGTCGGTCCTCTCGCCACTCCTGTTCAACACATATATGAAGCCGCTGGGTGAGATCATCCGTGGTTTCGGGGTGGGATACCATCTGTACGCTGATGATACTCAGCTGTACTTTTCCACCTCGAACCACCCCAACGAGGCCATCGAAGTGATGTCCCGGTGTGTGGAAGCCGTACGGATCTGGATGGATGACAACCGACTCAAGCTCAACCCTTCCAAGACGGAGTGGCTGTGGGTACCAGCCCCCCGGTTCAGCCAATTAACTCCATCATTGGCCATTGGGGGCATCCATCTTGCCCCCGTGGAGCGGGCGCGCAATTTGGGCGTCCTCCTAGATGCCCGGCTGTCCATGGATGACCATGTGACAGCCGTGGCAAGGGGGGCGTTCCACCAGGTTCGCCTGGTGCGCCAATTGCGCCCCCTACTGGACCGGGATGCCTTGCGCACAGTCACTCATGCGCTGGTGACGTCTCGCTTGGACTACTGTAACGCTCTCTACATGGGGCTTCCCTTGAAATGCACCCGGAGGCTGCAGTTGGTCCAGAACGCAGCCGCGCGGGTAATTATGGGGAGTACCAGGTACTCCCACGTGACACCGCTCCTGCGCGAGCTGCACTGGCTTCCTGTGGCCTATCGGGTGCGTTTCAAGGTTTTGATAACTATCTTTAAAGCGCTCCATGGCTTAGGACCTAGTTACTTGCGGGATCGTATTCTGCCCCATACATCCCTGCGACCAATTCGCTCGCACAGAGAGGGACTCCTCCAGGTGCCGTCCACCAGACAGTGTCAAGGGGCGGCGCCTAGGAGTAGAGCCTTCTCTGTGGCGGGCCCAGCCCTGTGGAATGACCTCCCTCCGGATATTAGGACGACGTCCGACCTCCGTTCCTTCAGAGTTAAGCTCAAGACCCACCTATTCCAAGCAGCTGGCCTGGCTCAACCATGATCCAACTATATCGCTCCTGACGGGTTTTTTATTGGGGTTTTTAAATACTGTGACTTTTTAATTGTTTTAATTGTTAATTGTTTAATTGTTTTTTAGCTATCAGCCTACCTCCTCCTTGTATACGTTTTATATACGTCCTTGTTATATGTATGTCCTGTCCAGATTTGTATTGTATTGTATTGTACTTTGTATTTTATTTGTTTTATTGTACGCCGCCCCGAGTCCTTCGGGAGAGGGTGCGGCTTAGAAATAAATATTCTATTCTATTCTATTCTTGACAAACTTGAACATTGCCCACTATCTAATAAAATGAAATTCAATGGTGAAAAGAGTAAGATTCTACATTTTAGGCAACAAAAATGAAATGCACAAGTACCTTGCTCAACATTAGTAACTATGAAAGGAATCTTGGAGTCCTAGTGGAGAACCATTTAAATATGAGCCAGCAGTGTGCAGCAGCTGCCAAAAAAAGCCAACACATTTCTAGGCTGCATAAACAGAGGGATAGAATAAAGATCACTTGGAATACTGCATTCAGTTTTGGTCACCACGATGTAGAAAAGATGTGGAGACTCTAGAAAGAGTGCAGAAAAGAGCAACAAAGAAGAGGGAGTCAAAAAACTATTCTCCAAGGCACCTGAGGGTAGAACAAGAAGCAATGGGTGGAAACTAATCAAAGAGAGAAGCAACTTAGAACTGAGGAGAAACTTCCTGACAGTTAGAACAATCAATCAGTGGAAGAGAAATTGCCTCCAGAAGTTGTGAATGCCCCAACACTGGAAGTCTTTAAGAAAATGTTGGATAGTCATTTGTTTGAAACGGTATAGGGTTTCCTGCCTGGGGTTGGACTAGAAGACCTCCAAGGACCCTTCCAACTCTGCTATTGTATTGTATTGTATCTTCATTGGTCACTCTGCAGATGACATTAGGGAAAAAAGGGGGGCCAGGAAAGGCATCTCTGAATTTGTGGAATGAGCATACAAGGGCTCAAAACCTCAGATAAGAAGGAACTTCGAAAGGCAAGAGGAAACACATTTTTTCTCGCCAAGGCTCTTAGATAGAGTGGGAGGCAAGGGGACCTGCCGGAAGAATTGTCGAGGAGGTTGTTGCGGGGATCGGTAGTTAGAGGCACACATGCTGTTAATCAGATTGCTGCAGCCTGTCTCTGCTGTGACAAAACAACCCAAAGACAGGATGGAAACTTCCTTTGGAAGTCCTTGTACAGGGCTCCCAGGTGCTGTGTGGCAAATAGATGTCCCCACAATTTCCCCAGAAAGTGAGATTTAGAGATCTCTAGGTTTTGTGTGTACTAAAAGACATTATGCAAAGATTTGGAGTGCCTTTGAATAGGGCCTCAGATTCTGGCCACCATCAGATGAATCAAGAGCCCCACCCAGATGCAAACGATGTTTTAATGAAAGTCTCCATATATCTGGATCTTTAAAAATATGCCAGCGCTGCTGGGAGATCCAACCTAGAACCCTGGCTGAATGCAAACAATGTATGGACAAACATATCTATACATTGTCTCTATACATCTTGATCTTTAAAAATATGCCAGCGCGGCTGGGAGGTCAAGATAGAAAACGGAACACCCCAGGGCAGAGACAGGTATTAACCATCTAGTGCTTAAGGAGATAGAACAAACGGGCATAACTTCGAGCAAAAGTAAGAAATTTAGCAGGTCATAAAAAGGTAAAGCCTATTGAATAGGAAGATCTAGGTAATTGGACTTGATTAATTTGATGTAATTCTTAGGTGTATATCTATACCAGGGGTGGCGAACACGCGGCTCGCGAGCCGCATGCGGCTCGTGGCCAAAATAAATGAGGCTCTTTGCCTCTTACCATTATTTAGTATGCTGTGGCTCAGATCGCGCGCTAAACCCGGAAGTACGGTTGACGCGACGACGCTCCAGGCAAGCGTCGTCGCGTCAACCGTACTTCCGGGTTTAGCGCGCGATCTGAGCCACAGCATACTAAATAATGGTAAGAGGCAAAGAGCCTCATTTATTTTGGCCGCGAGCCACGTGTTAAGTTAAGATGAAGTCTTAAGTTAAGATGAAGTGGAAGATGGGTAATAATTAGGGGAATGGAGACTTTGGGTTGTGGAGTCCACTTTTTAAAAAAAATACAAAAAAACCAGCCCTTAGAACTTGAACTTTGCTAATCAGAATAAAATGCTAAGACTAAGTAGTCAGAGGAAGGTTGTAGCAGTACTGTCAGTCACCTATTGCACCTCATCATGAATCAAGTATTCTATATTTTAAAAAATACAAACTTATATCTTAGTTACTAGAGATCAAAGTGTCCAAGGAAATAGATTAATTCAAATGCAATGAATTAATCATTATACTGAAGTTAAAAGACAAGCAATTATCAGAATGGTGGCTATGGCAGAGATCTTTCTAAATTTTTAACATTTCATTTAACTTAAAATACTGGAAGTTGGAAAAGATTGGTGATCTGCCAATCATTTGTAGATATACCAAACCCATAGAATCACAGGGTTGGAAGGGACCAGAGAGGTGATTGTTCAATTTTATCTTTAAATAAGATTAAGACAATTTGCTTTGTAATCCAGTCTAAGATTAAGAAATGCTGCTCCTCTATATCTTTCTTTTGAGTCTTGTATGATTTTGAATCTTGCTCCCCCACCCCACCACCCAGCTTCCAGTTGGTGCCATTTGGAATAAAACATTTATCTTAGATAATATCTAAGTTCCAAGGAATTGTTCATTTCATTCAATAATTTGTTATAATTGTTTTCAAATGTATTATTATTATATCCTATTAAATAAGAGTTCTAGATATTTCACTATATTTTTCTCATATCCCAATCCCCCTTTTCATGTTTTTTTTTCATTGGAAATTGAATGCCTTATTATCTTACTTTTCATTTAATTTTTTATCTCTAAAAGGTAGCCAAAAATCTTTGGATTCTGCCATTAGTATCTTATGGAGCTTTGTGTTTGCATAATCGTTACTACTATATCATTTGCATAGCATTTCATCTTGTATCTCTTTCTACCTGAATCTTTAGCTGAAATATTTGTTTAGCTTTTCAGTTCTGGCCCGCCAGGACCTCCTAACCCAGGGGTGTCCAAACTTGGGAACTTTAAGACTTGTGGACTTCAACTCCCAGAATTCCCCAGCCAAGTTTGGACACCCCTGTCCTAACCAATTATAAATAATAAAAGAGAAAATGCCCATCCTTGCCTTTGACTTTCCATATTAAAAGATTGTAGAGATTATTCCATTTACTGTGAATTTTAACTTGTCAAAAGCTTTGTGTCTAAAAATATTTCCGTTGCCTTCCGTTGCAGCTCTAATGGGTTTATAAAAATTTATAACAAAAAACACCTGACTGAGCATGTTATATTATGTGTTTAATATATTATTGTTAAAATTATATGCTTTTGTGTGAGTGTTTGTCTGTTTTGGCAGGTCACTGCGTGGTGTGGCTCTCTGACTCTCACAGTTTAAAATTTTGGCTCTTTTTGTCGAACTTGTTCGCCACCCCTGATCTATACTAATAACATGTAGAATTGAATGGCGTTCAATTGATTTTGATATGTTTGACCAGTGGGCAAAATAAGTAAGCTTCTCAGCTTGGACTTGAAGTTGTGGGGAACAGTAGGATTTAAAGTTTTAATCTCTAAGTTTTCCCATGCTTGGAGAAGACCCACATGTTTCCCAAGGAAAGAAAATTGGAGATTTAAAGGGACAGACTCTTCCCCAGGTCTGAAAGTGTTGTTTCAGGCTATTTGTGCATGTAGGTCTGTGTGGATTGAATAAAATGGAAATCGCATGAAAGGTCTTTGTGAAAAGTAGAAGAAAGAAAGAGAGATGACAGGATGCAAAGTAAAGCTGAATTGCTGACAGTTGCATTGTCAAATAATTCCAAAGCCCAAAGCAGAGGTTGATGTAATTGGTGTAAGAAAAAAGAAAAGGCCACTGGCTACAAAAATGTCCCAAGACATGCTTGAATGCCCAGTCCCTCTTTTGGGTCATGATATCCTATGCAAAATGGGAGTTACACTGTCCTTTGAGGAAGATAAAATGGCTCTAACAATGAGGCACTCCCCAGATGAGATATGGCGAGTGATGGTAATTCAAGATGACCAGATCCCCGATACCTGGCAGGAATTTAAAGTACCTAAACTTTGGGCGGAAGACAACCCCCCCCAGCCACGCATCTCATCATGCACCAATAATTATACAAGTAAAGCCTCTAGCCATGCCTGTTTGCCTATGCCTTCTTCACCATCTCAATACACAGGGACAGTCAAAAACTGTTTGCGTTTGAATGGGAGGATCCCTTAACAGGTCGTAAGAGGCAATACGCTTGGACTCGGCTTCCCCAAGGTTTCAAAAACTCACCTACCCTTTTTGGTAAAGCCTTGGCCTCCGACTTGGAAAATTTCCAGCCTTGTGAAACCGGAGATGTACTACTCCAATACGTAGACGATATCTTAGTGACAGGACAGACGAAGGAAACTTGTTGGAAAAACACCAACCAATTACTCCATCTATTAATGGAAAAGGGATATCGGGCCTCCAGGAAAAAGGCACAATTAGTAAAAACCCAAGTTAAATACTTGGGATATTCCATAAGGGACAAAGAGCAATAGGACATGAGCGAAAGGAGGCTATTTGCCGAATTCCGGAACCAACAAACAGGAAAGAGTTGCGAGGATTTTTAGGTGCAGCTGGATATTGCAGAATCTGGATTCCAAATTTCGTTCTTTTGGCCAAACCTTTGTATATCTCCACGAAGGGAGGTGAAAAGGAACCCTTCATTTGGGGGCTGAAACAAAAACGGGCATTTGAAGCTCTAAAAGCAGAATTATCTCAAGCTCCGGTAATGGGGCTCCCCAATTTGGAAAAACCTTTTAATCTTTTTGTGGATTCAAAAGGCAACACTGCTCTGGAAGTCCTGACACAGGAAAAGGGAAGCTGGCAGCAACCGATCGCTTATCTATCCAAACAGTTGGACTATGTTGCAAAGGGATGGCCCCATTGTCTAAAAATTCTAGCCGCAACTGCCCTCCTGATGAAGGAAGCTAATAAATTAACTTTCGGACAGCCCACCACTATCTATACCAGCCATGCAATTCGAGGGATTTTAGAAACAAAGGGACATTTGTGGTTAACAAACCCTAGAATTTACAAATATCAGGGACTCCTGACTCAAAATCCACAAGTGACCTTGAAGCAAACAAATGCCCTAAACCCTGCCACCCTTTTGCCAATACCAGGACTCGAAATTGAGTATAATTGTATGAGAATCATTGAGAATCAGTTTTCATGCAGACCAGACTTAACTGACGTGCCGTTGAAATATGCAGACTATAGCTTGGATCAAGCTTCATTACTATGGGAGAACATTATGCAGTCTCCCTTGCCCAAGTCTTTGAGAGTGGACCTCTCCCAAAAGGCACCAGTGCCCAAGTGGCAGAATTGTGGGCTTTAATTCGTGCATTAGAAAGAACAAAGAATGAAAGGGTGAACATCTGAACTGACTCTGTATTCCTTCTTTACTTTGCATATCAATACTGCTGATTATAGGGAAAGAGGTCTTTTAACTGCCTCAGGAAAGAAATTAAGCAAATGTGTGAATTGCACTGTTAAGGAAAAGATAAGGTGTGTTTTGATGCCTTACCCTTAGCTCTCTGCTCTGTGAGATGTACTCCATGTAAAGAACTTAAATTATCTCCTTTTGAAATGATGTTTGTATGGCCACCAGTTATAAGCCATAATTTGAAAAATCATATAAGGGACCTAGGACAATTGGGGTCCTCATGGGTGAATCAAATGGTGGGAGAATTGAATAAGTAAATACAAGTAATCCAACAGTATTGTGTCTCCCTTACCCCCACCATTTTTAACAACTTCCAGTCATAATATTCAGGTGGGGGACAGAGTGTGGTAAAACACTGGAAAGGGAAGAATTTGAAACCTAGATGGAAGGGCCCATATACTGTAGTCATGTGTTCTCCACTTGCAGCAAAAGTGTTGGAATCCAAGCTTTGGATTCACTGGACTCAAGTTAAGCCAGCTGCTGATGAGTATTGGGAGCAGAGGAAGAAGCCCTTCCTCTAGTGATATGCTTAAAGAAACGCCTCCTATAAGCTTCCCTACCGGTAACGGGTAAGCTCTTACGGGGCAGAAGAAGCCCTACTGAAGTCACCCCCTGGAAGCTGACTTCTCGACGTAAGGCTGAAGATTTGGAGGAGGAAGACAACGTTTCATTTATTAGATATAAGATGTATTAGAAAGTGTGAGCACCTGTCAGGAAATGGCAAGCCAAGTATTCATAGTCATAAATGTACTATCTCTCGCTTTAGTGAATGTACTTATTTGTTGTATTGCATATTCATCCCTCAGGAATTGTCCCCTCCAGAGGAAGACAGTGCTGAGGCTAAGATCATTAATTGTAATCAAGAGGAACCGAATCATCTGATGACACTTATGTTTGAGGAACTGTGGGAATGGGTTCTTTGCAGTATAATAGGAGTTTTTGGATTGTGGGTGATATGTTTAGCAAATAAGATTTGGTTTTGTGGATTGCCCAAAGCTGATATTGCCATTCCTTAAACTATATATAACCCCTGCCTTCTCCCTGACATGGTGATTCAGTAGGATAAAAGAATTGTGTTAGGAGAAGTTTTGCGTGAGGGACAATTATGAGCCTTTTGTGGCTCTGGCTGTTATTGGCAATGAGCTTGTTAAGTGATAACGTTTTGAATGTTGTGAAAATACCCGAGCAACCCCCCTTTGCTCTTGAAAAAAAGATCCGTGGATGCTATAAATCCCAAAGAACAGGGTGGAATCAAGTTACAGGATGTGGTACAGGTCTGCTTCCACCAACAATGCATCATTTATGCTTGGGGACAGAACCGTAAGCCAATCCCAACACCTAAAGTCAATTATTTGACAAACCCTGTAAGAAAAAGGGCAAAGCATAGGGAAAACAGACCCCTGCAACAATTGAGAAAAGGGGAACAGAAAAAAAGTGCTGGAATTAGGTCAAAGCTTAATCAATCAGTCTGATCCTGCCCTGGGTCAAAAATACTGGTTGTGTCTGTCTGCTGGATCTTTACCTTATCATGCTATTTCAGTTGAGCAAGATCTTTGAAAACAACAACAACAAGAAGAAGAAAGCTTAAGATAGTTCTTGTACATCAAACGATATCAAGAACCTGGCATTCCTGTGAAGTGACTATCAGAGGAACAATGCCCATCTGAATTGTACCTTGCCCCCAGGAAAACCCTTGTAGATGTGAAATTGACTCACAGCATGTCTCCCTCTGCTCACAAGCTCTTCCAACAGAGGGTCACTTTCTCGCTCCAACCTCCACTTGTTTTTAATCGATGGGAAGGGAATCTGACCACTGATAGCTGCCCCAAGGCCATTCCAGCCACCCCGACTTCCCGTTTGGCTTTCAATACAATGCACCATGGGATTTTGTGTTCATTTTCCCCCTGGAAACACCAGTTCCCACCATCTCTTTGAAGGACCAGTTCTCAGGGATAGGCAAATGGACCCTAACCAAGAAGTTCCATTACAGCCCCTAACTGGTATGTACTTGGCAGGAACCTTACAGGTCTGGACTAATGAAAAGAACCTGTGAGCCCATGCCTTTTTCTATGAACATAGGAGTGTGTGTAGGGGAAAATGGAGTCTTCTTCTTATGTGAAAAAGCTTACTGTTTTCATATGAATAGATCAGGGAAAGTCTGGGGGATGGTCCAAGAACTAGTTTGAGCTTCCTCTATTGGTCAAAAAAGTACAAGGAACAGATGTGTGGTTCTCTTGGCTACCGGGAACAGGTTGGATCAAGCAAATGCTATTTCTTTTATTATGTGGAATCACAAGTTTAGCCTTCCTCCCCTGCATAATACCCTTGCTTAAACAACTATGAGGTCTGTAAAGGAAACACAGGGTGAAAAGTAATTAATGTTAATGGAAAGCCTAATTCCACATACCCTCAAGGAAGATGAAGTCTCAGATACTAGTTCCTATATTCAAATTGCCCTCTTAGAAGTAGAGAAAGTGATTTTGGAAGATAAGCCCTAAGATGTGTATTCTTGTATCCTTGCTTTTTCTGCTATTCTGTATTCTGCATGCTTATATTGTTAATCTAACAGGCTAGACTCAATTGTGGGCCTTAATAGAGTCTAGAAGGGGGGAAATAAAGTGGAATAAAATATGGATTAAAAATATAAGAATGAAGACGTGGCATAAAAGGGACAGTTGGAAACTTGCTTAAAGTGACAGGGAAATGTCATCAGCCCTCAACCACAACATGTTCCAGTAAAAGTCCCTATGTCAAAAGTCCAAAACCACAAGGTTCAAATAAAGTTCGTTAATGGCACGTAGCCCTTACCTGTAACAAAAGGAGAAGTAAGACCCCCATCTCCTTATAGGGCTTTTTCCCCAAGGTAACCAATAAGAAATAAGTTAAGTGTTTCCGTGTTACACTGTCTTTGAGAATGTATAAGAATGCGTGCTTCGATAATAAAGATTGTTCAGAATTTCCAATGCTAGCTATGTGCTTGCTTTCTGAACCTGGCTGCCAAATAAACTTTTCCTGTATCCTGAGAAGTCTAAGCCTGTCATTTTCTGCAACAGTACCTTCTCTTGGACCAGAGGGGTTTGGTGCTGGGGACCCCTTGAGCACTTGCTTTACAAATAGGCCTTCTGCTCCCCCACCAGCTATGCTGAATCCCGTCACGCCAGACTCCGCATCGCTTTAAAACATCACTTCCATGGGTTCCTAGTCATCCCAAAAGGGAAGCTATTAAACCTCATCTCTCAATTAGTTCACTCTTTAATACATTTACATCTTAACGTCACTCACGCTCTTGTTAACATAATCCTAACCTTGACTGTACTGTGTTTCCAGAAATACCACGTATTAAATTTGCTTTAAAGAGCCAGAAACATTTCCTAGCACCAAAAGACAAGCAAGATTACACAACAGATAACAAGGGATTAGATTTATTATCAGTTTCCTGGCAGAGTAATGTGGATAAGCCCATCACAAGATCAGAATGTAGGAGGGGGAGGGGGCGATTCTGCTCACGGAGCTCTTCCTGGACGGTTTCTGGGTTTGGCACCATCTGAGACTCCAGGGGAGGGGAGGAGGGATGCTTGGGGGGCATGCAGGGCCCTTGTCCCACAGATGGCCAGATGAGAGAGGCTGTTTCTTCAGTTGGGCACCTGGAGGGGTCAGTGAAGGCTGCTGTTCTTGCACCAGACTCCCTGCCTGATCCCCGGGGCTCTGGGGAGTTTCTTTTTGCTTCCAGGTTGGTGCAGGAGGCTTTCCAGGGCCAAAATGGGGTGCAGAAAGCACAGGGTTTGTTTTTCTACCATCTTGGCCCTGGAAAGCCTCCTGTACCAACCTGGAAGCAAAAAACCCCAAACAAGCCCTGCAACTGTTTGAAGGCTGAAGGAAGCCTCCAACTGACCCAGGAAGCCCTGGAGAGCCAGGCCATTCACACTCACTTCCAGCCCACCAGAGTTTTCTGCCCCAGGGCAGAAATGGAAACCTGTCCTGTGGAGCCCACTGCCACTTGGGTGGAGGAGGACGACCACACGAAGAAGAAGTGGAGGAGGAGAATGGCAAGGCTTTGCAGGAGCCGGCAGGGAGCAGGTCAGGTGGGGCTGGTTGGCTGTCTGGCTGGCTGGGGAGGGGGCAATCATGGTGCTTAGGTGGCAGCAGCCTTCATGCCCCAACTGTGCTGGGGAGGAAATAAGAAGCCCTGCTTGAATGGGGATGAAAGTACAAACACACCCTGCCTCCCTGCTCAGGTGTCGCCCATACCAGTTTGGGTGCCCTGGCTGAAGCACACTTTCTCTGTCACACACACACACACACACACACACACACACACACACACACACACACACACACACTACTCTCTTACCCTCCCTGTCTCTGTCTGGCCCCATTTGCTGCTCCTTGAGACAAAGAAGCCTCATTAGGTAGCTAAGTGGAAAGTAGTTGGGGGGAGGGGAGGAGCAGGAGAACTGCAGGTAACCACTTTCCCCACCCACCCACCCACCCCCGAGAATGAAAGTTTCTGGATCCCTGACTCTGCAAAAGAAGATGGGTGCCTGAATCTGCACAATATTATAGCACCCAGGAGCGTCCATTCTCGGCACAAAAAGCATTTCCCAGCCAACTTTCCTCTCCCTTCTTCAAAGGCAAAGAAGCCGAGAAACAAGAGAGGAGACAGAGGTTTGGAAAGTAAGTGAGTCCTTGTTGCAGGAAGGGAGGGAGAAGCAGGAGGTATCTTAGTGGGTTGGGAAGGCCTTGAGGGTCTCTTCTATCACTAGGACCCCCATGGCATTCCCTACCCTGAGATACAATACAATAGCAGAGTTGGAAGTGACCTTGGAGGTCTTCTAGTCCAACCCCCTGCCCAGGCAGGAAACCCTATACCGTTTCAGACAAATGGCTATCCAACATCTTCTTAAAGACTCCCAGTGTTGGGGCATTCACAACTTCTGGAGGCAAGCTGTTCCACTGATTAATTGTTCTAACTGTCAGGAAGTTTCTCCTCAGTTCTAAGTTGCTTCTCTCCTTGATTAGTTTCCACACATTGCTTCTAGTTCTACCCTCAGGTACCTTCGAAAATAGTTTGACTCCCTCTTCTTTGTGGCAACCCCTGAGATATTGGAACACTGCTATCATGTCTCCCCTAGTCCTTCTTTCTATTAAACTAGACATACCCAGTTCCTGCAACCGTTCTTCATATGTTTTAGTCTCCAGTCCCCTAATCATCTTTGTTGCTCTTCTCTGCACTCTTTCTAGAGTCTCCACATCTTTTTTACATCGTGGTGACCAAAACTGAGTGCAGTATTCCAAATGTGGCCTTACCAAGGCATTATAAAGTGGTATTAACACTTCACGTGATCTTGATTCTATCTCTCTTGATGCAGCCTAGAACTGTGTTGGCTTTTTTGGCAGCTGCTGCACACTGCTGGCTCATAGTTAAATGGTTGTCCACTAGGACTTCAAGATCCCTTTCACAGTTACTACTACTGAGCATTTCGTTTTTGTTGCCTAAATGTAGAACCTTACTCTTTTCACCATTGAATTTCATTTTATTAGATAGTGGGCAATGTTCAAGTTTGTCAAGATCCTTCTGTATCTTTAGCCTATCTTCTGGAGTGTTGGCTATTCCTGCCAGCTTGGTGTCATCTGCAAATTTGATGAGTTCCCCATTTATTCCCTCATCCAAATCATTGATGAAGATGTTGAAGAGTACTGGGCCCAAAACAGAGCCTTGGGGTACTCCACTGCATACCTCCCTCCATGTAGATGCAGTTCCATTGAGGACTACACATCTATCTGGTGGTGGTCATGGGCACATTGGTATCCTTGAATTCTGAGCTCTTAGGAAAGTATCCCCTCCTTGTGGGTTGCAAACAGCTGTTTCCAGTGGGGAAAAAAGGACAAAGCAATTGTGGAAATAGTTTCCTTTGCCATATTTCCAGTCTGAATTAGACCATGGCAGGGTCCCTACAGAAGAGATCTTTCAAGGATCATTATGCATGAATAGCAAAGCAACTAACCTAGCTCTGCTCTTAAATGCTACATAAAAAACAGAGGAGCTCTGATCAACTACCAGAGCCATCATTTTGACAGTTTTGCTGTCCTGTAGTCTGACCCCATGAAATGCAAGCATGGAATAAACAGCCTGGTTTGTTCTCAGTCTTTTCAGTGGCCACAAACTACTAGCAAAAGTGCCATTTGATCACAAGGCAAGGAATGTTTCCCCTTTTGCATTGGAGCATCCAAGAAGGGACAGGAAAGACCAAGAAAAAGATGGAAAGAGGAGAAGAGAGCAAGGAAACAAAAAGAGTGGAAGAAAGAATGAAGAGGGAAGGAAAAAGAAGGGAAGGAAGGAGATTATAATGAGAGAGGGTGAGGGTGTGAGGTAAATCCTGCCTTAGCGCTTGATCACCAACAGCCCTGTTGCCTTTTACCATCTCCTTGTCCCATCCTCCTGACCTCTCCTGGTGGTCTCCCATCCTATCATTGAGGATGCTTTGGTTACAAAGCTAGGTCTCATAAGGAGAGGGAGTGGGCCTCCCACTGACCCACATACTTTGACCTCCTGCATACACCATGGGCAACCAAGGAGAGTGAGCACATCAGCAGTGAGAGTTGGCCATGCCCACTATGGCCTCCGAAGTCAACCACAATGGGGCCCTCATTGAAATTGAGTTTGACACCCTTGGACTAACAGATGACCTGAGTGCTGCATTTGTTGTTCTCAAACTTGCATTGCATCATACCATTTGTCTTGTTCCGAATCAGGAAGCTGCTTGATTTGTGTGAATGTCTCAGGAGGAAGAGTAACGTTGCAAATCAAAGGCAATGGTGTTTTTGTCAGTTGCCATGAATATCGTTGTGGAGGGATTCCTTTTGTGACCCTCTTGGAATGTCTCGGAACAACAGTCCATTCTTCTTCTTCGTCCTCGTCCTCACGTTTGTCGCTAGCATCAGCATCCGCGGCTTGCGAAGACGGAACATCAGGTTGTGAAGAACTGGTAGAAGGAATATCTGCCTGTCAATTGTCATCAGGCTGCGTGGCATCTGCAACATCATCTCTAGGAAAATAAACTCCAGGATCATTGGAATGAATCCTGGACCAGTCAATATCTTCCTCAAAATTAGCAGATTGTGAAATGACAATCACATGTTTAGGATCAATAAAATTGCTCCATTTTGAGTTATCATCAATACCCATAAATCTCAGTCTCTTTGCTACTGGATCTCCCTTTCTTCTTTTAGCTAAGGGAATGTTCACCATAGCATATGAACCAAAAATGTGGAGGTTCTGGAGATCAGGTTTGTAGCCATACATCATGTAGAAAGGAGTTTGATTGATTACACTGCTCCAAGTACGGTTGACAATGTAATTTGCATATTTGATTGCTTCACCCCAGTATATGCTACCGAGATTGGCATCTTCTAGAAGACAATGCATCATGGTTTGTAGAACTCCTTGTCTTCTTTCTACAACTCCGTTATGAGCCGGTGTGTATGGAGCAGATGTCTGATGAAGAATTCCATTCTTACGCATCCGGTCCTGGAAACGCTGAGACATGAATTCTGCACCACGGTCACTCTGGATTCTGGTGATGCGAACTTGGTATTGTGTAGAAACAAAAGTTGCAAAGTCTTTAAAGATCTGAAAGGTCTCAGATTTCTCTCTCATAGGATATACAAATCCATATCTAGAATGATTATCTACAATTGTTAGGAAATACTTTCTACCACCAAATGATGGTGGGAAAGGACCCACTATGTCAGTGTGTACCAAATCAAAAATGTGTGTTGACAGGCGTGTAGTGTGTTTGGGAATTGCAGCTGCCTTGGATTTAGCTTTCCTGCAAACTGCACAATCCAAAAACACCTTACACCCCTTTAGATCCAAACCTTTTGCGAACTCCAGCATCTTTCTAAGAACACGGAAACTGGTGTGCCCCAATCTTCTATGCCACTTGTGGATACACCTGGAATGCAAAGGTTTACCAGTTAGTGAATTCTCAACATTAATGGTTTCATGAGGAATCTCAGGCTTGCTCTGAGCAACCTGCTTCTGTTTTCTCTGTTTGTTGGCTTTAGGAGCCTTTGGAACAGTAACGGGTTATCTCTCTGAAACAACTCTCTCTGGGCCCGTGCTGTCCCTTTTTGGGGTTTGCATACTTGCCTGTGCTTGCCTTTTAGGCTTTGGCTTTAATTAATAAACACCACCAATCAGCATGGTTTCAGCAACAATATCTCCATCTTTAACTATGTAACTTGCTTTTTCGAGGTGGTGAACCTGGAACTTTAAATCTCCAGACAAATGACTTTGACTAAGCAAATTACTGGTTGCTGAAGGTATGTAATAAACACCAGGGATGTATGTATCGAGCTCTTCAATGTAAACAGTTCCTTTTCCCATGACCTTGCAAGTGTGGTTGGAAAAAGTATACAGTTCTCGATATTCGGGCTCTGGTTCACCCATCTCTGTGAAAAGTTCCTTTCTGTGGGTAACGTGTACAGCTGCTCCACTATCTAAAGTCCACAAAAGACATCTGTCGTACTTTGGATCAGGTTGTGGAATGTTGGTTATGGCCAATGTTGCGAGTGGAGCTTGTGGATCACGCCTTGGACCACGACGACCTTGTCTTCCACCTCTACCTCTGCCTCTGGAGTCTGTTCCTCTGGGCTGGTATGTGACGGGAGCTGGAACTCGTTGGGGACAATCCCGGGTGTCATGTCCCACACAATTGCAGGTGTAGCATCTTGGCATCCTTGGAGCATAGCCTCTTCTTCGGAAGGGACGTCTAGCTGGAGCTTTTGACGCTGGGGGTCGTTGCAGATGTGGCGTAGCTAATTTGATAGCTTCCTCCTCAACTAAAAGTCTGCAAATGTGGTTAACTGTGCGTTGGCCAATAGGCACGTAGTTAATCTTTGCAATGGCATCTTTCCATTCATAATTCAATGCATTAATGATGCTGCTGACCATTTGGATATCATCAATTACATGGCTACTTTCTCTGAATTCACTTCTCATTCTTTTCAGTTTGGTCAAATGTCCACCAATTCGTTCACCAGGTTTCAACTTCGAACCATGGAACTCAGACATTGCCATTGGTGCTTGAGGAGCAACATTAAATTGGCTTGCTTGAAAGGCTGGCATTTGCCTTTGGCTTTGCCTTGTTCCATCTAGGGAAAATCCAACACCACCAGGGGGAGTTGAAGACTTAACCTTTGGAGGCATTGGTTGCATTGCATCTTGATCACCTGGACGAGCTACAGGTAGCCAAGGCTGTTGCAATTTATTTAATTGTTGCTCTAATAAATTTTCGCCATGAGATGGCAGTGCAGCTTCACTTCTTGGCTGCACCAGACCTTTGTACGTGGCAGAAGAAGTAGAACAAAGGAGATCACATGACCTCGGTGACGTGTACATATCTCTCTGTTCTGATTCGCCTAAGGCAATGTCCTCTAGGGTGTGTGTTTTAGGTTGTTTAGAAGAAGGCAAGATGGCGTCCTCAGACATTTTGGAAGTGGGGAAACCCCTCCTAATTGCCTCTAGCCTTTCATAGTGTTTTCTAGCTTGAAAGACTTGTTTTTCAAAAAAGTCTATCTGGTCACGATAGCTTTTCATATCTTCCCCAGGGCCTGAGAAGGATTCATAAGTTTCACTTTCTACGTGGGGATGTTTTTCCTCTGCCGGCAGTTGCCGTGAGGGCTTTGGCCAGACATCAATTGTTTGATAATCTCCAAAAGTTTGGGAGTGAATTTGCTCTGGCAACATGGAACGTTTTGGTTTTGCCCCAAGCATGTCATAATCTCTTGGAGGTATTTGGGAACATGCATAATCAGAACGGAGATTTACTGACCTCGGTCCGTAGATTTCACCTCCTGTAGCTTCTTCCCCCACAGCAGGGTCTTCATCCAGTCCGGTTACTGGAGTTTGGGAACTTGGAAGCCAGCGTGAAAAGTCTTGCATTTCTGTGTCTGAGGGAATGGATCCCTGTGAGCGTGTTTCATATCTGTCTTTTTGCTTTTTCTTCCTTGGCATGGTTAGAAAGTTGATTTTTAAGCGTACCTCAGTAGCTAGACCATTCTTTCTAATTAGCCTGGTCGCTTATCTCTTGAAGATAGCTGGGAAGGAAAAATCATAAATTATAAGCCATCCTTCTGCTGCCATTAATTGTCAGGGGAAGATTTCACCCTGAACTAATGAGGCTTAGACCGATGGCTTTTCCAAACAGGCATATCTTCAAGAAGCGAAAAAATAAATAAAACCCGAAAACGTGTTCTAGTGAAAACAAACTTTAATACAAAAATAACAAAATAAGAAAATAGAAATAAAACAAATCTATCTAATTTTTACATTTTGGCAAGAACAAATGTTGCCCGTCCTCTATGAAGACGAACAGAAGATCAAAAGGGAAGAAGTCTCTGGAATGTGTGATGTATATAAACATGTTAAGCATGCGCAATAAATCATTGCTGATAAAGGCCTATGACCTGCGCAATAACTCTTTCAGTTCAGCTAGCAAACCAATTAACGCAGTGACATTCACAATGCCTGCGAAAAAGGCCCCCATTCCTAGACCAGCCTCGGCTCCATCTTCTTCTGTTTCAAGTCCTGTTCCACAACAAACACAACTTTCTTCCTTTTTACAACTAAAAGCCTCCGAGGGGGAACAGCAGTCTCAAGAAATGTTTCAACAAATGTTCCAGACACTCTTAAAGGGACAGGACGAAATAAAAAAACAGTTGGCGGACTTAAGGGAAGAACTCAGAGAGAATAAACAACAGACTTTACAAAATAGCCAGAAAATAGATGCTCTGGAGGAGGGTGCTGTGGGGGTGGGAGAAGAGATGAAGGCTTTACAAAGAAAAAATGCTGGGATTGAGAATTATATGGAAAAAATGGAATTTGAAAGGATGTCTCTTTTTCTTAGATTTCAAAACATACCTGAAATGGAGGGTGAAGACTTAAGGGAGATTATGATAACAATGCTAGCAGATTATATTAAAAGAGATAAACAACAGCTAGGGTGGGGTATGGATTTGATATATAGAATTAACTCAGCATATGCTAGAACACACAATGTTCCAAGGGAAGTTCATGTTAAATTTTTTAGAAAGACTACAAGAGATGAGATTCTAGAAGTTCAAAGGGGGGAACCTTTAAGATATAAGGACAAAGAAATAACCATTCTGAAACAGATACCAAAAAGACTAAGAGATAAGAGGAAGAAATTCTTCTTTTTAACTAAAAAACTATATGAAAAAAATATCTGGTTTAGGTGGCTAATTCCAGAAGGCTTGTTGATTTTCTGGGAGGGGGGTAGAGTGAGAATTAATACAGTAGTGGAGGCAGAAGCCTTCATGGAAAAACACAAGAACCTCCTAGACGAAACAAGAGACACTGCCCAAGACATGAAGGGGGGAGGAGCCATGGCTCAGCCAACAGACAGGGGAGAAGAGACAGCAATGAGACTTAGGTCACAGAAATGATTTAAAAACACATTGCAATTGTTAATACAATGAAATGGTTAGAAGTGATATAAAGTATGGTTGAAGATGTTAAAGAATTTGAAATAAACCTAAACTGCTAATATGTATGTAATAATAATATTTTGATATATATAAAATAAGAGAGAGATGTAAGACCCCGGGGAAATACCACCTTCCATATGATGTAGCTGTCAAAAATTTTATCCACATTTATGTACCCTTTTCCCCAAAATACTTGAAAAAACCAATAAAACTTTTTTAAAAAAATTATCAGCTTGCATTCAACAGCAAAAGTCACATTAATCAAAAGCATGCCAAATGCAAATGTTTACCTTTCAATAAAAAGTTGTTTCTATCATTGAAAGCGCTGTTATTGTGGGTTTTTTTTTCAGAGAAAAGACGTTAATAATGTATGAGTTGTTTTTCTAAACTAAAACCTCATTATTCAGGTTAAATTGCCGTGTTGGCACACCGAGATAAATAAGTGGGTTTTGGGTTGCAATTTGGGCATTCAGTCTCTAAAAGTTTTGCCATCACTGCATTAGAGCATACACAGAGTGTAACCTAATTCAGCTTTTGTTAAATTGCTGTTGAGAGAAGCTCCATTGTAACCTAACGTGCCAACTACATAGATAAAACTTCTAGGCGAATTCCAAGTTTAGCCTAGCAAAGTAACGTCTTATGAAAAGTAAAATGTGGATTCTGCCAAGTAGCCTTGCTTGTACCTTAAAATGTGTGTTCAGCATTCCCTAACAAAGCTATGAGTTATACTCCAAAAAATGGATTTCTTTTCCCTTCTACATTCTATGGTTTTCAGAGCGCTGACAAAAATCATGAAATTTGTGTGGTATCAAATTATGTTTCTATAGCAATGACGTTCTGTGCAATCTATAAGATGTTTGGAAAAGTTTTTGGCACATGCCTGTTTTTCTCTCTCTGCCTGCTCTGTTAAGGTGGGAGACAAAAAGGTCATCCAGTCTTTTGCTTTCTGCAGAAATAAAAGCTGATAATCCATAGCTTCATCTTCAGAGTTTCACTGGACTTATCAGATTCTGAGCTGCATTCAAAAACCTTGCACAATGAAGAATGCTGCGTTATATTTGGGGTCAGATCAAGTCCAAACTATTATATTTTAATAAATCAAATTTTGTTCTCATGAAGGCATTAGAATAATTGGTTAATTAGACATTGTTTAAAATATTAAAGACAGAATATTAGCAAGATTGTATTTTAAAAGTGGAAAATAATAAATAAATTAAAAAAATATAAACAATGTAAGTCATATTACTGTATCTCACCCCTACAATTTATTGCAATTAGATTAACATCTGAAAATGCCAACTGAAGTATTCTATTCCAATAAAGGGCCTACTATAATTTTGAGGATTGCTGCATATTTTAATGCTTCTAAGGCCCAGATTCTTTGTGGAGGAATCTATAAGCTTCTTCTCCAATTGTACAAGAAACAGGGAGATCTTTTTTCCAGGGTAAAGAAGACTAAGATATGCCCGAGAACTCTAACAGATCACAACCCGGTTTGGATGAAATTTGAATATGGAGACCGACCCAGTAGGTTTTGGAGATTAAATGAAAATTTATTTAGATATGAGAAAAATGTTACAGAATGTAAAAAACTATTGAAAGAATATTTTGCTTTTAATATGCATAAGGGGATATCAATGGAAATGGTTTGGGACGCAAGTAAAGCATACATGAGAGGTGTTTTAATAAATTTGAATAATGTTCATAAGCGTAGACAAAGGGAAAAACAAAGGGAATTAGAGGAAGAGATTAAAAAAAAGAGCAGGAGTTAATGTCTAAACGAGAATATAAGAAGACAAAAGAGATAATTACTTTACTGCGAGGACAGTTCAATATGTTAATGTCGGATCAGATAGCCACTAATCTTTTATATGCTAAACATAATACTTTTTGTAATGCCAATAAACCGGGTCGATGGTTAGCATACATGTTAAGAAAAAAACAAAGATCCCGCAATATAGAGAAAGTAGAATATAAAGGGAAGGAAGTTTTTCAACAGGATATGATTAAAAAGACTTTTTTAGAATTTTACACCAGATTGTATGCTGGTGACAAAATACAAGGGTCAGATATAGACCGATATCTGGAGAGAGAAAAAATTCTTATACTTACAAATGAGCAAAGGGGAAGACTGAATCAACTTGTAACTGTGGAGGAAATCCTCCTGGCAATTAAGCAGTAAAAAGTTGGTAAGGCGCCTGGCACAGATGGTCTGACAGCGGTTTATTATAAAAAGCTACAACTAGAAATGATGGAACCTCTTAGGGAACTATTTAATAAAATTCAAATGGAAGGCAGGGCTCCACCATCGTGGAAAACAGCTTTTATTTCATTGATTCCAAAAGAGGAACAGGATCCTACCCAGCCAAAAAACTATAGGCCTATTTCATTACTTAATACAGACTACAAATTTTTTGCCAAAATATTGGTGAATAGGTTGATGCCAATTGCGCAACAAACAATTCACAATGACCAGTCTGGTTTTATACAGGGAAGGCAAATGAAAAGTAATGTAAGACAGATTATCAATATAATGGAATACCTGGGAAAATATAACCAGGTCCCGGCAGTGCTTCTATTCCTAGATGCGGAGAAAGCATTTGATCATTCACCCTCATTTACGATCTAATTTTAGAGGGGGAGCCGGACCTCGCGGGAATAACGGAGACCTGGCTGGGCCACGAGGGAGGTCGTCCCCTCGTGGAAATGTGCCCACCAGGATACCGAGCATTTCACCAGCCCCGGGCCCAGGGAAGGGGCGGTGGGGTGGCAGCAATTATCCGGGAGGATCTAGAGCCGAGGGAGTCTACTGTGCCACAGACGTCCGGATGTGAAGCCCTTGTTGTGAAATGGGGGCCTGGGAGACAGTTGGGCCTGCTGATAGTATACCTGGCTCCTCGCTATACATCAGCGGCCCTGCCTGAACTCCTTGAGCTGATCGCATCGGTGGCGGTTGAGACCCCCAAACTTTTAGTGATGGGGGATTTTAACCTGCCGTCGGTGGGAGAAGCATCAGAGGGGGTTCGGGAGTTCATGGCTTCCATGACAGCCATGGACCTGACTCAAATGATTCAGGGCCCAACACACGAGGGAGGGCACACTCTGGACCTTGTTTTTGTCTCTGGCCAGTGGCTGAGTGATCTGGAAGGAGGTGACTTAACCATCACTCCCCTGTCATGGTCAGATCACTCACTCCTTCGTCTTGACTTCCTTGGTGCTACCTCCCGCCGCGGGGAGGCGGAACCAGAAAGTTCCAGATGGTTCCGCCCCAGGCGCCTGATGGAACCCGACAGGTTCCAGACGGAGCTTGGGCCACCTCCTGTAACCTTGACCCGCCCCCGGGTAGGGGACCTGGTGGTTGCGTGGAATAATGCAACTACCGGGGCCTTGAACCGGATGGCGCCTTTGCGGCCTCTCCGGCGGCAACGATCCACCCTGGCCCCTTGGTTTACCGAGGAGCTGAGGGTGATGAAATGCCGCAAGAGACGTCTAGAGAGTCGTTGGAGATCCTCTCGCTCCGAATTTGATCGAACACAGGTACGAGCCCATTTAAGGACGTACCTTGTGGCATTGAGAGCGGCCAAACGTCAATACTGTGCCACTCTCATTGCATCCGCGGAGAACCGCCCTGCCGCCCTGTTTCGGGTGTCCCGCTCCCTCTTGTTTCAGAGGCCGCGGGAGGCCCCTCTACAGGGCAGGGCAGAGGAATTTGGTAAATATCTGCAGGATAAAATCGCTCAAATCCGGAGAGACTGGGTTCCTGTCAGTGATCCAGTGGAGACGCCCATGGCGAGTCTTGAGGCTTCTATCTGGGAGGAGTTTGACTTGGTTGCCATCGAGGATTTGGACAGATTGCGTGGACGACTGCGACCCACCACATGTTTATTGGACCCGTGTCCCTCCTGGCTTGTACTGGCATCCTGGGAGGTTACACGAGACTGGCTCCTGGGCCTAGTGAATGCTTCGTTGGGAGAGGGGTCTCTCCCGGCCGCCTTGAAAGAGGCGGTGGTGAGACCCTTGCTCAAGAAGCCTTCCCTGGACCCTTTGGAGCTGGCCAATTATCGTCCGGTCTCCAACCTTCCCTTCTTGGCGAAGGTTGTAGAGAGTGTGGTGGCCTACCAGTTCCCACGACATCTGGAGGAAAATGATTATCTAGACCCGCGCCAGTCCGGCTTCCGCCCCGGTCACAGCACGGAGACGGCCTTGGTCGCGTTGGTGGATGATCTCTGGAGGGCCAGAGATAGAGGTTGTTCCTCTATCCTGGTCCTATTAGACCTCTCGGCGGCTTTTGATACCATCGACCATGGTATCCTGCTGCGCCGGCTGGAGGGGTTGGGGGTCCGGGGCACCGTTTTGCGGTGGTTCGGCTCCTACCTTTCTGACCGGAGGCAGCGTGTGTTGACAGGAGAAGAGAGGTCGACCCTACACCCCCTTACCTGTGGGGTGCCACAGGGGTCGGTCCTCTCGCCACTCCTGTTCAACACATATATGAAGCCGCTGGGTGAGATCATCCGTGGTTTCGGGGTGGGATACCATCTGTACGCTGATGATACTCAGCTGTACTTTTCCACCCCGAACCACCCCAACGAGGCCATCGAAGTGATGTCCCGGTGTGTGGAAGCCGTACGGATCTGGATGGATGACAACCGACTCAAGCTCAACCCTTCCAAGACGGAGTGGCTGTGGGTACCAGCTCCCCGGTTCAGCCAATTAATTCCATCATTGGCCATTGGGGGCATCCATCTTGCCCCCGTGGAGCGGGCGCGCAATTTGGGCGTCCTCCTAGATGCCCGGCTGTCCATGGATGACCATGTGACAGCCGTGGCAAGGGGGGCGTTCCACCAGGTTCGCCTGGTGCGCCAATTGCGCCCCCTACTGGACCGGGATGCCTTGCGCACAGTCACTCATGCGCTGGTGACGTCTCGCTTGGACTACTGTAACGCTCTCTACATGGGGCTTCCCTTGAAATGCACCCGGAGGCTGCAGTTGGTCCAGAACGCAGCCGCGCGGGTAATTATGGGGAGTACTAGGTACTCCCACGTGACACCGCTCCTGCGCGAGCTGCACTGGCTTCCTGTGGCCTATCGGGTGCGTTTCAAGGTTTTGATAACTATCTTTAAAGCGCTCCATGGCTTAGGACCTAGTTACTTGCGGGATCGTATTCTGCCCCATACATCCCTGCGACCAAT
Source organism: Natrix helvetica (assembly GCF_964273705.1). NCBI lineage: Eukaryota > Metazoa > Chordata > Lepidosauria > Squamata > Natricidae > Natrix > Natrix helvetica. Next base: position 132,209,537 of record NC_138551.1, read on the forward strand.
TCGCTCGCACAGAGAGGGGCTCCTCCAGGTGCCGTCCGCTAGACAATGTCGTGGGGCGGCGCCTAGGAGTAGAGCCTTCTCTGTGGCGGGCCCAGCCCTGTGGAATGACCTCCCTCCGGATATTAGGAATACCTCTGACCTCCGCTCCTTCCGTATCAAGCTTAAGACCCACCTATTCCAAGCAGCTGGCCTGGCTCAACTTTGATTTAACCATATCGCTCCTGACGGGTTTTTAACTGGGTATTTTAATTCATTTAATTTCTAGGGGTTTTAAATACAGTATTTTAATCGTTTTTATCAATCGATCTCCTCCTTTTGTATGTATGTATGTTTTAGTGTACCTTTGTTATATGTTTGTTTTGTTTACATATTTATTTCGAATGTTTCGTTGTACGCCGCCCCGAGTCCTTCGGGAGAGGGTGCGGCTAAGAAATAAATATATTATTATTATTATTATTATTATTATTATTATTATTATTATTATTATTATTATTATTATTATCAAGTTAATTGGCAATTTTTAATAAAAACATTACAAAGGATGCAGTTCAAAGAGCATTTCATGCAGTCTATCAAAGCAATATACCAGAAAAAGACAGCACAAATTATAGTTAATGGAGGCTTAACAGAATCTTTTAAGATTGAAAACGGAACAAGACAGGGGTGTCCTTTATCTCCATTATTGTTTATCTTAACTCTGGAATTGTTATTGAATAGAATACGTGGGTCTGACGAACTACAAGGAATTAAGATTAGGCACTACAAATATAGAGTGAGAGCATTTGCGGATGACTTGGTTGTAACTTTAACTCAGCCCGGGGAATCAGTTATAGGTCTAATGAATATAATTAACCAATATGGTCAAGTATCTGGGTTCAAAGTAAATCTAGGGAAGACAAAGATGATAGCTAAAAATATGACTACGAAAACAAAAAAAGAATTAGAAAGAGTAACAGGATGTGAGATAGTAAAAAAGGTTAAATACTTAGGAATTTGTATTACAACTTTAAATGGGAAATTATATAAGTATAACTATGTACTATTATGGCATAAAATACAGGGAGAATTGAATAAATGGAAAAAATTACAATTGTCTTTGCTGGGAAGGATAGCAGCAGTTAAAATGAATGTCTTGCCCAAGTTTCTATTTCTTTTTCAAATGATACCAATTCTTTAAAAAGATGCAAATTTGGAAGAATGGCAGAAAGGTATTAACAACTTTGTTTGGGCAAGAAAGAAACCGAGGGTAAAACTTAAAATAATGCAAGATATACGTAAAAGAGGAGGCTTAAAAATGCCCAACTTAAAATTATACTATGAAGCAGCAGTTTTAGCAACAATTAGCGATTGGATCAACCTAACAGAGGATAGAATATTGAATATTGAGGGTTATGATTTGCTATATGGCTGGCATGCTTACCTAATATATGATAAGAAGGTTGACAAGATCTTTAAAAGTCATATTTTAAGGAATGCCTTACTGCGTGTTTGGAAAAAATATCAATACAGGTTAAACAACAAAATACCTATGTGGGGAGTGCCTAGACATGCTATAGAGAATATAAGTATAGAACAAAAGCAAGATCTAACTACATATGCAGAACTCCAGTCAGAAACAGAATTAGTTAAAGATTATATGATAAAATGGGCACAAAATTTCGAGGAACCAATAATGATGGAAACATGGGAAGAGATTTGGGTAAGAAATGTAAAATTTACACAAGCTCAGAACTTGAGAGAGAATTTCTATAAGATGTTGTACAGATGGCATTTAGATCCAAAAAGGCTAGCCTGTATGTATCCGAACTTACAATCTAAATGTTGGAGATGTGACTGTGTTAATGCCACATACTACCATATCTGGTGGACTTGTAAAAAAGTTAAAGCATTTTGGATAAAAATATGGTGGGTTATTCAAAATATGTTGAAAAAGAGGATAAAGTTTACACCCCAGTTGTTCTTGTTAGGTATAGTTTCAGACTGTACTGTTAGAGAGACTAATCTGATTTTGAACCTAACGACGGCAGCAAGATTGTTGGTGGCGCAATACTGGAAGAAGGAAGAGTTGCCTACCATTCAAGAATGGACATTAAAAGTAGCAAACTTAGCAGAGATGGCCAAAATTTCAGCGTATTTGAAAGATCATTCGGATGAAAAGTATAAGCTGGATTGGACAAGATGGTTTGACTATATTCAAAATAAATACCAGACTAAAAAATTTCAGTTAGCGTATGAATGAAGGCATGAAGGACATTACAATTTATTGAAAACTAGTTTAATAAAGGGGGTGTTAAACCACAAGTATAGCAATAGGTTAAAATTAGTTAGTTTATCTTAGCGTATGGTTGTTAAATGTTTATACCCTGTACTTTGCTCTGGGAGGTCGGGGGGAGGGAGGGAGGGAAGAGGGAAGGGGTGATAATTGTAAAATTTATTGAAAATTTTAATTAAAAAAAAAGAAACAGGGAGACCTCAGTTCCTCATACAATTTGTCAGTAGTTGAATCCAAGATTGGTCTTTAATTGAAGTTTTGTCTGTTCTAACAGCCACAATTTTCAGAGTCTCTTAGTTTCCATAGATTAAGTTTAATTCCAATATCCATATTTTCTGATTTTAGTCTAAGTAGAAATTGTGTAAATTCCCAAATCAGCTCTGAGGGGCAGCAGCTGGAGTCCTTTTGTCCACCCCAAAATACTCCTCGGAGGCTGTGATTGGGTTGGTTCTGCTGGTGGTTTCTCTCTGAAGCCCCAAACATCAGATTGATGTAAGAACATGGGGGAAACCTTGGCCTCAGATACTTTAATAATTGGGGCTGAGGAAGCTGGAGAGGTATGAGGTTTTCTTTTAAGCACCACTTTCACTCATGTCTTTGATCTAACTGAGCTCCTTTGATGATGAGGGAGCCAAGATTTAGTCTCAAAGAAAACAACCCCAGGGAAGGAAAGGTCTTACTTGCTCTATTGGCTGACCATCTATGGTTAGGATATTTCCCAAACATCATAACTTTTGAACTTGATTTATTGGTATTAATTATCAGATAATTATTATGAGAAAAGAACCCAAGTCTTCCTCACAGGGTATATAATCCAATGTGTAAGTATGATAATATCACAGTGTAAATCAGCATGTTCCAATAGGTATTTAGCATGCTAAACATATGTACCCATAACAGAACTTATAACAAAATAAAAGGGTTGGAAAGGATCTTTGAGGTCTTCTAGTCCAACCCCCTGCTAAAGAAGGAGACCCTATACCAGGGGTCCTCAAACTACGTCCCACGGGCTGGATACAGGCCACTGAAGCAATTAATCCAGCCCACGTGGGACCATGAGGCTGCCCTGCCCAAATCACCCTGCCCATTTGCCAGTCCCCACCCACCGGCTGAGTGCAGGTCTTCCCTTCGCACGCCCCACAGACTGAAGCTGCAAAGTAAGACCAAAGCTTTTGGCCAGCAGAGTGCTTCTGGGGGCTGGGGAGGCCAAACATGGGATGCACGGAGGCCCCAGGAGGGGAAATGGCGCCCTCTGCTTCAGATTCTTAGCTTGGGCTAAGTGGAACGCAAAGCCATGTCGACCGGCACGTGTGGCCTTGCCTGTTGCTCTTCCGGGTTTCTTGTGTGCATGTGAGCATGACGATCAGCTGGCCTTTACATGCGCAGCAGTGCCAGGAACTGGAAGAGAAGCTGCCTGGTGCACATGTATGGACCAACATGCACACTGGTCAACTCCTCTTCCAGATTGCATCCCTGAAAGGGTGGTTATACCAAGGCTTTATAAAGCGGTACCAATACTTCTCGTGATTTGGATTCTATCCTTCTGTTGATGCATCCTAGGATTGAAGTGGCTTTTTTTTGCTGCTGCCACATATTGTTGGCTCACATTTGAGAGATTGTCCACTAAGATTCCAAGATCCCTTTCACAGTTCCTGCTATTGAGCCAGTTTCGCCTAATCTGTACCTGTACATTTGGTTTTTCTAGCCTCAGTGTAAGACTCATGGGTTGCCACAAAGAAGAGGGAGTCAAACTATTTTCCAAGGCACCTGAGGGTAGAACAAGAAGCAATGGGTGGAAACTAATCAAGGAAAGAAGCAACTTAGAACTGAGGAGAAACTTTCTGACAGTTAGAAGAATTAATCAGTGGAACAGCTTGCCTCCAGAAGTTGTGGAAATCTTTAGGAAGATGTTGGATATCCATTTGTCTGAAACGGGATAGGGTTTCCTGTCTGGGCAGGGGGTTGGACTAGAAGACCTTCAAGGTCCCTTCCAACTCTGCTATTGTATTACTTTACTTTTCTCTATACTGAATTTCCTTTTGTTAGATAGGACCGGGGTTCAAGTCCATGAAGATCCATCTGGATCTTGAGCCTATCTTCTGGGCTGTTGGCTATTCCGGTCAGTTTAGTGTTACCTGTAAATTTGATGAGTTCCCCATCTATCCCTCATCCAAACCATTGATGAAGATGTTGAAGAGGACTGGGCCTAAAATGGAATATTGGGGTCCCCCACTGCTTGTTTCCCCCCATGCAGATATAGTTCCACTGAGGACCACAGGCTGAGTCCATCTGGGGGTAATGCTGTCTATCCCACATATTTTTAGCTTACCAAGAAGTAGATGGTGGTTTACTTTGTCAAAGCCTTTCTGAAATCCAAGTACTGGAAACTATGTGCACTGCATTTCACTGGTCCACTAATTTAGTAATCTTTGTCAAAGAAAGAAGTAACATTAGTTTATGATCTGTGTTTGGATCCTTCATTCGTTGAAGTAAGTTGTCAATATGAAGAGAGAATAACAAGGGTTCAAATATGCATCCTTCCCTTCCTCTTTGGTAAGTATCAATCCCTCTTTTCATTACTCCGTTGAGCCCCAACCTCTCTCTCAAACAAGGACCTGGAGAAAGAGCCTGGATCAGGACTAACAGGTGGAGCTCCATTTTGAGGGCAATCAATTTCCTATATAATATTTCTCTGTTAATTATGACAAATGCACTAACATCTAGAAAGCCAGCAAAACCCTGTTTTACTTCGCTGATATAGATGAGATATTTCAAGACAAATTTGTTACCAATATTAGATTATTGACATGCAATATTTCTTACAAAATCTATATAGCTATTCACTACCTAAAACCTTCTGTTTCTTCTGCAAGGAATGCATTTTTCTCAAGTTTAACTAAGAGGATCCAGGCATACATTTCAGCCACAATATCTGCTAGTCTATTTGGCCTATAATTGCTAGAGTCCTTTTTATTCCACTTTTTAGATAGATAAAATGCTACTATTGCCAACTTCAATCTGAGTGGATATTATTTATATGTGGAAATGAAGATGCTAATAGAGGCCCCAACAACAAGGGATATTTTTTGATCAGTTAAATAGTTGGTAGAATGTCTTCTCCGGGGAATGTATTGCTTGCATTTCAGGTCTTTTATGATTAATCTCAACATGAACGTAATTTGGTAAAATATTGACATTTTTGCTAATATGGAGAAAAGCATATTTTGAATTCTATGGAGAAGACATGATTGCATCTATTGCTCACCCACCACCACCCACCCCTCACTTTACCAGATGGAGAAAAACACACACAAACCTGTGGGACTTTGTAGGTGCCTCCTAATGTTGACATCTGGATGGAGATGTCCCTTGTAGCTCCATCAATAAGAGCCAGAAGGTTCTCCTTCCTTCCACAGCCGTAGTTGGGGACATTGGCTTCTCCAGTGGAGAGAATGTCCAGCAAGGCATCTGAAGTGCGGAAAGTGCTCCAGTAGTTGTCATGGATGTTGTAGCCAAGTGTGAGATTGTGCAGGAGCTGGGAATTCTTGTTGACCATTTGAATGTTGAAAATGAATCTTAAGGCATCTGCAAAACCATAAAAATCCCTATTGTAAAAAAAATGTTATTATAATGGGCAGCAACACATACTTTTTAGAAATATATAAGCCTCCAAAAGCCTACTGAGCCTTAAGCCAACATTGATGCAAAAGCAATGATCAGTTATACAAATATGGAAATGGGTTGAGGTACAGCAACTACAACTGGTTCCACCACTACTTTAAATAAAATTCATTATTCAAGTGATAAATTAAGGATTGAACTGAGAGAGGAAAATAATCTGCAGCCCTTCCAGCTTTTTTTCAGGCCGATTTTTCGATTTGTTTCTTTCACAAAATCAGACAAAAGAGAGAAGCCATGGAAATCAAAATCATTCAGGAAATTAGACATAATCCCCTATATAGGAATAAATGAAAAATAAAAATAGAAAAGAAGGAGAGTTTAGAATGGAGAGAGTGCAACTCTATCACCCTGAATGACTTACCGATCACGGAAAACCAACTGAAGAGAAGGAGCCATGTTGAAAAGCAAGTTTGTATGCAATATTTCCTTTCCTGTGGTGACTATACCAATGAGATGGTCTCCTGGGCTGTAAAAGTTCTGTGGTTGTTTTCCATCCTGGTGCTCCAAACTCTGCGGGCATATCATTCTCAGCTTCCCAGAGACTGGATGGGACGCCAGCAGCATCAGAAGCAAAAGCAGGAGGTCCATCATTCATGGGATGAATCAATGAGTCCCTTTTCTGTTTCTAAAGAAGAATTAGAAGAGGACTCTCACAAGGTGGAATATGATCCAGTGTCTTTCCTGATTGAAACACAAAGAAACACTCAGCTTCATCTGGAAAGGAGAGAGACGGATATTCAAGAGCACAGACCCTGCCTGTCCCAAAACTCCATATTTCTCTGCCCAAAGTCTCCCCTGGAGGATTCGGCCAAAGAGCAAAGCTGAAACTTTTATCATAATTCTCCCTCTCAGGAGGGATCCCTGGATAATTCAACCAGTTCTTGGACTAAAAAATTGTTGGGAAATTCTGTAGAGGGAAATGAAAGGGAAATAATCCCCATGTGATTCATAATAACAGGGGCAGATATCGAATTAAAGCCATCATCTAGAATTGAGAGAGTTGGGGTCTCCATGCTTGAAACTGAGTCCAGAGGGAATACACAGCACCTGTTGCTGAAGAAACAAACAAATCTGAGATTTGTTGGCATAGTGATAAAAGACAAAACTCCAAGGACCAGTTAATGCCAGAGCATATCACAGAACTGAAATAGTTGGCAGCTGAGTTGGAACCAAAATGTACTTTATTTTGAAAGCTAATGCTCAAGGGCACCACACAAAAGGGCTGATGCTATAGTATGGCCTGTCTCCAAGAACAAAATCAACTTTATTGAAAAAGTAGTTACCAGAATTTTGCAGAGTTAAAAAAAATGAGAGAGAGAGAGGGAGGGAGGGGAGAGAGAGGTTAGAAAAAACGAAATCAGGGCTGCCTCTCACCCCATGGAATGAACGCAGGAAGGAAGGAAGGAAGGAGAGGGGAAGGGGGGAGAAAAGTTAAAAGAAATGAGTGAAAAGAGGTCAAAATCAAGGCATGAAGTAAACATGCCTTAGAAGATAAATGCCTCTTTGCTGATGTTATGATATTACTTTATAGTTTCAACTTGGGTTTTTGAGAAGAGTTGGTTCCTACTGTGCTAATAATTGTTTTAAAATTAATAAATGAAAGTCAACAGTTAGGGTGTTTGGAAAATAACATCATAGCCATAGATGGCTATTTGATGGTGAGTAAATAGAGTGAATTAACATCTTTCCTTATTTAGGGTAGTTTTCTCCAGAATGGAAAGTTCACTCACTCTTGTTCAATGAAGCGCCTTTAGAGCAGGGGACTCAGTGAATTTGCTGCTTAAATTTTAAAAACCATCCAGCTTCCTTAGCCCAATATATTAAAGTCTGTATTTCCAAGCTCCTATATCAAACTATAGTTAAAATAGTTCATGCTTAATACAATTCCAGTCCCTGCATCTGAAGAGGATCTTAGAGATGGATAAATGAACTTTAGCTTCTGCCCCCAGAACTAATTTAGGAAGTTGTTCATTTTTCTCTCTCACTAAAATTGGGGAATATTATTATTGATTTAAAATTAAATTTGTGGAAAATGAGAGAACCCCAAAATCTGGTCTGTCAGAACCAACAAAATTTCAATTACAGCCCACTTTCCTTGAACATCTGACAAATCCTATTAGGAGCTGTGGTTTCCCTGTCTCTTGCGTCCTTGGAGAACAAGTTCAAGAGAAGGCTGCACAAAGAATCTGGGATATCCGAGCAGAGAAAGAAACCTCAGTAAGGTTGGCACATTGAAGTGGATGAGCTGCTACAAACAGACCTCCCAAATTGCCAAGTATTGAGACACAGAAATGCCTTAATATCTCAAGGTCGTATTTATTTGAGCAAGATTTGAAAAGCTAGTCATAATGGTTAATTAAAGAAATATAATCAACTGCTTATAATGAAAAGGATTTTATTTGTGGAGCCCCAGTTAAGAAGATGTCATGCATCTTAATACATCTGTTATTGGGATGTCTATTGTCTTAGAAAGAGAAAGATCCTGGACTGCATTGTTAGACAAATGACCCATTGCTTAAATCAAAACAATTGATTTCCTGGGTGGTCAGAATTCCAAAATTACATGTAATGCAGCCTCTTATTGGAGCAAAACTCTTCCATTGAGAACTGGATATGTGGGTATGACTGTGGCAAATTTTAAGGGTAATGCATAAATATGTTTTCCAGTCTTTAGTCATATTATTTCTCACTTATTTTTTTCATTACTTTCCATTTTTATATATGGACTTATTGATGCTCTGTGTTCTACATTATTCATCTTGACACGGCTTAATGGCTAATTGACAATAAATTCTTCTAATAGGTTCCTGAGAACCAGGTTGGATTTATTAAAAGCTAACGTTTTGGATTTGATCTAACCCCCAATATAACACGACATTCTTCATTGCTTTTTTAGATCAGTGATAGAATCGCTTCAGAGACCATGAGAGATAAAAATCAGTTCCCATTTTTCCACCAGATGTTCCCCAAAGAAGGATTCCAGTACCCAGCCATTGTCCAGCTGCTCCTCCATTTGATATGGACCCTGATTGGCCTCTTTGCTTCAGACACTGAGAAGGGAGAGAATTTCATGAGGATTTTCACCCTTATGCTGGTCAGGAATGGAATTTGTGTTGTTGTATCACAACGATTCTCCACAGATGGAAATACAGCTTCCCTCTCTAAGTGGAGACAAGTCAATGTCTTTGTTCACTTCCTGGAACATGTTCCTCTTGCAAACCGAGTTCTTCCTTTCCATTCAGCACTTGCACACTTGCCAGGACCCACTGAAGGGAAAGTTTGGATCTTGTCAATCTTGGGTGAAGCGACAATGAGAAGGCCCAGGCTTTTCAAATATGTCCACAGTATTTGGAACTTTGAAAAAGAAAAAAAGTCCTAAGGATGATCCCTTTGAACACAGTTTCTTTGCGGGACCTTAATATCAAGATGAGCATTTTCACTGTTCTGTTTCAAAGTCCATCTTCTCGGTCAAAGAGAGGGGAAGATGCACCCAGAAAGCCCCACTGGAGATCCAGGGGAAATGGAACAGGATCCAGGTCCTAAATAACCCCAATGTGTACAGTATCACCAAGACTCTGGCCCAGGCCTTGAATGCTGCCTATTCCTCCATTCTGAGGAGGAGAAACAAAGGGGTCGAAGAGAGTTTGGGGCCTCCAAGGCTGCAGCCGTGGCAGGTAAGGGGTCCCGACAAGGATCCATCTGATTTCCTTCCTTTTTAGGAAGCATCCAAAGGAGACGGAGGGGAACCATCAGAGCTCTTTGGGGTACAAAAGGCCAAGAGTTTGGGGCAATTTAATTATTCATGGAAAGGGGTGTTAAACACTGCTAATTTTAAAACCATGCATACATTTTTCAATAAAATACTGTAGGCAGGGGTTTAAAATTAGCACCATAGAATTTTATATTTATACTGTTGGAAGAAATGTCCTTCTGGGTTCGGCTCCAAGTGGGGAAAAAGACACTGGAGACATGGAGGCTGCTTGGAAAGATGGTTTTAATGGTGGACAGGACCACATGCCTTGAGCCCTGAACAGAAAAGGTGATCACATGCTTCAATGTTGGTGGAGAAGAAGAGAAGGGAAGAGAAGAGGGGAGCAGAGAAGAGAGTGAAGAAGGGCTTGCAGGGCTTTTTATAATCTGTTCTGCCCCACCTATGTGTTTCCTGTTCCTGTGTAAGAAATGTATTCTGATTGGTTGCCAGACTCCCATGGGCCCATGCAAGGGCAACCCTCTAGGCTGTTTTGAATCCAGGTTTGATTGAGTTCAGATGCCATGTGGTCAGTTGAGTAAAGGCTTATATTATCATGCCTTCATTATCACTGCCAGAACTCTACACCCATCCCCCTGGAGCTGAAGGGGAGAACTCTTTATTATGTAAAGTGTGACTAGCTTGGCCTTCTTAATGGCCCATTGATAAAGTGAGGGTGGCAGGAAGCTGCAGGAATTTACTTAGTTTTTAAAATGTGTTTCTTCCTTTTTCACATCCAGGAAAATATAATATTCTGCCTTATCAATATTTCCTAGGATATTTCATTTTTCTGGGGGAGGGCTAGGTGATAACTTCCTAAAATCCCTCCTTTTTTTTTTCAAAACATGTGAGTGGAACGCACATGTTTTTGACAAAAGATAAAAATTGGTCAGATCAAGGAGGCTTAATTTTTCTGATGGAAAGGCCTTGAGAGACAGCAGAAGGATCCCTTCAGTGGCTCCCAGAGAGCTTTCAACCATGAAGGTCTAGCAACCAGGGCACAATTTCTGGAAAGAAATTTACAATATCCAATTTTCCATGCCAATTAATATCAGATATCACTTTCTGTGAGCTTCCAGACAGGTTACAAGCAAGCAGAAGTCCCAAAATTCTTCACAGCCATTTTTTTTCCTTTAAGTTACGGGCTGCATATTTCATGGTTCTTGAGCCTGTTCTAGCTCTTATTTTAGTGAGGCCAAATTGAGTTTAGCTAGTGTGCAATACAAGCTATTTAGTTTTTTTTTTAATTGCACACAATGAGCCCAGGAACTCCTATCAGAGACCACCAGTGCAACATGTCCTGTTTTATTGGGCAACTGGGCATCATCCTTTTTTTTTTTTGAGTCACAGTCAGGGTTTTGAAGTTTAGAAGATCCTTTCTGCTACTCTTCAAGTGGGGGAATTGCCTGAGGGGAACTGACCCTCCCCCATTGAATTAAAAGGGAGATATCACTGTTTAGGCTTTTGTGCAAGGGTAAAAATCAACCTAGGAAAAGCTTTGTGGAGTTAAGTCAAGGAGATAGTTTCAATCTAGTTCTGAATGGGGCCTCTCTCCCTCCCTCTCTCTCTTTGTGTGTGTGTGTGTGTGTGTAGCTACTCCCATAATACATAAAATACAGACATTTTGGACAAAAGTTCCCTCCCACTAGACAGAAATCTAAGGTGTTCAGAACTTGCTGTGCTAGCCATTCTCAAATACAATTCTCATGAATACATTAAACTGATTACAATATAAATGAGATAAGAAAGGAAAGATTACAATGAGGCAAAGAAAGAAAACTTTGCAATCAATTTTCACCCTCCCCCATAGTTTTACAGCTGTCTTCTGGGAATTGAACAGTCTTTTGGTCTTTACTTCATCTCAGAGTCCTTTTTCATGTCTGCTGGATGGAATTAGGTTTGGCTTGCTGGTAAGAGTGGTCAGTCAGTTTTGGTAGTCTGTCCCAGGCTTGGCTAAGTGTTTTTTTCTCATGTCAGGTTTTATCAGGAGGCAATCACCAGCAGCCAATTTGAGAGTTATGGTTTGAGCTAGCAGTCCTTTGTTTCTGAGATAAGAAAAAAAGAGGCCAAGAATACAGTTCTTTACAGACATATCTTTAGTCTCATGTTGTGGAATCTCACCCATTCTGTCCAAGTGTGGAAATCCAAACATTATTTCAGGAGGCAGATGATGTAAATTTCATGGAACATGACATTCCCACTGCCTGTATGATTGAAACACTTTTGCAGTAAGATGAGTAAATTTCCAAGAGTTTGAGTTTGAGTTTTATTAAATTTATATAGAGGGACAACAACTTGTGTTGCAAACAAACAAACAAATAAAATATCCTAGGGTAGAGCACCTTGACTCATAAGCATTTAAAAAATGCACTCAAGTGTAAAAGAGGGAGGTAAGAAGAACAGCTTTAAAAAAATTGCAATTAAAAAAAGGTACTTTGAGTCAACACTCCAAAATATCAAATTCCATTCAGATGGAAGCAAATTCTCATTAAGTATGTTAAAACATTTACAAATGTAAGCAAAATATCTCAAAATCATTTCTTTTTATAGGTTTAATTAAGCATTTTAAACCTCAAAAATTTCCAGAAGAAAAAAAAATCAAAATTGTATTCAGAGCAGATAAAGAAATGTAACTGCATAATTTTTATATGCAGGTGAAAGATCACAACAGTGAAAGGTAAAAGTGCAGGAGCAGGTCACCCATTTACTCAAAATTTCTCAGAAGAGAGAGGGGAAAAAAGTGAGGAGAAAAATTTCAGCGGCCTTTAATGACCCAAAAGGAAGGAGGGAAAGAAGGAGGGGGGGATGTCCAGAGGCATTCACAGGTATCACTGGGGCGTTTCATACACACACTCATGGTAAGAATGAGCAGACACTCATTCTCCTCTCCTTTCCTGCTTCCCTCCAAAGAATGACCCAGAAGGAAGAGGGGGAGGGGAAATTCACGCAGGCAATCACGTGGATCTCTGGATCCCTTTACTTATCACTCCTTGGGGCATGGGGGACTCATACTCACATTCATACTGCAATCAGACCTTCATGCTTGCTCATGCCAACCAATAATAATAACTATTTCAGGAAGCCTTTTTTTCACAAGCCACCAAGCTTCATTTTCTTTTATTAGAGGATCTCACCCTCCCTTCAGGTTTGGAAATGATAACACACATGCATACACACACATACCATTAAACAACCTTGTAACTTACTGTTTCTTTATATGAAAGGGAATCAAACTACATTCATACCAACTTTTACCATCAACATACTCACATTTGCACTGCAATCATTAATTTCACATACAAAAATCCCATTTCATTCTTTCTTCATGCAAAGCAGTTATTACAATTATTTCAGGGAGCTGTACATAAGCCAATGAGCTCCATTTTCTATTATTAAAGGATCTCAACTTCCCTCCAGGTCTGGAAATGATCACACACACACACATACATGCACAAATACCATGGAACAACACTTTCAGGCCTGGGGGAGGTTCTGTCCCTTTAAATCTTCAATTTTCTTTTATTGGGGAACATGTGGCTCATTCTCCAAGCATGGGAAAACTCAGAGCAGCTTAAATCCTAACTATCCTCCCCTTCCCCACAATTTCGAGCCCAAACTTACTTATTTTGTCAGCTGATCAAACATATCACAATCAATTCAATGCCATTCAATGCAACATGTTATTAGTAGAGATGCACACCTAAGAATTTTTTTTTAACAGACACTAAATCAAATTAAGTCCAATTACCTAGGTCTTCCCATTCAGACAGGCTTTGCCTTTTTGTTACCTGCTAAATTTCTTACTTTTGTTTGAAGTTACCCCGTTGTTCTATCTCCTTAAGCACTAGATTGTTAATACCTGTCTCTGCCCTGGGGTGTTCGTTTCTAATTTGGATCTGCCAGCGGCCCTAGCTAATTTTTAAAGATCCAAATTCTATCTTGATATCCCAGCATGCGCTGGCATTTTTAAATACCAAGATGTATAGAAACAATGTACAGAGATGTTTGTCCACACATTGTTTGCATTCAGCAAGGGTTCTAGGTTGGCGCTCCCAGCACAAGCTGGCATATTTTTAAAGATCCAAACCCTATCTTGATCTCCCAGCAATTTCTGGCATAGTTTTAAAGACCAAGATGTATGGAGACTTTCATTAACACATCGTTTGCATCTGGGTGGGGCTCTTGATTCATCGGATGGTGGCCAGAAATCAGCAATTTTATTGACAAAATCTAGATCAAAACTGCCTTCTGGAAGCCAAGTTTCTACTTTAGGACCAATAGAGTAGGTTGGCAGATAAATGTGCAGATGTTTTTTTTTACTCAGGTTGAAGGCAAACCTTTAGTAGGAATTTCCTTCATTTCATACATGCACACACAAGGCAACACTCTCCTCCTCCCCCCAAAAGGGAAAAAAAATCTATACTCACCTGAAGAGTACAATCTTCTAGGGCTGAAAGACATGAGAACAAGGTTCCCTCCCCCACAGAAAAGGCATTGTTGGAGGATTAGAGGTAAAGGGGCGTGTGGGTGGGTGGTAGATAGCTTGCAGACAGAGTTTGAAAAATAAAACCATCAGTTACTAAACAGATAAACATTATGGGGATATCACAGAGAAATGGAGTCTGGATTCACATGCTTCAGGGAAGAAATGAACAGGTAAAATCATTTAGACACACAATAAATGCAAGGATGAAACTTTTCTTGCAAACATTTCCTGGGTTGTTACTTTAAGGTATAGGGGAGGAAGGAAGGAAAAAAAATCTCTTTACTCTGTTTCTGCTGGCCAAACAGATGCAAAGTAAAGACCCTCCCCAGCTTCAGTTAGTTTTCTAGGCCCAACAAACTGAGCGAAGGCAATTTCTGCCAATTTACTCCTTTCTTTCTTTGAACACTTTAAAATTCTTGTCTTTTGGATTGGAGACATCTTAGTTACAATTACCTTGAGGGTGCACAAAGACTTAGACATACACACATACAGACAAGGAGGGGATAACAAAACTCATGAGTTTCACAAACAATCATTCCCACCATGAATCTCAGTTAAATTGGGGAAGGCACAAATCTTAACAAACAAACCACGTGGTTACATAGAAGACAGAGAAGGAGACAGACAAGAGAAAAAAGAAACATTTCAACATTTTCCCTTTTCTTTTAAGTACCTTTATGTAGCCAAATTAATTTTCCTGTGTCATCTTTCAGCAAAGCCCATTTCTCACACAATTTCCTTGCTCTCAGCCAAACTCTTGGCATCTAAGGAAATCTCTGAGGGCACTTCTGGCCACCCACAAGCTAACGCTTCCCATGACGCTTTACATGCAGGGCTCACTTTGGCCTAGCCGGGTGCCACCCGCCGTAAGTTTTCGGAAGAAAAAAATTCCGGGAAGGACTTCGATTCCCTCAACGAAGTATTCGGCCCCTTTCCTCGTAGGGAATTCTGCTAAGGTTTTCCAGATCCAAAAAGGTGATCTGGGGAGGACTTCTGCCCCTCTGCAGTTAGTTCCAGCACCTCCTTCTCTCTTTAAGCACAATGAGCCTTTGCTTTTTTGCTTTCACAGGACAAAGCAATAACAACAACAAAAAATATTTCATTCACTTTTCCATCCATTTTCATACACACTCTCCTTTCCCTAACAGAAGGTCCATGCTCTGGCCTGACCCTAATACTTTCCAGGCTCTCTTGGTAAAACACACAGAGGAACCAGGATCCAGCTGTGATTGGGAGAAAGATTTCATCACTCACACACATGCAGGCATACACACATTTCCACGCTTTGCATTGCTTTAACATTAAATTTTAGAGAATTAAAATTTATTTATTTATTTATTTATTTATTTATTTATTTATTTATTTATTTATTTATTTATTTATTTATTTATTTATTTATTTATTTGAACTTATTAGTCACCCCCTCTCCCCACAGGGACTCGGGGCGACGTACAAAAGCAACAATCAAAACAATATCATATAGAGGAGGTAAAAATAAATAAATAAATTACAGTGCTTAGAAAAAGTTAAAACCCCAATAACATTAAAAATTTAAAACTAAAATTAACAGTTAAAAAATGACCAAGGGGTGGAGAAGTTGTAGAGTTATGCCAGGCCGGCTAGTCGAAACAGGTAGGTCTTCAGTTTCATACGGAAGGAGCGGAGGTCGGTTGTTGTCCTAATGTCTGGGGGGAGGTCATTCCAAAGGGTAGGGCCCACCACAGAGAAGGCCCTACTCCTGGGCACTGCCCTCTGACACTCTCTGGAGGACGGCACCCGGAGGAGTCCCTCTCTGTGTGAGCGAATGGGTCGCAGGAATGTATGGGGCAGGACACGATCCCGCAGATAACTAGGCCCTGTGCCATGGAGCGCTTTGAAGATGGTGACTAACACCTTGAAGCGCACCCCATAGGCCACAGGAAGCCAGTGCAGCTCGCGCAGGAGAGGTGTTATATGGGAGAACCTCGATCTCCCCATAATTACCCGCGCGGCTGCATTCTGGACCAACTGCAGTCTCTGGGTGCACCTCAAGGGGAGCCCCATGTAGAGAGCATTACAGTAGTCCAGGCGAGACGTCACCAGCGCGTGAGTGACTGTGCGCAAGGCCTCCCGGTCCAAAAGGGGTCGCAATTGGCGCACCAGGCGAACCTGGTGGAACGCCCCCCTCGCCACGGCTGCCACATGATCTTCCATAGCCAGCCGGGCATCAAGGAGGACGCCCAAATTGCGCGCCCGTTCCACCGGGGCTAATTGCTCATCCCCGATGGCCAGCGATGGAATGTGCTGGTTGAACCGGGAAGCCGGAAGCCACAGCCACTCTGTCTTGGAGGGGTTGAGCTTGAGCCTGTTGTCACCCATCCAGACCCGTACGGCTTCCAGACACCGGGACATCACTTCGACGGCCTCGTTGGGGTGGTTTGGGGTGGAAATATACAGCTGAGTGTCATCAGCGTACAGATGGTATCCCACCCCAAAACCACGGATGATCTCGCCCAGCGGCTTCATATATGTGTTGAACAGGAGAGGCGAGAGGATCGACCCCTGTGGGACCCCACAAGTAAGGGGCCTCGGGGTCGACCTCTGCTCCCCTGCCAACACACATTGTGTCCGGCCAGAGAGGTAGGAGCGGAACCACCGTAACACGGTGCCTCCGACCCCCAACCCCTCCAGACGGCGCAATAGGATACCATGGTTGATGGTATCGAAAGCCGCCGAGAGGTCTAATAGGACAAGGATGGAGGAACAACCCCCATCCTTTGCCCTCCAGAGATCATCCACCAACGCGACCAAGGCCGTCTCCGTGCTGTGACTGGGTCGGAAGCCGGACTGGCGCGGGTCTAGATAATCAGCTTCCTCCAGGTGACGAGGGAACTGCTGAGCCACCACACTCTCAACAACCTTCGATAAAAAAGGAAGGTTGGAGACAGGACGATAATTTGCTAGCTCCTTTGGGTCCAGAGAAGGCTTCTTGAGCAGGGGTCTCACCACCACCTCTTTCAAGGCGGTTGGTAAAAGGCCCTCACTCAGCGAAGCGTTCACCAGTCCCAGTAGCCAGCCTCGTGAACCCTCCCACGAAGCCAGTACCAACCAGGAGGGACACGGGTCCAATAAACATGTGGTGGTTCGCAGTCGCCCGCGCAACCTGTCCAAATCTTCGGTGACAACAGGGTCAAACTCCTCCCAGCGTGGTCTCTCAAGACTAGCCTCGGACGCCCCCCCTGGAGCACTGGAGTGGGTCCATCCCCTCCGGATGTGATCAATTTTATCCTGCAGGTATTCCCCAAATTCCTCTGCCCTGCCCTGCAATGGGGGATCCCGCTGCCCCTGTGACAGAAGGGAGCGGGTCACCCGAAACAGGGCGGCAGGGCGGTTCTCTGGGGATGCTATAAGGGTGGCACAATACTGACGTTTGGCCACTCTTATTGCCACGAGGTAGGTCCTTAAGTAGGCTCTTACCTGTATTCGGTGGGATTCGGAGCGGGAGGATCTCCACTTGCTCTCTAGGCGTCTCCTAAGGCGTTTCATCGCCCTTAGCTCCCCGTTAAACCAGGGGGCCCGAGTCGATCGTTGCCATCGGAGAGGCCGCAAAGGCGCAACCCGGTCCAAGGCACTTTAGAAGTACTCACCTTCTTTCCAGGCAGCCTTTGAGCTCAAATTCAAAACCCCTTTAAAACCTAGATCCAAATGGCTAAGGCCAAGATAAAATCCACCCACAGACTCAATGGGGTCTGTGCCGGCATGGGAGGCTTACCTTGGCCATATCCATTTGTTAGGCTAGCTTGGAGTCCCATCTGGGGTGCCAATTGTTGGAAGAAATGTCCTTCTGGGTTCGGCTCCAAGTGGGGAAAAAGACACTGGAGACATGGAGGCTGCTTGGAAAGATGGTTTTAATGGTGGACAGGACCACATGGCTTGAGCCCTGAACAGAAAAGGTGATCACATGCTTCAATGTTGGTGGAGAAGAAGAGAAGGGAAGAGAAGGACTGAAGAAGGGCTTGCAGGGATTTTTATAATCTGTTCGGCCCCACCTATCTGTTTCCTGTTCCTGTGTAAGAAATGTATTCTGATTGGCTGTCAGACTCACATGGGCCCATGCAAGGGCAACCCTCTAGGCTGAGTTTTGAATCCAGGTTTGATTGAGTTCAGATGCCATGTGGTCAGTTGAGTAAAGGCTTATATTATCATGCCTTCATTGTCACTGCCAGAACTCTACACCCATCCCCCTGGAGCTGAAGGGGAGAACTCTTTATTATGTAAAGTGTGACTAGCTTGGCCTTCTTAATGGCCCATTGATAAAGTGAGGGTGGCAGGAAGCTGCAGGAATTTACTTAGTTTTTAAAATGTGTTTCTCCCTTTTTCACATCCAGGAAAATATAATATTCTGCCTTATCAATATTTCCTAGGATATTTCATTTTTCTGGGAGAGGGCTAGGTGATAACTTCCTACAGTAGATAACAATCAAGGTAGAAGTTTAGTACGTTCTGTGCACTCAATGTCCTAAATACCACAGTCCAAAATTAGTTATTTTTTTGGGAAGAGGCAGAGCAGGTATAATTGGAGCCTGGGTAGGGGTTGTATAGATGAAATGAAGTCCCATCTATCCTCAGGACTTGTTTGTAGAGAAAGAGGTTCCTGGCTCCCCCATTGGGAGAGGAGTCCATCAAGGGCTACAGTATGTAAGGGAGCTCCCCAACAATGCCTACCCCGGTTCTCTCATTCCCCTCTCAAAGGTACATAACAGCCGAACTACCCCAATGATTTGGGGCAAGGAACAAGGCAGGACGGGGTTGTCAGCACCACAATGCCAAACCCTTGACAGCCTTTCTCTCCAGTTTTATGGAGATGGCAGAGGGGACAGAAGAGGGCCTGATCTGTTACGTAAAGAATTCTCACTTTGCATCTCATGTGACTTTTGAGAGGGAAATGGGCAGAACGCAACTCAAACAAACAAATATATAAAGACATTGGATGCTACTGAATCAGCTAAAGACATTGCTCCACATTGTAGCATCTGCAGGACACCTTCAGGACAAGTAGTCTAAAAAACTATAACTATAAGGGATCTACTCCCCATGTTTAATTCTCAGTGGAAGTCATCCACCTTGGGGACCAGGCTTAGCCCGCTTGAAGTTGGTCTCAAAGCTATGGAAAACATTGAAAAGAATCCCATTATTTTCTCCACCTTGTTGAGCAACTTTAGCCGTGAAAGAGCATCTTGGTTGATAATTAATCTCTCTCTTTCAAAACTCTCCAGTTGCTCTTTGATGGGATCCTCCGTCAGGAGAAACACCCAGCTTGTGATGTCCAGATCTGCTGCGATACCCCGATTTTGGTCCAAGTATAGTTTAAATTGGGAAATGTTGCAAAACTCATTCTTTTCCAGAAAGGGATGGAACTAGAATAGAAGCATGCAGGACTTTTAAAAGTAGAAAACTTGGTTTCTTATCCCACATGGTCTTTTCACATTTGAATCATTCTTCCAGGGTTGTGTAACTTGCAAATCAAGTCAGACCTGCCCAGTCAGGTCACTTAGGAAAGAAAGACCCTCGACTCCATTTAAGTGCGGAGATCGGTTCTTTTACTAAAGGTTGCTGGTTGCAGTGAAGTCAGGCTAGAACCAAGTTTCCCACATGAAAGATTACAAACTTTCCCCCTCTTACCAGCCCTCCCCCTTTGACCAACAATCAATGAGGAACTGCATAAGTGTTTTGATCATCGCTAAGATGTTGGGGCAATCCAAATTCCATTCTCAGGCTGCATGGCTTTGAATACTGCCACAAACTGGCTCTGTGCTTCCCTGGTCTTCGTCAAGCTGTCATTCCCCCCTCCCTATTTCCCATCACATACATGTTTATTGCCCATTTGCCCCCCCCCCCTTATCTTTTTATGGCAGGGTGCTGGCAGGGCGCCAAGCCAAAAATGGCAGAAGTGACAAGCACTATGTGAACTGAGAATTACCAGAAGTACAAGCTGGACTTCGAGGAGACAGAGGAACTAGAGATCAAATTGTTAACGTTCTCTGGATTATGGAGAAAGCAAGGGAGTTCCAGAAAAAGCTCTACTTCTGCTTCATTCACTACACTAAAGCCTTTGATTGTGTGGATCACAATAAGCTGTTGCAAGTTCTTAAAAAGATGAGCTTACCAGGCCATCTCACCTGTCTCCTGAGAAAGTTGGAAGCCCATACCATAATTAGAACTGGACATGGAAGAATGATTCCTTCAAAATAGGGAAGGGAATATGACAAGGCTGTAAATTGTCACCCTGGTTATTCAACCTACATATGGAGTCCATCATGCAAAATGCCTGGCTGGATGACTCACAAGCCGGAATTAAGATTGCCAGGCGACATATCAGGGATCTGAGATAGACAGACGATACCACCCTAATGGCAGAAAATGAAGAGCCCCTTGATGAGGGTGAAAGAAGAGCATGCAAATGTTGGCTTGAAACTCAACATTAAGAAAAAAAAAAGATCATGGCATCTGGTCCCATCACTTCCCAGCAAATAGATGAGGAAGAAATGGAAGCATGACAGATTTTGTTTTATTGGATGCCAAGATCATTGCAGATGGTGACTGCAGCTATGAAGTTAAAAGATGCTTGCTTCTTGGAAGGAAAGCTATGGCAGACCTAGACATTGCATTAAAAGCCAGAGACATCACCTTGCCCACAAGGGTCCACATAGTCAAAGCTATCTACCCTCCCTTCCCTTTTGGATGCCTTCTTCAAAATAATTAGGTTGATAGATCCTGGTTGGAAGCCCATACCTGCCATGGCTGCAGCCTTGGAGCCCCCAACCTCTCTTCACCCTTCTTCCTTCGCTTCCTGGCTTGGGAGGCATAGGCAGCATTCAAGGCATGGGCCAGAGTCTTCATGACTTTATAAAAAGATCCATCACTTCTGATCCGTTTTCTGTTTCTTTTCTCTTTGGTCTCAAGTGGCGTTATCTGGAGGCATCTTCTCCGACCTTTGACAGAAAAGATATGCTTGGAAAAGGAACAGCAAAAATACTGATCTTGAAACTGGTGATCTGCAAAGAAATAGGGCTCGAAGGCATCACTTTCTGGCCTCTTTTTCACCTGAGGAAGGAAGCTCCAAATACTATGCACATATTTCAGAAGTTTGTGCTTGTTCATTTCAAATCCTCTCAAAACTGACATGATCCAGACTTTCCCTTCAATGGGTCCCGGCAAATTTTCAAGTGTTAAATGGAAAGAACGGAGTCTCTCCACAAGGGGAACATTTTCTATAAAGTGAACAAAGACACTGACTTGTCTCCACTTAGAGATGGAGTCCCTGAGGGGGGCTGTGTGACCAGTTATTGAGAATCGTTGTGATATAATCACACAAATTCCATTCCTGACAAGCATAGGAATAAAAATCCTCATGAAATTCTCTCCCTTCTCTGTGTCTGAAGTGAAGAGGCCAATCAGGGTCCATCTGAAATGGAGGAGCAGCTGGACAATTGCTGGGTACTGAATCCCTTCTTTGGGGAGCATCTGGTGGAAAAAGGGGAACTGACTTTTATCTTGCAGAACCTCTGAAGCAGTTTCTATACTGATCTGAAAAAGCAAAGAAGATACTGTGTTATTTCGGGGGCTAGATCAAGTCCTAAATATTTGCTTTTAATAAATCTAACTTGGTTCTCATGAATATATTAGGAAAATGTATTGCTGATTAGCCATTAGGCCATATCAAGATAGAGAATGCATAATAGAGAACATTAACAAGACCATATGTAAAAACAAAAAAGGTAAAAATACAAGAATAAAAACTGCAAATCATGCAAGCAAGCTGGCATACATTCCTATGGGATGATAAAAATAAAACGCACAAATACTTTCAAAATCATTTAATTAGAAGAGCGTTATTGCAAAAATGGCTCAAAATTAAAAAAAAACCCACTATGTGAAAATTCCGAATTGGCTATCACCGACAAAAAGGACGACCCATCCAAATTTTATAGATTTGAACAAAATGCTAAGATATAGAGACTTAATTGATAGACAGGGAAATTTAAAAACAATTGAAGAATTGGCAGAACAGAACATGAAAGTTGACTGGCTAACTTACCTTCAAATCAAAACTAAATACAATAAAGATACCAAATTATATGACATTGAAACAGAACCATACAAATTGGATAAAATTATTCAAAGCTCAGATAGAAAGATGATAGGGAGAATATATAAATTTCTCCTGAAGTATAAAATGGAAGAGGAAATTGTGAAAGAACAAATGATAAAATGGGCACAGAACTTTGGCTATAATATTGAATTAGACAAATGGGAAAAATTTTGGGGAACAAACTTAAAAATGACATTATCAGTTGCATACAAGGAAAACCAGTACAAAATGTTTTACAGATGGCACCTGGCACCAACAAGGTTAGCTAAAATCTCAACAAATACCTCCCCAAAATGTTGGAAATGCGAATTGATACACGGAACATATTACCATTTATGGTGGACCTGTGAGGAGGCTAATTTTTTTTGGAAAAAGATCAAAAATTGGCTGGAGGCAATAATGGGGGTTAAAATAGAATGGAAACCTGATTTTTTTAAAATTAGGAATAATGCCTGCGAAATACAAAAAAGAAATCCAGTATTTAATACTACATATAATTACAGCGGCAAGGATTGCGTTTGCCCAGAAATGGAAAAACAAACTAACTCCAAGCAAAGATGAAATAATAAGAAAGGTTATGGATTGTGCTGAAATGGACAAACTAACTAAAGAAATTCAGGGAAAAGAAGAATCAGAATTCTATCAGATATGGGATAAATGGTATAGGTAGATGGAGGAAAGAAACAAGAATCAATGAAAGAATATAACAAAACTCAAAAATAATAGTTATGAGTAAAACAAGAGAGTTATGAATGGTGAAATCCAAATGAAATACAATAGAAGGGGAAATAATATAAGGTGAGCGGTATCGATTGATAATTGCTATTAGAAAGAACAGGAAGCTCCTGTTTGTATTGCATTGTGTAAATGTGTTGTACGTCTAAGTTTTGTCTGTGTGTATTTTACATGTTTGTTAATAAAATTGAAAAATTGAAAAAAAACAACCTGCAAATCATATTTCTGTATCACCTCTACAATATACCAAAATCAAACTCATTTCTAGATTTCAGCTGAAATATTTTGCTCAAATAAGGGCCCATATTATGTATTAGTTTTCAATTATGACCACACAGGAAATATGTCATTTACATGTAAGGATCCCAATATTTCATTAGTCTAATGCAGTGATGGCGAACCTATGGCACGCGTGCCACAAGTGGCACACGGAGCCATTTGTCAGGGCACGCGAGGCGCTTGAGTTCACCTTTTTAAAAGCTATTTTTCGCCTTCCCCAGGCTCCGAAGGCATCAGGGAAGCCTCCCGACAGTCCCTGAAGCCTTCGGAACGCTTAAAACCACCCTCCGAGCAACCCGGAAGTCACTTCCTGAGGTCATCTAGTTGGACCCCTACCCAAGCAGGAGCCCTTCCGCCCTCCTGAAGTTTCCCTCCGGGACCTCCGAGCTCCCTTTGGGCACTTTGAGGGCTGTGTGTGTGTGTGAATGAGAGAGAGAATGAATGAGAAAGCAGAGCTTTGTGTGTGTTCAGAGGATCAAACTGGTGACTTGGATTCTCCTTGTCTCACTTGGAGCCCCACAAATGGTTTTGGATACTGGTTTCCAGAACTCCCAGTGAGGCCTCAGGATTTTTTTAATTTACTTACTTACTTACTTACTTACTTACTTACTTACTTACTTACTTACTTACGCAATCAAGCATGAATTAAATAAGAGATATAAGTATAGACATGATTATGAATACCTGAAATGAATAGAAATACAAGGGAATATTAGGACAAGGACGGTAGGATACGGGAGCTGCTCCCCAGAGCAGAAAGGCTGCGTGTGAATCCCATCAAATTGACAAAAGGAGAATGTGGTTATTATCCTCGCTTCCTCTCTCTCTCTTTCTCCTGCCAGGCATTGGGAGAAAGAATGGAGGCTGCCGCTTTCAAGAGCCTTTTTCCAAGTCCTCTTTATGGATCTCTGTCCCACCTGAATTGAATGAATTCCCACCCGGCCCTTCCAAATGCATGGACTTCAGCTCCCATCATCTTCAGCCACAGCTATGCCGTTAGCAGATGCCAAAAAGGAGATTCAGAAGAGGCTGTTCTGTTCCCCAAGGAGGAGCCAGTGGGCTCAGTGGTTATAGCTGGAGAGAAGCAGCCAAGGAGGCTCTCCTGGAAGGTCCTGCCAGCCATCCCTGGTCCAGGGAGGTTTTGGGCCTGAGAGCCTCTGAAACTGGGAAGGTTTTGCGACTCTGCCCAAGTCTGAAGGGCCAGGAAGGGGCTGAATTCACAGGGCCTCCCAGGCTTTGCTCAGGATTGGCTTAGGGCAGCCTCAGAACCAACCAGGATGGCTCCCAAACCAGGATCAGGGTCTTGGGGTTATATGTCAGTCCAATTAATTGTGGAATGATTCACTTCTGATGGCCATAAGAAATCATGGTTTGATTTCCGGTTCCGGCGGCTACGGCGACGGGCAAGTCCTTTGCCCGCTCCCGCTCCCCGGTGGGCTTCCCCGCCTCTGGGGGGGCACAGGACGCCCCGGAGAGGCGTCCTGCCAAAGGAGCAGCTCGCGGAGGACCCTGGCATCGGCGGCGGCTGGTGGGGGCTTCTCTGCTTTGCTCCAGGCATCGAGGAGCAGTCTCGGAGGGCGCACGTGCGTCTCGCTTCAGGCTGATCGGACGATGCAAAATTGAAGGAAGCAGCGGCGGTGTGGTGAGGCGCTTCCTCTCTTCATTCCCTTTCTCTTGATTGATGGACTTTTCAGCAATTTTAAAAGTTAAACTCTCGGATTTTTTTGGAGGTGCGGCTGGAGGGAGGGGGATTTCCCCCCCCCTTGGACAAGCGGCTTGAGAAAATTTTGCTTTCGCCCCCAGGGGAAGGAGGAGGGGGGAGAGCCAACCAATGATGCCTCACCCCTGTAAAAGTGATTTTCACTGGATTTAGCTCCAGAATTTATTGATGACCTGAGAATTTTGTGAACTTTTAAAACTTTACTATGCCTCTGAGCCCAAAGCTGGCAGGGCAAGATGGCACACTTCCGTTGTCTTCATGAACTGTGAAACCTGACTCCACCTTTAAAATTCAGGCTTCGGGTCTTTGTCTCCGTGTCACCCAGAAGAATCTCTTGTGGATTGTCATTTCTTGAACTCTCTGGGGGGAAAATTCCTCTGTAGTGTTAGACTGACTAAAGAAACTCCCATCTGCTTGGATCTTCTGCCTCCTGGACTCATCTGTCTGCTCTACTTCTCCAGCTGTCCATTCTCTATACTGACTGATCTCTCTCCTTTATAAACTATGTCTCCCAAAAGACCACCCCCTGGAAAACCTGGCTTTGCTACTTCTGCACCGACATCTGCAACATCCAGTCCTGCCACACAGTCAAAGATTACAGAACTGATGCAACCTAAGAGTACAGAGATGGATTTGCAACAAATGCTTCAGCAGCTTATACAGGGCCAGGAAGAAATTAAGAAACAATTAAAGGAAATGAAGGAAGAAATTAAAGAGAATCAAGTCCAAATTTATAAGAACTCACAGAGACTGGACCTTGTGGAGGGTGGGGTGGCGGAGGCCAGGGGGGGGGGTAGAGGCATTGCAGAAGGGAAACAAAGAACTTGATATCCAACAAATGAAAACAGAGTTTGAGAGAATGTCCTTTTATCTTAGATTTCAAAATGTTATAGAAACAGATGGGGAAAATATAAGGGACATTATGACTAATATTTTAGCTGAATACATACATAAAGATAAACAACAGATGGAATGGGAGATAGATCTGGTCTATAGAGTGAATTCAGCATATGCCAGGACACACAATGTACCCAGGGAGGTCCATATTAAATTCCTTAGGAAAAGCACAAGAGGCGAAATTCTGGGTGTACAAAGGGGGCAAGCATTGACATATCACGACAGAGAGATAACCATCTTGAAGCAGATCCCCCAAAAAATTAGGGAGAAAAGGAAAAATTATTCGCAATTGGCGAATAAATTATACCAGAAGGGGGTGTGGTTTAGATGGTTGATGCCTGAAGGTATGCTGATATTCTGGGAGGAGACAAGAATTAGAATCAATACACCCATAGAGGCACAGGCCTTTATGGAAAAAAACAAAGCAAACCTAGAAAAAACAGAAGACTCTACAACGGTTATGCAGGACACAGGAGGGGCCGGAGCTCTGCCAGCGGGGGGAGAAGGGGCAATACCAAGAAAGCTCAGATCACAAAAATGAATAAGAAAACCACATTGTTATAAACAGACCGAAAGTAATAATGAAATTATATGTAGACTATATATTATAATATATAAACTGATTGAAATTTTTTCTAGAATTAATATGCTGATTTTATATGATCATGTATTAATGTTTTATACTTAGATGTATTTTATGAGTTTGGAGGGAGGGGGCATCTGCCACACTTGCAACTGCCAAAATTTGTACACCATTCCACCTACCCTTTTCCTTATAAATGTTTTAAAAAACCAATAAAATTTTCTGAAAAAAAAAAAAGAAATCATGGTTTCTGCATTATGCAAAATCAGTGAATAACTAATGATCTCTTCAGGTCTGTTTCTTGTTTGCAAAATGGAGGTAACATCTTCAGAGCACTCTGGAGGGGCCACGGGGGACCCCCATCTTCCTCAGAGTCACAGAGGGTCCCCTCCAGGGTGAGGCTGGCCACCGTTTCCTCCCAGGCAATGCTGAAGGCAATGCTGGATCCCACTTGGGAGACCTGGCCCTGCATGGCTTCTCCCCAACAGGAGCCCCTCCTGGAAAGACACGAAGCCCAAGCGAGGCTGGAAAAACCCGGGGGGCTGCGTTCCCCCAACATTCAATCCTGGGACCCATAAACCAGGTTAGTCTCTTCACAAGAATGGAGGAGTGGGGGCCATCCTGGGCTTTCTCCGTAGGTCTGGGCTTTGCTTTCCCTTGGGTGCCCCATGTATGGAAAGAAGTGGCAGTACAACGTGGGATATGGTCTCCACCTGTTTCCAGGTCAGAAGATGGAACCTGGGAAGGGATTTTGCAGATCTGCTTCCCTTCCGCAACACGAGACTCCACAGCTTCCTTCTCCCAAGAGGGCTCCCCACTCAGCCGGGCACAGTCTTGTCTGGCATCCCTGCAAGAGCCCCCTTGCTTGGCCTGTGCATGGAAAAGCGTGGCAGGGGAACATGGGATTTGGACTTCTGCATTGCCTGGTCTCTGAAGATGGGATTTTGCAGATCAGTTTTCCATATGTGCGTCTGCGTGATTACCCCCACCATTTCCCACCAACCCACCAGAAAAAATCCATCAAACATCTTTTTAATTCGTCTGCCTACTTGCATCATAGACTGCCTCCCGGCCTCCATCTTTTTTACTGTCTTCCTACTGTCTTCTCATCATCCCTTTATTTACCATCTGATGTGGAACCTGGCCTGCTGACTCATTTGAACATCCATGGCACCCTGACCCTGGTTGCATCGCTTCCAGCATATATTCCAGCATATATTCAAGATCAGATTTGCTCCAGCTGCGGGAGTCCCCCCTCTCGCAGATATGGCCCTTCGCCCTCTCAAGGGCCCACCTTAATGACGGGTTTGTTAACCCCAAGAGGTGGAGGAAGCGAAGACTCAGGGGGTTTTTAACTAAATGTTTTTTATCCTTTTTAGGGGGTTCCAGGGTGGGTGGGAGGGATCAGGCCAGGAGGAGGACTGTAGCCAGGCGAACAGGTGAGGTCAAGGAGGAAGTGAGCAGAGTGTGGAGGGGGAGGGAAAATGACATTCCTACAGAGGGTTGTTTTATTCCAACGGTCATGGGGAGGGGTGGATGCGATGACCGAACAAAATCCTGTAGTCGGTTGGGAGACCGGGGGCTGTTGGACACGCCCGGTCGCTTGTACCAACCCTCGCAGCCTAGGTGGTCAGGACCTACAGAGCCAGGGCCTGAGGCTGATGCTTTGCAATGCAAGGTCCGTTGTTAACAAGGCCCCCCTCATTAATGAGTTGATCTCAGAGGGGGAGCCGGACCTTGCAGGGATAACGGAGACCTGGCTGGGCCACGAGGGTGGTTTGCCCTTCATGGAGATGTGCCTGCTAGATTACCGTGCATTTCATCAGCCGCGGGCCCAGGGTAAGGGTGGCAGGGTGGCGGTAATTATACGGGAGAGTCTGGAACCGAGGGAGTTCACTGTGCCACAGATCTCCGGGTGTGAGTCCCTTGGTGTGAAATGGGGCCCAGGGAAGCAGTTGGGCTTGCTGATTGTATACTTGGCTCCTCACTATTCATCAGCGGCCCTGCCCGAGCTCCTCGAGCTGATCGCGGAGACGGCAGTTGATACCCCCAAACTTGTGGTTATGGGGGATTTCAATCTGCCGTCGACGGGTGAAGCATCCGAGGTGGCTCGGGAGTTCATGGCTTCCATGACAGCCATGGATCTGTCCCAATTAATTCAGGGCCCCACACACGAGGGTGGACACACACTGGACCTTGTTTTTGTATCTGGACAGTGGACGAGTGATCTGGGAATAGGGGATCTAGTTATCTCACCCCTGTCATGGTCAGACCACTCTTCTCTCCGGCTCGACTTCCCCGGCGCTACCCTTCACCGCGGGGAGGCGGAACCTGATTGTCCCAGATGGTTCCGCCCCAAGCGACTGATGGAACCGGATAGGTTCCAGACGGAGCTTGGGCCACTTCCTGTAGCCTTGACCCGCTCCCGGATGGAGGACTAGTGGCCGCTTGGAATAAGGCGGCTGCGGGGGCCTTGGACCGGGTAGCGCCTTTGCGGCCTCTCTTGCAGCAACGAACCACCCTGGCTCCTTGGTTTACCGAGGAGCTGAGGGTGATGAAACGCCACAAAAGACGCCTAGAAAGCAGGTGGAGGTCCTCACGCTCCAAATCTGACCGAACACAGGTAAGAGCCTATTTATGGACCTACCTTGTGGCTCTAAGAGCAGCCAAATGTAGACACTGTGCCGCTCTTATTGCGTCCGCGGATAACCGCCCTGCCGCCCTGTTTCGGGTGACCCGCTCTCTCTTATTTCAGAGGTCGCGGGAAGCCCCTTTGCAGGGTAGAGCAGAGGAGTTTGGGGAATATCTGCAGGACAAAATCGATCAGATCCGGAGCGGATGGGCCCCCTTCAGTGGACCAGGGGAGACGTCGGAAGCAAGTCTTGAGACACCATGCTGGGAGGAGTTTGACTCTGTTGCCCCCGAGGACCTGGACAGGTTACGTGGGCGACTGCGTGCCACCTCATGTTTACTGGACCCGTGTCCCTCCTGGCTTGTACTGGCATCCTGGGAGGTTACACGAGGCTGGCTCCTGGGTCTGGTGAACGATTCACTGGAGGAGGGGTCCTTGCCGACCGCCTTGAAAGAGGCAGTGGTGAGGCCCCTGCTCAAGAGGCCTTCACTGGATCCGGAGGAACTAGCTAATTACCATCCTGTCTCCAACCTTCCCTTTTTAGCGAAGGTTGTAGAGAGTGTGGTGGCCCAACAGTTCCCACGTCACCTGGAGGAAGCAGTCTATCTTGACCCGCGCCAGTCCCGCTTTCAACCCGGTCACAGCATGGAGACGGCCTTGGTCGCGTTGGTAGATGATCTATGGATGGCCAGAGATAGGGGTTGTTCCTCTATCCTGGTCCTATTAGATCTATCAGCGGCTATCGATACCATCGACCATGGTATCTTATTGCGCCGGCTGGAAGAGATGGGCGTGGGGGGCACCGTTCTGCGGTGGTTCCGCTCCTATCTCTCTGACCGGACGCAGTGTGTGTTGGCAGGGGAGCAGAGGTCAACCCTGAGGCCACTCACTTGTGGGGTGCCTCAGGGTTCGGTCCTCTCGCCCCTCCTGTTCAACACATACATGAAGCCACTGGGTGAGATCATCCGTGGTTTTGGGGTTGGATACCATCTGTACGCTGATGATACACAGCTGTACATTTCCACCCCAAACCACCCCAATGAGGCCGTTGAAATGTTGTCCCGGTGTTTGGAAGCCGTGCGGGTCTGGATGGGGGACAACAGACTTAAACTCAACCCTTCCAAGACTGAGTGGCTGTGGCTACCGGCGCCCCGATTCAACCAGTTGACGCCATCACTGGCCATAGGGGGCGAATTATTGCCCCCCGTGGAACGGGCGTGCAATCTGGGCGTCCTCCTTGATGCCCGGCTGTCGATGGATGACCATCTGACAGCCGTGGCGAGGGGGGCGTTCCACCAGGTTCGCCTGGTGCGTCAATTGCGCCCCCTATTGGATCGGGACGCCCTACGCACAGTCACTCATGCGCTGGTGACGTCTCGCCTGGACTACTGCAATGCTCTCTACATGGGGCTCCCCTTGAGATGCACCCGAAGACTACAGCTAGTTCAGAATGTGGCCGCGCGGGTTATCATGGGAGGATCAAGATACTCCCATATAACACCATTCCTGCGCGAGCTGCACTGGCTGCCTGTGGTTTTTCAGGTGCGTTTCAAGGTGTTGGTTACTATCTTCAAAGCGCTCCATGGCATGGGACCTAGTTACCGGCGGGACCGCATCTCACCTCATACATCTCTACGACCTATCCGCTCTCACAGAGAGGGACTCCTCCAGGTGCCATCCGCCAAGCAGTGCCAGCGGGTGACGCCTAGGAGTAGAGCCTTCTCTGTGATGGGCCCAACCATCTGGAATGACCTCCCTCCCGATATTAGAACAACTAATGACCTCCGCTCCTTCCGACAGAAGCTCAAGACTCACCTGTTCCGACTCGCTGGCTTAGCCGATTGATAGTTCCATCTTCCACCTCCTGGCAAACATTTTATTGGGGAATTTTTAAAGGGAATTTTAATTGTGTTTGTATTTTAACTTAGAATTGTACAGTTTTATTTTTACCTCCTCCATCTGAGTCTATGTCTACGTCTACATCTACGTTCATGTCTATGTATTTGTATATGGTTTTTAACATGACTGTACACCGCCCCGAGTCCTGCCTAGGAAAGGGTGCGGTCTAGAAATAAAAGTTGTTGTTGTTATTATTATTATTATTATTATTATTATTATTATTATTATTATTATTATTATTATTATTATCTGCAATATGAGGGTCCTGAACTCCCCTCCTTCTTTCCTCACATGGGGTGAGAGGCAGCCTTGATTTATCCATCTCTTTTCACTTTGCTTTCTCTAACTTCTCTCTCCCTCCCTCCCTTCCATCCATCCATCCATCCATCCATCCATCCATCCATCCATGGGATGACAAGCAGCCCTGATTTCACCATCTCTTTTCACTTGGTTTTTTTCTAACCCCCCCTTCTGTGTGTGTGTGTGTGTGTGTTAACTTTGCAAAGTTCTGATAACTAGTTTTTCAGTAAAGTTCAGTAAAGTTAGAAACTGGCTGCACTATTGCATCAGCCCTTTTGTGTGGAACCCTTGAGCATTAGCTTTCAAAATAAAGTATATTTTGGTTCCAACTCATCAGGCAGCTTTTCAGATCTGTGACATGGTCTGGCATTAACTGGCCCCAGGGGTTTTGTCTTTATGCAAACAAATCTCAGATTTATTTGTTTCTTCAGCCACAGGTCCATGAATTCCCTCCGGAGTCAGTTTCAAGCATGGAGCTCCCAAACCTCTCAATTCTAGATGACGGATTTAATTAAATCTCTGCCCCTATTATTAATAATCACATGGGGATTATTTCTCTTTCCCTTTTCTCCAGAGAATTTCCCAACAATCTCTGTGTCCAAGAACTGGTTGAATTATCTAGGGATCCCTCCTGAGAGGGAGAATTATGATAAAGGTTTCAGCTCTGCTCTTTTGCCAAATCCTCCAGGGGAGACTTTGGGCAGAGAAATATGGAGTTTAGGGACAGGCAGGGTCTGTGCTCTTGAATGTCCGTCTCTCTCCTTTCCAGATGAAGCTGAGTGCTTCTCTGTGTTTCAATTAGGAAAGACACTGGATCATATTCCACCTTGTGAGAGTCCTTTGAATTCTTCTATTTCTTCTTTAGAAACAGGAAAGGGATTCATTGATTCACCCCATGAATGATGGACCTCCTGCTTCTGCTTCTGATGCTGCTGGTGTCCCATCCAGTCTCTGGGATGCTTAAAGTGAAATGTCTGCTGAGTTTGGAGCACCAGGATGGAAACAATCCATGGAGCTTTTACAGCCCAGGAGACCATCTCATCGGTATAGTCACCAGTGGAAAGGAAATATTGCATATAAAGTTGCTTTTCAACGTGGCTCCTTCTCTTCAGTTGGTTTTCCATGATTCGTAAGTCATTCAGGGTGATGGAATTGAACTCCATTCATTCTAACACTCCCCTTCTTTTCTATTTTTTATTTTTCATGTATTCCTATATTGGGGAAATATGTCTAATTTCCTGAATTATTTTGATTTCCATGGTTTCTCTCTTTTGTCTGATTTTGTGAAAGAGACTCAAAAAGGGGTCTGAAAAAAAGCTGAAACGTCTGCAGATTATTTTCCTCTCCCAGTTCAATCCTTTATTTATCACTTGAATAATGAATTTAAAGTAGTGGTTAACACAGTTGTAGCTGCCAGACTGCAGCCAATTTCCATATTTGTGTAACTGATCATTGGTTTTGGATCACTGTTGGATTAAGGCTCAGTAATGTGTGTTTGTGTGTGTATGTATGTGTGTGTGTGTATATACATACATACATTACATACATACATACATACATACATACATACATACATACATACATACATACACAAAAGTATTTATTGTTGCTGTTTATTATAATAGCATTTTTTTACAATAGGGATGTTTATGGTTTTTCATACGGCTTACGATTCATTTTCGCCATCCAAATGGTCAACAAGAATTCCCAGCTCCTGCACAATCTCACACTTGGCTACAACATCCATGACAACTATTTGAGCACTTTCCACACTTCAGATGCCTTGCTGGACATGCTCTCCACTGGAGAAGCCAATGTCCCCAACTACGGCTGTGGAAGGAAGGAGAACCTTCTGGCTCTTCTTGATGGAGCTAGAAGGGACATCTCCATCCAGATGTCAACATTAGGAGGCACCTACAAAGTCCCACAGGTTTGTGTGTGTTTTTCTCCATCTGGTAAAGTGAGTGGTGGGGGGTGGGGGGTGAGCAATAGATGCAATCATGTCTTCTCCATGGAATTCAAGAGCTACTTTTCTCCATATTAGCAAAAATGACAATATTTTACCCCATTACATTCATGTTGAGATTAATCATAAAAGGCCTGAAATGCAAGCAATACATTCCCTGGAGAAGACATTCTACCAACTATTTAACTGATCAAAAAACATCCCTGGTTGTTGGGGCCTCTTTTGGCATCTTCATTTCCACATATAAATAATGCCTGCCCTATGCACTCGGATTGAAGTTGGCAATAGTAGCATTTTATCTATCTAAAATGTGGAATAAAAAGGACTTTAGCAATTATAGGCCAAATAGACTGGCAGATATTGTGGCTAAAATTTATGCCAGGATCCTCTTAGTTAAATTTGAGAAAAATGCATTCCTTGCAGAAGAACCAGAATGTTTTGGGTAGAATTAAAAGCTATATAGATTTTATAAGAAATAATCCATACGTTAATAATCTAATATTGGCAACAAATTTGTCTTGAAATATCTAATCCATATCAGTGAGGTAAAACAACGGTTTACAGGCATTCTAGATGTTAGTGCAACATTTGACTCAATAAACAGAGAAATATGGTGGAGAAAATGGATTTCCCTCAAAATGGAGCTCAGAATGTTGGCCCAGATCCAAGACCTTGTTTGAGAGGGAGGTTTTGGCTCAATGGAGCTATGAGGTCTTCCCTATGGGGAAAGGGAAAGATGCACATTTGAATGCTTGTTATTCAATACAGATATGAATGACTTACTAGGATTAATGCAGAATAAAAAAAACAGATCATAAATAAATGTTATTTTATTTTTTGACAAAAATTGCTAAATTAGTGGACCAGTGAAATGCAGTGCACATAGTTTCCAGGACTTGGAGTTTAGAAAGGCTTTGACAAAGTAAACCACCTTCTACTTCTTGGTAAGCTAAAATATGTGGGATAGACAGCATCACCCCCAGATGGACTCAGCCTGTGGTCCTCAATGGAACTACATCTGCATGGAGGGAAACAAGCAGTGGGGGACCCCAAGGTTCTATTTTAGGCCCAGTCCTCTTCAACGTCTTCATCAATGGTTTGGATGAGGGGAAAAATGGGGAAATCATCAAATTTGAAGACAACCCTGGCAGGAATAGCCAACACCCCAGAAGATAGACTCAAGATCCATCTGGATCTAGATAGACTTGAACTCTGGGCATATCTAACAAAATGTAATTCAATGTAGAGAAATTTAAGGTTTTGCCCTTAGGCTAGAAAAACCAAATATACACTTACAGTTTAGGTGAAACCTGGCTCAATAGCAATAACTGTGAGAGGAATCGTGGAGTCCTAATGGACAATCACTTAAATATGAGCCAACAATGTGTGGCAGCAGCCAAAAAAGCCAATTCAGTCCTAGGTTGCATTAACAGAGGGATAAAATCAAGATCATATGAAGTATTGGTACCGCTTTATAATGCCTTGGCAACACAACACTTGGAATAGTGCATCCAGTTTTGGTCACCATATTATAAAAAAAGTTGTAAAGACTCTGGAAAGAGTGCAGAAAAGAGGAACTAAGACAATGAAGGGCCTGGAGACTAAAACATATGAGGAACAGTTGCAGGAATTGAGTATGTCTAGTCTAGTGAAAAGGACTAGGGGTGACATAATAGCAATGTACCAATATTTGAGGGGCTGCCACAAAGAAGAGGGAGTCAACCTATTTTTCAAAGTACTAGAAAGCAAGACAAGAAACAATGGATGGAAACTAAACAAGGATAGTCAGTGGTAAAGAGTGCTTTATTTCAAGGCTTGGCAAAACATGCTTGCCGGCTGGCCGACAGCGTCCTTTTTTTTAAAGGGCTCTGTCAGGCAGCTCGGCCATTGACAATCCTTTATTTTCCTGCTGCTCAAATGGACCAATGAGCAGCAGTATGCTAATCTTCTACTCACCCTGGACCAGAATGAAGCCTTTTCTCGCTATTTATATATTCAACTCCCCTCTGGAAATGGTACTAACCAATCAGAATGCCCAGAGCATGTATTCCCATAGGTAGGCGGGGCGTAGGTGGGTGCGACCTGACCTGCGCAGCTCGGTCGGACCGGCGGCTGCAGCCTGTGCAATCAGGCCTGCTGCCACTCCAGAGTCAGTGACTGGAATCACCTGGAATTTCTTCTGGGGTGTGGCTGACTCCGTCCGGACTGACACTTCCTTTTTTAAAAATAATTTTAATTAAACATAATTCATATTAACTTAAGTATTTTAACTCAAATATTTATACATGTCACCATCATTATATCTCCATTTTCATTTGATTATAATTGTTTAAGCATCCTTCATAAAATATACCAAAATTTAATACATAACCACATACTGGCCTTTCAATTACTATTTCTAAAATCCTCCACTAACACTAAATCCTTATGTCCTATTCTAGCTAAACATCCATAATATTTAATAACAAAGTTTTCTAATCCTTTCCAAATCACTGTTTAAAGTTTACATCCAGTTTCCTTATGTTATACCCATATCTATATATACGTTGTTATTCTTATCCCTCCTTTATTTGACTATATCCTGCATCATAACATTTCCCTCCTAATAATCAAAACTTTAATTGTATCTAACTTAGTTCTATTATTATTATTATTATTATTATTATTATTATTATTATTATTATTATTATTATTATTATACGATTGTATCACAGCGGCCAGTTGTTTCGCCAGATTTGGCATTGATTACTAGTCGGGCCCCACCCAGGGGCCTAGGACGTCGTAACATATTTTCGTAATATACGTGCAGATCCAAGCAGTGCAGCTTTTTGCATTTGACTGATGGTGATTTTGTCAAGTTTTAACTGTTTTAAATGTAATTCCAGTGCTTTTGGAATAGCACCCAGTGTGCCGATTACCACTGGAATTACCACTGCTGGTTTGTGCCATAATCGTTGAATTTCAATTTTTAAGTCCTGGTATTTCGCGACTTTTTCATGTTCCTTCTCCTCGACCCTGCTATCACCTGGTATTGAGATGTCTATGATTGTAACCTTCTTTTTCTCAACCAGTGTGATGACTGGTGTGTTATGCGCTAGTATTTTGTCTGTTTGTATACAAAAATCCCACAGGATCTTGACCATCTGATTTTCGGTGACTTTTTCAGGCTTATGTTCCCACCAGTTTGTTGTTGTTTTAATATTATAATTTGTGCACAAATTCCAGTGGATCATTGGTGCTACTGAATTGTGCCGCAATTTATAATCAGTCTGCGCAATTTTTTTACAGCAGCTGAGTATGTGGTCAACAGTTTCATCAACTTCTTTGTAGAGTCTGCATTTGGCATCATCAGAGGATTTTTCGATTTTTGCCTTAATGGCATTTGTTCGGATAGCTTGTTCTTGCGCAGCCAGGATTAGTGACTCTGTTTCTTTCTTTAATGTACCTGTTGTTAACCATAACCAAGTTTTTTCACTGTCCACTTTATCTTTTATTTTTTCCAGAAATTGACCATGTAAGGCTTTGTTCTGCCAACTCTCCATTCTTGATTTCATCACATCTTTTCTGTATTCTTGTTTCGTCTGTTGGGCCTTCAGTAGATTTTTGTTCTTTACTTCGATTAATAGATGTTCTTGACTTTCTTTTAAATAATCAGCCAGTGCATGTTTTTCTTCTTCAACTATTTGCTTCACATGTAATAATCCTCTGCCACCTGATTTTCGAGGCAGGTATAGTCTATCAGTGTCACCGCGTGGATGTAAACTGTAGTGCATTGTCATTAGTTTCCTGGTTTTTCGGTCCAAAATGTCCAAATCAGCTTGTGTCCAGTTAACTATACCAGCTGTGTATCTTATAACTGGTATTGCCCAGGTATTTATGGCCTTGATTGTATTTCCACCATTTAATTTAGATTTCAAAATTTTCCTAACTCTGTTGGTGTACTCTCTCCTGACAATAGTTTTTACTTGTCCATGTTTGATGTTATCCAACTGCAAAATGCCTAAGTATTTGTAGGCTTCATTTTCGTTGCATTTAATTAGTTGGCCATTGAGCATTTCAATTCCCTCACATGTAGTGATTTTTGCCCTTTTTATGGATAAAGTGGAACATTTTTCCATGCCAAACTGCATTGAAATATCGGTGCTGAATACTCGGACTGTGTTTGTCAGTGATTGGATTTCTATTTCTGACTTTCCATAGAGTTTCAAATCATCCATATATAATAAATTTGAATTTTTTTCAGCTTCTTTGGCTGTTTGGTAGCCTAATTTCATTTTTTTAAAGATTACTGATAGTGGGATCATCGCGATGATGAAGAGAAGAGGTGAAAGTGAATCACCCTGGAAAATTCCTCGCTTGATATTAACCATTCCGTAGTTCTCATTCCCTACTGCCAACTCAGTTCTCCATTGTTTCATCACCTTTTCAGTAAAGGATGTAATATTTTTGCTAATGCCAGTTGTTTCTAAGCATTTTATGATCCAACTATGTGGCAATGAGTCAAATGCCTTTATTATAATTATTATTATTATTATTATTATTATTATTATTATTATTATTATTATTATTATTATTATTATTATTATTATTATTATTATTATCCTTTATGTATAATCCGAAGGGATTGCTAATCTTCCTTACATGGGTGTGATTCAATATTCATATCCAATTGTACTAATCATAACACTACACATTGTATACATTAGTAACATTATCAGTTATTTATTTAAGCTACATCTACTTATCAATAAATTTCACTAAGTTTAACTAGTTTTAAATTATATTCTTCCATATATCAACCTGTATCTTTCCAATAGCAAAACAGTCTCATATTTTCTGCCATTTGTATTGCCAGTCCTCTAATCATCTTCTTGATCAGCTTTGTATAGACTTCTCTTAGCAACTCCTTGCTTATAAGATCTCTCATATAATCTTTTTTTTAAAACAAAATTTTATTGGTTTTTAAAACAAAATATTCAAGGAAAGGGGTAATGGATGAAGTACAAATTTTGACAGTTACATTATGCAGGAAATGGCCCTCCCCCCCATTCCCATAACTTTCATTTACTAATACATTGGTTTGTTATTAGTAAGTACTATTTTGTCAGCAATAAAGTTTTATCTTAAGATAATTTCAATCATTTTATATCACACAGATTTTCAAGTTCATTTTTGTGATCTGAGTTTTCTCAATGTTGCCTCTTCTCCCCCCCCCCTCTCCCGGCAGGGCTCCGGCACCTCCCATGTCCTGTATGCCCGGTGTAGTGTCATTAGGTTTATCTAGAAGGACTTTATTTTTTTCCATAAAGGCCTCAGCCTCAGTGGTCGTGTTGATTCTAACTCTCGTGTCCTCCCAGAATATTAGCATACCTTCTGGCAACAGCCATCGAAACCACACCCATTTCTGGTATAATTTATTCGCTAAGAGCGAATATTTTTTTCTTCTATCTCTAACTTTCTTTGGGATCTGTTTCAGAATGGCTATTTCTCTATCCTTATATTTTAACGTTTGCCCCCTTTGTGCACTCAGAATCTCGTCTCTTGTGGTCTTTCTAAGAAATTTGATGTGTACCTCCCTTGGAACATTGTGTGTTCTAGCATATGTTGAGTTTACTCTATAAACCAGGTCCATGTCCCACCCCATCTGTTGTCTGTCTTTTCCAATAAATTCAGCCAATAAATTTGCCATAATATCCCTCAAGTTTTCATCATCAGCCTCAATTACATTTTGGAACCTAAGAAAGAAGGACATTCGTTCAAATTCCGTTTTTATCTGGTGGTTCTCCAGTTCTTGATTTCCTTTCTGCACTCCCTTCACCTCTCTTCTCATCTCAGCCGTTCCCTCCTCCAAAAGTTCCAGTCTCTGTGAATTTTGGGTCACATGGTCTTTATTCTCTCTGATCTGCTCGTTCATTTCTTTCAATTGATTTTTTAATTCCTCCTGCCCCTTTAAGAGTTGTTCAAACGTCTGTTGAAAGTCCACCTCAGAGGGCTTGGGCTGGAACAAGGAAGTTAGTGTCTGTTGTCCGCTGGGGCTGGACGTTGAGGATGTTGGGGCGGAGCCCGCAAATCCCGGCTTCCCCAGTGGTGGTCTTTTGGGTGGCATTGTGGTAATCAAAGCTCAGAGATGAAAATGTCAATACAGAAAAGAAGCAACTGGGGAGGTGGGTAGCCGAGAGAGATCGCGAGGCAGAGGAGCCCAGACAAATAGGGACCTAGGTAATAAAGCAGTAAAGTCCTTTGTTCCAAGACCAGGTTAAGATGTAACACGAGACTTCTCTGAGTGCCATGGAGACAAAGACAAAATGCCAGCAACTTCTGTAGGTGGAGTCAAATTTCAAAGTACATAAAGACAACGGAAGTGTGCCATCTTGCCCTGCCAGCTCCGGGATCCCAAGGCAAAAGTTTTCAAAGTTTTCAAAATACAACAGATCATCACCTCATTTCACAATTGCAGTAAAGGAAATCTGCTTTTTGCTACGAGGGTGATTCCATTCCAAGGCTCCCCCCCTCTTCCGGGGGCAGGGAGCAAAACAGTTTCAAGCCGCTTGTCCAAGGGGGGGAAAATCCCCCTCCCTCCAATCACACTTCCCAGCCACGAATTGAAGATCTTTCCAAATAGCTGACAGTCTGTTTATTTTCATTCAATCATCAAAGGGAATGGGGGGAATCTCCATCTCACCGCACAGCAACTACGTCCTTCGAATCTTGGGTTTCATCCGGCTGCCTCAACGCAAAGACGCCACGGTGCCTCCTCTCTTGCCTCCTGGTGCCTAGGGCGATGCGGGGGGCCCCCCGGCCGCCGCCGACACAGATCCCCCGCTACGCCGCCCCCTCGGCAGGAGCCCCTCCAGGGCATCCTGTGCCCCCCCTGATCAAAGGGGAGCCCACGAGGAGTGCGCGGGGCGAGCAAAGATTGCCCGTCGTGTACCGCAACTGGAACCGGAATCTCTCATATAATCTTGATGCCCTCTTTCTGTTTCCTTATTCAGCTTATCTTTGATTGTCAGCAGTGTTATCAATGCTTTTGCTAATAGAATTTCTCTCTTTAAATCCATAGATTCTTTAGTTTCTTCTTCTTCTGTATCTTGCCCTCTGGAATAGATTTCCCCTCCATTTAATTCCTCTTTCAGTATTCCATTCTTTCCATTTTCAGAAACAAATCAATTACCATAAATATCAGCAGGTTTAATCTCTTTATATTCATTTTCCACTTTGATTTTTTGAGTTTCAATCACCCCATTTTGCATTTGATAGACATCCTCAATTTTTTCATCATATTTTATTGTTATGTGCTCTAAGTATTCCATTTTTTTCTCTATTCTTTCATATATATTTGATAATTTCTGTATTTCTGAAAGTATCTTTTGCATATTTGAGACTTCTATTTTCTTTTGAAATTGTGCCATTCTAACAAACACAGCTGCTCTAGCTTGGAAGGTTAATAAAATTAAAGCATAGATTCACAAAGAACGTTGTTTCCACTTTTCTCTGATTAGAAATATACTTCAAAGGGACATCTGTGTGCTTCCCTTCTTATCACTCTCTGTAACCAAGCAGTAAAACCTTGTAATGCCAAGTCAAAACAATCCGTGGAGAAAAGAAAAGTGTTTCGTTTTCAATACACAGAACTCCAATCAACAAATCCTCCCAGCAGCAGTAACACTGTTGAAAATCTAGTTTCCTTTTGTATTTTTTTTGTATTTCAAGTTAGAAAAAAGATTGAATTAGAAAAAAATACCCACAGCAATGAAAGAGGAAAACTTTAGTCTATAGGTTACAGAGAACAATAAAAGAAAAGTAGAAGAAGAAAACAATCCATCCGTTTCAAAAGGCTTGCATAAATTCCATCCATGAAGATAGCATTTAAAAAGTAAGATAACCACTGTCCAAAACCATTCCAAATTTAATTCTGCCACTTAATTCTTCTATTTTCCAATTTAGATTAATTTTAAGTTTTTATAGGCAGTCTCTTTTTAAAGCAGTAAAAGTTCCTCACCAGCTGGAAACACTTTCTCTTTCCGTATCCTTCCATTTTGGAGCTGCCCCGACTTTGTCAGGCTTGGCTGGATTTTTGTCGCCGGCTTGAAGAACTTCTCTTGCTTCTTTCAGGGATTTCGCAATATCCCTGAGATCAGCATGACATATTCTTCCTGTTCAACATCTCTTTGGGACGGTTTAGGTTCGTTTGGACCACCCAGCAGCAAAAGTATTGGCTGCGGTCTCAGAGCATCGAGACCGCACAACCATGTCGTTGCAACGTTGGCTCCTCCATCTGGACTGACTCTTTCTGATCCCTTCACTGGACAAGTGGCCCGTCAGGTGTGTGTGTGTGTTCTACTCGGGTTTCAGAGTAGTGACTCTGGTTCGTTAGGTGGTAGGTCAGTTTCTATGTATGTTTTGGGCACAGTTTGGGGCGGAGTACTGTTTGGCTTTAGGACTGTTTTGGAACCAGTTTGGGGCAGAGTATCTTCTAATTGTCGTAGGCTAGATTTTCCTATTTGGCCCTAGAGTTGATCTATATGCCTCCTCCAAACTTTCCTGTCTTCTAGTTCTACATGGTAGGACTGGGGGGCGGTGATAGCAATTACTTTCACCCAGACCCAGGCTGGTTCCCCTGCATAGTTATGGGCATAGACTAGGTCTCCTGTGGTAAATGACTGGGGCTGACTGTTCAAATTGAGTGGTGCCTCGGCGTTGTAATTTGGGTGTAGCCTATCTAGTTGTGACCTTAGTTTGTGACCCATTAATAATTCTGCTGGGCTCTGGTTGGTGATTGCACTAGGGGTTATGTGCTGTGTTAACAGAAATTGACCTATTTTGGTTTGCCAGTTCCCGGGGCCCATTCTAACTAAGGTTTCTTTAGTGGACTGCACCATTCATTCTGCTTGGCCATTACTAGCCGGGTGAAAAGGTGCAACCAGGGCATGTTGGATCCTGTTCTGCTAAAAATGCTTCAAATTGTTTTGCTCTGAATTGTGCCCTGTTGTCGGAGACTAGGATGTCTGATAGCCCATGGGTGGTGAAAATTCTCCATAATGCTGTGATGGTCGCTTCTGAATATGCATCCAGAATAATGAAGAATGTCTGACTATGTACCAGTCCCACAAAATCAATGTGTATTCTCGACCATGGCCCTTTTGGTTTCTCCCATTCCCTTGTAGGTTTATGGAAATGCTTGGCTCTGGCTATGACAGCCAGT
This sequence comes from Natrix helvetica, assembly GCF_964273705.1. Taxonomy (NCBI): domain Eukaryota; kingdom Metazoa; phylum Chordata; class Lepidosauria; order Squamata; family Natricidae; genus Natrix; species Natrix helvetica. The sequence continues at coordinate 132,252,068 of NC_138551.1, forward strand.
GCTTCCTTGTCCAGCTGGCTGTAATTCCTTTCCTCTGATGACAGTGGAATGAATAGAATGCAATAGGAGCCTCAGTCCCATCCCGCAACTAGAGGCTGAGGACAGCTCCTACCCCAAAAGGGGATGTATCACAGGTTAATACCAGGGGAAGAGTCTCGTTATATTGGACGAGGGCGCTTTTTTATATGACAATAAATTTTTAACAGCAGAGAAGGCAACGGCTTCTTTTCATCCCCAGGTCTAACTGGCCTTCTTGTCTAGTAGTCTGTGTAAGAGTTCATCAGCAGTCGCCTTCTGTGGCAGAAAAATACTACAACAGGTTAATGAAAGCCTGGAGTTCCGTCTGATTCTTTGGTGTGGGGGCTTCCTTAATGGCTTTGACTTTGCTTTTTGTTGGGTGTATTCCTGAGCCATCAATTAAATACCCCAGAAATTCAACTTGTGGCACTGCTATTTTGCATTTCTCTTTTTAAAGTTTAAGTCCTGCTTCTTGGAACTGCATCAATGTTTTCCTTAGCCGTGTTAGTTCTTCTTTATTGTCCCTGGACATGAGGACATCATCAAAGTAAGGCACTAACCCTGGGATGCCCTGTAGGAGGCAGTCCATCATACTTTGGAAAAGCCCTGGTGCCACACTCACTCCAAAATGTAATCGGTGGCATTTAAATGTCCTTCGGTGTGTTACAATAGTCTGTGCTTCTGCGGTGGCGTCATCTACTGGTAGTTGCTGATAGGCTTGTGCTAAATCAAGTTTTGCAAATATTTTGTCTTTTCCTAATGAGTGAATTAGGTGCTGAATGACTGATACTGGGTAGGCGTTTGTTGCAAGGCTTTATTTATGGTGCATTTATAGTCCACGCAGATGCAGATTGACCCATCTGATTTAATGGAGGTGACTATTCAGGTCTTCCACTTAGCGTGATCCAAAACCCCTTGGGAAATTAGCTGGTTTATTTGTGCATCTATTTTGGCCCGGACAGCAAATGGAACTTTTGTGGCTTTATTCTAACTGGGGCAACATTGGGGTCTAGATGGAAAGAGACAGGGATTCCTTTATACTTGCCTAGACTCCCATTGAAAACATCCCTGAACTCAGTTAACAGCTCTTCAAAATTGTCTCCATGGACAGCATGGATGCTGGTCACTCGCAAACCCAAGGGCTGGGTTGATTGTTATCCACTACAGTCAGCTGCAATAATCCACTGAACTCATTAAATTTTACTTGGACTGATGCTCTTCCAAGAACAGGAATTCAGTTTCCTTGGAAGTCATTTAATGTAATTCTCTACGGTTTTAGGCATTTCTTCTCCATTTTCGGAATTATTTTCTTAATTGACTGCCAGGACACGATGGTAAAATAAATATTCCTTCAGTTGGCATTTGCACATGTTAATCTAATTGCAATAAATTGTAGGTGTGATAAATAATTTGATTTACATTTTTATTGTTTTTAAATTGTTTATTTTCCACTTTTATTATACAATCTTGCTAATATTATGTCTTTAATATTATAAATAATGTCTGATTAACAAAATATTCTAATACATTCATGAGAACCAGATTGGATTTATTAAAATCTAATATTTTGGATTTGATATGACCCCATATATAACACAGCATTCTTCATTGCTCTTTTAGATTAATGTTAAAATAGCTTCAAATGCTCTGAATGATAAAAGACCCCATATATAACACAGCATTCTTCATTGCTCTTTTAGATTAATGTTAAAATAGCTTCAAATGCTCTGAATGATAAAAGTCAATTCCCTTTTTTCCAACGGATGGCCCCCAAAGAAGGATTCCAGTACCCAGCAATTGTCCAACTGCTCCTCCATTTCAGATGGACCCTGATTGGCTTCTTTGTTTCAGACACAGAGAATGGAGAGAATTTCATGAGGACTTTCACTCCTATGCTTGTCAGAAATGGAATTTGTGTAGTTATATCACAACGATTGTCAATAACTGGACATACAGCAGCCCTCAGAGAGGCCTTCTCTAAGTGGAGACAAGTCAATGTCTTTGTTCACTTCATAGAATATGAGTCCATTTGGGAGAGAATTCTTCCTTTCCATTTAATACTTGAAGATGTCTCAGGACCCATTGAAGGGAAAGTCTGGATCTTCACAAATTTTAAAGACTATACAATAAACAAGCACAGACTTCTCAAATACATCCATAGTATTTGGAACTTTGGTTTTCTGTTTAAAAAAAGCCCAAAGGATGATTCCTTTGAACCCCATTTCTTTGTGGAAGAAAAGTTTCAAGATCATTATTTTCGTTGTTCTGTTTCAAAGCCCATATTTTCTGTCAAAGGCCACAGAAGATGCACCCAGAAAGCCCCACTGGAGACTCAGGAGAAAAGGAACAGGATCAGGATGAAAAATTATGTCCAAGATTACAGTCTCATGAAGACTCTGGCCCAGGCCTTGAATGCCGCGTATTCCTCCAGATTGAGGACGAAAAAGAAGGCGGGAGAAAAGTTCTTGGGGTCTCCAAGGCTGCAGCCATGGCAGGTATGGAGATCCCGATATGGTTCCATTAATCTTAGACCCTTTGGAGAAAGAATCCAGAGCAGAAGGAGGGGAATCATCTCAAAAGGTCTGGCCAATTTAATTACTCAGGGGATAATGGTTCCAAAGAGTAGATACCATGGCATTTTTATATTAAACACTACTAATTTGAAAATGCTGTATTCTTTTTAAAATAAATTCTTGTATTTGTGGGTTTCTGATTAGCATGGTGGAATTCCACCTTTGTTTTGTCTCCATTGCACGTGGGTCTGTGTGCAGTTTGACAGGCAGTTAAGCCCCCCTATTCTCTTCCAATGAAAGCGACCCTGGTGTGGATCTGGATGTTTAGGGCACGGTGAAACGGAGGAGATGCAAATAATGAAAATCAAATATAAATACGAGATAGGCAGCATGAACTAACAGCCAACAAAGAAGCAGCTGGAATCTCTCCAGCGATGCTCCTTGTGAAGGACGGAGGCCGTCTCCAAATGACCAGGTATCTCAGTTAAAATGTCTGCTTCCATCTTCTCCAAAGGCTGACGGAAAATGGAGTCTGACTTCAGACCATATAGTTAGGCTCGTCTGCCCCCAGCCACTAGGTGGGTGGAGTTAGAGCAACAACAGCACAATATTTGCATGTTGTGGCATGACAACCTTTATAAGTTTGGAGAAGACCCTGAGACCATTTAGCCCAACCCCTACTCTGCAGGAAACTCAGTTAAAGCTTCTCTGAGCTGCTCTGTCTTTGTACTCAGATAATCCATGAAGAGGAGACTGAACTTCTCTGCTTTCCTGGCTCAGCTGTAAAACAGTGCATCCTTTTATCCTATTTTTCTCTCTCATTCAGCTAAAATCTCCTCTCTTGTAACTGAATTCATTTTTCCACATCTGACACTCTGGAATAATAGTGAGCAGATATTATGCTTGTGTGTAATGTGCGTCAGTGATTAGAAGAAGGCCGTATCCACCCTTCTCCAATCGAGAGATTGTGTCAGTTGGAAAAGGGGCTCCCAGACTCCTCCTGATCTTCAGCTCTTCTTGTTGTTGTCTTTCCTCAAGGCTAAGAGCAGCTCCTTTGAGCTCTTCCTGGGCTTATTTGTGCTTCACTGAAGTTCACGTAGATTTTGTGCAAATTTTCCTCCAAGCATGGTGCCTGCAAGGGGACCTGGTCTATGAGTTGGGGTCTCCCCATACCAGAACATTCACTTCCCGAGATTCTTATGGCTGCATTTGCCTTCTTTCCATGGACATCTCCCTGCTGATTCAGATTCTGTTTCCAGTTAACAATTTTGAGATCATTTTAACAAACATACATATCAAGTTTGGTATCCTTCATCTTTCTTCCAGCACATCTGGAGCCGTTTTCCATCAGGATTACAAAGGAGAAGATTAGCATGACAGATTTCTTCTTGATCAACCCATGCTTTTTGAATCAACCTGTTGTTTTCAAAGAGTTTATGGATCATCTTTTCCCCTCTCTGTTCATTTTATTTGTTTTCTGCTCTAGAATGTTCCCTATAATTGACCAATTTTGTCACTTACATTTTCTCTATATTTTGTCAATATATGATTGACAACTTTTTCTCAAACTTTTTCATTCACTTATGAAGATGTTGACAGTATTTGTATCGTATTTAACCATATTTGGAGAATAGACAATTGTAGAAGAAAGATTCAATAAGAAACAAAGTTTTCTGCTTTTCAAATTCCTGGATGTTCTCATTCTAGTTTCATCCCTTTCTGAAGAAGAACGAGTTGCTCAATATTTCCCACTTTAAACTGTACTTGGACAAAAATGGAGAGATAAAAGCAGATCTGACCATTGGCAGCTTCTTGGTTCTACCCAAGGAGGATCCCAGGAAAGAGATTCTGGCATATTTTGAAAGACAGAGACTTTCTATCAACCAAGATGGTCTTTCACAGCTAAAGTTGCTCAATAAGGTGGGAGAAATTTTGGTGTCTTTTCTCTGTTTTTCCAAAGCCTGAGGTCCCATTTCAAGAGGGCAAAGCCTATAGTCTCCAGGGTGGTTGGCCTCCCATGCCAGTTGGTGTCATCTAATGGAAGTTCTTCAACAGACAGGACCTAAGTGGAGGGGCTTTGCCATGTTTTATGGAAATCTTTCAAGATCTTACTGGTCAGAGGTTTCTTTCTTCATCACAGTTTTATTCTTTATTGAAAAATCTAATGGAATAAAAGTTTCCTAAATCTTTTACAGTAAACCTTAGTCTCAGTTTCAGTATGAATATATCATCAAACTTAAATCTTTTTTCAATTCCAATTCCCTCTAGATTTTATTAAATAGAAAAGTACTTTATTGTAATGTTAAATTCCAAAAGCAAAAGAGAGGAACTAAATGAAGAATCTGCCAGTTAATATACCTCCTGCATCTGTTTAGTAGTAGTCAGAGGTTTCACATTTACCTCAGTGAAGACCAGAGGTTACTTGTCTCCAGTGACGTGCGGTGAGGTATATGGCTGGTGAGGCTGGTGACATCATCAGGAAGGCGGGGAATGGGACCACGTGTGCTGGAGGCTGAGGCTGCCTCAGCCTCCAGCACCCGTGATCCCATTCCCCACCTTCCAGAGCGAACTCCGCCGGCTCGCGCTCCGTGGTCCCCAACAGCAGCTGCTTTTCAGTGCTTTTCTGAGCGTCTGGCGTTTAGGACATCCAGCTATCTACCTAAACGCCAGACGCACAGAAAAGCACTGAAAAGCACTTTGCCTCCAAGCCACTTCGTCTTGATGATGTCGCCGCAGCGGCTGGGCGCGGCCGGACCTCCAGAGCGGCGCTGAGGCGGTCCGGGTGGACAAAAGAACGAGCGAGTGAGCGATGGAGGATCAGGCAGCCTGATCCTCGTTCGCTCACCTGCCCGCCGGACTGTCTCGGCGCCACTCTGGCTACCTCCATCCCTCCCGGGAGCTGCGGCGACATCATCAAGACGAAGTCCAGCGGAGGCAGAAATGTTGTCAGCGCTCCCGGACTTCATCTTGATGAGAAAGCCACGAAAGCAACTGGGGAATGATGAGAACCTTCCTGCCTCTGCTGGACTTCGCGCACTCCTCGCAACTGCAATATACGTCCAGAAGCAGCTTTTGTGGCTAATGGAGTTTGGGCTTCCAGCCCAACAGCCCCTGCCACTTCTGGACGTCTATTGCAGTCGCGAGAAGCGCGCAAAGTACAGCGGAGGCAGGAAGGTTATTGGTGTTTCCAAGAACCCTCCTGCCTCCGCCGGTTGCCCAGCTGGCACCGCCCCGCGCGCGCAACTCCTCCTCCTCCTCCCTCCTCTTCCTCTTCACTCCCCAAAAGCTCTTCTCCTTACCGGAGCTTAGTGGGAACCGTGTAAAAGGGATGGGAGGAAATATATATTATAATTTATTATTATATATTATATATTATTTCATGATGAGAGGTGAGGCTCTGCCTCCCCTGCCCCCCTGACCACACGTTCCTACTTGTCTCCATCCATTTCTACCCACATTTTACATGGGCGGAGAGTCCTAATGTATTTTCTTTGGCATTCCTTTTTTTTCTGTTCAGTCACTGCCTCAGTCCAAATGTGTGGAAAATTGTCACCCTGGTTTTGTCAAGAGGGCTCGAGAAGGAGAGCCAGTTTGCTGCTACGACTGTGTTCCTTGTCCTGAGGGGACCATCTCCACTCAGGAAGGTAACAGTAAAAGAGTTGGAAGGGACCTTGGAGGTCGTCTAGTCCAACCCCCTGCTAGAGATTCGATAGTAGATATTTGAACTGCCAAAATGCCAACCCTTCTGATTGACAAGCTCAATGTCTCAGCCACTGAGCCATGCTTCCACATGGGTCACATTGAGGAAAATTGAAGGCTTTGTGGAACTGGATCCATCCAAACATTTTCATGAAAGTGCAAGTTAAAGGACAGAATGAAGGACACCTAGGTTTTTTTTTAACCTGCACAATTTCTTTTCTAAAAGGAAGTCAACCAAAAAGACTTTGAAGGAGGGGCTGGGAAGAGATGGGAAGAGATGGCAAGCTTTAATAACAGCAGAGGAAATACCTCTCCTGCTTTTTAGTTTGGATATGTGCTGCTAAGTTTACCTTTCTAGGAACATCTGAGTTCTTTCAAACTTGATGAATTGTTTTAGGTCCACCTTCTGAAAGACCTTCAATTCACTGTATATTGGGTCCTCCCCTTGAGGATCACTGAGAAGGTTTCACAGGTCCATAATGTGGTGATGTGGATAGTTACAGGGGGAACTCATTACACAAATATTCTGCCAGTCATGTAGATCAATTAATCAATCAATCAGAGTAGAGCTGGAAGGGACTTTGGAGGTCTTCTGGTACAGCCTCCTGCTGAAGCAGGAGAATCTATACCATTTCAGACAAATGACTTTCCAGTCTCTTCTTAAAAACCTCCAATGTTGAAGCAACCACAACTTCTGAAGGCCAGCTGTTCCACTGGTTAATTGTTCTCACTGCTAGGACTCAGGATATTTGCCTAAAAAGATTATATGATTCATTATTAACTTGCAATAATGTAGGTTCCTATGAAGATTCTACTCATTACACCAGAAATAATTAATATCCTAAGACTTCCCTCAACTTCATAGACCTATCCAAAGAAGGCATTTCTTGTAAGATAAAATGACAGAATATTAAAGAAAATTGATTTTTGGTTTCTCAGATGCAGAAAAATGCACCAAGTGTCCAGATGAAAACTATCCAAATGACAAACGAGTCCAATGTATCCCCAAAGTTGTAATCTTCCTGTCTTATGAAGAACATCTGGGCATCATCCTGGTCTCTTTTGCCCTACTCTTGTTCTTGGTCACAGACCTAATTTTAATCATCTTCCTTAAATACCGAGAAACTCCCCTTGTCAAAGCCAACAACCGGGACCTCTCCTACATCCTCCTGGTCTCCCTCCTGCTTTGCTTCTTGTCTTCTACTCTCTTCATTGGTCAACCAAGGAAAGCCACCTGCCTTCTCCGACAAACTGTCTTCAGCATCATCTTTTCAGTTGCCGTTTCTTCTCTCTTGGCCAAAACCATCACAGTGGTGCTGGCTTTCCTGGCCACAAAACCAGGAAACCGAGTGAAGAGATGGTTGGGGAAGAGCTTGGCCAACTCCATTGTCCTTTCTTGTTCTGCTGTCCAAATTATCATCTGCTCCATCTGGCTGGGAGTTTCTCCCCCCTTCCCTGACTCTGACCTCCACTCCCAGCCTGGAGAGATCATCCTGCAATGCAACGAAGGGGCTGTTGTCATGTTCTACGTCACCCTCAGCTACATGGGCTTCCTGGCTGCCATCTGCTTCACGGTGGCTTTCCTGGCCAGGAATCTGCCTGGGGCCTTCAACGAAGCCAAGCTGATCACCTTCAGCATGCTGGTCTTCTGCAGTGTCTGGGTGACTTTTGTGCCCACCTACCTGAGCACCAAAGGGAAATACATGGTGGCTGTTCAGATCTTCTCCATCTTGGCCTCCAGTGCTGGTCTGCTGGGCTGCATCTTCATCCCCAAGTGCTACATTATCCTTCTGAGGCCAGACTTGAACACAAAGGAGCAGCTTACGACCAGAAGAAATGTGGAAATATGAGACAAAATTTCAACTCCAAGCTATTCTCTATACATGAGTGGGGCAACGATTTTTATTCAAATAAATGTGTCTGGAAGATTGTGAGATAACCAATTTTTGGAGGAATGAGAATGTGTTAATAAGGTAGAAATAAAGAGTTAATGCACCTTCAACCTTTATGCCCTTATTTCTCAATGCATTTTATCCAAATTCTGGAAATGCAGCTGATATGTTTCTTTTTATTTAGACAATATCTCTTTCTTGAGGATAGTAACAGTAGGTGGCCATGAACCTACCTTAATGTGTGCTAATTATGAATATTCATGGTTATATTATCTATTAGATTTGCATATTGATAATTATCATTTTTTCCTCCTTTCTTGAAATGTGTAAATATGAGTGCATCCTTTTGACTATGGGAATCTGTCCTGCTATGTTCTGGAGGGAAATTCCTCCAGTGGACACTGAATCAATAACAACTGCAGTGAATTTTGATTGTTGGTTTTTTGGCTCCTGTGCTTGATTTCACAGAAACTGGTGTCAGGGGTGGGATTCACAATCTTCGATCTGCCACTGGGGACAACAAATGGGGCAGCCCTTTGGGTGAGTGTTGTGAGATTGATCCCATGTGCCTTCCTGACATCACATAAAGGCACCATTGAGGAGTTTGTGTGAGGCCACAGTCTGTGTCTAAGAGTCTCTTGTGGCTGGGGAGGTTTGTGGAGTGTTTGTGGTCCCTTCCACCCCAATTCTCAGCCACTCTGGCCCTGCGGCAACCTAAGCTGAGCAATGGCCGGAGGTGTCCAAGAAGCCAGGGGAATTTGTCTTTGGAGGGATCAGTGTGACCTTTCTGTGCTGAAGAACGGAGATTCACCCAGAGACTCTGTCCAAACTCCCTTTTTCCTTTGTCTGAATGGAGGAATTGCCTGAACTGATCCTAGGCAGGGAGGGAAGTGGATGATGGGACTCAGGTAGACTCTGATTGGGGAAGGAATGTTTCCCAAAGAAACAGAGAAACCGGCTGTGTCCCAGGGATGGGAGGGGGTCCGAAGCCTCCACTGGTGCCTCCACAGGAAAGAAAGGGAGGGGGTGAAATTGGAGGGGATGATTAAAAAACTTTTCCTCCTGGGTGGGAAGAGAAACAGCCCCAGATGTGAATCCAAGGACCACAATAATCAGCGCAGGGAAGAAAGAGGAGAGGCTGGCCAGGAAGACCCTCCAACTCCAGAGAAGGACCAAGATCAGACAGATCATGTTCTGAAGGGGAAAACATCAGAATCTCTGGGAGAAAAGCAAGGGGGAGGTTTCTCCACTCTGTGGGTCTCGCAGGGGGATCCATAGGGGCTCCTGATGGTTTTGGAAACACCGGTGGGGAACTCCGTGTCTGGCTGAATATCTGAGGCGGTGGACAGAACCAGACTCAGCGGTCATCCTATGTCCAGGGAAATGGACAAAGACACTGGACGCCTTTCAGGAGAGGAGCGGGGAATAGGAATTCCACCCTTCGGCTGAGTGCAGGATTTACCTTCGCGAGCCCCGTGGGCTGGAACTGGAAGGTAAGGCCAACATTGTTGCCCTGCAGAGGGCTTCTGGAGAAATGAAAAACAGGAAACACAGATGCCCCAGGAGGCCAAAAAAGGGCCATTTTAGCCCATTTTGGGACTGCAGAATGCTTCTGGAGGTGGGGGAGGTGAAAAACAGGCCCTTTTTTCACCCACCCACCCCACCTCCAGAATATAGACAGAGAGAGAAAGAGAGAGAGATAGACAGAGGGAGAGAGAGAGAGGGAGGGGGAGAGAGAAAGAGAGAGATAGAGATAGTAGGAGGGAGGGAGGGAGAGAGAGAGAGAGAAAATAGAGAGGGGGAAGGGAGGGAGAGAGAGAGAAGAGAGAGAGAAAGAAAGACACAGAGAGAGAGATAGAGGGGGAGAGGGGAGAGAGAAGATAGAGAAAGAGAGCGAGCAATAGAGAGAGTGGAAGAGATAAGGAGACGAGAGAGATAGAGAGAGAGGAGAGAGGGGGGAGAAAAAGAGATAAACAGAGAGAGAGGAAGAGAGAGAAAGGAAGAGAGAGAGAAGATAGAGAGAGAGAAAGAGAGAGAGAGAGGAGAGAGAGACAGAAAGAGGAGAGAGAGAGGGAGAGAGAAGAGAGAGAGAGAGGAGAGAGAAAGAGAGGGAGAGAGAGAGAAAGAAAAAGAGAGAGACAGAGCAATAGAGAGGGGGGAGGGAGAGAGAGAAGAGAGAGAGAGAGAAAGACATAGGGAGAAGATAGAGGGAGAGGGGGAGAGAGAAGATAGAGAGAGAGAGAAAGAAAGAGAGCGAGCGATAGAGAGAGGGGGAAGAGAGAGAGAAAGAGAGAGGGAGATAAAGAGACGATAGAGAGAGAGAGGAGAGAGAAAGAGAGAGGAGAGAGAGAGAGAAAGAAAGAGATAGACAGAGAGAGAGGGGAAGAGAGAGAAAGAGAGAGAGAAGAGAGAGAGAGAAAGAGAGGAGAGAGAGAGAGAGGGAGAGAGACAGAGAGAGGGGGAGAGAGTGGCAGAGAGAGAAGAGAGAGAGAGAGAGAAAGAGAGAAAGAAAGAAAGACAGAGAGAGATAGAGGGGGAGGGGGGAGAGAGAGAAAGAGAGAGGGAGAGAGATAAAGAGACGATAGAGAAAGAGAGAGGAGAGAGAGAGAAAGAGAGGAGGAGAGAGAGATAGACAGAGAGAGAGAGAGGAAGAGAGAGAGAGGAGAGAGACAAAGGGAGAGAGAGAGAGAGGGAGAGGGAGGGAGGGAGAGAGAAAGAAAGAAAGAGAGAGGTACAGAAAGAGAGACAGAGGGAGGCCCTCCCAACAGTCTGAGGGACCTTGAATAGGCCCCGTTTAAAGAGTTTGGGGACCCCTGCCCTAGAGGGTCTCCTGCTTGAGCCAGAATCCCTTCCAATTCTGTCTTTCTTTTACCTTGCAAGGCTGCAATCTGAGGCCATCAAAGCTAATCCTAAGCAGACAAATCCTATCATTCCATTACAGGTATAAGTGACAGAACATGATTTTCTATCTACGTCTCCCGTCAATTGGATTCCACCTGAACCGTTTCTTTCCTCCAGATGAGAAGAGGAGGAATTCCTGGGTCTCTCTGGGGTTGGGATGGATTCCATGCAAATACTTGCAGGGAGGAGTTTTTGATTTTTTTGTTAACGTTGAAAGAATGGTGCATTTTTGCTCTTTTGTTTATATGTCTGTATAAAATTATCCTCCTTTTCTTTGTCGTTTTAGCTGTGACTGCATACAAGAGGGAACCCCATAACTTGCAGAAGCACCAATTATTCTGCCTTGATTTACAGATGGTTGAACAGCCGTTAAGGAAGAGTGGGTCTTCCCCCCTTCCCCTCCCCTCTCTTTTTCCCCCTCAATATTTCTCTTTATTATCTTCCTTGCCTCGTTTTCCTTCTCTGGACTCCTGGTCCTCTTGGCCTCTCTGAGGTCCAGTCCCACCCACTGTCCAGACTCCAGGCCCTTCTCCGCCCTCCCTGGGGGCTGCCTGGGAGCCCCTCCAAGAAGCCCGGGCAGAGCACAGTGGTCAAGAGTTGGGGGTGCTTGGAGGAGCTTCGTCCTAGCCGGCCTGCGGGTATCGAGGGTCCCCTTTTACTGCAGGGCCACATTGGGGCTCCGTCTCCAGAGACTGCGGCCACCACCATCCCGCCCAGGATAGCCACACAGGGAAAAGTGGCAGGCAGGCAGCCTGGAGGTGCTCGGGTGACCCTGCCCAGCTTGGGGGGGGAGAGGGGGGGCTGGCTCTGCTTGAGGAATGAAACTTTCCCAAAGAAACAGGAAAACCCACTGTGGCCCAGGGATGGGGTGGTGGTGTCCAGGGCCCCCACTTTTGTTTTCCTTTTGATGAATTAATTGGCTTCCTGCATGGCAAGGCTCTAATCGGAAGCCCCCAAGGCTGATGAGAAGCAGACAAAGACCTTCAGGCCATTACAAATATCAGTATTAGGAGATGGGTTTTTAATCAATCTGCCTCCCCTCAATTGGATTCCACACAAGAAAGAAAGAATTTCTTTCTTCAGCTGAGAAGCAGAGAGGAGGAAATCCGGGGTCTCTACAGGGCTGTGATAATGATAAAAGTCCCTGCAGACGCAACCAGGGAGGGGAGGGGGCTCTGTGGAGGGAAAGAGAAGGTGGGTTTTCATGGTTTATTTGCCTATATTAAAATTGTGTCCATGTAAACAGAACCAACCATCTGGTTGAAAATCCTGCAGAGGTTTACAGAAACGGAAATTGTAAGTTTCTCCCTTTCAAAAGCTGGATTTCCTTTGGTGCTGGGTGTGAATGCTGACCCTTCCCCCATCCACCATTTATTCCGGTCTGTGTGACTTTTGTGTGAATGTTGTGATGAGTCCAGAAAGTGGAGATGAAATTTTCTGTTTATCTTTCTCTCTTTTCTATTTGCTTTCCCCTTTCCCAGGCCCCAAGCCCCCTCCTCTGAATTTTACGAGATCTCCTACAACAGGTAGTCCTCCACTTATGACCACAATTGACTCCAAACCTTCTGTTGCTAAGCAAGACAGTTAAGTGAATTTTGCCCCATTTTACAACCTTTCTTGCCACTGTTGTTAAGTGAATTACTGCAGTTGTTAAGTGAACCTGACTTCCCCATGACTTTGCTGGTCAGAAGGTCGCAAAAGGGGATCCCGTGACTCCCGGACTCTGCGACCGTCATAAATAGGAACCAATTGCACAGCATTTAATTTTGATCATGTGACCATGGGGATGCTGCAATGGTCGTAAGTGTGAAAAACGGTCATTAGTCACTTTTTCAGTGACATTGTTGTTGTGGAAATTGAAGACTCAAAGACCAGCTCTTTGCAATGCAAGAAAGTTTATTGCGCAGGTTCAAACAGCTAAAATAGCATATGGGGGTTTGAACCCCGAACAGTCTCAAACAACAATCTTATATAGTCATTTTGACGTAAGCATATATGCAGGCATACATTTGCTAAATTGATAAAAGGAGAAATGGAAAAGTACAGAAAGAGCCGAGAATAAAAATACGTCAAGGAACATTTAACATCTGCGAGACAAACACGGGACTATCCCCTGTCCTAGACAGATAACAGGATACACCCCTCATGGTCTGTCTGAACATACAGATAAAAATATAAATGTCTATAGCTAAAAATATAATTGTTATGCCCCATCGATCTCACCCCGCAACTGTCTGCAATTATCTTTTTCCTTGACCAGTCTTTGCTTGGTTATAATGAACCAAAGTTTGAACCAACATTCGGGGCCTATCTTCCCTCCTTCCTTATTCTAGTCCAACCTCCTGCTCAGGCAGGAAACCATCTACCATTTCAGACATATAGTTGTCCAATCTCTTCTTAAAAACCTCCAGTAATGGAGTCCGCACAACTTCTGGTGGCAGGTAGTTCCACTGAGTAATTGTTCTTCCTGTTGGAAAATTTCTCCTTAGTTCTAGGTTGTTTTCCTCCTTGTTTACTTTCCATCTGTTGCTTTTTGTCCTGCCTTTAGGTGCTGTGGATAATAGGTGGACCCCTCCTTTTGTTCGTGGCAGTCCCTCAGATATTGGAAGATGGCTGTCATGTCACCCCCAGTCCTTCTTTTGACTACAAGTCACTCAAAGTCAAAATTCACTCCAAGCATCTCTATGCCACTAGGAGCTCTGCTTTAGATGTGGCCTTGTAAGCCAATATACTGTTCCCCACTTTCTATCAACTAGGAAGACACATTAACTAGAAAGTATATATGATATGACACATCTTGCAATACCTTTAATGGGAGCTGTTTTGTATCCAATTTTCCACTTAACTCTTGTGGCATTCCACAATCAATCCTCAGGGTTTTAACTGGAGGGAAGCTGTGCACACAACCAGGCCTAATTAAGTCAAAGAACAAGCAGTTGCATTCACACAGTAACCAAACGTGGTTAGTTTTAACCTGGGCTAGGTTTTTTTGTGGGTGGTTGGTTTAAGAGGTTGTGACCTTTGTACTTTTCTTTGACGAGTTAAACTAGAAAAGATTGTAACTTTTGACTTCCAGGTTCCCTCTTTGTAGGACAGAATCTTTTTGAACCGGAACGTTCCCAGTAAATCCTCATGAAATGATCTGCTTGTCCCACATCGCTTAATCGTGCTTGCCGGAGCACAAGCCGAGACCCAAATTGGGGCCAACAATTTCTCCTCACTAGTAGGTCCCTTGCCTTCCCTGATCCCCATTAGCTTTGCTACTAGTCTCCTCTTTTCCCCGATTCCTATTAGCTCCATTCGGTTTCTCTGGCTGGTCCCTTGCCTTCATTGCCCCATTAGCTTTGCTACGAGTCTCCTCTCTTCCCTGACCCCCATTAGCTCCGCTCGGTTTCTCTAGTTGGTCCTCTTTCCTCGTGTGAAGCATCTGTAGTAGTAGCAGCCTGCAGAGAAGGTGAGAAAGCAGGAGAGAAACACCAAAAGGATCCTGGAAGGCATCGTAGGGAGGCTGGCAAGCGGTTGTTCGTTCCTGCTGCTGCCTTCCTTCCCGCTGTTTGCATCGGATTCCTGGCTGCATCCCCTGCTAATTTATATTCTCCGCATCAACTGTTTGGAGCCCGGTAACGCTGTGTCTCCCTCATTGTTACAGGTGGGGGGCTCTGCCCCCTCCCTCTACAGACCTCTCACCCGAAAGCCAGCCTCCCACCGACACCCGTCATTGAGCCATTCGGTGCCATGAGCAGAGCTAAGGGGGGGACAAAGAACGCAAGGGACCAACCAGAGAAACCGAGCGGAGCTAATGGGGGTCAGGGAAGAGAGGAGACTAGTTGCAAAGCTAATGGGGCAGTGAAGGCAAGGGACCAACTTTGTAGGACAGAATCTTTTTGAACCGGAACGTTCCCAATAAATCCTCATGAAATGATCTGCTTGTCCCAGATTGCTTAATCGTGCTTGCCGGAGCACAAGCCGAGACCCAGATTTGGCCAACAATTTCTCCTCGCTAGTAAGTCCCTTGCCTTCCCTGATCCCCATTAGCTTTGCTACGATCCCCTTCTCTTCCCCGACTCCCATTAGCTCCATTTGTTTTCTCCAGCTGGTCCCTTGCCTTCATTGCCCCATTAGCTTTGCTACTAGTCTCCTCTCTTCCCTGACCCCCATTAGCTCCGCTCGGTTTCTCTGGTTGGTCCCTTGCCTTCTCTGTCCCCCCATTAGCTCTGCTCATGGCACCGAATGGCTCAATGACTTGTGTCGGTGGGAGGCTGGCTTTCGGGTGGGAGGTCTGTAGAGGGAGGGGGCAGAGCCCCCCACCTGTAACAATGTGGGAGACACAGCGTTACAGGGCTCCAAACAGTTGATGTGGAGAATATAAATACACAGGGGATGCAGCCAGAAATCCGATACAAACAGTGGGAAGGGAAGGCAGCAGCAGGAACGAACAACCGCTTGCCAGCCTCCCTACGATGCCTTGCAGGATCCTTTTGGTGTTTCTCTCCTGCTTTCTCACCTTCTCTGCAGGCTGCTACTACTACAAATGCTTCCCACGAGGAAAGAGGTCCGGGCGCCAGGCAGAAATCCGACTGGTAAGTCAGAGAATCCCAGGTTATTTGCATTTGCCCCTCCAGTCTTCTTCCTTAAGGAAGAATTCCACGGCCTTCTCTTCCTTTTCCATCTCTGTATGTCACCAAATATTTAACTCCCAGCAGGGTGGTAGCTCTGTCCATGAGCCACCCCTCTGGCCTGAAAGGCAATCCCCCCCCCCCCCAATGCAAAGGCGATAGAGGAATAATAGAGTTGAAAGGGACCTCAGAGGTCTTCTAGTCCAACCCATCCAGGAAGCGGCTGCTTCAGTTCTGCAACTGACTTTCTTGGAGAAAGAGCTGAGCTGAAGAAGCTTCTTGGTTGAGAATAACAGAGTTGGGAGGGACAAGCAGGAGGCACAGAGTCTCATAGGGCTGGAAGGGTTAGGGTTAGGGTTGACTAAGATTGAACCTGGTTAAGACTGAGAGGCCACAAGGAAATCCCAGGGCCATCATGTAGCAAGGGAAAAGTTGTTTTTTTTTAAATCCTAGAAGGAAACGGCATGGTTTCCCCATTGTTGCCAAGACAACAAGAGATAATCCCTGGGAACTGAGTTCGATTCAAAAAAGATTTAAAGGTAGGAGACCACCGGTCCCGATGATTGGTCCAAAGTCACCCAGTGGGTTTCATAGCTGAGGCAGGATTTGAACTCACCATCTCTTGCTTTCCAGCCTGGTGCCTTAACCCCTACTAGACCAAACCTTCAAAGGGTGCATTGTTCTCCCAATCGCCTGCAATGTTTCATTTTACTACCTTTACTTACTCTGCAGTGTGCCTCGATAGCAGACTTACTCCTGGGTGTAAGTGTGCCTAGCATTTGACGGTCACCCGGCTTTTGAAAGAGTCTTGAAAAATTGCACAGGAGATGGGTCTCCTGAGGTGGCCCATTTAGGGAACCTCCAAGTCCAGCAGCAGTCTACCTTAATGTTTTGGGATCTAGCAGTTGGAAGGAGCTACGGCAGCTTAGCATGAACCTATGCTTCCAGATAGGTGAGGCCGGTCTATCAGGGCAAAGATGGGAGGGAGCATCCTGCTTCTGCTTTTGCCTTCCAGCCCCAGGAGCCTTCGCAGGCAGTCGCTTTCACGAGAAACTATTTTTGGGTTGAATTTATATTTACCAACAAAGAATTAAAGGGAAACTAGGATTGATCCATTTCAAGCTATTTAACTCTCGTCAGCTAGCCATATTCGAACCTGCACTACTTACATATTGCATAGATGTATTAACCTCTAAGCCACAGGCTCTCCTCGCTTTGTCAGCTAAACCAGGGGAGAGAAGAAGTGCTTTTTTCGGAGATACCTCCATATGTTAACTGTCTTGTTTTCATTTCTCTTTTAGTGTATGGCCTGCGGCCCTGAGAACAGAGGGACCTGCTTCGGGCCCAACATTTGTTGTGTAAAAGGAATGGGCTGTTTTACTGGGACTTGGATGAGTCAGCATTGCCCGGAGGAGAATGATAACCCTTCTCCCTGCGAGGGTAGTAGAACGCCCTGCAGTGGGAATGGGCGATGCGGAAGCCCTGGCATTTGCTGCAATTGGGGTATTTATAGGAGGGGGGAATCAGAGGTGGGGAAGGGGAAATGAAGAGAAAAAGAAATATCAGACACAATGTAAAAAATCTTATTGCACTCATCCTTAGCCAAATGTAATGTTGAGCAGTGCTGAAGCCCTAAAGCATTCTGTTCTCTAACCAGATGCCCTCCAGATGTGTTAGACTTCAATTCCCAGAATTCCTGATAGCCCTGGGAGTTAAAGTTTGAGGCATCTGAACGTAGACATTGTGCTGCTCTTATTGCGTCCGCGGATAACCGCCCTGCCGCCCTGTTTAGGGTGACTCGCTCCCTTTTATCGCAGGGGGCGCGGGAGACACCCTTACAGGGTAGAGCAGAGGAGTTTGGGGAATATCTTCAGGACAAAATCGATCAGATCCGGAGCGGGTGGACCTCCGTCAGTGGACCAGACGAGCCGCCAACAGCGAGTCTTGAGAGACCATTCTGGGAGGAGTTTGACTCTGTTGCCCCCGAGGATTTGGACAGGTTGCGTGGACGGCTGCGACCCACCACTTGTTTAACGGACCCGTGCCCCTCCTGGCTGGTACTGGCAGCCTGGGAGGTGACACGAGGCTGGCTCCTGGGCCTGGTGAGCGCCTCACTGAGTGAGGGATACTTACCAACCGCCTTGAAAGAGGCGGTGGTGAGACCCTTGCTCAAGAGGCCTGCGCTCGACCCAATGGAGCTAGCTAACTATCGTCCAGTCTCCAACCTCCCCTTCTTGGCGAAGGTTGTCGAGAATGTGGTGGCGCAGCAGCTCCCGCGACACCTAGACGAATCCGATTATCTAGACCCACGCCAGTCCGGCTTCCGACCCGGGCACAGCACTGAGACAGCCTTGGTCGCGTTGGTGGATGACCTCTGGAGGGCCAGAGATAGGGGTTGTTCCTCTATCCTGGTCCTATTAGACCTCTCGGCGGCTTTTGATACCATCGACCATGGTATCCTATTGCGCCGGTTGGAGGGGATGGGAGTCGGAGGCACCGTTTTGCGGTGGTTCGGCTCCTACCTCTCCGACCGGAAGCAATGTGTGTTGACAGGGGGGCAGAGATCGTCCCTGAGGCCACTCACTTGTGGGGTGCCACAGGGGTCGGTCCTCTCGCCTCTCCTGTTCAACGCATATGTGAAGCCGCTGGGTGAGATCATCCGTGGTTTTGGGGTTGAGTACCATCTTTACGCTGATGATACTCAGCTGTATATTTCAACCCCAAACCACCCCAACGAGGCTGTCGAAGTGATGTCCCGGTGTTTGGAAGCCGTCGGGGTCTGGATGGGGGACAACAGACTCAAACTCAACCCCTCCAAGACCGAGTGGCTGTGGTTACCGGCACCTCGGTTCAGCCAGCTGACTCCATCGCTGGCCATAGGGGGCGAACAATTGTCCCCTGTGGAGCGGGCGCGCAATTTGGGCGTCCTCCTTGATGCCCGGCTGTCAATGGAGGACCATGTGGCAGCCGTGGCAAGGGGGGCGTTCCACCAGGTTCGCCTGGTGCGCCAATTGCGCCCCCTACTGGACCGGAGTGCCCTGCGCACGGTCACTCATGCGCTGGTGACGTCTCGCCTGGACTACTGCAATGCCCTCTACATGGGGCTTCCCTTGGGACGCATCCGGAGACTGCAGCTAGTTCAGAACGCAGCCGCGCGGGTTATTATGGGAAGTACACGTTACTCCCACGTAACACCTCTCCTGCGCGAGCTGCACTGGCTACCTGTGGCCTTTCGGGTGCGTTTCAAGGTATTGATCACCATCTTTAAAGCGCTCCATGGCAGAGGACCTAGTTACCTGCAGGATCGCATCCTACCACACACGTCCCTGCGACCTATCCGCTCACACAGAGAGGGGCTCCTCCTGGTGCCGTCTGCTAGGCAATGCCAGCGGGCAACACCTAGGAGTAGATCTTTCTCTGTGATGGGCCCAACCCTCTGGAATGACCTCCCCCCAGACATTCGAACTACCACCGACCTCCGTTCCTTCCGGCAAAAGTTAAAGACTCACCTGTTTCAATCAGCTGGCCTGGCACTTTCTTAGTTTTACCTCCCAGGGATTTATTTTATTTTAGGGTTTGGGGTTTTAATTGTGATGTTTTAAGATTAGAATTATTTATTTCTTAGTACAGCCTATCTCCCCCTCCAAATGTATCTTAAATGTAGTTTAAATGTATTTAATTATTATGACTGATTTTATTATATTGACTGTACACCGCCCCGAGTCCCTTTTTGGGAGAGGGGCGGTCTAAAAATCTAAGAAATAAATAAAAAAATAAATTTCAGCAACTTAAAAACCATCCTCTTCTCTAAAGGTAGCCCTTGTTTATCAATGGTCTCAGATGGTGACTGTTCACAAAGATGAGGTGATTAAAAATTCATTTCCCAAGCAAGGCAGGCCTTTAGAATGACAAAAGTCTTCAGAGTGACTCTGATTAAGATCCAGTCAGTTTCAGGCAGCAGCTGCCAGCTGATGGGAGGCTTCTAATCAACTAAGGTGACAAAACTGAGCTTGTTGACTTGCAGTAAGAACTTTTTAAAGATGCACAATCCAGGGAGGAGAGCAGCTCAGAAAAAAAGAGCTTGTTTAAACAGCTTTCTGTCTTGTGAGGGAGGAAAAAGAAACAGTTGGACATATGGGGCTGTACCAGAGAAAATTATCTAAATGAGGTGGCAACATGCAGTGATCTTTGCAGCCTCCTTCTCTTTCGGACTCTCCCTCTCCCTCCCCCAACTCTCTCTCTGCATACATTAAATATATTTTGTTTAATCACTAGGTTGTTGCAACCAATGGCAGTCACTAAATGAGGACTACCTGTATCAGCATTTTTTCTACTGCATGATCAGGTTTCTCAGCTCCCCATAATCATATAAAAGTCCAATTAAAAAAAACTTCCTGTGATAGAAACGGGAGGTGTTTTCTTTGGCCAGGAATTAAAAACAGCCTTACCAACTTCAGTGTTCCGCAGCCTTGACCACTTAAAGATTTGTGGCTGGGGAATTCTGGGAGTTGAAGTCCACACATCTTAAAGTGGTCAAGGCTGAGGAACACTGACCGATTCCTAAACCTTTAATTTGCAGAAATCCAGAGGGGAGTATTTTCCAATCAATCAGAATAGAGCTGGAAGGGACTTTGGAGGTCTCCTAGTCCAACCCCCTGCTCAAGCAGGAGACCTTATATCATTCCAGACAAATGGTTGTCCAATCTCTTCTTTAAAAACTCCAGTGATGGAGCAGCCACAATTTCTAGTGGCAAACCGTTCCACTGGTTAATTGTCCTCACTGTTAGGGCATTTCTCCTTAATTCCTGGTTGCTTCTCTCCTTGATTTGTTTCCATCCATTGTTTCTTGTCCTGCCCCCTGATGCTTGGAAAATAGATTGGCCCCCTCCCCTTTGTGGCAATTCCATGGGTTGTGGACCCTCCTAACCCCACCAGAGTGAGTTGCTGCTAAAATCCCACCAACAAGAGCTAGGAAAAGCTTTGGACGTCTTCCCTTCCTGTCTGGGACTGACTCAACGGGTTCTTCTCCTTCCCATCCCTTTACAGACGTTTGCTTCCGCGATCCTTCCTGCATAGAGTAGAATGGCGAGAGAGGACGGACGTCTCTGGAAAGGAATTTGACCGGGCTGGATGATCTCCTTCTCCAACTGGTGGACCTGCCTAACAAACAGCAACAAGGAAAACCACAATGTCATTAAGGTGTCGGAGAGATGGTGTTTCGTGGGCATCATGGGCTTAGAACCGAAGTAGCCCTGAGTGATCCAAAGCTTATAACCATTTAAGAATAAAGTGTAAATACTCTACCCAAAACCAGTTCTGAATTAATAAAAGTCTTCTTGCATCGTGTGAGAAATTTGTTTAAGCGTCATTCATTAAGAGAAGCCTCTTGAGATGTGAAGCGTTATCACAAAACCCTTGAAGGCCACCAAATTCCTAACCTTTCTCTAAAGTAGGGAAAGGAACGTCTTTTGTAGATATACAGGTAGTCCTCAATTTACAACCGGTCACTAAGTGACCATTCAAATTTACGTCAGATCATCCACTACTTACGACTCTGTTCCAAAGTTCTGACATGACCACATTTTGGGTGTTCGGCACTTGAACTGTATTCCTGTAGTCATGTGACCACAATTTACGAGATTAAGACCGTGAAGGTCTTCTTGTCCATCCCCCTGCTCAAACTTTTTAAAAGCCTCCAGTAATAGAACACCCTGGTGGCAAGCTGTTCCACTGATTAATTGTTCTCACTGTCAGGGAATTTCTCCTTACTTCTAAGTTGCTTCTCTCCTTGATTAGTTTCCATCTGTTGCTTCTTGTTCTACCTTCAGGTGCTTTGGAGAATAGCTTGACTCCCTCCTTTCTATGGCAGCCCCTTGAATATTGGAACACTGCTATCATGTCTCCCCTAGTCCTTCTTTTCTCTAGAGTGGCCGTAGCCAATTCCTGCAACCGTTCTTCGTATGTTTTAGCCTCCAGGCCTTTAATTCTCTTAGTTGCTCTTCTCTGCACTTTTTCCAAAGTCCCAACATCCTTTTTATAGTGTGGTGACCAAAACTGGATGCAGGATTCCAGGTGTGGCCTTACTAAGGCTTTACAAAGATGGGGGGGGGGCATATTAGTCTTGTTCCAGCACTAAATAATCCTCTTGGCGGCCCTGGGGCCAGAACAAGAGTCAGCACCAATGAGAATTCTCCCTTATTGAGCGTCATCGGTCTCCAAGCAGAGTACTTTGGGGCTTCATCCGAAGGAGGAGAACCAGTTCTGAGGAGAGAGAGAGGCGGGGAAAGTGGGAGGGGGGATCTTGACCTGAAGAACCAACTGGGGCTTCTTCTCTGCTTGGAACACTCTCCTGCACTGGGTGAAGTCAAGCGAGATTCTGCCCGGAGACCGATGACGCTGCAGAAGGGAGATTTCCCATTGGTCCTCCTTCTTTCCGGACCCTCCCAATCCCAAAGTTGGAGGAAGCCCCATTCTGGGCTCTGCAGAGTTTCTGTGATCCCTTCGCTTGGCGGAGAGAGAATTAACCGGTGTGGATTTCCATTGCCTGAGCCAAAGTGATCCATAGGATCTTCAGACAGGTCGTTTTCTGGGGGGAGGGGGGACCCGGGGGGGGGGAGGAGAGGCCAGGCCGAGGCAATTCAGCCGGTTCTCAGAACTGGGCATCAAATTAACAACCGGGGAGAATGGGCTGAATCCCAGCAGAGGAAGCAATCCCAGTCTACTTTCCCCCCAATTAACCCCCTTCCCTAGCAGTTATGAGTCAGTCCAAAGTCAAGAGGGAGACTCAAAGAACTCTTGAACTCAGACTTCTCAATACTACCAAACCTCAATCGAAACCATTTTTCTTTAAAATAAAATAAAATAAAATCAGACAGACGAAGGGGCTTTTACGACAATTTGCACACCCAATAATCTTTTTTGCAGCAACCCTCCTGTAGCAGTCAGATAGACCTCACTGATGCTCTGGAAAACTAACTGTGTTAAACCTGAGAAAAACTCTCTCAAGCAGAGCTTCTCCAACTCTGGATCCTCCTTGCTAGAGAGAAATGAAGCCATTTAAAAGGGGTGCAAATTGAGTCTGCTTTGCCCTCCGAAACACTCAGCAGAGGTGAGACTCAACTGCATTTCTTTCTTAGCAACTAAGCAGGGATCCCACGAATTCATTGCTCATCTGAACATTTCTTCCCCTTCTGGATTTCAGGTTTTGCATGTCGGAGAATTCACCTGGTGTTGGACTGGAAATGAAAACGTGGAAATTGGTTGTTCATCGTGAGACACGGCTCCCTGTCTTGGGGAGGGGCATGGTTGGGGGGGATATTCATTCTCTCTCTCTCCCTCTCTCCCCCTTCCCCTCTATCTCTCCCTCCCTCTCTCCTTCCCCCTCTTTCACTCACTCCCACACCCTCCCCCCTCTCTCTGTCTTTCTCCCCCCCTCTCTCCCCCCCTCCCTCCCCCCTCTTTCCCTCTCACTCACACTCTCTCACTCACTCCCCCGTTCTCTACCTGCCCCTGTCTCTCTCCCTCCCCCTCTCTTTCTGCCTCCTCCCTCCTCCCCTCCCCCTCTGTCTGTCTGTCTGTCTCCCTCCCTTCCTCTCTATCTCTCTGCCAAGAAAACAACTGGCAGAAAACTGCCATAGTAAGTCTCACTGGAGTGTGTGGCTTCATAGAGCTTCAGTAGTAAGGGGCAGTCTACCTTAGAAGATCTAGGCCTCTTGGCAAAATGTGATCTTTTGGCTTGGATCCCCCCACTGGAACTTGTCTAAAAGAGAGTCCTGTGATTTGGGGCTCAGCTTCATCAGAAATGATGTCTGCATATAAAAACCCAGGCAGAGAATTTCTCTCCTTTTTCTGCCCTTAAAAATCATCAAACAAGACTTTGGCATGCAGAAAAAGATGCCTGAACCTAAGCAGCAAAAACACAGGGAGCTGACAGAGGGATGTTGCGACAACCACAGCAACAAAAAACCAAACAAACCCCAGCATCTCAACACAAAGGTAATCGAACTGGAAGCTGACCAAGAGCTGCATCAGTCAGTCTTGCTCAGTCATCTAGCTTAGTGGAGCTTCCATATGATGAGGCAGTCTACAACAAAAGAGCCAAAAGATGAGAAACAGGCAGCTTTGGTGATCTGTTGGTAGCTTCCCAGGGGCCTTGGGCTGGCGTTGGTGTGTGTGGAAAAGGTGGAGAAGGTGAGCTTTGATCATCTCCTTGGGATTCTGCTGGCTTGATGATGTCATCCTTCCAGCTCAACTGTCCGCTAACTGTCAATCATCTGAGTGAAGATGGCTTTCAGGAGGTAAGTAATCTTCAGAAGGACTCCTGGGCTCTTCCCAATTTTGTAGCCAACTTCTCAGAGGGTGGGAAATTTCACGGATGGGAACAGCCATTTCTTGTCTTCTTAGGAAAGAGAAACTGTTCGCAATTTTTTTTCAGGGCAGTTTTCTCTTTAATTCCTAATTGGCACTAAGAGCCTGGTTTGATTACTTTCCATATGATTAGGATCACATAGCATCTTTATTTATTTAATTAGTTTTCTGCGTGCTTGTTTGTTTGTTTGTTTGTTTGTCAAACATGCGCAAGATAACAAGTATAGGTATGAAGATAAACATGGGAAGAAAGGAAATAAATACAGATAAATGGAGACAGTAAGACAGGGACGGTAGGTGTGCTGGTGTGCTTATGCACACCCCCTTTACAGACCTCTTAAGAATGGGGAGAGGTCCACAATAGACCTCCGAATTAAGAAAAACCTTTTAAAATTAGATCAACTCAACACATCTAGTCATGTAAACCAAACCCAGGTTAAAAGTGAGGAACTCAAGCCAAGAGTATTATTTTCCCACTCTGGTTTCTTGAGTCAGGGAGATTCTGGAAAACAGGCTTCAGTTGTTCCTTTTCCTTACATCCCTTTTTCTCTCTTCTAGGGCTTTTTCAGCTGCTTTTCCTGTTTCGGAGGGAGAAGGGAGAAGGCGAGGGGCCCAGCAGCTGATGCTCCCACTTCTCCAGACTATCGACTGGAGGACGGCATCAAGGCTCCCGAGAGGACATCTGTGGCTGTGGATGTGGAGCTGCAGAAAAAAGAGTGATGTGATGAGTTGATGTTTTGGATTGGGCTGGAACATTGAGAGGAAAAGGGGAGGATTTCCTTTAGGCAGGGACACCTAGATGCAGGGATATGCAGAACACACACCTGCATCTTTGCAGATTCCAGGTGGCAGAGAGGGAGGGGTCAGAGGCCAGGCTGTTCCT
Source organism: Natrix helvetica (assembly GCF_964273705.1). Taxonomy (NCBI): domain Eukaryota; kingdom Metazoa; phylum Chordata; class Lepidosauria; order Squamata; family Natricidae; genus Natrix; species Natrix helvetica. Next base: position 132,276,957 of record NC_138551.1, read on the forward strand.
GACCCACTAAGCATCCCTCCTTCTGCAGCTTCTGCCTCTATGTTGACTCCCCACAATCGGCTCTTCTCCTTCCAATTGGCTCTTCTCCCTCCTTCCAATTGGCTCTTCTCCTTCCAATTGGCTCTTCTCCATCCTTCCAATTGGCTCTTCTCCATCCTTCCAATTGACTTCTCCTTCCAATTGGCTCTTCAGGGAACCTTGAAGATGGTTCGGTGGCACTTATTCACATCTTGGTAAGAACGGGAAGGGAGAATATAGAGAGCAAGGTTTGCCTGGGGCCTCAGTGGGAAGATGCCTCATGGCCAGGAGACTCCACCAGCTCTGTCAACCAGAGAAATCTTTCATCTGGGGGAGAGCTAAAACTCTGTTGAACACCTGCCTCTCCTTCTCCAGATTTCCCCAGAAATGACACCATACAAAAGAAGAAGCTCCTCTTCACCAAAAGGGAGATCAAAAGTTAAGAGAACGTACCCCATCAGGCTGCCTGTCGTAAAAGGGACCGACAGAGGAGCCAGAAACTATGGGAAGAGGTCCAGGAGAGGATGAAGATGATAGACCAACCCTTGGAATTAGAGGGCCCCATAGCTAAGCTTTTCTCCCGGGTGTGAATCCCAGTCTCAATGAGGTGCAAAATATTCCCTGGGATGGAGAGAGACTCAGAAGGGTTTCCCCCTCCCTTTCTGAAAGGGAGAACACGGGGGACCCTGGGAGAAAGACACCACACAGCCTCCCAAACTTAGAACCTGACTCTTTTCCGTTGCAGCAGGAACGCAGCATCACCCAAGGCCTCTCTTCCATCGCCATTCTGTTTAGGCAGAAGCAGAGTGGGCAAATGGCAAACAAACAGATCCCATCTCTGAAGCTCTTTCCACCCTTCCTGCATCTCCTGTTCAGGGTTTCTCCCTCTGGGAAGCCAGGTGAAGCTCTCCCTGCAGCTCCCTCCAAGTCCTCACATTCAGATGGTTTCTCCCTTCTGCATCTTTTCCTGGGAGAGAAGAGAAGGACTCAATGTGAAAATCTTTCCTCATTCCATGCATTGTTCTGGTTTCTTCCTGAGGGGATCCTTTGATGGGAAGGGAGGGATCTCCTGAGACTCTTTCCAGCCTTCAATCATTGAAATGGCTTCTCCTCTTGGTTCTTTGGCTGCTTTTCCTCCTTTGGGGTCCTCATTTAGTTGGAGGGGACTCTCCTCCCAGGTCAAATACAGTTCCTTGCAATGACATCAGATTTGGCTCTGAATAATTCTCATCAACTCCTAGACTGAAATAAAGAAAATCCCATTAAAATACAAGGAGCGTCTACCTACTTTGTGTGTCTTCTTTTACCAGTAATAATATATTTCTTCCCTTTCAAATTGTTGAAATTTGGGATGTTTTCATTTTGACAATTTAAGATATCCTTGCTAGGCCACTCCTGCATTAGGCAACAGACCCTAGATGGTTTTTATTTTTCAGTGGATTCCACTTCTATTAGGCTAAGAAAAGGAGAAAGGTCAGGAAAGACTGGATTCAAGAGAAAAAAAGTAAACTCTATGAAATTATAATCCTTTTTTCCGTCTCATGCAGCAGGGGAATGGCAGAGGCAGATAATCAATAATCTAGGATAGACCCTTCCGGATATTATAAAACAAAGAAGCTTGCTGGATTTAGTCCACCAGGTTGTGTCAAAAGGGCCTGGCATTCACAACACCCAGAAGAAAAGGAATGTTTTCCCTAAATACATGCTAGAAGCTGTTTCTCAATAGAGGACCCCTCTGATTTTGGGGGTGGGCAACAGAGCCGAAGCCCATTGCGGGCAGGGAGGGAGTCCCAGAAGCCCCCAGAGGGTCTCCTCAGAAGACCCAGCTGCCTCTTGCTGGATCCAGTATCAGATTTGGGTGCTGGGTGACCCTGGAGGAGGAGGAGGAGGTTCTCCCATGTCCTCAGGTGACCCCTGGCTTCCCTTCAGCAGGAGCCCCCAAAGAAGCTCGGGGAAAACTGGCCCAATGCAGCCCCTTCTCTGCCCCCTTTGAGTCCCCCATCCCAGCCTGGGAGAAGCTCCATTTGGAGGGTCCTGCATCCTCCCCTCATTTACCCACGGGGGACCCAGCTCAGCCACACCAAAACTGGGGGGGTGGCCCCCTCGCTGTCCCCTCTCTCTGGGCCGGCAGCTACCTTGGCGGAAGATGAGAGGCTTTCAGGGGGGCCTTTGGGGGATTTCAGAGGGGCTTCTGGTGGTGGTAGGACTTCTGACAGTAGGGCAAGGGTGCCCTTCATTTAGTTAGTCATGAGTAAAGCCCGGCCTTGTTATTATTGTGACAAGAGAGGCAGGTGGCTAGAATAATGGGGAAACGGAGTAAGAAAGGACCTTAGAGGTCATCTGTCCAACTGCCCCCTGTAGGGCCTCCTAGACATGTTGCTCAACCTCAGCCACCTGAAGATGGGTGGACTTCAACTCCCAGAATTCCCTATCCAGCACTCAGGGTCCTCTATGGATACAAGTTTGATACATATGGATATAAGTCTGGCTTAGGCTTCAGCATTTGTTATTAATATAATAGGCCAAGAGAATATAACCTTTTAAGGCTTCCTTAGAATTGCCATGTATTGCCTATTTATGTATATATGATGCTTAGTTTTAATATTTGGTGTGTAACAGAGCTATCTATTAGCCACATTTAGGTTTCGTTTCTTTACTAGTGTTTAGTTTCATTTCTAGGATAAGTTTCCTTTTCCTCGAAGCATTAAGCTTTTGTTACGTATGTAATGAGTCATGCTTTTCTGTGATTCCTATATGCTACTCCTTTATGCGTGTAATTCCCCCCGCCCTAATGAAACTGCTTAATAAAAAGAGTTTGCTTTGATCTGTTCGGGGGATACACAACATCACCCCGGGCATTTCCTTGCTCTCTCACTCCGAGAATCTTTTGTGTGGTGTCTTTTATTGGCTAATCCACCCTTGCGAGGGGCTCTTTAAATTCGCTCCTGCGGGAGTTATCGACAAGGAAAGTCTAAGAACCTCGGACAACGAGTGTGTTGCAGGCTCGCTGCGACAGTCCTCAATCCTCTTTCCATGCTTTAGCTGTCCCTCACACTGCCTGTAGGGAGCAGTCTACAGTCCTGCATTTCAGTCCCAGCTGGGCCCCACAGGCAGCGAGCAGGACAGCTAAAGCGGAGAAAGACCCCACAGCGCCCTCCATTTTGTGGCTTCTTTTTTCTGAGGCGATTCTTTTTCCCTCCATTTTGAGGGAAAGAAAAGCTGTGGGGAGATTTACTCTCCTCTCCAGCCACGATTCAGGGAGGGTCCCCCAAAGGGAGGGAGGGGAGTTGGGGGGCAGAGGGGGTAGGAGGACTAGGGCAGGTGGCTAATGGAAAAAAATACATGACGCTAGCATGAATACTGTTCGTCTTTTCTGCACTTTCCACTTAAAGTGAAAAGCTGGGATAGCTGCTCTGCTTGGGGGCACCCCGAGATCATCCAACCCTGATTAAACGAGCATAAATGAAGAAGGGGAAGAAAAACGACTCTGTGTAATGCTTCAGGACATACAAATCCCAAGTAGAAGGTCAATATAGTTAAAGGCCTCATCCTTTTTCCCCCTGCTGTTAGGGGGGAATAATATTAGGACCTTCTATCCATCCCATCCCTACTTATCCCGACTGAACCCTCTTTAACCCGTTCTTTATCTCAGGGAATAAAAATGCTGGAATAAGGCCTGATTTCCACACTGAAAATCAATGTCTTAATCCGTCCTTAGATGTTCCCATTAAATATTTGTTAAAACATCTTCCATTCCCTTTTCTCTTTCAGAAATGGATCCTAATGAGCTGTTGTGGCCATCCAGGGAAAGACCCCAGAACGTCCTTGGGGACCCCTGGAAGGCGACTTTGTTTGTCCTTTGGGGTCTATGTCTTCGTTGGCCTCTGCATTTTTTATCACCATTGCAAGTAAGTTGCTCCTGTTAAAGGGAGTATCATCACCACAACCTGGGGAGCCCTGGGGCACTGAAAGCCCCCCAAAATGTTGGTGGAATTAACAGGAGAAAGGATAGAATCCCCCAGGGCTGGAAGGGACCTTGGAGGTCTTCTAGTCCAACCCCCAATCTTTTCTTGAAAATCTGGAGCCCCCATTAAGAATAAGCTTCATTATCATTGTTAAGAAACCAATGTACCAGTCAGTTATATTTCATTCTTTTCCTCTTCTTCAACCCCAGAAAAAAAGTCCTTGCAAGTGTCACCAGAACAACGAAATGAAGATGTGAAGGCTGATAGCATCACGGTGCAAGTGTACATACCTGAACCCATCTACCCCAACATCATCTCAATTGATGAACGAAGGATGTCAGATGTTCCTCCTTGGTCTATAATGCGAAGGTTAGTAAGTGTTTGAATTAATTTGGTTGTCATCTTTTATTTTTCCATTTTAAAGATATTTTATTATTATTGTTGTTATTGTTATTTAATTGTTAGACGGCCTACAAAGTTAGCCATAGCCCCATGGGAGTCTGACAGCAGCCAATAAAATACATTTCCTGCACAGAAACAGGAAGCTCAAGGACAAGCCTCCAGAGAGGATATAAATACCCCTCTTCCTCTCTCCTCCATGTGGTCGGCTGCCCAGGACTTCAAACCCATTTGACCCTGTTCATCAGTAAACCATCTTTCCAAACAGCCTCCATGTTTCCAGTGTCTTTCTCCCCACTTGGAACTGAACCCAGTTGGACATTTCTTCCAACAGTGTGCTGCACTTTCTTCTTGGAAAGATGTGCTTTCAATAGCCCCGAGGTCTCTCTTTTTCTGTCACATTTCTTACCTCCATCAAAGTTTTCCTTGTGGGAGTCATTTATGGCCTGATAACTAGATTAAATCCAAGCTAAACTGAATTAGTTAATATTCCAAAAGGGAACTTTTTAATTAATTCAAATGTAAGGCTAAGGATAATAAACAAAATACCAGGTATTTTTAAACAGCTTTAATTTTAAACAAGACTGATAATTCAAGTAAAAAACCTAAAAGGGCTAATTTTATTTTGGCCCTGATGTTTCAGATGAGCAGATGGACCAGCCAGAAAGGAGAATCAAGATCTGAGTTGCAGGGTTCAAAAACGAGATGGGGTGAAGGTGGAATTCCTCAGAGGAAAAAATGATATTAAAGAAGAACAGAACGTAAAAGTATTTAGATAGCAATTCTGAATTTTTCTTTCAAGTTCAAATATTTTTACTAGAGCTCTGAGGCCAGATATAAACAAGTTACTGAATAAAAGAAATATTCCATTGTGTCGCGTGTGTCTGTGTGTGTAGAAGAGAAAAGCAATAAGTATAACGGAGTGTAAAAATAATTTAAAATGTAGTTATGCTTGTTGATTCAAGTAAAAAAAACTAAGGGAGCTAATTTCTCTCTTCATAATTTATGGAAAGACAACGGAAATTTCAAGGCTGGAAAAAGGTGGAAAAGTCAGGTAAAAATAACAGCCTCTGGGGTGACCTGAAGTTTTCCATAATTCCCAGTACAGAGCTGGTCCCAATAAGGTAAAGGAGCATGGTCTGCACTTTGTCCATGTTCAGGAGTTATCAGCACACAATAGCACGTGCCAACATGTTGAATCACTATTCACGGACAAAATCTCTTTTGGATTTAGGGAAAACAGAATCTTGTAAATCAAGAGTTATAAGGCAACTGTTCATGTTCTTAAAAGCTGAATTTCAGCTTCAACTTAAGTGGAACTTCATTTTTGGTGTGTTGTGTTCAGAGTGGAGGTTTTTCACTCTCCTTTACATAGCAATGTCTTTTTCCAAACAGGATCCATAGATAAAAGCTTCTGAATCCAGAGTCTTCCTCTCCCATTTTAAGCAGGGCTCCGAGGGAGAAGGGGCTCCCCTCCCACCTGGCCTAATCCCTTTCTGAGCTCCACCTCTCCGTTGCCATCAATGGGATTGTTAGATACTCCCCCCTATCTAGTTGTTGACAAGGACAATCGCAGTCTCCACTCAGGTCCTCTCCTTTCAGGCAGAACAGGGAGACCCTGATTGGCTGAAGAGCTGGGCAGCTTCCCCTTAAAAAGGGGAGCTGCCAGGCCCCTAGTCAGTGGATGCCTGTACTTGACCTAATAAAGAGCTGTTGTCATCACTTGCCTTTTGTGCCTTCATTACCCTATCTAACACTGGCGACGAGGATGGATTGGAAGGCAATTAGGCTGACAAAAGAGCAAAACTCACTACAAAGAGCTTGGTCACAAGACAGGGATTCCGCCTGGAGCACAGGGAAGCATACTAGCCATTTGTGAACCCAGAGAGAGAGTCAGAATGGCCACCTATGCCCAACCACCTCGGTTCAACCCAGCCACAGACGACTGGGACGCCTATATGCTGCGGTTCGACGTTTTCTTGGAGGCGAACGATCTCGGGGGCGCCTCGGATCTCCGGAAGAAGAATCTGTTCCTGGGATACTGCGGCACCGCAGTTCTAGACACCGCCAAGAACCTCTCGGAACCGACGCCGCTACCAGCCGTCTCCTGGTCCGCCTTACAGCAGGCATTGAAGACTCACTACGCCCCGAAACCGTCCAAGTACGTACGGCGCTATCATTTTCACCAGAGGAACCAGTTGGAGGGCAAGTCCATAAACGAGTACATCGCCGAACTCCGGAAAGCCGCAACTCATTGCGAATTCCGGGATCTGGACGATGCGCTTTTGGACCGGATCATAATGGGGGTCCGAGACCGGGGCCTGCAGGCAAGGCTGCTGGCGAGGAGCAACCTCTCCCTCCAGAATGCCCTCGACGAGGCACGGGCGACCGAGTCCGCGCAGAAGTCCGTTGAAACTCTCCAACGCCTCTCCGCAACCTCCAAGGCCCCCAGGAGCACCCGCGTCCACCGCAAAACTGTAGAACAAGAGAGCTCCGAGAGCGACGAGGAGGTCAGCCACCGCATGCGCAGTAGCCGCGCAGTGCCGGCACGAAAACTCAAATCGCCCGGCCTGCCCTGTGCCAGCTGTGGCGGCGATCACGCAAGAGCAACCTGCCGGTTCCGGGACACGACATGCCAGCGATGCGAACGGAGGGGGCATATAGCCAGAGTATGCCGCAGCGAACTCCCTGCAACTAGCGGTCGGCCCGAGAGAACAGAGAGAGGGCCGAATCGGAGGCAGCGACCCAGCCAGAGGCAGCTCTGCAGGGCAGAGTTGACGACCACGTGGCCAACCTCACCGCATCTGACCAGGAACACCAGGGGCATCACTCGATTCCAAGCGTCACGGTCCCTGTTCGGCACATGCGGATCAGCCGCCCAAGGAAGCTCAAGGTCACAGTTTTCATCGAAGGTGCCCCCTGCGAGATAGAGATCGACACCGGGTCAGCTCTCATGATCATTTCATGGGCAGTGCTGAAACGGATGGTCCCCACGATGCGAAAGAGGGACCTCAGGAGCCCCGACGTCTGTCTCCATGACTATCAAGGGAACCTGGTTCCCCTCGTGGGACAAGGCATGTTCACGGTACGCTACAAACGGATCACGAAGAAACTACAGGCGATCGTGGTGCGGGACAACCTCCAGAGCCTTTTCGGACTGGACTGGTTCCAGGTTTTGGGAATGGTTGTGGCCGAAGTCAATGCCCTAGAAGAAGCGGACCAAGTAACCACTGCCGCCACAGGGAGCGCCGCGGAAACTATATTTAAGGAGTTCCAGGACGTTTTTGCCTCCGGCCTGGGTGAGTACAAGGGGGACCCCATATCGTTCAGCCTAGACCCGAACGTGGCCCCAATTCGGCTCAAACCCAGGAGAGTGCCCTTTGCGCTCCGACCTAAAATAGATAAAGAAATAGACAAACTGGTGAGCCAGGGGATTCTCGAACCCGTTGATCATGCCCGGTGGGAAACGCCAATAGTGACTCCGGTTAAGCCTGACGGGTCAATCAGATTGTGCGCCGATTAGAAATGCACAATCAACAAGGGGTTGCAACAAAGTGCGTACCCCGTACCCGTAGTCCAACACTTACTGCATTCACTCGGCCCAGGGAAGGTTTTCGCAAAATTGGATTTGGCGCAGGCATACCAGCAGCTGCCAGTAGATAGCGCTACTGCAGAGGCCCAGACCATAGTAACACACAGGGGGGCGTTCAAGTGCAACCGCCTGCAATTCGGCGTTAGTATTGCCCCTGGGTTATTCCAAAGTATTATGGAACGCCTTTTGCAGGGAATACCGGGAGTCGTCCCCTATTTCGATGACATCCTGGTCTCTGCCGCAAATGAAGCGCAACTCATAGAAAGAGTTCGCGCTGTGTTAGACAGAATCCGGAAAAAGGGCCTCCGTCTCAAAAAAGAGAAGTGCAAAATAAACGTACCCAGGGTGGAGTTTCTAGGATACATGATTGACGGCTCCGGGATTCACCCGACCAACCAGAAAATCAGGGCCATTAGGGAAGCCCCCACTCCCCGGAATCAGGCTGAACTCCAGGCGTTCCTTGGACTCCTTAACTTTTATAGCGTGTTCCTCAAGCAGAAAGCGACGGTTGCTGAACCGCTACACTGCCTGCTATCGAAGAACGCGGAGTGGTCATGGGGGAAAGCCGAAGCCAAGGCGTTCGCCGCCGTGAAGGGACTTTTATCAGCAGACTCTTTCCTGGTCCAGTACAGTCAAACCCTGCCGTTGGTACTGACCTGCGACGCCTCCCCGTTCGGAGTTGGCGCTGTCCTGAGCCACCGGATGCTGAACGGCACGGAAGCCCCAATCACATTCTATTCGAGGACGCTGTCCGCTGCCGAACGGAACTACAGCCAGCTGGACCGGGAAGCCCTGGCTGCAGTGGCGGGGGTCAAGCGTTTCCACGAATATCTGTAAGGCAGGGATTTCGACTTGGTGACAGACCACAAGCCGCTGCTGGGACTGCTAGCTGGAGACCGCCCAACACCAGTGTCCCTCTCCCCCCGCATGACCCGATGGTCGATCTTCCTGGCCGTGTACTCCTACCAACTCATCCACCGTCCGGGCATCACACTGGGGCACGCAGACGCACTGAGCTGATGCCCCCTACCGGAGCTGCTCGTCGATCCAACACCCGAGACCGTCGTACTCCTAATCGACTGCCTAGACTCGGGCCCCATCTCCTCCAGGGACGTCGCACACCACTCCGAGAAAGACCCAACCATCAAACAAATTTTGAACTGGGTGTGGAGGGGGTGGCCCAAGGGGCCGTTTGGGGCAGAGCTCAACCCATTCGCCACGAAACGAGATGAACTATCCGCCATCCGGGGTTGTTTGTTGTGGGGGGACCGAGTGGTCATTCCGAAACAGCTACGAGTGGCCGTGCTAGAGGCCCTCCACAAGGGTCACCCGGGGATAGTGAGGATGAAGGCGTTTCCCCGGAGCTATGTGTGGTGGCCCAACATGGACAAGGACATTCAAGAGTGGGTGGCCACATGCACACCATGCCAAGAGTCCAGACCAGCTCCCCCAGAGGCACCCCCAAAAGAATGGGAGTGACCCCAGGCACCATGGTCCAGGATCCACATAGACTTCGCAGGGCCAATGCATGGGCAAACCTTCCTCATCGTGGTGGACACATTCTCGAAGTGGCTGGAGGTAGTCCTGATCACATCCACCACCACAGATGCTGTTATCAGGATGCTCCGGGGACTATTCGCGACCCACGGATTCCCGGACGTGCTGGTGTCAGATAACGGGCCACAGTTCACGGCCAAGTCTTTCGAAGAATTCTTAGCAACACAGGGAATCCGGCATACCCTTGTCGCCCCATTCCACCCGGCGTCCAACGGCCAGGCAGAACGGATGGTAAGATCTACCAAGGAGACACTAAGCAGAATGGGCCCGGGCGACTGGAGAACCCGTATAGACCACTACCTCCTGATCCAACACATGACGCCGAGCGCCACCACCGGCAGAAGCCCAGCGGAGCTACTCATGGGGCGCCGACTCAGATCCCATTTAGACTGGCTGCACCCCAACTACTCCTCCGACACACCGCCTGACTCAACGGGAAAGATCCGGGCATTCACCATCGGAGACCCAGTCTATGCCCACAATTACACAGGGGGAACCCTGTGGATGCCCGCGACCGTCGTCGGAATATCGGGACCTAGATCATACTCCGTCAGGCTCGAGGACGGACGACACTGGAGGCGGCACATCGACCAACTCCGGGGACGAGTAGAAAGCTCCCAGAGCCGGCAAACGCCACCGACACCAGCGCAGGTCAAGCCGCACCCCCCACAGACTGCGGGGGAAGGACCCGGGGACTTAGCAGACTCCGACGGGGAACGGGCAAGTCCTCGAACAACGATACCAGCCGAGACCTCCGAAAGGTTCCAGGAGTCCCCATCCAACAAGTCCGGAGAAGGAACGGGTCCGACCGTCCAGCGTGAGGACACCCAACCATCTGAACTGCGCGGATCCAGCAGGTTGACCCAGAGGCCCGCCTACCTGCGCGACTACGTCACTTACTAGGATGTTCCATCCTAGGGAGGAGGGGTGTTAGATACTCCCCCCTATCTAGTTGTTGACAAGGACAATCGCAGTCTCCACTCAGGTCCTCTCCTTTCAGGCAGAACAGGAAGACCCTGATTGGCTGAAGAGCTGGGCAGCTTCCCCTTAAAAAGGGGAGCTGCCAGGCCCCTAGTCAGTGGATGCCTGTACTTGACCTAATAAAGAGCTGTTGTCATCACTTGCCTTTTGTGCCTTCATTACCCTATCTAACAGGGATCATTCACCTTTTCCCTTAAAGACGCTTTGAGCTCCTTTTCATCCCATCAGGGAGCCTCTCATCTGACGCCATAAACCTGTAACCTCACCTTTTCCCTCCTAGGAATAAAGGCCGTCCCTGACTTACAACCTTTCTTTTAGTGACTGTTCAAAGTTATAACCGCACTGAAAAAAGTGACGTAGAACCAGTCCTTGCCCTTACAACCAACGGAACATCCCCACCGCCACGGGTTACAAATTTGGGCTCAGGGCAATCTCCATTTATCTACAAGAGTTGGGGAGTCCCGGGGTCCCCCGAACGCCACTTGCAACCTTCTCCGTTGGCTTCCAGCAAGCAAAGTCAATGGGGAAGATCTGATTCACGTAATGACTGCATGCAGTGATTTGCTTAACATCCATGGCCAAAAAGGTTGTAAAATTGGGCACCACTCAACAACAGAAATTCTGGTCTCAACTGTGGTCCTAAGTCGAGGTCTTTCTATATGCTGTTTCCATCAAGCAGTTCCAATAGAAGACAAATTAATATTTTAGAAGGCAGCCTTAAAAAATGGTACCTTTGTAAAGTGGCCCTCTGAAACCTGCAGGCTTTGCACTCTGCACATGCACAGACACTCTGTGAACTCTTGGTGCAGATGCAAAGGACGGAATTTGAGGTGTGGATGGAAAGATCGCAAAAAGTAAACTGAAGAAAAGAGGAGTCTCTTGGGGAAGCCTTGCCTTGCGTCTCCTCTTTTCCACCTCTTCTTCCTCTTTGTGGCCTCCAATGAAGGCATGGAGACAGACAAGAGACAGAGACAGTGCAGGTAGTCCTCGACTTACGACAATTCATTTAGTTCAAAGTTAAAATGTCAAAGAAAAAAATTACTTGTTTTTCACACTTAAGACCCTGGCAGCGTCTATATGGTCACGTGACCAAAATCAATGCTGGGTAACTGGTTCCTATTTATGACGGTCGTAGTGTCCCAGGCTCATGTGACCCCCTTTTGCAATCTTCTGACAAGCAGAGTCAATGGGGAAGCCAGATTCACTTAACAACCCTGTTACTAACTTAAGAATTGCAGTTATTCACTTAACAACTGTGGCAAGGAAAAATGGTGCAAAATTTGCCTCACTCAGCAGCAGAAATTTTGGACTCAATTGTGGTCCTTAGTTGAGGACTACTTGTAATAGCCAATCTTAAAAAATCCAGGGGCGGGGGGGGGGGGGGGTTGGCGGCTGGGGAAGGCTGAAGCAAAAAGAAAAAAGAGAAAGAAAAACAAAAAACTCAAGACTTCAAAAAATGAAAAAATACATAACAGGAAAAAACAAACATCTCCACTTTCTTGACTTATCACAACATCCATCCATAATAAGTGCTGGATGTGGACATTCGCACTCAGCACCAAACATAATTCAGCTTTTTAAAGGGACAAACATACAACTTCCAAATTCTTTCTATATAAACCAACCGGTTTTCAACCTGAAGTTTTGTGCACAGGGACACACAAATTCATACGAACAAATAAACAACAAAGCAAAACCCAACATCCTTTTACATTAGCAGAACAACAAAGACGCCTGCCTGCTTCGGCTTGCATGGGATCCGTCACAATCCTGTAGGTGGTTTGTGTGGAATCCAGTTGACAGGGAGGATGATCAATAAAAAAAAATCTTCTATTTCTAATGGCATGATAGTATTTGCCCAGTTATTCAGATAACAGCCTTGCAATATTGGAGCAAATTAATTCACAAAAAGAAACCTTCTCAAGCAGAAGTGAGGACCCCAGACCCTCTCCCAACCCTGGGCCACAGAGGGTTTATCTACATTTCTTTGGGAAAGGTTCCTTCCCCAACCAGCATCTGCCTGAGCCCCATCATCCACTTCCCTCCCTGTCTAGGATCAGCTCAGGCAATCCCTCCATTCAGACAATAGGAAAAAGGGAGTTTGGACAGAGTCTCTGGGTGAGTCTCCGTTCTTCAATGTGGAGGGTCACTCTCACCCTCCAAAGCCAAATTCACCCTGCCTTCCTGGACACCTCCGGCCATCACCCAGCTGAGGTTGCAGCAGGACCAGGGTGGCTGAGAACAGGGGTGCAAGGGACCACATACACTCCACAAACCTCCCCAATCACAACAGACACTTAGACACAGACCATGGCTTCACACACACACTCCTCAGTAGTGCCTTTATGTGATCATGGGAAGGGCATGGGATCAATCTCACAAAAAAATTAAATTATCCTATAGGGTTGCCCCAAGTGCTGTCCCGGGTGGCAGATTGAAGAGTGGGAATCCCTCTCCTGACACCAATTTCTGTGGAATCAAACACAAAAAACCAATAATCCAGGCTCACTGCAGTTGCTATTTATTCAATGTCCACGGGAGGAATTTTCTTTCAGAAAATAGTGGAAGGAAATCCCACAGACAAAAGGATGCACCATATTTATACATTTCAGGAAAGGACAGAAAGAAAATCATATATATCATAGTCAATAGATGATATAAGCATACATATTTAAAATTAGCAAGCTTCGAGTTACTTCCCAGACCATTTACTGTTACTATTCTCAAGAAACTGTTATTGTGTAAATAAAAATAATCAGTTGTGTTGCCATAGCAGTTCAGATAAAATGTATGGAGAAATGAGGGTGTAAGGGTTGCCCCATGCATTTCTTCTATATTTCTATCTTGTTAACAAACATGTTCCTCCAACAAATTGGTTTCCTTACAATCTTCCAACAACTCTTTGATTATTTCAAGAAAAATAATTAGCTCATTCATGTATGGAGAACAGCTCTTTCACATTTCCACATTTCTTCTGGCTGTGAGATGCTCCTTTGTGTTCAGGTCTGGCCTCAGAAGGATAATGTAGCACTTGGGGATGAAGATGCAGCCTAGCAGACCAGCACTGGAGGCCAGGATGGAGAAGACCTGCACAGCCACCATGTATTTCCCTTTGGTGCTCAGGTAGGTGGGCACAAAAGTCACCCAGACACTGCAGAAGACCAGCATGCTGAAGGTGATCAGCTTGGCTTCGTTGAAGGCCCCGGGCAGATTCCTGGCCAGGAAAGCCACCGTGAAGCAGATGGCAGCCAGGAAGCCCATGTAGCTGAGGGTGACGTAGAACATGACAACAGCCCCTTCGTTACATTGCAGGATGATTTCTCCAGGCTGGGAGTGGAGGTCAGAGTCAGGGAAGGGGGGAGAAACTCCCAGCCAGATGGAGCAGATGATAATTTGGACTGCAGAACAAGAAAGGATGATGGAGTTGGCCAAGCTCTTCCCCAACCATCTCTTCACTCGGTTTCCTGGTTTTGTGGCCAGGAAAGCCAGCACCACCGTGATGGTTTTGGCCAAGAGAGAAGAAACGGCAACTGAGAAGATGATGCTGAAAACCGTCTGTCCGAGAAGGCAGGTGGCTTTCCTTGGTTGGCCAATGAAGAGAGAAGAAGACAAGAAGCAAAGCAGGAGGGAGACCAGGAGGATGTAGGAGAGGTCCCGGTTGTTGGCTTTGACAAGAGGAGTTTCTAGGTATTGAATGAAGATGATTAAAACAAGGACTGTGGTTAGGAACAGGAGTAGGGCAAAAGAGACCAGGATGATGCCCAGAAGTTCTTCATAAGACAGGAAAGTTACAACTTTGGGGATACATTGGACTCTGGCCTCATTTGGGTATTTGTCATCTGGACACTTGGTGCATTTTTCGGTATCTGAGAAACCAAAAAAAAACTTTCTTTGATATTCTGTCCTTTTATTTTACAAGAAATACCTTCTTTGGACAACGTGATAGCACAGAAATTGGCATTTTTGATTTCATTAAAAAGAGCATAAGACGGATTTAATTTTTTTTAATGTAGTTAGATGTATGAAGTTGAGGGAAGTCCCAGGTGTTAATTATTTCCTTTGTAGTGTGTAGAAGCTTCATAACAACCTAAATTATTAAAAGGTTAATAATGTATCACATAATAATTTTAGGCAAACCTCCTGAGTCCTGCCACATGGCAGTTAATATACTGGCTTGGAGAATACTTACAGTATCCTGTAACATTTGTATGTATGTGCTAACATCAGTAGCACATATCCTAACAAAAAGTAGAAGAGAGATGTTTCCTCTGCTGTGAGTAAAGCTTGCCCAGTCTGCCACCCCCTCCTCCCAGCCCCTCCTTCAAAGTCTTTTTGATTTACTTCCTTTTAGATAAGAAATTGTGCATGTTAAAAATTAAAAAAAGGTGAGCTTCTGTCTTTTAACTTGCACCTTCATGAAAATGTTCTGGATGGACCCATTTCCACAAAGCCTCCCATTTTCCTCAATGTGACCCACCTTCCTGAGTGGAGACGGTCCCCTTTGGACAAGGAATGCAGTCGTAGCAGCAAACTGGCTCTCCTTCTCGAGCCCTCTTGACAAATCCAGGATGACAACTTTCCACACATTTGGACTCGGGCAAGGACTGAGCAGAAAAACAAGGAATGCCAAAGAAAAGATGTTAGGACTCTCCGTCCATGGAAAATGGAGGGAGAAATGGATGGAGACAAGTAGCCTCTGGTCTTCACTGAGGTAAATATGAAACCTCTGACTACTTCTAAACAGATGCAGGAGGTATAACAACTGGCAGATTCTTCATTTAGTTCCTTTTGCTTTTGGCATTTTATATTACAATAAAGTAATTTTCTACTTAAAGTCTTGAGGGATGGAGTTGAAAAAAGATGGAAGTATGATGATGTATTCATTTTAAAACTGGGAATAAAATTTATTGTAAAAGATTTAGGAAACTTTTATTCCATTACATTTTTAATGTAGAATAAAACGGTGAAGAAGAAATAAACCTCTGACCATAAGATCTTGAAAGATTTCCCTAAAACATTGAAAAGCCCCTCCACTTAGGTCCTATCTGTTAAAGAACTTCCATTAGATGACACCAACTGGCATGGAAGGCCAACCACCCTGGAGACTAGGGGCTTTGCCCACTTGAAATGGGACCTCAGGCTTTGGGAAACAGAGAAGAGACACCAAAATTTCTCTTACCTTATTGAGTAGCTTAAGCTGTGAAAGAGCATCTTGGTTGATAGAAAGTCTCTGTGTTACAAAATACGCCAGAGTCTTTTTCCTGGGGTCATCCCTGGGGAGAACCAACAAGCTGACAATAAATAGATCTGCTATTATCTCTCCATTTTGGTTCAAGTACAGTTTAAAGTAGGAAATATTCCAAAATTCATTCTTCTCCAGAAAGGGATGAAACTAGAATGGGAACATCCAGGAATTTGAAAAGTAGAAAACTTTGTTTCTTATCCCACTTTGAATCTTTCTTCTATAATTGTCTAATCGCCAAATATGGTTAAATAGGATACAAATACTGCCATTATCTTCATAAGTGAATGAAAAAGTTTGAGAAAGATTTGTCAATCACATACTGACAAAATATAGAGAAAATATAATGCACACAGTTGGTCAATTGTAGGGAACATTCTAGACCAGATGACAAATAAAATGAACAGAGAAAATTAATTCTTTGAAAACAACAGGTTGATTCCCAGAAAGCATGGGTTGATCAAAAAAGAAAGTTGTCAGGCTAATCTTCTCCCTGGTCATCCTGATGGGAAAACACTTCTAGTTGTACTAATTCTGCTTGATTGTAATGTGACAAAATTTAACAACATTTTGCAAATCTGAAAGAACAAATCTCCCACCAACTATTTTTTCAGCCTGAAAAGTTAGTGAGGATCCTTTCTGAGTTTCTTTCTCTCCCATTATGCAGCTGCAGGATTCTTCCCCCTTATCTGATCCTTCCCTAGGCAGCCTCTCTTCCCCTCATCCCCAAAGTCATTCTCACATATCATCACACTTTCTAAATAGATTATGGTGATATCACTGGTGATATCACTGGATTTCAGTAAAGGACCCACAAAGAATTTTGTGATGTGATTGGAAACCTGAGGGGTGGTATGATACCTAAATGTATAAAAACTGTCTTCAAAATAGTACTCAAATAATTTTAACTCTTTTTAATCTTTCCTATGAAACCTGAAGTTGATGGATAACAATTTGCCATTGGTCATCTATTTTTCTATGTTGTCATTAATATGGTCATTAATACGATCTTAGAATAAGCTAATTTGATGTGATTTATAGAATATAAAGTATTTCAACTTACAAGCTTTATTTTAAAGTTCATTTTAAAAGTTTGATAAAATAACGATGGTTTTAAATCTACTTAAATGTGATAATCAGAAGCAAGCAACAATTGTTGAATTGGATGGACTGGAATTTAATTTGCTGCTGGCATCCCTGAAGGAGGAGTCTGGTTTGAAGGCAGGCTGCTTGGAGATGGCTGGAGAGGCCATGGACCCCGAAGACTCAAAGTGGACAGAACGGATGACCGATGAAATGGATTCTTTCAAGAAGATTGAGGGAGATTGGGGAATGGACTTGTCATATTTAAATGGAAAACAAGTCTTAAGAGTCGAGTTTCCATTTACAGGAGGTCCTATGACTTTGGGGAATGGAAAGCAGTTGTTGGGAAAGATCCTATTTAAAATTTTAAGGAAATATATTATTATTAAGAATCAAACAAAGATATTTAAATCTGGACATAATCTGGAGGTAATGATTGTGTTGGTCTGTGGTAAATAAGAGGCCTCTGTAAATTTTCTGTGAGTTAAATACAATAGCAGTTAACAGACAATTTTGAAGTTTTGAAATTGAACTTTATTGTTGGATTGCCTATTAACTATATTTTTATAGCAGCAGATAGATGACAAGCCAAGTGGTTGCAAATATTCTGTAGAAGTTTATAATTGTGGGTCTATTTTCCAAGGGGGAAAATTATTATTGCTATAATACATCTGTAAGTATTCAACTGGGGAACAATATATGCATATATGATTTTATCTGTTTTTAATTTTCTGTGAGTTAAAGCCAATAGAAGAGAACAGACCATTTTGAAGTTTTGAAATTGAACTTTATTGTTGGATTGCCTGTTAACTATATATTTTATATACAGCAGATATATGTCAAGTAGTTGCAAATAGATGTGTAGTTTATAATGGAAGGGCCTATTTTGCAAGGGGGAGGAAGTATTATTGCTGTATTGTATTCAACTAGGGGACAATATGCATGCTTTTGCCTGTTTTTAATGCAGAATTTTTTAAAAAATCTAATTTTGCTTCGCCTTTGTAATAGTTTTATTATTTGTAGTTTACTTTTTTGAATTAAATAAAATTTAATAAGAGGAATATCAAGTTTCCAGAAACAATATTTATGATTAGCACACAGAGAAGGGTGCATAAGTAAAAAGCAGTAGAAAAATATCTGATTTTTAGCAACTAGGACTTGACTAACAATAGAGTCTCATATAAGAACATTCATGATGGACTGGAAGAAAGATGAGGGATACCAAATTTGATATGTATGTTTGTAAAAACGATCTCAAATTCATAGTTAACTGGAAACAGAATCTGAGTCAGCAGGGAGATGTTCATGGAAAGAAGGCAAAGGCAGCCGTAAGAATCTCAGGAAGTGAACATTCTGAATTAAGGAGACCCGAACTCAAGGACCAGGTCCCCTTGCAGGCACCAAACTTGGAGGAGAATTTGCACAAAATCTACGTGAACTTCAGGGAAGGACAAGGAAGCCAAGGAAGAGATCAAAGGAACTGCTCTTAGCCTTGAGGAAAGACCACAAGGAGAAGAGCTGAAGATCAAGAGGAGTCTGGGAGCCCCTTTTCCAACTGTCACAATCTCTCGGTTGGAGAAGGGAGGATACAGCCCTCTTCCAATTACTGACTCCTGTTAAACATGAGTGTAAGATCTGCTCACTATTATTCCAGAGTGTCAGACGTGGGAAAATGAATTCAGTTACAAGAGAGGAGATTTTAATTGAAAGAGAGAAAAATATGATAAAAGGATGAGCTGTTTTAGAGCTGAGCCAGTAAAGCAGAGAAGTTCAGTCTCCTCTTCATGGATTGTCTGAGAGCAAAGACTGAGCAGCCATCAGTCAGAGAAGCTTGAACTGGGATTCCTGCTGGGAGGAGGGGTTGAGCTAGATGTCTCAGGGTCTCCTCCAAATTTATAAAGGTAAAATTCCACGATGCTAATCACAAACACCGTATTTTTCAGAGTATAAGACGCACCTTTTTTCCTCAAAAAAGAGGCTGAAAATCTGGGTGCGTCTTATACATCGAATACAGCATTTTTTTGCCTCCTGAAGCCCCGTCCCCTTCACCAAAATGGCTGTGCATACCCTTATGGAGGCTTTCAGAGAACTCCTGGGGACTGGGGAAGGCAGAAATGAGCAAAAAACCTGACCATTTTTGCCCCCCGCCCCAACCCCAAGCAGCACTCTATAAGCCTCCATAAGGCTATGCATACCATTTTTTGACACAAAATGGGCCATTTTTTGTTGTTGGGGGGGGACCCCTCTAGGAATACTCTGCAAGCCCGCCCCCCAAAGCTATTCATGTCTTTTTTTGAAGAAAAAACTGACCCGTTTTTGTGAGGTTTGCAGAGTGCAAAAACTGTTTTTCCCTTTAAAGCTCTTTAACTGATTGATGAGAATTACATTGATCAAGCGCTGTGCCAGCAGAAACACGTACCTATCTACTGTATTTCTCTCTCTCTCTATTTCTCTCTCTCTATCCCTCTACCTATTTACCTACACACACACTCTCTCCCCCTACCTACCTACTGTATTTCTCTCTCTCTATTTCTCTCTATATCCCTTTATCTACCTACCTACCTACCTACCTACCTACCTACCTAATTACTCTCTCTCCCTACCTATCTACTCCATTTCTCTCTCTCTATTTCTCTATCCCTCTACCTACCTACCTACCTACCTACCTACCTACCTACCCACCCACTCTGTCTTTCTCTCCCTTTCTCTACCTACCTATCTAACTACTCTCTCTTTCTCTCCCTCCCTCCCTCCCTCCCTAATGTACATCTCTCTCTTTCTCTCCCTATCTATCTACCTACCTACTTTTTAAAAAATTTGCCTCTTCAAAACCTTGGTGCGTCTTATACTCCGGTGCGTCTTATACTCCAAAAAATACGGTAGATACAAAAGTTTATTTAAAAAAGAATGCAGCATTTTCAAATTAGCAGTGCTAAATATCAAAATGTCATGTTGTCTACTCTTTGGAACCATTATTCCTTGAGTAATTAAATTGGCCAGATCTGTTGAGATGGTTCCCCTCCTTCTCCTCTGGATTCCTTCTCCAAAGGATCTTAAGATTAATGGATCCATATTGGGACCCCCATACCTGCCACGGCTGCAGCCTTGGAGACCCCAAGATCTTTTCTCCCTCCTTCCTTCTCCTCCTCAATCTGGAGGAATATGCAGCATTCAAGGCCTGTGCCAGAGTCCTCATGAGACTGTAATATTGAGAGTAATTTGTGATCTGGATCCTGTTCCTTTTCTCCTGGGTCTCCAGTGGGATTTTCTGGGTGCATCTTCTGCGGCCTTTGAAAGAAAAGACGTGCTTAGAAAGAGAACAGTGAAAATAATGATCTTGAAACTTTTCTTCCACAAAGAAATGGGGTTCAAAAACATCATCTTCTGACCCCTTTTTTGTTAGATAACCAAAGTTCGAAATACTATGGATGTATTTGAGAGGTCCGTGCTTGCTTATTACGTACCCTACAAAATTTGTGAGGATCCAGACTTTTCCTTCAATGGGTTCTGGCAAACCCATAAATGTTAAATGAAAATGGTTAATTCTGTCCCAAATGGAATCAAGTTCTATGAAGTGAACAAAGACATTGACCTGTCTCCACTTGGAGAGGGCCTCCCTGAGGGGGGTTGCATGTTCAGTTTTTGAAAATTGCTGTGATATAACCACACAAATTCCATTCCTGAGAAGCACAGGAGGAAAAGTCCTCATGAAATTCTCTCCCTTCTCTGTGTCTGAAGCAAAGAGGCCAATCAGGGTCCATCTGAAGTGGAGGAGCAGTTGGACAATTGCTGGGTACTGAAACCCTTGTTTGGGGAGCATCCGGTGGAAAAAGGGGAACTGACTTTTATCACTTAAAGCCTCTGAAGAAGGTTCATAACTGATCTGAAAGAGCAATGAAGAAAGCTGTTTTATATTTGAGGTCAGATCAAATGAAAACTATTAGCTTTTAATAAATCCAAACTGGTTCTCATGAATGTATTAGAATAGTTTCCTAAACATTTCCTAGACATTGTTTAAAATATTAAAGACACTTAGCAAGATTGTATCATAATAACAGACAATAGCACACAAATTAAAAACTATAAAAATATAAATCATATTACTGTATCATCCCTATAATTTACCACAATTAGATTAAGTTCAAATGCCAACTTAAGTATTCCATTCCAATAAAGGGCCTATTATAATTTTTTGGAGATTGCTGCATCTTTTTATGCTTCTATATCCCAAATTCTTTCTGGAGGAATCTTTTTAGCTTCTTCTCCAGTTGTACAAGAAACAGGGAGACTTCAGTTCTTTACACAATTTGTCAGTTGTATAATACAAGACTGGTTTTTAATTGAAGTTTTGTCTCTTCTAACAGCCACAATTTTTGGAGTCTGTCAGTTTTCAATATCCATATTTTCTGATTTTAGACAAAGTAGAAATTGTGTAAATTCCCAAATCAGCTCTGAGGGCAGCAGCTGAAGTCTTTTTGTCCACCCCAAGATCCTCCTCGGAGGCTGTGATTGGGTTGGTTCTGCTGGTGGTTTCTCTCTCGGAGGCTGTGATTGGGTTGGTTCTGCTGGTGGTTTCTCTCTGAAGCCCCAAACATCAGATTGATATAAGGGCATGGGGAAAACCTTAGCCTCAGATACTTTAATAATTGGGGTTGAGGAAGCTGGAGAGCTATGATTTTTTTTTTAATTTTTAGCACTAGATTCATTAACTGAGCTCCTTTGATGATGAGGGATCCAAGGTTCAAGAAAACAACTCCAGGTAAGGAAAAGCGTTACCCGCTCTACTGGATTACCATCAAAAGGGTGTCTGTTTATGATGTTGCTTTCCAAAGACCATAACTTTTGAACTTGATTTATTAATTATTAGATAATTATTATGACAAAAAAATCCAAGTCTTCTTCCCAGAGTGTACAATCCAATGTTTAAATGTGATAATATCATATTATCAGTGTAAATCAGTGTGGTCCAATAAGTATTTAGCATGCTAAACACATGTACCTATTTCAGAACTTATAACAGACTAAAAAGGTGGGAAAGGACCTTGGGGGGTCTTCTCACTCAAGTAGGAGACTATACTATTCCAGACAAATGGATGTCCAGTCTCTTCTTAAAAGCCTCTGGCGATGGAGCACCACAACTTATGAAGGTGAGACATTCCATTCCTCACCATTAGGAAATTTCTCCTTAGTTCTAGGTTGTTTCTCTCATTGCTTACTTTCCACCATTGTTTCTTGTCTTGCTTTTTGGTTGCTTTGGAAAACAGGTTGACCCCCTCTTTTTGTGGCAGTCCCTCAAATATTGGTACTGTAAGGTCCTGCCTCTATTCCCCTAATCAAGAAAGTGTGGACTCTTGAAGCAGCAGCATTTCAAAAGGAACCTTTTATTGAAAGGAAGTGATTGCAAGACAAAAACAAAGCAGGGTCTGAGTCCCCCCCAGGCAATTCCATTAGGATAAAGTGGTTAGAAACCCCTCCTCTCAGTTGGATGTTGAATGAGTCAATCCACAAGTCTGAAGATGTTGTGGAAACGGTGGTCTTCCTGAGAAGGAGATAAGGTTCCGTTCCCATCTGCTTCTTCTGTGAGGCTTCCAAACTGAGAGAGAACAGATGCCCCCTCCCCCTTTGTACGGTAAATCAAAGTTATACATTTATTTATAATCTGTTTTTGAATCCTTCATTTGTCCCAGTAAGTCATTCATATTATGTATATGTGAAAATGAGATGGCAATAGAGGCCCCAACAACCAGGGATATAGTTTTATCAGTTAAATAGTTGGTAGAATGTCTTCTCCAGGGAATGTATTGCTTGCATTTCATGACCTTTTATGATTAATTTCAACATGAACATAATGCGGTAAAATATTGTCATTTTTGCTAATATGGAGAAAAGCAGCTCTTGGATTCCATGGAGAAGACATGATTGCATCTATTGCTCACCCACTTTTACTTTACCAGATAAAGAAAAACACACACAAACCTGTGGGATTTTGTAGGGGCCTCCTAATGTTGACATCTGGATGGAGATGTCCCTGTCAGCTGCATCAAGAAGAGCCATGAGGTTGTCCTTCCTCCCACATCCGTAGTTGGGTACATTGGCTTCTCCAGTAGAGAGCAGGTCCAACAAGGCATCTGAAGTGCAGAAAGTGCTCAAGTAGTTGGCATGGATGTTGTAGCCAAGTGAGAGATTGTGCAGGAGCTGAGAATTCTTGTTGACCATTTGAATGGCAAAAATTAAATTTAAGCCATATAAAAAACCATAAGAATTGCTATTGGGAAAAAATGTTATTATAATCAACAGGAACAACAAATGCTTTTGTTATATATAATATATATAATCCTCCTACTGAGCCTTAAGCCACCATTGATACAAAACCAATGATCAGTTACACAAATATGGAAATTGGCTGAGATACAGCAACTAAAATTGGTTCAATCGCTACTTTAAATAGAATTCAAGTAATAAATTAAGGATTAGACTGAAAAAGGAAAATAACCTGCAGCCTTTCAGTTTTTTTTCAGACCCATTTTTATATTTGAGTCTCTTTCCCAAAATCAGACAAAAGAGAGAAGCCATGGAAATCAAAATCATGCATTAAATTAGACATATCCTCCAATATAGGAATAAATGAAAAATGAAAAATAGAAAAGGAGAGTGTTAGAATGGAGGGATTGCAACTCCATCACCTTGAATGACTTACAAATCAATGAAAACAAACTGAGCAGAAGGAGCCATGTTGAAAAGCAACTTTGTATGCAATATTTCAAATCCAGTGATGACTATACCAATGAGATGATCTCCTGGGCTGTAAAAGCTCCATGGATTCTTTACATCCTGGTGCTTGAAATTCAGTGGGCATTTCATTCTCAGCTTCCCAGAGACTGGACGAGACACAAGCAGCATCAGAAGCAGAAGCAGAAGGTCCATAGTTCATGGGGCAAATCAATCCATCTCCTTTCTGTTGTTAAAGAAGAATTAGAAGGATTCAAAGGATTCTCACAAGGTGGAATATGATCCAGTGTCTTTCCTGATTGAAATACAGAGAAATACTGAGCTTCATCTAGAAAAGAGACAGACATTCGTTCAAGAGCACAGACCTTGCCTGTCCCAAAACTCCATATTTCTCTGCCCAAAGTCTCCCCTGGAGGATTCGACCAAAGAGCAGAGCTGAAACTTTTATATCATAATTTTCCCTCTCAGGAGGGATCCCTGGATAATTCAACCAGTTCTTGGACTAAGAAATTGTTGGGAAATTCTGTAGAGGGAAATGAAAGGGAAATAATCCCCATGTGATTCATAATAACAGGGGCAGATATCGAATTAAAGCCATCATCTAGAATTGAGAGATTTGGGGTCTCCATGCTTGAAACTGAGCCCAGAGGGAATACACGGCACCTGTGGCTGAAGAAACAAATAAATCTGAGATTTGTTGGCATAGTGATAAAAGGCAAAACTCCAGGGACCAGTTAATGCCAGAGCATATCACAGAACTGAAATCGTTGGCAGCTGAGTTGGAACCAAAATGTACTTTATTTTGACAGCTAATGCTCAAGGGCACCACACAAAAGGGCTGATGCTATAGTACAACCAGTTTCTAAGAACAAAATCAAATTTAATGAAAAACTAGTTACCAGAACTTTGCATAGTTCAAAAAAATAATATGAGAGAGAGAGAGAGAGAGAGAGAGAGAGAGAGAGAGAGAGAGAGAGAGAGAGAGAAGGAAAAGAGGAAGAGGTCATGTGAGGAGGGGAGGAGGGGAGGAGGGGAGGGAGTTGAAGGGGAGCTCAGGACCCTCGTGTTGCAGATGGAAAGCTGATCTGCAAAATCCATCTTCCAGAGACCTGGGAATGCAGAAGCCCATATCCCATGTTCCCCTGCTACCTTCCCCATGCACAGGACAGACAAAGGGGCTCTTGTAGGGATGCCAGACAAGACTCTGCTCAGCTGAGTTTGGAGCCCATGCTGGGAGGAGGAAGCTGGCAGCCTCATGTTGGGAAAGGGAAGCAGATCTGCAAAATCCAGGATCAATCTTCTGAGTTCTGGAAATGGGAGAGACCATATCCCATGTTGCACTGCCACCCATTTCCACACATGGGGCACTCAGGAGAAAGCAAAGCCCAGGCCCATGGAGAAAGGCCCAGGGTGGCCAGGAAGGAGGAAGGGATCTCGGGAAGACGCCATCCTCCCATTCCTGGGAAGAGACTAACCTGGTTTATGGGTCTGAGGGTAGAAGGTTGGGGGAACGCAGCCCCTGGGGTTTCTCCAGCTTCTCTTGGGCTCTGTGTCTTTCCAGGAGAGGCTCCTCTGGGGGAGAAGCCATGCAGGGCTGGGTCTTCCAAGGGGGATCGAGCATTGCCTCCAGCATTACCTGGGAGGAAAAGGAGGGTAGCCTCATCCTGGAGGGGCCCCTCTTTGAATCTGAGGAAGATGGGGGTCCAATATGGCCCCTTCAGAATGGTCTGAAGATGTTACCTCCATTTTGAAATTAAGTGACAGACCTGAAGAAATCAGTTATTCACCGATTTTGCACAATGAAGAAACCATGAATTCTCACCGTCAGAAGTGAATCATTTCACAATTAATTGCAATGACATATAACCCCAAGATCCTGATCCTGGTTTGGGAGCCATCCTGGTTGGTTCTTATAACTCTCTAAGCCAACCCTGATGCTTTGTGAATTCAGGCCCTTCCTGGCCCTTCAGACTCGGGCAGAGTCGCAAAACCTTCCCAGATTCTGAGGCTCTGAGGCCCAAAACCTCCCTGGACCAGGAATGGCTGGCAGGACCTTCCAGGAGAGCCTCCTTGGCTGCTTGTCTACGGCTGTAACCACTGAGCCCACTGGCTCCTCCTTGGGGAACAGAACAGCCTCCTCTGAACCTCTGTTTTTTGCATTAAATATTTAGCCTTTGCTAACGGCATAGCTATGACTGAGGATTATGGGATCTGAAGTCGATGCATTGGGAAGGCCCCTTGGGATTGTTCACTCGATTCAGGTGGGACAGAGATCCATAAAGAGGACTTGGAAAAAGACTCTTGAAAGCAGCAGCATCCATTCTTCCTCCCAATGCCTGGCGGGAGGGAGGGAGGGAGGGAGAGGGAGAGGGAGAGGAGAGAGAGAGAGAGAGAGAGAGAGAGAGAGAGAGAGAGAGAGAGAGAGAGAGAGAGAGAGAGAGAGAGAGAGAGAGAGAGAGAGATGGGAGACACACCCAGAATTTCTGATCTGGGGAGCAACTCCAGTATCCTGAGGCCTCACTGGGAATCCTGGAAATCATCATCCAAAACCATCTGTGTGGCTGCAAGTGAGACGAGGAGAATCAAAACGTCAGGCCTGCCTCTGTTCAAAACCCAAGAAATAAACCCCCCCGACTCCATTGAGGTAGAGAAGAGGTCCTTTTACTGAGTTTGAAATGATGGTGGCAAAATGAGGATAGTTTGGCAAAACAAATTAGGGACCAGAGTCAAATGCATATAAAAAGGTTGTACGATATACTGATAGAAATAGACTCTGAAGCAGAGTTAGTTAAAGATTGCATGATAAAATGGGCACAAAATTTCAAAGAGCCAATAATGATGGAAACATGGGAAATGATTTGGGTAAGAAATATAAAATTCACGCAAGCTCAGAATTTGAGAGAGAATTTTTATAAGATGTTGTATAGATGGCATTTAGATCCCAAAAAATTATCTTGTATGTATCCGAATTTACAACCTAAATGTTGGAGATGTGATTGTGCTGATGCTACGTATTACCATATGTGGTGGACTTGCAAAAAAGTTAAAGCATTTTGGATAAAAATATGGTGGGTTATTCACTTAAAAAAAGGATAAAGTTCACCCCCCAGTTGTTTTTGTTAGGTATAATTACAGACTGTACAGTTATAGAGACGAATTTGATTCTGAACTTAACGACGGCAACAAGATTGTTGGTGGCGCAGTACTGGAAGAGGGAAGATTTGCCTACTATTCAAAAATGGATGCTAAAAGTAGTAAATCTAGCAGAGATGGCTAAAATTACAGCATACGGGAAGGACCACTCAGCTGAGAAATACAAGCTGGAATGGAGAAGATGGATTGACTATATTCAAAATAAATATTGGACTAAAAAATTTAAATTAGCTTATGAGTGAAAGCACAAGGAATGCTACAATTTACCTAAAGTTAGCTTAACAAAAGGGGAATTAAAGCACAAGAGGAGGTAGGATGTTAAAATCAGTTAGCTTATGCTAGCGCAGCGATGGCGAACCTTTTTTGGCTTGCGTGCCATAAGTGGGGGGAGTGCAGGGGGGTTGTGTGCGGGTGTGCCACACTCATAATGCAATCCGCGACCACCAGTGCGCATGCGCGCACTACAGGCACTCCCCCTCCCATTTTACATGCTTTTTTCGCCCTCCCCAGGCTCCTATAAAGCCTCTGGAGCCTGGGGAGGGCGAAAAATGGCTTTAAAAAAGGGTGAACTCAGCTGGCCAGCACGGGCATGTGCGCTGGCCAGCTGACAGGGCAGGGCCTCACGTGCCCTGACAAATGGCTCCGTGTGCCACCTGTGGCACGCGTGCCATAGGTTCGCCATCACTGTGCTAGCGTATGATTGTTAAATGTTTATACCCTGTATTTTGCTCTGGGATGTTGGGGGGAGGGAGGGTTGGAGGGTGGGAAGGGGAAGGGGTAATACTTGTAAAACTTATTAAAACTTTTAATAATAATAAAAAAAAATGATGGTGGCCAAAGCAAGGCACGATTTGATTCAAAAGGCGCAAAAGTGACAGGTTGAAAATTCCCCCAAATCCCTGCCTCCCCCCAGGGTCTTTTGCTGAGGGTCCAACCAATGTTCAGGTTGATGTCGTGTGAGGCTCATCTTTAGGTATTCGGCCCATCTGGAGTCCCAGAACGGTTGGCCTCGACTCGGTGTCAACCACTCCACTCAGCAGCACAGTCGTTCTTGAGACCAAACCTCCCTTTCAGTTCACAAGGGCCTTCCCCTCATCAGCCCCCTCCCCCCACCCAAATGCCAGCCCCCCCACGTTACTATGGCAGCCGATAGCAAGCAAGCATCAGAGGAGTATCCCATGCTGGAGACCCACTTGGATCCTCTGAAGACACAACCACAAAGCTCTGCAAGTCTCTATCCAGGTTTGTCCAAAAATTGTGGGAAATCCTTAACCCGCCCTCCATCCCTAAAGAAGCCTCCCTGTCCCTCTCCCACTCTCCAACCTCTTTTCCCTGGATGCCAAACTCTGATCCGGCTCACACATTCCTCCAAACCCTACTTCACTTAGCCATAGTTGGAGTAAAGCATTGCAGTCGCCTGCTGAAAACCACGAATCCAGAAGGAGATCCTTTGAAAGCTCTCCATCCTGCGTACAAAGGGGCTGCATTGGGCATCACATTCCTGATCTGTGGTGAATCTGAGTTTGCACAATACCCTCAACCCGGGTTAATGAAAGAGAGCTGCTATTTTGGCAATATGCCATGCCAAAATACATAAAGCAGATGCTGGCTTAGCTTGATGACCTGCTTCAGCACAGGGGAAGGTTGAGAGGGGGGAGGGGGAGGAGGGGCTCCTGCTTGGGGTGGGGTACGATAGATGACCTTTTGGGACCTCTCCAGCCATGGGATCCTCTGGGACTCCCCTGAAAGAACCAGGTGGGGCTGCTGGGGTTCCTTCTTCCGCTCTGCCCCCCAGCCTCCTTCCATCCCTTTGGGGGACCCTTCCAGAGTCCTGGCTGGAGAGGAGAGAAAATCCCTCCGAAGTTTTTCTTTCCCTCAAAATGGAGGGAACAAGAATCGCCTCAGAAAAAAGAGGGCACAAAACGGAGGGATAAACCAGGGACACAGGGGGCCCAAGAGCAGCTTCTAAGCAGTTGGAGGGTTTTTTGGGGAAGGGTTTCACCCCACAGTCTCAAAATGTCAAAAGTGTTCCACTTAAAAATCAACTCCAATTTAGGATTAATATATGGAATTCTGATATAAAAGAAAATCCTGAATTAAAATAAGGTGGAATGGCTGTAAAAAGAAAAATAGATGGATGATGAACCAAAATCTGGTAAAAGAAAATAATACATACAAATGTTAGAGAAAGAACTGAAAGTATTTTTTTATGATGAGCAAAAAAGAAGATACATCATTACAAAATTTTTGGGACACCACAAAACCATATGTCAGGGACCAACAATATGGCAAGGAAAAACAAGAAAAAAAAGATACAACGAGAGATATTACAGAAGGAACGTAAGGAGGTGGAATCAGAACTATAGAAAGACCCACAAAACAAGACTAAGAAAGAAAAAAGAGAGATATAAAACACAAGTACAACTTAACAGTACAGGAGGAACTAGCCCAGAAGATTAAATTGGCTAAACAAAACTACTTCAAACACACAAATAATTCCGGATGTTGGTTAGCACATAAAGTAAAAAAAAGACAAAGAAAAAAGGACGATATATCAACTACAAGGTGAGGATGGAGTCATACAACACAGACCGGAAGAGAAAAAGAGTGTAATCCAAAAATATTTTACAAAACTCTATTCACAAGATAACATACCAGAAGACAAGATCGAACAATACTTACATTTTGCAACCATAAATCTAGTCCCAGACAAACACAGAGAAATAATAAATAGACCAATTACAATAAAGGAGTTAAGGATGGCATTGAAAAAACAGAAAAATAACAAAACTCTAGGTCCAGATGGAATCCCGATGGAATTATACAAAAATGCACAAGAAATATTGGAAGAACCTCTATTAGAAGTATTCAATGAAGTGCTAGAAGAAGCTAAAATACCAACATCATGGACAGAAGCAACGATAACTCTCATACCAAAAGAAGATTCAGACCTTCAGAAAATTCAAAATTATATACCCATCTTGTTAATGAACTCGGATTATAAAATATTTGCCTCAATTATGTCAGAGTGGATTAAACGGACTCTAAATGAACAGATTCACCCAGATCAAAATGGTTTACTTCCACACAGACAGATTAAAAATAACATGAGGACTATAATAAACATCCTAGAATATTATGAAACACACCCAGAGAAACAAACTGCACTGGTTTTCCATGATGCCCAAAAGGCTTTTGACAAGGTAAATTGGAAATTCATAACTACAATTAGAAATTATGAAATTTGGAGAAAAATTCGTAAAAATGATAGAAAAAATATACACAAACCAAACAGCAAAAATGCTTATGAATGGGGATACAAAAAAAAAAGGAGATAACAAAAGGAGTAAGACAAGGATCTTCTCTCTCTCTACTTCTTTTTATTCTAACCTTAGAAATACTCCTAACCAGAGTTAGGAAGGATCAGGAGATAATGGGACTAAAAATCAAAAAGGAAGAATATAAAATCCAAGCTTTTGCTGGTTTTCATATTGGAAGACCCATTGGAATCCGGATTTAAATTAATTCAAAGGATAGAAGAATTTGGTGATGTGGCAGGTTTAAAAATCAATCAAAACAAAACAGAAAATCCCAAACAGGCAGAATCCAAGGGGACTGATTGCTTCCTTGGCATTAGAAGACAGGCAGCACCAGTTAAGGGTCATCAACCTCAAGTGACACCATAACTCTGGGCGACCTCTTCCAACAGACTCTGGAGACAAAGAGAACCAATTGAAGTCAATTCCATGGTGTTTGAAGTTTCTTTTTCCAGCATTCCTTTCCTGACATATTCTGACATGATAGACCACAGAAAATGACCCCAGGAGTGTAGTTGTAGTTTTTCACTAACATGTTTTTCTCCAGCCTCTCCTCTGCACACATGGAGCCCAGAAGAAGCTTAGGATCCCAAGAGGAGAAGTTGCTTCTCCCTGTAATTAAGGCCATTTGGGCCTTTGAGATCTCCATACCTGTGATAGAGGCAGCAGACTGAAGCAATATGCAAAGGATCTTATATCAGAAAAGGATAAATTATTTAAGTCAAGCATTCTTGGAACAAGTTTTGGGACAGGCAGGATCTGTGCTCTTGATTGTACCTCTCTCTCTTTTCCTGGTGAAGCTGAGTGTTTCTCTGTTTGTATTAGGAAAGTCCCTGGCATTTCCATCTTGTGAGAATGCTTTGAATTCTTCCAACTGTTCCTGCTGTTGGTGTTAGAAACAGGAAAAGGATTAATAAAGGTCCATGAATTATGAACCTCCTGCTTCTGCTTCTGATGCTGCTGGTGTCCCAGTCAGTCTCTGGGAAGCTTGGAATGAAATGCCCACTGAGTCTGGAGCACCAGGATGGAAACAATCCATGGAGCTATTATAGGCCAGGAGACCATCTCATTGCTATAGTCACAACTGAAACACTATTATTGCCTATAACGTTGCCTTTCGACAGTGCTCCTTCTAGTCCATCCCCGTAAGTCATTCAGGGTGATTGGAGTTTCATCCCCTCTATTTGCAGTCCTAACACTCTCCTTCTTTTCTTTTTATGTCACTTACTTTTATATTACAGAAACTCTCTAATTTCCTGAATGATTTTGATTTCCCTAGCTTGCCTATTTTTTCTTATTTTGTGGAAGATTGAAATCTAAAGATGGGGTTATAAAAACCTGAAGGCAATAGAGATTATTTTTCCATCCCAGTTCAATCCTCAATTCATTCACACTTGAATTCATTTTGTTTAAAGGAGTGATTGAAACAGTTGTAGTTGCCTCTGCCCAGCCCATTCCCAGATTTCTATAACTGATTATTGATGTTGGATCAATATTGGCTTAAGACTCAGTAGACTTGTGGAGGCAAAAAGGAATAAATTCTTTTAAAAAGTTATTTGTTACTGTTGATGAGAATAACATGAACATTTTTTTACAGTAAGGATTCTTTTGGTTTTTTAAACACTCTACGATTAATTTTCAATATTCAAATGGTCAACAAGAACCCCCAGCTCTTGCACAATCTCACACTTGGCTACAACCTCCATGACAATTATTTGAACACTTTACGCACTTCAGATGCCTTGCTGGACATTCTCTCCACTGGAGAAGTCAATGTCCCCAACTACGGCTGTGGAAGGAAGGAGAACCTTCTGGCTCTTTTTGATGCAGCTAACAGTGACATCTCCATCCAGGCATCAACATTAGCAGCACTTTACAAAGTCCCACAGGTTTGTGTGTGTTTTTCTTTCTGATAAAGTGAGTGGTGGGTGTTGGTGGGTGAGCAACAGCTACAACCTTATCTTCTCCATGTAATTCAAAAGCTGATTTTCTCCATATTAGCGAATGTGTCAATTATGGTTTTCTTCTCTTATGTTCTTGTTCAAATTCTTCAAAAAAGGCCAGAAATGCAATAAGGTCCTTGAAGAGGACTTTGTCCTGGCTATTCGGTTTTCAGAAAACATCGTTAGTTGTGAGTGAAATATTGGCATGTTCATTTTCACATAGAAATAACACCTGCAGCATGTGTATGTATATGTATATATGTGTATGGTTATGTGTGTGTGTGTGTGTGTGTGTGTGTAATAAAAAAGTTCATAGCAATTACAGGCCAATTAGTTTGGTAGGTATTGTGGCTAAAATATTTCCCATGTTCCTCTAAACTAAACTTGAGATTGGGTAGAACAAAAGTGCATTAATTGCAGAAGAAGAAATAGAAGGCTTTTAAAAAAGGAAAAAGTTTTATAAAATCATAATAATTAATCAATGCATTAATAATCTAATATCCGCAACATATTTGTTTTGAAATATCTAATTACATAATATCTCAGTTGGGTAAACCAGGGTTTTTTGGTTGTATAGATGTTAGTGCAGCATTTGACACAGAGAGCAGAAAAAATATGATGGAGGAAATTGATTACCCTTAAAATGGAGGTCAGACTGTTGGCCCTGATCCCAGCCCTTTCTCAAAGCCCTTGTTTGAGAGGGAGGTTTCAGCTTTATGGAACCATGAGAAGAAGGGTCTATAGTATAGATCTATAGATTCTATACTTACCAAGGGGTAACACAGAAGGGTGCATATTTGAACCATTGTTATTCAGTCTAGATATTAATGACTTACCAGGTCTAAGGAAGGATCTCAGTACATGGCTAAAGTGCTAAATTGTTTGTTTATTTAGCATATGGCAAAGGCGTAATTAGCTAGGAGACTACAATGTTAGTACATAGTATTTGTCCCACTGCCGTAGAGTGCTAGTCCGTTCAGTTTGTGCTCATGAGCTTCTCCAGGGTTCATCACAGGGGGTGAACTAGCTCCGCACCAGAAGGACGAGAGGTGTCCTGTGGCATCATATGGGCTTCTCTCACCACTGATGTCACCTTGCAGTTGGGTTTCACATCCAAGCAAGTCCAGCACTGGCAGGGGCCCAACCATCTGCACAAAACATATCATATTTTCCACCAAAGTGGTGCCTATTTATCTACTACTGTTGTCACAGGTTTTCAAATTGCTAGGTGGGCAGAAGCTGAGGCAAGTGATGGGAGCTCACCCTGCGATGCAGTGGTAGGATCAGTGGTGGGTTCCTAACTAGTTTACTACCAGTTCACTGAGAGAGGGCATTTTGTACATACGTAACATTTTTGCCCCCCCTCTTCTCTATAACATGGCTTCAGTTCATTGAGGTTTGTGGGGTTAGTTTCTACACAGCCCTCTTCAGGTCTCACCACGATATTTCAATTGTGGTGGGGTCTGGACTCTGCCTGGGCGATTGCAACATCTAGATTATTTCTTCTTTCAGCCACTTGTTGGTCTGCTTGGGGTCATCGGCCTCTTGCATGACCCAAAGTCCTCCAACCTTCAGCCGTCAGATAGATGGCCTCACCTTGGACTCTAGAACACTTTGGTACCCAGAGGAGTTCATGGCCAAGTCAATGATCACAGGGTCCCCAGGTCCTCTGGCTGCAAAAGAAGCCAAAATCACCACCCCTCCATCCCTGTGGTTGACGGTTGGTGTGGCATGTTGGTGCTGATATGCTGTGTGTGGTTTTCACCAAATATGGCTCTGTGCATTATGACCAAACTTCTCCACTCTGGTCTCGTCTGTCCAAAGGAGAATGTTCCAGAAGTCTTGTGGTCTATTCAAAGGCAACATGGCCAACCTCAGCCATGCTGCCATGTTCTTTTTAGAGAGCAATTTCCTCCTGGCAACCCTTCCCAACAAATCAAAGCTGTTCAGTCTTTTTCTGATTCTGTTGTCATGAACTGGAACATTTAACAGGCTCCCTGAGGCCCATGGAGTCTGAGGTAGAACTCTTGGGGTTGTTTGCCATGTCTCTGAGCATTGCAGGGTCCGACCTTGGGTGAACTTCCTGGGATGGTCCCACCTGGGAAGATTGGCAGCTGCCTTGAATGTTTCCCCCTTGTGAATAATCTTCTTTGCTATAGAATGATGGACTTTAAATTGTTTGGAAATGGCCTTGTAACCCTTCCCAGATTGACTGGCAGCAACAATTCCTTCTCTAAGATCACTGCTGATGTTTTTACCCTTTGGCATTGTGTTAACACACACCTCAGTGCTGGAGACCAGAAAACCCCTGAAACTTTGGCTTTTATAGAGGAAGCCACACTTGTGATGATCGATGAATGAAGGTCCCTTGATCAGCAGCCCCGGGCTCCCTCTTAGCCTCTTCACTCCTATGGAAGCAGTCAGGATGTCCACCTGTCTTCTCCATTTTGGCTCTCTTTCTGTAAAATACAGGATGACAGGGTGTGATATGTTCTCTGTTGTTGTTGCTTATCTGAGGTTGTATTTACCTACTTTTAAGAAATGCTTAAAACCAGATGCTTTTTTACTATGTCTTGTAATTTGAGAAATTATATTAGGAGCTGTGGTCTCCCTATCTCTTATATAACTAGGTGAGACAGAAATAAAAACAAAAGTCAAAAGATTGCTTCAACAAGCATCTGGAATATTGAATGTCAACTGCGTAAGAAAGAAAGAGCTCAGAGTCTTGGCCTGCACATTAGACAAATAACCTATTGGGATAGATTTGCTGTTCAATCAGAATTAAACATGTACATATAATACGGCCCTTTATTGGAACAAAACATTCACTTGACATTTGCATATGTGGGTCTGATTGTCCCAAAGATGCTTTTTCAAGAGGCACTTTCTGGTTTTTCTTTGAAGACATTTTGCTTCTCTTCCAGAGCTGAAGAAGCTTCTTGGATTAGAAGCGAAATTTCTTCAAAGAAAAACCAAAAAGTCCAGTTGCCTCTTGAAAAAAGCATCTTTGGGACAAGCATGACCTGGATGACTAAGATTGTACATAGACATGTGGGTCTGATTACAATAAATTGGAGGAATGATACAGAAATATGTTTTTTATTCTTATTCTTATTTATTTAATTTGTTGCTTCTATTCCATTTTTAAATAGTGTTGTTAACTCTCTGTGCTTAATATTCTGTTTCTTGCTATGGAATAATTGATAATTTGTACATCAATACCAAGTTGAATTTATTAAAAAATAAAGTTTCGGACTTTATCTGACAACCCCCCCCCCAAAAAAAAAAAAATATATAACACAGCTTTCTTCCTTACTTTTTTCAGATCACCGATAACATTGTTTCAGAGACTCTGAGTGATAAAAGCAAATTCCCCTTTTTTCACCAAATGGTCCCCAAAGAAGGATTCCTGTACCCAGCAATTGTCCAGCTGCTCCTCCATTTCAGATGGAACTTCATTGGCCTCTTTGCTTCAGGCACAGAGAAGGGAGAGAATTTCATGAGGACTTTCACTCCTATGCTTGTCAGGAATGGAATTTGTGTGGTTATATCACAACTTTTCTCAAGAATTGGATACACAGCGCCCTTCAGGGAGGCCCTCTCTAGGTGGAAACAAGTCAACGTCTATGTTCACTTCATGGATCATGTTCCCGTTACGGACAGAATTGTTCCTTTCCATTTAACACTTATGCGCCTCCCAGGACCCATTGAAGGGAAAGTCTGGATCAGTACAGCTTTGGGAGGATTCCAGTTTAAAAAGTACAAGCACAGACTTGTTAAATACATGCATAGTTTTTGGACCTTTGCTTTTCTGCCAAAAGAAAGGCCAAAAGATTCTGCCTTTGAACCCAATTTCTTTGTGGAAGATCCATTTCAAGATCCTTATTTCCGCTGTTCTCTTTCAAAGAACGTCTTTTCTGTCAAAGGCCGCAGAAGATGCACCCAGAAAGCCCCAATGGAGACCCAGTGGGAAAGGAACACTGTCCGGATCAGAAATCACTCCCATTTGTACAGCTTTATTCAGACTCTGGCCCAGGCTATGAACGCTGCCTATTCCTCCAGATCAAGGAGGAGGGGAAGGAAGGAGGGCGAAAAGATCTTGGGGGCTCCAAGGCTGCAGCTGTGGCAGGTATGGGGCTCCTGATATTGTGGAATATGAAGTATTGCTTCTAAAATAAAGTTTCATTATAGCTTCTGCATAATAAATAGAGAAAATAAGGAACTGGGAAGTTAAGGAACTTTTTGAAAAGCTTGTGAAAACAGTCTTGTTCTTACAGTCAACAAAGTGATTCAGAAAAGTCTAGAAAGAAAAGAGGGCGGTGCTTTCTGAGCAATAGCTTAACTGGCACATTTCAAAATATAACCGATTTATGCAAAAGAGAGACGGAAAGTTGTGATGTTAGATACTAGCTTCAGTTATAATGGTTTCCACCAAGGTCCTCTGTTCCGGCAGGAACTGAGGTTTAATCTCATTAGTCGAAGGGTCTGACAGCTCCCTATAAAAGGGCTGCTGTCAGACTCAACCTTTCCTGGATTGTTCTTACTTGTTGTGTTATAATAAAGAGCTGTTGTTGCTTTTAGCCTGAGTGTGCCTTTCCATAACCCGATCTAACACTGGCGACGAGGGTGGGATTTGAAGGCAACTAGGCGAACCAAAAAGAGTGTAGCAATCCAGCAAGTACATCCAGCCCGGAGCTTAGCGCGGCTTCGAGCAACCATTTTTGAGTAGCAAACTCAAAATGCCCTCAGAAAACAAAATGGCCATTCATGCCCCACTCACTCCGTATGACCCAGTCACTGAGCACTGGGACTCGTATATGTTGAGGTTCGACTGCTTCCAAAGACCTCATGGACCTTTCTGAAGGCCGCAAGAAGAACGTGTTCCTCGGTTATTGTGGACAGGAAGTTTTCGAAACTGCCAAAGACCTCTCTGAACCAACGCCGCTACAATTGGTTGCTTGGTCCATGCTCCAGCAGACGCTGAGGACCCACTACGTTCCCAAGCCGTCTAAGCACGTCCGCCGGCATGAATTTAATATTTGCAACCAGAAGAAAGGCAAATCGATCAATGAATACGTTGCGGCGCTACGAAAGGCCACAGTGTACTGCGAGTTCCGAGACCTAGATGAACATATTCTTGACCGCATCATATGCGGTTTGCGGGACATTAATTTACAGAGGAGGTTACTTGCCAAATCTGACCTCACTCTGCAAATTGCCTTGGACGAAGCCAGGGCATCAGAATTGGCCATTAAGTCTACAGAAAGCCTGCAGCGCCAAAGCACTCCGCAAGACACGCGGAATAGCGCACGCGCACATCACAAGACTGAAGAGGCCGAGAGCTCAGAAGGTGAAGTAGATGACAGCTGTCGCATGCGCAGTAGCCGCACCAAGCCGGCACACAAATTCAAACCACATCTACCTCCCTGCTCTAACTCTGGAGGAGACCATGCCAGATTGTTTTGCAATTTCCATGACGCTATCTGCCAGTGCTGCGAGCGAAAGGGGCACCTCACCAAGGTTTGCAGAAGCAAGCACCCCACGATGACCTGGCAGCCAAGAAGCCGACCTAACCACCAGCAGAGGCCCCACCAAGGGGCATGGCAGCCACCACCACGGCGCTCAGAGGGCGATACCAGAGTCACCCACCACACCTCAATCGGCCAACTCCGCACTAGGCGGCCAAAAAAGCTGAAGGTCACAGTCCTCATCGAGGGCTCTCCGTGTGAGATGGAGATCGACATGGGGTCATCATTGACCATCATGCCATGGTCTACACTAAAGCAGGCTATCCCTAGCTTGAAGAAGCAGCATCTATGCACCCCTGACATCCGCCTTCGCGATTACCAGGGGAACCGAGTCCCCATCGTGAGCCAGGGCACCTTCCTGGTGAACTTCAATGACTTCAGCGGTCAGGTCCCAGTGACAGTGGTCAGCGGTGACCTGCAGAGCATCCTGGGGCTTGACTGGTTCAAAGCCCTGGGCCTAGAAGTGACCGGTATCAACGAGAGCGCCGACGAGCTACTCGCAGACCCTACCCCCGAGACGCCAGTCCTTCGTATTGACTGCTTAGAGACTGGTCCCATCTAGCTTAGTGACGTTGCCCGCCACTCTGCAAGATACTCCACGATCAAAGAGGTTTTGAACTGGGTGTGGAGGGGTTGGCCCAAGGGGCCTGTTGAGTCTGATTTCAAAATGTACTATTATAAGAGAGATGAGTTGTCTGTTGTTAATGGCTGTGTGCTGTGGGAGGACCGGGTTGTTGTTCCACCCAAACTGTGCATTGCAGTATTAGAGGCTTTACACGTAGGGCATCCTGGAATTGTCATGATGAAGTCTTTGGCTAGGAGTTGCGTGTGGTGGCCTAACATGGACAGGGAGATTGAAGAATGGGTGGCTACCTGCACACCATGCCAGGAGTCCAGACCAGCTCCCTCAGAGGCACCCGCTAAGGAGTGGGAGCGACCTCAAGCACCATGGTCTAGGGTGCACATTGATTTTGCTGGCCCAGTTCATGGCCAGACATTCCTCGTAGTTGTGGACGCCTACGTGGAATGGCTAGAGGTAGTCCTGATGACCTCCACTATGGCAGAAGCGGTCATCAAGGTGCTACGGAGACTTTTCTCCACACACGGCCTGCCCGACGTCCTGGTCTCTGACAATGGGCCCCAATTCACGGCCATTCAATTTGAGACCTTCTTAGCAGCACAGGGAATCAGACATGCCCTGGTCCCGCTATTCCATCCGGCCTCCAATGGTCAGGCGGAGAGAATGGTGAGATCTGCAAAAGAGGTCCTATCTAGGATGGTCCCAGGAGATTGGCAAACACGGGTTGACCATTATTTGCTAATTCAACACATCACGCCAAGTGCCACTACAGGGAGAAGCCCCTCCGAGCTTCTCATGGATTGCCAGTTAAGGTCCCACTTAGACCGGCTACATCCAAACTATTCTGCCGCATCACCCCCTGACTCCACAAGCAAAATTCGGAACTTTAGCGTAGGGGATTCAGTTTGCACCCACAACTACGCCGGGGGAACTGTGGATTCCTGCCACAGTGATAGGTATCACCGGGCCTCGCTCTTATCTCGTAGAGCTTGAGGACGGTCGGAATTGGAGAAAGCACGTTGACCAACTCCATGGCCGCCTCTCCAACTCCACTCTTAGGCAGCCAGAGGTAACTCCTGCTCGAGTTAGCCAAAGCCCTACCCAAAAGGAGCACGAAGTCACTCCTTCCACAGCCAACTCAAACCTGAAGTCACCAGGATAGTTAGCTACTTGTGTTGCAGGCCCGCAGTGAGCTCCGAGCGAACCGGCTCTAGAAGCTCCAGCTGCGGCCTGTGAAAGGTTCCAGGAGCTTCCACCAAGCAGAGCTGCAGAGCAAACATGTCCGTCTGACCTGTCCGAAGAACACCCTCCGGCTGAACTGTGCAGGTCTGGTAGAGCTACCAAGAAGCCCGCCTACCTGCGTGACTATGTTACCAGTAGGATTATCCCATCTAAGAGGGGAGGGGTGTTAGATACTAGCTTCAGTTATAATGGTTTCCACCAAGGTCCTCTGTTCCGGAAGGAACAGAGGTTTAATCTCATTGGTCGAAGGGTCTGACAGCTCCCTATAAAAGGGTGTCTGTCGGACTCAACCTTCGCTGGATTGTTCTTACTTGTTGTGTTATAATAAAGAGCTGTTGCTGCCCTTAGCCTTGTGTGCCTTTCCATTACCCGATCTAACAGGTGATGAATAACTATATCAGGCCATGGAGACAGAGGGTTGCTGGGGGAAATAAGGCCATATTGCTGAACAGGCGCTCCGAATAGGTTGAGAGCTTGGTAGTACCCAGCCAATGGGGACACAGGACAGTGTTGAGTGACGGGAGGAAGGGCATGAAACTTCTTGCATGCTTTGATCCGGGTCCACCTGGTGTATCTGCAGATGCATTTGAAGAGAAATAATAGTAGAATTAGCAGAAGCTTGTTAGACATAATACCGGTAGTAGAATATACTATACTGGAATAATAAAATCTGTAGAAGCTTGTTATTCTGTTCTGTAAACCTTTGCTTCAGCTAAACCTTTGTTTCCTGTAACACATGCATGCTGTATTAGGTATCTGCAAACACTTGCTCCTGCCATCAGTCTGAACCCCATACATCATCCTCAGGTCTCACCCAGCAGACACATATGGGGGCACTTTGTTACAATTCACACCCCAGTTCTAATTTACACCTTTGTTCTGCGTTGCTAATCACTCCCCCCGTCCGTCCGTCCCCGTTCCCTGCTGCACAACCCATGCAGGGCTACAAGGAAGGCATGGGCCCGGGGGAGGGGGGGCGTATTGGGTACTAAGCTGATGTCTCTAAAGGAATAAAAGGAGGCCATACCTTCTCTAAGGTGTGGCCTTCCTTACATGTCTCTTTTGTACATGTTTGGACCCAGCTCTTTGCTTTGATCAAATTAAACGCTGATTCTTTCTCAAGCCTCCGCTTAAGTTCTTCTCTTGGCTCCTTGCTGACTTAAGCACATCGCCAAAACTTACACGTTAATGAACTTTTGCTACTTTTTGGTACCAGATTGCCTTCCTTGCTTTATTTCCTATTTCTAACAATATGGAGTTCCTTTGCGGAAGGAACTCAGAGGAGAAGGAGGGGAACCTTCTCAACCACATTGTCCTTCAGAAGGTCAACAGTTGGGCCAATCTAATTGCTTGAGACATAATCTTCTAAGCACCAGGCACCACAAGAGATAAGTTTTGGCTTTAAACACTGCTAATTTTAAAAGGAAGTTTGCATTTTTAAATACATTCATGTCTTTATGGGTTTGTGATTAGCAGAGTAGAATTATATACTAGTAGCTTTGAAGGAAACACTGAAGTCATCCAGCCCAACCCTCCTCTCTGCAGGAATCCCAGTCAAAGCTTCTCTGACT
The DNA here is from genome assembly GCF_964273705.1 of Natrix helvetica. Lineage (NCBI taxonomy): Eukaryota > Metazoa > Chordata > Lepidosauria > Squamata > Natricidae > Natrix > Natrix helvetica. The sequence continues at coordinate 132,317,857 of NC_138551.1, forward strand.
GATGGCTGCTCAGTCTTTGCATCCCTAGTGAAGGGGAGGCTGAACTTCTCTGCTTTGAGGGTTCAGCTCTGAAACTGCTCCTCTTTCCAGGGTGTTTTTCCCCTCCTTCAGCCAGAATCTCCTCCCGTCTGACTGAGCTCATTTCCCCCATTTCCCTCCCTCTGGAACAACGTTGAGAAGATCTGGAGCTTCTGGGCAACTTCTTCCAGGTATCGGAAGAGGCAGGAGGGGATTTACCACCACAACTGAGCTCAGCATTTCTGTTGCTAAGCAAGACAGCCATTAAGTGGGTTTTGCTCTATTTTATGACCTTTCTTGCCTTTTCCTGTTACGTGAATCATCGCAATTGTTAAGTCAGAAACATGGTTGTTAAGTGAAGCTGGCTTCTCTATTGATTTTGTTGTTGTAACCTTCATAAGTGGATGCCAAAAATTCTGATTTTGATCCCCTGGAGACCCTGGAGATGCTGCCATGATTGTGGAGGAAACTATCATAGGTCACTTTTTTCAGTGCCCTTGTAACTTTATGCAGTCACTAAATTAATGGTTTCTCGTGATCAACTTGATGTTTTCTAGGCGTTTATTTATGAATCTTTTTTTCTATGATTCGTTTTATTTGTCACCTGCTCTAGAGTGTCCCCTATAACTTGCCAATTGCATGAATTATATTTTGTTAATATATATATTTGCCAATATATGGCTGAGAAATTTTGCTGACTGTTTTTTAATTTATGAAGATAGCAGTAAAATCTATTTTTTTTCTAAATAAGCATATTTTGATGTTAGACATCTGTAGAAGGAAGATACAAGCATATAAAAGCTAAATGGGATTTTTTTAAAAAAAAGCTTTCAGATTTTAAAATTCCTGGATGTTTTCCTCCTAGTTCCATCCTTTCCTGCAGAAGAATGAGTTTTGCAATATTTCTGATAGGAAACTGTACTTGGATCAAAATGGAGATGTAGCAGCAGATCTGATAATCCTGAGCCAGTTGATTCTCCCCAAGGAGGATTCCATCGGACACTATATGGGGACTTGGGAAAGACAGAGACTTACTATCCACCAAGGAGTTCTTTCGCGGCTAAAGTTGCTTAACAAGGTGGGAGAAATTTTGGTGTTTTCCCCTTTTCCCCCCAAAAGATTTAGGATCCATTTCATGTGGACCAAGCCTGTTAATCTATTAAATCTGTTAGAGTGCAGCAAGTGGGAAATGAAATATCAGCAGAGAGCCAGAACATGCAAAGACGAAGTCAGGAAAGCAGAGCCTCAGAACGAACAAAGACTTGCAACAAAAGATAATTTTTTTTAAAGTTCCTTTCGAGATATTAATAACAAGGGAAAAAAAAATCAGGGAAACAGTTGGTCCACTTAAGAGAGAAGACGACAAGGAAGTAAAAGGCAGCAGAGAGAAAGCAGAGCTGCTTAACTCATTCTTTGCATCGGTCTTCATGCAAAAAGAAATTATAGCCCCATCTATCAAAAAAAGCTACTGTAAATGACAAACTCGAAATTAAAATTAAAAAAGCAAGAAAATGGTAAGAGAGCACCTTTCTGACCTTGATGAATATAAATCACTGGGACTTGGCAGATTACATCCCAGAGCTGTCAGTTGTCATCTCAGAGCCATTGTACCATATCTTTCAAAAATCCTGGAGCACCGGAGAAGTACTGGAGGTTTCATCTCCAGACAGGCAAAATCAAAGGTATAAGTACAAATTAGATGAGACTTGGCTCAAAAACGAACAAAAACTGTGAGCGGGGCCTTGGAGTCCTAGTGGACGATCAGTTAAACATGAGCCAGCAGTGTGCAGTATCCATTCCATTCCCCCATGTCTATCTGTCTCGTTCTCTGCCTCTCTCTATCCCTGCCACTATTTGTCTGTCTGTCTGTCTTTCTGTCTGTCTGTCTGTCTGTCTGTCGTATGTATGTAGGTATGCATGTATGTATGTATGTACCCGGAGGTGGTATTCAGCAGGCTCTGACCAGTTCTGGAGAACCAGTAGCAGAAATTTTGAGTAGTTCAGAGAACCGGCAGATACCACCTCTGGCTGGCCCCACCCCTATTTGCTGCCTCCCAAGTCCCAGTTGACCACCTGGGTCTTATTTTGTTGCCCTGCAGAGGAGTAGGAAGCTGGAAATCAGGTTGGTGGGGTGGGGAGGAAATGGAGACTTTCCAGTATCCTTCCCCTGCCACACCCACCACGCCACACCCACCAAGCCATGCCAAGCCCACTAAGCCACACCCATAGAGCCGGCAGTAAAAAAAATTTTTTATCCCACCTCTGTTTGTATCTCTCTATTTTTATTCTATTCTATTTCTATTACTTACCAGGCCCAATGACCTTTGCTGAGAATTCAACATGGGGAGTAAAACCTTATAGTTTCATTCATTGTATAGACTACCTGGGAGGTTTTAATACCATTGAATAAGGTGCTCTTTAATATTGGAGACTTTTTTTAGATGATTCATCCTAGGATGAGAAGCCCTCAAGTGCTGGAGATTGTGTTGTTAATAGCCTCAGGTTGGCTTCTTCCTTGTCTTCAAAGAGCAAAGCAGAAGGGAATTCTGTTGAACAGACCCTGAATTCAGGTGTGGACTGAATGCAGTGGTGTATTAACCATTAAGCAGACTAAGCACGTGCTTAAGGGCACTAGGCCCAAAGGGGGCACCACAAAGTTGAGAAAGACTTCATTTGTACAGTATGTGCACAGGACAGGGGCACCAAGATTGGTCAGTGCTTAGGGCACTAGTGAGCCTTAATCCACCACTGACTAAATGAGATTGGATCATGGCTGGATGGAGCTCCTGGTGGTCCCATTGGTAGAGAAGCTTCCTCTTGTCCTCCTTAAGGAAAGGCCATTGGGAAATGCTTCCCTGAAAGGGCATGTCCAGGGTCTGTGATAGTTTTCAGTGGTCCAGCCCTGGTCAAAATTAGCCATATCTGTCTTTCACCCAACTGGGGGGAGCAATTGGCCTTCTGCCCCTAGGAAGGAGGTCCAAGACTTTCAGTTCCCATAAAATAACAGTGACCAGTGTGATAATCCCTTGACCCAGAAACACTGAAACACAACTTTGATTCAAGGAAAAGACCTTCCTGATATCAGAAGTAAGGAGAGAGATTGTGACAGGAAACACTACTTAGATTTGGCCTTTGGCTCTTAAGAGGGCTCTTCATCTGAAAATCCCTTCAACGGCCTTGTTTATCTTGAATGTTAGCCACCTTTAGTCCAGTGGCGTAGCGTGGGTTGTCAGCACCCGGGGCAAGGCAAGTAATTTGCGCCCCCTAACCCCAACTGTCATATGAGAGCAGCCTGGATAGTTGTAATTAGAGGGAGATTAACTCTGCCCTCCAAAAATGATAGATATGGTATTTCAGAAGCAGGTGTACTGCTGTCTCAATTTCAAAGTCTGAGCAGAGATACCAATGGTCTTCATAAGGAATACTATTGTATCTTTCTATCAGCTCCACCCAGTTAAGAGCATCCAAATGTGACAATATATGTGAAACAAAACCAATAAATGAGACAGCTACTGGGGGGATTGTAAAATGGGACTCTGTTAACATTGTAACAGAGGTGAAAAATGATTTATTTTTTGTAAAACAACACCTAAAATTCTGTTTTACTTCTTTCCAGGTTTCAACCAAGCGTAGCATGACTTGGGGGGGGGGGGGGGAGAGTCTACTACAGTGAACCACGTCATCCATTATTTGTTTCTTCCAACAAGACTTGGTATCTGTCAGGACTTGTTGGGATAGTAATTCATCTCCCAAAAATTTGTTTAAGCTAATAATTCAATTAGCTCAGACAAGAGAAAGGCAGAGATTGGATAAACTCTACAGTGTTAATGAGCCAGAAGTCAGCAAAATACTGGCTTTGGCAAATAAGTCTCTTCGCGTACTTGCTCCAAACAGAAGCAGTTTCAAGCAATGCTAGTGTACTTTCCTCCAGCCATCTACTAAGAGATAATATCTCAATCCAAAATGAATAAAGTATAGATTTGTAAGGGAGGTGGGGGGAGATGAGTAGCAGCCTCTGCTAAGTGGCCTGAAAACTTAACTCTCCCTTGAAAATGCCTTTAGAAGTAAAGGTTTCCCCAAACACAGTTCAGCCGGTTTACACCTACAGATCAATTTAATACTCTAGAAAATCTGATCACGAATGTCATCTCCTTTTAATACCTTTAGTAAAGGGACTGAGAATTTTGTAAGAGGTCTAAGGAACAAAGGGAAGTTTTCTCCTCCTCTGCCTCCCCCACACCCTATTTTTGACAAAACACAAACTATTTTGGATTTGTTAGCAATTCTCCACAAGATGCAATGTGCATTTTTTTAATCAGTGCAACGCTTCCAAAACTGCATGGAGCTAAGAAATCAAATTCCCATAGACTTCAGCTGGGTTCGTTCCTGGATAAACGAATCTAGGCTTGCAAAATCTGGCATCATACCCATCGGAAAAAGAACCCATCTCTCTGCTAGCCTCAGCCTCATAAGGCTGGGTTCAATACCGAAACCGGTCTGCGTAACCCTAAGGCCTACGCTTTGCCTTAAAACCAGGATGAGGAACAAGAACCAAGTTCGGGGCTGGGACGCATTCCCACGAAGAGACTCCGCTTCCAGCAAGACAGTCGTGGATACCGCCTCCAGCAAATCTGGGGAGGATACCCTTTCGCGTGCTTTCTTAACTACTTTATTTACTAGCTACTTACTACTTAAAAATAATTCTTATTAATCGGCTGCCAGTTCTCGTTTGCTTGCAAAACCCAAAACCAACCCCAGCCCGGCACTCTTTCTCGCTTTACAAACTACCGTCCCAGCCGGTAGACCTTTCTGAAAAGTGCTTGGAAGAAGGAAGAGAGAGGAGAAGAAAGTCAAGGAGAGCCGCTTTCCACCTCTTTCCAGCCCGAAAGAAAAGGAGCCCACAGACCCTTCCCGCCGGCCACCACGTGAGCCAGAAAAGACAGGCCACCGTCTCAGACAACGGCAAGCGAGGAGAACGACTACCTACCGCCCGAAGAGCGGCGAAGGGCGCCAGCGGGGACGAGTCACGGAAGCTCAGCAAGAGCGCACGCGTCACGGGATGCCCGGGACTCGCGCGCTGGGTCGGCCCGGAGTGGCGTTTGGGGAGGGGCAACTTCCACCCAGCGGGAACTTGGGCTGGGTGACCTAAGCCAGCATTGCAGTGAGAGAGAGTGAGTGAGCCAGGCAGGGGCAGAGAGCTGCGAGTGCGAGCGCGCCCCCCCAGATGTTGCGCCCGGTGCGCCCGGCCCCCCCTGCACCCCCCACGCTACGCCACTGCTTCAGTCTCTCTGGGCAGTGGTGGGATTGAAATAATTCAACAACTGGTTCTCTGCCCTAATGATTTCTTCCAACAACCAGTTCACCAAACTGCTCAGAAAGTTAATAACCAGATCTCCCAAAGTAGTACGAACCGGCTGAATCCCACCAATGCCTCTGGGTGAAAAAGAGTCTCCCAACTTAACCAATATGAAATGTGGCTCTGTCTTTCCATGCCAGTTGGAGTCTCCCTATTGCAGTTCTTCAACACAAAGTACTTTCTCTTGGATAACTGGATGGGCCTTAGATATATCTCCTTCTGACCCAGGACTCACACTCATCTCCCATCTGTTGCAGCCAAAGATCTGTGACTTAATCTTTTTCAGGGAGACTTTCTCATGATCACTACAGTTGCAGAAACTATGCAGAAACCTCTAGTCTTAATAAAGGAGAATATTGGTAGCTCAGGGTTGACATGGGGGCTCCTTGGTGCTCTCTGAGCTTCCTTGTTTTCATGCAGACGTTTCATTACCCAACTAGGTAACATCATCAGCTATAATTTATGAGGATGTTTTCCTTTATCTCTTAACTGGGAGACTGTTTTGAACTCGTGTCAAAGGGGAGCAGCTTTGCAAGGCTTTCTCTAGTCCAGAAGAAACCTTTTCAGAAGCTTCCTTTTAAATCACATTTTATTCTACTTAAATAAGTCTAATAAAATAACAATTTAATAAATCTTTAACAATAAATGTATTCAAAAATCTAATATGGGTTCATCCTAACCATGGATAAATGAAGAGTGGAGGAATGCATTTTAATACAGCCATGAGGAGGAACTGGTTGTTTGTCACTTAATGCTTAAACCTTTACTCAATTCCATCCCTCCAGACTTTATTAAGTAGAAAAGTCCTTTATTATTGCAATGTTAAATGCCAGAAGCAAAAAGGGGGAACGAAAGAAAGAAACTGCCAGAGTCGCATCTCCTACACCTGTTTGGAAGGAATCAGAGATTTCATATTTACCTACGCGAAGCTCAGAATCTACTTGTCTAATATCCACGCCTACCCCCATTTTCCATAGACAGAGAGTCCTAATATCTTTCCTTTGGCATTCCTTTTCTTCTGCTTAGCCTCTGCCTGAGTCCAAATGTGTGGAAAGTTGTCAGCCTGGATTTGTCAAGAGGGCTCGAGAAGGAGAGCCATTTTGCTGCTACGATTGCGTTCCTTGTCCAGAGGGGACCTTCTCCACTCAGAAAGGTGGGTGATACCAGAGGGGTCTCTACGGCCTTCAGACTCCTACCCTTGGCCTCCTTCTCCTCCAGGCTCCCTCATTTACCTCCAGTTTTCCTCCTCTGTTGGCCCTCCCCCAGGCATTCAGCCTGGCCAATGGGCCTCCGCCCCTCTGCGTGGAAGCGGGAGCCTGGAGGAGAAGGAGGCACAGCCAAGGGTAGGAGCCCGAAGGTCCCATTCCACACCAGAGGAAAGGAAGGCCTGGTGGAAATGGATTTATCCAGAGCATTTTTATGAAAGTGGAAATTAAAACATTGCATTGAAGCTCAGTTCTTTTTTTGTGTTTATTCAAAATGTACTAGAAATCATCCAATATTGTATACCTTAGCTATAAAGGTATTAGAAAATTATACTATCTTTTTCCCCCTGTGGAATGGTTAAGCAACAAAATGTCCTTGGAATTAGGCATTTCCCCAAAAAGGTATTTCTTGAAATGTAAAAGAAAAACCAGAATATTAAAGAAAAAATGCTTTTTGACTTTCTCAGATACAGGAAAATGCACCAAGTGTCCGGATGATAAATATCCAAATGAGGAGAGGGTCCAATGTATCCCCAAAATTATAACCTTCCTGTCTTATGAAGAACTTCTGGGCATCATCCTGGTCTCTTTTGCTGTATTTTTGTTCGTAAAGTCAGGCCTTGTTTTATTCATTTTCATTAAATACAGGGAAACACCCCTTGTCAAAGCTAACAATCGGGACCTCTCCTACATCCTCCTGGTCTCCCTCCTGCTTTGCTTCTTGTCTCCTCTTCTTTTCATTGGTCAACCAAGGAAAGTCACCTGCCTTCTTCGACAGATGGTTTTCAGCATCATCTTCTCAGTTGCCGTTTCTTCTCTCTTGGCCAAAACTATCACGGTGGTGCTGGCTTTCCTGGCCACAAAACCAGGAAATCGAGTGAAGAGATGGTTGGGGAAGAGTTTGGCCAACTCCATCATCCTTTCTTCTTCTGCTCTCCAAATTATCATCTGCTCCATCTGGCTGGGAGTTTCTCCCCCCTTCCCTGACTCTGACCTCCGCTCCCAGCCTGGAGAGATCATCTTGCAATGCAACGAAGGGGCTGTTGTCATGTTCTACGTCACCCTCAGCTACATGGGCTTCCTGGCTGCCATCTGCTTCACGGTGGCTTTCCTGGCCAGGAATCTGCCTGGGGCCTTCAACGAAGCCAAGCTGATCACCTTCAGCATGCTGGTCTTCTGCAGTGTCTGGGTGACTTTTGTGCCCACCTACCTGAGCACCAAAGGGAAATACATGGTGGCTGTTCAGGTCTTCTCCATCCTGGCCTCCAGTGCTGGTCTGCTGGGCTGCATCTTCATCCCCAAGTGCTACATTATCCTTCTGAGGCCAGACCTGAACACAAAGGAGCAGCTTACGGCCAGAACAAATGTAAAAGCATGAGATATAATACCATTATGATATTGGAAGAATTATTACATTTTCTTTTATTTGAAAGGAGATATTCTTTCCATTTAGATAGTATGCAGGAGTCAAAGAAAATCATATCTACTTGTTTCAGAACGGGAAATGGTTGAATGACTGTAATTCTTGTAACTTTTCCCCTTTAATCCCAATAAATCTAGCTAAATACAACTCTGTGAAAGTCATTCAGAGGAATTTAATATTCAGCAACTGCCAATAAACATTAGACCTTTTTAAGAAATCCTTTGAGCAATTGTTCCTGCTGACAGCATCTAAAAGTGTCTCTGTGTGAGAAAGTGAGCAGGAAAAGAAGTAAGATGGAAGCCATGGGAGGGAAGACCCAACCATGGTGTATGATTATCTCTATGGGGACCACTGTCCCTCTGTGAGAACAATATCCCTGATGTATTTTCTATATACTTAAGAAAAACCAAACAAGGAGATTATAGGCAACAAAAAGCTTTATTAATCAATAAGAAGAAGTCTTATTGAAAACTCTCATGCGCACGAAAGGATTCTCAGAGAGAATCCTGGGCAATGCAACAGGTGAGACTTAAATACACAAGTTGAAGTCCCATAGGTATCATTAAAGTGTGTCGTAATACACTTACATAAATGTACTTGGCGTGATCGATAGTTGGCAATATTGACAATAATTGGCAATAATTAAGCTGCAGCCCAAAAATAAATTTCCCGTGTTCTTCTCTGGGAAATTTTCTTGTTACCTGCGTGTCAAGAACAAATGACATTTTAAACTTTACCCAAAATTCCTCATTTCCTCCGTTCTCACACTTTAGACAATAACAAGATAATTACCGACTTCCCAAAAACATATCCGTATCAAAAGAGACATCCAAGTTCCCACCTGGGCTATTCCTGGCTGGGTCAGAGTGACCCAGGCTGTCAGCAAAACATGGGATGCTGTTACAAGCAGTATTTTTCCAGCCTGAGCAAGCAAAATAGAGATGTATTTGTTCAAAATGGAATCTGTCAGGTTCATTCTCTTTACACAAATAATTCAGATCTCATCCCAATTCTTACACCCTCCAACCAAAGCAGACAGGCTGGTGGCCTCCAGGTACTCTGCTGGGGAGACAAATATTCATTGCGATTACATGGTTCCTTCTTCATCTGCCAATTAAACACACTGTGCAGGAGCTGTTGATCACAACGGCTGTCCAGGATTTCATTTTGGGGTTGTTGTTTAGGTGTGTACCTCTAAGAAATTCTCACTTTGGTTTTTTTTTTTTTTTTCTCATCCAGAGAATTAAAAGAAGATTGTGAGGAGACAAATTTCTTGGAGAAATGGGGGCATATTAGCAAGACAGAAATATAGACGGAATGTAGGGAGGAACGTTGATGCCCTCGTTTCTCAGTACATTTCATTCAAACTGCTTTGCCAATGCAGCTGAGATGTTTCTTTTTATTTACACAATAACTCTTTCTTGAGGGTAGCAACAGTACAAGGGTGGGGAGGTAATGTGAGCCGTGCTAATTATGAATATTCATGCTTACATCGTCTATTAAATAAACTATGCACATGTATGATTGTCATTTTCTCCTCCTTTCCTGGAATGTATAAATATGTGTGCATCCTTTTGTCTGTAAGATTTCCTCCCACTATTTTCTGGAGGGAAATTCCTCCAGTGGAGACTGAATAAATAATAACTCCACTGAGCCTGGATTATTGGCTTCTCCTGCATTTGATTCCACAGAAACTGGTGTCAGGAGTGGAATTCACAATCTTCCATCTGCCACCAGGGACAGCAGATGGGGCAGCCCCTATAGGGTGAGTGTTGTGAGATTGATCCCATATGACCCTTCCCACTGCCCCATAAAGGCCCCATTGAGGAGCTTCTGTGAGACCACAGTCTGTGTCTGAGAGTCAGTTGTGGCTGGGGAAGCTTGAAGAGGGTTTGTGATCCCTTCCATCCCAATTCTCAGCCACTTTGGCCCTGCTGTGAGCTGAGCGATGGACGGAGGTATCCAGGAACCGAGGGGGGATTGGGCTTTGTGGAGGGAGTGTCACCCTCTGAGGGGAAGAACGGAGACTGACCCGGGGACTCTGTCCAAACTCCCTTTTTCCTATTGTCTGAAGGGAGGAATACAGCTGATCCTAGGCAGGGAGGGAAGTGGATGATGGAACTCAGGCAGGCTCTGCTTGGGGAAGGAATCTTTCCAAAAGAAACAGAGAGACCGGCTGTGTCCCAGGGCTGGGAGGGGCTCTGGGTTCCCCACTGGGGCCTCCACAGGAAGTGAAAAAAGTAGTGAGAGAAAATGGAAAGGATGATTTTTTTTAAAAAAAGAATCTTCCTCCCTGGTGAGAAGAGAAATTCCTGGATCTGCACAAGGCTAGGACAGATTCCATGCAAACAGAAGCAGGAAAGTCCATTTTTATTTTTGTTAGATTTTTTCCCACTGTTTTATTATTTTTTCAACTAACTAAAGGAGGTGAACATGTCCAACTCGTCTTCCTCTTCCTCCTCTTTTCCCCACAACAATCACCCTGTGAGGTGGGCTTGTCTGAAAGAGAGCATCTGTCCCGAGGTCAGCAAACAGGCTTTCAGGGCTAAGGCAGGACTTGAACTCAGGATCTCCTGCTTCCTAGCCTGCTGCCTTAACCCTTGTCAATGTTAAGGCAGGGCGGATTTTGGGCAGAGGCCCTGCTGGTCACCACTGCCGCCTTGTCTTCCAGCAGGACCCCAGGTTTCCCCCCTGGGTCCTTCTGGGGTAGAGCAGCCCCATCCGAGAGCATAGGAGAGAAACTCCTGGACGGACATGGACAGACACACACACACACACACACACACACACACACACACACACACACACACACACACAACACACACACACATAAATACACCAGCCACAGCCCGTCCCTCTTGCCAGGGTTCAGCTGAAACTCACTGCCTGTAGGGGGCAGCATAGAGTCTGGCCCTGAAGTCCTAGCTGGGCCTTGGGAATTCAAATCAGAGCCTTCTGGTGATTGGTTCAAAGTCCCCAGCTGCCTTTGATGCCTAAGGCGGGACTAGAACTCAGAGTCACTTACTGATTGGCTCACAGTCACTAAGGGGCTCCACCTAATTTTCTTCATAGCAAGATAGGTTGGCCACTGCCTTCCTCTCAACCTATCCCTGGCATTTCCTGGTGGTCTTCCATCCCTGCTTAAATCCAGGCCTGCTTAAGCTTCTCCAAACCATCTTGCTCCTGCATTCTATGGGTTGTCCTCGACTTATGATCAGAATTGGGACCAGAAATGCCATTGCTAAGCTAGGCGGTCATTAAGTGAGTTGTGCTAAATTTTACAATGTTTATTGCTACAGTTGTTGAGTGAATCACTGGGGTTGTTGAGTGAATTTTGCAATCATTAAGCAAATGCCATTTCGCCCCTAATTTTACTTGTAAATCCATATTGATTGCTGTGCACCCAAATTGTTATTATGAGACCATGGAGATGCCTCAATAGTCATAAGTATGAGGACCCATCATAAATCACTTTTTTAATGACTGTGGAACTTGGCACTGTCACTAAATGAATGGATACAAATCGAGGACTTCCTGTAGGGTACTTGGTAAGACTGTACAAAATTGGATCCATTGTTTCTTCAGGCACCTTCTCTCAATGCCTTTTGAATATTAATAATATTTAATCTTTTATGCATATATTTCCCTCTCGGCTCCCCTTCATCTGGGCGTGGAGAGAAAAACCTGGATTCCCTGCATCTGTAATACCAGATTCCAGATCCAAGGGACAAGATTCCCAATCTGGACTCCACCACCAGGGAAGGGCCAGTAATTTGGAGCTCCTCGACCTCTCCAGGTGACCAAGGGTTCGCCCTTCAGAGGGAGACACTCCGGCTGAGGCAAATTCGGGGCTTAAAGCCCCTTCAGGATTGGCTCATCAAGGAATAAGCCACACTCCCAGGGGAAGGCAGCCGGTTGGTGATTATTCTTCAAATCTCAGGTCCAGGCCATTCAAACCCTTGGTTTGTGACATCAGGCTCCTCCTGAGCTCATTAGCTGGAGCTCGCCATGACAACCTCCAGCATCCTTGGGGAGTCTGGACCACATAATGGAGGCTCTGCTCAACATCCCTGGAAAGTGGCTGGATTGGATGGATGGCACTGGGGGCATCGCAGGGTCTCCCTCGGCTGGGGTCCTCAGGAGGGAGAGACCCCTCCCTTTTAGGCAGAATTACAGGGTGGGCAAGAATAGAAAAGGGGGCTTCAACCAAACACCACAGACATGCTGATACCTGCAATGTCTGCAGCCTCCATACCTTCACCAAACTCCTCATCCAACTTGTCAAAGGTTCCTGTCTGTGGAAAGGGGCTGGGAGAAGCCGGCTGTCACCCCCCTCCCCCCCCCCATGTGATCTATGACAAAAATTGGCTTTAGGATGTCCCATTTGGAGAGGCATTGCGACCCCAAAGGTAGAAGCTGACCTGGGGAAATTAAAATTAAAAAGGGATTCCATTGGCCAGATATAGTTATTTCCTAAACAGACTCATCCTGCTGGTTGACTTATTCATATATTTTTATTTTTTATTACTCATTTATCCACCTTTATTATTTCTCCAAATAGCTCAAGGCAGTGAACATATGGAAGACTCCATCATTTTTACAACAACATGCTTGTGGGTTAGGCTGTGGCTGAGAGAGGGGGACTGGCTCAAAGGGACCCACCAGGATTTCCTGCCTTGGATGGGACTGGTAAGTACTTGGAGGGGGGGGGGGGCTCTTTCCTAATCCGAATGGTCCCCCCCCTTTCCGTCTCATGAGAAACCCCCTAGCAGTGCCAGAAGTGACCGAATTGACCGATCACAGATTCTGACTCCTTTGGAGAGTCTTGAGAGAAGAGAAGCCACGAACTGGAGTCAGAATCCAATGGGAAGTCAGGATAGTTTGAAGGGAGATCAGTTGTGATGGATTAAGTCAGAGTTTCTCAAGCTGGGCCACCTGAAGGCATCTGTGGACTTTAGGCAGTTAGCAAAATGTTCCCTGAACTGAGAGAAGAAGTGATTGTGTCTCTCCATTTTCCAAACAGGTCAGCAGCAGGGAAGAAATGGTCCTTTAGGGAATATCCTTGGGCTGTTTTCTCAATGAACAGTGATGGCCTCCATGATCTCCAGATTAACCAGATTCCCTTGACTTTGAGATCCAGGAATCCATGAAAGACAAACAACGAATGAAAGAGCAGCACAGTTGTCTCAAGCAGACAGTGAATCGACTTCAGATCACAACAGAAGACCTGCAGAAAACTCTGCTGGACAACAAAGGAAGCTTGGACCCTGCCAACACGATGACCCACCAGTTAGAGCCAGAGAAAGAATCTTTGGTGAAACACACTGAAGAACTCCGGAAGGAAATGTCTGAGGTTCCTAGCCAAGTGGCTTTCCTCAAACTTGAGAAGGCTGCCTTAGAACTTCTGAGAAGCTCCTCAAAAAGTTCTGGAACCTTCTTAAGAACTCAAGAAGCACCTCTAGAGTCTGCAGCATGAACTGGCTGAGATGGATCAAAGTTCCACTTTGTGGAGAAAAGCCATTGAAGCAGAAAGTCACCATTCTTCAGAATGTGAGGGGAAATGAGAAGAAGCACCTCAAACATCTGCAGCAGCAGCAGACCTGTGTTTACCAGGACAGAATGGAAGACCTGCAGAAAACTCTGGAGGACAACAGAGAAGGACTGACCCATGTCAGAATGGCCATCCAAGAATTAGAGCTGCAGGACAGGTGTTTGGAGAAAGACAGGGAAGATCTCCACAGGGAGGTCAGCAGCCAAGTGGCCTTCTTCAGAAATGATGTTGGCACTCCTGAGTAACCAGCACATTGGACAACTTTGCTGAAACTCTCTCTCCCCATACCTGGAATGGAGGAATGGTGGCCTTTTACCCATTTGAAAGAGAAAAGAGATTCTTCCCCTCCCTTCCCTTGACTTGCCACCCAGTGTGCCAGGGGAGTCAGGAGAGCCCCACCCTTACCAGCTTAAGCCCCTCCCTTACCCCCACCTTACCAGTCACTGCAGGACTGTCAGTTGAGCTGAAAGCTTCGCAGCCACCGAGCATCAGGGCCTGAGAGCACTGAGGAATCCCAGGGCTCCAAGCCAAGAAGGAGGATGGAGGTGATGGCCGTGGCAGTGGTGAGGTGAGGTTGGTAGAGGTGGATCCTCAGGCTCAGCTCCAAGCCTCGGAGTGCCATCTGAGGCTAAGGGGCAGCAGTGAGGAAGGTGAGGGCTCTGCTGTGGGGAGGGCAGAGAGTCTGGCCAGAGCCAGATCTTGGAGCCAGAACCGAGCAGCCAAACGAGCCGAGCAGCTGAGATCTGGGCAGTCCACAGGAGAGGAGAAGAGAGTAGAACAGCTAGAAGCCGAACTGGGAGCAGAGGGGTCTGCAGGAGACGCCTCGAGGCAGCAGAGACCCCCGGAGGCCGCAAGGCTGACAGAGCTGGTGGCAGAGGTGGAGGACAGGGCTGGGTTGAGGGTCTCGGGGGCAGCCAGAAACTCCTGCTGCTCCAGAGGCTGCAAGAAAGAAGCAACAGGAGGGGGAAGCCAGGGGCCACCAAGGCCAACTGGAGCTGGTCAGTGGCCGGTGGGTGGTGGGTGGTGAAGTAGTCTTAGGGATGGTAGAACACAGGAGGTAGATTTATAGGGTGGAAGGGACTTTGGAGGTCTTCTAGTCCAACCCTCTGCTCAAGGCAGGAACTTTATACCATCCCAGTTATTTGGTTCTCTTGTCCACTTTCAAAACTTCCAGAGATGGAGCACTCACTACTTTGGGAGGCAACTTATTCCATGGCTTAATTGTTCCTGCTGTCTGAAAACTTCTCCTAGATTGGGTCTTTCTTTAAAAAACTCCCACCCATTTCTTCTTCTCCTTTCTTTTGGGGCTCTGGAGACGAAGTCACCCCCCTCTTCCCTGTGGGAGCCCCTGAAAGTGCCAGAAGATTCTATCATGGCTGCCCAATCCTTCCCATCTTGTCTCAGCTGGACATAGCGAACTCCCTCAACTGTTTATCATACGATTTGGCCTCTAGACCTTAAATCATCTTTGTTCCTCTTCTCTTCACACTGTCCAGAATCTCCTCAAATTTTCTTTTTCCGGGGTGACCAGAACTGGACAAAGTATTCCAAGGATGGTCTGACCAGAGAGACAGAAAGCGGTACCAGCACTTCTCTCCCTCTTGAATCTGCCCCTCTTGTATTGCTGCCTAAGACTGCCTGGGCCTATTTTGTCATCTGCAGCAGAGTTCTGGCTGATCCTTAAGTGCTTTGCCAGGAGATCCTTGCACAGGTACCACTGCTGAGCCAGGTACCCCCTGTTCTGTTCCTAGGCATTGGGGTCTCCTAAGTGCAGATCCTGGCTTTTCTCACCAGTGAACTGCATCTCTTTAGGTAGCATCCAATGTTTATGTCTTCTGGATATTGAGCTAATATTCTCGTAATTCCCACAAGCTTGGTGCCATCTGCAACCCTGATGAGTTCCCTTTCTGTCCCCTCATATAGATCATTTGGGAAGATATGGAAGAGTCCGGGGCTCAAGGCAGAAACTTGAG
This sequence comes from Natrix helvetica, assembly GCF_964273705.1. Taxonomy (NCBI): domain Eukaryota; kingdom Metazoa; phylum Chordata; class Lepidosauria; order Squamata; family Natricidae; genus Natrix; species Natrix helvetica. Next base: position 132,333,383 of record NC_138551.1, read on the forward strand.
GTCCCCCTCTGAATATTTCACCCCATGTAGATGTAGCTCCATGAAGGACTACTCACTGGGTGCAATTGGTCAGCCACTTTAGGAATTTTGTGCCTATTTGGAATTGAATACCGATTCTATCTCTCTCGTTGTTCTTTCCATGTTTTTTTTCTTTGTGCCTAAAAAGAGATTCAAAGAAGGAATTAAGCATTTCTGCATTCACAGGTTCTGACATTCACATGTGGAATCTTTCTCAGTCTCTCTAGAAACTAGAAAAGATAAATAGAGTTGGAAGGGAGCTTGTAGGTCATCTGGTACATCACCCCTCCCCCCCAGCAGGAGACCCTTCACCATTTCTGACAAATGGCTGTCCAGTCTCTTCTTGAAAGCTTCCAGGGATGAAGCTCCCACACCTTCTGAAGGCAACTTCTGTTCCATTGGTTGATTGGTCTCCCTGGCAGGAAATTTCTCCTTAGTTCTAGGTTGAATCTCTCCTTTTTCTGTTTCCCTCCATTATTCCTTGTCCGGCCTTCAGGTGCCTTGGAGAAATAGCTTGTCCTCTCCCTTTCTGTGACAGCACCTCAAATATTGGAAGACTGCTATCATGTCTCCCTGGTCCTTCTCTTCACTAGACTAGCCATGCCCAGTTCCTGTAACCGTTCTTCATATGTTTTAGCCTCCAGTCCCCTAATAGCAATAGCACTTAGACTTATATACAGCTTCATAGTGCTTTTACAGCCCTCTCTAAGTGGTTTACAGAGTCAGCATATTGACCCCAACAGTCTGGGTCCTCATTTTACCCACCTCGGAAGGATGGAAGGCTGAGTCAACCTTGAGCCTGGTGGGATTTGAACGACCAAACTGCAGCTAGCAGGCAGCTGAAGTAGCCTACAGTTCTGCACTCTAACCCCTGTGCCACCTCTGCTCATAATCATTTTGGTTGTTCTTTGCACTCTGTCTAGAGTCTCAACATCTTTTTTTAATAGCGTGGTGACCAAAATTGGATGCAGTACTCTAGGTGTGGTCTTACTATGGCTTTATAGAGTGGTATTAGTACCTCTCTTGATCTTGATAGTATCCATCTGTTAATGCAATTTAGGATTGCACTTGCTTTTTTTGCTACCGCTGCACACTGCTAGCTCATATTTAATTGGTTCTCCACTAAGACTCCAGGATCCCTCTCACGGTTACTGCTATTAAGCCTGATTTCACCCAGTCTGTATGTGTACCTTTGGCTTTTCTTACCCAAGTGTAAGACTTTACTTTTCTCTACTTTGAATTTCATTCTGTTAGATCTCTCTTAGCTTGCTGAAGGTAGAACTCTCTTAAAGACTCCACTGTTAGCCTGCTTGAGCAGAGCTTGGACTAGAAGACCTCCAAGGTCCCTTCCAACTCTCTTAGACTGTTACGGTTGGTGAAGTTTCCTGTGCTTGATGAGGAATGTTTGGGGGGCTCCCCATAGGCTTAGAGCCAGAGGGGTTCAATGGGATGTTTGCCAGTTTTTTTATGGGCTGAGAGTCGGGTCTAGAGTGGTTTGGATGTGCTTGTCTGACCGGTGGGAGAGGCCATCTATGGGGTGGTATGGGGTGTATGCATGAGGGCAGGGGGGAGGGAGCGAAAGTACAGTTAGATGTTAGGCATGGCCTCCTCCTTCTCTTGCTTCCCCTTAGAGGCTCTGGAGCAGCAGGAGCTTCTGCCTGCCCCCGAGACCCTCCACCCAGCCCTGTCCTCCCATTCTGCCCCCCTGCTCCCTCAGCCTTGCTGCCTTGGGGCTCTCTGCTCCCCCGAGGCCTCTCCTGGGGACCCCTGGGCTCCCCTTCAGCTTCTGGCTGCTCTCCCCTCCCCTCCTCTCCTGCGGGCTGTTGCCCCCCCCCTCCAACTGCTCAGCCCATTTGGCTGCTCGGTTCCAGCTCCCAGATCTCGCTCTGGTCAGACTCATCTGGCACACGAGGTAGCAAGTCAGTCCCCCACCTCCCTCCCTCCCTCCCTCCCTCCTCCAATCGTCCATCCTCTCCTGGATAGACAGTTGGACACAGACTCCCTTGATGCTCTTTCTATGGAGATATTAGAAAGAAACATGTCCTCCAAATAACCGATAGGCATCCTGGCCATTCAGACATTGCTTAGTTCCAGTGGCTGCTTAAGGCCGAACAGACTCTGGTTACAGCAAAGGTGGCTCGATTCTCCACAGCAGCACTGGGGATCCATGGGAAAGACGAGATTAAGCCACCATAGCTATTTTACACAACTGATGTAGGAAACCCTTTTGCATTACTACTTCATCTTTTAGTATTTAATGACTTTGGGCCTCACAGGTTAAGGAGTGATAGTATTGTTAGGCCATGTGTAACTGACAGATTGGATGCCCAATTGTGATTTTAATATAGATTTTATCTGTTTATTATTTCATTCTAGAATTTTTAACTGGAGATAACTTGAGTGTTTTTTTTTGTCCTGGTCTTTGATGTAATAAACTTGATTTGATTTGATTTGATGCAATTCCATTTACCAAGAAGAAGGGGACCTAAAAAGACATAGGATAGACTTGACTGTTCCCCATGTAGTGAATACTTTCGTCAGATAAAGGAACAATTCATGTGTCTTCAAGGAATTCACCATCACACTGAAGTTACAATTATCACATTTTAAAAAATAGGAGAGAACCAACCATTAATTACTGGACAGGAGCCTTCCACCTGTTGATTCATGGCTGTTAAGACTCCATCAGTTGTGGATAATGAATGAGAACAGCCTGCCCCAATCTGGTGGTCTCCAGATGTTAATTCATGCATCCTTGTGGTTCATGCTTGGCAACAAATAAGGCCACCTTCCTCCAAGAAGGGGGACCCAGGTGTGTTTGCCAACACTGGTGCAGCTCCATTTGTAGACCAGAGACCAAACCTTTGATGTTGTGTCTGTTGCTGCTGCAGCCCTGGGAGACCTAAAATAAAAGGGGACTTCAACATTTTGACCAGATCCTTGGACTTTCACTTGGACCGGTAGCTCCCATTCATTGCCCAGGCCCCTCTCCACTTTAAGGGCACCTGTCAGGCCAACCTCCTTCAGCAACCAAGGAAAAAACCACTTAACTCCATTTTGTAGAATTAAGAGTATTTTTACTGGTTATGAAAAGATAGCAGCAAAGTAAAGCAAGGTCTGAAGCAGAAGCGCACGAAATCATACATATAAATATATGTCCAACCTCCTCCCCCCCAACAACCCCCATCCCATTGTCCAATCTGTAAATCCCTCAGGTGTCATGTGGGTTGCATCTCCAAGAAACATCATCAGGTTGGTATGCAGGACTGTTGGCCTTGACCAACTCAAAACCCCAGGCATCAGCATGCGCAGTAGATGGTGAGAACAAAACTCCCTTTTCCACTTTCTCTCGTGTACCAATTAATCCCCTCCCAAATACCATGCCCCCCCTCCCTTTTTCAATGGCAGCCGAAAGCGAATAACGATGCAGAGGCTGACAGCACCTCAGTTATCTGGATGCTGATGGAGAGAGCACAGAAATGGCCTCTCTGCCTTTTGATCTCCAACCTTCGAAGGGGAAATTTGTGGGCCTGACTCCTCAAGGAAATCCTGTTGTTTCTGAACAGTTACTTAAAGGTGTCAACTGGGCTTTGGCTGTTATAACTATGGGTGTCCTTTACGGAAACTGCTGCATAAAACTTTATATCTTGCATATATGAAGAATTTCTGAACTCTGTGTTTGCGTGTGTATTTGTGTCTTGTGGCACAATGGTCTTTTTTCTATACTTATCTTTTTCTTCTTCTTTCTACTCCAGCTAAATTCAATAAATTTAAAACTAATAATTAATACATTTCAGTTGCCAGAGAGGACAAACACTGAATTAAACAGTATAGGAATTCCAACATTTAGGATCCTTTGGCTTTATGACCTCATGGTTTACGTCCTCATGTTTCATCCAAATCCAGTCTGCAAATCGCACACGAGTGGCTGGCCTCTAGGAGCCTCCTTCTCCATTCCATCATCCAGCAGGTGCATCAACTACAATTCCAAGAAGGCCCAGGGCTGGGTGGCCCATAGGTCAGAAGCATCCATGATGATACAATCAACGTTCTGCTGGGAATTCTGGGAGTTGTAGTTGAACCTACCTGAAATGGCCAAGCTGGGGAAAGCCATCCCAGGGACAGATTAAGAGACCTCCTGGATTCCCTCCTGGATATCTACTCTATGTTTGCACCCAGGAGTTCTTTCCCCTCTCCCACTTCCTGCCTCCTTCCTCAATTCCAGGAAAGAGGAAGAATCCCCTGCAATGAGAGATCCTGATTGGCGGCCTCCCACTTGTGGGTCTTCTCCTGCCTTTGCTGCTCTGGAGAAGCCACTCAAAAGAAACCTCCAACCCTCCACAAAAGGACAACAAGGAAGATGGGATCAACCTAAGATTTGCTTAATGACCACGCTCATTTGCTTAACAACTGTGGCAAGCAGGTTGTAAAATGAGGCAGAACTTACTTAAGAACTGCCTTGCTGGTTCCGGTTCCGGCGGCTGACGGCGATGGGCAAGTCCTTTGCCCGCTCCGGCTCCCCGGTGGGCTTCCCTGGTTTCTGGGGGGCACAGGACGCCCCGGAGAGGCGTCCTGCCGAAGGAGCGGCTTGGCGGGGGACCCTGGCATCGGCGGCGGCTGGTGGGGACTTCTCCGCTTCGCTCCAGGCATCGAGGAGCAGTCTCAGAGGGCGCGCGCGGATCTTCGCAACAGGCTGACCGGACGATGTAAAAATAGAAGGAAGCAGCGGCGGTGTGGTGAGGCGCTTCCTCTCTTCATTCCTTTTTTCATGATTTGATGGACCTTTCAGCAATTTAAAACCTTAAACTTTCGGATTTCCCTGGAGGCGCAGCTGGAGGGAGGGGGATTTCCCCCCCCCCTTGGACAAGCGGCTTGGAAAATCTGCTCTCACCCCCAGGGGAAGGAGGAGGGGGGAGAGCCAACTAATGATGCCTCACCCCTGTAAAAGTGATTTTTCATTGGACTTAGTTCCATAACTTATTGATGACCTGAGAACTTTGTGAACTTTTAAAACTTTACTATGCCTCTGAGCCCAAAGCTGGCAGGGCAAGATGGCACACTTCCGTTGTCTTCATGAACAGTGAAACCTGACTCCACCTTTAAAATTCAGGCTTCCGGTCTTTGTCTCCGTGTCACCCAGAAGAATCTCTTGTGGATTGTTATTTTCTTGAACTCTCTGGGGGAAAAATTCCTCTCTATTGCCAGACTGACTAAAGAAACTCTCTTCTGCTTGGATCTTCTGCCTCCTGGACTCATCTGGCTGCTCTACTTCTCCAGCTGTCCATTCTCCATACTGACTGATCTCTCTACTTTATAAACTATGTCTCCAAAAAGACCACCCCCTGGGAAACCTGGCTTTGCTACTTCTGCCCCGACATCTGCAACATCCAGTCCTGCCACACAATCAAAGATCACAGAACTGATGCAACCTAAGAGTACAGAGATGGATTTGCAACAAATGCTTCAGCAACTTATACAGGGCCAGGAAGAAATTAAGAAACAATTAAAGGAAATAAAGGAAGAAATTAAAGAGAATCAAGTCCAAATCTACAAGAACTCACAGAGACTGGACCTTGTGGAGGGTGGGGTGGCGGAGGTGGGGGGGGGTAGAAGCAGTGCAGAAGGGAAACAAAGAACTTGATATCCAGCAAATGAAAACAGAATTTGAGAGAATGTCCTTTTATCTTAGATTTCAAAATGTCATAGAAGCAGATGGGGAAAATATAAGGGACATTATGACTAACATTCTAGCTGAATACATACATAAAGAAAAACAACAGATGGAATGGGAGATAGATCTGGTTTACAGAGTGAATTCAGCTTATGCCAGAACACACAATGTACCCAGGGAGGTCCATATTAAATTCCTCAGAAAAAGCACAAGAGACGAAATTCTGGGTGTACAAAGGGGGCAGACACTGACATACCACGACAGAGAAATAACCATCCTGAAGCAGATCCCCAAGAAAATTAGGGGAAAAAGGAAAAATTATTCGCAATTGGCGAATAAATTATACTAGAAGGGGGTGTGGTTTAGATGGTTGATGCCTGAAGGTATGCTGATATTCTGGGAGGAGACAAGAATTAGAATCAATACACCCATAGAGGCACAGGCCTTTATGGAAAAAAACAAAACAAACCTAGAAAAAACAGAAGACACTACAACAGTTATGCAGGACATGGGAGGGGCCGGAGCTCTGTCAGCGGGGGGAGAAGGGGCAATACCAAGAAAGCTCAGATCACAAAAATGAATAAGAAAATCACATTGTTATAAACAGACCGAAAGTGGTAATGAAATTATATGTAGATTATATATTACAATATATAAACTGACTGAAAATATTTTTAGAACTAATATGCTGATCTTATATGATTATGTATTAATGTTTTATACTCAGATGTATTCCATGAGTTTGGAGGGAGGGGGCGCCTGCCACACTTTTCAACTGCCAAAATTTGTATACACTTCCATTTACCTTTTCCCCTATAAATGTTAAAAAAACCAATAAAATTTAAAAAAAAAGAACTGCCTTGCTTAGCAACAGAAATTGTGGTCATACATGGAGGACTACCTTGATTGCCTGATAGTCCACTAGAATTTCTCTCCAGAGATGTTCAGGATCTTGTAATAAAAACTTCCCCTTTCTTCTCCCTTCTGCTAGCTTCTGAGGATCCTGGAGCTGAGTTCTTGGTAGGGCTTATTTCTGGGGCTTCTGGGGTTGGAAGCAGCCTGAGATGACTGAGGGCAACCCAGCAGGTCAGACCTTCAAGGGTTGCACTGCTGGGCTTCTCACCTTGAAGAGAGGGAGACCCTCTTTCTTTCCTCTGATGGAGTTTGAGACACACCCGATCTCCTGCTTGCAACTATTCACCTGGTACAGCCACAAGGAGCCCAATCTCCTCAGGATGCAGTCTGACTCTCCTGTGGGGTTTCTCCACCCACATCTTCTGGACTCCAGTCTCAACCTGGCCCATGCATTGGGGAAAAGAACTGGCTGTTTGTGCTGTCCTTATCACCCAGTAAGGAGATGGAGACAGGATGGTGGATCTCATAGAAAAGCTTCTTTAACAGGGCAGGAGCAACTATGGAAAAGGTGAGCTAAGAAGGTCTCCTTGGATGAGAACATCTAAGCAAGAGGACCTGGAGGCCCCCACCTTCTCTGGCTTGGTGGGATGGCCAATGGTTCTCATGGAGATTATCAAATAACATGGCAGTTGGAGCTTGACTCCCATAGAATCTATCTTACCACTTTTCCTATTCATTCTCTCACACATACACTTTTAGTGCTGTCCATAGGAATCATTTTTTTTAAAAAAAAGTTTTTTAAAAGGTGTCAAATTCATTAGCAGTTGGTGAACAACAAATTCCTCTGAATAACTTTCACAGAGTTCTCTTTAACAAGATTTATTGAGGTGAATAGGAAGGCAGTTACAAGAATTAAAATCCTTCAACAATTTCCCATTTGGAAACATGTAGATATGTTCTTTGATTCCTGCATACTATCTAAGTGGAAATAATTCAGGTATTCGTTCAAATAAATGGACATTATACAATTCTTAAATATCATGGTGTTTTTTCTCATGTTTTTACATTTGTTCTAGCTGTGAGATGCTCCTTTGTGTTCAGGTCTGGCCTCAGAAGAATAATGTAGCACTTGGGGATGAAGATGCAGCCCAGCAGACCAGCACTGGAGGCCAGGATGGAGAAGACCTGAACAGCCACCATGTATTTCCCTTTGGTGCTCAGGTAGGTGGGCACAAAAGTCACCCAGACGCTGCAGAAGACCAGCATGCTGAAGGTGATCAGCTTGGCTTCGTTGAAGGCCCCAGGCAGATTCCTGGCCAGGAAAGCCACCGTGAAGCAGATGGCAGCCAGGAAGCCCATGTAGCTGAGGGTGACGTAGAACATGACAACAGCCCCTTCGTTGCATTGCAGGATGATCTCTCCAGGCTGGGAGTGGAGGTCAGAGTCAGGGAAGGGGGGAGAAACTCCCAGCCAGATGGAGCAGATGATAATTTGGACAGCAGAAGAAGAAAGGATGATGGAGTTGGCCAAGCTCTTCCCCAGCCATCTCTTCACTTGGTTTCCTGGTTTTGTGGCCAGGAAAGCCAGCACCACCGTGATGGTTTTGGCCAAGAGAGAAGAAACGGCAACTGAGAAGATGATGCTGAAAACCATTTGTCGGAGAAGGCAGGTGGCTTTCTTTGGTTGACCAACAAAGAGCGAAGAAGACAAGAAGCAAAGCAGGAGGGAGACCAGGAGGATGTAGGAGAGATCCCGGTTGTTGGCTTTGACAATGGGAGTTTCTCGGTATTTAGTGGTATTTATTAAAACAAGGCCTGCAATTAGGAACAAGACCAGGGCAAAAGAGACCAGGATGATGCCCAGAAGGTCTTCATAAGACAGGAAGGTTATAACTTTGGGGATACATTGGATTCTTTCCTCATTTGGATATTTGTCATCTGGACACTTGGTGCATTTTCCTGCATCTGAGAAAAAAAACAATATTCCCTTACTATTCTCTCCTTTTACCTTTCAGGAAATACCGTATTTGGACAACGAGTGATACCAGGAGATATTGTCTAGGACACATTTATTAGTACCTCTAGTGAGAGGCGGTTTTAAAATCAATTTTTGTTTAATCGTCTATGAAAGTGAGGGAAGAATTGGGACCCAAATAATTTCCTGTGTGATGTTCAGAACCAAACTTTATTATTTGATGTATGTAATGAATCAGTTCCACTTCCTTTCCTCCAGTCTCACCCACCTTCCTGAGTGGAGAAAGTCCCCTCCGGACAAGGAACGCAGTCATAACAGCAAACTGGCTCTCCTTCTCGAGCCCTCTTGACAAATCCAGGACGACAGCTTTCCACACATCTGGACTGAGGCAGGGACTGAGCAGAAAAACAAGGAACGCCAAAGAAAAGATGTTAGGACTATCCGTCCATGGAAAATGGAGGTAGAAATGGATGGAGACAAGTAGCCTCTGGTCTTCACTGAGGTAAATATGAAATCTCTGACTACTTCTAAACAGATGCAGGAGGTATAACAACTGGCAGATTCTTCATTTAGTTCCTTCCTTTTCCTTTTGGAATTTAACATTGCAATAAGGTACTTTTCTACTTAATAGTCTAGAGGGATGGAATTGAAAAAAAGATTTAAGTATGATGATATATTCATATTAAAACTGAGAATAAAGTTTACTATAAAAATTAGGAAATGTTCATTCCACTAGGTTTTTCAATAAAGAATAAAACTGTGATGAAGAAAGAAACCTCTGACCAGTAAGATCTTGAAAGATGTCCATAAAACATGGCAAAGCCCCTCCACTTAGGTCCCATCTGTTGAAGAACTTCCATTAGATGATACCAACTGGCATGGAAGGCCAACCACCCTGGAGACTCTAGGCTTTGCCCACTTGAAATGGGACCTCAGGCTTTGGAAAACAGAGAAAAGACACCAAAATTTCTCTCACCTTATTGAGCAACTTTAGCCCTGAAAGAGCATCTTGTCTGATAGAAAGTCTCTGTCTTTGAAAATACGCCAGAGTCTTTTCCTTGAAATCCTCTTTGGGGAGAACCAAGAAGCCCCAAATGCCCAGATCTCCTGTTATCTCTCCATTTTGGTCCAAGTACAGTTGTATGCTAGAAATATTCCAAAATTCATTCTTCTCCAGAAAGGGATGAAACTAGAATGGGAACATCCAGGAATATGAAAAACAGAAAACTTTGTGTCTTATCCCACATTTAATCTTTCTTCTACAATTGTCCAATCTCCAAATATGGTTAAATAGGATACAAATACTGCCATAATCTTCATAAGTGAATGAAAAAGTTTGAGAAAAAATTATCAAACTATAGAGAAAATATAATAGACACAGTTGGTCAATTATAGGGAACATTTTAGAGCAGATAACAAATAAAATGAACAGAGAAAAAAAGATTATTCATAAACTCTTTGAAAACAACAGATTGATTCCCAGAAATCATGGGTTGATCAAGAAGAAATCTGTCAGGCTAATCTTCTCCCTTGTAATCCTGATGGAAAACACCTCCAGATCAGAGGTGGGTTCCTACCTGTTTGGACCAGCTTGGCTGAAACGGTAGTAACCTGGTGGCCTGGGTGGCTGGAACCAGCAGCAACCCAGGCTGGCCACACCCCTGAATCGGTTCTCTCGGCCATATTGTTTTTGGCTTCTTTGCATGCACAGAGCAACCGGCAGTAGTGTTAGCCAGAACCCACCCCTGGCTCGATCCCACTTAGGAGCCTCAGTTTACTCGTGACCCCATTGGCCTTTCTCCCTGCCTCTCCCGGCCAATGTGGCTCATGGGTTAACTGCAGCTAGGATCTCCCGCGTGTTGCACACCCAAAAACGGCATGGAGGCATGGGCGAAAGCTGGGAGGGGGGTGCAACACACGGGGTGGGACCTGGCCAGCCCTGCTGTTGGATTAGCTGCCTGGGTGAGTCACTCCCCACCTCCCCAGACCAGGCCCTCAGCTCGTGCCAGACTGAGGCCGCAGCCGCCACCTGCTCCTTTGTTCACCCAGCCGGCGGGAGCCACAGCAGTGCCGGTCATGGCTGAGAGCTTTCTTTGCCAGCTGGCAGCCGAAAAGTTCTCCCTCTTAAAAGCCTCCAAGCGCACTTTAACCAACCAACCAATCAACCGGGGCTTAGTTTGGAAACAGAAGAAGAAAGAACCGGTGAGTGTCTGTGCCCAGGCATGGGGGATATTGGGGGGGGAGGCTGGGGGGAGGGTGAGCAGAAGGGTCGGGGCTCTCTGAGCAAGTGCTGGACAAGAAGGCAATTGATGACTTTGCTTTCCAGTCGCCGTTGAGTGGGATCAGAGGGGGCAGCTGAGTGAGCGCTGGGCAAGCAGGCAGGAGGGAGATCTCAGAGGCTCATTGTCAATCCAGCTTTGCGCCCAGTTGGCTCCGGTTGCATAACCATCGGTTGGCTTAACGGTCGGGCACGGGGAGTTGGGGGACGCCGCTTGGCAGGAGCGGTTTGGCTCAGTTGTTCACCGGGCGGCTAAGCGGACCGACTCAAAAAGGATGAAGGGGATCTTCGGTGGAGCCGGTCGAGGGAGCAACCCCTGGCTTATTGAGTCTTATTGAGTCTTATTGAGTTGATGGGCCTTGCCTTGGGGGTGAGGGGTTGGCCCAAATTGCACCCCACTGCAGGCGTCTCTCAGCCGTTGTGTGCAGGAAAAAACCTTGCACAGTAAAGAAAACCTTCTCGTGTGTGTGATGTAATTAACAATTTCTCGAACTCTTGGGAAGTTTTTCTTTACTGTGCAAGGTTTTTTCCTGCACACAACGGCTGAGAGACGCTCACAATGAGGTGCAATTTGGGGGTGGCGGGTGGGGCAGGGGATGGGCTGGGCCAGGCCACGAGATGCACATCTTACTGGAGACTGGCAGCTCCGGATCTTGTGGCTTTTGGGGTGTTTTCTTTAAAAAAATGCCTCTGCAGAGGAGCTGAAAACCTCCGAGGTTGCTTTGGGAGAGGGAAGACGGACAGCATACCCCCCCCCCCCTCCCTGGGTGCCTGCAGCCTTGGAGGAACTCTGGGCCCTTCCACACTAAAGAAAATCTTCTGGGAGTGAGAAGTTGTTCATTGCCTTTGCTGTGCAAGGGCCGGGAGTTGCTGCAGGCTCCGAGGCTGCAGGCGCCCAGGGAGGGGGGAATGCTGCCCATCTGCCTGCCCCCTCCAGAAGCAACCTGGTGTTTTTGTGGGGAGGGATCCCCAGATCACCCTTGGAAAGGACTTTGGCGATCGGACTGCCGCTAAAAGCAAACAATGAGGCAAGGCACAGAGATGGTTGGAAGAGGGAGGGAGGGAGGGAGGGAGGGAGGGAGGGAGGGAGAGAGAGAGAGAGAGAGAGAGAGAGTATGTAATGGCCGGTTTCATTCAAATGAGTTTTTGTTTCAGGTGGATCTCCTAGCTTTGATAGGAGGAAAGGAAGGGATACAAAGAAAAAGAAAGAAAGAGGGTGAGAGAAAGAAAAGGAAGGGAGAAATAAGAAAGAAAAAAAAGAAATAAAAGGTAAAGAAAGAAAGAAAGAAAGAAAGAAAGAAAGAAAGAAAGAAAGAAAGAAAGAAAGAAAGAAAGGGGGGAGGAGGGAGGGAAAAGAAAGTGAATAAGATATAGATGGGTGGATGGATATATATACATACATGGAGGGAGGGAGGGAGAGAAAAAAGAAGAGAAGAAGGAAGGCTTCAGAAGACTCTTTGAAACAGCACAGCAATCTAGGATTGGAAGGGATCTCGGAGGTCATCTAGTCCAACCCCCTGCTCCAGCAGGAGACCTGATATCCTCTGGATTATTTTGGTGCCTCTAACAGAGAGGAAAATTGCCAGAAAAGGGAAGGAGTTTACTAGGACAAGGCTGCCATGCAGAGGAAGGCAGAGATAGTCTTTGACCTATGATAATTGAGCCCAACATTTTGGTTGCTAAGCAAGAGCGTTGTTAAGTGAGCCTTGCCACAATTTACTCAACCCATGGCATCTCCAGGCTCTAACAGTCATGTGCAAGCTAGGGAAGAACATCTGAAGGCCTGTGTAATGTTCTAATGTGCAGAAATGATAGTTAAATGTGTGGCAGAAAGTGGACTCTGGGTGTGTTTTTCCAAACGCAATAAGTGAGGTTGAATGTGTATAGTTTTAGAAGAGCTGTGTGTGTGTGTGTGTGTGTGTGTGTGTATGTACATACACATACAGTGTATAAAGTAGATAATGTATCTTTTTGTGTGCCTATACACACACTAAACTATGTAATATGTATGTACACATATGGCATTTATACATAGAATTAAAGTGTGTATTTTGGATGTTCATTAGTAGTAAATAAATAGACAGGGAAATTGTATCTTGTTTTTTTTTTTTTTCAAAAAGTTTTATTGGTTTTTTAAAACATTTATAAGGAAAAGGGTAAGTGGAATGGCCACCAAGCCACACACACCCAGACACAAGACCACCAAGCCACACCCACAGAACCAGTAGTAAAAAAATTTGAATCCCACCACTGGATACAACCCTCCTCCAATAAATGACTCTGTTACACACGAGTGTAAGATCCGCTCACTCTTATTCCAGAGTGTCAGACATGGAAAAAGTGAATTCAGTTACAAGAGAGGAGATTTTAACTGAACGAGAGGAAAAAATATGATAAAAGGATGAGCTGTTTTAGAGCTGAGCCATTAAAGCAGATAAGTTCAATCTCCTCTTCATGGATCGTCTGAGAGCAAAGACTGAGCAGCCATCAGTCAGAGAAGCTTGAACTGGGATTCCTGCAGAAAGGAGAGGGTTGGGCTAGATGGTCTCAGGGTCTCCTCTTAATTTATAAAGTTTGTCATGCCATAACATGTACCATATTTTTTGGAGTATAAGATGCACTGGAGTATAAGACGCACCAAGGTTTTGAAGAGGCATTTTGTTTTTAAAAAGTAGGTAGGTAGGTAGAGGGAGAGAAAGAGGGAGAAATAAGTAGGTAGGTAGGGAGAGAGAGAGACTAGTTAGGTAGGGAGGTAGGGAGGTAGATACAGGGATAAAGAGAGAGAGAAATAGAGAGAAATATAGAGATAGAGAAATACAGTAGGTAGGTAGGTAGGTAAGGTTGAGGGATAGAGAGAGAGAAATAAAAAGAGATAGAGAGAGAAATATAGTAGAGAGGGAGGGAGAGAGAGGAGGTAGGTAGGTAGATGTTTCCAGGTGTATTTATCCATGTGCTGGAGAAGGAAATCGCTGACAATCTGCAGCACCTAAGACTTTGTTTCTGCTGGCAAAGCACTTGATCAAAGTAATTCTCATCAACCAGTTAAAGAGCTTTCCAAGAGGGGGAAAAACAGTTTTTACACTCTGCAAAGCTCCTCAAATCAGCCCGTTTTTGTGAACACCCCCCCCCTTAAAAAAAAGTCATGAATAGTCTTGGGGGGGCTTGCAGAGTGGTCCTGGGGCGGGTGGGAATGAGCAAAAAATGGCCCATTTTTCGCAAAAACAAGCCCGTTTTTTGTTTTAAAAAATTGCATGCATAGCCTTATGGAGGCTTATAGAGTGCTGCTGGGGGCTGGGGGGGCAAAATGGTCAATTACTGCCCTCCCCAGCCCCCAGGAGCTCTCTGAAAGCCTCCATAAGGGTATGCACAGCCATTTTGGTGAAGGGGACGGGGCTTCGGGAGGCAAAAAATGCTGTATTCATTGTATAAGACGCCCCCAGTTTTTCAGCCTCTTTTTTGAGGAAAAAGATGTGTCTTATATTCCAAAAATACGGTAACTGTTGTGCTGTTGTTGCTCTAGCCCCACCTAGTGGCCGGGGGCAGATAAGCCTCACTATAAGGTCTGAAGCCAGACTCCATTTTCTGTCAGCCTTTGGAGAAGACGGAAGCAGCCGTTGTGACCGAGACCCCTGGTCATCCGGAGACGGCCTCCCTCCCTCACACGGAGCATCACTGGAGAAGTTCCAGCTGCTTCTTTGCTGGCTGTCACTTAATGCTGCCTATCTCGTCTTTCTATTTGATTTCCACTCTTTGCATCTCCTCAGTTTCACCTGCCCTCTTCTCCCAATAAAGCACCCAGATCCATGTCAGACTCCCTTTCATTGGAGGAGAATAGGGGGACTTAGCTGCCTCTCCATCTGCACACAGACCCACCTGCAATGGGGACGGAAGGAAGGTGGAATTCCACCAGGATTATCACAAACCCACAAATGCAGGAATTTATTTTAAAAAGAAAACAGCATTTTCCAATTATCAGTGCTAAATATAAAAATGCCATGGTATTGTTGGAAGAAATGTCCTTCTGGGTTCGGCTCCAAGTGGGGAAAAAGACACTGGAGTCATGGAGGCAGTGGTGGGTTTCTACCGGATCGCACCGGATCGTGCGAACCGGTTGAAGAATGAACCCGGAAGTAATTTCCGGCCCCGCCCCCTTGGCGTTTTTTTTGCATCGGGGCTGACTCCCCGCCGCCACTGCTGTTCCTTGTCTTCTGGCCCGTTTCCCAACTGGCCTTTCCTCGCTTGGAGGGCTTTGGAGGGAAGCTTCTGCAGAAGCCCGGGTGAGTGACAACAAGTTCCCGCCGTTCTTGTCCCAACTGATCAGGCAGGGGTAGTATGTTGGGGACTCCCTCACTTAAAGAATTTCAACTGGTGGAGTCCAGGAAGAAAGCCTTCTCTGCTGTCACCCCCACCCTTTGGGACACCCCCAGAGGTGAGGTTTGAAGACCTGGCTCTCCAACTTGATTGAGGCTCATAAGCGAGCATGCGGCTGTAATTTTCTGAGCTGTGCGCGCGCGCCTGTTTTCCACGGCGTGGAGCAGCAGCGAGGCTCTGCGAGGCCGGCAATGACTCAGGATGCCATCCGGGAAGACGAGGAACGCGAGGGGGGACCGTTGACGGCCTCCGCAATCATCGCTCGCCTCGCAGAGCCTCGCTGCTGCTCCACGCCGTGGAAAACAGGCGCGCGCGCACAGCTCAGAAAATTACAGCCTCCGAGGCTCAGAACGCTTCGGAGGGAAGCTTCTGCAGAAGCCCGGCCGAGTGACAACAAGTTCCCACCGTTACGAAGTCTCGGAGGCTGTAATTTTCTGAGCTGTGCGTGCGCGCCTGTTTTCCACGGCGTGGAGCAGCAGCGAGGTTCTGCGAGGCCGGCAATGACTCAGGATGCCATCCGGGAAGACGAGGAACGCGAGGGGGGACCGTTGACGGCCTCCGCAATCATCGCTCGCCTCGCAGAGCCTCGCTGCTGCTCCACGCCGTGGAAAACAGGCGCGCGCGCACAGCTCAGAAAATTACAGCCTCCGAGGCTCAGAACGCTTCAGAGGGAAGCTTCTGCAGAAGCCCGGGTGAGTGACAACAAGTTCCCGCCGTTACGAAGTCTCGGAGGCTGTAATTTTCTGAGCTGTGCGCGCGCGCCTGTTTTCCACGGCGTGGAGCAGCAGCGAGGTTTGTGTGGCCGGCAATCACTCCAAATGCCATCCGGGAAGACGAGGAACGTGAGGGGGGACCGTTGACGGCCTCCGCAATCATCGCTCGCCTCGCAGAGCCTCATTGCTGCTCCACGCCGTGGAAAACAGGCGCGCGCGCACAGCTCAGAAAATTACAGCCTCCGAGGCTCAGAACGCTTCGGAGGGAAGCTTCTGCAGAAGCCCGGGTGAGTGACAACAAGTTCCCGCCGTTACGAAGTCTCGGAGGCTGTAATTTTCTGAGCTGTGCGCGCGCGCCTGTTTTCCACGGCGTGGAGCAGCAATGAGGCTCTGCGAGGCGAGCGATGATTGCGGAGGCCGTCAACGGTCCCCCCTCACGTTCCTCGTCTTCCCGGATGGCATTTGGAGTGATTGCCGGCCACACAAACCTCGCTGCTGCTCCACGCCGTGGAAAACAGGCGCGCGCGCACAGCTCAGAAAATTACAGCCTCCGAGGCTCAGAACGCTTCGGAGGGAAGCTTCTGCAGAAGCCCGGGTGAGTGACAACAAGTTCCCGCCGTTACGAAGTCTCGGAGGCTGTAATTTTCTGAGCTGTGCGCGCGCGCCTGTTTTCCACGGCGTGGAGCAGCAACGAGGCTCTGCGAGGCGAGCGATGATTGCGGAGGCCGTCAACGGTCCCCCCTCACGTTCCTCGTCTTCCCGGATGGCATTTGGAGTGATTGCCGGCCACACAAACCTCGCTGCTGCTCCACGCCGTGGAAAAAAAGCGGGCGCGCACAGCTCAGAAAATTACAGCCTCCGAGGCTTCGTAACGGTGGGAACTTGTTGTCACTCGGCCGGGCTTATGCAGAAGCTTCCCTCCAAAGCCCTCCAAGCGAGGAAAGGCCAGTTGGAAAAGGGGCTTTGCTCCTGCTCCGGGCTGGAGGTTTCCCTCCGAAGTCTTAGAATGTTCTGAGGAGCCCCCCAAGGAAAAACGCCGCTGCCAGGTAGTTAAAAGTACCTCTCTGATTCTGTCAGACTCTGTCAGTCTCTCTCTGATTCCCTCTCTCACTCCCTCTCTGTTCCTCTCTCTCTCTGTCTGTCTGTCTCACTCACACACACACACACACTGTGGTCACCTTGTTGAGTGTTCCAATCACATTTGAAACACTCAACAACTGGCCTGCATTTATGGTATTTTGCAGCATTCTGCAGTCATAGGACCAAAATATATGGTTAAAAGCATATATTTTGGTCCTATGACTGCAGAATGCTGCAAAATACCATAAATGCAAGCCAGTTGTTGAGTGTTTCAAATGTGATTGGAACACTCAACAAGGTGACCACAGTGTGTGTGTGTGAGTGAGACAGACAGACAGACAGAGAGAGGGAGTGAGGGAGGGAATCAGAGAGACTGACAGACACACACACACACACAGAGACAGAGAGGGGGAGGGAGGGAGAGAAAGATAGAGAGACACACACAGAGTGAGTGATTAAGTGAATGAGTGAGAGACAGACACACCCACATACACAGAGTGACAGAGAGAGAGGAAGGGAGGGGAGAGAGACAGAGGGAGAGACAGAGACAGACACACACACACACACACACACAGAGTGAGTGAGAGACAGACAGACACACACACACAGAGTGACAGAGATGGGGGAAGGAGGAGAGAGAGACAGAGATACAGAGAGAGAGACAGACAGATAGACACCCAGAGAAAATGACAGAGGGAGACAGAGAGGGAGAGAGGGAGAGAGAGAGAAAGAGCCAGAGAGAGAGAGAAAAAGAAAAAGAAAAAAAGAAAGTGGGAGAGAGAGATGAAAGAAAGAAAGAAAAAGAACTTATGACCACAATTGAGCCCAAAATTTTGGTTGCTAAGCAAGAGCATCGTTAAGTGAGTTTCACCACATTTTCCAAGTTAGCCATGCCCACCTGGTCACATGACTGCCAAGCCACTCCCACCAGATCACATGGCCGGCAAGCCACTCCCACAAAGGAGGCCACACCCACAGAGTAGGTTCCAAAAAAATTTGAAACCCACCACTGCATGGAGGCTGCTTGGAAAGATGGTTTAATGGTGGACAGGACCACATGGCCTGAGTCCTGAACAGAAAAGGTGATCACATGCTTCAATGTTGGTGGAGAAGAGAAGGGAAGGGAAGAGAAGGAGAAGAGCAGACAAGAAGAAGAGCTGAAGAAGGGCTTGCAGGGATTTTTATAATCTGTTCTGCCCCACCTATCTGTTTCCTGTTCCTGTGTAAGAAATGTATTCTGATTGGTTGCCAGACTCACATGGGCCCATGCAGGGGCAACCCTCTAGGCTGTTTTGAATTCAGGTTTGATTTGAGTTTAGATGCCATGTGGTCAGTTGAGTAAAGGCTTATTATCCTGCCTTAATCCCATCACAGCTGAAGAGGAGAACTCTTTATTATGTAAAGTGGACTAGCTTGGCCTTCTTAATGGCCCATTGACAAAGTGAGGATGGGCAGGAAGCTGTAGGAATTTAGTGTTTAAAATGTGTTTCTCCCTTTTTCACATCCAGGAAAATATAATATTCTGCCTTATCAATATTTCCTAGGATATTTCATTTTTCTGGGAGAGGGCTAGGTGATAACTTCCTACAATCCCTCCTTTTTTTTTTCAAAAAAATGTGAGTGGAACGCACATGTTTTTGACAAAAGATAAAATTGGTCAGATCAGGGAAACTTAATTTTTCTGATGGAAAAGCATTGAAAGAGACAGCAGAAGGATCCCTTCAGTGGCTCCCAGAGAGCTTTCAACCATGAAGGTCTTAGCAACCAGGGCACAATTTCTGGAAAGAAATTTACAGTATCCAATTTACCATGCCAATTATTTTCAGGTGTTTGATATCACTTTCTGTGAGCTTCCAGACTACAAGCAAGCAGAAGTCCCAAAAAAAACTTCACAGCCATTGAAGGATTCTTCCTTTTAAAGAAGTACAGGCTGCCCATTTCCAAGGGATTTCTTTAACTTGCCCTGGCTCCTATTTTAGTGAGGCCAAATTGAGTTTAGCTAGTGTGCAATCCAGACTATTTAGTATTTTTAAAACTACACACAATGAGCCCTGGGATTCCTCCTCCTGAGACCACCAATGCAACATGTCCTGCTTTACTGGGCAACTGGGCAGCATCATTATTATTATTATTATTTTGAGTCAGTCGGGGTTTGAGTTTTGAAGATCCTTTCTGCTACTCTTCAAGTGGGGGAATTGCCTGAGGGGAACTGACCCTCCCCCATGGGATTAAAAGGGATATATCACTGTTTAGGCTTTTGTGCAAGGGCAAAAATCAACCTAGGAAAAGCTTTGTGGAGTTAAGTCAAGGAGATAGTTTCAATCTAGTTCTGAATGGAGCCTCTCCCTCTCTCTCTCTCTCTCTCTCTTTGTGTGTGTGTGTGTTTGTGTGTGTGTGTGTGTGTGTGTGTGTGTGTGTAGCTGCTTCTACAATACAGAAAATACAGATATTTTGGATAAATTTTCCCTCCCACCAGCCAGAAATCTAAGGTGTTCAGAACTTGCTGTGCCAGCCACTCTCAAATACAATTCTTACATGAGTACATTAAACTGATTACAATATAAATGAGGCAAGGAAGAAAGCATAATAAATTTCTGTGAATGAAACAGAGAAAGAAAACCTTATCAAATTCCACCCTCCCCATAATCTTTTCAGCTGTCTTCTGGGAATTGAAAAGAGTCTTTTGGTCTTTACTTCTTCATCTCCTTCAGGGTTCTTTCATGTCTGCTGGATGGTACTAGGCTTGGCTTGCTGGTAAGAGTGATCAGTCAGTCTTGGCAGTCTGTCCCAGGCTTGGCTAAGTTTTTTTTCCTCATGTCAGGTTTTATCAGGAGGCAATCACCAGCAGCAAATTGGAGAGTTATGGTTTGACCTAGCAGTCCTTTGTTTCTGAAGAGTACAATCTTCTAGGGCTGAAAGACATGAGAACAAAGTTCCCTCCCCCACAGAAAAGGCATTGTTGGAGGATTAGAGGTAAAGGAGGGGCGTGGGGGGCTAGATAGCTTGCAGGCAGAGTTTGAAAAAAAATAAAACCATTAGTTACTAAGCAGCTAAACAGATAAACATGGGGATATCACAGATGAGAAATGGAGTCTGGATTCACATGCTTCAGGAAAGAAATGGACAGGTAAAATCATTTAGACACACAATAAATGCAAGGATGAAACTTTTCTTGCAAACATTTCCTGGGTTGTTACTTTAAGGTATAGGCAAGGAAGGAAGGGAAAAAAATATATCTTTACTCTGTTTCTGCTGGCCAAAACAGACACAAAGTGAAGACCCTTCCCAGTTTCAGTTAGTTTTCTAGGCCCAACAAACTGAGCGAAGGCAATTTCTGCCAGTTTACTCCTTTCTTTCTTTGAACACTTTAAAATTCTTGTCTTTTGGATTGGAGACATCTTAGTTACAATTACTTTGAGGGTGCACAAAGACTTAGACATACACACACACAGACAAAGAGGGAAAAAACAAAATCATTCCCACCATGAATTTCAGTTAAATTGGGGAAGGCACAAATCTTAACAAACAAAAACCACGTGGTTATATAGAAGAGAAAGAAAGAGACAGACAAGAGGAAAAAAAAAAAAGAAACCCCACCATTTTCTTTTAAGTACCTTTTCAGCCAAATTAGTTTTTCCTGTATCATCTTTCAGCAAAGCCCATTTTCTACAATCTGCTCTTTTTTTCTTCATTCCGGCCAGGACGGGCATTTGCTTTTCGTCCCAGGCCCCCAACAACTCCCCTAGGGGGGTTTCCATGGCTACCCTCAAGCTACTGCTTCCCATGATCCCGTTTAGATGTGGGTTCACTTCGTCCTAGCCGGGTTTGCCACTTCGTATTTCCCCACTTTACTTTCGCGTCCTTAGAGGACCTTTCGCGCCCTTTTGAAGGGACTTTCTCTGTTTGCCCTTCGGAGGGTCTTATTGGTGCCCTTCGGAGGGACTTTTCTGGGGGTGCCCTTCGGAGGGACTTTTGACGCGTTCCTCACCGCGGGAACCTTCTCTCAATTCGCGCCCTTTCACGCAGGGACTTTTCTTACAGTTTCAAGTCTTGGGGAAAGAGACCCAGAGGACCAGCCGCACAGTGACCCAGGAGGGGTGCTGTCGGAGCGGGTATGCGTACCTCCCTTTTTCTCACTAACTTTCTTATGGGCTTTAGCTTTTTTTCTCTCACAGGACAAAAACAGCAGCAACAATAAAAAATAAAAAATCAATTCACTTTTCCATCCATTTTCACACACACTAGTCACACACAGGCAGGCATACACACATTTCCCATGCTTTAAAATTAAATTTTAGAGAATTAAAATTTAGAGGTACTCACCTTCTTTCCAGGCAGCCTTTGAGCTCAAACTCAAAACCCCTTTAAAGCCTAGATCCAAATGGCTAAGACCAAGATAAAGTCCACCCACAGACTCAATGGGGTCTGTGCCGGCATGGGAGGCTTACCTGGGCCATATCCATTTGTTAGGCTAGCTTGGAGTCCCATCTGTGGGTCGCCAATTGTTGGAAGAAATGTCCTTCTGGGTTTGGCTCCAAGTGGGGAAAAAGACACTGGAGGCATGGAGGCTGCTTGGAAAGATGGTTTTAATGGTGGACAGGACCACATGGCTTGAGCCCTGAACAGAAAAGTGATCACATGCTTCAATGTTGGTGGAGAAGGGAAGAGAAGGGAAAGAGCAGACAAGAAGGGCTGAAGAAGGGCTTGCAGGGATTTTTTATAATCTGTTCGGCCCAACCTATCTGTTTCCTGTTCCTGTGTAAGAAATGTATTCTGATTGGCTGTCAGAATCACATGGGCCCATGCAAGGGCAACCCTCTAGCTGAGTTTGAATCCAGGTTTGACTGAGTTCAGATGCCATGTGGTCAGTTGAGTAAAAGCTTATTATCCTGCCTTAATCCCATCACAGCTGAAGAGGAGAACTCTTTATTATGTAAAGTGGACTAGCTTGGCCTTCTTAATGGCCCATTGACAAAGTGGGGATGGGCAGGAAGTTGTAGGAATTTAGTGTTTAAAATGTGTTTCTCCCTTTTTCACATCCAGGAAAATATAATATTCTGCCTTATCAATATTTCCTAGGACATTTCATTTTTCTGGGAGATGGGCTAGATGATAACTTCCTACACAACCTTCCCTGGATGCAGGCAAGAAAAGGGGCGATGTTCACACTTTCAATCCCCCCAAGAGGAGGTTCGCTTCCCTCCCTCCCTCGCCCTTCCAAAAACCTCCAACTTTGCCCCCCCCCCTTGCAACCTCCTCTGAGCCGGGTGCCGTTTCTGCCCTGCCCGATGGCTGCAGCCTTGGACGGAGAGAACCTGTCCCAGAGTTTGGCGATAGCCGATCCGCTCCTCCCAAGACCGGCTTCCTTGCTGTTTCCTCTGCAGCGCCGGCCCGCCTTGCAGAGTCTGCGGGGTTCCCGAGAGAGGCTCCTCCTTGCAGATGCCTCGGGGTCCCGCGTAGCTCAGAACCCCAGAGACCGGCTGCCTGCCTGTCCGGCGCTTCTCCCGCTCTCAGATCCAAGGGCCACGCTCGCCCCCCCTTGCAGGTCCTCCAGCTGTTCTCTTTGGTGGGGGTGCCGCAGCCTCAGGAGCCGGAGCCCCAATGTGGCTGGGAGGAAAAAGGCGCAGGGAGCCCCCGCCAGCCATCCCTGCAGGCCTCCTGGGAGGAAAGCCCCCCCCCCGCCCCTCTGTTTCTCTCAGGCCAGTGTGCTCGGCCAGCCCCGAGGAAGGGCGGGAGAAAACGCAGCAGGTGGGAGTTGGGCTCAGACAGAACACCTGCCACAGATGGCTCTGCCAGATCTGGGAGCGAGGCAGCGGGGCAGGCAAGGTGCTTGAGTGACAGCTGTCCATTTGAGTGAGGGCTGAGGTCAGCTGTGAGGTGCAGCTGCAGAAGGAGACTTTTGTCTTGGGGGAGGGGGCAAGAAGTGCCGGGGGGGGTGCGGGGATCAAAGCCACAAGAAGGATTTTTGCCCCAAACACTGAAGATTTAATGCCAATCATATAAATGAGATTCAAATAAAAGCCAGATGGGGGACTTAGAGCCAATCACCAGGAGACTCTTGAGTTCTAGTCCCACCTTAATTCTTATTGAATGGGGCTGTGGAAGTTGGAAATAGTTTCTCGGATTAATTTTGGATACCAGAATTGGGGATTCCTAGAAGGTGAGATGATTGAATGTCCAATATTGCGTAGTGTGATGGAGGAAAGGGAAATTGTGGGGAAACGCCTGTTCCACATGGGGCAAAACCATCAGTCTTGCTGCCTTCTGCTTGTGGGAGAACCAGAGGCCTCTGTGTGGTCACTGTGAATCTTTGTCTGATCCATAAGAGTTTTCCTTATCTCCTTAAAAAGGATTTTACAAAGGGATTTTATTCACAATTAGGAGCCATTCTGATACTTAAACATTGATTCCCAATTCATCAGCAATCTCTGTGGTTGGAGAGCAGAGCAGCTTCCATGGGGGCCTCGTCCTAGAAGACCCCCCCCCCCGTTATTCTCCCCCTTCATGGACCTGGATGAATTTTATGCAGCATTTAAGGTTTGTGACCTGGTCAATGACGTGGCTGCCTTTAGACATGATCCCTTCAACCTCCTCCTGGGGAGAGTCTCAAGGCCCCCTTTCTCTGGGCATCTTCTTCAGCCCTTCACAGACAGGACAAGCTTGGAAGAGGAGCAGAGAAAACACTTTAGGTAGAAATTGTAGAGTGGAAAATGAAAGGGTCTGAAAACTGCTATTTTATTTCTTTGGTTGATGAAAGAAAAATAATAATAAAGTGGAAATCTCTTTACACATTTTATTTTTTCATTTACTTTGTTTTTATTATTTTGGTATGAAGTACATACCAAAATAAAAACAATCCAAACTGAATCCCAGACAGCTGTTCTGCTGAACACTTTCTGCAAAGGAGGTTTTATCAGGAAATCAAGAAAGAATTCTATAAAAGGGATGAAGATTTCTATCCCAGCTGAGAGCCAGTCAAATATGGCATCTCACATCATTCCGGCATTCTCAGGCAGAGGATCAGGCAATGAGGTTTGGTTCCCACAGCTTCCTCCTGACCTCTTTTCCTTCTCTCTCTCTCTCTCTCTCTCTCTCTCTCTCTCTCTCTCTCTCACACACACACACACACACACACACACACACTTTTACCTGTAGGAAAAGTGCCCAAATTATTTTCTATAAGGTGTCACATTCAATAGCTGTTGCTCAACAGCAAATTCCTCTGAATGACTTTTACAGAGTTTTCTTTAGCAAGATTTATTGAGCTGAAAGGGAAGAGACCTACAAGAATTCCAGTCATTCAATAATTTCCCATTTTGAAATACATAGATTTGCTTTTCTTTGACTCCTGCACACTATCTAAATGGAAATAATATCTCCTTTCAAATAAAAGTAACTTTAATAATTCTTCCAATGTTGCAATGGTATTATATTTCATGCTTTTATATTTGTTCTGGCTGTAAGATGCTCCTTTGTGTTCAGGTCTGGCCTCAGAAGGATAATGTAGCACTTGGGGATGAAGATGCAGACCAGCAGACCAGCACTGGAGGCCAGGATGGAGAAGACCTGCACAGCCACCATGTATTTCCCTTTGGTGCTCAGGTAGGTGGGCACAAAAGTCACCCAGACACTGCAGAAGACCAGCATGCTGAAGGTGATCAGCTTGGCTTCGTTGAAGGCCCCAGGCAGATTCCTGGCCAGGAAAGCCACCGTGAAGCAGATGGCAGCCAGGAAGCCCATGTAGCTGAGGGTGACGTAGAACATGACAACAGCCCCTTCGTTGCATTGCAGGATGATCTCTCCAGGCTGGGAGTGGAGGTCAGAGTCAGGGAAGGGGGGAGAAACTCCCAGCCAGATGGAGCAGATGATAATTTGGAGAGCAGAAAAAAAGAGGATGATGGAGTTGGCCAAGCTCTTCCCCAACCATCTCTTCACTTGGTTTCCTGGTTTTGTGGCCAGGAAAGCCAACACCACCGTGATGGTTTTGGCCAAGAGAGAAGAAATGGCAACTGAGAAGATGATGCTGAAAACCGTTTGTCGGAGAAGGCAGGTAGCTTTCCTTGGTTGACCAATGAAGAGAGAAGAAGACAAGAAGCAAAGCAGGAGGGAGACCAGGAAGATGTAGGAGAGGTCCCGGTTGTTGGCTTTGACAAGGGGAGTTTCTCGGCATTTAATGAAGATGATTAAACCAAGGCCTGTGATTAAGAACAATAATAGGGCAAAAGAGACCAGGATGATGCTCAGATGTTCTTCATAAGACAGGAAGGTTATAACTTTGGGGATACATTGGACTCTGTCCTCATTTGGATATTTATCATCCGGACACTTGGTGCATTTTTCCATATCTGAGAAAGAGAAAAAGCAATATTTCTTTAACATTCTGTCCTTTCCATTTGGAAGAATAACCTTCTTAGGACAACAGCTGAGCATTTTCCAAGATGCATTTCTTAATGTCTCCACAGAAAGAAAATAACAAAATCATTTTTCTAAACAATATAAAGCTAAGTTCCATGAGACTGGTGGAAGTGCTAGGCTTGAATGATTTCCTGTGTAGTGTGCAGAATGTATCTAAACTTCATAGGATGTTCATAGTAACCTAACTATGAGAGGTAAATAACGAATCAATTAACCATTCTAAGCACAGATCCTAAGTCCTTTCAGATGGCATTTCTTAATATGCTGAACCCGGAGGAGGTTTATCTGGCAGAGAAAGCTCATCCTATAGATAATGTGGAATAGTTACTAGAACAGTTCTAGAACAGGCAGAACGAGGTGCACCCATAACTGTTCCAACCACTTCATTATGGACAACATCTTCTCAGTGACCCAAAAAGGGGAAGCTCATATAGAGTGCATTGCAATCTGCCACACACATGTACTTTCATGAAAATTTTCTGGAGGGTCCAGTTCCACAAAGCCTCCCATTTTCCTCAGTGTGACCCACCTTCCTGAGTGGAGAAGGTCCCCTCCGGACAAGGAACGCAGTCATAGCAGCAAACTGGCTCTCCTTCTCGAGCCCTCTTGACAAATCCAGGATGACAACTTTCCACACATTTGGACTGAGGCAGGGACTGAGCAGAGAAACAAGGGATGACAAAGAAAATGTGTTAGGACTGACCATCCATGGAAAATGGAGGTAGAAATGGCTCGAGACAAGAAGCCTCAGGTCTTCACTAAGGTAAATATGAAACCTCTGACTCCTTCCAAACAGGTGTAGGAGATATGATCCTGGCAGGTTCTTTCCTCCCTTTTCCTGCTGGCATTTAACATTGCAATAAAGGATTTTTCTGCTTAATGAAGGCTGGAAGGATGACATTCAGAAGAGATTTAAGCATTCAATGACAACTAGTTGGTTCCTCCTTGTGCTCTTTTCAACACACATACTGTGTTTCCCTGAAAATAAGACCTGGTCTTATATTTTTTGAATGCCAACATAAGCACTGGGGCTTATTTTCAGGGAGCTCTTATTTTTTCCATGGATGCAATGGACAAAGCAAGGCAGGAGGGGTGGAGGGCAAAGCTTCTTCTCCTTGCTCGCCACTGCAATAAAGTAGGGAGCTGGGTGATGCATGGGTGCTGCAACCATTAAATGGGGGGTTGGGTGCTGCAACCATTAAATGGGGGGTTGGGGGCAAAGCCCCAACAGTATCCTTGGCTGCTCAGCCTGCAGAGCCGTGATGCTGGTGAGTGAGGTGGCGGCGGCCAGAGCAACCCCTTCCCCATGTCACCCGGTGGCCGTGGGCAGCAGGGCACTGCCTGCTGCCACTCACATTCTGCCATCGGTTGCCTGGAGCCCTTGTAGGGTTTGCTTTGCCACCTGCTGTCCAGCTCCTGCCGAGCTCCTCTCGCTTCCCCAAAGCAACCCTTCACTAATCTGCTTTCTAGCTCTGTTCTCTGCCACCTCGCGCAGGGCAACAAAACAAGACTGTGGGACTCAGTCGGCCCTTCTAACTTCGTGAGATCTTTTCCCCCCAGAGAAGTTGGAAGGTTTGATTGACCTTATTTTTCAGTCCCACAAACTTCTTTTGTTGCCCTGCACGCAGCGGCTGAGAATGGAGCTGGGAAGCAGGTTAGTGAAGGAATTGGCTGCAGAGGAAACATAATGCAAAATCCCCACCCCCCACCTGGTAGTTCCAGGAGCTGGAAAGCAGGTGGCAAGGCAAAACCTCCAAGGGCTCCAGACAACTGGTGGTGGAACCAGGAACAAGGAATGCAGTCGTAGCAGCAAACTGGCTCTCCTTCTCGAGCCCTCTTGAAAACTTTCCATACATTTGGACTGAGGCAGGGACTGAGCAGAAAAACAAGGAATGCCAAAGAAAAGATGTGAGGACTCTCCGTCCATGGAAAATGGAGGTAGAAATGGATGGAGACAAGTAGCCTCTGGTCTTCACTGAGGTAAATATGAAATTTCTGATTGCTTCTAAACAGATGCAGGAGGTATAACAAACGGCAGGTTCTTCATTTAGTTCCTCCCTTTTGCTTTTGGAATTCAATTACAATAAAGTACTTTTCCACTTAATAAAGTCTGGAGGGATGGAATTGGAAACAAAGATTGAAGTATGATGACATATTCTTATTAAAATTGAGATTAAGTTTACTGTAAAAATTTTAGGAAACTTTTATTCCATTAGATTTTTTAATGTGGAGTAAAACTGTGATGAAGAAAGAAACCTCTGACCAATAAGATCTTGAAAGGTTTCCATAAAACATGGCAAAGCCCCTTCACTTAGGTCCTGTCTGTTGAAGAACTTCCATTAGATGATACCAACTGGCATGGAAGGCCAACCACCCTGGAGACTGTAGGCTTTGCCCACTTGAAATGGGACCTCAGGCTTTGGGAATCAGAGAAAAGACACCAAAATTTCTCTCACCATATTGAGCAATTTTAGCTGTGAAAGAGCATCTTTGATGATAGAAAATCTCTGTCTTTCAAAATACGCCAGAATCCCTCTCCTGGGATTGGGGAGAACCAAGAAGCTGTAAATGGCCAGATCTGCTGTTATCTCTCCATTTTGGTCCAAGTACAGTTTTCTGTCAGAAATATTGATAAATTCATTCTTCTCCAGAAAGGGATGAAACTAGAATAGGAACATCCAGGAATTTGAAAAGCAGAAAACTTTGTTTCTTATCCCAAATTGAATCTTTCTTCTACAATTGTCTAATCTCCAAATGTGGTTAAATGGGATACAAATACTGCCATTATCTTCATAAGTGAATGAAAAAGTTTGAGAAAAAATTGTCAATCATTTAGTGACAAAATATAAAGAAAATATAATTGACACAATTGGTCAATTATAGGGAACATTCTAGAGCGGATGACAAATAAAATGAACAGAAAGAAAAAGATGATCCATAAACTCTTTGAACAGGTTTCCCAGAAAGCATGGGTTGATCAAGAAGAAAGTTGTCAGGCTAATCTTCTCCCTGGTCATCCTGATAGAAAACACCTGCATATATGCTAATTTGACTTGATTGTAATGCAACTGACAAAATGTTGCATATCTGAAAGAACAAATCTCCCACCAGCTCTTTTCTCAGCCTGAAAAGTTAGGGAGGATCCTTTCAGAGTTTCTTTCTCTCCCATTATGCAGCTGCAGGATTCTCCCCTCTTGTCTGATCCTTCCCTAGGCAGCCTCTCTTCCCCTCATCCCAAAAGTCATACTCACACATCATCACACTTCCTAGGTAGATTATGGGAACTCTGGTGATAGAACTGGATTTCAGTAAAGGACTCACAAACATTTTATGTGATGTGATTTGAAACCTGAGGGGTGGTATGATAACTGAGGGGGATAAAAACTGTCTTCAAAATGGCACTCAAATAATTTTTAACCCTTTTTAATCTTTCCTATAAAACTTGAAAGTGATGGATAACAATTTGCCATTGGTCATCATTTTGCCTATGTTGTCTTTAATACGGTCATTAATATGATCTTTGAGTAAGCTAATTTGCTATGATTTAAAGAATACAGTATAAAGTCTTTCAACTTACAAGCCTTACTTGAAACTTCATTTAAAAAGTTTGATAAAATAATAATGGTTTTAAATCAACTTAAAGGCGATAATCAGAAGCAAGCAACAATTGTTGAATCGGATGGATTGGATGGATGGACTGGAACTTAATTTGCTGTTGGCATCCCTGAAGGAGGAGTCTGGTTTGAAGGGAGGCTGCTTGGAGATGGCTGGAGAGGCCATGGACCCTGAAGGCTCAAAGTGGACTGAACGGATGACTGATGAAATGGATTCTTTCAAGAAGATTGAGGGAGATTGGGGAATGAACTTGTCATATTTAAATGGAAAAGAAGTCTTAAGAGTCGTTATTTTACCATTTACAGAGGATTCTATGACTTTGGGGGATAAAAAGCAGTTATTGGGAAAGATCCTAATTAAAATTTTAAGGAAATGTATTATTATTAAGAATCAACCAAATATGTTTAATCCTGGACAGATTATGGATGGATCAGAGGTAATGATTGTGGTGGTCTTTGGTAGATAAGAAGCTCCTGTAAATTTTCTGTGAGCCAAATACAATAGAAGATAACAGACAATTTTGAAGTTTTGAAATTTAACTTTATTGTTGGATTGCCTGTCAACTACATTTTTTATATACAGCAGATAGATGACAAGTCAAGTAGTTGCAAATAGATGTGTAGTTTATAATTGTGGGCCTATTTTGCAAGGGGGAGAAACTATTATTGCTGTATTGTATTCAACTGGGGCGACAATACACATGTTTTTATCTGTTTTAATTTATGATTAGCACACAGAAAGGGCTTCATAAGTAAAAAGCAGTAGACAAATATCTGATTTTTAGCTACTAGGAGTTGACTAACAATAGAGTCTCATACAAGAACATGAATGATGGACTGGAAAAAAGATGAGGGATACCAAACTTGATATGTATGCTAGTGAAAATGATCTCAAAATCGTAGTTAACTGGAAACAGAATCTGAGTCAGCAGGGAGATGTTCCTGGAAAGAAGGCAAATGCAGCCATAAGAATCTCAGGAAGTGAATGTTCTGGTTTGGGGAGACCCCAACTCAAGGACCAGGTCCCCTTGCAGGCACCAAGCTTGGAGGAGAATTTGCAGAAAATCTACTTGAACTTCAGGAAAAGACAATGAAGCCAAGGAAGAGATCAAAGGAGTTGTTCTTAGCCTTGAGGAAAGACCACAAGGAGAAGAGCTGAAGATCAGGAGGAGTCTGGGAGCCCCCTTTCCAACTGACACAATCTCTTGGTTGGAGAAGGGAGGATACAGCCAGTGGTGGGATTCAGCTGGTCCGGCCCGGTTCAGGCAAACCGCTAGTAAAAATTCTGCCTGGCCATGCCCTGCCCCACCACTACTTGCCTCACAGGCCTTGGCTGGTGCCTTAGAGTCATAGCTGCAGCTGCTCTTTGGCTCCCTTGCCTCGATCACGTGTCCATGCAGCCTAGCCTGTTTGCCTGCCTTTGCCGTGGCCTCCTGCTCGCCTTGGCCTGCTCCCAAATGCCCTCCTCAGGCTGCTCCCGACCACTCCACCAACAGAACAGTAATGTGTTGCGGTCTCTCTTCACCTTTTTCCTCTTTCCTTTCTTTTCCCCTTCATTCTTCATTTTTCCCTTCCCTTTCCCTCTCTTCTTCATCCTTTCCTTTCCTTCTTTCCCACTTCCTTTCCTTTCATTTCCTCCCCTTTCTCCTTCATTTTTTGTTTCCTTTCCCTCCCTTCTTCATCCTTTCCTTCTTTCCAATTTCCTTTCCTTTTTCCTTTCCTTCTTTTACCTTTCCTTTCCCTCCCCCTCCCTTCCCTTCCTTCCTTCCTGGGGGTCTGAGGAAGAGGCAGGGGACCCCTTTCCTCCTTGCCCCCCGCCCCAACATCTGCTCTGATGGCAGTTATGACTAAAAGGAATTTGGAAGCTGTGGCTGCCCCCTTCCCCTTCCCTTTGCAGAAACTCCTCTTGCTGCAGAACTGGGATCATATTTCCCGGCTTTCAGATCTTCTTCTCTTGGTTATCATCTCCTGCTCCCCCCCCCCCCCGCACAGTTGCTACTTGGAGGGTGGGGGAGATTTCTGGTTTTGCAAGGCTGAGAGGAAAAGGGGAAGGATGAACAGGCTCCCCAAGGCTGTCCACCCCTTGGCATTTCTGCAACCAAATGCTCCCCCCCAAAAGAGGAACCCCCCCCAAACAAATACTACAGGGCAGAACAGGCTGGGCCCATAACTGGGCAGCCGGTGTGGGGAGAGGCTGCAGCAGCTCTGCTGTGAATGGAGGGAGAGGGATTCTCTCTGCTGCAGCCGTTGAATGCTTGAATGGCAAAGAGAAGCCAACCTTTTTTCCCTCCATTCACAGTGGTGGTGCTGCTCCCTTTATGTTCCCTCCTGGCCCCCTCCCTCCCTGGGATCGAAGTACCTGGAAGGGACAGGCAGGTGGCCGCAGCTCCCTTCCAAGCAGACTCCCAGTCCCTTCCCTTCACTGCAGAGGGAGGGGAGAAAGTCTGGCCAGGTCCAACCAGGGTTTGTTTGTTTTTTTGACTGGCTGGGCGAATGGATTTCAAACATCCCTCCTGGCTCC
The DNA here is from genome assembly GCF_964273705.1 of Natrix helvetica. Classification (NCBI taxonomy): domain Eukaryota; kingdom Metazoa; phylum Chordata; class Lepidosauria; order Squamata; family Natricidae; genus Natrix; species Natrix helvetica. The sequence goes on from NC_138551.1 coordinate 132,364,893, forward strand.
TCCGAGCCACTCCAATTTCCCCCCATGGCCAGAGGCACCTCTGGCGAAACAACCCCCAACACGGTCTGCTGGGGTGAGGTGGCCATCAGCAAAGCAGTGCGGGGTTCAGGGCAACCCTTCTCCCAAAGAAGTTCTGGGGAGCCCAAACCCCCGCAACCCCCCCTCCCCCCACTGCCCTTCCAGAGCCTAGAAAACTCCCAGGCAAAGCTTGCTCTTAGGAGGAGGGGGAGAGAAAGAATGAATGGGAGGAAAGGAAAACTGGGGGCGGGGAGAGGAAGAGAGATCCAGAGGAAATGGGGAAAGGGTCTCTATCGCCTCCTCCCAGACGGCCGACAGTGTTAAACAGCTTCTGATTCCCTTCTCTCTCCCCCCCCTCTCTCTCTCCTTTCTTTCTTTCTTTCTTTCTTTCTTTCTTTCTTTCTTTCTTTCTTTCTTTCTTTCTTTCTCTCTCTCTCTCTCTCTCTCTCTCTCTCTCCTCCCATTCCAACATGCAGTGTAAAGAAGCCGCCTGCCCTTCCAGCTCCTCACTAGTCCCCCTCCTCAGGCTGCTCCAGAGAAAGAAGCTTGCTTGCACAGAAGAGGCATGGATCCAAGACTGCCATCAGCACTGTGCCTGCGCCCCAGTAAATTAATCAGCCGGGCTTTCCTGGGATGCGAGCAAAGCTGCCAGATGCTTGGCACGGACTTCGGCGACTGGCCCGCAAGAAAAGCAAACAATGAGGCAAGGTACAGAGCTGGTTGGAAGTGTGTGTGTGTGTGTGTGTGTGTGTGTCCTAGCTTTGGAAGGAGGAGGGAAAGGGATAGACACAGAGAGAGAGAGAGAAAGAGAGAGAGAGAGAGAGAGAGAGAGAGAGAGAGAGAGAGAGAGAGAGAAGAGGAGAGAAAGAGAGAGAGAGAGAGAAGAGAGAGACAAGAAAGAAAAGGAAAAGAAAGAAGGGAGAAAGAAAGAGGGATGGATAGAAGGAAGGGAGGGGGAGGGAGGGAGGAAAAAGTGAATGAGATATAGTTGGATAGATGGATGGATAGATACATGGAGGGAGGGAGGGAGGGAGGGAGGGAGGGAGGGAGGGAGAGAAAAAATGAGAGGAAGGAAGGACACAAATCCTGGCTTCAGAAGACTCTTTGAAACAGCAATGCATCCTAGGGCTGGAAGGGATCTTGGAGGCTATCTAGTCCAACCCCCTGCTCTTATATCCTCTGTATTATTTTGGTGCCTCTAACAGAGAGGAAAATTGCCAGAAAAGGGAAGGAGTTTACTTGGACAAGGCTGCCATGCAGAGGAAGGCAGAGACAGTCCTTGACTTATGACAATTGAGCCCAACATTTTGGTTGCTAAGCAAGAGCATTGTTAAGTGAGTTTTGCCACATTTTACTCAATCCATGACATCTCCAGGCTCTAATAGTCATGTGCAGGCTAGGGAGGAACATCTGAAGGCCTGTGTAATCTTCTAATGTGCAGAAGTGAGAGTTACATGTGTGCCAGAAAGTGGACTCTGGGTGTGTTTTTCCAAATGCAGTAAGAGAGGTTGAATGTGTATAGCTTTAGAAGAGGTGTGCGTGTGTTATACACATGCAGTATATATAGTAGATAATATATCTTTTTGTGTGCCTATACACACACTACACTATATAATATGTATGTATACGTAGGATTAAATTGTATATTTTGGATGTTCATTAGTAGTAAACAAAATAGACAGGGAAATTGTATCTCATTGAGGTGAGGAAAGGCCAGGCAAGGTACCCCTTGATGTGAGCGATGTCAAGATGGCCATGCCCACTCAGTCACAAGACCACCAAGCCACGCCCACAGAACCGGTAGTAAAAAAAATGTTGAATCCCACCACTGGACACTGCCTTCTTCCAATAACTGACTCCTGTTACACGAGTGTAAGATCTGCTCACTCTTATTCCAGATTGTCAGGCATGGAAAAAGTGAATTCAGTTACAAGAGAGGAGATTTTTAGAAAAATATCATAAAACGATGAGCTGTTTTAGAGCTGAGCCAGTAAAGCAGAGAAGTTCAGTCTCCTCTTCATGGATCGTCTGAATGCAAAGACTGAGCAGCCATCAGTCAGAGAAGCTTGAACTGGGATTCCTGCAGAGAGGAGGGGGTTGGGCTAGATAGTCTCAGGGTCTCCTCCTAATTTATAAAGGTTGTCATGCCACAACATGTAACTGTTGTGCTGTTGGTGCTCTAGCCCCACCTAGTGGCCAGGGGCAGATAAGCCTAACTATAAGATCTGAAGCCAGACTCCATTTTCTGTCAGCCTTTGGAGAAGACGGAAGCAGCCATTTTGACCGAGACCCCTGGTCATCCGGAGACGCCTCCGTCCCTCACACGGAGCATCCCTGGAGAGGTTCCAGCTGCTTCTTTGCTGGCTGTTGGTTAATGCTGCCTATCTCGTCTTTCTATTTGATTCCCACTCTTGGAATCTCCTCAGTTTCACCTGCCCTCTTCTCCCAATAAAGCATCCAGATCCACGCCAGGCTCCCTTTCATTGGAGGAGAATAGGGGGGCTTAGCTGCCTCTCCAGCTGCACACAGACCCACGTGCAATGGGGACGGAAGAAAGGTGGAATTCCACCAGGCTAATCACAAACCCACAAATACAGGAATTTATTTTTAAAAGAATACAGCATTTTCCAATTAGCAGTGCTAAATATAAAAATGCCATGGTATCTCCTCTTTGGAACCATTAATTCCCTGAGTAATTAAATTGGCCAGATCTGTTGAGATACTTCCCCTCCTTCTCCTCTGGATTCCTCCTCCAAAGGATCTAAGATTAATGGATCCATATCGGGACCCCCATACCTGCCATGGCTGCAGCCTTGGAGACCCCAAGATCTTTTCATCCTCCTTCCTTCTCCTCCTCGATCTGGAGGAATATGCGGCATTCATGGCCTGGGCCAGAGTCTTTGTGAAACTGTAATGTTGGTAGTAATTTGGGATCCGGATCCTGTTCCTTTTCGCCTGGATCTCCAGTGGGGCTATTTGGGTGCATCTTCTCCGGCCTTTCACAGAAAGGACGTGTTTTGAAAGAGAACAGTGAAAATAAAAATCTTGAAAATTTTCTTCCACAAAGTAATAAGGTTCAAAGGCAGCATCTTTTCGCTTTACTTTCAACAGATAACCAAAGTTCCAAATACTATGGATGTATTTGAGAAGTCTGCGCTTGTTTATTTCATATCTTGTATAATTTGTGAGGATCCAGACTTTCCCCTCAATGGGTCCTGGGAGACGCATAAGTGTTAAATGGAAAGGAAGAATTCTCTCCCAAATGAAATCAAATTCTAAGAAGTGAACAAAGACGTTGACTTGTCTCCATTTAGAGAGGAAATCCCTGAGGTATACTGTATAACCACGTGTTGAGAATCGTTGTAATATAACCACACAAATTCCACTCCTGACAAGCATAGGAGAGAAAGTCCTCATGAAATTCTCTCCTTTCTCTGTGTCTGAAGCAAAGAGGCCAATCAGGGTCCATCTGAAATGGAGGAGCAGTTGGATAATTGCTGGGTACTGGATCCCATCTTCGGGCTCCATCCGGTGGAAAAAGGGGAATTTCCTTTTATCACTCAGAGCCTCTGAAGCTTGTCCAAATTTGATCTGAAAAGCAATTGAAAGGATTAGAGCAAACAAAGAGTGTAACCTAATTCAGCTTTTGTTAAATTGCTGTTGAGAGAAGCTCCATTGTAACCTAACGTGCCAACTACATAGATAAAACCTCTAGGCGAATTCCCAAGCTTAGCCTAGCAAAGTAACTTCTTGAGAAAAGTAAAATGTGGATTCTGCCAAGTAGCCTTGCTTGTAAACTAAAATGTATGTTCAGCATTCCCTAAAAAAGCTCTGAGATATGCGCCAGAAAATGGGTTTCTTTTCCCTTCTAAAGTCTATTGTTTTCAGAGCACTGAGAAAAATCATGAAATTTGTGTGATTCAAATTATGTTTCTATAGCAATGGTGTTCTGTGCAAGCTGTGTGAGCTATAAGATGTTTGGAAAAATTTTTTTGCCCGCACCCATTTTTCTCTCTCTGCCTGCTCTGTTAAGGTGGGAGACCAAAAGGTCATCCAGTCTTTTGCTTTCTGCAGAAATAAAAGCTGATAATCCATAGCTTCATCTTCAGAGTTTCACTGGACTTATCAGATTCTGAGCTACATTCAAAAACCTTACACAATGAAGAATGCTGTGTTATATTTGAGGTCAAATCAAGTCCAAACTATTATATTTTAATAAATCCAATCTTGTTCTCATGAAGGCATTTGAATAATTAGACATTGTTTAAAATATTAAAAACAGAATATTAGCTGGATTGTATATTAAAAGTGTAAAATAATAAATCAATTAAAAACAATAAAATGTAAATCGAATTACTGTATCATCCATACAATTTATCACCGTTACATTAACCCGTGCACATGCCGTGTTATTCTATTCCAATAAAAGGCCTACTATAATTTTTGAGGATTGCTGCATATTTTAATGCTTCTATGGCCCAGATTCTTTGTGGAGGAATCTTTTTAGCTTCTTCTCCAGTTGTACAAGAAACAGGGAGACCTCAGTTCCTCATACAATTTGTCTGTAGTAGAATCCAAGATTGGTCTTTAATTGAAGTTTTGTCTCTTCTAACAGCCACAATTTTCAGTCTGTTAGTTTCCATAGATTAAATTTAATGCCAATGCCCATATTTTCTGATTTTAGACAAAGCAGAAATTGTGTAAATTCCCAAATCAGCTCTGAGGGGCAGCAGCTGGAGTCCTTTTGTCCACCCCAAGATACTCCTCGGAGGCTGTGATTGGGTTGGTTCTGCTGGTGGTTTATCTCTGAAGCCCCAAACATCAGATTGATGTAAGAACATGGGGAAAACCTTGGCCTCAGATACTTCAATAATTGGGGCTGAGGAAGCTGGAGAGCTTTGAGGTTTTCTTTTAAGCACCACTTTCACTCATGTCTTTGATCTAACTGAGCTCCTTTGATGATGAGGGAGCCAAGATTCAGTCTCAGAGAAAACTGCCCCAGGTAAGGAAAGATCTTACTTGCTCTATTGGCTGACCATTTATAGCTAGGATGTCATTTCCCAAAGACCATAACTTTTGAACTTGATTTATTAATTATCAGATAATTCTTCACTGGGTATATAATCAAATGTGTAAGTATGATAATATCACGGTGTAAATTAGCATGTTCCTATAGATATTTAGCATGCTAAACATATGTACCTAAAACAGAACTTATAACAAAATAAAAGAGTGGGAAAGGACCTTTGAGGTCTTCTAGTCCAACCCCCTGCTCAAGAAGGAGACCAGCGGTCCTCAAACTATGGCCCACAGGCCTGATACAGCCCACTGAAGCCCACATAGGACCATGAGGCTGCCCTGCTCGAATCACCCCGCTCACCCACCGTCTCACACCAACCGGCTGAGCACAGGCCTTACCTTTGCAATCCCCATGGACTGAAACTGCAAAATAAGACCAAACTTTTTGGCTGGCAGAGTGCTTCTAGGGGCGGGGGAGGCCAAAAACAGGATGCACGGAGGCCCCAGGAGGGGAAAATGGTGCCCTCTGCCTCAGCTTCTTAGCTCGGGCTAAGTGGAACGCGGAGCCATGTCACCTGGTATGCGCAGCCTTGCCCGTTGCTCTTCCGGGTTTCTGGTGCACGTGTGCGCGTGACAATCAGCTGGCCTTTCCACGCACGGCAGTGCCAGAAACCGGAAGAGTTGGTCTTCTGGTTTCCGCTAGTGCATGTGCGCCAACTAGTTGATCGTCATGTGTATGCGCACCAGAAACTGGAGAGAAGCTGCCTGGTGTGCATGTGCACAGGGGCATGCACACTTGGCAACTCCTTTTCCAGGTCGCGTCCCTGACAAGAGCCCTTGGTGCCAAAAAGGTTCTCCATCCATGCCCTATTCCAAGGGTGGTTTTACCAAGGCTTTATCAAGTGGTACCAATATTTCACGTGATTTGGATTCTATCCTTCTGTCGGTGCAGCCTAGGATTGCAATGGCTTTTTTTGGCTGCTGCCACACATTGTTGGCTCACATTTGAGAGATTGTCCTCTAAGATTCCAAGATCCTCTCACAGTTCCTGCTATTGAGCCAGTTTCACCTAATCTGTATCTGTATATTTTTGTCAAAGAAGGAGATAACATTTATGTGTGATCTGTTTTTTTGATTCTGCATTAGTTGAAGTAAGTTGTCAATATTTAGACTGATTAACAAGGGTTCAAATATGCATCCTTCCCTTCCTCCTTGGTAAGTATCAATCCTTCTTCTCATTGCTCCGTTGAGCCCCAACCTCCCTCTCAAACAAGGACCTGGAGAAAGAGCCTGGATCAGGGCCAACAGGCTGAGTTCCATTTTGAGGGCAATCAATTTCCTATATAATATTTCTCTGTTAATTATGACAAATGCACTAACATCTAGAAAGCCAGCAAACCGTGTTTTACTTTGCTGATATAGATGAAATATTTCAAGACAAATTTTTTACCAATATTAGATTATTGACATGCAATGTTTCTTATAAAATCTATATAGCTATTCACTACCTAAAACCTTTTGGTTCTTCTGCAAGGGATGCATTTTTTCTCAAGTTTAACTAAGAGGATCATGGCATAAATTTTAGCCACAATATCTGCTAGTCTATTTGGCCTATAATTGCTAGACTCCTTTTTATTCCACTTTTCAGATAGATAAATTGCTACTATTGCCAACTTCAATCTGAGTGGTTAGGACAGGCGTTATTTATATGTAAAAATGAAGATGCCAATAGAGGCCACAACAATCAGGGATATCTTTAATCAATTAAATAGTTGATAGAATGTCTTCCCCAGAGAATGTATTTCTTGCATTTCAGGCCTTCTATGATTAATCTCAACATGAATATAAAGGGGTAAAATATTGATGTTTTTCCTGATATGGAGAAAAGCAGCTCTTGAATTCCATGGAGAAGACATGATAGCATCTATTGCTCACCCACCACCAGCCACCACTCACTTTACCATATGGAGAAAAACACACACAAACCTGTGGGACTTTGTAGGTGCCTCCTAATGTTGACATCTGGATGGAGATGTCCCTTTTAGCTGTGTTAAGAAGAGCCAGAAGGTTCTCCTTCCTTCCACAGCCATAATTGGGGACATTGGCTTCTCCAGTGGAGAGAATGTCCAAGGCATCTGAAGTGCGGAAAGTGTTCCAATAGTTGTCATGGAGGTTGTAGCCAAGTGTGAGATTGTGCAGGGAATTCTTGTTGACGGTTTGAATGTTGAAAATGAATTGTAAACCATAAGAATTGCTATTGTAAAAAAAATGTTATAATCAACAGCAACAACAAAAACCCTTGTTATATATAATATATATAATCCACCAGAAGCCTACTGAGCCTTAAGCCAACATTGATCCAAAAGCAATCATCAGTTACACAAATATGGGAATTGGCTGAGTTGTGGCAACTACAACTGATTCCACCACTACTTTAAATACAATTCATTATTCAAGTGATAAATTAAGGATTGAACTGAGAGGAAAATAATCTGCAGCCCTTTCAGCTTTTTTTCAGACCCATTTTTGAATTTGAGTCTCTTTCACAAAATCAGACAAAATAGGGAAGCCATAGAAATCAAAATCATTTAGAAAATTAGAGATAACCTCCAATGAATAAATGAAAAATAAAAAACAGAAAAGAAGGAGAGTGTTAGAATGGAGGAAGCACAACTCTATCACCCTGAATGACTTACAAATCACTGAAAACAAACTGAACAGAAGGAGCAACGTTGAAAAGCAACTTAGTATGCGATATTTCAAATCCAGTGGCGACTATACTGATGAGATGGTCTCCTCGGCTGTAAAAGCTCCGTGATTGTTTTCCATCCTGGTGCTCCAAACTCAGCGGGCATTTCATTCTCAGCTTCCCAGAGACTGGATGGGACAAAAGCAGCATCAGAAGCAGAAGCAGGAGCTCCATCATTCATGGGGTGAATCAATCAATCCCCTTCCTTTTTCTAAAGAAGAATTAGAAGAATTCAAAGGACTCTCACAAGGTGGAATATGATCCAGTTGCTTTCCTGATTGAAATACAGAGAAACACTCAGCTTCATCTGGAAAGGAGAGAGACGTACATTCAAGAGCACAGACCCTGCCTGTCCCTAAACTCCCTATTTCTCTGCCCAAAGCTGAAACTTTTATCATAATTCTCCCTCTCAGGAGGGATCCCTGGATAATTCAACCAGTTCGTGGACTCAAAGGTTGTTGGGAAATTCTCTGGAGGGAAATAAAAGGGAAATAATCCCCATGTGATTCATAATAATAGGGGAAGAGATGAAATTAAATCCATCATCTAGAATTGAGAGGTTTGGGGTGTCCAGGCTTGAAACTGGCCCCAGAGGGAATACACGGCACCTGTGACTGATAAAAAGAAATGTGACATTTGTTGGCATTGTGATTAAAGAGAAAATCCCAGAGGCCAGTTAATGCCGGAGCATGTCACAGATCTCCAATAGCTGCCAGTTGAGTTGGAACCAAAATTTACTCTATTTTGAAAGTTAATGCTCAAGGGCACCGCATAAAAGGGCTGATGAAATAGCACAGTCAGTTTCTAAGAACAAAATCAACTTTATGAAAAAGTAGTTACCAGAAGTTTGCAGAGTTTTTTAAAAAAATCACAGAGACAGAGAGACAGTGGCGTAGCGTGGGTTGTCAGCACCCGGGGCAAGGCAAGTAATTTGCGCCCCCTAACCCGTGGATTTTAGCACTCGAGTCTCTTCCACTAGATTAGTTAAAGAAACCCTTACCCCCTAAGCACATGTATTGTTTGTTATGAAAATACTGATGTAATTAAAGTAAAATGCATCTAAATACAAGTTTATTTTCAAACACTTTATTGAGTGCGAACATGCATTACACATTCTCCACATTTTCAGCAGGTCTATGAATACAAATCTACAAATGTAGTAACCTAGCATGGGCCATGCTATTATATGTCGCCTCACAACCATCGTAAACGACAAAAAATATCAAGAACAAAAACTAAACATCAAAATGGAACCATACCCTGGAGATGATCCAAGACTGGGCTAGATGGAGCCAACTTCCTCAATCCTGTACCTCTAATTGTAGTTCTTTAATAGAAGTGCAAGATATCAATCTGTATATACAGATTAATTTAAATTCGCCTGCTTTTAATTAGCGCAAATTTTTCAACAACGGAATTGAAATCTACATTAAAGTCTCTCTCAATGGACAGTATTGCTAGATTACTCAGTCTTTCTTGGCTCATTGTAGATCTCTGATATGTTTTAATTAGTTTAAGTTTTGAGAAACTTCTTTCACAACTCGCTGTAGAAACAGTGATAGTAAGAAAGATTCTTAATGTGACAACAAAGTTAGTTAAACTTTCTTGCAGCTTCCACTTATACACCCAGCGAAGCAAATCTAAAGCTGACCGCTGCTAGAAGGATAACTGGCTTCTAAAAGCCAACATTGTGGAATGAACTAACATGTCTCTGTCCATATCTAAATTGTGGCATATTTAAATATAATCCTATATTTTAAATATAGTTATGAGTGAACAGGATTTTTAAGTGTTTAATTGGTAGCCAATATGTAAATTAGAATTTACTTTCAAATAATAACCAAAGAATATATAATACTGAGAAAGTGACATAGACAAAGAAAATTGCATGACCATAACAGGATGAAAAAAAAGGAATAGCATGGCCATCTTTGCATATTGAGACTAATCTTGGGGCCCAACGTAACTTTTTATCAAGCAGACATCTTTCTTAAATTGGTTTTTAATGCTTTGGGACCTATAGATGGATATAGGTTATGCACATCTGACAAATTATGCTTATTTATTTTTATGTACCATTGTGGGATTCACTTTTTCAAGCATGGGTAATAAAATGCTTCAAATAAGTACAAAACCTGATATATTTATTACCATTGTATGTAGTTAATATTTTTCAGTGTCACCGCTGGAAAATACAGATTAATGTTTCTAGCCACTTTTCCCTTTTAAGTTACTTCTAATTACTCCTTTTGCAGGATTAATCAATATTGATATACAAAAAAGTAGTAATAGTACAAAAATAGTAACAACTAACGTCAGATAAAGTATTTCTGTAGCATTAGAATCCATGTTTATTTACAGCCATGCTGCCTGAACTGTTCTATGACCCATGTTTTGTAATGCTTATCCCTACAGGGTAGCTATAGCTCACTTGTGAAATTAAGAGTTGAGATAGCAAAAAACAGCCTGTCTGCAGTTGCTTACCCATCCTTTCTTTCTGGAAGACAATTTTTTAAGAATAGGGAGTGATGAATTATCCAGAAAAAGAAGTATTTTTTAACTTAGTTGCATTCTTTTTATATAGTGTAAAGGAGAAAAAAAATGAATTAGAAACAAACTGCCCAGAGAGAACACGTACACAAGACAATACTGTCTTTTTATATTTCATCCTGGCTTTATTTGGGCCTGTGAAACTTTCCTCCAAACAGCACAAACAATCATTTCTGCCATGTCATCTTCTTTCTGTGAACAGCAAAGGGGTCCAAACTTGATCAATTTTTCTAAATGGTAAAAGAATGAGTAAAGTTATATAAGAAAGTTAGGGGTATCATTTTATACAAAACACACTAGCTTTGGAGATTCTGCCATCAGGGATTGAATTGAGCAAGTGTACTTTCTATTGTAAAGTCCTAGAGGAAGAGGAAAGAGAGGAAAAATTATGAGCAAGAAACATGGTAGGGATCTCATTGAATGAATAACAAAAAGTAATACACTGACTTTTTCTAACCTGAAATCCACAAGGCATCTTTTAGCATGATCAGCCATCTGAGAGGTTTTCAATAAGCATCCAATACTGGATGAATCAGTGATAATATATCTGGGCTTCAAAAAACCATATAACCACTAGATAGCAGCAGTGACGGCAAAAAAAAACCCTACTCTTTTTTTTTGCTGTTAGTAGTTGTTTGGTTTTTTGAGCTTTGGTAAAATGCTATTGTAGCACTAAGTGTGATTTAACCAGCTCATAATGAGTATTGCCCAACCAGAAAGCAAGGAACTAACTAGATACCAAAGTGAAAATGCATATAAACAATCTGAAATGTAGTAATTGTTTGTGATTGCGCGGCTGGCTGCCACGCGGCAACGACCTTGTCTGCTTTTGGGACCCTCGCAAGGGTGAGCCGGAGCTAGGCATTAGGACCCCCGCAGGGGTGAGCCTGAGTTAGGCTATGGGACCCCCACAGGGGTGCGCCTAAGTTAGGCGGGTCTGGCGCTGCCAAGGAAAAACGAACACCATGGTGTGATGAAACGCACCAACCAGCTCAGCGAGATGAAAAGACCTCGACCGGCTGATTGAGACGGTATTTATTGAAAACATACAAAAGGTTTCTGTTTTACAGCGTATTATTGCATGATTGGTTAAAATACTTGTTGCTGGGCAAGCTTGTTCACTTGTTACAGAAAGATGTTACAGAAAAATGTTACAGAGCAGAACCTTGAGCAGGCTTTGTGCAGGCTCAGCAAGAATATAATATCTTTAATGCAGCTAGCAACTTTAAACATAATCGCTACATCTCCTCTGTTTTTATTTTATTGAAGCTGAAAACATGGAGCTTTTACGTCCATGGAGGTGAGTGCTATATCAGGTCGCGAGTTGCCCTCCGACCCCAGGCTTCCTGTGTCCGCACCTACCATTCTTTCAGCGTCATCTTCCGAATCATTATCCGAGGAGAAATGTAGCAAGGGTTGCTTATTTTCATCTGTTGGTACCAATATATATGCATTATTCTCAAGCATCATATTAATTTGTGCAGTAGCTTTTGCTTCAGCAATGGCATTCAAACTACGCTTTATCATGAATACAAAAATATATTTGCAACAAATATAAAAACAGCTTTTAAACCTGGGAATTTGGGTAAAATGCCATCAAACATACCTCCAAAATCAAATCCATTCCATGTTTATACAGGAACATGGGCAATTTTCATCATTTTGTCAGTAATTTCCTTAATTACTTTACCACTTTCATCAATTTCAATACAACAATTAGTTAAATTGAATTTTCCACATACTCCTCCTTCTTTAGCAAGCAGGTAGTCTAGTGCAAGTCTATTTTGCATTATGTATGTTCTAGATTTTACACTTTCTTTGGCTAATTGTGTCAGGCCTTTGACAGTCTCATTTGTTATTATTTCTACTACAGCTTGTAAACGAATAAGTCGGTTTAATAAGTAGATGGGTGTGCGGTATCCATACATACCATCTTCGGCCCATGTGGCAGGGCCGTATACTTGTATGATACGTTCAGCTGGCCATTCATCATTTCCCCATGTGCCTTGGTTCCCTCCCACGACAACTTTACTTATTGAGGAAACAACGTCCTCGCGCTTTCTGCGGTGGTTTCCTATCTAGTCGTAAACGGGGACCCCTAAGACTTGTCGTGTGTTTAGTGGGAGGAGAAAAAACCCAGGTCTAATAATGCCCAAGACACATGTTCCGCACCAATTAGCTGGGAGGTGTCCATAGGCCATTTTTCCACATATCCAATACAGCCCATCGGGTGCTAACCACGTGAGTGATTGATTGTTTGGATTTGTCAAGAACTTTTTCATGTTTATAACTTTAAACAAAGCAGTTTCGTCTTGTCCAGCTGAGCTATTTTTTCCTGACCACCATATCCCATTTTCCCATTTCCCAGTACAAATTAAGTTCCCTACTTTTATACATTTGGAACCAACAGGTCTGGAGAAGCAAACATTTCCCACAAGATTTGTTGTAAGAGTCCAGTCCCCATCTTTCCCTTGTGTGTATGACAAATTACCCAGCTTGTCCATTTCCAATATTTTAGAATAATTCAGTTCTTGGGCTTCCCAGGGCCATTTTTCCCCCATGTTGGTTCCCCCACATACAAAACAATTAGTAACATTCAATGTGTTAGCAATGTCCTCTGCCAGTTGGACAAAAGTGTTAGTAACATGTTGTGGTATTTCGGGGATATTCAATTTCTCAATTTCCTGATAAAATGACCAAAAAAGTCCTTTAGTTGTTCGCAATTGCCTAGTTTGCTTGGTTACTGTCCAGCGTAACGCAATGTGTGGGTCTCTACCATTTGCTTCTATGGCCAAGCCATATTCTACTTCCCATGTTTTGGTAGGTGTGCAAGTTATGGTAATTGGGTTGCACAAATTTCTTGGACACTTGCTGTTGGCTATGCCCGTTTCCAACTTGCATTTATGGTTTCCACCAGGTGGATCCCCTGACCACATGCTGACACAGGACCAATATGGACAAAAGCTGTAAGTGTCCCGGTCGGAGCAAGTCCTTTTGTCATTGTAGCACATGTATTTTTGTTGGAGCATGAGACTCCTTTCCCATTGTAATGTCCCACAAGTTGATTTCCAACAGTTGCGATTGATTGCTAAACAAGCGTCAAAACTGAGGCGGACTTGCGTGTTGAGGGATTTAAACTCAGTTTTGTTGAGTAATTCTTGTCTACCGCATTCAATGGTGTAAATGGACATTACATATGTAGTAATGGTTTTCGCTTCTTTTGGGTTGTAACATTGAATCTTGGTGTTAAGGGTACACATGTGATAAACAGTATTATTAACTCTACAAGTTGATGGACTAGTAATTTGACAATGTTCAGGTTTGATGGTATGATATATCAATGTCTTAGAGACCTTGCCACTGTGTATTGTGGTGGTGATGCAATCACTACAACTTTGATTGTTAGATGTAAGTGATGCAGCACGCCGAATTCGTGGGGAATGAAAGGATTGTTTCTGAAACAACAATAAGGTCAATCTGGCAGAAGTGGCAAGTCCTTTAACCATTTTGGTAATTTCACACTGATATAGTCCCAAATCTACTGCCTTAGGGTTTTTGACAGTCAATTGAGTAGTACGGAAATGAAATGTTTGTAAATAATGTTCTGAATCTTCAGGAAGCCATGTGTTGTTAAAAAACCATCGCCAAAATGTACCTTTTTTCTTGATATGAGATCGTTGTCGACAAGACATGGTGGGAGCATATGGCACTCCTTGTATGAAGGTGTAGCGTACCTGGTGTGTTCGTATGAGGGAATTGTATTTTGGAAAGTCAGGTGCATTTCGGCGAATTCTTGCTCCTGGGAGAGGCTCACTTACTCCTGGTACATAGTCTGGAATTTCTTTGGCTTTCCACAAACAAGTATTCACATCGCATGGCTCTGGAAAACAGCATGAAAAATGGCGAAGCAAAGTTCTTGAAGAGGGGTGAGGAGAGGTGCGGACAAGAGTCATCCAAGAAAGAAAAATTGAGGATAATGGAGGATAAACCACAGAGGGTGTTGAGTAGAGATAAACAGTTTGGTTAAAATAGGTGTTATTGGACAAAAACCCGATGCACGAGTAGGAGCCAATAGTTTGAGGAGTTACTTGTAAGGAAAGACGAACTTGACAAGAGTCATGATATAAGTATTGAATTAATATCAAAGGTTTTAAAGAAGGGAAAAGAAATTGGCCCTGATGCTGCAAGGCATAGGGGCAAGCAGTAAGACGAGTGTCTTTGAACACAAAAGTCACATGAGTGTCAAGAGGTGCAAAAATCACCTGAGGGTGAGCAACAAATCGAGCAGACGCATAAGATAACAAGAAAAGAAAAGGTTTAAAGAAAAAGGAGTGATAGGTCAGGGGGAGAAAAAAGAGCAGGATCATCTTGATCTTTTTCGGGAATGCGGTGATACGGACGAACACAACGAGCAGGAACCCAGAGAGTCTTGTCGTCAATTTGTACCGCTGCGTAGCCTTTTCCCCAAGTGATCAATTGTGCTGGACCTTTCCACTGTGGATCCGGCAATTGCCTGTAGTAAACAAGAGGTCGGGAGGCAGGGAGAGGAGGTTTAGAAAAGTGACGAGAGGCTGCAGAGGAGGCAGGTGTGCCAGTAAGGTTAAGAAAGTTGATAGTATAAAGACAAGTATTTAGAATGTTTTGCAACATCGGGAGATTGGGGGGGTGTAACCCTTTTGACCCCATATGCCGATCAAGAGCTAATTTCAAGGTTTTATTTGCTCGTTCTACTATTGCTTGTCCTTTTGAATTAAAAGGAATTCCAAATTTGTGAGTAATGGACCACCTATAACAAAATTCAGCAAAGGCAGAGGAGGTATAGGCAGGACCATTATCAGTTTTTAAAATTTTTGGACACCCCAATGTTGCGAAAGATCGAATACAGTGATTAATTGTTTGTTTGGTATTTTCACCCCTTTGCGGGGTTACCATAATAAAACCTGAAAAAGTGGCTGTCAGTTCTAACAATGAAATCGCACTCGAGCGACGAACAAAACTCTAGTAATCCTGGAAAATAAAGACAGTAAATAGAAATTCCAACTTTCTCAGGTTAGGTTAATAGTTTCCTATTTGGAATTGGTTTCCGTTTCTTTCTCTTTCCAAATTTCATTAAGTTTCCTGGTGACTTCCCCTTCAATGCAGAACTCCACTTAGAATCACACTAAATGTGCTTGGTGGTTACCATTTTAATAACAGAAATATTAAGGTTTTAATTAATAATATAAATATCCTAACATTAAACTCTTGATAGAATTAAACCTGCTGCTTGGGGAGACAGCAATATTTTCTAGTTGTGACTTGCACTGTCAGATTCATATAGTTCTGTAAGCACAACATCGTTATTAGGTGATTTTAAAAGGAATTAAATTTTCTCCAAATATCATATGATACCTTGGGAGATTTAATATTGTGAGATTTTGCTCCTTTTATAATTCATTAAAAAAAAAGGATTGTTTTGGAGAAAATGTGATTTCTCTGGGTCCTCTACTGTATTATAGGAGTGATCTAAGGTCCCAGCTTTGTTAAACAGAGATGTACCTTATGGAAACCGTTCCTTTTTAAATCCCTGAGTGCCTCATACCTAACAGTAGTAAGTGAGTAGATCAACAGAGCAAACAAAGGCCCAGTAAGCAATAGTGAACAGTTCTTGCAGTGGGAACCAATACTTCTTTATGCTATTGTGCACTGGACTTAAAGCATTCTGAATTTTATTTTCAAATCCTGCTACATTAATTCCTTTCAGATCTCTGGGTTTGCATCACACTTGTATCTTTTTTTCTCTGGGTACCTGTACCTGCCACAAGCCACACTTCAAAACGGGGAGGGAAGTGAGACAATGATAAATCAATAAGTAAATATTGAATTAAGAGCTGCTAAATAAAAACATTTATTTATCTACTTCTTTCTCTCTCTCTCTCAATCTGTCATCTACCTATCATCTTTCTATTTCCTGCCTCCTCTCCCCCGATAATTTGAAGCTGAATGCTGGGCATAATGAAGTCAATCTCAAACTCACTAATCTAAATCTTTATTGAGAGAGGTGTATTTTGTGTATATTGTTCGTTTATTATAACAACACTTGGGAAGCTATGTCAAAGTTATAAGGGCGAAAGGAGAGAAAAATTAAAATCTGCTTTGGAGATTCGTGTAAACCACTGGGTGGCTAAATGAATGCTAATCCTTCAGGCAGAGAAATCAGTTAAGAAAAGCACCAACAAAGGAGAATATTTATAGCTGAGGGAGGACATGAGGGGTCCTTGGTGCTCTCCGAGGTTGCTTGTTTTCCTGCAGACGTTTCATTATCCAAACATCATCAGTGCTAGAAGGCAGAGAGGTTTATACTCTCAGTTTATATTGTAGGGGCTTCTCTGAGTGTCGATGGGGATGATGGTCTCGGAGGTCCTTTGGTTGGGCTGTTTTCTGATGGCTTCTTTGGCCGTTCTTTGATTGGGGAGTTCTTGACTTGATTGTTGGGCAGCTGTGAATCCAATCCAATCATCACCCAGAGCAGCAGAGATCAGCTCCAAGGTTAACATCAGACCAGCCATCAAGTCAACAAAACCCTCAATCAAGGAACCGCCAAAGGAGCCAACAGCCCAACCAAAGGACCACCAAGACCATCATCCCCACACAAACCCTGGCCAGGAAAGAGCCCTGAAGAGAAGCGGAGAGCAAATCCTCCTCCTTCCCAACACTGATGAGGTTACCTAGTCCGGCAGTGAGATGTCTGCCAGGAAACCAGCCCGCTGTCCTCTGCTTCCTGCACACCTCCCTCCAGGCGGTTCCCGAATAACCGTGCGTCGTCCCTGAGCATCCGCGCCTGACCACTAGTGGCAGCTGCCGGGAACTATGCACCGGACGGCGCTGCGGGGAGAGGCCTGAAAAGGGAGCCGCCCAGATGGTTGCAAGCCGGGTTTGCTCGTTGACCGCTTCTTCAGCAACTTGGCTGGCCTGCAAAAGCTCCATTCAAAATGAAACTGGAAGGAGTTGGGGGCTTCGTCTGGGAAGACACACCATTCCCTTCCCCAAACACCGCCCCACTCGCGGCCAATGATCCTGGGTGGCATCTGGTGGGGAAATGCTCCATTTGCAAGAGAAGAAGGGAGGGAGGTTGGCAAAGGCCAGCTCCAAATCCTGGCTTGTCTTCTGAGATGGACAAGGGTTGGTTCAAGGTTGGCCTGATAGCTGGTCCAGATCCTGGTTTGATAGCTGATCTTGGTTTGATAGCTGGTCCAGATCCTGGTTTGTTTCATGATCTGGCCTGGCCTGTATGCCCGTGTCTTTGAAAGTTTTAAGAATAGCAAAAGAAAGTGTTTATTAGACTTATAAGCCACACCGTGTGGACAATGAGATGCACAGCATATCAATTTAACAAAGAAATAAGTAAAATACAAACAAAAGTCAAGGTAAGGGAATCTTTTTTGGGGGAGGGGAAGGGTGTACAGAAAAGAAGAGAAAAGGGAGGGGGGAGGTTCATTACAGAAATAAATATCCTCTCCACCCCACCCCCCCAGGCACCATCACAGTAATGCCGAGTGATCTTTGTTGGCATCTTTGGCAACTCCAAATTCCAACTAACAAATGCTCTGTCTTACACATTGGCAACAAAAATCAGAACACCAACCACTAGCTGGGCGGATACAACCTCCTAGATGACCCTCCTTCTGTCAAGGAACTAGCAGTCCTCATCTCCAATGATCTAAGCCCCAGAGCTCTCTGTAACAGCATTGCCAAAAAGGCATTAAGAGTCGTTAACCTAATTTTGCGAAGCTTTTTCTCTGGTAACACTGTACTGCTAACTAGGGCACACAAAACCTTTGCCAGACCATTCCTCAAATACAGGCTCTTCTGCCTGGAATCCACACTGCATATCGGACATTAATACAATCGAGCGTTCCCAGAGGTATTTCACGAGAAGAGTCCTCCACTCCTCTACTCACAACAGAATCCCTTATGCCACCAGGCTTGAAATTTTGGGCTTGGACAATCTGGAACTGCGCCGTCTGTGGTCCGATCTAAGCATAGTACAGAAAATTGTCTGCTACAACCTCTTGCCTGTCAACAACTTCTTCAGCTTCAACTGCAATAATACACGGGCAAACAATCAATACAAACTGAAGGTAAACCGCTTCAAACTCGATTACGGAAAATACGACTTCAGCCACAGAGTGATCAACGCCTGGAATGCTCTACCCGACTCCATTGTTACATCCTCAAACCCTCAAACAGCTTCAACCTCAAACTGTCTACCGTGGACCTCTTTCCTCTGCCTCTAAATGATGTCTGGGATTGGGAGAAGAACACCTCCATTCACACACACACATACACACACACACACGTGCGTGCACCTACACACATACACACACACACACCATTCCAAGCTTGGAGACTTATCCACATCGGAGTTTACAAACTGCCAATCAGGCCTGGGCTTGGGAAGAAAGCCCTCTCTTTCCTCTTTGCGTACAAATCCCCAAACTTGGAATGCGGTGTGTGTGTGTGTGTGTGTGTGTGTGTGTGTGTGCATGTCTTTGTCTGCCGGCAGTTTGGGAAGGTGAGGAACTTTTGGGGCACCAAATTGTCCCCATGTTGACTTAGCTGGTGCAACTTATTCCATCCCGGCCCAGCTCCCTCCAGACAGCCGAAGCTAGTGGGCAGCATCTCCCCTTGCCCCCTCCTCTCCTGCTGGGTCGCCCATCTTATTGCTGGGGATGCTTTGCTTACAAAGCCTGGTCTCCTTGCATGGAGAGGGAGGGGGCCTCCCTCTGACACCCCCCCCCCCACTTTGCTTTCTGCTGCCACAGGTCCCTTGAGATCTCTCAAGGCAGAGGTTGGACTCAACGGCTTCCTGCAAACTTTCTCCTCTGCGCTTCCACATGCAGCAGCCTCGTCCTCTGCCTCCCAAATGCCAAGGATGCCTGGGATGGGGAGAAGAACGTCTCCATTCACACACACACACACACCCCATTCCAAACTTGATACTTTTATCCACTCAGCTCTCAAAGGGCTCCTCCTTTCAGGATTTTCCCCCTCTCATTCGGCCAGAATCTCCTCTCTTGTTCCCGAGTTCATGTTACCAGGACTGACTCTCTGGAATAACCCTGAAAAGATTCCAAGCTTTTGTCTGAGCATCTTTCAGTTAGGCTGTATCCTCCCTTCTCCCACTGGGAGATTTTGTAAGTTGGAGAAGTTGCTCCCAGACTTCTTTCTTTCCACTTCCATAGAGTAAGGTGGCTCTTCTCCTCCTTGTCTTTCTTTGAGGCCAAGAGCAGCTCCTTTGAGCTCTTCCTTGGCTTCCTTGCCTGGCCCAGGTTTTGGGCAAGGTCTTCTCCAAGTGTGGGGCCTCCAAGGGGACCTGGGACTTGAGTTGGAGTCTCTCCAAACCAGGATGCTGACTTCCTGGGAGTCTGATGGATGAATTTGCCTTCTTTCCTGCTGACTCACATTCAGTTTGCAATCATCTAGTATTTTGATGTTTTCATAAAGACACTTATTAATTTTGGTATCCCTCATCTGTCTTCCACTGCTTTATTACATGAGATACTATAGTTTACCAGGTCATAAAAATCAGATATTTTTCCACTGCTTTTTACTCATACACTCCTTTCTATTAGGGAATCAGAAATAATTCCTTAGAAGATACTCTTTAAAAGACATCAAATTAGCTTCATCTGAGAATTGTTATAAACATTGCATCAAACCTTGAATTACAGAGATTTATCAATTCTTCTGTATTGACAGCATAGAAAAATTGATCACCCAGGAGAAGTGATTATTCATAATTACCATATTTTTCAGAGTAAAAGACACATCATTCTTCCCCCCTACACGCCTTCCCCCATCCCCCAGGAGCCTTCACAGACTTCAGCACGGCTGGGGGAAATCATTAGTCCAAATTATCATCTGCTGCATCTGGCTGGGGGTTTATCCCCCCTTCCCTGACTCTGACCTCCACTCCCAGCCTGGAGAGATCATCCTGCAATGTAACGAAGGGGCCGTTGTCATGTTCTACGTCACCCTCAGCTACATGGGCTTCCTGGCTGCCATTTGCTTCACGGTGGCTTTCCTGGCCAGGAATCTGCCTGGGGCCTTCAACGAAGCCAAGCTGATCACCTTCAGCATGCTGGTCTTCTGCAGTGTCTGGGTGACTTTTGTGCCCACCTACCTGAGCACCAAAGGGAAATACATGGTGGCTGTTCAGGTCTTCTCCATCCTGGCCTCCAGTGCTGGTCTGCTGGGCTTCAATCTTCATCCCCAAGTCCTACATTATCCTTCTGAGGCCAGACCTGAACACAAAGGAGCATCTCACAGCCAGAACAAATGTAAAAGCATAACACCATTATAACATTGGAAGAATTATTAATTATGCTTTTATTTGAAATGAGATATTAATTATTTCCATTTAGATAGTATGCAGGAGTCAAATAAAATCATGTCTATATGTTTCAAAATGGGAAATTGTTGAATGACTTGCATTCTTGTAGCTCCCTTCCCTTTCAGTTCAATAAATCTCTGTAAAAGTCATTTAGAGGAATTTGATGTTCAGCAACAGCCACTGAACATGACACTTTATAAAATAAATAACGTGGGCACTTGTTCCTACTGACAGCAATTAAAAGTGTGTGTGTGAGAGAGAGAGAGTGAGCAGGAAAAGAAGTCAGGAGGAAGCTGCAGGAAACAACACCAGCCTGGTTGCCTGATCCTCTCCCTGAGAATGCCGGAATGATGTGAAATGCCATGTTTGACAGGCTCTCAGCTGAAGAGAGAAATCTTCATCCCTCTTATGTAATTCTTTCTTGATTTCCTGATAAAACCTCCTTTGCAGAACGTGTCCAGCAAAACAGCTATTTGGGATTTCAGTTTGGAATTGTTTTTATTTTGGTCTGTACTTCACACCCAAAAAAGTAAATAAAAAATTAAGTGTGTAAACAAATGTCCACATTAACCAGAGAAATAAAATAGCAGTTTTCAGACCCTTTATTTTTTCCACAATTTCTACCTACAGCATTTTCTCTGCTCCTCTTCCAAGATTGTCTTGTCTGTGAAGGGCTGGAGAAGATGTCCAGAGAAAGGGGATCTTGAGACTCTCCCCAGGAGGAGGTTGAAGGGATCCTGTCTAAAGGCAGCCACATCATTGACCAGGTCACAAACCTTCAATGCTGCATAATATCCATCCAGGTCCAAGAAGGGGGAGAACAAGGGGGTGGGGGTGGGGTGGTGTAGCTAACATGCTTAAAGACATAAAAATACCACATCCTTTGTCGAGCTAAAGCACCTGCAGTTTATGCAGAAACGCTAAAACACAAAGCCTGTCCGGAGAACTCCGGGCATGAGAGAAAACCACATCCTATGGAAAGCTTCTAGCCTGCTTAAGTTTTGCCCTGCAACAGGTTTTAACCAATCATGTAATCGTGTGTTGTATTACGAAAACCCTTCTTGTATGCCTTAATAAATACCGTCTCAATCAGCCAGTAGGGGTTCTTTTGGCATCCTGCTGAGCTGGTTGGTGCGTTTTTACACACCTTGGTGTCCGTGCTTCCTTAGCAGAGCCAGACCCACCTAGCTTAGGCTCACCCTAACGAGGGTTCTCACCCCTTCGGGGGTCCTCAAGCCTAGCTCAGGTGCACCCTCACGAGGGTCCCAAAAGCAGACGAGGTCGTCACCGTGTGGCAGCCAGCCGCACAATCACAACTGGTGACCCCGACGTGCCGAATTGCCTTTGGCTGTCTCACGCCGAGTCCCGTGTCTACGTGTTCGGCGCCTTGATTCTCATCTTACGCACCTGGCGGGCAAGCGCTTCGTAAGTATGAGCTCCTCACTCTCAAAGTCTTATGCCTTTCATAGGCATGGGCTTTCCCTTTTAATCAAGAAGCCAATAGTCTGCAGAAACTTAACGGCCCCACTGTATAAGAACAAAGACTAAAATTGCCTCAAATGGAGGGAAATCTCTCCCTCGTTTGAAGAAAAAATAAAACAGGAATTCATTGATCTTCTGTCTTAATCATGGCAAACTCTTACCAATAAACCAAAACAATTGGCTGATTTTAAAAATAACAGGAAAGTCCTGCCCATGATATCAAAAAAGAATTTGATTTACCTTTTAAAATATATTTGGCAGATATGATTGAAGTGTGTCAGGACATAAGAACATCTTATAAAACTAATTTGTTAGTAGCTGCTTTATTGCAAGGCAGCAAACCTCAAGAAAAGCGTTATTTTAAAAGAGAGTGTAAAAATCCAAGGAGGGGCATGTCTGTAACATCTCGCCCTCTCTTTCATCAGGGATCAAAACCCTAGTACAAAAATGATTTATGTGTCCTCGGAAAAAATACAACTCTCGCTTTCCCTTTCCTGACTTCTGCTTTTGCAATCCTTCCCCGCTGTGCATTCAATTTCCTTTGACTTACCATTCTTTGCATCTATAATGATAGTGTGTAAAATTAATGTGGCAAAAGAAATGTAACTATAGGTGTGAATGAGTGTGTATGTAGTCAGTATTGGATGCTTGAAATGTAAGGTTTGTTGGCTGAAAAAGCAGAGCGTGTTGTGTTAAAAGAGGTGTTTTTGAAACATTTTTTCCTTTCCTTTCACCCCCCTCTTTCCCTCCGCTGAGAAGGCAGGAGGAGGGGGGGCTGTGTTTTTTTCACCATTTTTTTTTCCTTTTCTCTCCCTGACGTCTCAGCCTCAGAAAGGCGGGGTAAAGGGTGATATCTGATGTCTGCATCTGAAGCTTTAATTCAACTTTGCTGTTTGGAAAATTTTAATATTGACTCAAATTACCTTATCTAGATTGTTTTATTTTTGAAGCTGTTTTTTTTTTCTTCTTTTTTATGTTTTTATGTTTGCGTGCACTTTGCACACTTAACAGATGGCATGTTTGTTTGTTTATTTGTTTATTGATCTGTTGATTGTTTGTTTATTTGTCTGTCAGCAGCGCTTAGTTGCTGCCTTTTTAGGAATTCTTACAGAGATGACTTAGAAATTGCAATATGTAGTCAGAGAGAGTGAGTAACATTTTTTGTTTGAATCCAGCTCAGTTTACAAGGAAATTTGGAAGGACAATCAGATATTGGTGCTGAAATGGAGATGTTAGCTTTGTCAGTTGGAGGTTGTTTTGGTTCCAAATCAATGTGCATTTTGTACAGTAATTGGTCATTGGAAGAGAGGATTTCAGATAAGTGAGAGGAAGTCAGAGATATGTTTTTGAGGACGAAAAATGAGGATGCCCGAGATGAACTTTCTCTGAAATTGGCTTATGAAAATGGTAATAGGGATTGTCAAAAGGTTCTTCAACCTATAGCAAATCATCCCGGGGTTACTTTAGCTGATTTCCTTCAGGCTTGTCGCATCGTGGGTACAACTGACCACAAGTTGGGGGCTTTTGCTGCTGCGTTGCAACAAAATGGCGCATTTCCTGCTTCTTCTTCCTTTGCTTTTTCTTCATCTGCTTCTCCCCGCCCTACCAGAAATTGTTTTAATTGTGGGAATCCTGGTCATTTCAAGGCCCCCTAAGGGGCGATGCAAACAGGAACAATCTACAAAGAAGCTCCAAACCAAAAACTGTACCTTTCCTCTGGAACTCTATGCATCTTTGCTAGCATTTCAACAATTTTCTGATCAGCCTTTTAATCTCATTTTGGATAGTCTGTATGTCTCTCAAATTATTTCTTCCATCTATGAAGCTTATCTCTCTCCTTCCATTGAACCTACCTTGCTGTCCTTTTTCTTTCCCTACAAACTCTTATTTCAAAAAGACAACACTTTTTTCATGTTTCTCACATCAGAAGCCATCAGCCTTTTCAAAGGCATTTATGAAACAATTTGATCTTTCTTCAACAGAAGTGGCTGCAATCATTCAACAATGCCCCACATGCAGTCATCAAGCACATTCAGTGCCTATGGGAGTAAATCCCAGGGGCACTGAATCCTGACAGATCTGGCAAATGGATGTCACCCAATATGCTTCATTTGCCCCGTGGAAATATCTACATGTTTCCATTGACATTTATTCTGGTTTCCTAATGGCCACTTCGCAAAGGGGTTAGGCCACCAAACATATGATAACCACTGCATTCGTACCTTTGCAATGTTGGGATGCCCAATTGTCCAACACACACACAATTGGCTTGCCCTGTGGTTCTCATGGCCAGGGAATTGCAGGGCAGGCTAATTAGACTCACAAACATGCCCTGAATAAATCAAAAGAGGAAAAATACCTCGGCCTCCCAGCCATGCAAAACAAACTCAATCCTTGTTTATTTACTTTGAATCAATTGAATTTTTCAATTTCTAATTCGACCGCTTATCAGAGGCATTTTCAACAAAAAACAAGTTTGCCTCTTCATCTGGTATATTTACACCAATTACCAGACAAAACATGGTTAACACCGATTACTTTAATTACTTGGGGGTGGGGCTAGGCTGCTGTGTTTACATCTACAGGATCCAGCCAAAGATGTTGTGCCACCAACCCCTGACTCCTATCCCAGAGATGGCAACGGTGACTCTACACCAACCCGATCCTGTGATGTAGCTAACATGCTTAAAGACATAAAAATACCACATCCTTTGTCGAGCTAAAGCACCTGCAGTTTATGCAGAAACGCTAAAACACAAAGCCTGTCCGGAGAACTCCGGGCATGAGAGAAAACCACATCCTATAGAAAGCTTCTAGCCTGCTTAAGTTTTGCCCTGTAACAAGATTTTAACCAATCATGTAACCGTGTGTTGTATTACGAAAACCCTTCTTGTATGCCTTAATAAATACCGTCTCAATCAGCCAGTGGGGGTTCTTTTGGCATCCTGCTGAGCTGGTTGGTGCGTTTTTACACACCTTGGTGTCCGTGCTTCCTTAGCAGAGCCAGACCCACCTAGCTTAGGCTCACCCTAACGAGGGTTCTCACCCCTTCGGGGGTCCTCAAGCCTAGCTCAGGTGCACCCTCACGAGGGTCCCAAAAGCAGACGAGGTCGTCACCGTGTGGCAGCCAGCCGCACAATCACAGGGTGGAGGCTTTGAGATATTCTGCTCTCCAACCATAGAAATTGCTGATCAATTGGGAATCAATCCTTAGGTCTGAGAATGGCTCCTAATTGGGAATAGAATCCCTTTGCAAATTCCATTTTAAGGAGATAAGAAAAGATCTGATGGATCAGACCAAGGTCAATCTAAGATTCACAGGGACCACACAGAGGCTTCTGGTTCTCCCACAAGCAGAAGAAGGCAGAGACTGATGGCTTTGCCCAACATGGAACAGGTGTTTCCCCACAATTTCACTTTCCTCAATCACACCATACAATATTGGACACTCAGCCATCTCACACTCTAGGAATCTCTAATTCTGGTATCACACATTAATCTAAACATTTCTGAGTTCCACAACCCCATTCAGTAAGAATTAAGGTGGGACTGGAACTCACGAGTCTCCTGATGATTGGCCCAAAGTCCCCCAGGAAGTTTTCATTCCTATGGGAGGATTAGAATTGGCTGAAACTCACCCAGCTGGCTTTCATGCCTAAGGCAGAACTAGAACTCACAATCTCCCGATGATTGTCTCAAAGTCGCCCATTTGGCTTTTATTTTAAAGCTGGTTTTAAAACTTTAGTGAGTGGAGCAAAGTTCCTTGGGTGTCTTTGATTTCCCCGCACCCTTCCCAGGCACTCCTTGGCCCCCTTCCCCCCAGCACAAAAGGCTCCTTCTGCTGCTCCACCTCCCTTCTCCCCTTCCCTCTTGCGCAAATAGATAGATGTCACTCAAGCACCTGTCCTGCCACCTCCCTTCCGGCCAGGTCTGGCAGTGCCCCCCACACACACCACAGGCAGTCTGTAGGACTTTACAGTACTAATATTTAAGGGGCTGCCACAAAGAAGAGGGAGTCAACCTATTTTCCAAAGCAACCTGAAAGCAAGACAAGAAACAATGGATGGGAAGAAGCAATGAGAGGAACAACTTAGAACTAAGGAGAAATTTCCTAATGGTGAGGAATGGAACGTCTCCCCTTCAGAAATTGTGGGTGATCCATCACTGGAGGCTTTTAAGAAGAAACTGAACAGCCAATTGTCTGGAGTACTGCAGGAGGTTGGACTAGAAGACCTCCAAGGTCCCTTCCAACCCTTTTACTCTGTTATAAGTTCTGTTATAGGTACACATGTTTACCATGCTAAATACTTATTGGAACACACTGATTTACACTGATAATGTGATATTATCACACTTAAACGTTGGATTGTATATCCTGTGAAGAAGACTTGGCTCTTTTGTCATAATAATTATCTGATAATTAATAAATCAAGTTCAAAAGTTATGGTCTTTGGAAAACAACATCATAACCGTCCATAGATGCCTATTTGATGGTAACCCAGTAGAGCAAGTAACACCTTCCCTCTTTTTGACTCGTGCAGTGTACAGGTCCTCAATGGAAGGCAGGTTGGCAGTAATTGTTTTTTACGGAGCTCTGATTATCCTCTGAAGTCTGTGTCACAACCACGTCACGGGGGGATTCTTCACACAGTCAGCCAGATGTTTGAACTGGATGTCAGCTGTTCCAAGGAAATCCGCCTTTGGCAATTGACCAATGGTGAGCTTGTCAATGCCATGAGTGTCCACAAGGGGCTCCAGTTGTTTTGAGATTTCACCACAGCTGCCAGTTAGTCCTGGGGCAAAACAAGCATCAATTTAATATTTTGATCATAATGAAGTAATAAATAAGCAAGAAACAAAAAATAGCAATTAAACTTAGCAATCAAATTAATATTAAATATTTCCAGACTCCCAGTTTTCTTTCTCTTTAGCTTCCAAGGCCACATCCCACCCAAAGCAGGAAATGCAAATCAACCAAGGACTCCAGGTGACTTCAAGAGACCCCAAATCCTCTCCCTTCAACTAGGACCTTCTTTTCTTCCTTCCTTCTCTTGCACAAGTCCTTGGTCCACTCAGTTTTTGTGGCCTCCAAGTTGTCCACTGATTGCAGCTACCTAGGTTTTTCTGCCTCTTGAATGGAATCCACCTAAGAATGAAATAAAAACAGCAATAATATCATTATATTGGAAAAATAAAGAAAAAGCTGGCAACCAAATTAGTTCAAACACTTACCAACCATCACATTGTAGAGCAGGGAAGGACGTCCCACATCCTCCTTCTCTCATCCATGATGGGGATGTTTGGATTGAAGGATTTAGCAGGGATGGGGACCGCCTCAACACCTTCTGACTGACTGTTCTCAGTTGGCTGCTCCGGTAACACTCGCAAAGACTTTTTTCTGGGGATGGAAGAAGAAAGAGAGAATAAAATATAATTCAGTGATATGTTATTTTCTTAACTTTAATAATAAGGTTTATTCTTGAGAGTGGGGGGGGGGGGTCCTCCATCCCTGGAGGTTTTCAAGAAAAGATTGGAAAACCATTAATCCAGGACGATATAAGGATGCCTGGGGCAGGGGGTTGGACTAGAAGACCTCCAAGATCCCTTCCAGCCTTATGGGATTCTATGCTTGCTTCTGATAAAGTAAGTGGATGTTAGTTCCACCAAAATTAGCTCCAAATTTTCCAGGGGCTTTCCATGGCCTGGGCTCCCCAGTTGGGGTGATGCCTCTCCTTTGATGAGGAGCAGAGAAACGCAGAGGCCAACCGACACAGAGACCCCAAAGATGGCCAAAGTTGTAATACATCTTTTATTCCGTTTCTTATTTATATCTGGCCTCAGGGCTCTAATAAATAAATCTGAAAGTCAGGATTGCAATCTAAATATTTCTCAGCTGTTAAGTTCTTCTTTCAGATCCTTGTTTTCTTTCTAGAGTTCTGCCATTTTTAGAACCAAGAAAGGGAGACAAGTATTCTCTCTTCAAAGGTTTTCTATCTGCAAAGCTGCATTTGACATATTTTCTCTCTAAAACATCAAGGCATAAAATTAATTTTTTTATGAATAAAAGGAATAAAATTAGAATAAAATTAGCCCCTTGGGTTTTTACTTGAATTATCAAACTTGTTTACAATGAACAGTAATTTTGTTTTCTATACATAGCCTTACATTTTAATTCATTTAGTGTTGCTATGTTGGGAACAAGGTGAAAAGAGTCACTTCCAATTTCTGGCCACTTTGTTCCAGGCAGCTGAATTCAACCCAGAACATTGTAGAACATTTGTTCCAATTGAGGGAGCGGGAGAGAATTGAATTGAAACTTCTGGAAGAAAAGCCGAGGTTGCTATCTAAAAGTTCTCAGTCTCTCTTCCAAATCTTTGCAGAGCTCCTCCTTTTCTGCAATTAGTTGGAGATTTTTCTGCCTGACCTCCTTGTTCTTCATCTGGAGCTTTTCTTTTCCCAGCAGCAGTCTTGAAATTTCTGTTGCATTCCTGTCAATTACAAAGAACAAAGAGAAATTAACCTCCATCGTATTCTTTCACTTGAAACTCTTTCCTAAATTAAAAAAAAATATTAAAAATAACTTCGTGTGTGTGTGTGTGTATAAAAATCCAATTGTGCTATTTTTGTTAATAAATCAGTGGTTTCACCTTACAGGAAACAATGTGCAACCATTTATCCGATAGATTAGAAATGCTCAGCATTTCATAACAGAGGGGGAAATTTTCATGGACTTAAGTTGTAGCTGAAATCAATACAACTATATTATTCTAGTTTTGCATTACATTCCAATTTCATTTTAAATTGTATTTTATTCCAGTTTCATTTTAAATTGTATTTTATTCCAGTTTCATTTTAAATTATTCTTATTGGATCTTAGTCATAATTTGTGCTTGGAACTCAGCACCTTGATATGCACCATGGGTTAATCAATAAAATAAACTTACAAACTAACTGTTAGATTCGGGCAACGAGAGAACAGACTCCGGACACGTAGTGACTTAACAGCTCTTTATTAGTAGTAGTAGTGATCCAGCTTAGTGTGTGGTCTGAGGATTCCCCTTTTATAGGGATCGGGTACACCTCTCGACCAATCAGAGTGATCCCTAGTTCCCGCCCTAGTGGCAGACCTGAGTGGAGACTTACAGCGATATATGCTAATATCTAACACCCCTCCCTTCTTAGACGGAGTGTTCCTGTTAGTGATAAAGTCCTTTAAGTACGTTGGTTTCTGCCTCACACGAGTGGATCGTCGGAGTTCGGTTTGAGTTGGAGTGGGTGTGAGATCAGCTTGTTCAGCTAGTTCCGTTCCGCGGTCGGGGGTTGGAAGGCTTTCCTCGCTCGGATGCTGTTCCGCTCCGTCGTTGATCTCTGGTTCCACTCTTAGTTCCGGGGTGCTATAATCCTCTATGTTTGGGCTCTCGGGTTGCTGACTTTGCGCTGGAAGGTAGTCCTCGTTCGCGGATCGTAGTTCTGAGTGTGTAAGGCGACCCCGTAGTTGATCTATGTGCCTTTTCCAATTCCGTCCATCTTCAAGCTCCAGCAAATATGAGCATGGACCCGTGATGCCGATTACCTTTGCCGGCATCCACAATGTTCCCCCTGCATAGTTGTGGGCGTATACTGAATCCCCTATGCTAAATTTCTGAATTTTGCTTGTAGAGTCTGGGGGCGATGTGGCAGAGTAATTTGGGTGAAGACGGTCCAGGTGAGACCGTAGTCGGCGGCCCATGAGTAGTTCAGCGGGGCTCCTACCCGTCGTTGCGCTGGGGGTAATATGCTGAATTAAGAGGTAATGATCAATGCGTGTTTGCCAATCACCTGGACCCATCCTAGCGAGGGCCTCTTTTGCGGATCGCACCATTCTCTCCGCCTGTCCGTTCGATGCCGGATGGAAGGGGGCGACGAGGGCATGCCGAATTCCGTGACCTGCTAAGAACGTTTCAAATTGCATGGCCGTGAACTGGGGCCCGTTATCGGAGACCAGGAGGTCGGGCAGGCCATGAGTGGCGAAAAGTCGCCGTAGTACCTTAATGACTGCCTCTGCCGTGGTTGAAGTCATTAGGACTACTTCTAGCCATTTGGAGTATGCATCCACAACTATAAGAAAGGTCTGACCTTGGACTGGCCCTGCGAAATCGATGTGTATTCGCGACCAGGGTGCTTTAGGCTTCTCCCATTCTGTGGCGGGTGCTTCTGGGGGTGCTGGTCTAGATTCTTGGCACAGATCGCAAGTGGCCACCCATTCCTCTATCTCTTTGTCCATGTTTGGCCACCAAACATAACTCCTTGCTAACGCCTTCATTCTAACGATCCCTGATGCCCAACATGTAACGCTTCTAACACATTTCTACGTAACGCATAAGGAATAACCACTCGATCCCCCCACAATAAACAACCTTGTAACACTGAAAGTTCATCCCGTTTTGCCCAAAACAGTTTGAATTCCGGGCCCACGTTTCCCTTCGGCCACCCCCTCCAAACCCAAGTTTGAACTTGTTTTATTATATTGTCCCTAGAAGAGAATCTGGCAACGTCGCAGGAAGACACAGGTCCTGAGTCTAAACAGTCAATTAACAGAACTGGTACCTCGGGAGTGGGGTCTGGCAAAAGATCCGGGAGTGGGCAATGGCTGAGTGCGTCTGCATGTCCTAGAGTGGAGCCCGGTCGATGGATCAGCTTGTATAAGTACGCGGCCAGGAAAACAGTCCACCTGGTCATGCGTGGAGAAAGGGAGACTGGTGTGGGGCGGTTTCCCGCCAAAAGTCCCAACAGCGGTTTATGATCTGTAATTAGTTCGAAATCGCGGCCGTAGAGGTATTCGTGGAAACGTTTAACTCCAGCCACAGCAGCTAACGCTTCTCTGTCAATCTGGCTGTAATTCCTCTCGGCTGATGAAAGAGTCCTGGAGTATAAAGCGATGGGTGCTTCGTTCCCATTTGGCATCCTGTGGCTGAGGACTGCGCCGACGCCGAATGGGGATGCATCGCAGGTCAATACCAGTGGTAACGTCTGGCTGTATTGCACTAGCAGCGAGTTGGTGGTGAGTAGGCGTTTGACTGTGGCAAAAGCTGCTGCTTCGGATCGTCCCCATCTCCATGTTGCGCTCTTTTGTAGTAGTCGATGCAATGGCTCAGCAACGGTCGCCTTCTGTCTCAGAAAAACGCTGTAGAAGTTAAGAAGTCCGAGGAAGGCCTGCAACTCGGTCTGATTTTGTGGTGTGGGGGCGTCCTGGATCGCCTTAATTTTCTTTGAAGTGGGGTGTATTCCCTGACCATCGATTCTATATCCCAGGAATTCCACACTAGGCACGTTAATTTGGCATTTCTCTTTTTTGAGGCGGAGACCCTTCTCTCTGATTCTGGCCAAAACAGTTCTGACTCTTTTTAATAGTTGCTCCTCGTTTGCAGCGGACACCAAGATGTCGTTGAAATATGGGACGACTCCCGGTATCCCTTGCAAAAGCCGTTCCATGACGCTCTGGAACAGACCTGGGGCAATACTCACACCGAATTGTAGCCGGTTGCATTTGAATGCGCCTCTGTGCGTCACTATAGTTTGGGCCTCCGCTGTGGCGCTATCCACAGGCAATTGCTGGTAAGCTTGTGCCATGTCTAGTTTAGCAAATATCTTTCCTGGCCCCAACGAGTGCAATAAGTGTTGGACTACTGGCACAGGATATGCGCTTTTTTGTAGCGCGACATTAATTGTGCATTTATAGTCCGCGCAGATGCGGACTGACCCGTCTGGTTTGACTGGGGTCACTATGGGAGTTTCCCAGCATGCGTGATCCACCGGCTCAAGTATTCCCTGCTCTACTAGTTTATCGATCTCTTTATCCAGCTTGCTCTGTGGTCTGAGGTTTCCCCTTTTATAGGGATCGGGTACGCCTCTCGACCAATCAGAGCGATACCTGTTTCCCGCCATACCGGCAGACCAGAGAGGAGACTTGTCGCGATATATGTTAATATCTAACACATACCATTCTATAATATTATATTCCAAAACATTGCACTCCATTCCATATCATTCCATTAGATTCCATTCTATAATATTCGATTCCATTCCAAAACATTCCATTCCATTAAATTCTCTCCAGTTCCATTCCATTCCACAACATTCTATTCCATAACATTCCATTCCATAACATTTTGTTAGATTCCATCTTTACTTACTTTACTTTTATTTAGATTTTTATACCGCCCCCTCTCCCCAAAGGGACTTGGGGCGGTGTACAGTCAGATAAAAACACATCAATAAATAGAAAATACAAACACAAAAGAGGAGGCAATAAGAAACTGTACATATCTGAAGCAAAGTAGTTAAAAGCAATATTTAAATAACCCTAAAAATACCCAATTAAAATATCTGCCAGGAGGTAGAATAAAACTATAAATTATAAATGGGCCAGGCCGGCTAAACGGAACAGGTGAGTCTTCAGTTTTCGTCGAAAGGAGCGGAAGTCCCATCCCATACCTTTCGGTCACATTCCATTTTATTCCATTCCATTCCATACCATTCTACTCCATTCCAGTCCATAACATTCCATTTCATAATGTGCCATTCCATAAAATTCCACTCCATTCCATACCACATTATTCCATTCCATAACTTTGCATTTGATAATATTCCATCCAGTCCCATTCCATTCCATTCAACAACACTCTATTCCTGTGATGGCAAACCTATGGCACACGTGTCCAAGGTGGCACACAGAGCCATGTTGCATGTATGCGCCACGGCACCCTTTCCTTTTCCAGGTTCCTGGCATGCCTGCGCACGTGGTGATCAGCTGTCTTCACACGCACGGCAGTGCTAGAAACCAGAAGAGCTGGTCTTCCAGTTTCCGGCATGCACGTGCATACCGGCCAGCTGATAGTCACTCACGCCAGATAGTCATGTGTGCCAGAAATTAGAAGACCAGGCGGCCGGTGCACATGTGCATGCAGGAAACCAGAAGTTCATTTCCCGGCACGTGCATGTCCCCTGGACAGCTTCTCTTCTGGGTTGAGGCCCTGACGGACACGCGCATGCTCCCTTTTCAGTGCCAAAAAGGTTTGCCATCACTGCTCTATTCCATAGCATTCCATTCCATTGCATTCTATTTCAAAACATTCCATAATATTGCATTCCATTCCAATGTAGAAAGCAAAGTGCAGAAAGCAAAATGTAGAATGCAAAATGCAGAATGGGGGATGGAATGCGGAATATAGAATGCGGAACAGAATGTGAAATTCGAATTCAGAATTCAGAATTGGGAATGTGGAATTGGGAATGCAGAATTTGGAATTCAAAATATGGAATTCAGAATCCAAAATATGGAATTTAGAATTCAAAATATGGAATTCAGAATTCAAAATTCAGAATGCAGAATTTATAATGTGCAATGAGGAACTCAGAATTCAAAATCCAGAATGTGGAATATAGAATTTGGAATTTGTTATTCAGAACCTACAATTTGGAATGTGGAACTCAGAACTTGGAACCACAAATGCAGAATGCAAAATGCAGAATTCAAAATTCAGAATTTGGAATTAAGAATCTGGAATTTGTAACGCGGAATTTAGAATGCTGAATTTGGAATTCCAAATTTGAAATTTAAAATGTGGATTTTAGAATGTGAAATTCAAAATTCATTATTCGGAAAACAGAACTAGGAATACGGAATTTGGAATATGGATTTCAGAATATGGAACTCAGAATGCAAATTTTGGAATGCAGAATGGAATGTTGAATGTGGAATTTGGAATTCGGAACTAGGAATTTGGAATGTGGAGCATGGAATTTGGGATTTGGGACTCATTTGGAATTTGCAATTCAAAATACAGAATTCAGAATGCAGAATGCAAAATTCAAAATTTGAAAATTAGAATGTGGGATTCAAAACTAGGAATTCAGAATGCAGATTGTGGAATATGAAATATGGAATTTGGAATGCAGAATTCAGAACTATTTGAAATTCAGAACTAGGAATTTGGAATTCAGAATATTGAATGGAATTCAGAATTTGGAATGCGGAATATGGAATATGGAATATGGAATCCAGAGTCCATAATCCAAAATCCAGAATGTGGCATTGCGAATACAGAATGCGGAATTTGGAATTCTGTATGCAGATTGCACAATGTGGAAAATGGAATGCTGAAAGTGGAATGCAGAATGCGGAATGCAGAGTGTATAATTCTTAATTCAGCATTTAAAGTTTGAAATTCCAAGTTCCAAATTATGACTTACGAATAACGAAGAATAAATTCCACAGTCTGAATTATACATTCTAAATTCTGAATTCTAAGTTCTGACTTCCACATTCTGTGGTCCAAGATTCAAATTTAGAATGTGGAATTTGGAATGCAGGACGTGGAGTTCGGAATGCAGAATTTGGGATTCAAAATGCAGAATTCAGAATTTGGAATGCAGAATGTGAAATGTGGAAATTTGGAATTCTTAATGCAGAATTTGGAATTCCAAATTGGGAATTCCGAATGCGGAATGCAGTATGCAGTATGTGATATGTGGAATATGGAATTCAGAATTTGTTATTTGGAATGAAGAATGCGAAATGCAGAATGCAGAATCCAGAATTTGGAATGTGGAATTCAGAATGTGGAGTTCCTAACTCATTTTTTGACATTTCAAATGTTGAATGCTGAATTCAGAATTATACACTCCTATTCTATTATACACAATTAATTACACACTATTCTATTCTGTTTTGTTCTGTTCTGTTCTTGTTTCTTTGTGACATGTTCTGACATTAACTGCCCCCCCCCCCAACCCGGAGTGGGTTTCTCTTTAACCACAATGCAGACAAATATCAGATTTATTTGTTTCTTCAGCCACAGGTGCTGTGTATTCCCTCTGGGCTCAGTTTCAAGCATGGAGTTCCCAAACCTCTCAATTCTAGATGATGGCTTTAATTCAATCTCTGCCCCTGTTATTATGAGCCACATGGGGATGATTTCCCTTTCATTTCCCTCCAGAGAATTCCCCAACAACCTTTGAGTCCAAGAACTAGTTGAATTATCCTGGGATCCCTCCTGAGAGGCAGAATTATGATAAAAGTTTCAGCTCTGCTCTTTGGCCGAATCCTCCAAGGGAGACTTTGGGCAGAGAAATATGGAGTTTTGGGACAGGCAGGGTCTGTGCTCTTGAATGTCCGTCTCTCTCCTTTCGAGATGAAGCTGAGTGTTTCTCTATGTTTCAATCAGGAAAGCAACTGGATCATATTTCACCTTGTGAGAGTCCTTTGAATTCTTCTAATTCTTCTTTAGAAACAGAAAAGGGATTCATTGATTCACACTATGAATGATGGACCTCCTGCTTCTGCTTCTGTTGCTGCTGGTGTCTCGTCCTGTCTCTGGGAAGCTGAGAATGAAATGCCCGCAGAGTTTGGAGCACCAGGATGGAAAACAACCACAGAGCTTTTACAGCCCAGGAGACCATCTCATTGGTATAGTCACCACTGGAAAGGATACATTGCATACAAACTTGCTTTTCAACGTGGCTCCTTCTCTTCAGTTTGTTTTTCGTGATCTGTAAGTCATTCAGGGTGATAGAGTTGCACTCCCTCCATTCTAACACTCTCCTTCTTTTCTGTTTTTATTTTTCATTTATTCCTATATTGGGGATTATGTCTAATTTCCTCAATGATTTTGATTTCCATGGCTTCTCTCTTTTGTCTGATTTTGTGAAAGAAACTGAAATCGAAAAATCGGCCTGAAAAAAAAGCTGAAAGGGCTGCAGATTATTTTACTCTCTCAGTTCAATCCTTAATTTATCACTTGAATAATGAATTTTATTTAAAGTAGTGGTGGAACCAGTTGTAGTTGCTGTACCTCAGCCCATTTCCATAATTGTATAACTGATCATTGCTTTTGGATCAATGTTGTCTTAAGGCTCCAATAGGTTTCGGAAAGATTATATATTTTTAAAAAGTATTTGTTGCTGCCCATTATAATAACATTTTTTTTACAATAGGGATGTTTATGGTTTTCCAGATGCCCTAATATTCATTTTCAACATTCAAACGGTCAACAAGAATTCCCAGCTCCTGCACAATCTCACACTTGGCTACAACATCCATGACAACTATTTGAGCACTTTACATACTTCAGATGCCTTGCTGAACATTCTCTCCACTGGAGAAGCCAATGTCCCCAACTACGGCTGTGGAAGGAAGGAGAACCTCCTGGCTCTTCTTGATGGAGCTAGAAGGGACATCTCCGTCCAGATGTCAACATTAGGAGACACCTACAAAGTCCCACAGGTTTGTGTGTGTTTTTCTCCATCTGGAAAAGTGAGGGGTGGGTGGTGGTGGGTGAGCAATAGATGCAATCATGTCTTTTCCATGGAATTCAAGATCTGCTTTTCTCCATATTAGCAAAAAAGTCAATATTTTACCCCATTATGTTCATGTTGAGATTAATCATAAAAGGCCTGAAATGCAAGCAATACATTCCCCGGAGAAGACATTCTACCAACTATTTAACTGATCAAAATATATCCCTGATTGTTGGGGCCTCTATTGGCATCTTCATTTCCACATATAAATAATATCCAGTCGGATTGAAGTTGGCAATAGTAACATTTTATCTATCTAAAAAGTGGAATAAAAAGGACTCTACCAATTATAGGCCAAATAGACTAGCAGATATTGTGGCTGAAATATATGCCTGGATCCTCTTAGTTAAACTTGAGAAAAATGCATTCTTTGCAGAAGAAACAGAAGGTTTTAGGTAGTGAATAGCTATATAGATTTTATAAGAAATATTGCATGTGAGTAATCTAATATTGGTAACAAATTTGTCTTGAAATATCTAATCTATATCAGCGAAGTAAAACACGGTTTTGCTGGCTTTCTAGATGTTAGTGCATTTGTCATAATTAACAGAGAAATATTATATAGGAAATTGATTGCCCTCAAAATGGAGCTCCACCTGTTAGTCCTGATCCAGGCTCTTTCTCCAGGTCCTTGTTTGAGAGGGAGGTTGGGGCTCAATGGAGCAATGAGAAGAAGGATTGATACTTACCAAGGAGGAAGGGAAGGATGCATATTTGAACCCTTGTTATTCTCTCTTCATATTGACAATTTACTTCAACTAATGAAGGATCCAAAAACACATCATAAATAAATGTTATTTCTTTCTTTGATAAAAATTACTAAATTAGTGGACCAGTGAAATGCAGTGCACATAGTTTCCAGTACTTGGATTTTAGCAAGGCTTTGACAAAGTAAACCACCATCTACTTCTTGGTAAGCTAAAAGTATGTGGGATAGACAGCATCACCCCCAGATGGACTCAGCCTGTGGTCCTCAATGGAACTACATCTACATGAGGGAAACAAGCAGTGGGGGACCCCAAGGTT
Source organism: Natrix helvetica (assembly GCF_964273705.1). NCBI lineage: Eukaryota > Metazoa > Chordata > Lepidosauria > Squamata > Natricidae > Natrix > Natrix helvetica. The sequence goes on from NC_138551.1 coordinate 132,402,449, forward strand.
CCATTTTAGGCCCAGTCCTCTTCAACATCTTCATCAATGGTTTGGATGAGGGATAGATGGGGAACTCATCAAATTTACAGATGACACTAAACTGGCAGGAATAGCCAACAGCCCAGAAGATAAGCTCAAGATCCAGATGGATTTAGATGGACTTGAACACTGGGCCTATCTAACAAAAGGAAATTCAGTATAGAGAAAAGTAAAGTAATACAATAGCAGAGTTGGAAGGGACCTTGGAGGTCTTCTAGTCCAACCCTCTGCCTAGGCAGGAAACCCTATACTGTTTCAGACAAATGGCTATCCAACATCTTCTTAAAGATTTCCACAACTTCTGGAGGCAAGCTGTTCCACTGATTAATTGTTCTAACTGTCAGGAAGTTTCTCCTCAGTTCTAAGTTGCTTCTTTCCTTGATTAGTTTCCACCCATTGCTTCTTGTTCTACCCTCAGGTGCCTTGGAAAATAGTTGGATTCCCCCATCTTTGTGGCAACCCCTGAGTCTTACACTGAGGCTAGAAAAACCAAATGTACAGGTACAGATTAGGCGAAACCTGGCTCAATAGCAGTAACTGTGAAAGGGATCTTGGAATCTTAGTGGACAATCTCTCAAATGTGAGCCAACAATGTGTGGCAGCAGCCAAAAAAAGCCACTGCAATCCTAGGCTGCATCAACAGAAGGATAGAATCCAAATCAGGAGAAGTATTGGTACCATTTTATAATGCCTTGGTAAAACCACCCTTGGAATAGGGCATTGATGGCGAACCCTTTTGGCACCAAGTGCTCTTGTCAGGGATGCAATCTGGAAGAGCAGTTGACCAGTGTGCATGTTGGTACACACATGCGCACCAGGCAGCTCCTCTTCCAGTTCCTGGCACTGCCACGCATGTAAAGGCCAGCTGATCGTCATGCTCACATGCACACAAGAAACCCGGAAGAGCAACGGGCAAGGACACGCGTGCCAGTCGACATGGCTTTGCGTTCCACTTAGCCCAAGCTAAGAATCTGAAGCAGAGGGCACCATTTCCACTCCTGGGGCCTCCGTGCATCCCATTTTTGGCCTCCGCAGCCCCCAGAAGCACTCTGCCGGCCAAAAGCTTTGGTGTTACTTTGCAGTTTCAGTCTGTGGGGCTTGCGAAGGTAAGGCGTGCACTCAGCCAGTGGGTGGGGACTGGCAAGTGGGCGGGGTGATTTGGGCAGGGCAGCCTCATGATCCCACGTGGGCTGGATTAATGGCTTCAGTGGCCTGTATCCGGCCCGAGGGACGTAGTTTGAGGACCCTTGGTATAGGGTCTCCTTCTTGAGCAGAAAATATGGGTATTGGTATAAAATTTAATCTATGGAAACTAACAGACTATGAAAATTGTGGCTGTTAGAACAGACAAAACTTCAATTAAAGACCAATCTTGGATTCTACTACTGACAAATTGTATGAGGAACTGAGGTCTCCCTGTTTCTTGTACAACTGGAGAAGCTAAAAAGATTCCTCCACAAAGAATCTGGGCCTTAGAAGTATTAAAATATGCAGCAATGCTCAAAAATTATAGTAGGCCCTTTTTTGGAATAGAATACTTCAGTTGGCATTTGCACATGTTAATCTAATTGCAATAAATTGTAGGGGTGAGATATAGTAATATGATTTATATTGTTTATAGTTTTTTAAATGTATTTATTATTTTCCACTTTTATAATACAATATTGCTAATATTCTGTCTTTAATATTTTAAACAATGTCTAATTAACAAATTATTCTAATGCTTTCATGAGAACAAGATTGGATTTATTAAAATCTAATATTTTGCACTTGATTTGACCCCAAATATAACACAGCATTCTTCATTGTGCAAGGTTTTTGAATGCAGCTCAGAATCTGATAAATCCAGTGAAACTGTGAAGATAAAGCTATGGATTATCAGCTTTTATTTCTGCAGAAAGCAAAAGACTAGATGACCTTTTTGTCTCCCACCTTAACAGAGCAGGCAGAGAGAGAAAAACAGGCATGTGCCAAAAACTTTTCCAAACATCTTATAGCTTGCACAGAACGTCATTGCTATAGAAACATAATTTGATATCACGCAAATTTCATGATTTTTGTCAGCGCTCTGAAAACCATAGACTGTAGAAGGGAAAAGAAATCCATTTTTGGAGTATAACTCATAGCTTTGTTAGGGAATGCTGAACACACATTTTAAGGTACAAGCAAGGCTACTTGGCAGATTCCACATTTTACTTTTCACAAGAAGTTACTTTGCTAGGCTAAGCTTGGCAATTCCCCTAGAAGTTTTATCTATGTAGTTGGCATGTTAGGTTACAATGGAGCTTCTCTCAACAGGAATTTAACAAAAGCTGAATTAGGTTACACTCTGTGTATGCTCTAATGCAGTGATGGCAAACCTTTTAGAGACCTAATGCCCAAACTGCAACCCAAAACCCACTTATTTATCTCGGTGTGCCTACACGGCAATTTAACCTGAATAATGAGGTTTTAGTTTAGAAAAACAACTCATGCATGATTAACGTCTTTTCTCTGAAAAAAACCCCACAATAGCAGCGCTTTCAATGATACAAACACCTTTTTATTCAAAGGTAAACATTTGCCTTTGGCACGCTTTTGATTAATGTGACCTTTGCTGTTGAATGCAAGCTGATAATTTTTCTGACCTTGACTCATATGTTGTAAGTTTGAGAGCAACTCAGGTCATCTGTTAGTCCAGGGGTGTCAAACTCAATTTCAATGAGGGCCCCATTGTGGTTGATTTCAGAGGTCATGGTGGGCACGGCCAGCTCCCACTGCTGATGTGCTCACTCTCCTTGGTTGCCCATGGTGTGTGCAGAAGGTCAAAGTATGTGGGTCAGAGGGAGGCCCACTCCCTCTCCTTACGAGACCTAGCTTTGTAACCAAAGCATCATCAATGATAGGATGGGAGAACACCAGGAGAGTTCAGGAGGATGGAAAAAGGAGATGTTAAAAGGCAACAGGGCTGTTGGTGATCAAGTGCTAAGGCAGGATTTACCTCACATCCTCACCCTCTCTCATTATAATCTCCTTCCTTCCTTTCTTTTTCCTTCGCTCTTCATTCTTTCTTCCACTCTTTCCTTCTTTTTGCTTCCTTGCTCTCTTCTCCTCTTTCCGTCTTTTTCTTTGTCTTTCCTGTCCCTTCTTGGATGCTCCAATGCAAAAGGGGAAACATTCCTTGCCTTGTGATCAAATTCCACTTTTGCTAGTAGTTTGTGGCCACTGAAAAGACTGAGAACAAACCAGGCTCAGTTTATTCCATGCTTGCATTTCATGGGGACAGACTACAGGACAGCAAAACTGTCAAAATGATGGCTCTGGTAGTTGATCAGAGCTCCTCTGTTTTTTATGTGCAACAGCGTTAGCATTTAAGAACAGAGCTAAGTTAGTTGCTTTACTATGAATACATAATGATCCTTGAAAGATCTCTTCTGTAGGGACCCTGCCATGGTCTAATTCAGACTAGAAATATAGCAAAGGAAACTATTTTCCCAATTGCTTTGTCCTTTTTTCCCCACTGGAAACAGCTGTTTGCAACCCACAAGGAGGGGATACTTTCCTAAGAGCTCAGAATTCAAGGATACCAATGTGCCTATGACCACCACCAGTGAATTCATAACTGGCTGGCCAACCGCACTCAACGTGTAGTCCTCAATGGAACTGCATCTACATGGAGGGAGGTGTGCAGTGGAGTACCCCAAGGCTTTGTTTTGGGCCCAGTACTCTTCAACATCTTCATCAATGATTTGGATGAGGGAATAAATGGGGAACTCATCAAATTTGCAGATGACACCAAGCTGGCAGGAATAGCCAACACTCCAGAAGATGGGCTAAAGATACAGAAGGATCTTGACAAACTTGAACATTGGGCACTATCTAATAAAATGAAATTCAATGGTGAAAAGTGTAAGGTTCCATATTTAGGCAACAAAAACGAAATGCACAGGTACAGTATAGGTGGTACCTTGCTCAACAGTAGTAACTGTGAAAGGGATCTTGGAGTTCTAATGGACAACCATTTAAATATGAGCCAGCAGTGTGCAGCAGCTGCCAAAAAAGCCAACACAGTTCTAGGCTGCATCAACAGAGGGATAGAATCAAGATCACATGAAGTGTTAATACCACTTTATAATGCCTTGGTAAGGACACACTAGGAATACTGCATTCAGTTTTGGTCGCCAGGATGTAAAAAAGATGTGGAGACTCTAGAAAGAGTGCAGAGAACAGCAACAAAGATGATTAGGGGACTGGAGACTAAAACATAGGAAGCACAGTTGCAGGAACTGGGTATGTCTAGTTTAATAGAAAGAAGGACTAGGGGAGACATGATAGCAGTGTTCCAATATCTCAGGGGTTGCCACAAAGAAGCGGGAGTCAAATTATTTTCCAAGGCACCTGAGGGTAGAACAAGAAGCAATGGGTGGAAACTAATCAAGGAGAGAAGCAACTTAGAACTAAGGAGAAACTTCCTGACAGAACAATTAATCAGTGGAACAGCTTGCCCTCAGAAGTTGTGAATGCCCCAACACTGGAAGTCTTTAAGAAGATTTTGGATAGCCATTTGTCTGAAACCGTATAGGGTTTCCTGCCTGGGCAGGGGGTTGGATTAGAAGACCTCCAAGGTCCCTTCCAACTCTGCTATTGTATTGTATCTCAGGGTGGGGAAGGCCATGGGGGTCCTAGTGATAGAAGAGACCCTCAAGGCCTCCCTAACCCACTAAGATACCTCCTGCTTCTCCCTCCCTTCCTGCAACAAGGACTCACTTACTTTCCAAACCTCTGTCTCCTCTCTTGTTTCTCGGCTTCTTTGCCTTTGAAGAAGGGAGAGGAGAGGTGGCTGGGAAATGCTTTTTGTGCCGAGAATGGATGCTCCTGGGTGCTATAATATTGTGCAGATTCAGACACCCATCTTCTTTTGCAGAGTCAGGGATCCAGAAACTTTCATTCTCGGGGGTGGGGGGGAAAGTGGTTACCTGCATGTCTCCTGCTCCTCCCCTCCCCCCAACTACTTTCCACTTAGCTACTTAATGAGGCTTCTTTGTCTCAAGGAGCAGCAAATGGGGCCAGACAGAGACAGGCAATCCAAGTGTGACGGGCAGAGAAAGCATACTTCAGCCAAGGCACCCAAACTGCTGCCAATGGTGTGGGCAATAGCTGAGCATGCAAATGGGGCCAGACAGAGACAGGGAGGGTAAGAGAGTAATCTCTCTCTCTCTCTCTCTCTCTCTCTCTCTTTGTGTGTGTGTGTGTGTGTGTGTGTGTGTGTGTGTGTGTGTGTGTGTGAGGGAAAGCGTGCTTCAGCCAGGGCACCCAAACTGGTGTGGCTGACACCTGAGCAGGGAGGCAGGGTGTGTGTGCACTTTCATCCCCATTCAAGCAGGGCCTCTTATTTCCTCCCCAGCACAGTCGGGGCCTTCAGGCTGCTGCCACCTAAGCACCATGATTGCCCCCTCCCCAGCCAGCCAGCCAGCCCCACCTGACCTGCTCCCTGCTGGCTCCTGCAAAGCCTTGCCATTCTCCTCCTCCTCTTCTTCTTCGTGTCATCCTCCTCCTCCGCCCAAGTGGCAGTGGGCTCCACAGGACAGGTTTTCATTTCTGCCCTGGGGCAGAAAACTCTGGTGGGCTGGAAGTGAGTGTGAATGGCCTGGCTCTCCAGTGCTTCCTGGGTCAGTTGGAGGCTTCCTTCAGCCTTCAAACAGTTGCAGGGCTTGTTTGGGGGTTTTGCTTCCAGGTTGGTGCAGGAGGCTTTCCAGGGCCAACATGGGGGAAAAAACACCCTGCGCTTTCTGCACCCCATTTTGGCCCTGAAAAACCTCCTGCACCAACCTGGAAGCAAAAAACACCCCCAAAACCCTACAACTGTTTGAAGGCTGAAGGAAGCCTTCAACTGAGCCAGGAAGCACTGGGGGGGGGGGGGGCAGGCCATTCACACTAACTTCCAGGCCACAGGATTTTCCTGCGCAATGTGAGCGCCTCCCCTCCCCCTACTGCATACTCATGCATCCCCCGCCCTGGCCCTCCACAAAGGCCCCAAAACCAGTTGGCCAGCAGGAGGTGAGCCTGTATGTGGATGCTAGTGGAGCTGGGCTGGGGTGGGAGAGAGGGTTCTGCATGCCACAGTTTCCCCATCACGGCTCTAATCCTTTCAATTGCTTTTCCAGATCAATCATTTAACAGCTTCAGAGGCTCTGAGTGATAAAAGCAAATTCCCCTTTTTCCACCAGACGGTCCCCAAAGGAGGATTCCAGTACCCAGCAATTGTCCACCTGCTCCTCCACTTCAGATGGACCCTGATTGGCCTCTTTGCTTCAGACACAGAAAAGGGAGAGAATTTCATGAGGACTTTTACTCCTGTGCTTGTCAGGAATGGAATTTGTGTGGTTATATCACAACTGTTCTCAACAACTGGACATACAGCAGCCCTCAGGGATTTCCTCTCTAAGTGGAGACAAGTCAACGTCTTTGTTCACTTCATGGAATTTGATGTCATTTGGGACAGAATTCTTCCTTTCCATGAAACACTTATGCGTCTGCCAGGACCCATTGAGGGGAAAGTCTGGATCCTCACAAATTTTGCAGAATATCAAATAAACAAGCACAGACTTCTCAAATACATCCATAGTATTTGGAGCTTTGGTTATCTGGGAAAAGGAAGGCCAAAAGATTCTGCCTTTAAACCCCATTTCTTTGTGGAAGAAAAGTTTCAAGATCATTATTTTCATTGTTCTCTTTCAAAGAATGTCTTTTCTGTCAAAGGCCGCAGAAGATGCACCCAGAAAGCCCCACTGGAGACCCAGTGGAAAAGGGACAGAAAAGGGTTCCAAAATGACTACAATTATTACAGTCTCACAAAGACTCTGGTCCAGGCCCTGAATGTTGCCTATTCCTCCAGATCGAGGAGGGGAAGGAAGGAGGGAGAAAAGATCTTGGGGTCTCCAAGGCTGCAGCCATGGCAGGTATGGGGGTCCCGATATGGATCCATTAATCTTAAATCCTTTGGAGGAGGAATCCAGAGGAGAAGGAGGGGAACCATCTCAACAGATCTGGCCAATTTAATTACTCAGGGAATTAATGGTTCCAAAGAGTAGATACCATGGCATTTTTATATTTAGCACTGCTAATTGGAAAATGCTGTATTCTTTTCAAAATAAATTCCTGTATTTGTGGGTTTGTGATTAGCCTGGTAGAATTCCACCTTTCTTCCGTCCCCATTGCAGGTGGGTCTGTGTGCAGCTGGACAAGCAGCTAAGCCCCCCTATTCTCCTCCAATGAAAGGGAGCCTGGCGTCGATCTGGATGCTTTATTGGGAGAAAAGGGCAGGTGAAACTGAGGAGATGCAAAGACTGGAAATCAAATAGAAAGACGAGATAGGCAGCATTAACTAACAGCCAGCAAAGAAGCAGGTGGAACCTCCCCAGCGATGCTCCGTGTGAGGGAGGGAGGCCATCTCCTGATGACCAGGGGTCTCGGTCACAACGGCTGCTTCCGTCTTCTCCAAAGGCTGACAGAAAACGGAGTCTGGCTTCAGACCTTATAGTGAGGCTTATCTGCCCCCGGCCACTAGGTGGGGCTAGAGCAACAACAGCACCACAGTTACCGTATTTTTCAGAATATAAAACACACCTTTTTCCCTCAAAAAAGAGGCTGAAAATCTGGGTGCGTCTTATACATCGAATATATCATTTTTTGCCTCCCGAAGCTCCGCCCCCTTCACCAAAATGGCCGTGCATACCCTTATGGAGGCTTTCAGAGAGCTCCTGGGGGCTGGGGAGGGCAGTAAGGAGCAAAAAATGGACCCTTTTTGCCCCCCCAACCCCCAGCAGCACTCTATAAGCCTCCATAAGGCTATGCATGCAATTTTTTTGACAAAAAACGGGCTTGTTTTTTCGAAAAACGGGCCATTTTTTGCTCATTTTTGCCTCTCCCCCAGAGCACTCTGCAAGCCCCCCCCCCAAGGCTATTCATGACTTTTTAAAGGGGGGGGCGTTTTCACAAAAACGGGCTGCTTTGGGGAGGTTTGCAGAGTGTAAAAACTTTTTTTCCCTCTTGGAAAGCTCTTTAACTGGTTGATGAGAATTACATTGATCAAGTGCATTGCCAGCAGAAACAAAGTCTTAGGTGCTGCAGATCGTCAGCGATTTCCTTCTCCAGCACATGGATAAATACACCTGGAAACATCTACCTACCTACCTACTCTCCCTCCCTCCCTCCCTACTGTATTTCTCTCTCTATCTCTTTTTATTTCTCTCTAGCCCTACCTACCTACTGTATTTCTCTATCTCTATATCTCTTTCTATTTCTCTCTCTCTATCCCTTTATCTACCTCCTTACCTCCCTAACTACTCTCTCTCTCTCCCTACTTTCCTACTGTATTTCTCTCTCTTTCTCTCCCTCTACCTACCTACCAATCTAATGTATTTCTTTTATGATATTTTTTTCTCTCATTCAGTTAAAATCTCCTCTCTTGTAACTAAATTCATTTTTTCTACGTCTGACAAGTCTGGAATAATAGTGAGCAGATCTTACACTAATGTGTAACAAAGTCAGTTATTGGAAGAGGGTTGTATCCAGTGGTGGGATTCAAATTTTTTTACTACTGGTTCTTTGGGCATGGCTTGGTGGTCATGTGACTGGGTTGGTGTGGCTTGGTAGTCATGTGACTGGGTGGGCATAGCTTGGTGGTCATGTGATTGGGTGAGTGTAGCTTGGTGGTCATGTGATTGGGTGGGTGTGGCCAACTTGACATCACTCACATCAAGGGGTACCTTGCCTGGCCTCTCCTTGTGTCAACAAGATACAATTTCCCTGTCTATTTATTTACTACTAATGAACATCCAAATTACACAATTGAATCCTATGTATAAATGCCATATGTGTACATACATATTACATAGTTTAGTGTGTGTATAGGCACACAAAAAGATACATTAGCTACTATATATACTGTATGTACACACACACACACAGACACACAAACAGCTCTTCTAAAACTATACACATTCAACCTCACTTACTGCATTTGGAAAAACACACCCAGAGTCCACTTTCTGCCACACATTTAACTATCACTTTTGCCCATTAGAACATTACACAGGCCTTCAGATGTTCTTCCCTAGCCTGCACATGACTGTTAGAGCCAGGAGATGTCATGGATTGAGTAAAATGTGGCAAAACCCACTTAACAACGCTCTTGCTTAGCAACCAAAATGTTGGGCTCAATTGTCATAAGTCAAGGACTGTCTCTGCCTTCCTCTGCATGGCAGCCTTGTCATAGTAAACTCCTTCCCTTTTCTGGCAATTTTCTTCTCTCTTAGAGGCATCAAAATAATCCAGAGGATATAAAGTCTCCTGCTGGAGCAAGGGGTTGGACTACATGACCTCCGAGATCCCTTCCAATTCTAGATTGCTGTGCTGTTTCAAAGAGTCTTCTGGAGCCTTCCTTCCTCTCTTCTTTTTTTCTCTTCCTCCCTCCCTCCATGTATGTATATATAAATCCATCCACCCATCTATATCTTATTCATTTTCTTTTCCCTCCCTCCCTCCCTCTCCCCCTCTCTCTTTCTTTCTTTCTTTAGCTTTTATTTCTTTTTTCTTTTCTTTCTTGTTTCTCCCTTCTCTTTCTTTCTCTCCCTTTCACCCTCTTTCTCTCTCTCTCTCTCTCTTTGTATTCCTTCCTTTCCTCCTTTCAAAGCTAAGAGATCCACCTGAAACAAAAACTCATTTGGATGAAACCGGCCATTACATGGCTCCCTCCCTCCCTCCCTCCCTTCCTCCCTCCCTCTTTCAACTATCTCTGTGCCTCGCCTCATTGTTTGCTTTTAGCGGCAGGCTGATCACCAAAGTCCTTTCCAAGGGTGCTCTGGGGATCCCTCCCAAAAAACACCAGGCTGCTTCTGGAGGGGGCAGGCAGATGCGCAGCATTCCCCCCTCCCTGGGTGCCTGCAGCCTCGGAGCCTGCAGCAACTCCCGGCCCTTGCACAGCAAAGGCAATGAACAACTTCTCACTCGCCAGAAGATTTTCTTTAGTGTGGAAGGGCCCAGAGTTGCTCCACGGCTGCAGGCACCCAGGGAGGGGGGGGAGGGGGTAATGCTGTCCATCTTCCCTCTCCCAAAGCAACCTCGGAGGTTTTCAGCTCCTCTGCAGAGGCATTTTTTTAAAGAACCCCCCCCCCCCAACCCACAAGATCCAGAGCTGCCAGTCTCCAGTAAGATGTGCATCTTGTGGCCTGGCCCAGCCCATCCCCTGCCCCACCCACCACCCCCAAATTACATCTCATTGTGTGCATCTCTCAGCCATTGTGTGCAGGGAAAAACCTTGCACAGTAAAGAAAAACTTCCCAAGAGTTCGAGAAATTGTTAATTACCTCAAACTCACGAGAAGGTTTTCTTTACTCTGCAAGGTTTTTCCCTGCACACAACGGCTGAGAGACGCCTGCAGTGGGGTGCAATTTGGGCCCACCCCTCACCCCAAGGCAAGGCCCATCAACTCAATAAGACTCAATAAACCAGGGGTTGCTCCCTCGACCGGCTCCACCGAAGATCCCCTTCATCCTTTCTGAGTCGGTCTGCTTTGCCGCCCGGTGAACAACTGAGCCAAACCGCTCCTGCCAAGCGGCTTCCCCCAACTCCCCGTGCCTGACCGTTAAGCCAACCGATGGTTATGCAACCGGAGCCAACTCAGCGCAAAGCTGGGTAGACAATGAGCCTCCGAGGTCTCCCTCCTGCCTGCTTGCCCAGCGCTCGCTCAGCTGCCCCCTCTGATCCCCTGGCTGGATGCAGCCACTCACCTGCGACTGGAAAGTGAGGTCATCCACCGCCTTCTTGTCCAGCATTTGCTCAGAGAGCCCCTACCCTCCGGCTCCCCCCCCCCAGCCTCCCCCCCAGCCTCCCCCACGCCTGGGCACAGACACTCACCGGTTCTTTCTTCTTCTGTTTCCAAAAAAAGCCCCGGTTGGTTGGTTGGTTGGTTGGTTAAAGTGAGGTTGGATCCTAATGCTCCACCACTGGAAGCTTTTAAGAGGGAGAACTTTTCGGCTGCCAGCTGGCAAAGAAAGGTCTCAGCCATGACCGGCACTGCTGTGGCTCCCGCTGGCTGGGTGACAAAGGAGCAGGTGGCGGCTGTGGCCTCGGTCTGGCACAAGCTGAGGGCCTGGTCTGGGGAGGCGGGGAGTGGCTTGCCCAGGCAGCTACTGCAACAGCAGGGCTGGCCAGGTCCCACCCCGTGTGTTGCATCCCCCTCCCAGCTTTCGCCCATGCCTCCATGCCATTTTGGGGCGTGCAACACTTGGGAGATCCTAGCTGCAGTTTACTCGTGAGCAACATTGGCCAGGAGAGGCAGGGAAAAAGGCCAATGGGGCTCAGGAGTAAACTGAGGTTCCTAAGTGGGATCGAGCCAGGGGTGGGTTCTGGCTACCGCTACTGCCGGTTGCTCTGCGCATGCACAGAAGCCAAAAACAATATGGCCGAGAGAACCGGTTCAGGGGTGTGGCCAGCCTGGGGTGCTGCTGGTTCCAGTAACCCAGGCCACCAGGCTACTACCGTTTCGGCCAAACTGGTCCAAACAGGTAGGAACCCACCTCTGATCTGGAGGTGTTTTCCATCAGGATTACCAGGGAGAAGATTAGCCTGACAGATTTCTTCTTGATCAACCCATGATTTCTGGGAATCAATCTGTTGTTTTCAAAAAGTTTATGAATAATCTTTTTTTCTCTCTGTTCATTTTATTTGTTATCTGCTCTAAAATGTTCCCTATAATAGACCAACTGTGTCTATTATATTTTCTCTATAGTTTGATAAATTTTTCTCAAACTTTTTCATTCACTTATGAAGATTATGGCAGTATTTGTATCCTATTTAACCATATTTGGAGATTGGACAATTGTAGAAGAAAGATTCAATGTGGGATAAGAAACAAAGTTTTCTGTTTTTCATATTCCTGGATGTTCCCATTCTAGTTTCATCCCATTCTGGAGAAGAATGAATTTTGGAATATTTCCCATTATAAACTATACTTGGACCAAAATGGAGAGATAACAGCAGATCTGGGCATTTTGGGCGTCTTGGTTTTCCCCAAAGAGGATGTCAAGGAAGAGATTCTGGCGTATTTTGAAAGACAGAGTCTTTCTATCAAACAAGATGCTTTTTCAGGGCTAAAGTTACTCAATAAGGTGGGATAAATTTTGCTGGCTTTCATCTTTTTTCCAAAGCCTGAAGTCCCATTTCAAGTGGGCAAAGCTTATAGTCTCCAGGGTGGTTGGCCTTCCATGCCAGTTGGTGTCATCTAATGGAAGTTCTTCAACAGACAGGATCTCAGTGAAGGGGCTTTGCTATGTTTATGGAAACCTTTCAAGATCCTACTGGTCAGAGGTTTCTTTCTTCATCACAGTTTTATTCTATCTTTAAAAAATCTAATGGAATAAAAGTTTCCCAAAATTTTTATAGTAAACTTTATTCTCAGTTTTAATATGAATATATCATCATACTTAAATCTTTTTTTTCAATTCCATCCCTCTAGACTATTAAGTAGAAAAGTACCTTATTGCAATGTTAAATTCCAAAAGGAAAAGGAAGGAACTAAATGAAGAATCTGCCAGTTGTTCTACCTCCTGCATCTGTTTAGAAGTAGTCAGAGATTTCATATTTACCTCAGTGAAGATCAGAGGCTACTTGTCTCCATCCATTTCTCCCTCCATTTTCCATGGACGGAGAGTCCTAATATCTTTTCTTTGGCATTCCTTGTTTTTCTATTCAGTCTCTGCCTCAGTCCAAATGTGTGGAAAGTTGTCATCCTGGATTTGTCAAGAGGGCTCGAGAAGGAGAGCCAGTTTGCTGCTACGACTGCGTTCCTTGTCCGGAGGGGACCTTCTCCACTCAGGAAGGTGGGTGACACTGGAGGAAAGGAAGTGGAACTGATTCATTACATACATTAAATATTAAAGTTTGGTTCTCAACATCACACAGGAAATTATTCGGGTCCCAATTCTTCTCTCACTTTCATAGACGATTAAACAAAAATTGATTTTTAAAAAAAGTCTTATACTTTTTACCATCTCTCACTAGAGGTACTAATAAATGTGTCCTAGACAATATCTCCTGGTATCACTTGTTGTCCAAATAAGGTATTTCCTGAAAGATAAAAGGAGAGAATAGTAAGGGAGTATGTTTTTTTTTTCTCAGATGCAGGAAAATGCACCAAGTGTCTGGATGACAAATATCCAAATGAGGACAGAATCCAATGTGTCCCCAAAGTTATAACCTTCCTGTCTTATGAAGAACATCTGGGCATCATCCTGGTCTCTTTTGCCCTATTCTTCTTCCTAACCACAGGCCTTGTTTTAATTATCTTCATTAAATATGGAGAAACTCCCATTGTCAAAGCCAACAATCGGGATCTCTCCTATATCCTCCTGGTCTCCCTCCTGCTTTGCTTCTTGTCTCCTTCTCTCTTCATTGGTCAACCAAGGAAAGCCACCTGCCTTCTCCGACAAACGGTTTTCAGCATCATCTTCTCAGTTGCCATTTCTTCTCTCTTGGCCAAAACCATCACAGTGGTGCTGGCTTTCCTGGCCACAAAACCAGGAAACCAAGTGAAGAGATGGTTGGGGAAGAGTTTGGCCAACTCCATCATCCTTTCTTCTTCTGCTCTCCAAATAATCATCTGCTGCATCTGGCTGGGACTTTCTCCCCCCTTCCCTGACTCTGACCTCCACTCCCAGCCTGGAGAGATCATCCTGCAATGTAACGAAGGGGCTGTTGTCATGTTCTACGTCACCCTCAGCTACATGGGCTTCCTGGCTGCCATCTGCTTCACGGTGGCTTTCCTGGCCAGGAATCTGCCTGGGGCCTTCAACGAAGCCAAGCTGATCACCTTCAGCATGCTGGTCTTCTGCAGTGTCTGGGTGACTTTTGTGCCCACCTACCTGAGCACCAAAGGGAAATACATGGTGGCTGTTCAGGTCTTCTCAATCCTGGCCTCCAGTGCTGGTCTGCTGGTCTGCATCTTCATCCCCAAGTGCTACATTATCCTTCTGAGGCCAGACCTGAACACAAAGGAGCAGCTGACAGCCAGAACAAATGTAAAAACATGAGATATAACACCATAATATTGAAAGATTTGTAAAATTTCCTTTTCTTTGAAAGAACACATTAATTATTTCCACTTAAATAGTATACAAGAGTCAAATAAAATCATATCAACATGTTTGGAAATGGGAAATGGTTGAATGAGTGTAACTCCCTTCCCTTCCAGCTCAATAAATCTTGAAAGTCATTCAGGGACATCTTCCTTCCCCACTGTCTTTGTTTGTCAGAAGGTCAGAAAAGGTGATCACATGACCCAGGGACTCTGCAACCATCATAAGTGCATGCCAGTTGCCAAGCATCCAACTTTTGATCATGTGACCATGGGGATGCTGCAATGGTCATAAGAGAAAAAAATGGTCATAAATCAATTTTCTCAGTGCCATTATAACTTCCAGTGGTCAATAGAGAAACAGTTGCAAGTTAAAGACTCCTTTTACCATTGCTAGGAGTTGGTCCTGGATGATTTGGGCCCAGGGCTGATTTGGGGGCCATAAACTCCTGAGCTGCCTCTGACCTCCCACCTGGGGATGGCCGTCTGGAGCCCCCCAGCACCATAAGCCCAGGGGACTCCACCGCCCGCCCAGCCCCAGAGCCCCGGAGGTCAGGCAGGGAGTCTGGTGCAAGAACAGCAGCCCTCACTGACGCCTCCTGGTGCCCAACTGAAGAAATAGCCTCTCTCATCTGGCCATCTGTGGGCCAAGGGCCCTGAATGCCCCTCAAGCATTCCCTCCTCCCCTCCCCTCTCCTCCCCTGGAGTCTCAGCTGGTGCCAAACCCAGAAACCGTCCAGGCAGAGCTCCGTGAGCAGAATCGCCCCCTCCGGTCCCAGCCAGGTCTCAGTGATGCAGCCAGAGCAGCCGTTTCCTCCCCCATGAAGTCCTGGATGAACCTGATAGAGTCCCCAAGTTCTCTGTGTTGGAAGATGCAGAATTTCAAATAATGCTCTCTAGGATTATGCAGCTGACAAATTCTATTAGGAGCTGTGGTCTCCTTATCTCTCATGTAACTAGGTGAGACAGAAATAAATAAAAACAAAAAATAAAAATAAAAAAATAAAAAGATTGCTTCACCAACAATCTGGAATATTGAATGTCAACTGCATAAGAAAGAGAGAGATCAGAGTCTTGGACTGCACATTAGACAAACAACCTATTGGGATACTTATTGGGTTAAACCATTTTCTGTGCATTCAGAATTAAACATTTATTGGAACCAAACATTGATTTGACATCTGCATAGGTGGGTCTGATTGCAATAAATTGTAGGATGATACAGAAATGTGATTTATGTTTTTCTTATTCTTTTTTATTTCATTTGTTTCTTTTATTCAATTTTCATATAAAGAGTTGTTAATGCTTTATATTTAATATTCTGCTTCTTGATATGGCATAATGGCTAATCAACAATAATCTATTTAATTTGTTCATCAAAAGTTGAATTTATTAAAAAATAAAGTTTAGCATTTGGCAAAGGTATAATTAGCCAGGAGTCTACAATGTCAGTACATAGTATTTTTTTCACTGCCGAAAAGTGCTAGTCCATTCAGTTTCTGCTCATGAGCTTCTCCAGGGTGCATCACAGGGGGTGAGCTAGCTCTGCCCCAGAAAGACGATCCTGTGTCATCATCTGGTCTTCTCTCACCACTGATGTTGCCTCACAGCTGGGTGTCACATCTGAGCAAGTCCAGCAACTGGTGCGGCCATCCAGCAAGAGCCCACCAAAGTTCCTTGGAGGCCCTTGAAAATGACTTTGGTCATCCTTGGGGTCCATGTATGATTTGGCCTCTGTGTTGAAGGTGTTGCAAGTGTCACCAGAATCACCAGCTGAAGATGAGGAGGCCTCCATCACTGTGGAACCTCCATACCGGAATCCATCGATCCCAACATCCCCATCATTGATGGGAGACGATGTCAGACGTTCAGCCCTGGTCAACAATGTGATGGTTGCTGCAATTTGTCCTGGGGCAAAAGAAACACAGATTGAATATTTTAAGAATAATGAAATAGAAACAAAGCAATAAAAAACAGAGCAACCAAATTAAAGGTTCCTAGTTTTCTTTCCTATTAGTTTCCATAGTCCAACCACCTCCACACAAAACCCCAAAAGCAAGAAATGCAAAACAACAAAAGGTATTAAGAATTAAATAACAATAACAACAATAATAATAACAACAGAATACCTTTAAAATAGAAAAATAAAGAAAACCAAATTAGTTCACTTACCAACCATCACATTGTCGTGCAAGGCAGAACGTCCGACATCCTTCGCTCATCAATGATGGGGATGTTGGGATAAATGGGTTCCGGTATGTACGGTTCCACCGTGATTATGGCGGCCTCCACATCTTCATTTCGTTTTTCTGGCGACACTTGCAGACACCTTTTTCTGGGGATTAAAGAAGAAGAAAAGAATCGAATATAATTGAATGGTACATTGTTTTCTTAACAATGATAACAAAGATAATTCTTAATGGGGGCTGCAGATATTCAAGATTGTGGGTTGGACTAGAAGACCTCCAAGGTCCCTTCCAGCCCTGGGGGATTCTATACTTTTTCCAATTAGTTGTATCAATATTTTGGAGGGCTTTCAGTGCCCCAGGGCTCCCCAGGTTGTGGTGATGATGCTCCCTTTAACAGGAGCAACTTACTTGCATAGGTGGAGAAATACGCAGAGGCCAACAAATACATAGACCCCAAGGACAAACAAAGTGGCCTTCCAGGGCTCTCCAAGGACATTCTGGGGTGTGTCGCTGGAGGGCCGCAGCTGCTCATTGTGATCCATTTCTTTTTTTTTTTCTTTTTTCTTTTTAACAAAGTTTTATTGTTTTTTTTTAAATTTACAAGGGAAAAGGTAGTGGAAAAGGTATACAAATTTTGGCAGTTGCAAAGTGTGGTAGGCGCCCCCTCCCTCCAAACTCATAGTATACATCTAGGTAGAAGTCATTAATACATAATCATATATAGTCAGAACCAGAAATCAAAAACCAGAAACCAAGTCCTACTCACCTCTCAGTCTCTCTCTGTCTTTCTGTTTCTCTTTCTCTCTGTGTCTCTCTGTCTCTCCTCTGTCTCTGTCTCTCTCTGTCTCTCTCTCTCTCATCCAGTCAAGATTTTATAGCCTGCGTGGCCCCACCCATCAACAGAAAAGAGTTCCAACAGAATCCAGGTATCCAGGTAACCTAGAGGTCAAACAACACTTCTCCCTCTACTCAACCCTTGGCCCCTCCCTCCCTTGGATCCCCCCTTTCAGCTCAGAAGGGAAGGTTAACAGTTGAGTGTCACTCAGCAGTGGGGAATCCATGGGGTTCTGCCTAAGCAGGGGGTTGGACTAGAAGACCTCCAAGGTCCCTTCCAAGTCTGCTATTCTGTTAAATTCTGTCTGCCTGAAACCGCCAGCAACCAGCCGTGGCAGGCAAAGCACAGGTGACCCCCCCCCCCCGCTCAAGGATGGGAGGCTAAGAAGGCCTGACAGACTCACCTGCTCTTTGCAAAAGGCACCTCCTGCACAAGACCTGAGGTGCAGCCTAAAAGAAAGGCTCTCCCACTTCATCCCTTTTCCTTCTTCAGCCACAGAAGAGACTCCGAAAGCCCCATCCCTCTTTGGGGCGTCTTCAGCGCACATCCCAAAGGGGCTTTTCAAAAGACAGCTGGTATCTCTTCAGTTTTTTTCCTTGAAAAAGTTTCGCTTCTCCTCGAAGAAGTTTCTTCAGTTCTGACTGAATGGTGGGGAATGGAAGGATTTGTCCTCTTTGCAGCCGTTTGGTGGTTAGCCTTGTGAAGGTCAGCCATGAGCTCTCTGAGAGGCCTTGAGGCAACCTGGGGGTTTATCTGCCCCCTCAGGGTCACCTGAATCAGAGGGGAAATGGGGGGGGGAATCTCCTTGGAACTGGGGAAAGGATCGTGTTGCTGTCTTGGGAGAGAGCAAAGTCCACCCTCTGGACAGAGGAGACCCCTGGTTGGAAAGAGGGGTTCAAGAGGCCATCTATCTTAAAACTGAACAGCCTTCTCTCTACAGAGGGGGAGGGGTACGATGCCTCCTCTCTCTCCTGTCTACCACACAGTCCTCCTCAATCCACCATCTCCCCTCCCTCCCTTCTCTATCTTGGATCCTCTCGTCTACTCCTTTCTTAGAACTGGGTTCACTTAATGTCCTTTGAGATTTCCTATTTTGTGAGGTGGGAGGTTGGAGGTGTAGAGTCCTGGCAATGACATCGGGAGTTTTCCCCGAGTCAGCCAGCAACAGCCAGGTCGCGTCTGATTGGTTAAGACGCGACCTGGCTAAACGCGGGCAATTCTCCATTGCTTGATTGGCCGCCCTGCCTGACAGCTCCATATAAATAGCTGTCAGGCAGGGACAGCTCCCGCTTCTCTCCTGTACTAGTGTTCTTGCTGTTTGTTACAATAAATCTGTTAACTTTGCCTCATGGCGTCTGTCTGCGTTCTTGCCTATCTAACACAGGCGATGAAGGTGGGATCCAGCCGCCGCTGACCCACCACGCATTCCCACTTCAGCAGAACCAGACATAGGCATTTTTCTCCCCCTCTCCGTGCGTCTCTGAGGTGAAGAGAATGGCGTCCTTGCCACCATTCGCGCCGTTCGGGACCGCCGTGGAGACGTGGGAAGCGTTTCTAGAATGCTTCGAATGTTTCCTCATCGCAAATGGCAAGAGGAACATTCCTGCAGACGAAAAATGCAGTTTTTTTCTCAGCTGTTGTGGTCCCTCAATGTTTGGTGCTGCCCGAGCTCTGGCGGCCCCTCAGCCGGTGCACACACTCGACTGGGCAACCCTCACCGGGAGGCTGCAGCATCATTATGCCCCTACGCCATCCTGGATCGCGAGGCGCTACGCCTTCAGGCGTTGCGTCCAAAAACCTGAGGAAACAATCAGCCAGTTCCTCCAATCGCTCCGCACATCTGCCATGCAGTGCGAGTTCTCAAACATCGACTCAGCACTAGTGGAGCAGTTTGTGTGCGGAGTGAAGGACCTGCGCCTCCGGCGGCGCCTCCTATCCCGGGCTGATGTCACCTTCGAAGGGGCCATCGCAGAAGCCAGAGCCGCGGAGCTGTCGGATGAGTCGATGGCAGAAATGTTCCACCTATCCCCGCCTCCAGGCCGCACCTGCCTGGTAGATGAGCTGGTACCTCTGCCTGACGACTACCCCAAAGAAGGCATGGTGGCCCGCCTCGGCCAGGCTGCCAGGTGGCGAGCACCTCAACGAGCCCGTCAAGGTCTTGCTGCCTGACTGGGCTGTGGCAGCAATCATGACCGCTCGGTTTCCCCGTTCAAAGCTGCCGTATGCCGCCGCTGCCTGAAGAAGGGCCATCTGGCCCAAGTCTGCCGGGCGTCTCTGCCACTGCCCCAATGCCAGGATGACAGTCCGCCACCAGCAACCAACGCAGCGAGGCCAGCAGCCCAGCTGAGTAAACGGCAGCCGAAGTCGCGAGATGGGTGCTTTGCTGTCGACACCGACCAACAAACCAACCCTGCAGAGTCGGCCTTCCACGCGGCCGTAGGTGCGGGCCGCATCAAGGCGTCACTACTGATCGAGGGCTCCCCATGTACTATGGAGGTGGACTCGGGCTCTTCCCGATCCCTCCTTTCCTGGGCAGAGTTCTCTTGCCTCTGCCCAGGCATTTCCAAGGCACAGCTCTCCGCCCCAGACTACCCTACGGGACTACCAGGGGACTTTAATTCCTACACTGGGCTGTTACTCGGTGCGGGTGGAGTACGGGGACTTTTCAGGGTGTCTGCCTCTGCTAATTGTTGTAAAACCTTTGCCGGCCCTCTTGGGCCTCGATTGGTTCCCTGCCTTGGGCCTTTCTGTCCATGGGGTACGGCAGGTAGTGGCCACGCCTCCTGACGTGGCCGACGTCCTAGCGCAATACGCCAACGTCTTTGATGGGCAGCTGGAGGCTTGCAAGGGCACCCCCATCTCCCTTAATCTAGACCCCCAGGTTGCCCCGATTAGGCTGAAGGCCCGTAGGGTGCCTTTTGCCTTGAGGGCCAAGTTTGATGCCGAGCTGGATAAGCTCATCGCGCAGGGAGTATTGGAGCCGGTCGATTACTCTAGATGGGAGACCCCATTAGTGATCCCCGTCAAAGCAGACGGCTCCATACGCCTCTGCGAGGACTTTAAGTCGACCATCAACCTTGCCCTCCAGGCGAACCCCTATCCAGTTCCGGTAGTGCAGCACCTGCTCCATTCTTTGGGGCAGGGCTGCATCTTTGCGAAACTGGATATGGCGCAGGCCTACCATCAGCTCCCGGTGGATGACGAGGCGGCAGCCGCGCAGACCATCGTCACCCACCGTGGAGCCTTCCGCTGCCGCCGCTTACAATTTGGCATTTCCGTTGCCCCGGGGATGTTCCAGAGCCTCATGGAGCGCCTGCTCCATGGGCTCCCTGGCGTGTTTCCATATTTCGACGATGTCTTGATCGCCGCTAGCAGCCGATCAGGCCTCATCGAAATACTCCAGAAGGTCCTCGACCGTTTCAGGGGTGCGGGCTTAAAACTGAAGCGCAGCAAATGCTCGTTTGCTGTGCCGAGGGTGGATTTCCTGGGCTTCACCATTGACCCTTCCCTGATTCAGGCCAATCCTACCCAGGATTGTCTGCCATGCCCCATCTCAAGCCCGCCTTTGGCCGCGCCCCCTCGGCCCTGCCTACCTGTTGCGGAGATTCCACCTTCTGCAACAGGCCTCAAAGATGGCGCCCGGAGCTCCACTCCCTTGCGGGAGGAGCTACCACGGGCACCTCCTTCCCCGCCGTCAACTCCAGGAGCTCTGAGGCATTCTGGGCGGATCCGGCGCTGCCCAGCATACTTGCGCGATTACGCATGTGCTACTTCCTCGCATGTGCCCTCGCTGGGGGGGAAGGGGTGTAGAGTCCTGGCAATGACGTCGGGAGTTTTCCCTGAGTCAGCCAGCAACAGCCAGGTCGCGTCTGATTGGTTAAGACGCAGCCTGGCTAAACACGGGCAATTCTCCGTTGCTTGATTGGCCGCTCTGCCTGACAGCTCCATATAAATAGCTGTCAGGCAGGGACAGCTCCTGCTTCTCTCCTGTACTTGTGTTCTTGCTGTTTGTTCTAATAAATCTGTTGACTTTGCCTCACGGCATCTGTCTGCGTTCTTGCCTATCTAACAGGAAGCAGATGGGGCAGCTGGGAAGGAGAGAGTTTGTCCGGTCCAGAATTGGAGGAAAAATTGGATTCCAAAGTCTTTTTGGCCCAGAGGCAGAAAACCTCTTTCCCCCAAAGGGCCCAACAGACGGAAAGAGGGCTTCGCTCTGCCCCACAGATCCTAAACTCACCCACTAAGATGGCTCCCACTTGCCCCTCCCCAGCCCCCTCCCCCTTCTAGCCAGAGCCCTGCCCTCCCCTCCCCGGAGGGACTGGTAGGTCTCAAGGGTTACGGAGTCCTTTGTGGGGAGCCTCCATGGCAGCTGGCAAGTCTCCTGGTCCCAGCCTCTTCCCAGCCTTCAAAGAGACACGGAGCTGGTTCCTCTCCATCCAGACCCTCATACACTCTGGGCACCGGGGATCGTCTGAATGGAGCCCTGGAGTCATAATAATGTGGAAATGGTCCTGAGAGGCCGTGTGGGGCATCCTGCTGCTTCTTTTTTTATATCTCTGATACACATTTTTATAAGGATCTGAAATTTTGATGGATCTCATCACTCTGCTAAATAAAGAAAATAAAGGTGTCATTTCTGTGTGGTCTCCTGTCCAATGAGATGATCAAGGTTATCCTAATGATTGAGGAATTGAGGCATGAACTCTGTGCCAGCTGAATGGAGGGGGAGGGGAAGTTGGGGGGAGGGGAAGGCAAAGGATAGAGACATAGGAAGGGAAGCAGAGAGCAAAATGGAAGCAAACAGGAAGAGAAAGGAGAAAAGGAAGCAGAAGGGGAATTGGAAGAAGAGAAAGGGGAAAAGGGAAACTGTTAGACTTGGGCAAGGAGAGGACAGACTCCAGACGATTGTGACAACAGCTCTTTATTAGTTAGGTAGTAGTGATCCAGCTGAATACGGGGTCGTGCAGCTCCCCTTTTATGGGGAGCTGGCAGACCTCCTGTCCAATCAGAACAACCCCTTGTTCCCGCTCTGGTGGCGGACCTGAGTGGAGACTACAGCAATTTATGCAAATATCTAACACCCCTCCCCTCTTAGATGGAATGTTCCTGTTTGTTACAAAGTCCTGTAGGTAAGCGGGTTTCTGCCTTGCTCTGGTGGACCTGCGTAATTCGGGTTGTGCCTGAACTGGTGCTTGATCGGAGTGTTCTTTTTGTTCCTCCGATCTGTTTGGGGATTGTTGATTCCGCTCACTCGGGACATGCTCCGTTCTTACGCCGGCCTCTGGTTCCACCCTCAGCTCCGCCGTGCTGTAGTCATCTGTGATGGGTGTGCAGGGTTGTTGTGTCGGCAATCCTTCCGATCGTATGAGCTCTTCGTTAGGTGACCTCAGACTGGAATGAGTTAGGCGACCTCGGAGTTGGTCAATGTGTCATTTCCAGTTCCTACCGTCCTCCAATTCTAACAAGTAAGAACGAGGCCCAGTGATGCCTATTACCTTTGCCGGAATCCACAGCGTCCCCCCTGCATAGTTGTGGGCGTATACTGAATCCCCTATGCTAAAATTCTGAATTTTGCTCGTGGAGTCTGGGGGCGATGTGGCACAGTAATTTGGGTGTAGCCGGTCTAGGTGAGACCTTAGTCGGCGACCCATGAGGAGTTTGGCGGGGCTCCTTCCCATCGTGGCGCTAGGGGTAATGTGTTGAATTAGGAGATAATGGTCAACCCGTGTTTGCCAATCACCTGGGCCCATCCTAGCGAGGGCCTCTTTTGCAGCTCGCACCATTTTCTCCGCCTGACCATTTGATGCCAGATGGAATGGCGCGACGAGGGCATGTCGAATTCCCTGACTCGCTAAGTAGGATTCGAATTGCATGGCCGTGACCTGGGGCCCGTTGTCGGAGACTAGAACATCGGGCAGGCCGTGCGTGGAGAAAAGTCTCTGTAGTACCCTGATGACCGCCTCTGCCGTGATCGAGGTCATCAGGACTATCTCCGGGGGTTTCTGTGTAAATGTTTTTTAAATGTTTTAAAGGGATCCAGGGTGGGGGGTGGGTCTAGCCAGACCAGGAATAGGAGTAGAGCCAGGCGAACAGGTGGGGCTGAGGAGGAAGGGAGCGGAGCGGGGGAGGGGAGTCAGTATAACGTTCCTTTAGAGGGTTCCTATATTCCAACGGTCGCAGGAAGGGGTGGATGCGAGGACAGAAGAAGATCCTGCAGTCGGTTGGGAGACCGGGGGGTGTTGCTTACGCCCGGTCGTTTGCACCAACCCCCGCATCCTAGGTGGTCAGGGTTTACAGAGCCGAGGCATGAGACTGATGTTATGTAATGCAAGGTCCGTTGTTAATAAGGCCCCCCTCATCCATGACCTGGTTTCTGAGGGGGAGCCGGACCTTGCAGGGATCACGGAAACCTGGTTTGGCCACGAGGGGTGTGTGCCCCTCGTGGAAATGTGCCCACCAGGATACCGTGTATTCCATCAGCCTCGTGCCCGGGGTAGGGGTGGTGGGGTGGCAGTCATTATACGGGAAGTCCTGGCACCGAGAGAATTCACCGTACCTCAGATATCCGGATGTGAGACTCTAGGTGTGAGATGGGGCCCAGGGAGTCAGTTGGGCCTGCTGATTGCATACTTGGCTCCTCGCTATGCTTCAGCGGCCCTGCCAGAGCTCCTCGAGGTGATTGCGGAGGTGGCAGTTGAGACCCCTAGACTATTAGTCATGGGGGACTTCAACTTGCCATCGACGGGTGAATCATCCGAGGTAGCCCAGGAGTTCATGGCTTCCATGACAGCCTTGGACCTGACCCAAATAATTCAGGGCCCCACACATGAGGGAGGACACATGCTGGACCTTGTTTTTATCTCTGGTCGATGGAAGAGTGATCTGGGAATAGGGGATCAGGTGATCACTCCCCTGTCATGGTCAGATCACTCGCTTCTCCGGCTGGACTTCCCTGACGCCACCCCCCATCGCGGGGAGGCGGAACCAGAAGATCTTAGATGGTTCTGCCCAAGGCGAATGATGGAACCAGATAGGTTCCAGACGGAGTTTGGGCCACCTCCTGTTGCCCTGACCCGCTCCCGGATGGAGGACCTGGTGGCCGCATGGAATAGTGTGGCGGCCGGGGCCTTGGACCGGGTGGCGCCCTTGCGGCCTCTCCGGTGGCAGCGAACCACCCTGGCCCCTTGGTTTTCCGAGGAGCTGAGGGTGATGAAGCGCCACAAGAGACGCCTAGAGAGCAGATGGAGATCCTCTCGTGCTGAATCTGACCGAACACAGGTAAGAGCCCATTTACGGACCTACCTTGTGGCACTAAGGGTGGCTAAACGTCGATATTATGCCACCCTTATTGCGTCTGCAGAAAACAGCCCTGCCGCCCTGTTCCGGGTGACCCGCTCCCTCCTTTCACAGAGGTCGCGGGAAGCCCCATTACAGGGGAGGGCAGAGGAATTTGGGGAATATCTGCAGGACAAAATCGCTCAGATCCGGAGCGAATGGGTCCCCTTCAGTGATCGTGAGGAGACACCGGAGGCGAGTCTTGAGGTACCTATCTGGGAGGAGTTTGACTCTGTTGCCGCCGAGGATATGGACAGGCTACTCGGGCGACTGCGGGCCACCACATGTTTATTGGACCCGTGCCCCTCCTGGCTTGTACTGGCAACCTGGGAGGTGACACGTGACTGGCTCCTGGGTCTGGTGAACGCCTCGCTGGAGGAGGGGTTCCTGCCAACCGCCTTGAAAGAGGCGGTGGTGAGGCCCCTACTTAAGAGGCCTTCCCTAGACCCAGTTGAGTTAGCCAATTATCGTCCTGTCTCCAACCTTCCCTTCTTAGCGAAGGTTGTTGAGAGTGTGGTGGCGCAGCAGTTCCCTCGACACCTGGAGGAAATTACTTATCTAGACCCGCGCCAGTCCGGTTTCCGACCCGGTCACAGCACAGAGACGGCTTTGGTCGCGTTGGTGGATGATCTCTGGAGGGCGAAAGATGGGGGTTGTTCCTCCATCTTAGTCCTGTTAGACCTCTCAGCGGCTTTCGATACCATCGACCATGGTATCCTATTGCGTCGTCTGGAGGGGATGGGGGTGAGGGGCACCGTTTTGCGGTGGTTCTCCTCCTTCCTCTCCGGTCGGACGCAATGTGTGTTGGCGGGAGAGCAGAGATCGACCCTGAGGCCGCTCACGTGTGGAGTGCCACAGGGGTCGGTCCTCTCCCCTCTCCTGTTCAACACATACATGAAACCGCTGGGCGAGATCATTCGAGGATTCGGGGTTGAGTGCCATCTGTATGAGGATGACACACAGTTGTACATTTCTACCCCGAACCACCCCAACGAAGCCGTCGAGGTGATGTCCCGGTGTCTGGAAGCCGTGCGGGTCTGGATGGGCGACAACAGACTCAAACTCAACCCTTCCAAGACGGAGTGGCTGTGGCTACCGGCGCCCCGCTTTAGCCAATGTGTTCCATCTCTGGCCATTGGGGGAGAACAACTGCCCCCAGTGGATAGGGTACGCAATTTGGGCGTCCTCCTAGATTCCCGGCTGTCGCTAGATGATCATGTGACGGCCGTGGCTAGGGGGGCGTTCCACCAGGTTCGCCTGGTGTGCCAATTGTGTCCCTTACTGGAGCGGGACGCCCTTTGCACAGTCACCCATGCCCTAGTGACTTCTCGCCTTGATTACTGTAACGCTCTCTACATGGGGCTCCCCTTGAGATGCACCCGAAGGCTCCAGCTGGTCCAGAATGCAGCCGCGCGGGTTATTATGGGGAGTACTAGGTACTCCCATGTAACACCTCTCCTGCGCGAGCTGCACTGGCTACCTGTGGCCTTTCGGGTGCATTTCAAGGTGTTGATCGTCATCTTCAAAGCGCTCCATGGCTCGGGACCTAGTTATTTGCGGGATCGCATTCTACCCCATACATCCCTGCGACCAATCCGCTCTCACAGAGAGGGCCTCCTCCGGGTACCATCCGCTAAACAGTGCGGGCGGTCGGTGCCTAGGAGTAGGACCTTCTCTGTGATGGGCCCAACCCTCTGGAACGACCTCCCCCCCCCCCCCGATATTAGAACCACCTCTGATCTCCGCTCCTTCCGCAAGAAACTCAAGACCCACCTGTTTCGAGCAGCTGGTCTGGCCTAATTATAATTATAATCGTAACTGTACTTAACATCTATTACTAACTTTCCTGGATGGCTTTTTAAATTTTTAAATTTTATATTGGGGTTTTAAACGGGTTTTAAAATTGTTTTTTAATTATTCAATTCGTTTTGGGGTTTTATATACAGACAGTGTGTGTGTGTTGTTTCTGCTCTATGTCTTATGTTATTTTCTGTTGTTTTGATTATGAATGGTCTGTACACCGCCCCGAGTCCCTACGGGGAGAGGGGGCGGTCTATAAATTAAATAAACTAAAACTAACTAAAACTACCTCTAACCATTTGGAGTATGCGTCCACAACTATTAAAAACGTCTGGCCCTGAACTGGTCCTGCGAAGTCTATATGTATTCGCGACCAGGGTGCCTGCGGTTTGTCCCATTCCGTAGCGAGCACTTCAGGGGGAGCTGGTCTGGATTCTTGGCACGGATTGCAAGTGGCCACCCATTCCTCTATCTCCTTGTCCATGTTAGGCCACCAAACGTAGCTCCTTGCTAATGCTTTCATCCCTGGATGAATCCCTTTGGGCCACCCCCTCCATACCCAAGTTTGCACTTGTCTGATTACGTTGTCCTTAGCAGAAAACCTAGCAACGTCCACAGAAGATACCGGTCCTGTGTCCAAACAGTCAATCAAAAGGACCGGTATTTCCGGAGAGGGGTCGGCCAACAGTTCTGGTAACGGGCAGCGGCTGAGCGCGTCTGCATGTCCCAACGTAGAACCCGGTCGGTGTACCAGTTTGTAGGAGTACGCAGCCAGGAAAACAGTCCACCTGGTCATGCGTGGGGAGAGGGAGACCGGTGTGGGTCGGTTTCCCGCCAGTAGACCCAGCAATGGTTTGTGGTCCATCACAAGTTCGAAATTGCGGCCGTAGAGATATTAGTGAAAACGCTTGACTCCCGCCACAGTGGCCAACGCCTCCCTGTCCAGTTGGCTGTAGTTGCGTTCCACCAATGACAATGTCCTTGAGTAGAACGCGATGGGGGCTTCGTTTCCGTTTGGTATTCTGTGGCTGAGTACTGCGCCGACACCGAAAGGTGAGGCATCACAGGTTAACACCAGAGGTAGGGTTTGGCTGTACTGGATTAGCAGAGAGTTGGCCATCAGCAGGCGCTTGACTGCGGCGAAAGCGGCCGCCTCGGGACGTCCCCAGGTCCATTTTGCGTTCTTCGCTAAAAGTCGGTGCAACGGTTCAGCAACGGTAGCTTTCTGTCTTAGAAAGACGCTGTAGAAGTTAAGAAGTCCGAGGAAGGCCTGCCACTCGGTCTGATTTCATGGTGTGGGGGCGTCCTGAATGGCCTTAATTTTTTTCGATGTCGGGTGTATTCCCAGTCCATCGATCCTGTAGCCCAGGAATTCTATGCTGGGCACGTTAATTTGGCATTTTTCCTTTTTCAGGCAGAGACCCTTTTCTCGAATTCTGGCCAAAACAGTCCTAACACGTTTTAATAGTTGCTCCTCATTTGCAGCCGATACTAAGATGTCGTCAAAATAAGGGACGACTCCTGGTATGCCCTGCAACAGCCGTTCCATGACGCTTTGGAACAATCCTGGAGCAATGCTTATGCCGAATTGTAAACGGTTGCATTTAAAAGCACCCCTGTGCGTCACTATAGTTTGGGCCTCCGCTGTGGCGCTATCCAGTGGCAGCTGCTGATAAGCTTGTGCCATGTCTAATTTTGCAAAGATTTTTCCTGGCCCCAACGAGTGCAATAGGTGCTATACTACGGGCACAGGATATGCGCTCTGTTGGAGAGCGACATTAATTGTGCATTTATAGTCTGCGCAGATGCGGACTGACCCGTCTGGCTTAACCGGGGTCACAATTGGGGTTTCCCAGCGAGCGTGGTCCACTGGTTCGAGGATTCCTTGCTCGACCAGCTTATCAATTTCCTTATCAATTTTGGGTCGGAGCGCAAAAGGCACTCTCCTGGGTTTGAGTCTGATAGTCGCCACATTTGGATCCAAATTGAATGAGATTGGTGTCCCCACATACTTACCAAGGCCGGGGCTGAACACATCCTCGAACTCCTTAAAAATTCCTTTGGCGCTGCTGTTACCCACGGCATTGATGCCTGTGACTTCCAGCCCCAGGGCTTCAAACCAATCCAATCCCAGGAGGCTTTGCAGTGGCGCGCTGGCTACGGTCACGGGCAGTTGGGCCGTGATGTCTTTGAACTGGACGCGGAACGTGCCTTGACCCACGATGGGAACCCTGTTCCCCTGGTAATCGCGAAGCAGGATGTCTGGTTTCCGCAGTTGGTGCTTCTTCAAGTTGGGGATCGCCTTCTTCATCGCTGACCACGAGATGATCGTCAGCGATGATCCCGTGTCGACTTCGAGCTCGCATGGGGAGTCCTCAAGGAGGACTGTGAGTTTCAGCTTTTTAGGTCGCTTTGTGCAGACCTGTCCTATCGTTGTGAGATAGGTTCTTAGTGGTTCTCTCTGGGAATATTCTCTCTCGGCTGACTCCCTTGGTTCTCTCTCTGGGCGCCCTTTGTTTTTTCGCCAAGCCCCTGGGGTGGGCTTCTGTTGGCGGTAAGATGGCGGTTGCCATGTTGTGGCAGGGACTTCGCTCCGACACACTTTTGCAATGTGTCCAACTTTGTCGCAGCGTTGGCAAACAACGTCTCTAAAGCGGCATCTAGATCGGGGATGTTTCCCTCCACAACTTGCGCAGGGCGGCAAGCGGGATTCGAATTTTTGCGCCGGTTTTGTGTGGCTGCTGCGCATGCGATGGCTGTCTTCGCACTCGCTGTCCTCGGTCTCCTGGTCGGTGGCCTCGAGATGCACCCGGGTCTGTCTGGTTCCGGATTGGGGTGCACTGTACTGGCATTGCAGCGTCTCTGTTGATCTGTCCGCCGATTCCGATGCTTTTGCCTCATCAAGTGTGATTTGCAGGGTTAAGTTGGGTTTGGCCAACAACCGTTTCTGCAAAGAAATGTCCCGCACTCCGCATATGAGGCGTTCTAGGATGTGCTCAACCAGATTCCTGAATTCGCAATACGTTGCTGCCTTTCGAAGCGCTGCAACGTATTGGTTGATGGATTTGTCCACTTTCTGGTTCCGCATGTGGAATTCGTGGCAGCGAACGTGGCGGGAAGGTTTTGGCGCGTAGTTCGTCTGTAGCGTCTGTTGTAGCGCCGTCCATGTTACCGCCTGGATGGGAGTTGGCTCCGATAGATCCCTGGCCGTCTCGAAGACCTCTCGACCACAGTAGCCCAGGAACATATTCTTTTTCCGGGAGTCCGGTACTCCCATGAGATCGTTTGCCTCGAGGAAGCATTCGAATCTCAATATGTAGGATTCCCAATGTTCGGCTACTGGGTCGTACGGGGTTGGTGGAGCGTGCATCACCATCTTGTCCTGCGTTTGAATTTGCCGCGCTGAGATGGCTGCCGGGATTTCTGCCGAATCCCGGGGCTAGATCAATTCCGTAGATTCTTGCTAGTAGATCTTCGTCTTATCCGCCTCTCGATCCCACCCTCATCGCCAGTGTTAGATTTGGGCAACGAGAGGACAGACTCCAGACGATTGTGACAACAGCTCTTTATTAGTTAGGTAGTAGTGATCCAGCTGAATACGGGTTCGTGCAGCTCCCCTTTTATGGGGAGCTGGCAGACCTCCCATTCAATAAGAACAACCCCTTGTTCCCACCCTGGTGGCGGACCTGAGTGGAGACTACAGCAGTTTATGCAAATATCTAACAGAAACAGAAAGGAGAAGAAAAGGAAACGGAAATAAACCACTTCACCTTCCCTTCCCTTTGGATTATTTTGCAACTACAAATAACTGAAGAAGAATCAGCCTGACCCACTCACAACTTCACAGAGCAACCAATCAGAAGGCCTCTTCAGAAGGGACTCACACAATGAATCTCCCCCTCCTTCCCTCCCTCCCTCCCTCCCTCTCCCTCTCCCTCCTCCTCTTTTCCTTCCTTGGAGTTTTCCTCCCTGATCAGCTGCCAGTGTCTGGTCAGTGTCTGCAGCCTATTTGTGACATCGTCTTTTTACGTAGCCCTTACACCGCAGAGCAAAACCCACCTAGCTAGTCTTGTCTGAATAAGGAACCCAAAATCTCCGGGAGCCTCGATCTACCCCGGGAAGACGGAGATCTCAGCCACAGTTGGAGAGAAAGGGATCTAGTGGGATCCCATCTGCTTTGAGAAGTTGGGCGGGAGGAAGGAAGAGGCTCCTGTGAAGGTAGAGTTGAATTCCCATCAGGAAGGGCCCACTTGCAGAGTCCCCGACGGGCCCTTCAGCTCCACCCGGATGCTTGGCTAAAGTCCAAAGGACGCTGCTACCGGAGCATCTCCGGGGCTGCAGAGTTCTTCAGCGGGGGCGGCAGAGGGGGTCTCAGTGGAGCCGAAACCTTCGGCTAAAGGGGAGGAAGAAGGCTCCCCTGCTGATGGCCAGTTGGCTTTTCCCCAGCGCTCACCCTGGTCGCCCCTCCAGGTGAGACTCTCCGCATCCCTGCGGAGACGCTGCGGGAGAATGGTGGTTCTTTGTGCCCTTGAACTCTCGCTTCTCTTGCGGCTCCTCTGCCGCCTTTCTCGGGCGCTTTGCCCACTACTCTCCCTTTTCCTCTCGTTCCCTCCCTGGCTTTAAGCCCCCCCCCTCCAATGCTCACCTTCACCCACACACAACCCCCCCCCACAAAACCAGCCCCCGCAACCAACCTCCCACCGAGAATACTCTGCCCTTACCAAACAAAGACTGCCCACCCCCGCCTCGCTCCTTTGTCCCTCCCCAAGCACAAAAGGCTCCTTCTGCCGCTGTGCCCCCTGTGGCCCCCTCGCCCTGCCCTGACCTCCAGCCATTGGGCCCACCCCTCGCCTGCCCCACTCCCTCGCACCCGGGGCCGGCAGGAACAAGCCACGCACACCCCTCCGCTGACCGTGAAGCCGCACTTTGGGGAGGAGCCCGGCAGTCGCCCTTTCAACCTCCCACCCGCGGAGGACACGCCACGCTCCACCACCAATTAATACACTTACACCTCATTTTCTCAGCTTCCCAGGCTTCTAGCCCTGGTGCTCTTACCTCGATGGGTCATGAAACGTCTGCAAGAAAACAAGGAAGCTCCGAGAGCCCAAGGGGCCTCAGGTCAACCCTGAGCTACGAATAGTCTCCTTCATTGGCTCCCAGTTTTGCCTCTAGAAAAAACACACTTTCTTTTAATGCTCTCATCAGACCCGGAACAGCATTCAGGAGGGCAGAGACCTCTAAAGAATGGGGGGGGGCTGCTGAACCCTCAGGAAGGTGGGTGACACCAGAGGAAAGGAAGGCTTTATGGAAATGGATTCATCCACAGCATTTTGATGAAAGTATAACTTTAAAAAATGCATTGAAGCTCAACTCTTTTTATTTATTTATTCAAAATGCACTAGAAACCCTCCAATTTCATATACCTTAACTATAAAAATACTAGAAAATTATATTACCATTTTTTTTCTGTGGAATGGAAAATATTCCTGGAATTAGGTGTTGTCCAAAGAAAGTATTTCTTGAAATGTAAAAACAGAATATTAAAGAAATGTTGCTTTTTGTCTTTCTCAGATACAGAAAAATATACCAAATGTCCAGATGACAAATATTTAAAGGAGAACAGAGTCCAATTTATCCCCAAAGTTATAAATTACTTCTCTTATGAAGAACATCTGGGAATCATCCTGGTCTCTTTTGCCCTACTATTGTTCCTAACTACAGGACTTGTTTTAATCATCTTCATTAAATACGGAGAAACTTCCCTTGTCAAAGGCAACAACCGGGACCTCTCCTACATCCTCCTGGTCTCCCTCCTGCTTTGCTTCTGGACTCCTTCTCTCTTCATTGGTCAACCAAGGAAAGCCACCTGTCTTCTCCGACAAACGGTTTTCAGCATCATCTTCTCAGTTGCCATTTCTTCTCTCTTGGCCAAAACCATCACCCATGGTGCTGGCTTTCCTGGCCACAAAACCAGGAAACCGAGTGAAGAGATGTTTGGGGAAGAGCTTGGCCAACTCCATCATCCTTTCTTGTGCTGAAGTCCAAATTGTCATTCTGCTCCATCAGCTACATTATCCTTCTGAGGCCAGACCTGAACACAAAGGAGTAGCTCACAGCCAGAATAAATGTAAAAACATGAGACATAACACCATTATGATTTTGGAATAATTGTTAAAGTTTATTTTATTTGAAAGGAGATATTATTTCCACTTAGATAGTAGGCAAGAGCCAAAGAAAAGCAAATCTACTTGCTTCAGAATGAATCCCAGCTCTATTCTGATTGATTGAAATCCTAAACGGTCAGCTGCATCCCAAGTTGGGCATGGCTAAATCAGCATATAAAATGTTTCAAGCTACAGCATGTAAAGGATACCTTGGTCAATAGTATGGAAGCCTTCCAAGCGGTCTAAGAAGACTCTATGTGTTCTGTTCCCAATATTCAATTCTCTTTGAAGGTCTTCCCCTTAATGATCAGACTTAGCCAACTTGAAACGGGTTCAACGGCTTTCAAAAATAAAGAAAGGATACCGATATTTCACCCACTTTGTTGAGCAACTTGAGCCGTAAAAGAGCATCTTGGCTGATAATAAGTCTCTCTCTTTGAAAACTCCCCAGCTGCTCTTTAAGGGCATCCTTCTTATGGAAAGTAACCCAGCTTATGATATTCAAATCTGCAGCTACATCTCCATTTTGATCCAAGTACAATTTCTTCTTGGAAAGATTGCAAAATTCACTCATCTCCAGAACGGATGGAACTGGAATAGAAACATCCATGAAGGTTAAAAGCAGGAAGCTTGGTTTCTTACCACTCATGGTCTTTTCACATGTGAATCTTTCTCCTAGTTGTCTAATTTGCAAATTTTGTGAGTTGGGAAATAAATGTTATCCCTGTCTTCAAAACTGACAAAAGTTCAGAAAAATTTGTCAATCATATATTGAAAAACTACATTTGTATTGACGAAATATCATTGACCAAATTTCTCTATGAAAGAGGATATTTTGGAACAGACTACAAATAAATTGAACAAAGAAACAAACAAAGAGATTATTTGTACACTCCTTGGGAAAAACAGGGGGATTACCAGAAAACGTGGATTTGTCAAGAAGAAAGTTGCCAGGCTAATCTTCTCCTAGGTACACCAGGTAGGAAACACAACCACATGAGGTGACTCGACTTTATTGGAAGGCCACATCAAGACAATCTCACAAGTCTGAAAGTTTAAATCTCCCACCAACCCTTTTTCAAGCCTGGAGAATTACACAAGATCTAAAAAAAAAATTTACGACAGAGAATGAGGTGGCTGGACGGAGTCTCCGAAGCAATAAGTCAGCAAACATATCAAACACACCCTTCTCTTCTTATTTTTCACACAACAACAAGGGTTGTGGCTGAGACAGTGTGAAAGTCGAAAGTCACCCAGCTGGCTTTCACGGCTAAGGAAGGACTTGAACTCAGGATCTCCAACTTTCTAGCCTGGTGAAGATGTTGGTATTATATTATATTTGCACATGTCATTACACTTCCTTAATGGATTGTGGAAATGCTGGTGATGTAAAGATTTCAGCAAAGTAGTAACAACCTACTTGCTGATAACTAATTAATTGAGATAATTAATTTCAATGTCCCTCATAAAACTGGGAATTTATGAATAACAATGTGTCCTTGATCATCTATTTTTCTATATTGTCATTAATGCAGGCTGGTAGTTGAAAAAATATGACTTTCTGATGCAACATTTATTTCAACTTTTAAATATATTTTGATGTCATATCAAAAATATGTAAATTTTACCAATTAGGACTAAACAAATTATGCTATTTTGTATAAGGACATTTTTATTAAGATTTCATTTGTACCTTTTCTTAAATCATTTCTTTATTTATAATTTAGACCCAGGCATAAAATTCAAAAAAACCATCTTGATGGTTCACCAAAATTGTCTGAAAACCCCCCAAAAGGAATTTAAGAGAGAGAGAAGTGAAAAGATCTTCACTTAGAAGTAAAATGTGACGCAAGAGAAAAGGGATGATGGATACCAAACTGGACAGGAACATTTGGAGAAATGATCTCAACAGAGTCATTGATTGGAAGCCACAGCAGAGCAAATATTCTTGCCTGGGGAAACCCCGACTTAAGGTCCCCTTGTAGGCACCACCCTTGGGGAAGACGTGGCAGAATATCTGGCTCAGGAAGGGCAAGGAAGGGGAAAGGAAGCTGCTGCCATCTTGGCTGCCAAAGGGCCCTATTGAAATAAGGCAGATGAAAATCAGAGGGAGCCTGGGACCATCCTTCCATGCAGTCATTGAGTCAGAGGGCTGGAAGGGATCTTGGTCTTGTAGGCCAACCCCTTACTCAATACCATCCCACTCAAATGGTTATGCAGTCTATTTTTGAAAGCTGCCAGTGATGGAGAATCCACAAGCCCAAGAGGCAAGCTGTTCCACCCATTAAATAGTTCTCGCTGTCAGGAAATTTCTCCTTCCTTCTCGGTTGGATCTCTCTTTAACAGCTCCCACCCTTTGCTTCTTGCCCTGCCCTCAGGGGCCTTATAGAATAAATGAAACCCCTCTTCTTTAGGGCAGCCTCTCAGGTACATCTGTTATGTCCCTCCTAATCCTTCTCTTCGGTTAACTAGATATTCTAGGACAATCTCTCCATTGGCGAATGGAGGGTGCAGCCGTCTTCCAATGACGGAAAGATGTCACACAGAAGCTTAAGATCTGTTTACTGTTATCCCAGAGTGTCAGGCATGGAAAAATGAACTCAGTTACAAGAGAGGAAACTCAGTGAAGCAGAGAAGTTCAGTCTCCCCTTCGCTGTTTGTCTTTCTCAGGCGCAAGTAGCCAAGAACAGCAGTTGATCTCAAAGTCAACAAAATCCGGGGGGGGGGAGGGGGGAATGGAGTTGTTGGAATATAATGTTTCTAACAAGATGATGCATTGAACCCCCACCTGCTCAGCTCCTACAATCTTCATGCAAAGAACAAGCAGTCATTAGACAGAAAAGCTTTAATTCCTGCAGAGAGGAGGGGTTAAACTAGATGGTCTCAGAGTTTCCTTCAAAGGTATAAATATAAAATTCTATGGTGCTAATTTCAAACCCCTGACTACAGTATTTTATTGGAAAATGTATGCATGGTTTTAAAATTAGCAGTGTTTAACACCCCTTTCCATGAATAATTATATTGCCCCAAACTCTTGGCATTTTGTACCCCAAAGAGCTCTGATGGTTCCCCTCCGTCTCTTTTGGATGCTTCCTAAAAAGTAAGGAAATCTGATGGATCCTTGTCGGGACCCCTTACCTGCCACGACTGCAGCCTTGGAGGCCCCAAACTCTCTTCGACCCCTTTGTTTCTCCTCCTCAGAATGGAGGAATAGGCAGCATTTGAGGCCTGGGCCAGAGTCTTGGTGATACTGTAAACATTGGGGATATTTAGGACCTGGATCCATTTCCACTGGGTCTCCAGTGGGGCTTTCTGGGTGCATTTTTCCCAGTCTTTGACCGAGAAGATGGATTTTGAAACAGAACAGTGAAAATGCTCATCTTGATATTGAGGTCCCGCAAAGAAACTGTGTTCAAAGGGATCATCCTTAGGACTTTTTTCCTGAAAAGCAAAGTTCCAAATACTGTGGACATATTTGAAAAGCCTGTGCCTTCTCATTGTCGCTTCAACCAAGATTGACAAGATCCAAACTTTCCCTTCAGTGGGTCCTGGCAAGTGTGCAAGTGCTGAATGGAAAGGAAGAACTCTGTTTGCAAGAGGAACATGTTCCAGGAAGTGAACAAAGACATGGACTTGTCTCCACTTAGAGAGGGGAGCTGTATTTCCATCTGTGGAGAATCGTTGTGATATAATCACACAAATTCCATTCCTGACCAGCATAGGGGTGAAAATCCTCATGAAATTCTCTCCCTTCTCGGTGTCTGAAGCAAAGAGGCCAATCAGGATCCATCTGAAATGGAGGGGCAACTGGACAATGGCTGGGTACTGGAATCCTTCTTTGGGGAACATCTGGTGGAAAAGGGGGAACTGATTTTTATCTCTCAGGGTCTCTGAAGCAATTCTATCACTGATCTAAAAAAGCAATGAAGAATGCCATATTATATTGGGGGTTAGATCAAATCCAAAACGTTAGATTTTAATAAATCCAACCTGGTTCTCAGGAACTTATTAGAAGAATTTATTGTCAATTAGCCATTAAGTCATATCAAGATGAATAATGTAGAACACAGAGCATAATAAGTCCATATATAAAAATGGAAAGCAATAAAAAAAGAAGTGAGAAAGAATATGACTAAAGACTGGAAAAGGTATTTATGCATTACCCTTAAAATTTGCCACAGTCATACCCACATATCCAGTTCTCAATGGAACAGTTTTGCTCCAATAAGGGGCTGCATTATATGTAATTTTGGAATTCTGACCACCCAGGAAATCAATTGTTTGGATTTAAGCAATGGGTCATTTGTCTAACAATGCAGTCCAAGATCTTTCTCTTTCTTAGAGAGTAGACATTCCAATAACATATGTATTAAGATGCATGACATCTTCTTAACTGGGGCTCCACAAATAAAATCCTTTTCATTATAAGCAGTTGATTATATTTCTTTAATTAACCATTATGACTAGCTTTTCAAATCTTGCTCAAATAAATATGACCCTGAGATATTAAGGCATTTCTGTGTCTCAATACTTGGAAATTTGGGAGGTCTGTTTGTAGCAGCTCATCCACTTCAACGTGCCAACCTTACTGACGTTGGGTGTATCTTTCTCTGCTCGGATATCCCAGATTCCTTGTGCAGCCTTCTCTTGAACTTGTTGTCCAAGGACGCAAGAGACAGGGAAACCACAGCTCCTAATAGGATTTGTCAGATGTTCAAGGAAAGTGGGCTGTAATTGAAATTTTGTTGGTTCTGACAGACCAGATTTTGGGGTTCTCTCATTTTCCACTAATTTCATTTTAGATCAATAATAATATTCCCCAATTTTAGTGAGAGAGAAAAATGAACAACTTCCTAAATTAGTTCTGAGGGCAGAAGCTAAAGTTCTTTTATCCATCTCTAAGATACTCTTCAGATGCTGGGACTGGAATTGTACTAAGCATGAACTATTTTAACTGTAGTTTGATATAGGAGCTTGGAAAAAAAGACTTTAATATATTGGGCTAAGGAAGCTGGATGGTTTTTAAAATTTAAGCAGCAAATTCACTGAGTCCCCTGCTCTAAAGGCGCTTCATTGAACAAGAGTGAGTGAACTTTCAGTTCTGGAGAAAAGTACCCTAAATAAGGAAAGATGTTGATTCACTCTATTGACTCACCATCAAATAGCCATCTATGGCTATGATGTTATTTTCCAAACACCCCAACTGTTGACTTTCATATACTAATTTTAAAACAATTATTAGCACAGTAGGAACCAACTCTTCTCAACAACCCAAGTTGAAACTATAAAAGTAATATCATAACATCAGCAAAGAGGCATTTATCTCCTAAGGCATGCTTACTTCATGCTTTGATTTTGACATCTTTTCGCTCATTTCTTTTAACTTTTCTCCCCCTCTCCTTCCTTCCTTCCTGTGTTCATTCCATGGGGTGAGAGGCAGCCCTGATTTCGTTTTTTCTAACCTCTCTCTCCCCCCTCCCTCCCTTCCCACTCTCTCATTTTTTTTAACTCTGCAAAATTCTGGTAACTAGTTTTTCAATGAAGTTGATTTTGTTCTTGTAGACAGGCCATACTATAGCATCAGCCCTTTTGTGTGGTGCCCTTGAGCATTAGCTTTCAAAATAAAGTCCATTTTGGTTCCAACTTAGCTGCCACCCATTTCAGTTCTGTGATATGCTCTGCCATTAACTGGTCCCTGGAGTTTTGTCTTTTATCACTATGCCAACAAATCTCAGATTTATTTGTTTCTTCAGCCACAGGTGCTGTGTATTCCCTCTGGGCTCAGTTTCAAGCATGGAGACCCCAAATCTCTCAATTCTAGATGATGGCTTTAATTCGATATCTGCCCCTGTTATTATGAATCACATGGGGATTATTTCCCTTTCATTTCCCTCCAGAGAATTTCCCAACAATCTTTGAGTCCAAGAACTGGTTGAATTATCCAGGGATCCCTCCTGAAAGGGAGAATTATGATAAAAGTTTCAGCTGTGTTCTTTGGCAGAATCCTCCAAGGGAGAATTTGGGCAGAGAAATATGGAGTTTTGGGACAGGCAGGGTCTGTGCTCTTGAATGTCCGTCTCTCTCCTTTCCAGTTGAAGCTGAGTGTTTCTCTGTGTTTCAATCAGGAAAGACACTGGATCATATTCCACCTTGTGAGACTCCTTTGAATTCTTCTAATTCTTCTTGAGAAACAGAAAAGGGATTCATTGATTCACCCCATGAATGATGGACCTTCTGCTTCTGCTTCTGATGCTGCTGGTGTCCCATTCAGTCTCTGGGAAGCTGAGAATGAAATGCCCACAGAGTTTGGAGCACCAGGATGGAAAACGACCACAGAGCTTTTACAGCCCAGGAGACCATCTCATTGGTATAGTAACCACTGGAAAGGAAATATTGCATACAAACTTGCTTTTCAACGTGGCTCCTTCTCTTCAGTTTGTTTTTCGTGATCGGTAAGTCATTCAGGGTAATAGAGTTGCACTCCCTCCATTCTAACACTCTCCTTTTCTGTTTTTATTTTTCATTTATTCCTATATTGGAGATTATGTCTAATTTCCTCAATGATTTTGATTTCCGTGGCTTCTCTCTTTTGTCGGATTTTGTGAAAGAGACTAAAAAAGGAGTCTGAAAAAAAGCTGAAAGGGCTGCAGATTATTTTCCTCTCTCAGTTCAATCCTTAATTTATCACTTGGATAATGAATTTTATTTAAAGTAGTGGTGGAATCAGTTGTAGTTACTGAACCTCAGCCCATTCCCATATTTGTGTAATTGATCATTGCTTTTGGATCAATGTTGGCTTAAGGCTCAGTAGGCTTTTGGAGGCTTATATATTTTTAAAAAGTATTTGTTGCTGCCCATGATAATAACATTTTTTTTTTTTACAATAGGGATGTTTATGGTTTTCTAGATGGCTTAAGATTCATTTTTGCCATTCAAATGTTCAACAAGAATTCCCAGCTCCTGCACAATCTCACACTTGGCTACAACCTCCATGACAACCATTTGAGCACTTTACGCACTTCAGATGCCTTGTTGGATATTCTCTCCACTGGAGAAGCCAATGTCCCCAACTACGGCTGTGGAAGGAAGGACAACCTTCTGGCACTTATTGATGGAGCTTACAGGGACATCTCCATCCAGATGTCAACATTAGGAGGCACCTACAAAGTTCCACAGGTTTGTGTTTTTTTTTTCCATCTGGTAAAGTGAGGGGAGGGTGGTGGTGGGTGAGCAATAGATGCAATCATGTCTTCTCCATGGAATTCAAGAGCTACTTTTCTCCATATTAGCAAAAAAGTCAATATTTTACCACATTATGTTCATGTTGAGATTAATCATAAAAGACCTGAAATGCAAGCAATACATTCCCTGGAGAAGACATTCTACCAACTATTTAACTGATCAAAAAATATCCCTGGTTGTTGGGACCTCTATTGGCATCTTCATTTCCACAAATAAATAATATCCAGTCGGATTGAAGTTGGCAACAGTAGCATTTAATCTATCTAAAAAGTGGAATAAAAAGGACTCTAGCAATTATAGGCCAAATAGACTAGCAGATATTGTAGCTGAAATGTATGCCTGGATCCTCTTAGTTAAACTTGAGAAAAATGCATTCCTTGCAGAAGAAACAGAAGCTTTTAGGTAGTGAACAGCTATATAGATTTTATAAGAAATATTGTATGTCAATAATCTAATATTGGTAACAAATTTGTCTTGAAATATCTAATCTATATCAGCAAAGTAAAACACGGTTTTGCTGGCTTTCTAGATGTTAGTGCATTTGTCATAATTAACAGAGAAATATTATATAGGAAATTGATTGCCCTCAAAATGGAGCTCAGACTGTTGGCCCTGATCCAGGCTCTTTCTCCAGGTCCTTGTTTGAGAGGGAGGTTTGGGCTCAATGGAGCAATGAGAAGAAGGATTGATACTTACAAAGGAGGAAGGGAAGGGTGCATATTTGAACCCTTGTTATTCTCTCTTCATATTGACAATCTACTTCAACTAATGAAGGATCCCAAAACACATCATACATAAATGTTATTTCTCTCTTTGCCAAAAATTACTAAATTAGTGGACCAGTGAAATGCAGTGCACATAGTTTCCAGTACTTG
Source organism: Natrix helvetica (assembly GCF_964273705.1). Classification (NCBI taxonomy): domain Eukaryota; kingdom Metazoa; phylum Chordata; class Lepidosauria; order Squamata; family Natricidae; genus Natrix; species Natrix helvetica. Next base: position 132,443,032 of record NC_138551.1, read on the forward strand.
GACTTTAGAAAGGCTCTGACAAAGTAAACCACCATCTAGTTCTTGGTAAGCTAAAAATATGTGGGATAGACAGCATCACCCCCAGATGGACTCAGCCTGTGGTCCTCAGTGGAACTACATCTGCATGGAGGGAAAGAAGCAGTGGGGGACCCCAAGGTTCCATTTTAGGCCCAGTACTCTTCAACATCTTCATCAATGGTTTGGATGAGGGATAGTTGGGGAACTCATCAAATTTACAGATGACACTAAACTGACCGGAATAGCCAACAGCCAGAAGATAGGCTCAAGATCCAGGTGGATCTAGATAGACTTGAACCCTGGGCCTATCTAAGAAAAGGAAATTCAGTATAGAGAAAAGTAAAGTAATACAATAGCAGAGTTGGAAGGGACATTGGAGGTCTTCTAGTCCAACCCCCTGCCTAGGCAGGAAACCCTATACCGTTTCAGACAAATGGCTATCCAACATCTTCTTAAATATTTCCACAACTTCTGGAGGCAAGCTGTTCCACTGATTAATTGTTCCAACTGTCAGGAAATTTCTCCTCAGTTCTAAGTTGCTTCTCTCCTTGATTAGTTTCCACCCATTGCTTCTTGTTCTACCCTCAGGTGCCTTGGAAAATAATTTGACTCCCTCTTCTTTGTGGCAACCCCTGAGTCTTACACTGAGGCTAGAAAAACCAAATGTACAGGTACAGATTAGGTGAAACCTGGCTCAATAGCAGGAACTGTGAGAGAGATCTTGGAATCTTAGAGGACAATCTCTCAAATGTGAGCCAACAATGTGTGGCAGCAGCCAAAAAAAAGCCACTGCAATCCTAGGCTGCATCAACAGAAGGATAGAATCCAAATCCAAAGTATTGGTACCATTTTATGATGCCTTGGTAAAACCACCCTTGGAATAGGGCATTGATGGCGAACCCTTTTGGCACCAAGTGCTCTTGTCAGGGATGCAACCTGGAAGAGGACTTGACCAGTGTGCATGTTGCTCCATACATGCGCACCAGGCAGCTCCTCTTCCAGTTCCTGGCACTGCCGTGCATGTAAAGGCCAGGTGATCGTCATGCTCACATGCACACAAGAAACCTGGAAGAGCAACGGGCAAGGCCACGCGTGCCAGTCGGCATGGCTTTGCGTTCCACTTAGCCCAAGCTAAGAATCTGAAACAGAGGGCACCATTTCCCCTCCTGGGGCCTCCGTGCATCCCATTTTTGGCCTCCCCAGCCCCCAGAAGTACTGTGCCGGCCAAAAGCTTTGGTCTTACTTTGCAGTTTCAGTCCATGGGGCTTGCGAAGGTAAGGCCTGCACTCAGCCGGTGGGTGGGGACTGGCAAGTGGGCGGGGTGATTTTGGCAGGGCAGCCTCATGATTCCACATGGGCCGGATTAATGGCTTCAGTGGCCTGTATCCGACCCGTGGGACGTAGTTTGAGGACCCCTGGTATAGGGTCTCCTTCTTGAGCATGGGGTTGGACTAGAAGACCTCAAAGGTCCTTTCCAACCCTTTTATTTTGTGATAAGTTCTGTTATGGGTACATATGTTTAGCATGCTAAATACCTATTGGAACATGCTGATTTACACTGTGATATTATCATACTTACATATTGGATTATATACCCTGTGAGGAAAATTTGGGTTCTTTTGTCATAATAATTATCTGATAATTAATACCGTGTTTCCCCGAAAATACGACAGGGGCTTATTTTCTTTTGCCCCACGAAATATGTCCTTGGGCTTATTATCAGGGAGGGCTTATTGTTTTGGGGCTGCCGGGCAGCTGCTCCCTTGTGAACTGGCTCCCGAAGAGCCGGGCACAGCCTCAGGGGCGAAGCAGCCATGAGGTAACCATGCTCACGAGCAGTTGCCCGGCAAATCCCCTCTCCAGTCGGGAAGAGCGCCATTCACTGACCTAGGGGGTATCCCTAAGGTGCCAAGCCATGTGGTGCTCTGCCCCAGCTCCCACGGCTTGGCACATTCGGGATACCCCCTAGGTCAGTGCATGGAGTTCTGCCCGGCTGGAGAAGGGGGTTGCGCGACCGCCTGTTCTACCCGCAGCATCACCAAGCCCTTGTGCAGCTCTCCCAGGTCACCGCCGCTGGCCACTGCTGCCCGCCACCGCCCCGAGCATAACTTCCAAACTCCAAAACTCGGGGCCGAGTCTTCCAGCATCGGCCGCTCTAGGAGTGCTCTCTATGGTGGGCGGGCTGCCGGATAGAGAGTTTTCCGGACAGAGTCTTCAAGCAGCCAGCCCACCATAGAGAGCACTCCTAGAGAGGCCAATGCTGGAAGACTCGGTCCTGAGTTTTGGAGTTTGGAAGTTATGCTCGGAGCGGAGCAGAGGGGGGTGGCGGCGGGCAGCAGCGGCCAGCGGTGGTGGCCTGGAAAAGCTGCGCAAGGGCTTTGTGAAGCTGTGGGCAGAACAGGCGCTCCCGCAACCCCCTTCTCCATACCCCCTAGGTCAATGAATGCGCTCTTCCCGGCTGGAGAGGGGATTTACCGGGCGGCTGCTCGTGAGCATGGTTACCTCATGGCTGCTTCGCCCCTGAGGCTGTGCTCGGCTCTTCGGGAGCCAGTTCACAAGGGAGCAGCTGCCCGGCAACTCTCCCCTCTGGCCAGACAGAACGCCACTCCCCAACCTAGTAGTATCCCGAAGGCGGCAAGCAATGTGAGGGCCCCCCCTCCCGGTTCCTGCGACTTGGCGCTTTCGGGATAACGCTAGGTCAGTGAGCGGTGCTCTGCCTGGCCGGAGGGGGGGTTGTCTAGGGGGTTTATTTTCAGGGGTGGGCTTATATTTTTGCCAACGCGAAAAATGTGGCAAGGCTTTAGTTTCGGGACAAGTTGTATTTTCGGGAAAACAGAGTACCGGTAAATCAAGTTCAAAAGTTATGGTCTTTGGGAAATGACATCCTAGCCATAGATGGTCAAATAGAGCAAATAAGACCTTTCTTTACCTGAGGTTGTTTTCTCTGAGACTGAATCTTGGCTCCCTCATCATCAAAGGAGCTCAGTTAGATCAAAGACATGAGTGAAAGTGGTACTTAAATGAAAACCTCATAGCTCTCCAGCTTCCTCAACCCCAATTATTAAAGTATATGAGGCCAAGGTTTCCCCCATGTTCTTACATCAATCTGATGTTTGGGGCTTCAGAGAGAAACCACCAGCAGAACCAACCCAATCACAGCCTCTGAGGAGTATCTTGGGGTGGACAAAAGGACTCCAGCTGCTGCCCCTCAGAGCTGATTTGGGAATTTACACAATTTCTACTTTGTCTAAAATCAGAAAATATGGGTATTGGCATAAAATTTTATCTATGGAAACTAACAGACTCTGAAAATTGTGGCTGTTAGAACAGACAAAACTTCAATTAAAGACCAATCTTGGATTCTACTACAGGCAAATTGTATGAGGAACTGAGGTCTCCCTGTTTCTTGTACAACTGGAGAAGAAGCTAAAAAGATTCCTCCACAAAGAATCTGGGCCTTAGAAGCATTAAAATATGCAACAATCCTCAAAAATTATAGTAGGCCCTTTATTGGAATAGAATACTTCAGTTGGCATTTGCACATGTTAATCTAATTGCAATAAATTGTAGGGGTGAGATACAGTAATATGACTTACATATTTATTAATTATTTTCCACTTTTATAATACAATCTTGCTAATATTCTGTCTTTAAAATTTTGAACAATGTCTAATTAACAAATGATTCTGATGCTTTCATGAGAACAAGGTTGGATTTATTAAAATATAATAGTTTGGACTTGATTTGACCCCAAATACAACACAGCAATCTTCATTGTGCAAGGTTTTTGAATGCAGCTCAGAATCTGATAAGTCCAATGAAACTCTGAAGACGAAGCTATGGATTATCAGCTTTTATTTCTGCAGAAAGCAAAAGACTGGATGACCTTTTTGTCTCCCACCTTAACAGAGCAGGCAGAGAGAGAAAAACAGGCATGTGTCAAAAACTTTTCCAAACATCTTATAGCTTGCATAGAACCTCATTGCTATAGAAACATATTTGATATCACACAAATGTCATGAATTTTGTCAGCGCTCTGAAAACCATAGACTGTGGAAGGGAAAAGAAATACATTTTCTGGCGTATAACTCAGAGCTTTGCTGGGGAATGCTGAACACGCATTTTAAGGTACAAGCAAGGCTACTTGGCAGAATCAACATTTGACTTTTCACAAGAAGTTACTTTGCTAGGCTAAGCTTGGCAATTCGCCTAGAAGTTTTATCTATGTAGTTGGCACGTTAGGTTACAATGGAGCTTCTCTCAACAGCAATTTAACAAAAGCTGAATTAGGTTACACTCTGTGTATGCTCTAATGCAGTGATGGCAAACTTTTAGAGACCGAATGCCCAAACTGCAACCCAAAACCCACTTATTTATCTCAGTGTGCCAACACGGCAATTTAACCTGAATGATGAGGTTTTACTTTAGAAAAACAACTCATACATGATTAACGTCTTTTCTCTGAAAAAAACCCCATAATAACAATGATACAAACACCTTTTTATTGAAAGGTAAACATTTGCATTTGGCATGCTTTTGATTAATGTGACTTTTGCTGTTGAATGCAAGCTGATAATTTTTCTAACCTTGACTCATATGTTGTAAGTTTGAGAGCAACACATGCAGCACTCAGGTCATCTGTTAGTCCAGGGGTGTCAAACTCAATTTCAATGAGGGCCCCATTGTGGTTGACTTTGGAGGCCATGGTGGGAACGGCCAGCTCCCACTGCTGCTGTGCTCACTCTCCTTGGTTGCCCATGGTGTGTGCAGGAGGTCAAAGTATGTGGGTCAGAGGGAGGCCCACTCCCTCTCCTTACGAGACCTAGCTTTGTAACCAAAGCATCCTCAATGATAGGATTGGAGACCACCAGGAGAGGTCAGGAGGATGGGACAAGGAGATGGTAAAAGGCAACAGGGCTGTTGGTGATCAAGTGCTAAGGCAGAATTTACCTCACACCCTCACCCTCTCTCATTATAATCTCCTTCCTTCCCTTCTTTTTCATTCCCTCTTCATTCTTTCTTCCGCTCTTTCCTTCCTTTTGCTTCCTTGCTCTCTTCTCCTCTTTCCGTCTTTTTCTTTGTCTTTCCTGTCCCTTCTTGGATGCTCCAATGCAAAAGGGGAAACATTCCTTGCGTTGTGATCAAATGCCACTTTTGCTAGTAGTTTGTGGCCACTGAAAAGACTGAGGACAAACCAGGCTCAGTTTATTCCATGCTTGCATTTCATGGGGACAGACTACAGGACAGCAAAACTGTAAAAATGTTGGCTCTGGTAGTTGATCAGAGCTCCTCCTTTTTATGTACAACAGCTTTAGCATTTAAGAACAGAGCTAAGATAGTTGCTTTTCTATGAATACATAATGATCCTTAAAAGAGCTCTTCTGTAGGGACCCTGCCATGGTCTAATTCAGACTGGAAATATAGCAAAGGAAACTATTTCCCCAATTGCTTTGTCCTTTTTTCCCCACTGGAAACAGCTGTTTGCAACCCACAAGGAGGGGATACTTTCCTAAGGGCTCAGAATTCAAGGATACCAATGTGCCCATGACCACCACCAGATGGATTCGTACTGGCTGGCCAACCGCACTCAACATGTAGTCCTCAATGGAACTGCATCTACATGGAGGGAGGTATGCAGTGGAGTACCCCAAGGCTCTGTTTTGGGCCCAGTACTCTTCAACCTCTTCATCAATGATTTGGATGAGGGAATAAATGGGGAACTCATCAAATTTGCAGATGACACCAAGCTGGCAGGAATAGCCAACACTCCAGAAGACAGGCTTAAGATACAGAAGGATCTTGACAAACTTGAACATTGGGCACTATCTAATAAAATGAACTTCTATGGTGAAAAGGGTAAGGTTCTACATTTAGGCAACAGAAACGAAATGCACAGGTACAGTATAGGTGGTACCTTGCTCAACAGTAGTAACTGTGAAAGGGATCTTGGAGTACTAGTGGACAACCATTTAAATACGAGCCAGCAGTGTGCAGTAGCTGCCAAAAAGGCCAACACAGTTCTAGGCTGCATCAACAGAGGGATAGAATCAAGATCACGTGAAGTGTTAATACTACTTTATAATGCCTTGGTAAGGCCACACTTGGAATACTGCATTCAGTTTTGGTCACCACAATGTAGAAAAGATGTGGAGACTCTAGAAAGAGTGCAGAGAAGAGCAACAAAGATGATTAGGGAACTGGAGACTAAAACATATGAAGAACGGTTGCAGGAACTGGGTATGTCTAGTTTAATAGAAAGAAGGACTAGGGGAGACATGATAGCAGTGTTCCAATATCTCAGGGGTTGCCACAAAGAAGAGGGAGTCAAACTATTTTCCAAGGCACCTGAGCCTAGAACAAGAAGCAATGGGTGGAAACTAATCAAGGAGAGAAGCAACTTAGAACTGAGGAGAAACTTCCTGAAAGTTAGAACAATTAATCAATGGAACAGCTTGCCTCCAGAAGTTGTGAATGCCCCAACACTGGAAGTCTTTAAGAAGAGGTTGGATAGCCATTTGTCTGAAACGTATAGGGTTTCCTGCCTGGGCAGGGGGTTGGACTAGAAGACTCCAAGGTCCCTTCCAACTCTGCTATTGTATTGTATCTCAGGGTGGGGAAGGCCATGGGGGTCCTAGTGATAGAAGAGACCCTCAAGGCCTCCCTAACCCACTAAGATACCTCCTGCTTCTCCCTCCCTTCCTGCAACAAGGACTCACTTACTTTCCAAACCTCTGTCTCCTCTCTTGTTTCTCGGCTTCTTTGCCTTTGAAGAAGGGAGAGGAGAGTTGGCTGGGAAATGCTTTTTGTGCTGAGAATGGATGCTCCTGGGTGCTATAATATTGTGCAGATTCAGGCACCCATCTTCTTTTGCAGAGTCAGGGATCCAGAAACTTTCATTCTCGGGGGTGGGGAAAGTGGTTACCTGCAGGTCTCCTGCTCCTCCCCTCCCCCCAACTACTTTCCACTTAGCTACTTAATGAGGCTTCTTTGTCTCAAGGAGCAGCAAATGGGGCCAGACAGAGACAGGCAATCCAAGTGTGTTTGGCAGAGAAAGCACACTTCAGCCAGGGCACACAAACTGCTGCCAATGGTGTGGGCGACAGCTGAGCATGCAAATGGGCCAGACAGAGACAGGGAGGGTAAGAGAGTAATCTAAGTGTGTGTGTGTGTGTGTGTGTGTGTGTGTCAGAGAGAGCGTGTTTCAGCCAGGGCACCCAAACTGGTGTGGCTGACACCTGAGCAGGGAGGCAGGGGGTGTGTGTGTACTTTCATCCCCATTCAAGCAGGGCCTCTTATTTCCTCCTCAGCACAGTCGGGGCATGAAGGCTGCTGCCACCTAAGCACCATGATTGCCCCCTCCCCAGCCAGCCAGCCAGCCCCACCTGACCTGCTCCCTGCCGGCTCCTGCAAAGCCTCACCATTCTCCTCCTCCTCTTCTTCTTCGTGTCGTCGTCCTCCTCCGCCCAAGTGGCAGTGGGCTCCACAGGACAGGTTTTCATTTCTGCCCTGGGGCAGAAAACTCTCGTGGACTGGAAGTGAGTGTGAATGGCCTGGCTCTCCAGTGCTTCTTGGGTCACTTGGAGGTTTCCTTCAGCCTTCAAACAGTTGCAGGGCTTGTTTGGGGTTTTTCGCTTCCAGGTTGGTGCAGGAGGCTTTCCAGGGCCAAAATGGAAAAAATAAACCTGTGCTTTCTGCACCCCATTTTGGCCCTGGAAAGCCTCCTGCACCAACCTGGAAGCAAAAAATAAAAAATAAAACCCCTGCAACTGTTTGAAGGCTGAAGGAAGCCTCCAACTGAGCAAGAAAGCACTGGAGGCCCAGACCATTCACTTCCAGCCCAGCAGAGTTTCCTGCACAATGTGAGCACACACACACACACACACACACACACACACACACACACACACACTGTATACTCATGCATCCCTCGCCCTGGCCCTTGGCAATTTTAAAACCCACCACTGTTAGCAACCCACAAGGAGGGGATACTTTCCTAAGAGCTCACAATTCGGGAATAACGGGGGGGAAAACCCTGCGCTTTCCTTGCCCCATTTTGGCCCTGGAAAGCCTCCTGCACCAACCTGGAAGCAATAAAAAACCACAAAACCCTGCAACTGTTTGAAGGCTGAAGGAAGCCTCCAACTCAGCTAGGAAGCACTGGGGCGGGGGGGGGGCATTCACACTCACTCCCAGCCAGCCGGAGTTTCCTGCGCTAAGTGAGTCCGTCCGTCCCCCACTGCATACTCATGCGTCCCCCGCCCTGGCCCTCCACAAAGGCCCGAAAACCAGCTGGCCGGCAGGAGGTGCGCCTGCATGTGGATGCTAGTGGAGCTGGGCTGGGGTGGCTGGCGTGCCAGGAGAGGACACTCTGCATGCCACAGGTTCCCCATCACGGCTCTAATCCTTTCAATTCCTTTTTCAGATCAATCTTGCAACAGCTTCATTGGCTCTGAGTGATAAAAGTCGATTCCCCTTTTTCCACCAGATGCTCCCCAAAGAGGAAATCCAGTACCCAGCAATTGTCCAGCTGCTCTTCCACTTCAGATGGACCCTGATTGGCCTCTTTGCTTCAGACACAGAAAAGGGAGAGAATTTCATGAGGATTTTCCCTCCTGTGCTTGTCAGGAATGGAATTTGTGTGGTTATATCACAACTGTTCTCAACAACTGGATATACAGCAGCCCTCAGGGATTCCCTCTCTAAGTGGAGACAAGTCAACGTCTTTGTTCACTTCATGGAATATGATTCCATTTGGGAGAGAATTATTCCTTTCCATTTAACACTTATACGTCTGCCAGGACCCATTGAGGGGAAAGTCTGGATCCTCACAAATTTTGCAGGGTACAAAATAAACAAGCGCAGACTTTTCAAATACATCCATAGTATTTGGAACTTTGGTTATCTGCCAAAAGGAAGGCCAAAAGATTCTGCCTTTGAACCAAATTTCTTTGTGGAAGTAAAGTTTCAAGATCATTACTTTCATTGTTCTCTTTCAAAGAATGTCTTTTCTGTCAAAGGCCGCAGAAGATGCACCCAGAAAGCCCCACTGGAGACCCAATGGAAATGGGACAGAATAGGGTTCCAAAATGACTACAATCGTTACAGTGTCATAAAGACTCTGGCCCAGGCCATGAATGCTGCATATTCCTCCAGATCGAGGAGGGGATGGAAGGAGAGAGAAAAGATCTTGGGGTCTCCAAGGCTGCAGCCATGGCAGGTATGGGAGTCCCAATATGGATCCATTAATCTTAGATCCTTTGGAGGAGGAATCCAGAGGAGAAGGAGGGGAACCATCTCAAGAGATCTGGCCAATTTAATTACTCAGGGAATTAATGGTTCCAAAGAGTAGATACCATGGCATTTTTATATTTAGCACTGTTAATTGGAAAATGCTGTATTCTTTTTAAAATAAATATTTGTGGGTTTGTGATTAGCCTGGTGGAATTCCACCTTTCCTCCGTCCCCATTGCAGGTGGGTCTGTGTGCAGCTGGACAGGCAGCTAAGCCCCCCTATTCTCCTCCAATGAAAGGGAGCCTGGCGTGGATCTGGATGCTTTATTGGGAGAAGAGGGCAGGTGAAACTGAGGAGATGCAAAGAGTCGAAATCAAATAGAAAGACGAGATAGGCAGCATTAACTAACAGCCAACAAAGAAGCAGCTGGAACCTCTCCAGCGATGCTCCGTGTGAGGGAGGGAGGCGTCTCCGGATGACCAGGGGTCTCGGTCACAACGGCTGTTTCCGTCTTCTCCAAAGGCCAACAGAAAATGGAGTCTGGCTTCAGACCTTATAGTGAGGCTTATCTGCCCCCGGCCACTAGGTGGGGCTAGAGCAACAACAGCACACCAGTTACCGTATTTTTCAGAATATAAGACGCACCTTTTTCCCTCAAAAAAGAGGCTGAAAATCTGGGTGCGTCTTATACATTGAATGCAGCATTTCTTGCCTCCTGAAGCCCCGCCCCCTTCACCAAAATGGCCGTGCATACCTTTATGGAGGCTTTCAGAGAGCTCCTGGGGGCTGCGGAGGGCAGTGGTGAGAAAAAAAATGGACCATTTTGCCCCCCCCAACCCCCAGCAGCACTCTATAAGCCTCCATAAGGCTATGCATGCAATTTTTTTTGACAAAAATGGGCTTGTTTTTTTTGCGAAAAACGGGCCATTTTTTGCTCATTTTTGCACCACCCCAGGAGCACTCTGCAAACCCCCCCCCCCGAAGGCTATTCATGACTTCTTTTTTAAGGGGGGGGCGTTTTCACAAAAACAGGCTGTTTTGGGGAGGTTTGCAGAGTGTACAAACTTTTTTTCCCCTCTTGGAAAGCTCTTTAACTGGTTGATGAGAATTACATTGATCAAGTGCTTTGCCAGCAGAAACAAAGTCTTAGGTGCGGCAGATTATCAGCGATTTCCTTCTCCAGGACATGGATAAATACACCTGGAAACATCTACCTATGTTCCTACCTACTTTCTCTCTCTCCCTCCCTCCCTACTTTATTTCTCTCTCTATCTCTTTTTATTTCTCTCCCTCTATCCCTCTACCTACCTACCTACTGTATTTCTCTCTCTCTCTATCTCTCTCTATTTCTCTCTCCCTCTATCCCTTTATCTACCTCCCTTCCTCCCTAACTACTCTCCCTCTCTCCCTACCTACCTACTGTATTTTTCTCTCTTTCTCTCACTCTACCTACCTACCTACTGTTTTTTTAAAAAAATGCCTCTTCAAAACCTTGGTGAATCTTATACTCCTAAAATATGGTACATTTTGTGGCATGACAACCTTTATAAATTTGGTGGACGCCCTGAGACCATCTAGCCCAACCCCCTCCTCTCTACAGGAATCCCAGTTCAAGCTTCTCTGACTGATGGCTGCTCAGTCTTTGCTCTCAGACGATCCATGAAGAAGAGACTGAACTTTTCTGCTTTACTGGCTCAGCTCTAAAACAGCTCATCCTTTTATCATATTTTTTTCATTCAGCTAAAATCTCTTCTCTTGTAACTGAATTCACTTTTTCCATGTCTTACACTCTGGAATAATAGTGAGCAGATCTTACACTCGGGTGTAACAGGAGCCAGTTATTGGAAGAGGGTTGTATCCAGTGGTGGCATTCAAAAAGTTTTACTACCGGTTCTGTGGGTGTGGCTTGGTGGTCATGTGACTGTGTGGGAGTGGCTTGGTTGTGTGAGTTGGTGGGCATGTGACAGTGGGCATGGCTTGGTGGTCATGAGACTGGGTGGGCGTGGCTTGGTGGTCATATGATTGGGTGGGTGTAGCCAACTTGACATCACTCACGACAAGGGGTACCTTGCCTGGCCTCTCCTTGCCTCAACCAGATACAATTTCTCTGTCTATTTATTTACTACTACTGAACATCCAAAATACACAATTGAATCCTATGTACAAATGCCATATGTGTACATCCATATTACATAGCATAGTGTGTGTATAGGCACACAAAAAGATACATTATCTACTATATATACTGTATGTGTATGTACACACACACACACACACACACACACAAACACACACACAGAGCTTTTCTAAAACTGTACACATTCAACCTCACTTACTGCGTTTAAACACACTCAGAGTCCACTTTCTGCCACACATTTAACTTTAACTTCTGCCCATTAGAACATTACAAAGGACTTCCGATGTTCTTCCCTAGCCTGCACATGACTGTTAGAGCCAGGAGATGCCATGGATTGAGTAAATTGTGGCAAGGCTCACTTAACAACGCTCTTGCTTAGCAACCAAAATGTTGGGCTCAATTGTCATAAGTCAAGGACTGTCTCTGCCTTCCTTTGCATGGCAGCCTTGTCCTAATAAACTCCCTTTTCTGGCAATTTTCCTCTCTCTTAGAGGCACCAAAATAATCCAGAGGATATCAGGTCTCCTGCTGGAGCAAGGGGTTGGACTAGATGACCTCCGAGATCCCTTCCAATCCTAGATTGCTGTGCTGTTTCAAAGAGTCTTCTGGAGCCTTCCTTCCTCTCTTCTTTTTTCTCTCCCTCCCTCCCTCCATGTATGTATATACATCCATCCACCCATCTATATCTTATTCACGTTCTTTTCCCTCCCACTCTCCCTCCCTCCCTCCCTCCCTCCCTCTCTCTCTCTCTCTCTCTCTTTCTTTCTTTCTTTCTTTCTTTCTTTCTTTCTTTCTTTCTTTCCTTCTTTCCTTCTTTACCTTTTATTTCTTTTTTCTTTTCTTTCTTGCTTCTCCCTTCTTTTTCTTTCTCTCCCTTTCTCTTTCTTTCTTTCTTTCTTTCTTTCTTTCTTTCTTTCTTTCTTTCTTTCTTTCTTTCTTTCTCTTTGTATCCCTTCCTTTCCTCCTTTCAAAACTAGGAGATCCACCTGAAACAAAAACTCATTTGGGGGGGGGGGGATTGACCAGCTCAGCCATAAGATTTCAATTGTCCCTACTGGCTCATCCGAGCCACTCCAATTTCCCCCCTGGCCAGAGGCGCCTACGGCTAAAAGTCGCTCAGTGGACACCCCATGCACACGCCCCCCAACACGGAGTTAAGAATGATGCTTCTCCCAAAGAAGTTCTGGGGAAACCCCCCCCCCCACGCTGCTCCTTCCAGAGCCCAGAAAACTCCCAGGCAAAGCAGTGCCGCCTTGCTCTCAGGAGAGCGGGAGAGAATGGATGAGAGGAAAGAAAAACTTGGGGAAGAGGGAGGGAGATCCAGAGGAAATGGGGAGAGGCCCTCGCCCCGTTTCTGCTTCCTCCCAGGCAGCACACAAGGTTGAAAAACTTCTGATTCCTCACTCTCACTCTCTTTTTCTTTTTTCTTTCTCTCTCTCCCTCCCTCCCTACTTTATTTCTCTCTCTATCTCTTTTTATTTCTCTCCCTCTATCCCTCTACCTACCTACCTACTGTATTTCTCTCTCTCTCTATCTCTCTCTATTTCTCTCTCCCTCTATCCCTTTATCTACCTCCCTTCCTCCCTAACTACTCTCCCTCTCTCCCTACCTACCTACTGTATTTTTCTCTCTTTCTCTCACTCTACCTACCTACCTACTGTTTTTTTAAAAAAATGCCTCTTCAAAACCTTGGTGAATCTTATACTCCTAAAATATGGTACATTTTGTGGCATGACAACCTTTATAAATTAGGAGGACGCCCTGAGACCATCTAGCCCAACCCACTCCTCTCTACAGGAATCCCAGTTCAAGCTTCTCTGACTGATGGCTGCTCAGTCTTTGCTCTCAGACGATCCATGAAGAAGAGACTGAACTTTTCTGCTTTACTGGCTCAGCTCTAAAACAGCTCATCCTTTTATCATATTTTTTTCATTCAGCTAAAATCTCTTCTCTTGTAACTGAATTCACTTTTTCCATGTCTTACACTCTGGAATAATAGTGAGCAGATCTTACACTCGGGTGTAACAGGAGCCAGTTATTGGAAGAGGGTTGTATCCAGTGGTGGCATTCAAAAAGTTTTACTACCGGTTCTGTGGGTGTGGCTTGGTGGTCATGTGACTGTGTGGGAGTGGCTTGGTTGTGTGAGTTGGTGGGCATGTGACAGTGGGCATGGCTTGGTGGTCATGAGACTGGGTGGGCGTGGCTTGGTGGTCATATGATTGGGTGGGTGTAGCCAACTTGACATCACTCACGACAAGGGGTACCTTGCCTGGCCTCTCCTTGCCTCAACCAGATACAATTTCTCTGTCTATTTATTTACTACTACTGAACATCCAAAATACACAATTGAATCCTATGTACAAATGCCATATGTGTACATCCATATTACATAGCATAGTGTGTGTATAGGCACACAAAAAGATACATTATCTACTATATATACTGTATGTGTATGTACACACACACACACACACACACACAAACACACACACACAGAGCTTTTCTAAAACTATACACATTCAACCTCACTTACTGCGTTTAAACACACTCAGAGTCCACTTTCTGCCACACATTTAACTTTAACTTCTGCCCATTAGAACATTACAAAGGACTTCCGATGTTCTTCCCTAGCCTGCACATGACTGTTAGAGCCAGGAGATGTCATGGATTGAGTAAAATGTGGCAAAACCCACTTAACAACGCTCTTGCTTAGCAACCAAAATGTTGGGCTCAATTGTCATAAGTCAAGGACTGTCTCTGCCTTCCTCTGCATGGCAGCCTTGTCATAGTAAACTCCTTCCCTTTTCTGGCAATTTTCTTCTCTCTTAGAGGCATCAAAATAATCCAGAGGATATAAAGTCTCCTGCTGGAGCAAGGGGTTGGACTACATGACCTCCGAGATCCCTTCCAATTCTAGATTGCTGTGCTGTTTCAAAGAGTCTTCTGGAGCCTTCCTTCCTCTCTTCTTTTTTTCTCTTCCTCCCTCCCTCCATGTATGTATATATAAATCCATCCACCCATCTATATCTTATTCATTTTCTTTTCCCTCCCTCCCTCCCTCTCCCCCTCTCTCTTTCTTTCTTTCTTTAGCTTTTATTTCTTTTTTCTTTTCTTTCTTGTTTCTCCCTTCTCTTTCTTTCTCTCCCTTTCACCCTCTTTCTCTCTCTCTCTCTCTCTTTGTATTCCTTCCTTTCCTCCTTTCAAAGCTAAGAGATCCACCTGAAACAAAAACTCATTTGGATGAAACCGGCCATTACATGGCTCCCTCCCTCCCTCCCTCCCTTCCTCCCTCCCTCTTTCAACTATCTCTGTGCCTCGCCTCATTGTTTGCTTTTAGCGGCAGGCTGATCACCAAAGTCCTTTCCAAGGGTGCTCTGGGGATCGCCCCCCCAAAAAAACACCAGGTTGCTTCTGGAGGGGGCAGGCAGATGGGCAGCTTTCCCCCCTCCCTGGGCGCCTGCAGCCTCGGAGCCTGCAGCAACTCCCGGCCCTTGCACAGCAAAGGCAATGAACAACTTCTCACTCACCAGAAGATTTTCTTTAGTGTGGAAGGGCCCAGAGTTGCTCCAAGGCTGCAGGCACTCAGGGAGGGAGGTGGGGGGATGCTGTCAGTCTTCCCTCTCCCAAAGCAACCTCGGAAGTTTTCAGCTCCTCTGCAGAGGCATTTTTTAAAAGAAAACCCTCAAAAAGCCACAAGATCCGGAGCTGCCAATCTCCAGTAAGATGTGCATCTTGTGGCCTGGCTCAGCCCATCCCCTGCCCCACCCGCCACCCCCAAATTGCACCTCATTGTGAGCATCTCAGCCATTGTGTGCAGGGAAAAACCTTGCACAGTAAAGAAAAACTTCCCAAGAGTTCGAGAAATTGTTAATTACCTCACACTCACGAGAAGGTTTTCTTTACTGTGCAAGGTTTTCCCCTGCACACAAGGGCTGAGAGACGCCTGCAGTGGGGTGCAATTTGGGCCCACCCCTCACCCCAAGGCAAGGCCCATCAACTCAATAAGACTCAATAAACCAGGGGTTGCTCCCTCGACCGGCTCCACCGAAGATCCCCTTCATTCTTTTTGAGTTGCTCCGCTTTGCCGCCCGGTGAACAACTGAGCCAAACTGCTCCTGCCCAGCGGCTTCCCCCAACTCCCCGTGTCCGACCGTTAAGCCAACTGATGGTTATGCAACCAGAGCCAACTGGGCGCAAAGCTGGGTTGACAATGAGCCTCCAAGGTCTCCCTCCTGCCTGCTTGCCCAGCGCTCGCCCAGCTGCCCCCTCTGATCCCCTGGCTGGACGCAGCCACTCACCGGCGACTGGAAAGTGAGGTCATCCACTGCCTTCTTGTCCAGCACTTGCTCAGAGACCTCCTACCCTCCAGCTCAACCCCTCCCCAGCCTCCCCCCCAACATCCCCCACTCCTGGGCACAGACACTCACCGGTTCTTTCTTCTTCTGTTTCCAAACTAAGCCCCAGTTGGTTGGTTGGTTGGTTGGTTAAAGTGTGGTTGGATCCGAAAGCTCCATCACTGGAGGCTTTTAAGAGGGAGAACTTTTTGGCTGCCAGCTGGCAAAGAAAGTTCTCAGCCATGACCGGCACTGCTGTGGCTCCCGCCGGCTGGGTGGACAAAGGAGCAGGTGGTGGCTATGGCCTCGGTCTGTCGCGAGCTCTGGGCCTGGTGTGGGAAGGTGGGAAGTGGCTCGACCAGGCAGCTACTGCAACAGCAGGGCTGGCCAGGTCCCACCCCGTGTGTTGCACCCCCCTCCCAGCTTTCGCCCATGCCTCCATGTCGTTTTTGGGCGTGCAACACGTGGGAGATCCTAGCTGCAGTTTACTCGTGAGCCCCATTGGCCAGGACAGGCAGGGAGAAAGGCCAATGGGGCTCACGAGTAAACTGAGGCTCCTAAGTGGGATCGAGCCAGGGGTGGGTTCTGGCTACCGCTACTGCCGGTTGCTCTGCGCATGCACAGAAGCCAAAAACAATATGGCCGAGAGAACCGGTTCAGGGGCGTGGCCAGCCTGGGTTGCTGCTGGTTCCAGCAACCCAGGCCACCAGGTTACTACCGTTTCAGCCAAACTGGTCAAAACAGGTTGGAACCCACCTCTGATCTGGAGGTGTTTTCCATCAGGATTACAAGGGAGAAGATTAGCCTGACAGATTTCTTCTTGATCCACCCATGATTTCTGGGAATCAATCTGTTGTTTTCAAAGAGTTTATGAATAATCTTTTTTTTCTCTGTTCATTTTATTTGTTATCTGCTCTAAAATGTTCCCTATAATTGACCAACTGTGTCTATTATATTTTCTCTATAGTTTGATAAATTTTTCTCAAACTTTTTCATTCACTTATGAAGATTATGGCAGTATTTGTATCCTATTTAACCATATTTGGAGATGGGACAATTGTAGAAGAAAGATTCAATGTGGGATAAGAAACAAAGGTTTCTGTTTTTCATATTCCTGGATGTTCCCATTCTAGTTTCATCCCTTTCTGGAGAAGAATCAATTTTGGAATATTTCCCACTTTAAACTGTACTTGGACCAAAATGGAGAGGTAACAGCAGATCTGGCCATTTGGGGCTTCTTGGTTCTCCCCAAAGAGGATGTCAAGAAAGAGGCTCTGGCACTTTTTCAAAAACAGAGACTTTCTATCAGACAAGATGCTCTTTCAGGTCTAAAGTTGCTCAATAAGGTGAGATAAATTTTGGTGTCTTTTCTCTGTTTTCCAAAGCCTGAGGTCCCATTTCAAGTGGGCAAAGCCTATAGTCTTCAGGGTGGTTGGCCTTCCATGCCAGTTGGTATCATCTAATGGAAGTTCTTCAACAGATGGGACCTAAGTGGCTTTGCCATGTTTTATGGAAACCTTTCAAGATCGTACTGGTCAGAGGTTTCTTTCTTCATCACAGTTTTATTCTATCGTTAAAAAATCTAATGGAATAAAAGTTTCCTACATTTTTTTAGTAAACTTTATTCTCAGTTTTAATATGAATATATAATCATACTTAAATCTTTTTTTCAATTCCATCCCGCTAGGCTATTAAGTAGAAAAGTACCTTATTGCAAA
The DNA here is from genome assembly GCF_964273705.1 of Natrix helvetica. Taxonomy (NCBI): domain Eukaryota; kingdom Metazoa; phylum Chordata; class Lepidosauria; order Squamata; family Natricidae; genus Natrix; species Natrix helvetica. Next base: position 132,460,471 of record NC_138551.1, read on the forward strand.
GTTAAATTCCAAAAGGAAAAGGAAGGAACTAAATGAAGAATCTGCCAGTTGTTCTACCTCCTGCATTATTTAGAAGTAGTCAGAGATTTCATATTTACCTCAGTGAAGACCAGAGGCTACTTGTCTCCATCCATTTCTCCCTCCATTTTCCATGGACGGAGAGTCCTAACATCTTTTCTTTGGCATTCCTTGTTTTTCTGCTCAGTCTCTGTCTCAGTCCAAATGTGTGGAAAGTTGTCATCCTGGATTTGTCAAGAGGACTCGAGAAGGAGAGCCAGTTTGCTGTTATGACTGCGTTCCTTGTCCGGAGGGGACCTTCTCCACTCAGGAAGGTGGGTGAGACTGGAGGAAAGGAAGTGGAACTGGTTCAATACATACATCAAATAATAAAGTTTGGTTCTGAACATCAGACAGGAAATTATTCGGGTCCCAATTCTTCTCTCACTTTCATAGACAATTAAACAAAAATTGATTTTAAAAAAAGTCTTATACTTACCATCTCTCACTAGAGGTACTAATAAATGTGTCCTAGACAATATCTCCTGGTATCACTTATTGTCCACATAAGGCAGGGGTGTCCAAACTTGGGAACTTTAAGACTTGTGGACTTCAACTCCCAAAATTCCCCAGCCAGCATGGGATTTCTGGGAGTTGAAGTCCACAAGTCTTAAAGTTCCCAAGTTTGGATACCCCTGACATAAGGTATTTCCTGAAAGGTAAAAGGAGAGAATAGTAAGGGAATATGGTTTTTTTTCTCAGATGCAGGAAAATGCACCAAGTGTCCGGATGACAAATATCCAAGTGAGGACAGAATCCAATGTATCCCCAAAGTTATAACCTTCCTGTCTTATGAAGAACATCTGGGCATCATCCTGGTCTCTTTTGCCCTGCTGTTGTTCCTAACTACAGGCCTTGTTTTAATCATCTTCACTAAATACCGAGAAACTCCCATTGTCAAAGCCAACAACCGGGATCCCTCCTACATCCTCCTGGTCTCCCTCCTGCTTTGCTTCTTGTCTCCTTCTCTCTTCATTGGTCAACCCGGGAAAGCCACCTGTCTTCTCCGACAAACGGTCTTCAGCATCATCTTCTCAGTTGCCATTTCTTCTCTCTTGGCCAAAACCATCACGGTGGTGCTGGCTTTCCTGGCCACAAAACCAGGAAACCGAGTGAAGAGATGGTTGGGGAAGAGCTTGGCCAACTCCATCATCCTTTCTTCTTCTGCTCTCCAAATTATCATCTGCTCCATCTGGCTGGGAGTTTCTCCCCCCTTCCCTGACTCTGACCTCCACTCCCAGCCTGGAGAGATCATCCTGCAATGCAATGAAGGGGCCGTTGTCATGTTCTACGTCACCCTCAGCTACATGGGCTTCCTGGCTGCCATCTGCTTCACGGTGGCTTTCCTGGCCAGGAATCTGCCTGGGGCCTTCAACGAAGCCAAGCTGATCACCTTCAGCATGCTGGTCTTCTGCAGCGTCTGGGTGACTTTTGTGCCCACCTACCTGAGCACCAAAGGGAAATACATGGTGGCTGTTCAGATCTTCTCCATCCTGGTCTCCAGTGCTGGTCTGCTGGTCTGCATCTTCATCCCCAAGTGCTACATTATCCTTCTGAGGCCAGATCTGAACACAAAGGAGCATCTCACAGCTAGAACAAATGTAAAAACATGAGAAAAAACACCATGATATTTAAGAATTGTATAATGTCCATTTATTTGAACGAATACCTGAATTATTTCCACTTAGATAGTATGCAGGAATCAAAGAACATATCTACATGTTTCCAAATGGGAAATTGTTGAAGGATTTTAATTCTTATAACTGCCTTCCTTTTCACCTAAATAAATCTTGCTAAAGAGAACTCTGTGAAAGTCATTCAGAGGAATTTGTTGTTCACCAACTGCCAATGAATTTGACACCTTTTAAAGAACGCTTTTTTTTTTAAAAAAAAATGATTCCTATGGACAGCACTAAAAGTGTATGTGTGAGAGAATGAATAGGAAAAGTGGTAAGATAGATTCTATGGGAGCCAAGCTCCAACTACCATGTTATTTGACAATCTCCATGAGAACCATTGGCCATCCCACCAAGCCAGAGAAGGTGGGGGCCTCCCGGTCCTCTTGCTTAGATGTTCTCATCCACGGAGACCTACTTAGCTCACCTTTTCCATAGCTGCTCCTGCCCTGTGCAAGAGGCTTTTCCATGAGATCCACCATCCTCTCTCCATCCTGTTTTTTCAGTGATAAGGGCAGCAGAAGCATCTGGTTCTTTCCCCCAGTGCATGGCCCAGGTTGAGACTGGAGTCCAGAAGATGTGGGTGGAGAAACCCCACAGGAGAGTCAGACTGCATCCTGAGGAGATTGGGCTCCTTGTAGCTGCACCAGGTGAATAGTTGCAAGCAGGAGATGGGGTGCTTCTCAAACTCCATCAGAGGAAAGATGCCAGTCCTGGTTCCCGAAAGAGAGGCTTTTTCTTGAAGGTTATGTGAAATGATCAGCAATACAATTGAAAAAGCAAATTTAAAATACAAGGAAACAGTATTGCAATAGCCACATTTCAAGTATTACAAAGTCCATCCTCTGTGGCCCTCAGGTTACATCTGTTCTCTGTCGCTATCCTTTTAGTTGCAGCTGGGATCTCCGATGCAGATGGCTGTGAAAGGATGGGAAGGAGAAGAAGCCGTTACGTTTTGGCACTGCCACGATGCCTCCTGGGTAAGTCCCAGGCAGGCAGGCAAGACAAACAAAGCTTTCCCTAGCTCTTGTTTGTGGGGTTTTAGAAGCAACTCACTCTGGGTGAAGTTAGGATAGTCCCTGGGTAGAAATTCTGTGTGTATAAAGCACCACAGAACAAAGAGAGTACAATCACCATGTGCTTTACTGCTCAATTATCTAACTGTAACAGAAAACAGGAAACTCAGAACAAAAGAGCATAGAGTATATACCATAGTTCCAAACTTCTAAACACTGCTATATACTGATTAAATACTACTGTAGTTGTTGCATAAAAATACATTCCAACAATGCCTTTGGAGGCATCCAGATCATGGTTGTCCCAAAGGTGCTTCCCCCACCCCACACCAAGAGGCAATTGGACTTTCTGGTTTTTCTTTTTTAGACACTTCACTTCTCATCCAAGAAGCTTCTTCAACTCTGACTGGATGGTGGGGAATGGAAGGAGTGATATTTATACTAATCCTTCCATTCGCCACCATCCAGTCAGAGCTGAAGAAGCTTCTTGGATGAAAAGCAAAACATCTTCAAAGAAAAATCAGAAAGTCCAGTTGCCTCTTGGGGAGGGGGTGGAGAACCTTTGGGATTCCAACAATGAGTTCCAACATCCCCCACTGATGGAAAATATTCCCCTCTTGGACTAAGTCAGTGTTCCTCAACCTCGACCACTTTAAGATGGGTGGACATCAACTCCCAGAATTCTCTAGGCAGCATAGAGGTAGTCCTGAACTTACGACCACAACTGAGCCCCAAATTTCTGTTGCTAAGCAAGACAGTTGTTAAGCAAAGTCAATGGGGAAGCCAGATTTACTTAACCGCCTTGTTACTTGCTTATTAATTGCAATGATTCACTTAACAACCATGCAATAGGCATTCAATAAATAATAAATAAATAAACGGTGGCGAGAAAAGTCATAAAATGGTTCACAACTCACTTAACATTTAATAACATAAATTTCGGGCTCAATTGTAGTCGTGAGTAGAGGATTACCTCTAAAGAATTATCGGTCTTCCTAGGGAGCTGAAAAAGCTGGTCATGACAGAGAGGAAAAAGGTGGATTCAAGTGCTTCTCATTCAGTGACTGCAATCGATCCAGTTATTAAATAAAATACATTAAGGGATAAAGAGAGGCTGCAAAGATTACTAATTGCTCTGGTCTCCTATGGAATAGAATATGATAGAATAGGAATAGGAATAGGAATGGAATAAATAGAATAGAATAAGGAATAGAGGATAGGATAGGATAGGATAGGATAGGATAGGATAGGATAGGAATAGGAATAGAATAAATAGAATAGAATAAGGAATATAGAATAGAATAGAACAGAATAGAATAGAATAGAATAGAATAGGGTGGGATAGAATATAAATAGGAATGGGAATAGGAATAGGAATAGAATAAATAAAGATTAGGAATAGGAATATAGAATAGAATAGAACAGAACAGAACAGAACAGAATAGAAAATATGGACTGGACTGGACTGGACTGGACTGGAGCAGAGCAGAGCAGAGGAGAGCAGAAGAGAAGAGAAGAGAATTCTTTATTGGCCAAGTGTGACTGGACAGACAAGGAATTTGTCTTCGGTGCATAAGCTCGGTGCATTGTATATATAAAAAAAGAAGTGATCAATCATGATCAGTCACCATAAAAATAGAAAGATCAATTTCTTCTGTGCCTCGTGTGTGTGTGTGTGTGTGTTTGTGTTTTGCCCTCACTGGGTGGAGAGGGGTTGAACAGGTTTGTTCTTCTTAAGCTGTTTTTCTTTCCACATTGTTAAAAAATACTACAGGTATTTATCAACTTACAAGAGTTCATGTAGTGACCATTCACAGTTACAACGGGATTGAAAAAACTGACATGATCATTTTTCCACACTTGTGACCGCTGCAGCATCCCTGTGGCCACATGATCAAAAATCGGATGCTTGGCAACGGGTTCATATTTATGACGGTTGCCATGTCCTGGGGTCATGTGATCCCCTTTTGCCACCTTCTGACAAGCAGAGCCGATGGGGAACCCTTATCCACTTAACAACCGTGTTACTAACTTAACAACCTCAGTGATTCACTTAACAACTGCAGAAAGAATGGTCGTAAATGGGGCAAAACTCACTGAATAAACATCTTGGTTAGTTACATAACGTTTGGGTTCAATAGCGGTCGTAAGTTGAGGACTACCTGTACACACCATTGATCATAATGGTATTTAGCCCGAAATCGGTGCATGAAATATATTTCGATCTCGTCCGGTCGTTCTTTGGCTCTCCGTCTCCCCTTTCCCACCCCTGGTTCTCCGTCCATAGATACCGCCATTGCAGCAAAGGCCTCGTCCTCGTCCCCCGCAGGGCCTCCCAGTATCCTGGCAGGAAAATGGGAACGGCGCCTCCTTCTGGCAACTCAGCCTGGCTGCAGGCCCACCAAAGCACCTGGGGCATTTTCTGGGCAACAGAGTTGGGCCCGAAGCAATTCCCTCTATTGCCATGGCCACAAGGGGTCCACTAAAAAGGAAAAGGAGAAATGAAATGGGGAGGATGAACACCTGGAAGCATCAGTTCCTGCTAAGGAGCCCTGGCTCCTTCCCGCTGCTAAATCCCAAAGCATTCAAGGTAGACTGCTGCTCAACCTGGAGGCTCCCCAAATGGCCACCTCAGGGGATCAATCTCCCGTGCTGTCAAGCCGGCCTCCTTCAACAACCAAGAAAGAAAACACTTAGCTCCATTTTTCAGAATTAAAAGTTCTTTTACTGGTTATGAAAAGATAGCAGCAAAGTAAGGCGAGGTCTGAGGCAGAAGGGCGCAGAATCATACATATCAATATTTGTCCAACCTCCTCCCCCCGACAACCCCCATCCCATTGCCCAATCTGCAAATCCCTCAGGTGACATGTGGGTTGCATCTCCAAGAAGCATCATCAGATTGGTATGCAGGACGGTGGGCCTTGACCAACTCTGAACACCAGTCTTCAGCATGCGCAGTAGATGGTGAGAACAAAACTCCCTCTTTAACAATCTCTCCTGTACCAAATATTCCCCTCCTAAATACCATGCCCCCCCCTCCCTGTTTCAATGGCAGCCGAAAGCGAATAGCGAAACAGAGGCTGACATGTGCTTTTTTTAAAAAAGACTCTTTCTGGGCCTGGCTGGTCTAAAGAAAGGAGGGATTCGGGTGACATGATAGGCGTATTCCAGTATTTGAGGGGCTGCCACAAAAGAAAAGGGGGGTCAAATTATTCTCCAAAGCACCGGAGGGCAGGACAAGAAACAATGGATGGAAACTAAACAAAGAGGAAAAACAACCTAGAATTAAAGGGAAACTTCCTGTCAGTGAGGACAATTAAATAAATAAATAATAAATAAATTTAAATTTATTAGCCGCTCCCTTTCCAGACAGGACTCGGGGCGGCGTACAATGGAGCATATAAAACATATACAAACACATAAACATACATATATACAGAACATACATGCACGGAGGAGGTAACAAATTACACAACATTGGACAATTAAAAGTCACCATTAAAATACCCCAATTGTAAAACACAATTTAAAATTTAAAATTTAAGATTTAAAAGAACTGTCAGGAGGAGTAAGAAAAATTTACGGTTGAGCCAGGCCAGATAATTGAAAGAGGTGGGTCTTCAGCTGTACACGGAAGGAGCGGAGATCGGAAGTAGTCCTGATGTCACGGGGGAACAGCTGGCCACCAGAAGTTGGGGCTGCTCCATCACTGGAGGTTTCTGAGAAGAGACTGGACAGTCACTTGTCTTGAGATGGTACATAGGTTCTCCTGCTTGAGCAGGGGGTTGGACTTGAAGACCTCCAAGGTCCCCTCCAGCTCCATTCTATTCTATTTTGGAAACCTTTGAATCCCACCTTGAAGCCTTCTGACAGCTAGGAAAGCTTTCATCCAGGAAATTACACAGTGGAAATTGTGGCTAAAGGATTCTGTGCTCCCACTGTGTCAACTTTGATCACATCTGCAGGACGAGAGATTATTATGAGTTCTTGTTCAGAGAACTCCTCTTCAGTCGTGTCCAACACCTGTAGGCCATTGCTTTCCATGGTGCCCTGAGAAGCCCCGACTGTTGGGTCAGACTGATGTTATCAAGCCAACGTGTTCTTTGCTCCCCCTTCAGCTTCTTCCACTAACCATTCCTAGCATCACTGACTTTTCCAATGAATTTGCACGCATGACGTGGCCAAATGGCTAAATGACATATGCCTAGAACATGTGAAGAACGGTTGCAGGGATTGGGTATGGCTTGTCTAGAGAAGGCCCTGGCATGACATGATAGAGGTCTTCCAGTATTTGAGGGGCTGTCACAATGAAAGGGTTTTTTTTTCCAAAGTAGGCAGGACTAGAAGCAATGGGTGGAAACTGATCAAGGAGAGAAGGAACCTAGAATTAAGGAGAAATTTCCTGACAGTGAGGATAATTAACCAGTGGAACAGCTTGCCACCAGAGGTTACGGGTGCTCCATCACTGGAGGTTTTCAAGGAGAGATTGGACAGCCACTTGTCTGAAATGGTGCAGGGTCTCCTGTTTGAGCAAGGGGGTTGGACTAAAAGACCTCTGAGGTCCCTTCCAACTCTCTTGCTGTTCTTCCACCTCTGCATTGGGGGGGGGGGGAAGGAAGATTACCTTTCAGGCCACAGGTGTGCCTCATGGACAGAGCTCCCACCCTGCTGGGAAGGAAAGGTTTGGTAACACAGAGACAAGGAAAGGACAAGGAGAGGGAAGGGAAGGCTATGGGATTCTCCCTTAAGGAAGAAGACTGGAAGGGTAAATAGAAGCACCTGGGATGCTCTGCCTTACCCCTCTGACAGGTGGCTCTGGCAGGGCCCCTTTCCCTCCTTTGGGGCAGTTCTGGATGGAGCAGAGGAAGACAAGGTGAGGAGACAAAAGGGAGACACCGCAGGGATCCCGGCAGGCATCTTAGGAAGTCTTGCAAAACAGGTGCTCCGGCCGTCCTGCCTCCTCGCTTCTTCCCACCTGATTCCTGCCTATTTCTGTTGTTTGGGTCAATGGTGCAGAGCCCTGTGACCCTCCCCTCCGTCCTTGCTAGAGGTGTGGCAGGGGGGCTGCCCTCCTCCCCACACAGACCTCCCACCCTTAGGATGCCCTAACTGAGCGGTTGCTGGATGGCTGCAGGGGAGCCGAGCCTCTAGCAAGGGGTGGGAGATTCCCCTCGCCTGGCCTCCTGCCCCCTCCCTCAGCTCTCTTGGATTCGGGGGACTTTGTAATGTCCACCACATGGGGGTCCTGATGCTGTTGCTCTTGCTAAGTAGCCCAGGGTTTCTTTGGGTCTTGATTGGCCTTATTTTTCTCTCTTGCCAAGGCAATGTTGAAAGGATGGCAATGACTTTGAGGCTGGGACCGAGAATGCTTTTCCTCTCGGAAATGGGATTATTAGATTATTGTTTGGCTAATTGCATTTTGATTAGAAAATCCACAAGGGATAAAAAAAATAAGGGAAAACCTGTAGTCCTCCACTAACTATCGCAATTGAGCCCAAAATTTATGTTGCTAGGTGACACTGCAATGATGCAATCATGGTATTTGGGGAGGGCGAACCAGGAGTGGGAATGGGGAGACGGAGAGCCAAAGAAAGATTGGATGAGATATGAAAAATTTAATCGCACACATTTCAGGCTAAATATCCTTAGGATCAACGGTGTGTTCAGGTAAATAATTGTGGACTTACGACCACAATTGAGCCCAAAATTTATGCAACTAACCGAGACGTTTGTTAAGCGGGTTCTGCCCCATTTACGACCTTTCTTGGCGCAGTTGTTAAGTGAATCATTGCAGTTGTTAAGTGAATACTATGGTTGTTAAGAGAATCTGGCTTCCACATTGACTTTGCTTGCCAGAAGGTCGCAAAAGGGGATCGATCATCTTAGCCCGGGACGCTGTGACCGTCATAAATATGAATCAGTTGCCAAGTGTCCTAATTTCGATCATGTCATTAGTCTCTTTTTCTCAGTGCCATTGTAACTTTGATTGGTCACTAAATGAAGTGTCGTAAGTCGGGGACCACCTGTACTATTGATACATTATAAGATTCCCTACCTGTAAGATAAGCTATTTTTCCTTGCCAAGGAGGACTATGCTTAGATAATGGGATGCCCATAGTTTCTTCTCTTCCATGCAAAGAATTCCTTCCGTCTTAATTAGCATGTGTTCTCTCTCTTTGTGTCTCTTTGTGGACTCTTAGGTAACCTTATGACTTCTTTTTTTTTTTTTTCATTCACGTCCTAAATCAACAAATGACACTTTGGCCAACCTTGTGCTGCAACTGCCAAAAAAGCCCACACAGTCCTAGGCTGCATTAACAGAGGCTCAAGGTCACAAGAGGTGCTAATACCGCTCTACAAGGCCTTGGTAGGAACCCACTTGGAATCCTGCATCCAGTTTTGGTCGCCACCATGAAAAACAGATGTTGAGACTCTAGAAAGAGGGCAGAGAAGAGCAACAAAGAGGATTAAGAAGGCTGGAGACATACTAAGAACAGTTGCAGGAATTGGGTCTCTCTGGTCCAGTGAAAAGAAGGACTAAGGGGGGATCTGAAAAACAGTCTCCCAATATTTGAGGGGCTGCCCCAAAGAAGAGGAGCTCCACCTATTCTCCAAAGCACCAGAAGGCAGGAAAAAGAAGCAAAGGGTGGAAACTAATCAAAGAGAGAAGCAACCTAGAACTAAGGAGGAATTTCCTGACAGTTAGAAGAATTAAGTAGTGAAATGACACCAGAGGTTGTGGATGCCCCAACACTGGAGGTCTTTAAGAAGAGATTGGAGAGCGACTATTCTGAAATGGTGGAGGGTTCTCTGCTTGAGCAGGGGGTTGGACTAGACGACCTCCAAGGTCCCTTCCAAGGCTCTTGTTCTGCGATTCGGTTATTCTGTTTAGCTTATATAACTGACTTTCTGTTCTATCCAGGTAAACTTTCCTTTCTACTTTCCTTTGATGAGTTAAACTACAACAAATTGTAACTTTTGACTTCTGGGTTCCCACTTTGTAGGACAGAATCTTTTTGAACCGGAACATTCCCAGTAAATCAAATTGACCAAATGCTCTGGATTGTGGCATGAGAGCGTTCAATGCCGCCTATTCATCCAGGTCCAAGGAGGAAGAGGAGGAGGAAAAAAGGGGGGGGGCACATCCAGGTTTCTAGCAAGAGGCACCCATGGAAAGTCTTCTGCTTTCCAACCACAGAGATTGTGGGTGGATCAGGAGTCAGCCTGAGGTTTCAGAATGGCTTCTGGTTGCCACTCGGATCCCTTTGCAAATTCCATTTTAAGCAGGTAAAAAAGCTTTGATGAACCAGACCAAGATCAGTCCAAAATCCACACTGACACCCCCCACCCCAAGATGCCTCTGGTCTGCCCACAAGCAGGCGGGAGAGACATATCACTTGGCCAATATGGAACCAGGTAGGGGAGGTATTCAGCCAGTTCCCACGGGTTCCCTAAAACTGCTTGTTAATTGTATGAGCAGTTCGGCCAACCGGCTGAATTGCCTCGGTATGCCCCCTCACCTCCCTCCTGAGGCTTCCTCGAACTTCGGGTTAGCATCATCAGTCTCTGGGCAGAGTCTCCCTTGACTTCCCCCAGTGCAGGAGAGCGTTCCAAGCAGAGAAGAAGCCCCAGTTGGTTCTTCAGGCCAAGATCCCCCCTCCCACTTTCCCCACCTCTCCCTTCCTCCGCAGAACTGGCTCTCCTCCTTCAGCTGAAGCCCCAAGGGACTCTGCCCGGAGACCGATGACGCTCAAGCAGGGAGAATTCTCATTGGTGCTGCCTCTAGTTCTGGCCCGGCCCTCCCACCTCCAAAATCCGAGACAAATGCTCCACCCCCTTCCAGATGCCTCCTCAGGGGTTGGGAGCATCAGGCCGGGGAGATACACACACACGCTGCCAAGCCCAGAACGGGCCTTTTAGACGACGCAATGCCTGAGAAACGCGGAATGTGCAGAGAAATGCAGACTAAAACCAGTGAATCGCATTTTCCCAGGATCCAATGAAGCTCCAGCGGACCAATAGGAATTCTCGCTACTGTAGCGTCATCAGTCTCCGGGCAGAGTCTCCCTTGACTTCACCTGATGGAAGAGAGATTTCTGTGCTGAGAAAAGAGAGGGAGGGGGAATATGTTCAGTCTTGGGGGAGGGGGCCCCCAGCTCAAGGGGGTTCATGCCATCCCTTCCTTTTGCCCCCCCCCCTCCAGCATGGAGTGGGGCTGCAGTGGATGAGTGAAAGGGAGGTGCAGCCCCACAGCCAGCGGGAACTTGGGGTCTGTCTGTCTCTCTCTCTCCCCCCCCCCCCCCCCCGAGTCCCCTGGCACACTGGGTGGCAAGTCAAGGGAAGGGAGGGGAAGAATCTCTTTTCTCTTTCAAATGGGTAAAAGGCAGCCATTCCTCCATTCAGGTCTGGGGAGAGAGAGTGTCAGCAAGGTTGTCCCATGTGCTGTTCACTCAGGAGTGCCAACGTCATTTCTGAAGGAGGCCACTTGGCTGGTGACCTCCCTGTGGAGATCTTCCCTGTCTTTCTCCAAACACCTGTTCTGTAGCTGTAATTCCTGGATGGCCATTCTGACATGGGTCAATCCTTCTCTGTTGCCCTCCAGAGTTTTCTGCAGGTCTTCCAGTCTGGCCTGGTAAACACAGGTCTGCTGCTGCTGCAGATGGTTGAGGTGCTTCTTCTCATTTCCCCTCACATTCTGAAGAATGGTGACTTTCTGCTTCAGTGGCTTTTCTCCACAAAGTGGAACTTTGGTCCACCTCAGCCAGTTTATGCTGCAGACTCTAGAGGTGCTTCTTGAGTTCTTAAGAAGGTTCCAGGCCTCTTTGAGGAGCTTCTCAAAGATTGTAAGGCAGCCTTCTCAAGTTTGAGGATGGCCACTTGGGTAGTAACCTCAGACATTTCTTTCTGGAGTTCTTCACCAAAGATTCTTTCTCTAACTCTAACTGGTGGGTCATCGTGTTGGCATGGTCCAAGCTTCCTTTGTTGTCCAGCAGAGTTTTCTGCAGGTCTTCTGTTGTGAAGTTGATCCACTGTCTGCTTGAGAAAACTGTGCTGCTCTTGGGAGTCTTGCAGATTGGGAGTCTTGTCCCTTGGATCTGGAATCTGGTATTAGAGATCCAGAGAATCCAGGTTTTCCTGCACCTCCCCAGATGATGAAAGGGAAATATGCATAAAATATTCTTCTTCTTTAAAAGGCCTTGTGAGAAAGTGCCTGAAGAAACAATGGATCCAATTATATACATTCTCTAAGTATCCTACACATAGTCCTCAATTTACATGCATTCATTTAGCGACTGTTCCAAGTTCCACAGCCATTGAATAAAGCGCTTTATGATGGGTCCTCATACTTACGACTAGTGCAGCACATAGTCGCCACTTGGGTGCCTGGCAATCAACATGGATTTAGAACAAGTAAAATCAGTGGGCGAAATGGTGTTTGTTTCGTGACTGCAGGATTCACTCAACAACTGCAATGATTCGTTTAACAACTGTAGCAATAAACATTGTAAAATTCAGCACAACTCACTTAATGACTGCCTAGCTTAGCAATGGCATTTTTGGTCCCAATTCTGGTCGTAGGTCGAGGACTACCCATAGGATGCAATAGCAGGATGGTTTGGAGAAGCTTAAGCAGGCCGGGATTTAAGCAGGGATGGGAGACCACCAGGAAATGCCAGGGGTAGGTTGAGAAGAAGGCAGTGGCCACCCTATCTTGCTATGAAGAAAATTAGGTGGGGCCCCTTAGTGACTTTGTCCCAATCAGTAAGTGACTCTGAGTTCTAGTTCCGCCTTAGGCATCAAAGGCAGCTGGGGACTTTGAGCCAATCACCAGGAGGCTCTGATTTCAATTCCCAGGGCCCAGCTAGGAATTCAGGGCCAGACTCTATGCTGCCCCCTACAGTCAGTAAGTTTCAGCTGAACCCTGGCAGGAGGGAGGGGCTGTGACTGGGGGAGGGAGGGGCTCTCTGTGTCCAGGAGTTTCTCTCCTTTGCTCTCGGATGGGGCTGCTCTACCCCAGAAGGACCCAGGGGGAAACTTGGGGTCCTGCTGGAAGATAAGGTGGCAGTGGTGACCAGCAGGACCTTTGCCCAAAATCCACCTTGCTTTAACATTGACAAGGGTTAAGGCAGCAGACTAGGAAACAGGAGATCCTGAGTTCGAGTCCTGCCTTAGCCCTGAAAGCTTGTTTGCTGACCTCGGGACAGATGCTCTCTTTCAGACAAGCCCACCTCACAGGGTGATTGTTGTGGGGAAAAGAGGAGGAAGAGGAAGACGAGTTGGACATGTTCACCTCTTTTAGGTAGTTGAAAAAATAATAAAACAATGGGGAAAAATCTAACAAAAATAAAAACGGACTTTCCTGCTTCTGTTTGCATGGAATCTGTCCTGGCCGTGTGCAGATCCAGGAATTTCTCTTCTCACCAGGGAGGAAGAGTTTTTTTTAAAATCATCCCTTCCATTTTCTCTCATTCCTTTTTTCGCTTCCTGTGGAGGCACCAGTGAGGACCCCAGACCCCCTCCCAGCCCTGGGACACAGCCGGTTTCTCTGTTTCTTTGGGAAAGGTTCCTTCCCCAAGCAGAGTCTTCCTGAGCCCCATCATCCACTGCCCTCCCTGCCTAGGATCAGCTGAATTCCTCCATTCAGACAATAGGAAAAAGGGGGTTAGGACAGAGTCTCTGGGTCAGTCTCCGTTCTTCCACATGGAAAGGTCACACTGATCCTGTCCCCAAAGCCAAATTCCCCCTCGGTTCCTGGACACCTCCAGCCTCCGTTGCTCAGCTGAGGTCGCAGCAGGGCCAGAGAGGCTGCGAATTGGGATGGAAGGGACCACAAACCCTCTTCAAGCCTCCCCAGCCACAACAGACTCTCAGGCACAGACTGTGGCCTCCCAGAAGCTCCTCAATGGGGCCTTTATGGGGCATCAGGAAGGGTCATATGGGATCAATCTCACTACACTCATCCTAGCATAGTGGTTCCCATCTGCTGTCCTTGGTGGCAGATCTAAGACTGTGAATCCCACTGCTGACACCAGTTTCTGTGGAATCAAACGCAGGACCCAAAAACCCAATAATCCAAGCTCAGTGGATTTATTTATTCAGTCTCCACTGGAGGAATTTCCCTCCATAAAATAGTGAGAGGAAATCTTACAGACAAAAGCATGCACACAAATTATACATTCCTGGAAAGGAGGAGAAAATGACAATCATACATGTGCATAGTTTATTTAATAGATGTAAGCTTGAATATTCATAATTAGTGAGAGTTCAAGTTACCTTCCCACCCTTGTATTGTTGCTAATCTCAAGAAAGAGTTATTGTGTAAATAAAAACAATTTGGGTGAAATGTACTGAGAAATGAGGGCATCAACGTTGCTCCTTACATTCCTTCTATATTTCTGTCTTGCCAACATGCCATTTCTCCAAAAAAAATTGTCTCCTCACAACCTTCCACACACCCTTGATTTATTTCAAGAAAAAGAGTTGGCCCACTCATGCATGCAGAACAGATTGGGCCATTTTCTATGTTCAGACCAGTGGCTCCCAACGTGGGGCCCATGCTCCACATGGGGGCAATTTGATTTTTAATGGAAGAAATTTGAATCTTGTATAAACCAATTTAATGACCTTTTAAGCTTCCTCCGCGTGAGTAAAGTTCACTCTTTGAGTAAAGTAAGAATTATATGTCACAGGAGGGAGGGGGGATCAGGATTTTAAAGATGCTTAGGTGGAGCATGGCCAAAAAAAAAGATTAAGAATTACTGGTTTAGACTGTGGAACATGTTAAAAGTTGAAATTCCTCAGTCTCACATTTACACATTTGTTCTGGCTGTGAGATGCTCCTTTGTGTTCAAGTCTGGCCTCAGAAGGATAATGTAGCACTTGGGGATGAAGATGCAGCCTAGCAGACCAGCACTGGAGGCCAGGATGGAGAAGACCTGCACAGCCACCATGTATTTCCCTTTGGTGCTCAGGTAGGTGGGCACAAAAGTCACCCAGACACTGCAGAAGACCAGCATGCTGAAGGTGATCAGCTTGGCTTCGTTGAAGGCCCCAGGCAGATTCCTGGCCAGGAAAGCCACCGTGAAGCAGATGGCAGCCAAGAAGCCCATGTAGCTGAGGGTGATGTAGAACATGACAACAGCCCCTTCGTTACATTGCAGGATGATCTCTCCATGCTGGGAGCGGAGGTCAGAGTCAGGGAAGGGGGGAGAAACTCCCAGCCAGATGGAGCAGATGATAATTTGGACAGCAGAAGAAGAAAGGATGATGGAGTTGGCCAAGCTCTTCCCCAACCATCTCTTCACCCGATTTCCTGGTTTTGTAGCCAGGAAGGCCAGCACCACCGTGATGGTTTTGGCCAAGAGAGAAGAAACAGCAACAGAGAAGATGATGCTGAAGACCGTTTGTCGGAGAAGGCAGGTGGCTTTCCTTGGTTGACCAATGAAGAGAGAAGAAGACAAGAAGCAAAGCAGGAGGGAGACTAGGAGGATGTAGGAGAGGTCGCGGTTGTTGGCTTTGACAAGGGGTGTTTCTCGGTGTTTAATGAAGATGATTAAAACAAGGCCTGTAGTTAGGAAGAAGAGTAGGGCAAAAGAGACCAGGATGATGCTCAGATGTTCTTCATAAGACATGAAAGTTACAACTTTGGGGATACATTGGACTTTGTCCACATTTGGATATTTATCATCTGGACAATTGGTGCATTTTTCTGCATCTGAGAAACCAAAAATTAATTTTCTTTAAAATTCTGTCCTTTTATTTTTTGTTAAAACTAGCATAAAAAGGATGTAATCTTTTAAAAAAGTAGCTAGGTATATGAAGTTGAGGAAATTCCCAGGGTGTTAATTATTTCTGGTGTAATGTAACTCATAGGAAGCTATATTATTAGAGGTTAATAATGAATCATATAATCTTTTTAGGCAAACATCTTGTGTCCTGCCACATGGCAGTTATTATACTGGACTTAGAGGAAATCTACAGTATCTTTTAACATCTGGAAGTAAGCTGGAATTCAGGAGAAATTTCCTAACAGTGAGAACAATTAACCAGTGGAACAGCTGGCCTTCAGAAGCTGTGGGTGCTTCAACATTGGAAGTTTTTAAGGAGAGACTGGACAGTCACTTGTCTGAAATGGTATCGGGTCTCCTGCTTGAGAGATATGACTAGAAAACCTCCAAGGTCCCTTCCAGCTCTCTACTGATTGATTGATCTACATGACAGGCAGAATATTTGTGTAATGAGTCCCCCTCCCATAACTATCCACAGCACCACATTATGGACCAGTGACACCTTCTCAGTGATCCTCAAGGGGAGGATCGAATATACAGTGAATTGCAAGGTCTTTCAGAAGGTGGACCTAAAACAATTCATCAAGTTTCAAAGAATTCAGATCTTCCTAGAAAGGTGAACTTAGCAGCACATATCCAGACTAGAAAGCAGGGTGTAGGAATGGAGGAAAGGTTACGCACAGACATGCACAGCACACTACCATGATCTCAGTAGCTGGTTACCTCAGATTCCTATGAGCTCACCTAATTAGCAGTGCCAGACATCATCTAGATATGTAAGACTCTATCCTGGCTGGGATGTTCTTAGAGATTGACAAGGAGAATGCACCAATAAGATGCTGTTGCTATATGCTCTTTGCTTTGCTTGTGAAAACAGTATAAAAAGAATAAACTCTGCAAGAGGCAGACAGAGAACTTGGAATGAACCCTGTGATGTCTGGACTTTGAATCCATCAGCAGGGGAGATGTTTCCTCTGTTGTTAGTAAAGCTTGCTCAGTCTGCAACCCCCTCCTCCCACCTGCTGGAAGAGTCTAGAAGAAGAGAAGATAGAAAACAGTTAAGAGAGAGGACGCCAAGAGTAGTGATTTACCTAATTATGTATATACTATAAAATGCTGTTATAATTGTGATAAGAAGGGTCACATTGCCAGGTTTTGCAAAAAGTCAAGACCACAGAAACCTCTACAATCTAGAAAACATGAGATTAATGTGACTATAGATAATAATGCATCATTTAACCACAATTTGTGGATTATTGACAGTGGGGCGTCGATGTGCATTACTAAAGAGAGAAACAACTTTGTAAAGTTGGTCACAAGTAAACAACATGTTTCTTTAGCGAATGGGTGGAGGCTAAAGGTATCGGGTGAAGGTATTGCTAAATGTCCATGTATTGCCGAAACATTGCATATGTTATATGTACCACAAATTAGGTTTAATTGGCTTTCAGTTGGAGTTTTGGTTAATCATGGCTACATTGTAACATTTAAAGGGGATAATTGTTTTATTGAAAAAGGGGGTATTAAGGTTACTGCTAAGCTATAAGATGGGTTATATGTAATGTCTGATTCCTATGTTGTTAATTCTGTGTATTCGAATGTTAAACCCCACAATGAATGTATTCATTTAATGCAGAGGCGAATGGGACATATCAGTTTCAAAATGTTGCAAGAAACAGTGAAGTTAGTTGATGGAGTGAAGATAAAGCCATGTAGTCAATATATAAATTGTAATATTTGTAATGAACAGAAGAGTAGAGCTACTCCGGCTAATAGGTTAAATGGGTTTAAGACCAAGAAACCACTAGAAGTGGTATTTGCAGACTTAATAGGGCCAATGAAACCTAGTTTGGGGGGTGTTTGTTATGTACTAAGCATTTTAGACCACTATTCCAGATATGGTTTTTGTTTTTTGTTCAAGAACAAAACAGAAACATTTCAACGGTTCACTAATTGGGTTAAATTTGTAGAGAGGAAAACAAATCATAAGATTATCACCGTAGTGACTGATAATGGTACAGAATTCATAAACTCCAATTTTACAACTATGTTTCAAAAGGCTGGTATACAACATAAACGTTCTGCACCTTATCGCCCACAGCATAATGCATTTGTGGAGAGAAGAGGGCAGACATTGCAATCTATGGTTAGAACGATGCTGGCTGATGCTGGATTGCCTGAATCATTGTGGCATGAGGTGATGATGTGTGGAAATCATATTTTAAACAACGTAATTAACACCACAACTGGTGAAATACCGTTTACCAGATGGTAGGGCAAAAAAACCAGACCTCAGTTACATACATATATTTGGAACTCCAGCATGGGTTCATATTCCCTCGCAATTATGACATAAAGGACAGGAAAGAGCTCAACAGCTAATTTTATTGGCTATAATTCTAACCCCAGGTCCTACAGATTCTGGCAAAAAGGATCAACAAAGGTTGTTAGCAGTGCAAATGCCAAATTTATGGATCATATAGGGTGGAAAAGGTTAGATCCAAATAATGAAGTGATTATAGAAACCAAGCCTAGCACTCATGAAGATGATGAGAAACCAGCATTGAATAATAAAAATGAGTTGTCTACTGAAGAGGGAATAGTAGAGAAGGAACAAGTAAAAATAGAAAGTCCGGTAATAAGTCCTGGGTTACCAAGTCGTTCTACACGAGTAACTAAGCCACCTGATAGGTATCAGGCAACTATGGCTTTTCAGATTAACAAAGTTCCTGCAACATACCATGAATTGACCACATTTCCTCTAGAAGATCAAAAGGAATGGAGAACTGCAATGACTAAAGAGCTTAAATCTTTGCAGAATATGAAAGTATATGAAAACACTGATTTACCTCCAGGTAAGATTACAATCGGTAGTAAGTGGATATATAAAATAAAAACTGGAGTAGACGGAGCCATAACATATTAAGGCTAGGCTAGTGGCACAGGGTTTGACCAAACAGCCACAGATTAAGGTGAAGTGTTCGCACCTAGTCTGAAATCCACTACACTTAGAGCCGCTTTAGTTTGGGCTGCAAAAAATAAGTATTTGATTAAACACTTAGATGTAGAAACAGCTTATCTACATGCACCATTACAACACACGATCTATATGAAAAAAACCAGCAGGAATCAAAGACAATGACACGTCTGAATGTTGGCTTCTGAAGAAGAGTCTTTATGGCTTAAAACAGTCTGGTTATGAGCGGAACCAGTGTGTAGTCAATGCTTTAGCTAGCATCGGATTTAAAGCTGGTTTAGCTGATCCATGTCTGTTTAGAATGGAAAGGGATGGAAAAGTTTCATTACTTCTTTTATTTACTGACCGTATAGCATTGTTAACTAAGACAGAACAAGAGGCTATTAATATAACGGAACAGTTGAAGAAACATTTCACCATAAAAGATCTGAGTGAAATACGTCAGTATTTAGGATTAAGGATTGATAAAACCAGGGGAGGGTTTAAAATATCACAGACGGATAAAATAAACAATTGGTTGAAACAATTCAAGATGGAACTATGTAAACCAATTAGCTAGGTATAATTCAGACCCAACTGAGAGGCATTGGCAGGCTGTAAAAAGGATTTTAAGGTATGATGCACTATGCATTATACCTTGAACCTAATGAGGAGCTAAAGCTGACCACATATGCTGATGCGAGCTTTGCTACAGATATAGACACAAGAAAGTCAACGTTAGGAATAGCTGTATTTTTGGGTAAGGCATTAGGATGGAGATCTTTTAGGCAGAAACATCTGACTCTGTCTACTATGGAAGCACAATTTTCATGTCTATCACTACAATGTACTGATATAATTTATTGTTTTTGATTGATCTAGGAATAGAAGTAAATGATTCTATTACCATATATGAGGACAACCAAGCAGCTATTCTATTCAAATGGCTACTAATTTGGCAGTTAAAACTAGAATGAAGCATACAGATTTGCGCTATTAAATGTATGGGAGAGTATTAAAAATAAGCTAGTGGAATTAACATACTGTATGTCAGAGGATAATATAGCCAACCATTTCACAAAGGCCCAGGGTGCAATTAAACATAAAGAAAATTGTGAACGATATGGACTGAAATTGTGAATATATATTGGCTACCCAAAGGGGAGAATGTTGGGAGCATACTCCTAGTGTTGGGTAGGCAATATATATCTATATACAATAACAAATGGTTGTTGTTGCTTTAAATGGGTGAATGTACTTACCAGCTGTAATTAACTTTACAATAAGAGGCAATCAAGAGAGCTCACTCTCTCTCTCTGCTTGTCCTATGCTTGATAACTATTTGCTCGCTTGATGACTGGAACATGAACTGCGACTGTAAGCAATTGTTTGTTCTTTGAATTGTGTTTGGACATATATCTACTATCACTGCTTGTGAAGCAATTATTATTAGTAAAGCTACTTGTTTTTACTAGCAATGTCTGAAACTCTATTCGTGTGTTTTTTCTACTAGCAACATTCTTTTTCTCTAGCTGTACATTCCGCTGCACTATTTTGGGTATCTCCCAATGGAGATACCGCTAACACCCTCCTTCAAAGTCTTTTTGATTTATTTCCTGTTAGATAAGAAATTATGCAGGTTAAAAAAAAAAGGTGAGCTTGTGTCTTTTAACTTGCACTTCCATGAAAATGTTTAGATGGATACAGTTCCACAAAGCCTCCCATTTTCCTCAATGTGACCCACCTTCCTGAGTGGAGAAGGTCCCCTCCGGACAAGGAACGCAGTCATAGCAGCAAACTGGCTCTCCTTCTCGAGCCCTCTTGACAAATCCAGGATGACAACTTTCCACACATCTGGACTGAGGCAGGGACTGAGACGAAGAACAAGGAATGCCAAAGAAAATGTGTTAGTAGTCAACATTCATGGAAAATAGAGATAGACACTGACATTAGCCAAATAGCCTCTGGTCTTCATGTAAGTAAATATGAAATATTTGACTTCTAAGAAGATACAGGAGGTATAACTAAGTACTGGTAGATTCTTCACGTAGTTCCTCCCTTTTGCTTTTGGCATTTAACATTACAATAAAGTACTTTTCTACTAATAAAGTCTAATAAAGTCAGGAGGGATGGAATTGAAAAAAGATGTACATATGATGATTCATATTAAAACTGAGAATAAAATTTATTGTAAAAGATTTAGGAAACATTTATTCCATTAGATTTTTATTATGAAATTAATATGATGAAAAAAGAAACTTCTGACCAGTACGATCTTGAAAGATTTCCATAAAACATGGCAAAGCCCCTCCACCTAGGTCCCATCTGTTGTAGAACTTCCATTAGATGAGACCAATTGGCATGGGAGGCCAACCACCCTGGAGACTGTAGGCTTTGCCCACTTGAAATGGGACCTCAGGCTTTGGAAACAGAGAAAGGACACCAACATTTCTCCCACCTTATTGAGCAACTTTAGCCATGAAAGAGCATCTTGGTCGATAGAAAGTCTCTGTCTTTCAAAATACGCCAAAGTCTTTCTCTTGGCAACAAGAACCAAGAAGCTGTCAATGCTCAGATCTGCTGTTATCTCTCCATTTTGGTCCAAGTACAGTTTTCTCTGAGAAATATTCCAAAATTCATTCTTCTTCAGAAACGGATGAAACTAGAATAGGAAAATCCAGGAATTTGAAAAGCAGAAAACTTTGTTTCTTATTCCACATTGAATCTTTCTTCTACAATTGCCTAATCTCCAAATATGGTTAAATAGGATACAAATACTGCCCATTATCTTAATTAGTTTGAAAAAGTTTGAGAAAAAAATGTCAATCATATACTGACAAAATATAGAGAAAATATAATGGACACAATTGTTCAATTATAAAGAACATTCTAGAGCAGATGACAAATAAAATGAACATATAAAAAAAGATGATCCATAAACAATTTGAAAACAACAGATAGATTCCCAGAAAGCATGGGTTGATCAAGAAGAAACCTGTCAAGCTAATCTTCTCCCTGGTCATCCTGATGGAAATTATCTCCAGATGTGCTAATTCTAATTAATTGCAATGCGACATTAACACAATTTTGAAAATTTGAAAGAACAAATCTCCCATCAACTCTTTTGTCAGCTTGAAAAGTTAGTGAGGATCCTTTCTGAGTTTCTTTCTCTCCCATTATGCAGCTGCAGGATTCTCCCCTCTTCTCTGATCCTTCCCTATGCAGCCTCTCTTCCCCTCATCCCAAAAGTCATTCACACATATCATCACACTTCCTAAGTAGATTATGGGAACTCTGGTGATAGAACTGGATTTCAGTAAAGGACTCACAAGCAATTTTTGTGATATGGTTGGAAATCTAAGGATTGGTATGAAAGTGGATAAAAACTGTCTTCAAAATGAAACTCAAATAATGTTTAACCCTTTTTAATCTTTCCATAAAACCTGAATGTGATGGATAACAATTTGCCATTGGTCATCAATTTTTCTATGTTGTCATTAATATGGTCATTAAAACTATTTTAAAGTAACCAAATTTGATGTGATTTAAAGAATATAAAGTCTTTCAACTTAGGAGCCTTATTTGAAACTTCATTCAAAAATTTTCCAAAACTTGTATTTTACCTTTTGGAATAAAATAAAATTTTATAAAGGAATAAACAATATTTATGATTAGCACACAGTAAAAAAATATCTGCTTTTTAGCTACTAGGACTTGACTAACAATAGAGTCTCATATAAGAAGATTAATGATGAACTGGAAGAAAAATGAGGGATATAAAATTTGATATGTATGTTTGTGAAAATGATCTAAAAATCGTTGTTAACTGGAAACAGAATCTGAGTCAGCAGAGAGATGTTCATGGAAAGAAGGCAAATGCAACCATAAGAATCTGAGGAAGTGAACGTTCTGGTTTGGGGAGACCCCAACTCAAGGACCAGGTCCCCTTGCAGGCATCACACGTGGAGGAGAATTTGCACAAAGTCTACGTGAACTTCAGGGAAGGACAATGAAGCCAAGGAAGAGTTGAAAGGAGCTGCTCTTAGCCTTGAGGAAAGACAACAAGGAAAAGAGCTGAAGACCAGGAGGAGTCTGGGAGCCCCTTTTCCAACTCACAGAATCTCTCGGTTGGAGAAAGGAGGATACAGCCAGTGGTGGGATTCAGCTGGCCCGGCCCAGTTCGGACGAACTGGTAGTAAAAATTCTGCCTGGCCACGCCTCTCCCCACCACTACTTGCCTCGCAGGCCTTGGCTGGTGTCTTAGAGTCATAGCTGCAACTGCTCTTTGGCTCCCTTGCCTCGACCACGTGGCCAAGCAGCCCAGCCTGGTTGCCTGTCTTTGCCGTGGCCTCCTGCTCGTCTTGGTCTGCTCCCAAATGCCCACCTCAGGCTGATCCCGACAACTCCAGCAGCGGCCATTCTTCACCTTTTCCCTCTTTCTTTTCCTTTCTCTTTTCCTTTTTCCTTCCCTTCCCATTCCCTCCGTTTTTCATCCTTTCCTTCTTTCCCATTTCCTTTCCCTCCCTCTCTCCCTCCCTCCCTCCCTCCCTCCCTTCCTTCCTTGGGGTCTGAGGGAGAGTCAGGGGATACCTTTTTCTCCTGTTGGGTCCCCTCCTTCTCCCCTGGATTCCTCCTCCAAAGGATCTAAGATTAATGGATCCATATCGGGACCCCCATACCTGCCATGGCTGCAGCCTTGGAGACCCCAAGATCTTTTCATCCTCCTTCCTTCTCGATCTGGAGGAATAGGCAGCATTCATGGCCTGGGCCAGAGTCTTTATGAGACTGTAATGGTGGTAGGCATGTTGGGCCCCTTTTCTGTCCCATTTCCCCTGGGTCTCCAGTGGGGCTTTCTGGATGCATCTTCTGCCTTTGACAGAAAAGACATTCTTTGAAAGAGAACAATGAAAATAATGATCTTGAAACTTTTCTTTCACAAAGAAAAAGGGTTTAAAGGCATCATCCCTTGGCCTTTCTTTTTCCAGATAACCAAACCTCCAAATACTATGGATGTATTTGAGAAGTCTGCGCTTGTTTATTTCATACCGTGCAAAATTTGTGAGGATCCAGACTTTCCCCTCAATGGGTCCTGGCAAACGCATAAGTGTTAAATGGAAAGGAAGAATTCTGTCCCAAATGGAATCATATTCTATGAAGTGAACAAAGACGTTGACTTGTCTCCACTTAGAGAGGGAATCCCTGAGGTGTGCAGTATATCCAATCTTTGAGAACAGTTGTGATATAACCACACAAATTCCATTCCTGACAAGCACAGGAGGGAAACTCCTCATGAAATTCTCTCCCTTTTCTGTGTCTGGAGCAAAGAGGCCAATCAGGGTCCATCTAAAATGGAGGAGCAGCTGAACAATTGCCTGGTTCTGGAATCCTTCTTTGGGGACCATCTGGTGGAAAAAGGGGAATTGACTTTTATCACCCAGAGCCTCTGAAGCTGTTGCAAGATTAATCTGAAAAAGCAATTGAAAGGATTAGAGCCGTGATGGGGAACCTGTGGCATGCAGAGCGTCCTCTCCTGGCACTCCAGCCGCGCCAGCCCAGCTCCACTAGCATCCACATGCAGGCGCAACTCCTGCCAGCCAGCTGGTTTTTGGGGCTTTGTGGAGGGTCAGGGCGGGGGACGCATGAGTATGCAGTGGGGGGGGGAGCACTCACGTATTGCAGGAAACTCCGGTGGGTGGGAAGGGAGTGTGAATGGCCTCCCCCCCCAGTGCTTCCTGGCTCAGTTGGAGGCTTCCTTCAGGCTTCAAACAGTTTCAGGGTTTTTTTGGGGGGGTTGCTTCCAGGTTGGTGCAGGAGGCTTTCCAGGGCCAAAATGGGGCATGGAAAGTGCAGGGTTTTTTCCCCCGTTATTCCCGAATTGTGAGCTCTTAGGAAAGAATCCCCTCCTTGTGGGTTGCTAACAGCGGTGGGTTTCAAAATTTTTTAGAACCTCTTCTGTAGGTGTGGCCTGTTTTGTGGGAGTAGCTTGGTAGTCATGTGACTGGATGGGAGTGGCCTTGCAGTCATGTGACCGGGAGGGAGTGGCCAAGACGATGTCAGCATTCCCAGTCAAGATAGAGGTATAAATTACACAGAAAACCGCCCTGCCGCCCTGTTCCGCGTGACCCGCTTCCTCCTTTCACAGAGGCCGCGGGAAGCCCCTTTGCAGGGTAGAGCAGAGGAATTTGGGGAATATCTGCGGGACAAAATCTCTCAGATCCGCAGTGAGTGGGTCCCCTGCAGTGGTCTAGGAGGGACGCCAGAGGCGAGTCTTGAGGGACCATCTTGGGAGGAGTTTGACTCTGTTACTGCCGAAGATATGGACAGGTTGCGTGGTCGACTGCGAGCCACCACAAGTTTACTGGACCCGTGTCCCTCCTGGCTTGTACTGGCATCCTGGGAGGTGACAAGAGGCTGGCTCCAGGAGTTAGTCAACGCCTCCTTGAGAGAGGGGTTCTTGCCAGCCGTCTTAAAAGAGGTGGTGGTGAGGCCCCTACTCAAGAAGCCTTCCCTGGATCCAGCTATATTAGCTAACTATCATCCTGTCTCCAACCTTTGCTTTTTGGCAAAGGTTGTAGAGAGTGTGGTGGCACAACAGTTCCCATGCCACTTGGATGAAATTGATTATCTAGACCCGCGCCAGTCCGGTTTCCGGCCCGGCCACAGCACGGAGACGGCTTTGGTCGTGTTGGTGGATGATCTCTGGAGGGCCAGAGATGGGGGTTGCTCCTCCATCCTGGTCCTATTAGATCTCTCGGCTGCTTTTGATACCATCGACCATGGTATCCTATTGCGCCGTCTAGAGGGGTTGGGGGTGAGGGGTACCGTTTTGCAGTGGTTCTCTTCCTACCTCTCTGGCCGAGTGCAATGTGTGCTGACGGGGGGCAGAGATCGACCCTGAGGCCGCTCACTTGTGGAGTGCCGCAGGGGTCGGTCCTCTCGCCTCTCCTGTTCAACATATATATGAAGCCGCTGGGTGAGATCATTCGCGGTTTTGGGGTTGAGTACCATCTGTACGCTGACGATACTCAGCTGTACATATCTACCCCGAACCACCCCAACGAGGCCGTCGAAATGATGTCCCGGTGCCTGGAGGCCGTACGGGTCTGGATGGGCAGCAACAGACTCAAACTCAACCCCTCCAAGACGGAGTGGCTGTGGTTACCGGCGCCCCGGTTCAACCAGTGGGTTCCATCACTGGCCATCGGGGGCGAACAGCTGGCCCCCGTGGAGCGGGCGCGCAATTTTTGGCGTCCTCCTGGATGCCCGGCTGTCAATGGATGACCATGTGACGGCCGTGGCAAGGGGGGCGTTCCACCAGGTTCACTTGGTGCGCCAATTGCGCCCCCTATTGGACCGGGGCGCCCTGCGCACAGTCACCCATGCACTGGTGACGTCCCGACTGGACTATTGCAATGCTCTCTACATGGGGCTTCCCTTGAGATGCACCCGAAGGCTGCAGTTGGTCCAGAACGCGGCCGCGCGGGCAATTATGGGAGGTACCAGATACTCCCATGTAACACCTCTCCTGCGCGGGCTGCACTGGCTACCTGTAGCTTTTCGGGTGCGTTTCAAGGTATTGACTATCATCTTTAAAGCGCTCCATGGCTCAGGACCTAGCTACCTACGGGATCGCATCCTGCCCCATACATCCCTGCGGCCAATTCGCTCTCACAGGGAGGGACTCCTCCGGGTGCCGTCCACTAGGCAGTGCCAGCGGGCGACGCCCAGGAGTAGGGCCTTCTCTGTGATGGGCCCGACCCTCTGGAATGATCTCCCCCCCGACATTAGAATAACGACCGATCTCCGCTCCTTCCGTAATAAACTAAAGACCCACCTGTTTAATTTAGCTGGCCTGGCCTAACTGTAGCTTTTGTGTCCCTCTAGCCTGTATTTTAAATCTTAAATGTTTAGGGATAGATTTTATAGGTTGTTTTAATTTTTAACTATATTCTACAGCCTATCATATAATTTGTTTTAATGGGTATTTATAATTATTTAAGTTTGTATATTGTTTTATTGTGATCTGTACACCGCCCCGAGTCCCTTTGGGGAGAGGGGGGCAGTCTATAAATTAAATAAAATTAAATTAAAAAGAAAGGAAAGAGGCATCCATACATCTGAATTTAACTTCAAAGCAATGGCAACAACTTAAATTCATTAAATAATAATGTTTGTTAGGGCTATGCACTGTTTTTGAATATTTAGGAATGCAAAGCCCACAGCATCTACTTGGTACTTTTTAAAGCAGCGGCAACTTTTTCCTGGATTCATGAAATATCTACTTTAAAGAGTAGTGGGTGGGTACTATATTTACAGTCTTTTATTCTCTTCAGTACTTTGCTTGGAACAGAATCCAAAGTACCATGCAGTCCCAGCATTTGTACTAAAGCTAGGCAAGTTATTTTACAGGGCTCTGAGCTCTCCTCCAGATCTGGTCAATGAAGCAGATGTTCCAAAGTCCTCCCACAACTTTCCAATTCTTTGAAATCCCACCAAATGATTTAGACAGGCCTATTTCATACTTTCTTCTATATGGCAATCAGGGTGGTTTTACAGATGGTTCACAGGTGGTCTATTTTCCAAGTACTTAGAGGGCCAAGAACTGCCTTTCCTAGATTGCAGCTTTAGCTTCCTTGAATGTTAACACACCTTCAGGCCATTCAAATATAGACTAGCTCTGATCCTGGAACCATATCACATGCTTTATATGTTAATATCATAATCAATGTAATCATTATTGCTAAAATAACAGGCAGCAGTTAGAGTAGTTTGTAACAAAACATGGGCAATAAACAAGAAGTTGATTCACCACCACCACCACCCCTATTTTAGCTTGTTTCTGTCTTATCTAATATTTTCCTGCAATTCTTTCATAATCCAGACTACTAAAAAGAGTTCTACATAATTAGCCTTCTAAAATAAGCTTGATGTCCAACAGATTTCCTACTTATTAATATGAACAGGTTCTGGCCTGTTGCTTAAAAAAATAAATCCATACCACAATCTACAGGAAAATGCAGTCTGTAAGTATAATTTCTTTTGTGCTACTACTAACAACACTACACATAAGCACCATACAAAAGGCTAGTAAGATTATTTGCAGAACAGTGTGCTCTCTCACACTTGCCTTTGTTGTTTAAATCAGTTTGTAGAGTATATAATATACTATATACTGTGTATGTAGAGGGGAAACTACTTGGATTGGCCACCCTCTTAAGATCTTGGGCTTGTAATTATGTGCACCAAAAACAATACCTATTTGTTTCAGAGTATTTTCAGATTGACAGGCTGACATGTGCTGAACTATCTGTTCTTTGTTTTGTGTACACAAACATAAAGTACAATCGGTGCAACTGTTAACTCTTTATACTGTATATAAGCTCTGAAAATGTAAAAGGGAGAAAACATAGGACTCCCTAGTCTGTCCCAACTGCATTTCAGCTTCTACAACTTCCCTCCACCCTCAAAATACAGGGCCAATAAGTTATATTCCAATCTTACACAACAGAAACAACCCCCCCAAACACACACACACACACACACACACAAACACACACACACACACACATTGTTTACATTTCTTTGAAGGCTTTATCAGCACCTGTCCCTGCATAAAGAGGCTCAAGGAAAGATGATTAATTTCTTATTGGACTTGGAAGTACTTAGAAATAGCAAAGGTTCCCACTGCTTTCCAGTGTCTCAAAAGCCCATCATAAAGGTGAGAGTCCATCCTTCTGCTTCTCAGTGCAGAAATCCCTAATATGTTCCAGTAGATTTCAAAAGCATCACATGGAAGCAGAAACAGCCAATGTGGACCCTCAAGAGTAGTCACTGCTATATAAGGTTTCTTTAGTGCTGTGAGCTATACAATTTAAAGTTTCTGCATACTGCCATCAAGCAATTTAAGCCGAAATATACCTCTGAATAAACAGGTATTTTGCCTATGGCATTTGTACTTTACTGCAACAAGCAAGCACTCGCCCTCTAAATAAGTTAGACAGTCATAATATTAAAACTTGATAAGTGTTCTTAACAAGAAATTCACAATGGTAGCATCAAACATACATTCCAAAAATACTTATGATATTTGCACAACCACCTGCTTTGCAGTTCTTGTCTTCTTAACTGATGGGAGACTGAAACTCAATATTCCCAATAAAAAAAAATAGTATGTTGGAGTACTGAAAAGCCAAATGGAAAAATGCAAAGAAAAAATATTAGACTTCCTGCTAAGAAGTAACAATTTACATATAGTATGCACAATTCTTTTAGTTAAATTATTGCTGAACAATTTATAATAGTTGCATCACAATATTATTCTAAGATATTTGCCACTACTACCCTACGTCCTAAATATTCACTATTGTCTCCCCCCACCCCCCCGATTTAAGGGCATGTGAAATAGTTTTGATGAAAGTTGCATGATATGAAACTTCTCTCCTTTGAAATGTTTGGTTTTAATTCTCCAATGAATCACAAGGAATGTTTCACGCTTCCTTGTTACACAGCATTTGTTTTAGCTTTCCATAGTTGTCCCCAAAACCAACCAAGGAAGATAAAACCACAGAAATCTAATACTGTTGTGCCCGGCTTTGCACTAAATTATCTGTATAGTAAGCCAAAAATAGTTCAAGATTATAATTAGCCCACCTGTTTCCCCCATTAACATGCAAATACATTTTTCTTGTTCAGAGACTGCATGAGAGATTTCCCAGTCCTTGCAAAATATCACATTAAATCCACATAACTACTCAAGTTTGTTTTTAGCATGCGCAAGGAAGGAGCAGGCACTATCTTTCAACAATTAGAAGTCCAACAATAACCTTTCATTCTTACATCAAGTTGAGCTGACTTGCCCTTCACAGAGCTAAGGTGTACTGTTTTTCCCAAGCAAACAGGAATGCTTTGTAAGGTGAATTATTATTCCACCAACACAGCATACCATAATCACATTCCTCTCCGCCAAGGGTTACTAACTTATCTTTGCTTTCAATCAAGTGCAGATTTTCCTATTCCCCCCCAACCTTTAAAGAAATAATAATTACTTCCTCACTCAAGCCTCAAGATTTGGGGGCATTCAGAATAAATCTTCCCAGTTTCCACAACTCACAGAAAACCGAACCTTACTTAGGAATAAACCCAGCTGGTTTGGGGTCTTTGTATCTTGTACTTTTCAAGTAAGGTGCAACCACACAACTCTATGCATGTTTATCCAGCGTAACTATTCAGAGACTCTTCTCCCCTAAAAGTTCAGCCAGACTTGCCATTCCCAGTCAAACCACAGCAAAAGCAAAGAGACTGTTCTCCTTGCCCTCCTGAGGGCAGCTGGTCACCGCTTCCATGAGACCCATCATCCCCAGAGCTCCCCTAAGTAAACCACTGACCTCTTAGCCAGGTAAGTTTGTTTTTTTTAAGAAAGGGGGCACTACGAGGTGGAGGAACAGGAGAGCCACTTACCTCCCCCCCTGTTGAACTTTGCTAAATGGGGTGCCCACTCCGCCTTTTGCCCCTCGGCGACAAAAAAAAGCAGGAAAGAGAGCGGGTGCTTATCTGGAGAGAGCCACATCGCTCGGGGCTGCGCAGGTCTGACTGTCCAGCCTCTTTAAGACAGCTGGTAAACTCCAGGTCAAAGTCCGGCAGAGGCAGGAATGCAAAAACGATGTCTACTACTCCCTTGCAAGGGGAGCGAAGGAAACCCCCTGGGTCTCTGATCCTGACTCACCTGTCTGGAGCCACCGGAAGCTTTAGACTCTGATGGCGGTGCTGGTTTCCCGCGGCTTCGGCATCCCTGAAAGGCGACTCTGCCTTCTAGCTTTCCTTCTCTCTTCCCTTCAAAAGCTGTGAGGTGTTTTCTTAGCACCGGTTGCCCAGCTGGCACGGCCCTGCATGCTTGCCTCCTCCTCCTCCCTCCTCCTCTTCCTCCTCATTCCCCAAAGACTCTTCTCCTCCTTCCCAGAGCTCAGTGGGAGCCGGGCACAAGGGTTGGGAGGCCACTTTTGAAACCACACCTTGGAAAATTTCACTGGGAATGGAGGCAGGGAACCAGTTGGGGGGGGGGGTGTGGACGTCCTGCAACTTGCCTAGGAGGCTGGCCGCTCTGCGCAACCTACCTCCTGCTGCCCCCGTGCTTTGCGGGTAGCCAGGACTCCTACTCTAAGCAAGGTCCTAGGAGGCCTGCCACGCCGTGCAACCTACCCGCCACGAGCAGCGACGTAACGGGCAGGGGGAGCACGCGAGGGGGCCGGGGCAGGCATTCTGGTACTGTCCCACAAGACAAAGGGGTTATAAAACGTATGGTAATTTAATTTTAATTTTTAATTTTATTAAATTTATAGACCGCCCCCTCTCCCCGAAGGGATTCGGGGCAGTGTGCAGACCAGAAATAAAACAGCATACAAAAATTAAATATTTTTAGATACCCATAAAAACAAATTAAATAATAGGCTGTACAGTATAGTTAAAAATTAAAACAACCTAAAAAACCTACCCCTAAAAATTTAAAATACAGGCTAGAGGGACACAAAACTACAGTTAGGCCAGGCCAGCTAAGTTGAACAGGATGGTCTTAAGTTTCTTACGGAAGGAGCGCAGATCGGTAGTTATTCTAATATCGGAGGGGAGGTCATTCCAGAGGGTCGGGCCCATCACAGAGAAGGCCCTACTCCTGGGCGTCGCCCGCTGGCACTGCCTAGTGGACGACACCCAGAGGAGTCCCTCCCTGTGAGAGCGAATTGGCCGCAGGGATGTATGGGGCAGGATGCGATCCCGTAGGTAGCTAGGTCCTGAGCCATGGAGCGCTTTAAAGATGATAGTCAACACCTTGAAACGCACCCGAAAAGCCACAGGTAGCCAGTGCAGCCCGCGCAGGAGAGGTGTTATATGAGAGTATCTAGTACCTCCCATAATTGCCCGCGCGGCCGCGTTCTGGACCAACTGCAGCCTTCGGGTGCATCTCAAGGGAAGCCCCATGTAGAGAGCATTGCAATAGTCCAGTCGGGACGTCACCAGTGCATGGGTGACTGTGCGCAGGGCGCCCCGGTCCAATAGGGGGCGCAATTAGCGCACCAAGCGAACCTGGTGGAACGCCCCCCTTGCCACGGCCGTCACATGGTCATCCATTGACAGCCGGGCATCCAGGAGGACGCCCAAATTGCATGCCCGCTCCACGGGGGCCAGCTGTTCGCCCCCGATGGCCAGTGATGGAACCCACTGGTTGAACCGGGGCGCCGGTAACCACAGCCACTCCGTCTTGGAGGGGTTGAGCTTGAGTCTGTTACTGCCCATCCAGACCCGTACGGCCCCCAGGCACCGGGACATCATTTCGACGGCCTCGTTGGGGTGGTTCGGGGTAGATATGTACAGCTGAGTGTCGTAGATTTCAGGAAGCTCTTCTACCGTACCGATTAGAACTGGGAACAACCCACCCCTGATTGCAAACAGCTATTTCCAGTGGGGTAAACAGGACAAAGCAAGTGGGGAAAATAGTTTCCTTTGCTATATTTCCAGTCTGAATTAGACCATGGCAGGGTCCCTAAGGAACAGCTCTTTTAAGGATCATTATGTATTCATAGTAAAGCAACTAACTTAGCTCTGTTCTTAAATGCTAAAGCTGTTGCACATAAAAAACAGAGGAGCTCTGATCAACTACCAGAGCCATCATTTTGACAGTTTTGCTGTCCTGTAGTCTGTCTCCATGAAATGCAAGCATGGAATAAACTGAGCCTGGTTTGTTCTCAGTCTTTTCAGTGGCCACAAACTACTAGCAAAAGTGGCATTTGATCACAAGGCAAGGAATGTTTCCCCTTTTGCATTGGAGCATCCAAGAAGGGACAGGAAAGACCAAGAAAAAGAAGGAAAGAGGGGAAGAGAACAAGGCAGCTAAAAGAAGGAAAGAGGGGAAGGAAGAATGAAAAGGGAAGGAAAAAGAATTTGTGTGACATCAATTTATGTTTCCATAGCAATGACGTTCTGTGCAAGCTGTGCGAACTGTAAGATGTTTGGAAAAGTTTTTGGCACATGCCTGTTTTTCTCTCTCTGCCTGCTCTGTTAAGGTGGGAGACAAAAAGGTCATCCAGTCTTTTGCTTTCTGCAGAAATAAAAGCTGATAATCCGTAGCTTCGTCTTCAGAGTTTCACTGGACTTATCAGATTCTGAGCTGCATTCCAAAACCTTGCACAATGAAGAATGCTGTGTTATATTTGGGGTCAGATCAAGTCCACAATATTAGATTTTAATAAATCCAATCTTGTTCTCATGAAAGCATCAGAATCATTTGTTAATTAGACATTGTTTAAAATTTTAAAGGCAGAATATTAGCAAGATTGTATTGTAAAAGTGGAAAATAATTAATAAATTAAAAAACTATAAACAATGTAAATCAAATCACTGTATCTCACCCCTAAAATTTATTTCAATTAGATTAACATGTGCAAATGCCAACTGAGGTATTCTATTCCAATAAAGGGCCTACTATAATTTTGAGGATTGCTGCATCTTTTAATGCTTCTAAGGCCCAGATTCTTTGTAGAGGAATCTTTTTAGCTTCTCCAGTTGTACAAGAAACAGGGAGACCTCAGTTCCTCATACAATTTGTCAATAATACAATCCAAAATTGGTCTTTAATTGAAATTTTGTCTGTTCTAACAGCCACAATTTTTGGAGTCTGTCAGTTTCCATAGGTTAAATTTAATGCCAATACCCATATTTTCTGATTTTAGGCAAAGCAGAAATTGTGTAAATTCCCAAATCAGCTCTGAGGGGCAGCAGCTGGAGTCCTTTTGTCCACCCCAAGATACTCCTCGGAGGCTGTGATTGGGTTGGTTCTGCTGGTGGTTTCTCTCTGAAGCCCCAAACATCAGACTGATGTAAGAACATGGGGGAAACCTTGGCCTCAGATACTTCAATAATTGGGGCTGAGGAAGCTGGAGAGCTATGAGGTTTTCATCTAAGCACCACTTTCACTCTTGTCTTTGATCTAACTGAGCTCCTTTGATGATAAGGGAGACAAGATTCAGTCTCAGAGAAAACAACCCCAGGTAAAGAAAGGTCTTACTTGCTCTATTGGCTGACCATCTATGGCTAGGATGTCATTTCCCAAAGACCATAACTTTTGACCTTGATTTATTAATTATCAGATAATTATGATATGTTCCAATAGGTATTTAGCATGCTAAACATATGAACCTATAACAGAACTTATAACAAAATAAAAGGTTTGGAAAGGACCTTTGAGGTCTTCTAGTCCAACCCTCTGCTCAAGAAGGAGACCCTATACCAGGGGTCCTCAAACTACGGCCCACAGGCCAGATATAGCCCACTGAAGCCATTCATCCGGCCCACATGGGACCACGACGCTGCCCCGCACAAATCACCCCGCCCACCCTCCAGCCCCCACCCACCAGCTGAGAGCAGGCCTTACCTTCGCAAGCCCCACGGACTGAAGCTGCAAAGGAAGACCAAAGTTTTTGGCTGGCAGAGTACTTCTGGGGACTGGGGAAGCCAAAAATGGGATGCACAGAGGCCCCAGGAGGGGAAAATGGTGCCCTCTGCCTCAGCTTCTTAGCTCGGGCTGAGTGGAACATAGAGCCATGTCACCTGGCATACGTGGCCTTGCCCGTTGCTCTTCCAGGTTTCTAGTGTGCATGTGTGTGCAACAATCAGCTGGCCTCTGTGTGTACAGTAGTGCCAGGAACTGGAAGCGCTGGTCTTCCGGTTTCTGCAAGTGCATTCGCACCAACCATCTGATTGTCATGTGGGTGTGTGCCAGAAACCGGAAGAGGAGCTGCCTGGTGCACATGTACGCACTGGCATGTACGCTGGGCAACTCCTCTTCCAGATTGCGTCCCTGACAAGAGCACTTGGTGCTGAAAAGGGTCTCCATCCATGCACTATTCCAAGGGTAGTTTTACCAAGGGATTATAAAGCAGTACCAATACTTCACGTGATTTGGATTCTATCCTTCTGTTCATGCAGCCTAGGATTGCAATGGCTTTTTTTGGCTGCTGCCACACATTGCTGGCTCACATTTGAGAGATTGTCCAATAAGATTCCAAGATCCCTCTCACAATTCCTGCTATTGAGCCAGGTTTCACCTAATCTGTACCTCTGCATTTGGTTTTTCTAGCCTCAGTGTAAGACTTTACTTTTCTCTACATTGAATATCATTTTCTTAGGTAGGTCCAGGGTTCAAGTCTATCTAAATCTGGATCGTGAGCCTATCTTCTGGGGTGTTGGCTATTCCTGCCAGTTTAGTGTCACCTGTAAATTTGATGAGTTCCCCATCTATCCCTCATCCAAATCATTGATGAAAATGTTGAAGAGTATTGGGCCTAAAATAGAACCTTGGGGTCCCCCACTGCTTCTTTCCCTCCATGTAGATGTAGTTCCATCTGGGGGTGATGCTATCTATCCCATATATTTTTAGCTTTCGAAGAAGTAGATAGTGGTTTACTTTGTCAAAGCCTTTCTAAAATCCAAGTACTGGAAACTATATGCACTGCATTTCGCTGGTCCACTAATTTAGTAATTTTTGTTAAAGAGTGAAATAACATTTATTCATGATCTGTGTTTGGATCCTTCATTTGTTGAAGTAAGTTGTCAATATCTAGACTGAATAACAAGGGTTCAAATATGCATCCTTCCCTTCCTCCTTGGTAAGTATCAATCCTTCTTCTAATTGCTCCATTGAGCCCAAACCTCCCTCTCAAACAAGGACCTGGAGAAAGAGCCTGGATCAGGGCCAACAGGCTGAGCTCCATTTTGAGGGCAATCAATTTCCTACATAATATTTCTCTGTTAATTACGACAAATGCACTAGCATCTAGAAAGCCAGCAAACTGTGTTTCACTTCAGTGATATAGATGAGATATTTCAAGACAAATCTGTTAGCAATATTAGATTATTGACATGCAATATTTATTATAAAATCTATATAGCTGTTCACTACCTAAAACCTTCTGATTCTTCTGTAAGGAATGCATTTTTCTCAAGTTTAACTAAGAGGATCATGGCATAAATTTTAGCCACAATATATGCTAGTCTATTTGACCTATAATTGCTACAGTCCTTTTTATTCCACTTTTTGGATAGATAAAATGCTACTACTGCCAATTTCAATCTGACTGGATAGGGAAGACATTTTTTATATGTGAAAATGAAGATGCTAAGAGGTCCCAAACCATCTGGGATATTTTTTTATCAGTCAGTTGGTAGAATGTCTTATGCAGGGAATGTATTGCTTGTATTTCAGGCCTTTTATGATTAATCTCAACATGAACATAATGGGGTGAAATATAGACATTTTTGCTAATATGGAGAAAAGCAGCTCTTGAATTCCATGGATCAGACATGATTGCATCTATTGCTCACCCACCACCACCCACCCCTCACTTTACCAGATGGAGAAAAACACAGACAGACCTGTGGGACTTTGTAGGTGCCTCCTAATGTTGACATCTGGATTGAGATGGCTCTTCTAGCTCCATCAAGAAGAGCCAGAAGGTTCGCCTTCCTTCCACAGCTGTAGTTGGGGACATTGACTTCTCCAGTGGACAAAATGTCCAGCAAGGCATCTGAAGTGCGGAAAGTGCTCAAATGGTTGTCATGGATGTTGTAACCAATTGTGAGATTGTGCAGGAACTGGGAAATCTTGTTGACCGTCTGAATGTTGAAAATGAATCCTAAGCTATATAAAAATTTATCATAACTCCTATTGTAAAAAAAAAAATGTTATAATTAACAGCAACAACAAATACTTTTGTCATATATAATATATATAATCCTCCACAAGCCTATTAAGCCTTAAGCCAACATTGATCCAAAACCAATGATCAGTTACCCAAATATGGAAATTGGCTGAGATATGGCAACTACAAGTGGTTGAACCACTACTTTAAATAAAATTCATTATTCAAGTGACAAATTAAGGATTGAACTGAGAGAGGAAAATAATCTGCAGCCCTTTCAGCTTTTTTTTCAGACCCCTTTTTGAGTCTCTTTCACAAAATCAGACAAAAGAGAGACGCCATGGAAATCAAAATCATTTAGGAAATTAGACATATCCCCCAATATAGGAATAAATGAAAAATAAAAAACAGAAAAGAAGGGGAGTGTTAGAATGGAGGGAGTGCAACTCCAGCAGCCTGAATGACTTACGAATCATGTAAAGCAAACTGAATAGAAGGAGCCACATTGAAAAGCAACTTTATATGCAATTTTTCCTCTCCACTGATGACTATACCGATGAGATGGTCTCCTGGGCTGTAAAAGCTCCTTGGTTGTTTTCCATCCTGGTGCTTCAAACTCAGCGGACATTTCATTCTCAGCTTCCCAGAGACTGGATGGGACACCAGCAGCATCAGAAGCAGAAGGAGCTCCATCATTCATGGGGCAAATCAATCCATCTCCTTTCTGTTTCTAAATAAGAATCAGAAGAATTCAAAGGACTCTCACAAGGTGGAATATGATCCAGTGTCTTTCCTGATTGAAACACAGAGAAACATTCAGCTTCATCTGGAAAGGAGAGAGACGGACATTCAAGAGCACAGACCCTGCCTGTCCCCAAACTCCATATTTCTCTGCCCAAAGTCTCCCCTGGAGGATTCGGCCAAAGAGCAGAGCTGACACTTTTATCATTATTCTCCCTCTCAGGAGGGATCCCTGGATAATTCAACCAGTTCTTGGACTCAAAGGTTGTTGGGAAATTCTCTGGAGGGAAATGAAAGGGAAATAAACCTCATGTGATTCATAATAACAGGGGCAGAGATGGAATTAAATCCATCATCTAGAATTGAGAGTTTTGGGGTCTCCATGCTTGAAAGTGGCCCCAGAGGGAATACACGGCACCTGTGGCTGAAGACAAAAAGAAATGTGACATTTGTTGGCATAGTGGTTAAGGAGAAAATCCCAGAGGCCAGTTAATACCAGACCAGAGCATGAAAATAGATCTAAAATAGCTGCCTGCTGAGTTGGAGCCAAAATTTACTTTATTTTGAAAGCTAATGCTCAAAGGCACCACACAAAAGGGCTGATGAAATAGTGTGGCCAGACTCCAAGAACAAAATAAACTTTTGTGAAAAAGTGGTCACCAGAAGTTTGCAGAGTTAAAAAAAATCACACACACACACAGAGAGAGAGAGAGAGAGACACACACAAACAGAGGTTAGGAAAAAACCAAGTGAAAGATGGAGAAATCAAGGCTGCCCCTCACCCCAGATGAGGAGGGGAGGGGGTGAAGAGGAGCTCAGGACTCTAGTGTTACAGATGAAAAAGCTGATCTACAAAATCCAACTTCCATCCCAGGAATGCAGAAGCTCATATCCCATGTTCCCCTGCCACCCTTTCCCATGCAGAGGCCAGGCAAGGGAGCTCTTGCAGGGATGCCAGACTCTGCCCGGCTGAGTGGGGAGCCCCACTTAGGAGGAAGAAGCTGGGCAGCCTCATGTTGGGGAAGGGAAGCAGATCTGCAAAATCCCCTTCCAGGTTCCATCTTCTGAGTCTTGGGAAGTGGGGGACCATATCCCATGTTGCACGGCCACCCCTTTCTATGTATGGGGCACCCAGGGGAAAGCAAAGCCCAGACCCACGGAGAAAGCCCAGGATGG
Source organism: Natrix helvetica (assembly GCF_964273705.1). NCBI lineage: Eukaryota > Metazoa > Chordata > Lepidosauria > Squamata > Natricidae > Natrix > Natrix helvetica. The sequence goes on from NC_138551.1 coordinate 132,498,565, forward strand.
CCAGGAAGGAGGAGGGGATGTGGGGCATTCCTGGGATGAGACCAACCTGGTTTATGGATCCCAGGGTTGAATGTTGGGGGTTTCTCCAGCCTCACTTGGGCTCCGTGTCTTTCCAGGAGAAGCTGCTGTCGGGGAGAAGCCATGCAGGGCTGGGTCTTCCAAGTGGGATCCGGGGTTGTCCGGGAGGAAAAGGCAGCCAGCCTCACTCTGGAAGGGACCTTCTGTGACTCTGAGGAAGATGGGGGTCCCTGTGGCCCCTGCAGAGCCCCCACATCCCCCAGCTGAGGAGACCCTCTTCATTGCAGCCTTTTTTGGGGAGGGAGCTTAAGCCCCTCCCTCCCTCCCTCTGCAATTCTGGGAGGTTTTGCCTTTTTCTCATCATCCCCAAAGCTTTGAATGTTGCTCTTTATTTGACCCCCCCCCCTTTGGCTTGGCTTCTTCAGCCTCTTCTCCATTAGGCTGAGGGCAGGGAAGCTCCCAGGCAACCCCTCTTCCCCTCTCCCCCCATTTGATTGGCTACAGGGTTGTCATGATGAAGGGGGCGGGCCAGGAATAGAGGCAACCACTAAAGAGAGGGAGGGCGGGATTTTTGTCTTCCTTGACAACCGGAGGATTTGAATGCGAAATCTGCTTTCTTTTAGGAAACCCTGCTCAGATGAAGCTCAGAATTAGAGGGAGGGAAGGGTCAGAGGAAACGAAAGAATATTTTAAAATATATTTTAAAAACCAAGTAAAATGTAGTCTTTGACAGAAGAAAAATAAAAAGTGAACACCAAACAATGAAAAAATGATCAAACTCAGTAGAAAAAGTTGTTTAGCTCCCTAGAGTGTGATCCATGAGATATACAGCAATTAAAAGCATAGAATGATAAACATTCAGCCTTAAGCAAATCTATTGGAGACGCAAGGCAGAAAGATGGGAAGATGAAGGGAAATTGGACGTTAAAGAAAACAGTGTCGCCAAAGAGCTTATAGAAAATAGCTAAACTAGATATAGTGTTAACATTACTTTCTGCTCTGGTTGAAAGAATTTAGAATTTCTCTTTAATTTTAAAAAAATGTGTAAGCTTTCCTATTTGTGAAATAAAAATATTTCCCCAGCCATTGAAGGGAGAGGTAAATCCCCAGATCAAAATCAAGCTTCTAGTGCTTTGTGAGTATGGAGTCTGGTATGTCATTAATGTGGGATGGGTGGCTCTATAAATCATTTAAAATAAAGAGATTTCTGGGACTGGAGCCGAAAGTCCACAATCTCCAACTGCCTCTTCAGCCCAGACTGACCTCACATTGATCTGAACCGATTCAGTTGTGTCATACGAATGGGCCTCCTTCTCCTTTTCTTATCCTGGATTATGATGGATGGTTAGGAGGAGCCATTTTGCGGGCTTGCCTTCCTGCTCAGGGTGGGCTACTCATAATGAAGACAACACACAAGCATTTCCTCGAGGTGTGAGTGAGCCCAGAGCGTGTTCTGACCCCCTCTTTTATTAACAGCGTATAAGGAAACAAAAGCATTCTGATATATCATTGGTTACATATAGCATATAGCCTAATATGGTTATATTTAGCTCTACCTGCTTAAGCGGTGTTTTCAAATATGAGTATCTTAACGGCTTGAACCACGTGTTTCCTAGCTGCCTCAGCCTGGAAAGTCCCTGTTAAGATGGTTTCGATATTGCTTTGCCTTTGCAAGCACAGCTTTCTAAATTGGGCCCTCCCAGTGGGCATCCAGCTCAACCCGCGTTCAATACTCAATTTATTTCAGTCCCAAATTCCATATATGTGTTCCAATCAGGAAAACTGATCTGCACATATACCATGGCGACCTCGTTCCCACATCTCCTCTGTTTTTGTTTTATTAGAAGCGATCCTCTTGTTCAGAGTCACTGCCTGAAGTACAAGGATCCTTGAAGGAGGGGATGCTGCCAGAGGCTTGGTCAGACATGTCTTTGTTCTCATCCTCACTCTTTAAGGTGAGGGGAACTTTTGCAGACACCTCATCTTCCTGAGGCAGGATTTGATAGGAGCCATGAGTGTGTAGCAACGCATAAACTTGTGCCGTTGCCTTTTTTTCAGCTAACAATGACAAACTATTGGAGATAGTACGAACAAAGATTGGCAAAACATAGGGTAATATTATGCAGCCTAAAGCAATCATTCCCACTAGAGCGACTACAGCTTGCAAGCCAGGCAATTTTGGCCACCATCCACTAAAGGCATCAGAGAGGTCCATCCCCTTCCATGTTTGCACGGATTGTTGGAGACCATGGTTCGCATTCTCAGGGCAGGTGCCAGGCAGTGGGAGGATTTTTGTGCAGGGTCTGTAATTCCCGAGAGCTTCCTTGTGGCAGAATTATTCCGTTTGATGCACAATTCCGCAGGAAATGAGATAAAAAGTGTCACTGAGTAAGTTTTGTTCATAGTGTGATGGTTTGTAAAGTCATCTTCTTACAAAGGGCCAGAAAAGGGGCTATGATCAGGAGAGGGATATCCCTGCAGTTGTCTATACAAGGCATAAACCTGACCCTGGGGCAACGTGAGAGGTGGTTTTGGGATTAAACATGTAAAAAGCAAATTTTCCATATATACACTTCAGACAAACAAAAGGCATCAGTTTGTGTGATGTTTGCAAGCTGTACCCATAAGTCTTGTTTCATGTGTTGTTCAAGCGAATGTCTGGGTGATATGACAGCTGCTGATGCCAAAGTACAGTTATTATCAATCAAGCACAAACAAATTCTCAGGTGCGCTTCGGTGGTTAAATTCTTCACATCACCCCATGTCACTGGATGACTGGCATGACGGGATCGGGTTGATGTAGAGTCGCCGTTGCCATCTCTGGGATAGGATTCAGGGGTTGGTGGCACGACATCTTTGGCTGGACCCTGTAGATGTAAACACAGCAGCCTAGCCCCACCCCCAAGTAATTAAAGTAATCGGTCCTAACCATGTTTTGTCTGGTAATGCTGTAAATATACCAGAAGAAGAGGCAAACTTGTTTTTTGTTGAAAATGCCTCTGATAAGCGGTCGAATTAGAAATTGAAAAATTCAATTGATTCAAAGTAAATAAACAAGGATTGAGTTTGTTTTGCATGGCTGGGAGGCCGAGGCATTTTTCCTCTTTTGATTTATTCAGGGCATGTTTGTGAGTCTAATTAGCTCACTCCGCAATTCCCTGGCCATGAGAACTGCAGGGCAAGCCAATTTTGTGTGTGTTGGACCACTTGTCACAAAAGTCTGCAAAGGCAGTACTGATGTAAGCAGGGCCATTGTCTGTTTTGAGTTCCTTTGGGCGTCCCAAGGTTGCAAAGGTACGAATGCAGTGGTTGATCACATGTTTGGTGGCCTCACCCCTTTGCGGGGTGCCATAATAAATCCTGAGTAAATATCCATGGAAACGTGCAAATATTTCCACGGAGCAAAGGAAAGGTATAGAATCATCCATTTGCCAGATTTCACAAGTCCTCACATATTTATCCTCATGTTCCATCCTCAAAAACATATCTCTGACTTCCTCTCACTATCTGAAATCCTCTCTTCCAATGACCTCTCCATCTGCTACTGTCCTTAGCAACCTGCTTTTTTCTTCCTCTGTCTCTGCAATATCCATTACCTTCCAATAAACAAAGCACATATCATTCCTTTTCCCACTTCCATCCTGACTTCCAAATCAGGCCAAATACTTGCTACCACATTCTCTTCCCATCTATAAGCAAAGTAACCCTTTTCAGCACCAATATCTGATCGTCCTTCTAAATTTCCTTGTAAACTGAGCTGGATTCAAACAAAAATGTTACTCACTCTCTCTGACAACATATTGTAATTTCTAAGTCATCTCTGTAAGAATTCCTAAGAGGGCAGCAACTAGCGCTGCCGACAGACAAACAAACAAACAAACAAACAACAAACCAACAAACAAATAAACAAACGTGCCATCTGTTAAGTATGCAAAGTGCACGCAAACATAAAAACATAAAAGAGAAAAAAAACAGCTTCAAAAATAAAACAAACAATCTAAATAAGGTAATTTGAGTCAATACTCTGAAATATAATTGGGTATGAGAATATCAAAAATTTCCAGAAAGCAAAGTTGCAGTAAAACTGCAAATGCAGGCATCTAATATCACCCTTTACCCCGCCTTTCTCAGGCTGATACGTCAGGGAGAGAAAAGAAAAAAAATGGTGAAAAGAACACAGCCCCCCTCCTCCTGCCTTCTCACCAGGGAAAAAGAGGGGGGTGAGAGGAAAGGAAAAAAAATTGTTGTTAAAATGACAGGCTCCCTTTTCTGGGAAGACAGGGAGAAAAAATAGAGACACATAAATCATTTTGTATTTTTGAAAGCCATTCCATACGATGATATACTAGGGTTTTGATCCCTGATGAAAGAGAGGGCGAGATGTTACAGACATGCCCCTCCTTGGATTTTTACACTCTCTTTTAAAATAACACGTTCCTTGAGGTTTCCTGTCTTGTAATAAAGCAGTTACTAGGAGCGCAAGCCATTGCAGAATCGTACGGGGGAGGTGTTGCTTCTGCAGGCATCTGATTATTAAATTTATAATGAATCATTAGACATTCCATGACTACGCGCCACGCAGTCAAAATTTGAACTGGGACTCTAGGAGCCGCATGGAAATATTCCCCCAATTTTGTCCAAGTCGAAATTTTCAGACTCCCCTTTTCAGGGTATGATGGACTTTGTTGCCAAATGTAAGACAGAAGGCCAATTAACTCCTTTTTTTTCAAACGAGGGAGAGATTTCCCTCCATTTGAGGCAATTTTAGTGGAGGATTCAGTTAGTTCCCCCAGCTCCTGCAAATGCGCTGTTTGCTGCCGGGAGAGCTTCCCGCCCATATTCACGAAAGATTTTGTCGTTTTTCAGACGAGTCGAATGTGCATGGCCACCTCTCCGGCCAATGGGCATGGGCGGTCCGAAACGTATCTCTGTCGTGGAGATCATGTCGGGGTCATCAGTTGCGGGATTGCCAACCCGCAAAGGGTGGGCTACTCATAATGAAGACAACACACAAGCATTTCCTCGAGGTGTGAGTGAGCCCAGAGCGTGTTCTGACCCCCTCTTTTATTAACAGCGTATAAGGAAACAAAAGCATTCTATCATTGGTTACATATAGCATTTAGCCTAATATGGTTATATTTAGCTCTACCTGCTTAAGCGGTGTTTTCAAATATGAGTATCTTAACGGCTTGAACCACGTGTTTCCTAGCTGCCTCAGCCTGGAAAGTCCCTGTTAAGATGGTTTCGATATTGCTTTGCCTTTGCAAGCACAGCTTTCTAAATTGGGCCCTCCCAGTGGGCATCCAGCTCAACCCGCGTTCAATACTCAATTTATTTCAGTCCCAAATTCCATATATGTGTTCCAATCAGGAAAACTGATCTGCACATATACCATGGCGACCTCGTTCCCACACCATTTGTCCGTTCCAGAGCAAAATCGAGAGCAAGGCCATTTTTGCGTGTGCCGGGACACGGCTGAAATGCTTCTATCGACACGCTCACATAATGTGTGTCCCAGGGGTGAGCTGCCCATTCTCAGAGTGGCTGGCATGGCAAGTTGGGTCAACTGTAAAACCCTCATTTATCCACTAACGAAGAGCGGAAGTTCTTCCCAATCGCTTCTTCTTCCAAGGCCTTTTATGGGTTTTATCCATTTCACACCCCCATTTTCAGTGGAGGCAAACCCCCTGCACAGCCTCCCAGAGAAAGGCCTGGGCTGCAGCCATCTCCCCTCTTTTGGTAGCAATGACTACGAGGCCCATTGTTTAAACCATGACATGAATTCCAGAGGCTTTGCTTTCAAATACTAACTGCCATTTCTTTAAAAAAGACATAATAATAAGGGCATCTGGGGCAGGGGATTAAATGGGTAGAAAACATGATAAGCCCACAGCTTCCTCCTCCTGCTGGATCTTTACTGACCAACAGAGAGTCCCCCAAACTCCCAGGTAGAAGTTTCTTTCTCAACCTGTAGAAAAGAAAGATCTCCCCACAAAGGACTCTATAACCATTGAGACTTACAGTCCCTCTGGGGAGGGGAAGGGAGGGCAGCGCTCTGGCTAAATGAGGGCGGCGGGGGGGGGGGGCAAGTGGGAGCTGTCCTAGGGGGCGAGTTCTGGAACTGCCGGGCAGAGCGAAGGGAAAGGAGGAGCTGGGATTCTGGCAGCCTAGGGGGGGGGAGTAAAGGAGGGCCCCCTCTTATTCTCTGGGGGAAGAAAGAGGGAGGATTGAATACTGCTGGGATTAAAAAGAAGCCCCAAGGGACCCCGGTCGATCAGTCACGGCCACTCAGGAGCCTCCACGGTGCCCGGAGACTGGGAAGGTCTGGAGGGGGAGGAAGCGGCTCCACCTCAACCCGAAGAAAAGGGAAGTTTCAGCCCACCTGGATTTTCTCTTGCCATTTTTATATATCCCCCAAGTCAGAAGAAACCCCTCCTTTTCTGGGTGTGGCTGTCTGTGGTTGGGGGAGTGAAGAAGGGCCAGGCTGTTTCCCTCACTTCCCCCCCCCCGCCTGCTCCTTCCAAGGATACAGAAGACGGGGCAGGGTGTGTGTGTGAGAGAGCTGATGGGCCTCAGGGCAATTGCCGCTGAGAAAGTCAGGTGGAAAGGGGGCTTTTTTCTCCAATTTGCCCTCGGCTGCCCCTCCAGGGGCTTTTCAGAAGGCAGCTGCCAGCAGAAGGAGCGCCTGGTCCGACCAAGACCGGGGAAGCGATTAAGGGTGTGTTTCTGTTGGCGGGGGGGGGGGAGGATTGAGGGAGCTCAAATCTGCAGCTGATGAAAAACTCCAGGTGATGCTGCTGCTCTTGTAGCTTTACCTGGACGCAGGCATGAATAGGGCGGGATGCTGACACCTTCAACGCCCACCCAAGAGAAGAGTCGCTTCCCTCCCCCCCCAGCCTCCAAATTGGCTGGGAGGGAAGAGGTGCAGGGAGCCCCCGCAGTTGGGCTGGGAAGAAGACTCCTGAGTTCCAGTCCCACCTTAGTTCTTATTGAATGGGGGTGTGAAGAACAGCTTCCATAGGTGCCTCTTCCTAGAAACCTCAAAGTCCCCTCCCACAACCCTTATTCATCCCACAGCTTCTTCCTGAACCTTCCCCCCCTCTCTCTCACACACCCACACATACGTTTAGCTGTAGGAACAAGTGCCCGAATTAATTTTTATAAGGTGTCACATTCAGTAGCTGTTGCCCAACAATAAATTCCTCTGAATGACTTTCACAGATTTCTCTTTAGTAAAATCTATTGAGCTGAAAGGGAAGGAAGAATTCCAATCATTCAACAATTTCCCATTTCGAAACATATAGATATGATTGTCTTTGACTCCTGCATACTATCTAAATGGAAAGAATATCTCCTTTCAAATAACAGAAATATTAACAATTCTTCCAAAATCATAATAGTGTTGTGTCTCATGCTTTTATAGTTGTTCTGGCTGTGAGATGCTCCTTTGTGTTCAGGTCTGGCCTCAGAAGGATAATGTAGCACTTGGGGATGAAGATGCAGACCAGCAGACCAGCACTGGAGGCCAGGATGGAGAAGACCTGCACAGCCACCATGTATTTCCCTTTGGAGCTCAGGTAGGTGGGCACAAAAGTCACCCAGACACTGCAGAAGACCAGCATGCTGAAGGTGATCAGCTTGGCTTCGTTGAAGGCCCCAGGCAGATTCCTGGCCAGAAAAGCCACCGTGAAGCAGATGGCAGCCAGGAAGCCCATGTAGCTGAGGGTGACATAGAACATGACAACAGCCCCTTCGTTGCATTGCAGGATGATCTCTCCAGGCTGGGAGTGGAGGTCAGAGTCAGGGAAGGGGGGAGAAACTCCCAGCCAGATGGAGCAGATGATAATTTGGACAGCAGAAGAAGAGAGGATGATGGAGTTGGCCAAGCTCTTCCCCAACCATCTCTTCACTCGGTTTCCTGGTTTTGTAGCCAGGAAAGCCAGCACCACCGTGATGGTTTTGGCCAAGAGAGAAGAAACAGCAACTGAGAAGATGATGCTGAAAACCATTTGTCGGAGAAGGCAGGTGGCTTTCCTTGGTTGACCAATGAAGAGAAAAGGAGACAAGAAGCAAAGCAGGAGGGAGACCAGGAGGATGTAGGAGAGGTCCCTGTTGTTGGCTTTGACAAGGGGAGTTTCTCGGTATTTAATGAAGATGATTAAGACAAGGCCTGTAGTTAGGAACAAGAGTAGGGCAAAAGAGACCAGGATGATTCCCAAATGTTCTTCATAAGACAGGAAGGCTATAACTTTGGGGAAAAGTCCCTTTCGGGAGAGGGGGCGGTCTATAAATATGAATGATAAATAAATAAAATAAATAAATAAAAATTGGACTCTTTTCTTATTTGGATATTTATCATCTGGACACTTGGTGCATTTTTCCGCATCTGAGAAACCAAAAAGCAACTTTCTTTAATATTCTGTCATTTCTGCCCAACTTACAAGAAATACCTTCTTTGGATAACAGCTGATGCCACTGGCATTTTCCAAGAAGTATTTCTTCTCTATTTCATTAAAAAGAGCATAAGAAGGATATAATTTTCTTTTTAAAAAATGTAGTTAAGTATATTAAGTTGAGGAAAATTATAGGATGTTAATGTGTAGAATCTTCATAGGAACTTACATTATTAGAGGTTAATAATGAATCATACAATCTTTTTAGGCAAGCAGAGTCCTGCCACATGACAGTTAATATACTGGACTTCGAGGATACGTACAGTATCCTGTAACATCTGGAAGCAACTTGGAATTAAGAAGAAACTTGCCAACAGTGAGAACCATTAACCAGTGGAACAGCTGGCCTTCAGAAGTTGTGGGTTCTTCAACATTGGAGGTTTTTAAGAAGAGACTGGAAAGTCACTTGTCTGAAATGGTATCAGGTCTCCTGCTTGAGCAGGGGGTGGACTAGAAGACCTCCAGGGTCCCTTAAAGCTCTACTCTGATTTATTGATCTACATGACTGGCAGACTATTTGTGTAATGAGTTGCCCCCATAACTATCCACAGCACCACATTATGGACCAGTGACACCTTCTCAGTGATCCTCAAGGGGAGGATTCAATATACATTATATTGCAAGGTCTTTCAGAAGGTGGACCTAAAACAATTCATCAAGTTCAAAGAACTCAGATCTTCCTAGAAAGGTGAACTTAGCAGCACATGTACAAACTAAAAAGCAGAAGAGATAATCCCTCTACTATTAGTAAAGCTTGCCCAATCTGCCACCCCCTCCTCCCATCTCTTCCCAGCCCCTCCTTCAAAGTCTTTTTGATTTATTTCCTTTTAGATAATTGTGCAGGTGATAAATAAAGATAATTAAAAACATCTGTCTTTTAACTTACACTTTCATGAAAATATTCTGAATGGATCCAGTTCCACAAAGCCTCTCATTTTCCTCAATGTGACCTACCTTCCTGAGTGGAGAAGGTCCCCTCCGGACAAGGAACGCAGTTGTAGCAGCAAACTAGATCTCCTTCTCGAGCCCTCTTGACAAATCCAGGCTCACAATTTTCCGCACAGTTGGACACAGGCAGGGACTGAGCAGAAAAAATAGAGATGCCAAATAAATTACATTAGGACTCTCCGTCCATGGAAAATGGAGGGAGAAATGGATGGAGACAAGTAGCCTCTGGTCTTCACTGAGGTAAATATGAAATCTCTGACTCCTTCTAAACAGATGCAAGAGGTATAACAGTGCGCAGATTCTTCATTTAGTTCCTCCCTTTTGCTTTTGGAACTTAACATTGTAATAAGGTATTTTCTATTTAATAAAATCTGGAGGGATGGAATTGAAAAAAGATTTAAGTATGAAGATATATTCACATTAAAACAGAATGAAGTTTACCGTAAAAAATTTAGGAAACTTTTATTCCATTATTTTTTTTAATATACAATAAAACTGATGAAGAAAGAAACCTCTGACCAATAAGATCTTGAAAGGTTTCCATAAAACATGGCAAAGCCCCTCCACTTAGGTCCCATCTGTTGAATAACTTCCATTAGATGATACCAACTGGCATGGGAGGCCAACCACCCTGGAGACTGTAGGCTTTGCCCACTTGACATGGGACCTCAGGCTTTGGGAAACAGAGAAAAGACGCCAAAGTTTCTCTCACCTTATTGAGCAACTTTAGCTGTGAAAGAGCATTTTGTCTGATAGTAAGTCTTTGTCTTTCAAAATATGCCAGAATCTGTTCCCTGGCATCCTCCTTGGAAAGAACCAAGAAGCCCCAAATGGCCAGATCTGCTGTTATCTCTCCATTTTGGTCCAAGTAGAGTTTCCTCTGAGAAATATTCCAAAATTCATTCTTCTCCAGAAAGGGATGAAACTAGAATGGGAAGATCCAGGAATTTGAAAGCAGAAACCTTTGTTTCTTATCCCATATTGAATCTTTATTCTACAATTGATTAATCTCCAAATATGGTTAAATAGGATACAAATACTGCCACTCTTCAAAAGTGAATAAAAAAAATTGAGAAAAAATTATCAATCATATGCTAATAAAACATAGATAATATAATTGACACAATTGTTCAATTACAGGGAACATTTTCCAAAAAAATAAATAAACAGAGAAAAAAAGAGATGATTCATCAACTCTTTGAAAACAACAGGTAGATTCCCAGAAAGAATGGGTTGATCAAGAAGAAAGTTGCCAGGCTAATCTTCTCCTTGGTAATCCTGATAGAAAACACCTCCAGATGTGCTAATTCTACTTGATTGTAATTTGACATTAACAACATTTTGCAAATCTGAAAGAATAAATCTCCCACTAACTATTTTCTCATCCTGAAAAGTTAGCCAGGATCCTTTCTGAGTTTCTTTCTCTCCCATTATGCAGCTGCAGGATTCTCCCCTCTTAGCTGATCCTTCTCTAGGCAGCCTCTCTTTTGCGATCTTAGAGTAAGCTAATTTGATGTGATTTAAAGAATATAAAGTCTTTCAACTTACAAGCCTTACTTGAAACTTCATTTAAACAGTTTGATAAAATAACAATGGTTTTAAATCAACTTAAAGGTGATAAAGGGAAGGAAGAAACAATTGTTGAATCGGATGGATTGGATGGATGGACTGGAGCTTAATTTGCTGCTGGCATCCCTGGGGAAGGAGTCTGGTTTGAAGGCAGGCTGCTTGGAGATGGCTGGAGAGGCCATGGACCCTGAAGACTCAAAGTGGACAGAATGGATGACTGATGAAATGGATTCTTTCAAGAAGATTGAGGGAGATTGGGGAATGAACTTGTCATATTTAACTGGAAAACAAGTCTTAAGAGCCATTGTTTTTCCATTTACAGGAGGTCCTATGACTTTGGGGAATGGAAAGCAGTTGTTGGGAAAGATCCTAATTAAAATTTTAAGGCAATGTATTATTATTAAGAATCAACCAAAGATATTTAACCCTGGACAGATTCTGGATGGATCAGAGATAATGATTGTGGTGGTCTGTAGTAGATAAGAAGCGCCTATAAATATTCTGTGAGTTAAATACAATAGCAGATAACACAGACGTTTGAAGTTTTGAAATTTAATTTTATTGTTGGATTGCCTGTTAACTTCATTTTTTATATACAGCAGATAGATGACAAGTCAAGTAGTTGTAAATAGGCGTATAGTTTATAATCGTGGGCCTATTTTCTCTCTCTCTCTCTCTCTCTCTCTCTCTCTCTCTCTCTCTCTCTCTCTCTCTCTCTCTCTCTCACAAACACACACACACACACACACACACAAACACACACACACACACACACACACACACACAATATAATTTACACCCTCTGTTGGGCTTTGAATTTGAGCTTGTATTCTGATTGGTTGTCAGACTCGCATGGGGCCAATCATGGTTAACTTTGTAGGTTGTCTTTTGAGTCCCAGTCCTGGTTGAATCTTCCTGGTTGATGATGTAATGAAGAGGGTTTGGGCCAATTCCTATTATGGCTGGGGGCTAATCCTACCTTTGTTGGACATTGACTGAGGGTATTTGGTTATGAACAGATCTAGCCATCTCTTTATCTCTTAAGTGCTGATATCTGCTGTGGGTGATTGAGGAGGGTGGGGCCTATTAAGAGGGAGCCTGCTTCCTGCCTAAAAAAACATGTTTCTCCATTTACCAACTGAAGGACCAGGTCCCCTTGCAGCAGAGGTGGGATTCAGCAGGTTCAGACCAGTTCTGGAGAAGCAGTAGCGGAAATTTTGAGTAGTTCGGAAAACTGGCAAATACCACCTCTGACTGGCCCCACTCCAATCTATTCTCTGCCTGCCGAGTCCCACCTGATTGGGAGGGAATGGGGATTTTGCAATATCTTTCCCCTGCCATGCCCACCAAGCCACACCCATAGAATCAGTAGTAAAAAAAACCACGGCCTTGCAGGGACCAAGCTTGGAGGAGAATTTGCACAAACTCTGCGTGAACTTCAGGGAAGGATAATGAAGCCAAGGAAGAGCTCAAAGGAGTTGCTCTTAGCCTTCAGGAAAGACAAGAAGGAGAAGAGCTGAAAATTAGGAGGAGTCTGGGAGCCCCTTTTCCAACTGACACAATCTCTCCGTTGGAGAAGGGAGGATACAGCCCTCTTCCAATCACTGACACACATTACATACAAGCGTAAAATCTGCTCACTATTATTCCAGAGTGTTAGACATGGAAAAAAGAATTGTTAGAAGAGGAGATTTTAGCTGAATGAGAGAAAAAAAATATGATAAAAGGATGAGGTTCCAGCTGCTTCTTTGCTGGCTGTCAGTTAATGCTGCCTATCTCGTCTTTCTTTCTATCTTCCACTATTTGCATCTCCTCAGTTTCACCTGCCCTCTTCTCCCAATAAAGCATCCAGATCCACGCCAGGCTCCCTTTCATTGGAGGAGAATAGGGGGGCTTAGCTGCCTCTCCAGCTGCACACAGACCCACCTGCAATGGGGACGGAAGGAAGGTGGAATTCCACCAGGCTAATCACAAACCCACAAATATGGGAAATTATTTTAAAAAGAATACAGCATTTTCAAATTAGCAGTGTAAAATATAAAAATGTCATGGTATCTACTCTTTGGAACCATTATTCCCTGAGTAATTAAATTGGCCAGATCCGTTGAGATGGTTTCCCTCCTTCTCCTCTGGATTCCTTCTCCAAAGGATCCAAGATTAATGGATCCATATCAGGACACCATACCTGCCACGGCTGCAGCCTTGGATACCCCAAACTCTCTTCTTTCTTCTTCTTTCTCCTCCTCGATCTGGAAGAATAGGCAGCATTCAAGGCCTGGGCCAGAGTCTTCATCATACTATAATGTTGGTATTTATTTGTGACCCGGATCCTGTTCCTTTTCTCCTGGGTCTCCAGTGGGGCTTTCTGGGTGCATCTTCTCCGGCCTTTGACAGAAAAGACATGCTTTGAAAGAGAACAGCGAAGATAAAGATCTTGAAACTGAGGTTCCAGAAAGAAATAGGGTTCAAAGGCAACATCATTTGGTCTTTCTTTTGCCATATAAGCAAAGTTCCAAATACTATGGATGTATCTCAAAAGTCTGTGCTTGTTTTTTTTATAGTCTTCAAAATTTGTGAGGATCCAGACTTTCCCTTCAATGGGTCCTGGCGAACGCATAAGTGTTAAATGGAAAGGAAGAATTCTGTCCCAAATGGACACATATTCTATGAAGTGAACAAAGACGTTGACTTGTCTCCACTTGGAGAGGGAATCCCTGATGTATGTAGTATATCCACGTGTTGAGAATCGTTGTGATATAACAAAGCAAATTCCATTTCTAACAAGCATAGGAGGGAAAGTCCTCATGAAATTCTGTCCATTTTCTGTGTCTGAAGCAAAGAGGCCAATCAGGGTCCATCTAAAATGGAGGAGCAGTTGGACAATTGCTGGGTACTGGATCCCTTCTTTGGGGAACATCTGGTGGAAAAAGGGGAATCGACCTTTATCACTAAGAGCCTCTCCAGCTGTTTGATCATTGATCTGAAAAAGCAATGAAGAAAGCTGTGTTATATTTGGGGTCAGATCAAATCCAAAATATTAGATTTTAGTAAATCCAACCCGGTTCTCATGAAAGCATTAGAATCATTTGATAATTAGACATTGTTTAAAATATTAAAGACAGACTTTTAGCAAGATTGTATTATAAAAGTGGAAAATAATAAATACATTAAAAATCAATAAACAATGTAAATCTTATTACTGTATCAACCCTAAAATTGACCACAATTAGATTAACACATGCAAATGTTGACTGAAGTATTATATTTCAATAAAGGGCCAATTATAATTTTTGAGGATTGCTGCATCTTTTTCTGATTCTATATCGCAGATTCTTTCTGGAGGAATCTTTTTAGCTTCTTCTCCATTTGTACAAGAAACAGGGAGACCTCAGTTCCTAATACGATTTATCAGTAATACAATCCAAGATTGGTCTTTAATTGAAATTTTGTCTGTTCTAACCGCCACAAGTTTTGGAGTCTGTCAATTTCTATAGATTTAGTTCATGGGTAGGATTGAAAAATTTCAGCAACCGTTTTGCTGGGGTGGGCATGGCCATGGGGGCATGGCCTATTCAGCTTCCAGAACCATGGGGAGGGTCGTTTTCACCCTTCCCAGGCTCCGGAGGCTTTCATTGAGCCTCCAGGAGGGCGAAAAGGGCCTTTCCCGGGCTCCAGAGGCCCTCCAGAGACTGGAAACAGACTTGTTTTCGGACTTCCAGTGGGTCCCTTTTTCACCCTCCCAGAGCCTCCATGGGGTCCCTGCACTTACCTTGCATCCAAAATGGACCTCATGGAGACTCCTGGGAGGGGAGGGGAGGGCTTAGCCAATCTTGCAGCTACAGGTTAGGTAAACCAGATTAAAATTAACATCCGGTTCACCCGAACCAGTCTGAACCCACTTAATCCTACCCCTAATTTACTTTTAGGCTAATACCCATACTTTCTGAATTTATACAAAGCAGAAATTGTGTAAATTCCCAAATCAACTCTGAGGGCAGCAGCTGGAGTCCTTTTGTCCACCCCAAGATCCTCCTCGGAGGCTGTGATTGGGTTGGTTCTGCTGGTGGTTCCTCTCTGAAGCTGCAAATATCAGACTGATATAAGAACATGGGGGAAACCTTGGCCTCATATACTTCAATAATTGGGGCTGAGGAAGCTGGAGAGCTATGGGGTTTTCTTTTAAGCACCACTTTCACTCATGTCTTTGATCTAACGGAGCTCCTTTGATGATGAGGGAGCCAAGGTTCAGTCTCAGAGAAAACAACCCCAGGTAAGGAAAGGTCTTACTTGCTCTATTGGCTGACCATCTATGGCTAGGATGTCATTTCCCAAAGACCATAACTTTTGGAATTAATTAATTAATTATTAGATAATTATTATGACAAAAGAACCCAAGTCTTCACATGGTATATAATCCAATACGTAAGTATGATAATATCACATTATCAGTGTAGATCAGCTTGTTCTACTAGGAATTTAGCATGCTAAACATGTGTATCTATAACAGAATTTATAACAAAATAAAAAGGTTGTGAGGGACCTCGCACGTATTCTAGTCCAACCCCCTCCTCAAAAAGGAGTCCCTATACTATTCCGGACAAGTGGCTGTCCAGTTTCTTCTTTAAAACCTCCAGTGATGGAACAATCACAACTTGTGAAGGCAAGTTATTGCACTGATTAATAGTTCTAACTGTCAGGAAATTTCTGCTTAGTTCTAGGTTTGTTCTCTCCTTGATGAATTTCCATCCGTTATTTCTTGTCTGGCTTTTGGAGGATAGGTAGACCCCCTCTTCTTTGTGGCAATTCCTCAAATATTGGTACACTGCTATTATGTCACCCCTTGTCCTTTTCAGTACGCTAGATATACCCAATTCCTGCAACTATCCTACATATGTTTTAGTCTCCAGGACCTTAATCTTCTTTATTCCTCTTCTCTGCACTTTTTCCAGAGTGTCTACATCTTTTTCATAATATAGTGATCAAAACTGGATGCGCTATTCCAAGTGTGGTCTTGCCAAGGGATTATAAAGCAGTAATAATACTTCATATGATCTTGATTCTATCCTTCTCTTGATGCAGTTTAGGATTGCACTGGCATTTTTTGGCGGCTGCCACTCAGTGCTGGTTTATATTTAACTTAGTTCTGACCTAGGCTTCCTGAGATAGTAAACAGCCATACTTTTTACCCATGTAGCTTCTGACAAAGAGTACCCTTTCCAGAGTACTAAATACTGTAAGCAACCACAATGCAGTCTAGAGTCAAGAATCTTCTTAATCTCATAATGAGTTTCCTCCTGCACTACCATAGATTGGGGAGGAGCAGCTGGTATGAGTCTTAAAGTAGATCCTACCACTGCTTTCAATAAGCTTGTTCTGACCTAGGCTTCCTGAGACAGTAAAAATCACAAGCTTAGTCCCCAAACACCTTTTTTTATTTCAATGACTGTGAATTATGTTCATTCACAGCCCATAATGATTCACAAACAGTCCGTGAAGAGTCCGACATATGTCTGCCACAGTCTTTTAGGGTAATGCTGATAAGCACCTACCTTTATCTCCCTTGAAACACTGCAAGACACCTAATTGCCAATTAGTTTTGCAAGGCCAAACTGAGAACAGAGTCAAACGGAGCTTCTCAGAGTTTGAACTGACCAGAATAAACAAAGTTGCTTCCTGCAAAGGCTCACATCCGTTTGCTCCTCTTTTGTGTCTTATGGGATGGTCCAATCATCTCCAAGCCTTACTCCTGAGTCAGATTAATGTCAGCATTCCGGAAAAACCCAACCCCAATGAAAAACTCTGAGACAGGCATTTTCTCAAAGCTCCCATTTATTAGCCTAGGTATACAGGCACATCTGGGAAAACCCGAATCTGAGAGTTCCGGCCTTTCCCTCATTAAGTCAAAAGTCCAAACCCATCCCCTGAACCCATCAGTCCATCACATGGTCCAATCCCAATCCGTCCCAACTCGAGACATCCCTTCAACCACTCCTCCTCCAGGTGCAGGAATACCATGACCTTGACCAAAAAGAAGAATGCTATTATGTCTAACTACATTCCCTCTACTAAATCCCTCTTCTAATTTCCCAAGCACAAGAATGTGGTAGCGTGGAAACCTCCAGTGTTAATATGGCTTTCAAAGCTGACAGTATAGATCCTTCTTCTCGTGGCTCCATTGAGCCCAAATCTCCCTCTCAAACAAGGGCTTGGAGAAAGGGCTTGGATCAGGGTCAAAAAGTTGAGCTCCATTTTGAGGGCAATCAATTTCCTCCATAACGTTTCTCTATTTATTGTATCAAATGCTGCACTATCATCTAGAAACCCAGCAAACTGCGGTTTATCTCACTGATATATTTTATGATTAGATATTTCAAGACAAATTTGTTGCCAATATTAGATTATTAATTTATGCATTATTTATTATAAAATCTATATAGTTTTTAAATCTACCTAAAACATTCTAGTTCTTCTGCAAGAATGCATTTTTCTCAAGTTTAACAAAGGGGATCATGACATAACTTTTAGCTACAATATCTGCTACTCTATTTGGTCTATAATTGCTAGAGTCCTTTTTATTCCACTTTTTAGATAGATAAAATGCTACTATTGCCAACTTCAATCTGAGTAGATAGAGCTTTTTATATGTGAAAATGAAGATGCCAATAGAGGCCCCAACAACCAGGGATATTTTTTGATCAGTTAAATAGTTGGTAGAATGTCTTCTCCAGGGAATGTTTTGCTTGCATTTCAGGCCTTTTATAATTAATTACAACATGAACATAATGGGGTAAAATA
Organism: Natrix helvetica; assembly: GCF_964273705.1. Classification (NCBI taxonomy): domain Eukaryota; kingdom Metazoa; phylum Chordata; class Lepidosauria; order Squamata; family Natricidae; genus Natrix; species Natrix helvetica. Next base: position 132,516,348 of record NC_138551.1, read on the forward strand.
TTGACATTTCTGCTAATATGGTGAAAAGTAGCTCTTGAATTCCATGGAGAAGACATGATTGCATCTATTGCTCCCCCACCACCATCCACTTCACCAGATGGAGAAACACACACAAACCTGTGGGACTTTGTAGGTGCCTCCTAATGTTGACATCTGGATGGAGATGTCCCTTCTAGCTCGACCAAGAAGAGCCAGGAGGTTCTCCTTCCTTCCACAGCCGTAGTTGGGGACATTGGCTTCTCCAGTGGAGAGAATGTCCAGCAAGACATCTGAAGTGCGGAATGTGCTCCAATGATTGTCATGGATGTTGTAGCCCAGTGTGAGGTTGTGCAGGAGCTGGGAGTTCTTGTTGAGCACTTGAATGGCAAAAATGAACCATGAGCCATGTAAAAACCCATAAGAATTCCTATTGTAAAAAAATATTATTTAATCAACAGCAACAACAAATAATCTGGAGTCTTTTCAGCTTTTTTTTCAGACCTCTTTTTGGATTTGAGTCTCTTTCACAAAATCAGACAAAAGAGAGAAGCCATGGAAATCAAAATCATTCAGGAAATTAGACATATTCCCCAATATAGGAATAAATGAAAAAACAAAGAAAAAAAGTAGTAGTGTTAGAATGGAGGGAGTGCAACTCCATCACCTTGAATGACTTACGGATAATGGAAAACAAACTGAAGTGAAGGAGCCATGTTGAAAAGCAACTTTATATGCAATCTTTCATTTCCAGTGACGACTATACCAATGAGATGGTCTCCTGGCCTGTAATAACTCCATGGATTGTTTCCATCCTGGTGCTCCAAACTCTGCGGGCACTTCATTCTCAGCTTCCCAGAAACTGGATGGGACAAAAGCAGCATCAAAAGCAGAAGCAGGAGGTCCATCATTCATGGGGTGAATCAATCAATCCCTTTCCTGTTTCTAAAGAAGAATTAGAAGGATTCAAAGGACTCTCACAAGGTGGAATATGATCCAGTGTCTTTCCTGATTCAAACACAGAGAAACACTCAGCTTCATCTGGAAAGGAGAGAGATGGACATTCAAGAGCACAGACCTTGCCTGTCCCAAAACTCCATATTTCTCTGCCCAAAGTCTCCCCTGGAAGATTCGGCCAAAGAGCAGAGCTGACACTTTTATCATAATTCTCCCTCTCAGGAGGGATCCCTGGATAATTCAACCAGTTCTTGGACTGAAAAATTGTTGGGAAATTCTCTGGAGGGAAATGAAAGGGAAGTAATCCCCATGTGATTCATAATAACAGGGGCAGATATCGAATTAAATCGGTCATCTAGAATTGAGAGGTTTGGGATCTCCATGCTTGAAACTGGGCCCGGAGGGAATACATGGTGCCTGTGGGTGAAGAAACAAATCTGAGATTTGTTTGCATAGTGATAAGGTGACCAACCGTCCTCCTTTAGGGAGGACAGTCCTTCTTTTGTAAGTTCTGTCCTCCCTCGAAAAGTGTCCTCCTTTTTGATATTTGAAGGCTAATCTGTTGCGCGTTATGTGACGTATTTTATTAAACAGTTTTTAATGGTGTTTTTTTTTACTTCATCGCAAGTATATTGTACAGATATTGAAACTTGTGTTGAATTTTTATCTAAAGAAATGCTAGACATTAAAATAGACGACAATTGTCTCTTTGAAGAAATTAGAAGACTGAATGTATATTTAAATTCTGAAAAATTAATACAATGGGAAAATCAACACGTTGAAATTGATAAAAGATGGGTGGATATTTTCAGCCATTTCAAAAACGAACATATTCCATGTGAACATTTATTTATTCTTGTTCGTTTTTTTCAATTGCCAATGATTTTTGGACTAGTGAGAAATCGAGATTGAATGTTGATACTCTAGCTGCAGCACTTGCCGTAAAATTCAATATGAAGGATATTTCTTGTTCAGATATTTCCAATATATTGTTAGAAGATGATACATTGACAAAAAATATTAATTCAATGGAAAAGTACTCATTTAAATAATAATTAACAGGCGTGTAAGCATAATTACAATATAAAATGTTGCAAATGTTTTTATTATGCATATATCATATTTTAGTGTATTATTGTTGCAATGAATAAAATATTTCTTTTATTTACGATATATTTTTTCCAATTTATTTGTCCTCCTTTTCATTGTAAAAAAGTTGGTCACCTTAATAGTGACTAAGACAAAACTCCAGAGCCCAGTTAATGCCAGAGCATGCCACAAATCTGAAATAGCTGCCTGCTGAGCTGAAGCCAAAATTTACTTTATTTTGGAAGTTAATGCTCAAGGGCCCCACCACAAAAGGGCTGATGAAATAGTGCAGTCAGTTTCTAAGAACAAAATCAACTTTAGTGAAAAAATAGTTCCCAGAAGTTTGCAGTTAAAAATAATCATTCTCTCTCTCTCATACATATACACACACATACACACACACACACAAACACACACAATCACTCTTGTGCGCGCGCGCACACAGATGGAGAAATTATGAAAAAAAAGTGAAAAGAGATGAGAAATCAAGGCTGCCTTTCACCCCATGGAAGGGAGGGAGGGAGGGAGCTGCAGCCATCTTCCCTCTTTTGGGAACAATGACTACGAGGCCCATTGTTTAAACCACGACATGAATTCCAGAGGCGTTGCTTTCAAATACTAACTGTCCATTTCTTCAAAAAGACATAAAACTAAGGGCATCTGGGGCAGTTGGGTAGAAAGCATGATAAGCCCACATCTTCCTCCTCCTGCTGGATCTTTAGTGACCAAGAGAGAGTCTCCCAAAATCCCAGGCAGAAGTTTCTTTCTCAACCTGTAGAAAAGAAAGATCCCTTCACAAGCGTGGAAGATGTTGGGGCTTCCTCTGCAAGGTCCCCTTTCTTCCCTCAGGGGGGCCTCCTGCCTCCTCATCCAGCCCCCCCCCAAGAGAAAACCCACCTTCCCCAGGACTCCTGAGGCTCCCCAAGGGCCCCTCATCACACAGGCCTTCAGAAAAGGCTCCCCCATTTTGGAACTCAGCCCCATCTGAGGCCTCTGCAGGGCCCATAGATGAAGCCAGGTCTCTGGGCAACTCTGGGAAGGCCATTCGGACAAACTTCTCAAGCTGTTTCCCTCCCACATGGACCATGGATCCGATTTCCCCTTTGCAACCAGGAAGCCATCACGATGATGAGATCATAATGGCAGCTGGAGATGGAGGCCCTCCTGATACACACAGGGCCCCTTTGGCAGAAAAGTTGCAGGGAAACCATGTTTGTCTCCTTTAGTTGGTCACATTGGACAGGCTCTCTGGGGGAGGGGAAGCCCTGCTTGTGTGGGGGAGGCCCCCTTTCCTTGTGCTGTGGGGGTGGGAGGAGCCCCTCTGCCCTCCATGGGTGACTTCCCCACCTGGCACAGGGGTGGGCGATGGGTTCTCCAGAGGAGCCACCTGAGAAGCTGGGACTGTTCTGGAGGAACAAACCAAGGGGCTGGACCTCATTGAGGGAGGAGTGGGCCTTGTTCTCCTTTGGCTCAGCCCTGCTGCTGCTCTTCTGCTGCAGGCAAGGCTGTCTGATGGGCACTTGCCCTTGGGCCCCATGAGCATAGTTGCTAATCTGTATGTTAACCCTTCAATGCACCTTCTATCACATAAATACAGCAATGTATTTATTACATTTGACTGCATTTTTATTAATACTAACATGCCAATAAAATAAATATATTTTATCAAATTTACATGATTACTCCTGTGAGTAGTTGTCATAGGGGCCTCTAATGCTGTCAAGAGGGCCTCGCCTGCAGGAGCAGGAAAGCTCCTCTTCCCAGTCCACTCAAGGGGTCTCTGGGCTGCTTCTCCCACCCCCTGCAGCTCCCATTCTCTGGGCCTTTCCTTCCCTGGCTTCCCATTGACCTCCTGCTGGCCGGACAGGGAGAGCCAAAGGGCCACGAAATGCCCAGATCTGACCCAGCGGAGCAGGACTTCCTCCTCCCATCTGATCCTGCAGCTCCTCCCTTTCGCAGGGACCCCAAACCCCAGCTGGAGAAAAGAGAAGGGAAGGGAGGCAGCAAGCGAGGAATTGGGACATTCAATGGAGGTTCAAGGAGGAAAAAGACGAAGAGGCTCACCCAACGGAACCTGAAAACCAAATTATGAGCTTTATTCAGGATACCAAAGGTTTTTCTTCTCTGAGATTCTTTAATTGTCCTGTTTTATTTCACTCAATATGCCATGTTCTGCCTCTATATGTCATATAAAGTTCTCTTTATAAAGTTCTTTATAAAGTTATAAAGGGGGTTTTATCCCTTTTTGTGTTTGGAGGAGCAAAACAGCCTTGGGGTTCCTTCTAGCGTGTTTCCATAAGGATGAGGCTGTTTTGGCTCCCTAAAAATGTTTAATCCAAGCTCACTCGCATCAGGTGAATGAATGGTGGAAGACACAGCACACAGGTGTGTATTTCTTACCTTTCCCCACCTGAAATCCCCAAAGAGATTAACTCAGGCCTCTAACTTTGTATCATGTATTCATAATCCTGTCTATACTTATATCTGTTATCTAATTCATACTTGACTAAATAAATAAATAAAAAATAAGAATCTGGGCAGATTTTGTGCCTCTGCCCTAGTCTGAAGGGCCAGGAAGGGGCTGAATTCGCAGGGCCTCCCAGGCTTTGCTCAGGGTTGGCTTAGGGCAGCCTCAGAAGCAACCAGGATGGCTCCCAAACTAGGATCAGGGTCTTAGGGTTATATGTCAGTCCAATTAATTGTGGAAGGATTTGATTCTGATGGTTATAAGAAATCATGGTTTGTGCATTATGCAAAATCGGTGAATAACTAATGATCTCTTCAGGTCTGTGTCTTGTTTTCAGAATGGAGGTAACATTTTCAGACACTCTGGGTGGGCCACAGGGGACCCCCATCTTCCTCAGTCACAGAGGGTCCCCTCCAGGGTGAGGCCGGCTGTCTTTTCCTCCCGGATCCCCCTTGGAAGACCCAGCCCTGCATGGCTTCTCCCCCACAGGAGCCTCTCCTGGAAAGACACAGCGCCCAAGCGAGGCTGGAGAAACCGCAGGGGCTGCATCCCCCCAACCTTCAACCCTGGGACCCCTAAAGCAGGTTAGTCACTTCCCAGGAATGGGGTGTTGGGGGCTGCCCCAGATCCCCTCCTCCTTCCTGGCCATCCTCAGCCTTCTCCATGGGTCTGGGCTTTGATTTCCCCTAGGTGTTCCATGCATGGAAAGAGGTGGCAGTGCAACATGGGATATGGTCTCCGCCCTGTTTCCAGGACTCAGAAGATTGAACCTGGAGGGGGATTTTGCAGATCTGCTTCCCTTCCCCAATATGAGGCTCCCCAGCTTCCTCCTCCCAAGAGGGCTCCCCACTCAGCGGGACAGAGTCTTGTCTGGCATCCCTGCAAGAGCCCCCTTGCCTGGCCTCTGCATGGGAAAGGGTGGCAGGGGAACATGGGATATGGACTGCTGCATTCCCAGGTCTCTGGAAGATAGAAGTTGGGTTTTGCAGATCAGCCTTTTCATTTGCAACACGAGGATCCTGAGCTCTCCTTCGTTCCCTCCCTTCATTCCTTTCCTTCCTCCCCTCCTCACATGGGGTGAGAAGCAGCCCTGATTTCTCCATCTCTTTTCACACCCCTCCCTCTCTCTCTCTCTCTCTCTCTCTCTCTCTCTCTCTCTCTCTCTCTCTCTCTCTCTCTCTCTCTCTCTCTCCCTCCCTCCCTCCCTCCCTCCCTCCCCCTCTCTCTCTGATTTTTTTTAAGTCTGCAAAGTTCTGGCAACTACTTTTTCACTAAAGTTGATTTTGTTCTTAGAAACTGGCTGTACTATTGCATCAGCCCTTTTGTATGGTGCCCTTGAGCATTAACTTTGAAAATAAAGTAAATTTTGGCTCCTACTCAACAGGCAGCTATTTCAGATCTGTGACATAGTCAGGTATTAACTGGCCCCTGGAGTTTTGTCTTTCATCACTATGTCAATAAATGTCACATTTCTTTTTTTTTTCTTCAGCCACAGGCACCGTGTATTCCCTCGGGCCAGTTTCAAGCATGGAGACCCCAAACCTCTCAATTCTAGATGACCGATTTAATTCGATCTCTGCCCCTGTTATTATGAGTCACATGAGGATTATTTCCCTTTCATTTCCCTCCAGAGAATTTATCAACAGCCTTTGAGTCCAAGAACTGTTTGAATTATCCAGGGATCCCTCCTGAGAGGGAGAATTATGATAAAAGTTTCAGCTCTGCTCTTTGGCCGAATCCTTCAGGGGAGACTTTGGGCAGAGAAATATGGAGTTTTGGGACAGGCAGGGTCTGTACTCTTGAATGTCCATCTCTCTCCTTTCAAGATGATGCTAAGTGTTTCTCTGTGTTGAGAAAAAGCAACTGGATGTTCCACCTTGTGAGAGTCCTTTGAATTCTTCTAATTCTTATTTATAAACAGGAAGGAGATTGATTGATTCACCCCATGAATGATGGACCTCCTGGTTCTGCTTCTGATGCTGCTGGTGTCCCATCCAGTCTCTGGGAAGCTGAGAATGAAATGCCCGCAGAGTTTGGAACACCAAGATGGAAAAGGACCACAGAGCTTTTACAGGCCAGGAGACCATCTCATTGGTATAGTCATCAGTGGAGAGGAAAAATTGCATATAAAGTTGCTTTTCAAGGTGGCTCCTTCTCTTCAGTTTGTTTTCCATGATTCGTAAGTCATTCAGGGTGATGGAGTTGCACTCCCTCCATTCTAACACTCTCCTTCTTTTCTGTTTTTATTTTTTCATTCATTCCTATATTGGGGATTATGTCTAATTTCCTCAATGATTTTGATTTCCATGGCTTCTCTCTTTTGTCTGATTTTGTGAAAGAAACTCAAATCGAAAAATAGGCCTGAAAAAAAAGCTGAAAGGGCTGCAGATTATTTTCCTCTCTCAGTTCAATCCTTAATTTATCACCTGAATAATGAATTTTATTTAAAGTAGTGGTTGAATCAGTTGTAGTTGCTGTACCTCAGCCCATTTCCACATCTGTGTAACTAATCAATGGTTTTGGATCAATGTTGGCTTAAGGGTCAGTAGGCGTGTGGAGGAGTATGTATATATATTTTAAAAATTGTTGTTACTGTTTTTTATAACAACACATTTTTTTACAATAGGACTTATTCTCATTTTTCATATGGCTTACTATTAATTAATGTCATTCAAATGGTCAACAAGAACTCCCAGCTCCTGCACAATCTCACACTTGGTTACAATATCCATACCAATTATTTCAGCACTTTCTGCACTTCAGATGCCTTGCTGGACATTCTCTCCACTGGAGAAGCCAATGTCCCCAACTACGGCTGTGGAAGGAAGGACAATCTTTTGGCTTTTCTTGATGTAACTGCCAGGGACATCTCCATCCAGGCGTCAACCTTAGTAGGCAACTACAAAGTCCCACAGGTTTGTTGGTTTTTTGTCCATCTGGTAAAGTGAGTGTTGGGGGGTGGGGGGGTTAACAATAGATGCAATCATGTCTTCTCCATGGAATTCAAGAGCTGCTTTTCTCCATATTAGCAAAAATATCATTTTTTACCCCATTACGTTCATGTTGAGATTAATCATAAAAGGCCTGAAATGCAAGCAATACATTCCCGGAGAAGACATTCTACCAGCTATTTAACTGATCAAAAAATATCCCTAGTTGTTGGGGTCTCTACTGGCATCTTCATTTTCACATATAAATAATGCTTGCCATATCCAATATGGAGGAAATTGATTGCCCTTAAAATGGAACTTAGACTGTTGGCCCTGATCCAAGCTCTTTCCCCAAGCCCTTGTTTGAGAGGGAGATTTGGCTCAATGGAGTAACAGGAGGGCTCCTATCCAGGAGGATCGATACTTACCAAGGGGGAAGGGAAGGTTGCATGTTTTTTTAAACAAGCTTTATTAGTTTTAATATAGGGAAGGTGGCATATTTGAACCCTTGTTATTCAGTAGACACATGAACGACTTACTTGGAGTAATAATCCAAAAACAGTTCATAAATGTTATTTCATTTCTTGACAAAAATTACTAAATGAGTGGACAAAGGAAATGCAGTGCATGTAGTATACTTGGATTACAGAAAGGCTTTGACAAAGTGAACCACAACCTATTTCTCAGTAAGCTTAAAATATGTGGGATAGACAGCATCACCCCCCAGATGGACTCAATTTGTGGTCCTCAATGGAACTACATTTATATGGAGGGGAATAAGCAGTGGGGGACCCCAAGGTTCCATTTAAGGCACAGTACTCTTCAACGTATTCATGAATGATTTGGATGAGGGGAGAAATGGGGAAATCATCAAATTTGAAGACAAAACTAAAGTGGCAGGAATAGTCAACACCCCAGAAGACAGGCTGAAGATCCAGATGGATCTAGATAGACTTGAACACTGGGCCTATCTAACAAAATGTAAATCAATGTAGAGAAAAGTAAAGTTTTACCCTGAGGCAAGAAAACCAAATGTATACTTACAGATTAGGTGAAACCTGGCTCAATAGCAGGAACTGTGAGAGGCATCTTGGAATCTTAGTGGACAATCTCTCAAATGTGAGCCAACAATGTGTGGCAGCAGCCAAAAAAAGCCATTGCAGTCTAGGCTGCATCAACAGAGGGATAGAATCAAGATCACGTGAAGTATTAGTCCCGCTTTATAATCCCTTGGCAAGACCACACTTAGAATACTGCAGCCAGTTTTGGTCACCATATTATAAAAAAAGATGTAAAGACTCTAGAAAGAGTGCAGAAAAGATGATTAAGGGCCTGGAGATTAAAACATATGAAGAACAATTGCAGGAATTGAGGATGTCTAATATAGTGAAAAGGACTAGGGGCAACATAATAGTAGTGTACCAATATTTGAGGAACTGCCACAAAGAAGAGTGGGTCAACCTATTTTCCAAAACACCAGAAGACAAGAAACAATGTATGGAAACTAATAAAGGAGAGATACAACCTAGAACTATGGGGGAAAATCCTAACAGTGAGGAATGTAACTTTTTGCCTTCAGAAATGTTGGGTCACTGGAGGCTTTAAGGAGAGACTGGACAGCCACTTCTCTGGAATAGTATAGGGTCTCCTGCTTTAGCGGGAGTTGGACTAGAAGACCTCCAAGGTCCCTCCCAAGCCTTTTATTTTGTTTTAAGATCTGTTATAGGTACACTTGTTTAGCATGCTAAATTCCTATTGGAACACATTGATTTACACGGATAATGTGATAGTATCATACTTACACATTGGATTGTATACTCTGTGAGGAAGACTTGGATCCTTGTGGCATAATAATTATCAGATAATTAATAAATCAAGTTCAAAAGTTATGGTCTTTGGGAAATGACATCCTAGCCATAGATGGTCAGCCAATAGAGCAAGTGACACTTTTCCTTACCTGGGGTTGTTTTCTCTGAGACTGAATCTTGTCTCCCTCATCATCAAAGGAGCTCAGTTAAATCAAAAACATGACTGAAAGTGGTGTTTAAATGAAAACCTCATAGCTCTCCAGCTTCCTCAGCCCCAATTATTGAAGTATATGAGGCCAAGGTTTCCCCCATGTTCTTACATCAATCTGATGTTTGGGGCTTCAGAGAGAAACCACCAGCAGAACCAACCCAATCACAGCCTCTGAGGAGGATTTTGGGGTGGACAAAAGGAGTCCAGCTGCTGCCCCTCAGAGCTGATTTGGAATTTATACAATTTTGTGTTGTCTAAAATCCGAAAATATTGGCATAAAATTTAATCTATGGAAACTAACAGACTCCAAAAATTGTGACTGTCAGAACAGATAAAATTTTAATTAAAGACCTCTTGGATTATACAACTAACAAATCAAATTGGGAACTGAGGCCTCCCTGTTTCTTGCATAATTGCAGAAGAAGCTAAAAAGTTTCCACAAAGAATCTGGGATATAGAAGCAGAAAAAGATGCAGCAATCCTCAAAAATTATAATAGGCCCTTTATTGGAATAGAATCCTTCAGTTGGCATTTGCACATGTTAATCTATGCGATAAATTGTAGGGCTGATATAGCAATATGACTTACATAGTTTATTGTTTTTTAATTTGTTTATTATTTTCTACTTTTATTATAATATTCTGTTTTTAATATTTTTAGCAATGTCTAATTAACAAACTATTCTAATACATTCATGAGAACCAGGTTGGATTTATTAAAATCTAATATTTTGGATTTGATCTGACCCCAAATATAACACAGCTTTCTTCATTGCATTTTCAGATCAATCTCATAAAGGCTTCAGAGGCTCTGAGTGATACAAGTAAATTCCCCTTTTTCCACCAGATGTTCCCCAAAGAAGGATTCCAGTATCCAGCAATTGTCCAGCTGCTGCTCCATTTCAGGTGGACCCTGATTGGCCTCTTTGCTTCAGACACAGAAAATGGAGAATATTTCATGAGGACTTTCCCTCCTATGCTTGACAGGAATGGAATTTGTGTTGTTATATCACAACAATTTTCACAAACTGAACCTACAGTCTCCCTCAAGGATGCCCTCTCTAAGTGGAAACAAGTCAATGTCTTTGTTCACTTCATAGAACATGATTTCATTTCGTACAGAATTATTCCTTTCCATTTAATACTTAGGCGTTTGCCAGGACCCATTGAGGGTAAAGTCTGGATCCTCACAAATTTTATAGGGTGTTCAACGGAGAAGCGCAGACTTCTCGATCACATCCATAGTATTTGGCACTTTGATTATCTGTTGAAAGAAAGGCCAAAAGATTCTGCCTTTGAACCCTTTTTCTTTGTGGAATATCTGTTTCAAGATCATTATTTTCACTGTTCTCTTTCAAAGAATGTCTTTTCTGTCAAAGGTCGCAGAAGATGCACCCAGAAAGCCCCATTGGATACCCAGGAGAAATGGAGCAGGATACAGATTGCAAATTACTACCATGATTACACTCTCATGAAGACTCTGGCTCATGCGATGAATGCCGCATATTCCTCCAGATTGAGGAGGAGAAGGAAGGAGGGTGAAAAAATGTTGGGGTCTCCAAGGCTGCAGCCGTGGCAGGTATGGGGGGTCTCAATGTGGATCCATTGTTCTTACGGTAGTTCTTTTGGAGAAGGAATACAGAGGAGAAGCAGGAGAACCATCTCAACCTTATGCTGCAAAAGGTTATCAGATCTGGACCCTCTAATTGCTCCTGTCTGATACTCCGGAATAACAGTGAGCAGATCTTAAGTTTCTGTTTAACCTCTTTCAGTTGTTGGAAAAGTGTTGTATCCTCCCTTGTCCAGTTGAGAGATTTTGTAGGTTGAAGAAGCTGCTTTTCATAATCTTCTCCTTGTCTTCTCCCAAGACTCACTTTCAGTTTGCAGTCAAGCACGATTTTAGGATCATTTTCTTAAACATGTATTTATTTATTTAGTTACAAAAAAACTCAAGGTGGTCAATGGATCCAACATCTCTTCCTCCTTCAATCAATCAATTTTTATGACAGACACAGACCAGCATTACAAATAAAAGCATTAAAATAATAGGAAATCAAATATTTTTCTGGAAACTGCGTAATGTTTAAGTCAGATCAAATTATATTTGCCTGAGAATTCCTATAAAACTTTTATTAAATCTTGTATGACAGAGTTTTATCAACTCTACTGTATTAATGACAACATAGAAAAATTGATAACTTACTTACTAGGCTTCTAATGACATCACAAGCTTGTTTTTACTATTTTATGAGATCAAGTTATATCAGCAGTATTTTCATAATCTATTTAGGAAGTGAAATGATTTGTGAGGAAAACTTTTGGGAGGTGCCTAGGGAAGGGTCAGAGAAGAGGGGAGAATCCTGCAGCTGCATAAAAGGGCAGAAACTAAAACTCAGAAAGGACCCTCCCTCACTTTTCAGGATAAGAATAGAGTTGGTGGGAGATTTGCACTTTCAGACTTATAAAATTACGTTACTGTAGGATTACAATAAAGTAGAATTAGCACATCTGGTTGTGTTTTCCATCTGGATTACCAGGGAGAATATTAGCCTGGCAACTTTGTTCTTGATAAATCCATCCTTTCTGGTCATCAAATTGTTACTTGTAAAGACTTTAAAAATCTCTTTCTTCTCTTTTTCAATTTGTTTGTCAAAAGCTCTACGATGTTACCAATAATAGACTAATTGTGTCTATTATATTTTCTCAATATATACAGTATATGATTGACAATTTTTAAATCTTTTTTGTTCACTTATGAACATAGTGGCAACACCTTTTCTCCTAATTAAGCAAACTTCCAAGTTAGATAACTTAGAAGAAAAAATCAAGGTAAGAAATAAAGTTTTGTGTTTTTCAAATTCTTGGATTTCAATCCCAGTTTCATCCCTTTCTGGAGAAGAATGAATTTCTCAATATTTCTGAGAGAAAAATGTTCTTGGACCAAAATGGAGAGATAAAAGCAGATCTGTGGATTGAGAGCTGCTTGGTTCTCCCCAAGGAGGATTCCAGGAAAGATATTCTGGCGTATTTTCAACAACAGAGAATTATTATCAGACAAGATGCTCTTTCACGGCTAAAGTTGCTCAACAAGGTGAGAGAAGTTTTGGTGTCATTTTTCTGTTTTCCAAAGCCTGAGGTCCTATTTGAAGTGGGCTCAGCATAGTCCCCAGGGTGGCTGAACCATCACAGAGAATTGAATCTGGGGAATAGAAACCGGATTGTTTTCTTAGACTGCTTGAAGGCTCCATGAAGAGGGGAGGGATGTATGTTTGTTTATAAGGATATGAGAAGGAACCCCCTGGTTGTCCCTGAGTTCTAAAATCTTCTCTCAGTTCCATTCCTCCAGATTTTAGTAAGTAGAAAAATCCTTTATTGCAATGTTACATGCCAGAATGTTCATGAACTACTCCATTTTCCATGGATGGTGAATCTTAACACGTTTTCTTTGGCATTCCTTCTTTCTCTGCTTAGTCCCTGCCTCAGTCCAAATGTGTGGAAAGTTGTCATCCTGGATTTGTCAAGAGGGCTCGAGAAGGAGAGCCAGTTTGCTGCTATGACTGCGTTCCTTGTCCAGAGGGAACCTTCTCCGCTCAGGAAGGTGGGTCACACTGAGGAAAAGGATTTGTGGAACTGGATCCCTCCAGGGCATTTTCATGGAAGTGCAACTTGAAGGATAGATTGAAGCTATTTTCAACCTGCACAATTTCTTATTTAAAGGGAAGAAGAGCAAAAAGTCTTTGAAGGAGGGTCTGGGAAGAGATGGGAGGAAGGTGTGGTAGACTGGACAAGCTTTACTAATAGCAGAGAAAATATTTCTTCCCCTTTTGTATATGGATTAATTGTTCTAACTGTCAGGAAATTAGTTCTAAATTGCTTCTCTCCTTGGCTAGTTTCCACCCATTGCTTCTTGTTCTACCCTTAGGTGCTTTGGAGAATAGCTTGACTCCCTCTTCTTTGTGGCAACCCCTGAGATATTAGAACACTGCTATCATGTCTCCCCTAGTCCTTCTTTTCATTCAACTAGACATACCCAGTTCCTGCAACCGTTCTTCATATGTTTTAGTCTCCAGTCCCCTAATCATCTTTGTTGCTCTTCTCTGCACTCTTTCTAGAGTCTCCACATCTTTTTTACATCATGGCGACCAAAACTGAAGGCCGTATTCCAAGTGTGGAATATAGTGTGGCATATAACAGATATATGAGTCCTCATAAGCTTACCTTTCTAGGAACATCTGAGTTCTTTGAAATTTGATGAATAGTCTCTGGTCCACCTCCTGAAAGGCTCCTTGCAATGGGTTCTACATGGATCTCCCTTGAGGATCACTGAGAAGGTGTTGCTGGCCCAGAATGAGAGGGTGTGGATTGTTATGGGTGGCACACATTTACACCCATCTTACCTTTCCTTTTCAGTGCCCATTCTGGATTATTTGCAGGAAAATATTTTTCTCCCAGCCAACTAGATTTCAAAGGATGATATCCTAAAATCCATCATGTTAACAAGTGCCACGCTGGACTTGGAGGCTGGACTCGGGATGTTTGCCTAGAAAGATGACCTGATTCATTATTTACCTCTAATAATATAGGTTTCTATGAAGATTCTGCACATTGGACAGGAAATAACTATCACCCTACCTCTACTTCATAGATTTAGTTATATATTTTTATATACTTAAAGGGTAGAATGTTAAAGAAATATTGTTTTTTATTTTATTTTCTCAGATACGGAAAAATGTACCGAGTGTTCAAATGATAAATATCCAAATGAGGACAGAGTCTGATGTATCCCGAAAGTTATATCCTTCCTGTCTTTTGAAGAACATCTGGGCATCATCCTGGTCTCTTTTGTCCTACTCTTCTTCCTAATCACAGGCCTTCTCTTAATCATCTTCATGAAATACCGAGAAACTCCCCTTGTCAAAGCCAACAACCGGGATCTCTCCTACATCCTCCTGGTCTCCCTCCTGCTTTGCTTCTTGTCTCCTTCTCTCTTCATTGGTCAACCAAGGAAAGCCACCTGCCTTCTCCGACAAATGGTTTTCAGCATCATCTTCTCAGTTGCCATTTCTTCTCTCTTGGCCAAAACCATCACAGTAGTTCTGGCTTTCCTGGCCACAAAACCAGGAAACCAAGTGAAGAGATGGTTGGGGAAGAGCTTGGCCAACTCCATCATCCTTTCTTCTTCTGCTGTCCAAATTATCATCTGCTCCATCTGGCTGGGAGTTTCTTCCCCCTTCCCTGACTCTGACCTCCACTCCCAGCCTGGAGAGATCATCCTGCAATGCAACGAAGGGGCTGTTGTCATGTTCTACGTCACCCTCAGCTACATGGGCTTCCTGGCTGCCATCTGCTTCACGTTGGCTTTCCTGGCCAGGAATCTGCCTGGGGCCTTCAACGAAGCCAAGCTGATCACCTTCAGCATGCTGGTCTTCTGCAGCGTCTGGGTGACTTTTGTGCCCACCTACCTGAGCACCAAAGGGAAATACATGGTGGCTGTTCAGGTCTTCTCCATCCTGGCCTCCAGTGCTGGTCTGCTGGTCTGCATCTTCATCCCCAAGTGCTACATTATCCTTCTGAGGCCAGACCTGAACACAAAGGAGCATCTCACAGCCAGAACAAATGTAAAAGCATGAGAAAAAACACCATGATATTTAAGAATGGTATAATGTCCATTTATTTGAACGAATGCCTGAATTATTTCCCCTTAGATAGTATGCAGGAATCAAAGAACATATCTACATGTTTCCAAATGGGAAACAGTTGAAGGATTTTAATTCTTATAACTGCCTTCCTTTTCACCTCAATAAATCTTGCTAAAGAGAACTCTGTGAAAGTCATTCAGGGGAATTTGTTGTTCACCAACTGCCAATGAATTTGACACCTTTTAAAAAACATTTAAAAAAAAGATTCCTATGGACAGCACTAAAAGTGTATGTGTGAGAGAATGAATAGGAAAAGTGGTAAGATAGATTCTATGGGAGCCAAGCTCCAACTACCATGTTATTTGATCATCTCCATGAGAACCATTGGCCATCCCACCAAGCCAGAGAAGGTGGGGGCCTCCAGGTCCTCTTGCTTATATGTTCTCATCCAAGGAGACCTACTTAGCTCACCTTTCCCATAGTTGCTCCTGCCCTATTATAGAAGCTTTTCTATGAGATCCACCATCCTGTCTCTATCTCCTTATTGGGTGATAAGGACAGCAGAAACATCTGGTTCTTTTCCCTAGTGCATGGGCCAGGTTGAGACGAGTCCAGAAGATGTGGGTGGAGAAACCCCACAGGAGAGTCAGACTGCATCCTGAGGAGATTGGGCTCCTTGTGGCTGCACCAGGTGAATAGTTGCAATCAGGAGATCGGCTGTGTCTCAAACTCCATCAGAGGAAAGAAAGAAGGTCTCTCTCTCTCCAATGTGGGAAGCCCAGCAGTGCAACCCTTGAAGGCCTGATCTGGTGGCTTTCCCTCAGTCATCTCAGGCTGCTTCCAGCCCCAGAAGCCCCAGAAATAAGCCCTTCAGAAGGACTTTGCTCCAGGCTCCCAGGAAGTAAGCAGAAGGGAGAAAAAAGGGGAAGTTCTAATTATGGGATCCTGAACGTCTCTGAATATTAATTAGAATGGACTATGAGGCAATAAAGGTAGTCCTCCACTTATGACCACAATTTCTGTTGCTAAGTAACTTCTGTCTCATTTTACAACCTTTTTGCCACAGTTGCTAAGCAAATGAGTGCAGTCGTTAAGTAAATCAAGCGGTCGGTAAGCAAATCTTAGGGTGATCCCATGACCCTAAGGTATGGCAACTGTCATAAATACACGCCAGTTCCCAAGTGCCTGAGTTTTGATCACATGACCAGGGGGTGTTGCAGCGGTTGTAGGTGTGAAAATTGGTCTTGAGTCATTTTTCTCAGTGTTGTTGTAACTTCCGTCACTAAATAAATCACTGTAAGTTGAGGATGACCTGTTGTCCTCAGGGCAGTTTTTGACAACGAGGCTCCTGCCCTTAAGATTCAATCGGAATGCAGCTGGAAGGGACTTGGAGGTCATCTATTCCTACCCCCTTCTCAAGCAGGAGACCCCAGACCATTCCATCCAAAGGACTGTCGTTCAGTGAGTCGCAGCCAATTTTCCGACCTCTTGTGCCCCAGATGGCAAAGAATCCACTGCAGTTGCGGAAGGAACCCTGAGATCCTTAAGGGAAACCGGCTTCTCCCATCGACTCCGTTTGTTGGGAGCCAGCTGGGAAAGTGGCCAATGGAGGCCACACGACTGAAAGACGGCAACCCTGGCAAATACATGCTGGCTGCCAAAGGCCCAAATGTTGATTATGAGACTGTGAGAACGTTGCGATGGCCGTAACTATGAGGACATTTTTCAGGTTGTGATGATGGTTGTGGGGGATCCGGTTCCAGCATCATCTGTTTTATCAATTGAAGACCTGCCATCTGGTCCTATTTTGGCATCGGAGATCTCTGCACACTCCGCCAAGGACCATGTCATCGCCCAAGTGCTCAACTGGGTGTGGAGGGGGTGGCCGAGGGGGCCACTCAGCACAGAGTCGCTTCCCTTCCACAACCAGCAAGGTGAGTTGTCCGCTCAAGGGGGCTGCCTACTCTGGGGGAGTTGTGTGGTGGTACCCAAGAGGCTGTGGTGGCCAGTTTTGGCAGCTCTTCCTCTAGGCCAGCCAGGTATCATGCGGATGAAGACACTTGCCCGCAGTTATGCTTGGTGGCCCAACTTAGACAAGGGCATCACCGATTGGGTCTCATCTTGTCAGCCTTGCCAAGACTCAAGGCCAGCCCCCTTCCACCCCAGCACGCGAGTGGGAAGCACCCAAGACACCTTGGTCGAGGGTGCATATTGACTTTGCAGGGCCTTTTCATGGATAGACTTTTATGGTGGTTGTGGATGCCTACTCAAAGTGGCTTGAGGTGGGACTCATGACATCGACCACCTTGGATGCCATGATCAGGGCCCTTAAAAGGCTATTTGCGACTCACAGACTGCCAGATGTCCTCGTTTCGCACAATGGGCCACAGCTCACATCAAGGCAGTTCAAGCTCTTCCTGGTGGGTCACGGCATTCATCATGCCCTGATTGCACCATTCCATCCTGCTAGCAACAGGCAGGCTGAGCGGATGGTCCGATCAACAAAGGAAGCACTGGCAAGGATGGGCCAGGGGGATTGGCAAACACGGATAGCCGAGTACTTCCTGGTCCAGCACGTCACACCCAGCTCCACCACCAACAGGAGTTCAGCCAAACTCTTAATGGGTTGCTGCCTGCAGACCAACTTAGACTGGCTGCACGTGGACTACTCCTCGCACAACTCCTGCAGACTTGACCAACCAGCTCCGGTCATTCTCACTTGGGGACCTTGTCTATGCCCACAACTATGCCGGGGGCCCTTCCTAGATTCCTGCCCGTGTAGTGGACATTATTGGGCTGCATTCCTACAGCGTGGCGCTCAAAGATGGCAGGTTGTGGTGCCACCACATCGACCAACTGCATGGCTGCCTCGGATCCTTTGTCTGTTGCTAGCCAGAAGGGACTCCGCCACCACAAACAACAGTACCATCAAGGGACTGTGGTGAGTGACAGACGGTTCCTCTTGTGTTGGAAGCACCAGGGACCGAGCCCTTGCTACTGCCTCAAGCTATACCTGAAGCAGCCACTCTGACTACTCAAGGCTCTGGAGCTACTGGTCTTGTGATGGAACCTTGTAGGTCGGGATGGACACATCACCGCCCTGCCTACCTAAAAGACTACATATGTTGTTATTTTAATCACCATAATGCTCCATCTTGGTGGGAAGGGGTGTTATGTATTGTATATAGTTGTCAGTTGAAGTTCTCTGTCTGGTCCTCTGTTAGAGCGGGAAAATACTCTCCCCTGATTGGCTGTTTGGCTGAGCAGTTTCTTATAAAAGGAGCTGTGTCAGCCAGGGAGTTCAGTTGCCTCACAGTAAATAAAGAGCTGTTAGAAGTCACCCAGGCCTGGCCTTCCTTCAATCACTCAGAACTTATCAATGGCCAAATCTGGCCTTAGATTCTGCCTCAAGTTTATCTTTTCCAATAAACAATCGAATCGGAAGTTCATTTAAGAGCAATTTATTACTCTGATAAAGTGTGTTCTCCCTATGAAAAGGGGGAACCTCCAGAAATGGATTTCACTTGCTTTTATAGTTTGTACCACAAAAAACTTCAAAGCAAAAGTTGATTGGTTTAGAAATACCGTATTCTTCGGTCTATAAAATGCACTCCCCCCCCAAAAAAAAGTGGGTGGAAATGTCTGTGCGTCTTATAGAGTGAATGTTGCTGAAGCCCTGCCCACCTGCCAGCCCCCACCCTTTGGACTCTGCCTCCCAGCAATTTGCCTCCTTGCAGCAAACAGCAAACAGTCTGGTCAGCTTCAGCACAGACTGAATAAGCACAAGCAGCTGATTGGTGGTTGGATCAGCCTCCTGGAATACCACTGTTCCAGGCTGTGAGGATCACTGCTGTCCATCACTGCCGTTGCAGCCTATCACTGCCATGGCCTATTGCCACCTCCACGCACCCCATTTTCAGCCTCCACGTATCACGTTTTTGGCCTCCACACACCCCATTTTCAGGCCCCGTGCATCCCATTTTTGGCCTGTTACAGGCAGAGAATCACTGCTGTCTGGAACGAGGCTGATCCAACTGCCAATCAGCTGCTCGTGCTAAATCACGCTGTGCTGAAGCTGACCAGGCTGTTTGCTGGGAGGCAGAGGCAAATTCTTTTTCCTTGTTTTCCTCCACAAAAGCTAAGGGTGTCTCATAGTCTGGAGCGCCTTATAGTGTGAAAAATACGGTAATCATCTCTTCAGTTACATCATAAGAATTACAGCATTTCCATAGAAAAGATAATTATATTCTGAATAAAGTAAAAGAAACATTTGAAAAGGGAAAACATCAAAATGGGGTTGGGAAAAATAAATCCTCAGCACTTCCCAAGGTTGGGCTGGACTAATATTCTTCATTTACGGAGGCTTGAGAACAGCTAAAAACGAAACTGTTGTCTACAATGTATTGAATGCTCCCCTGCCAGTCCTGGTTCCCGAAAGAGAGGCTTTTTCTTGAAGGTTACGTGAAATGATCAGCAATACAATTGAAAAAGCAAATTTAAAATACAAGAAAACAGTATTGCAATAGCCACATTTCAAGTATTACAAAGTCCATCCTCTGTGGCCCTCAGGTTACATCTGTTCTCTGTCGCTATCCTTTTAGTTGCAGCTGGGATCTCCGATGCAGATGGCTGTGAAAGGATGGGAAGGAGAAGAAGCCGTTACGTTTTGGCACTGCCACAATGCCTCCTGGGTAAGTCCCAAGCAGGCAGGCAAGACAAACTAAGCTTTCCCCAGCTCTTGTTTGTGGGGTTTTAGCAGCAACTCACTTTGGGTGAGGTTAGGATAGTCCCTGGGTAGAAATTCTGTGTGTATAAAGCACCACAGAACAAACAGAGTACAATCACCATGTGCTTTACTGCTCAATTATCTAACTGTAACAGAAAACAGGAAACTCAGAACAAAAGAGCATAGAGTATATACCATAGTTCCAAGCTTCTAAACACTGCTATATACTGATTAAATACTACTCTAGTTGTTGCATAAAAATACATTCCAACAATGCCTTTGGAGGCATCCAGATCATGGTTGTCCCAAAGGTGCTCCCCCCCCACCAAGAAGCAACTGGACTTTCTGGTTTTTCTTTGAAGACACTTCACTTCTCATCCAAGAAGCTTCTTCAACTCTGACTGGATGGTGGGGAATGGAAGGGTTGACACTTATACTAATCCTTCCATTCCCCACCATCCAGTCAGAGCTGAAGAAGCTTCTTGGATGAAAAGCAAAACATCTTCAAAGAAAAATCAGAAAGTCCAGTTGCCTCTTGGTGGGGGGGAGGGGGAAGCACCTTTGGTATTCCAACAATGAGTTCCAACATCCCCCTCTGGGACTAAGTCAGTGTTCCTCAACCTTGACCACTTTAAGATGGGTGGACATCAACTCCCAGAATTCTCTAGGCAGCATAGAGGTAGTCCTGAACTTACGACCACAACTGAGCCCCAAATTTCTGTTGCTAAGCAAGACAGTTGTTAAGCAAAATCAATGGGGAAGCCAGATTTGCTTAACCACCTTGTTACTAGCTTATTAACTGCAATGATTCACTTAACAACCGTGCAATCGACATTCAATAAGTAATAAATAAACGGTGGCGAGAAAAGTCATAAAATGGGGCACAACTCACTTAACATTGAATAACATAAATTTCGGGCTCAATTGTAGTCGTGAGTAGAGGATTACCTCTAAAGAATTATCGGTCTTTCTAGGGAGCTGAAAAAGCTGGTCACGACAGAGAGAAAAAAATGTGGATTCAAGTGCTTCTCTGTGGGAATGAGAGGTAAAGCTATGTAAAGGCATGCGTAGAAATCACCATGATCTCAGTAGCTGGTTATCTTGGAAACCTACAAGCTCACCTAATTATCAGAACCAGATGCGGGAATAAGGGAAAGGTGATGCACAGCCATTATCTATTAGCTCATTAATTCACCAGAGCAAAGGTATGAGTTAACCTTGGCCTGAATAGTATTCTTGATTCTCTAGGGAAGATTTGGGGGAGTGAACCTGTTATTGCTAATGTGTTATTGCTCTGTGCTTTGCTTGTAAAAACTATATTTATTATTTATTTATTTATTTGAACTTGTTAGTCGCCCCCTCTCCCCACAGGGACTCGGGGCGACGTACAAAAGCAACAATCAAAACAATGTCATACCATATAGAGGAGGTAAAAATAAATAAATAAATAAATTACAGTGCTTAGCAAAAGTTAAAACCCCAATAGCATTAAAAATTTAAAAACTAAAATTAACAGTTAAAAAATGACCAAGGGGTGGAGAAGTTGTAGAGTTATGCCAGGCCAGCTAGTCGAAACAGGTAAGTCTTCAAGTTCAAATAAATAAAAATATATAAAAGCCAAATAAACTCTGCGAAAGGCAGACAGATATTTTGGACACAAACTGCGTGATGGATTTCTGAAACCTACATCTGATGCCGAAACCCGGGACCTCTCGCACCCTTCAGGATCAAAGACACCCTTCGGGGGAGCAACAGCCAACATAATTACCTCCCGTCTGGAACAGACCCCAAAGCGCGCTTCGTCCTACGGGACCCCTCAGAGGTAAATATGGGTTGCAATCTGTCTCACCAGCAGCAAAAACATGTTCAAGAACTTAAATTCTTGTTACAGAAGTCAGGTGTTACCACACCTGAGGCAGACATAAGGAAGCTAGTTGGTGAGATAGGGAAACATTGTTTTTGGTACCCTGAAAGGGGAACGCTTCGTTTATGTGACTGGGAAAAAATAGGGCGAACTTTACATCTTCAACCCAGAGCTCCAGTAAAGACATTACAACTATGGTTTCAGTGCCGTCATGCAGTGGAAAAATTTGGCTCTAAGGTTTTAGCAGAACAACAATTGACCACAGAGCCTCCACCTAATTGTGAGCAAGTAAAAATTCTTCCCCCAAAATCATCTTTAGTTGGACTTTCAGCTCCTGATGGAGAGGTTAATTCTTCTGCTTCTCTACAGTCAGAGGAGCAATTAGCAAAAGAGGAGGGGAAGAAAGAAGATATGTTTTTTGTCTGTCCACCTAAATTGATTCCACAAGATCATGAAGTAATTGGTTTAAAGGATTGTTTTCCTTCTATCATTCTTTGCCCTGCTTTGCAAGAAAAGTTTGACTTTACTGCCGGTCAGAAAAAGTTCATTTTCTGTGTGCCTGCTTCCCTCCCCCCACCTCCCTTTCTTCAGGAAGAGTCTATGAACAGTTTGCAGGATGGTTTAAAACAACAAATAGATAATTCTGAGGCTCAGATGAAGTTTTTGGTGAAATTAGCAAAGGAAAACGCCACTTTTGAATGCCGAAAGGCAATCATTGGCTTTGGGAATGATCCTGAGTTGGCAGAAATGATTAAAGCATGTCAAGATATAGAAACAGCCTTTCATCAGGCTAATTTATTGGCAGCCGCTTTCTCACAAGGCAGCAAACCTCAAGGGAAATGTTATAAAGGGAATTGTCGAAAGTTAAGGGGGGAAATACCTGCAACTTCCCATGGGCTGAAGCTAAAAGCAAAATGCCCAAAATATCAGATTTATGTTGCAGAATTGAATCCTTTTCGCAAGCATCATCCATTGGCTTTGGTATATGGATGATATTTTAATTGGGGCCCCAAAGATACCACCTAATTGGCTTTCAGAAATACAAAATGATTTGGCTGTTTATGGGTTGCAAATTTCCCCAGAAAAAAGTACAACTGCATGCTCCTTGTCTGTATTTGGGTCATAAGATGTTGCATTCCTATTCTGCCCCGGCATTTCCTTGTTTGAAATTGCCTAACGTTATGTCACTAGTTAATTTACAACAGTTATTGGGTACTCTTAATTGGGTAAGGCCATATTTATCTTTGCTGACACATTTATTGTTTGAATTACTGACCAAAGGAAAACAACCTGGAGATGTTATTGTGATTTCCTCAGCTGCATTTGCCGCAGTTGAGGAGATTAATGATCTTTTGAGCATTCAATTTGTGGATCGCATCCCTTATAGAAATTGTCAGCTAACTCTTTTGATGCTTTTAAGACAAAAAGACTCCGTTTTTACAGGCAGTTGTTGAATTAATAACCTTGGGTTTGTTGTAGAAATTGGACTGACTTAATTAATATTATTTTTCCTATTCCAAAATCTGATTTTCACTTTTATTTTCAGCATAACTTATCTCTTCAGTGTGCTTTATCTGACTATGTGGTCTGTATTTCATATCATTTGCCTAAAGATCTTTGGCTTGCGTGTTTATTCTTCTTGCTTTCGTTTCCCTGTTTTCGCAACACTGTTTTTCAAGTGGAGGGTGAACGAGAGGAGTAATTGCTTATAAGGACTCTCATGAAAGTTTTCTACCCTGCAATGCAGTTGTTCCTGCAACATTTTCTTAAAATTGTTTGTTGCTATTTTAGCTTTTCACATCTTTTCTCAACAGCTTTTTAACTACATTTCTGACTTTCCTTATGTGTGTCAACTTATTTTTGATTTTCCAGGTGCTTACATCATACCCAGGATTGATTCTTAACCTTATGGCTTTGTTTTTAACTTTGTAATAATTATTATGTTCACATACGCAGTTATTTGTTTTTTCAGGACCTTTTTCTTAAAGCAACAGGTATGCAACTCAGATGTAACTGTTCATGTTTTAACCACGTTTTTTTTTTTCAGATTCATTTTTGATTATTTTTTTCCATCAGAGTGCCAGAGGGCTGGCACAAGCTTGCCATATTCCAATTGACCAGGCCAAGCAAATTGTTTCATCTTGCCCCCAGTGTTCTGCAGCATCCTCCTCTGGGGACACGGGTGTTAATCCCCGTGGTTTAGCCTCTAATCCACTATGGCAAATGGATGTCACCTATGTTCCCTCTTTGGCTCCCTAGAAGTAAATTCATTTATCTATTGTTAATTTTGGGCCACATTTCAATGAAGAGCAACTGCTAGTCATGCTATTTCTCATCTTTTGTCAGCCTTTACTGTCTTGGGTAAACCCTTTTCTTATAAAACTGATCATGGCCTATTTTTCCTTGGCCTTTTTGCAATTTTGTACAACTTGGAACATTTTTCTAATTCATGGGCTTCCTTACAATTCCACAGGTCAAGCTATTGTGGAATGTGTTAATTGGTCCTTTAAGGACTGTCTTCACAAACAAATAAAAAAGGAGGGATCTTGGGTACCTAACAATTTGGTGTACCCCAATTTGGCTAATTTGGCATAGGTAACATAATAGATTAAAAAAGTTTGTTTGCCTCCCCGCAAGGGGGACGAGGATATGCTGTGCTTGCTTCTACAGGTCTTTGTGGATTTTAGTACGTGATGTTTGTCCAGCCAAGAATATTGTGGTATCAGTTCCCAAATCCAGTTTCAGAGATGACCAAAGTGGCTTTACAGACAGCACAGTGGCCAATACAATCTTGTTGGACCAGCTGTCCAGTGACCACCAAAGCGCAAGCAGTGCTGTAACAACGACACATGGAACAAATCCCTGAGAACTTATGTGCTGCCATTTTTGCCAAGTCCTTAGTCATCATTTTCTTATGTCTACTTGTCAATTGCTTTCCTTTATCGATAGCTGCTGTCATCTCACCCAAAAACTCACTTGAACAATGACTGAAGTAAAAATCTATGGGTGCAACTAACATCACACACTGATGTCTCTTGCTTATCTGAATTGTACATGAAACATTTACTTTCTACATGCTTGGATCCTGTTTGAATCTTGCCTGCAGTAATTCAACACTTCATTGGTTCGAATTATAAGACTATCTTTCATTAGGGATTGATTGCTTATGAACCGCCCCCTGATGCAATTGCTTTGTATACTCCCATAGTAGCAGTTCCTGAAAATACAACATGTGCTGAAGTAGTTAACTGTACATCTTCAAGTAAAAAGCCTTACTGTCTTCATATTAGTTCACCTACTTTAAATTGTAGCGCCTTTGAGGAAATTTCCTTTCACTTTGCTTGTGTTTGGCTTTTGCAAGGATGGTTTTTTACATATGGTCACGAAACTTTTAATTACATTCCTGCTAATATTAGTGAAGCGCAATGTTGTTTTAGCTAGTTAATTCCTGTGTTGCTTTCCAAACAGCAACTTTAGACAACACTTGTGACTCTGAGACAGCTTTACTTAATAAAGTAGAATATGTAGCATTGGCTATATTTATAGTGGGTGTGCCAGCGCTTGCTGCTTGTGCTAATCTTCATATTAACGCTGTTGCATGTAATTTAGTAAAAACAATTAATGCTACTTCTTTAGCTATTTCAGCAATTAATCGTGAGCTACAAGCTTTGCATAAAGCTATTTTGCAAAATCGTGCTGCTATCGACTATTTGCTTCTTCACCAGGATATGGGTTGTGAAAGTTTTGATGGGATATGTTGTTTTAATCTTTCCGATGAATCCAGAATTATTCAGCGTCAGCTCGATATTTTACACAAATTGGCCTCTGATTTGAAAATTGATACCCTAGGATCTTGGTGGGAAAGCTTTTGACCCACAGGTCTGTTGGGAAATATCCTACGTTACTTAGTCATCATTTGTGCTATTTTAATTGGCGGGTGCTGTTTTGTTCAATGCCTTCCCTCCCTTTGCAAAATGTGCATTACAGATTTTTGCCCTAAACCCCCTCCTACATTGCCTCAGGGTCAGGTATATGCCCTGTATAAACAATTGCAGGGATGTTCCTCTCTTGAAGGGTAGCCCCTCCTATGATGCCTTGTCAAACAAAATAAAAAAGAGTGAGATGTGGGAATGAGAGGTAAAGCTATGTAAAGGCATGCGTAGAAATTACCATGATCTCAGTAGCTGGTTATCTTGGAAACCTACAAGCTCACCTAATTAGCAGAACCAGATGCGGGAATAAGGGAAAGGTGATGCACAGCCGTTATCTATTAGCTCATTAATTCACCAGAGCAAAGGTATGAATTAACCTTGGCCTGAATAGTATTCTTGATTCTCTAGGGAAGATTTGGGGGAGTGAACCTGTTATTGCTAATGTGTTATTGCTCTGTGCTTTGCTTGTAAAAACTATATAAAAGCCAAATAAACTCTGCGAAAGGCAGACAGATATTTTGGACACAAACTGTGTGATTGATTTCTGAAACCTACAGGCCGTGTCTCCCCCCCCCCCCCCGCCCACCCGCCATGCATTCCTTCCAAGGTCCTTTTGGCTGGAGGGGCAGAGAGGAGCCAACATCTGGCTTTTCCAGAGGTGTCAGTGGATGGAAGCCTCTCTGGGGCTTTCTATGCCCCTTGACGAGCTCCTCTTCACTGTAGGTTTTCTGGCCATGAAAAAGAGCGTTGAGTGTGTTAGTTCAACCCAAGTTTGATAATCCTTTGAAAGACTGTTTGAATCTTGTGCTGCACAAAAAGTCCGTTTATATTGGGAAGAAAAGTTGGGTTCTGCCAGCTAGAATGTTTCTGATTCGGCCATTACTAAGTCAGTTACAGGGTTTTTTTTAATGCTCCAGATGATAATGAGTCTGTTAGAGCCAGACTTTTTCTGTTTTTACTACTTTTATTCATTTTTCGACACTATTGCCCTGCCTGGTTGATGCTCTCAGGACAAACCATATAAAGCATATACCATCCTCATTCTGATACTGTGAAGTCTGCTCTTCTCTGCAACCTTAACACAGATAATAAGATTTGTACTGTCCATGGGATGAGTCAAATGTACGGAAACATAAGCGAGGGCACCAGGTGCTGAATTATGCGCAGACTCCACCTCCTGCTTTAAAGTAAGGCATCCCCTCCAAAATAAGACTTAATATCGGGTTTTTTATACATAAAATCATCATTAGGGCACAGAACCGGTTGTTAAATTATTTGAATCCCACCACTGGGCTGCTGTGCCTTCTTCCGAAGTTCCCCAGGTGTGCGGGGACAGGCAAGGGCTGCGCCACAGCTATATGTTTGGGCAAGGCGAAAGGGGAGCATGGGGGGCAATTTACTATCCATCCATCCATCCATCCATCCCTGTGTGTCTGAGTCTAGGTTGAGTGTCCATTTCTCTCCGTGGCGTTTCCCTTTAATCTCCTGTCCAAGGGCCTCATCCAGGCGATCCTGGAGAATTAGGAATTTGCATGAAGTCTGTGTGAGTTGATGTAACAGGAAGGGAAAGGGGGATTGAAAGAGGAGGGGGAGGGGAGGGGGAGGGGAGGGGGAGGGGAAGAAGCCCGTCACCTTCCCTTGTCTTTGGATGATTTTGTAACTACAAATAACTGAACAAGACTCAGCCTGACCTGCTCAAACTTCCGAGATCAAAGAAATCCGAAGGCTGCCCTCTTCAGAAGGGACCCCCTGCAGCTCTCTGGGATTCTGGGAATTGATTTCCCTCCCTTCCCCTCTCCCTCTCCCGCTCCCTCCCTTCTTTCTTGTCCATGGACTTTTCCTCCCTCCTCACCTGCCACCAGGTGTCCGCAGCATATTTGTGACGTTCCCTTACGCAGCTCTTACACAGGAGCTACCAATGATTCCCCTGCTAGACCGAGGTCCCTGCCGCAGTTGAATGGGAAGGGATCCAGAGGGACGGCCAGTCGGAGAGGTTTGACCGAGGAAGGGAGGGTCTCTGGGGATTGAAGGGATCTCGTGAAGGGGCACATCCCCAGAGTCGGAAGGTCTGAAAGGGAGGAACCGGGTCCGCCTCAACTGGAGCAAAAGACAGACTTCACCCCCCCCCTTAATTTGGGCAGCTGCCACCTCTTCATTTTTCTCCCAAGGCAGAGGAAGCCCCTCCTTCTCCAGATGTTGCTGCCTACAGTTTTGGGAGTGAAGAAGGGCCCAGTTCCCCCAATCACCCCTCCCCACACCTGCTGCAACTTCCCAATAACCCCACCCCGAGATCGGACATGGGGGAGAGCGCTTCGGGAGCCCCCGGGACTCAGCCCAGCCGCCGCCCACAAAGGTGGGGGGGGGAAAAGGGGGAAAGGGGGCGTCTGGCCTTGGGCGCAGCTCACCTCGTCCCTCCCTCCATTCTCTTCTCAGCGAGCAGCTGCCGGTCAGAAGGAGCGCAGCGGGCGAGAGAAGAGTGGATTCCTCCCAGGCTGCTGCAGGATCGGAGTGCGTGGGGGGGGGGGTCTGCGCCTCTTCCCTCCAGTCCCAGGTCGGGACTCCCATTGCAGAGCCTGAGGGGGCCCCATAGAGAAGGAGGCCTGGGGACCCACGGCGGCCGGGCGCCCGAGCGTGGCCGCCCGGATCTACCAGGGGGAGAAGCGTCCCGGGCGGTCGGGCTGCCTAAGGGGGGTTTGAGGGCACACGGGACCTTTACGCGGAGGGGGAGACTCACTCAGCCACACGGGGCTCCAGAAATGGGCTCAACGAAAGCCGCCAGGATTCCTCGCCTTCCAGGTTGCGCTGCGCCGGAGAGGAAGGGCGCTGGGCTGACCAACACTTCGGAGAGGAGACGTTGCCCGAGGGTGGGATGCGGCAGTCCCAGAGCTGCCCGTCTCTCGATCCCTCAGAGAGAACCTTCGTCCCTCCCAGGACTCCGCCTGGCAAGTATTCCTCCCCCCCCCCTCCAAGAACAAAGTGGGGCTCTGCATTGGAAAACAGGCTTTAAAGTCAGAGCAGCTTTGGGGGCTCCACTGTCAGCTCCCCCAACCCCCTCGGCCTCCATCGCTAAAGGCGACTCCCTCAGTGGGCAGAGAAGAGCAAGGAAGAGGGTGGGGGGTCCGGAGGCTGAACCGGGGGATGATCGATGAAGGGACCGAGAATGTCCGGGCTAAGGAAGAGAAGGGCTGCAGGGGATGTGAGAGCATCGTCCAATACCTGGGTGACTGTCCCAGAGAGGAGGGGCTCCATTCATCCTCCGGAGCCCCTGAAGGCAGTAATAGAAGCAAAGGAGAGAAGCCCAGGAAAGAGAGAACCAATCATAGAAGCCAGGACAGATTTTCCTGACAGGGAAAATCTATTAACTAATGGAAGAGTTTGCATCCTGGAAGTTGTGGCTGCTCCATTGAGGGAGGTTTTCAAGAAGAGATTGGAGAAACCTTCCTCTGAATTCCTTTAGCATCTCCAACTTGAGCAGGGCTGGATGGCCAAGAGTCAGGGCAGGGACCAGGAGTCCAGGCTATGTGTCCTCTGGGATTCCCACATAATAACCACACCAGGAAATAAAGAGATTTTAAGCTTTACTATTAGTTCAAGTGAATGAAACAAAAGCCTAAAGGCACAGCCTAAAAAGCATCCAACTCAAGCAAGATGACCCCCAATCTCCCCTAAACTGCCAGGATCTGCTTAAGGACGACAACCGACAGACCAGAAGGGCAGCCAATTTCCAGAGGACCCAGTGCCAAGCTCCATCCAGAGGCTCACAGAAGGTCAAAGGCAACTTCGGGGCTTCCATCCCAGTCTGGGCTCAGGTCCTCCTGCCTGTTTCCAGAGCACCTCAACTGGGGGAGCCCAGCTTGGCTGCCTGGGGACCCTGGTGGTGGCCCCCTCCCAAATGCCTGGGAAACTACGGAGAGGAGCTGATGCTTCTGTTCAGGATCTCGGGGTTCCCTCTTCTCCCTCCCCCCAACTTCAAGTAGAAGTGAAAGACAAGCAGGTTAGCTCAGAAGGAGCTCTAAACTTCTGGAACCTTCTTAGTGTGCAGAAAACATCAAAATCTGTCATTAAACTCCCTGAACTAAGGAGGGTCTTGCGCAATTGTTACTTCAGTGGTCAATCTGGGTTTGGAGGAGGGGGAAGTGAAGTTCCAAAGGGCCACAGAGGGTGTTGGGGTCTATTGGGGTGAATGGGGAGCTCTGCAGGTGCCACAGATCCCTCAAGGAATGCTCCCCCCCCACTCTTAACCCTCTTTCCACCTTCCTTCCTTCTCCCCATCAGTTGGACCTTTCAGTGAAAGAGATTTTCTGCCTCTGGACCAAAAGGACTTTGGAATCTGATCTTTCCTCCAATTCTGGAGCAGACAGACTCTCTCCTTCCCAGCTGCCCCATCTGCCTCCCACCTCCCACCTCACAAAATAGGAAATCTCAAAGGAAATGAAGTGAAGCCAGAAAGGAGAGCTGACCTAGTTTCAAGGTTCTGACAGATGGCCTAATGAACTCCTGAGCAGCATGCCTGGCATCTACTCAGCTGAGGTCAGCTCTACTGCGCGTAAGTTACGGCTGAACTTTCCCCCTGTTTCCCCCCTCCCCTCAGTCTGTGTCATAAATCACATTGACCCATGAGGTACTTCATCAAGTAAAATCCACACCTCACAAGTCATCTGAGATCCACCCCTGGAAGAAGGTACATGTGGGATCTACCCCCCCCCCCCACACACACACACCTTCTGCCCATGACAACTCCAGCAGACTTTGTGAGTTGACATTAGTTCTATAAAAGAAAAGGAATGGAAATAGAAGCAGAGGATCCAGGATAGAGAAGAGAGGGAGGAGAGATGGTGGATTGAGAGGAAGCTGAGTGATCCACTTGATCCCTTTAACCTTGGAGAGAGAGAGAGAGATTCAAAGGTCATCTTTAGTGCCTTCAACAAACTACTGGAGTCTTTACAATTTATTTATTTGATTTATTTAGTTTGTCAAACATGCACAAGATAGCAGGTATAAATATGAACAGGGATATGAACGAAAGAAATAGATACAAATAAATGGGGACAGTTGGAGAGGGGGACAGAAGGCATGCTGGTGCACTTATGCACGCCCCCTTTAGGGACCTCTTAGGAATGGGGTGAGGTCCAGGGTGGACAGTTTGAGGTTGAACCTGTGGGGGTTTGAGGATGTAACAAGGGAGTCAGGTAGAGCATTCCAGGCGTTGACCACTCTGTGGCTGAAGTCTCCTTTCTGCAGTCAGGTTTGGAGTGGTTTACCTTGAGTTCCTATCCATTGTTTGCCCTTGTATTATTGAGGATAGGAAAGCAGTTAAGCATCCCTTCCCTTCCGTTGCTTTTCTCCTTTTTCTTGCCTTCCTTCTCTCTCTCCTTTCGATCCTTTCCTCCCTCCCTGCTTCCCTCCTTCCAACACCCCCCTCTCTCTTCCCCCCTCCCCAAGTCATTTAGCACTTTGAGGAGCCTCCTGTGTGCTCAGTTGTCCTGGGAGCCTTGGAGATTCTTCTTTTGCCTTCTCTTATTCCACAGACTTTGCCTGGGACTCTCCGGATCTCCCTTTTCCCTTGGGACCCTAACTCATATTGAAAGGTCCACTGCTGCTGAGGGGTCTCTGAGGGGGCAGCCCCAGCCTCTCCCCACAGCTGGATCAAAGATTGTGACGTAATACAAAATGCCATGAAACTTTTCCTGGGCTGACTTTGTCTGGGGCTCCTTCAAGGGGGCTCCCTCTGGGGCTCTGCCCAGCCCTTCAAGGGACGGAAGGCCTCACATTGGGAGCCCCCTCCTTTTTGGAGGGGCTGAGGAGGATCCTGGCGAGGAAGCAGATCTGAAGGGGTCAAAGGTAATCTACACACACCTAACATTTAAAATTAAATTCAACATCAGCAGAGATCCCAGTCCATCCTTCCTTGCCCAGAATGTCTCCTCCTCCACCTTTGGCCCTTTGCCCTTTTCCTGGAGGGGGGGAGAGGATGGAGGGTAGCAGGAAGTCTCCCTTCCAGAGAAAGCCCTGAGATGTCCTCACCCACCTTGGATTTTCTAAAAATGCTCCTGTAGCCATTGAAGCCTTCATGGAAATAACCTCTCACAGAGACTGGCTCTCTGCTTTGCTGCCCCCCCAAGTCTGGGTTACATTTGCACTTTCCATATTTTACACCCAAATCAGGTGGCAAAGACCTTGGTGGACGCTTGTAAAACTCCGGTTGCCAATCCCCACCTGAAAGGCAGAGGAATTGCAGGATGGAGGCAGATAACATTGAGCAGACCTCAGCTGTTGCTTGACCTCTCTTCCGACAAGAGTTTGGGGGGAAATGCTGGAAAAGCAATAAGCTGTATATTGTTTGGATTTTAGTTGACCAATCACATATTCCATTACTGTGACTGTTCTTCTAGTTCTTTTAGGACAGGAATATTATTTTTTTGCTTATCTTTTTATGTTACTTTAAATTATAATTTTCCCTGGCTCTTCAATAATTCTCCTAAAGTATCATTAATATATTACAGGAATATTAGAGGAATTGAAAGCCAAATACTTTTGGAATATTATGTGCTGCTTTGGATATTTTCTCTGAAAACCCATATTCTGATTTTCCAGATAAAATATTAAATCTATTCCTGTGTATTCCTTTTTATATCAGTGAGCTGATCTATAAATATGTTCCTCCGTTGTAATGTATTTCGACTTCTCCAGAGACTTGCGACATAAATAGAATGGCTGGAAGAAGAACTGAAGGAAGCCATTGGAGCAGAATTAAATCTTGGCATAGTTGAAGATGCCTTTGTGTGGGGCAATTTCTTCTTGGAAAGATGCACCTTCAATTGCTGAGACTTCCTCCTTTTTGTGTCCTTCCACCCATCAAGTAGCAAAGTTTCCCTTGGGGCTGTCACTTATGGCCTGATAACTAGATCAAATCCAAACCGAATTGAATTATTTAATATCCCAGGTGTTTTAGGAGAAGCCTCTAATTTCTCCAATTCATACTGAAATAAGTTAGATTAAGAAGAAATTCCCTTCATGTTAATTCTGTGTGAATTTACTGCTATTTGTATATCTGAGTAGAGGATACTCCATGTCACCAATTATAATAAAATATATGATGATAGTAAATAATTGTATATTGAACTATAGGACACAAATATTCTAAATGTAATCATGTTGTACAGATCTCAGAAGCATTGAAGGGACCCCCTTCAGAATGGCTTCTGCAAAGTATTTTGTAATGATTTGCGGTATAAATTAACATGAAACACCAGCAATGGAGTTTCAGAGAGTTTGGCATTTCTTACAACACAATCTGGTTGTCGGGTGTGGAGAACTCCATGGCATTTGGAGGGATTGTAGCAGAGGAGAATCCCTTCCAGGGCAAAAGGGCTCAGATTCTGCAGCAGAGAGGAGACCCTTTATGACGGTCGCAGGGTCTGGGAGGGTGACGTGATTCTCTTTTGGGACCTTCTGACAAGCAGAGTCAATGGGGAAGCCAGATTCACTGAAAATCCCATGTGACTGACTTAACAACTGCGATGATTCACTTAACAGTGGCAAAAAGGTCGTATAATGGGGCAAAATTCACTTAACAACGGTCTCGCTTAGCAATAGGAAATTTGGGCTCCATTGTGGTTGCAAGTCAAGGATCCCCTGCAGGGAGGACATAGAAAGTCTGCAGACCTCATTAAAATGCTGAGATGTTTCTGAGATTCCCCCCCCCCAAAAAAAACCCTCAGACCAAGATAAATCACTTCCTAATTTTTTCCACCTTTTATATAACATCGAAGTGATTCAATTTGGTTGAAAAACTCTCTGGAACATTTTAGAGGGAAAATAACAATGAAAGCTTAGAATATTGAGGCTGTATAAATATTCAGCTGTAACTCAAGTCCATGAACATTTTCTTAATTGTCGGTTTCACTGAGAATTTCTAATATACCTGATAAATGTTTGCACATTGTTTCTTATAAGGAGTGTTGGAAGAAATATTCTTTTGAGTTCAGTTCCAAGTGGGGGAAAAGACACTGGAAACATGGAGGCCGCTTGGAAAGATGGTTTAATGGTGGACAGGACCACCTGGAGCTGAAGGGGAGATACCTTTGTTATGTAGAATAGACTAACCCAGGCCTTAATGGCTCATTGCCAAAGGTGGGGGGGATGACTTTCTTCCTCCCTTTTAGGGGGAAATATTCTGCCCTTTAATATTTCCTAAAATATTTCATTTTTTAGGAGAGAGGTGGGTGCTAACTTCCTACAGGAGAAACTGCTGGTTGTTATAGCAGAAACCGCAAAATTGGATTTCTATACACATAGACACACACACACAAATACATGAAGTTATATTTAATATTTGCAATTTAAGAAAGAGTTCCAAGTTTTAAAAAATGGAGTCTAATTTCTCCCTGTTCTTCATAACAGACAGGAACAAAACAGAAAAATCTCTCTCAACTAATTGCAGAGAAGGAAGAGCTCTGCAAAGATTTGGAAGAGAGACGGAGAACTTTTAGATAGCAACCCCAGCTTTCATTCCAGAATTTCATATTAAATTCTCGACAGCTTCCTTCCATAAACAAATATTCTCTAATGTTGAATTGTTGAACTGTGTTGTCTGGAACAAAATTGGGGAAAATAAGAGGTGACTCTTTTCAACCTCTTCAAAACATAGGAAAACGACATTAAGGCTATGTATAAAAACCAAACTATTGTTTAATAAGGTTTTATTTTAAACAAGCCTGATAATTCAAGTAAAACCCTAAGGGGGCTAATTTTATTCTGGTCTTGATATTTTAGAGAAAAAAACTATTTCAAATGAAGCTTTGAAGATAGAAAACCTTTGAAGGAAGAGCAATTCTCTCCTTTGCTTGGGTCTAAAGCAAGATGGGAGAAGGCAGAATTCCCAAAAGAAAATAAGTATCTGAAAGAGGAACTTAACAGGTGAGAAATATTTAGACAGCAATCCTGACTTTCAAATTTCTTTATTAGAGCCCTGAGGCTAAATCTAAACAAGCAACTGAATTCAAGATGTATTACAGTGTATGTATTATATATGTACTGCATACTTGGATAAAGAAAACACAATAAGCATAATGTAAATTTAATAATCTTTGGGATCTCTGTGATGGTTGGACTCTGTATTTTTCTGCACCAGGGAAGGGAAGTTGCTCCTGAACAAGGTTTAGTTACAGAGATAGTTACATAGATAGTTACACAGATACATAGATAGTTGTATAGATAGGTATATAGATAGATACAGAGACACACAGGGAGAAAATCCATTCTATAGATAAGCAGGACTTGGTTTTTAGTCTCGGGTATTTTCC
Organism: Natrix helvetica; assembly: GCF_964273705.1. Taxonomy (NCBI): domain Eukaryota; kingdom Metazoa; phylum Chordata; class Lepidosauria; order Squamata; family Natricidae; genus Natrix; species Natrix helvetica. Next base: position 132,551,251 of record NC_138551.1, read on the forward strand.
TTTCTTCCTTGGGAGTTTGGCCTTGGGATGGAGAGTCTTGGAGGGAACCACCAACCATCAAAACCAGAAATTAACTCTTCTTCTTCCATCCCTTTTCTCTTTCAGAAATGGATCAAAATGAGCTGATGTGGCCCTCCAGTGAGAGACCCCAGAACTTCCTTGGAGACCCCTGGAAAATGACATTGTTTGTCTTTGGGGTCTATTTATTCATTGGCCTCTGCGTTTTTCTTCACCAGTGCAAGTAAGGTGGCCCTGATCAAGGGAGTGGTGTCATCACAACCTGGGAGCCCTAAGAGACTGAAAGCTCCCCAAAATGTTGGTGGAACTAATAGGAGAAAAGATACCTCAGGTCTGGAAGGGACTTTGGAGGTCTTCTAGTCCAACCCCCAATCTTTTCTTGAAAACCTCCAGTAATGGAGCCCCCATTAAGAATAAGCCTTATTATCATTGTTACGAAAACAATGTAGCAGTCAGTATTTTATATATAAATATATTTTTAAATATTCCTTCGTTTCCTCTGACCTTTCCCTCCCTCTGATTCTGGGCTGCATCTGAACAGAGTTTCCTAAAGGAAAGCAGATTTCACATTCAAATCCTCCAGTTCTTTTTTTGCTCTTTAAACATTTTATCAATTACAAAATAAAATACAAAAATACAAAGTCAAATAGGAAGAAACTGGTAGGGGGGAGAAGGGGGAAGAAAAATAAGGGAGTGAAGGAGAATAGAAAAAAAAAGAATTGACTTCTGACTTCCTCTGTTGCAATAAAATAAAGCATTAAAATCAAACCTCAACTTTTTACTTTTCCATAATAATTTAAAGGGTTTCTTAAAAGAAAGCAGATTTCGCATTCAAATCCTGAAGTTCTCAGGGAAGACAAAAACCCCGCCCCTCTTTCTCTCTAGTGGCTGCCTCTATTCCTGGCCCACCCCCTTTGTCATGACAACCCTGTAGCCAATCACAATGGAGGAAGAGACGGTTGCCTGGGAGCTTCCCTGCCCTCAGCCTGATGGAGAAGAGGCTGAAGAAGCCAAGCCAAAGGGGAGGGGATGAGGAAGAGACAAAACCTCCCAGAATTGCAGAGGGAGGAGGGCTTAAGCCCCCTACCCAGAAAAGGTTGCAATGAAGAGGGTCTCCTCAGCTGGGGGCTCTGAGAGCCTGGAGGGACCACAGGAGAACCCCATCTTCCTCAGAGTCACGGAGGGTCTCCTCTTTTCCTCCAGGGCAACCCCAGATCCCCCTTGGAAGACCCAGCCCTACATGGCTTCTCTCCCACAGGAGCCTCTCCTGGAAAGACATGCAGCCCAAGCAAGGCTGGAGGAACCCTGGGGGCTACATCCCCCCAACATTCAACCCTGGGACCCATAAACCCATTCTCTTCCCAGGAATGCCCCAGACCCCCCTCCTCCTTCCTGGCCAGCCTGGGCCTTTTCTGTGGGTCTGGGGTTTGCTTTCCCCTGGGTGCCCCATGCATGGAAAGAGGCGGCTGAGCAACATGGGATATGGTCTTCCCCCTTCCCAGGACTCAGGCGATGGAACCTGGAGGGGGATTTTGCAGATCTGCTTCCATTCCCCAACATGAGGCTCTCCAGCTTCCTTCTCCCAAGCGGGGCTCCCCACAGCTAGGCAGAGTCCTCTCTGGCATCCCTGCAAGAGCCCCCTTGGCTGGCCTCTGCATGGAAAAAGGTGGCAGGGGAACATGGGATATGGGCTTCTGCATTCCCAGTCTCTGAAGATGGAAATTGGATTTTGTAGGTCAGCTTTTTCATCTGCAACACAAGGATCCTGAGCTCCCCTTCCCTCCCTCCCTCCCTCCCTCCCTCCCTCCCTTCCTCTCCTTCCTTCCTTCCTTCCTTCCTTCCTTCCTTCCTTCCTTCCTTCCTTTCTTCCTTCCTTCCATGAGAGGCAGACTTGATTTCACCATCTCTTTCACTTGTTTCTTTTTCTAACCTCTCTTTGTTTCTGTCAATGTGTGTTTTTTTTAACTCTGCAAAGTTCTGTAACTAGTTTTTCACTAAAGTTGATTTTGTTCAACAGACTGGCTGCACTATTGCATCAGCCCTTTTCCAGTGATGCCCTTGAGCATTAGCTTTCAAATTAAAAATTTTTTGGTTCCAACTCAGCAGTCAGCTATTTCAGATCTGTGACATACTCTGGTATTAACTGGCATCTGGGATTTTTCTCTTTAACCACAATGCCAACAAATGTCACATTTATTTGTTTCTTCAGCCACAGGTGCTGTGTATTCCCTCTGGGCTCAGTTTCAAGCCTGGAGACCCCAAACCTCTCAATTCTAGATGATGGATTTAATTGCATCTCTGCCCCTGTTATTATGAATCACATGAGGATCATTTCCCTTTCATTTCCCTCCAGAGAATTTCCCAACAATCTTTGAGTCCGAGAACTGGTTGAATTATCCAGGGATCCCTCTTGAGAGGGAGAATTATGATAAAAGTGTCAGCTCTGCTCTTTGGCCAAATCCTCCAGGGGAGACTTTGGGCAGAGAAATATGGTGTTTTGGGACAGGCAGGGTCTGTGCTTTTGAATATACGTCACTCTCCATTCCAGGTGAAGCTGAGTGTTTCTCTGTGTTTCAATCAGGAAAGACACTGGATCATATTCCACCTTGTGAGAGTCCTTTGATTTCTTCTAATTCTTTAGAAACAGGAAAGGGATTGATTGATTCACCCCATGAATTATGGACCTCCTGCTTCTGCTTCTGATGCTGCTTTTGTCCCATCCAGTCTCTGGGAAGCTGAGAATGAAATGCCCGCAGAGTTTGGAGCACCAGGATGGAAAACAACCACAGAGCTTTTACAGCCCAGGAGACCATCTCATCGGTATAGTCACCACTGGAGCGGAAAGATTGCATGTAAAGTTGCTTTTCAATGTGGCTCCTTCTCTTCAGTTGGTTTTCTGTGATTTGTAAGTCATTCAGGGTGATGGAGTTGCACTCCCTCCATTCTAACAGTCTCCTTCTTTTCTGTTTTTATTTTTCATTTATTCCTATATTGGAGGATATGTCTAATTTCCTGAATGATTTTGATTTCCATGGGTTCTCTCTTTTGTCTGATTTTATGAAAGAGACTCAAAAAGGTGTCTAAAAAAAAAGATGAAAGGACTCAAGATTATTTTCCTCTCTCAGTTCAATCCTTGATTTATCATCTGAATAATGACTTTTATTTAAAGTAGTGGTTGAACCAGTTGTAGTTGCCATACCTCAGCCAATTTGCATATTTGTATAATTGATCATTGGTTTTGGATCAATGTTGGTTTAAGGCTCAGTAGCCTTCTGGAGGATTATATTTTTTTAAAAAAAGTATTTGTTGTTGCTGTTCATTATAATAACACCTCTTTTTTTTTTTTTTTACCATAGGGACGTTTATGATTTTCAAAATGGCTTACGGTTTATTTTCAACATTCAAGTGGTGAACAAGAAATCCCAGCTCCTGCACAATCTCACACTTGGCTACAACATCCATACCAACTATTTCAGCACTTTCCGCACTTCAGATGCCTTGCTGGACATTCTCTCCACTGGAGAAGCCAATGTCCCCAACTACGGCTGTGGAAAGAAGGAGAACCTTCTGGCTCTCCTTGATGGAGCTACAAGGGACATCTCCGTCCAGGTGTCAACGTTAGGAGGCACCTACAAAGTCCCACAGGTCTGTCTGTGTTTTTCTCCATCTGGAAAACTGAGTGGTGGTGGGTGGTCCTCAATGGAACTACATCTGCATGGAGGCAAACAAGCAGTGGGGAACCCCAAGCTTCCATTTTAGGCCCAGTCTTCTTCAACATCTTCATGAATGATTTGGATGAGGGATAGATGGGGAAATCATCACATTTACAGATGACACTAAACTGGCAGGAATAGCCAACAGCCCAGAAGATAGGCTCAAGATCCAGATGGATCTACATAGACTTGAACCCTGGGCCTATCTAACAAAATGAAATTCAGTGTAGAGAAAAGTAAAGTCTTACACTGAGGCTAGAAAAACCAAATGTACAGGTACAGATTAGGCAAAACCTGGCTCAATAGCAGTAACTGTGAAAGGGATCTTGGAATCTTAGTGGACAATCTCTCAAATGTGAGCCAACAATGTGTGGCAGCATCCAAAAAAAGCCATTTCAATCCTAGGCTGCATCAACAGAAGGATAGAATCCAAATCACGTGAAGTACTGGTATCACTTTATAAAGCCTTGGTAAAACCACCCTTGGAATTGAGCATTGATGGTGAACCTTTACAGCACCAAGTGCTTTTGTCAGAGACGCAATCTGGAAGAGAAGTTGCCCAATGTTTATGCCACTGCGCATATGTGCACCAGGCAGCTCCTCTTCCGGTTTCCGGTGCACACGCAGGTGATGATCAGCTGGCTGGTATGCAAGCAGAAGACCAGCTCTTCCAGTTCCTGGCATTGCTGTGCGCACAAAGGCCAGCTGATCGTCACATATACATGTGCACCAGAAACCCAGAAGAGCAACGGGCAAGGCCGTGCGTGCCAGGCGACATGGCTCTGCGTTCCACTTAGCCCGATATAAGAAGCTGAGGCAGAGGGCAGCATTTTCCCCTCCTGGGGCCTCTGTGCATCCCCCTTTTGGCCTCCCCAGCCCCCAGAAGCACTCTGCTGGCCAAAATCTTTTTTTCTTACTTTGTAGTTTCAGTCCGTGGGGCTTGCAAAGGAAAGGCCTGCACTCAGCCGGTGGGTGGGGGCCAGAGGATGGGCAGAGTGATTTGGGTGGGGCAGCCTCGTGGTCCCACGTGGCCTGGATTAATGGCTTTTGTGGGCTGTATCTGGCCCCGTGGGCCAGGTTTGAGGACCCCTGGTGTAAGGTCTCCTGCTAGAGCAGGGGATTGGACTAGAAGACCTCAAAGTACCTTTCCAACACTTTTATTTTGTTATACGTTCTGTTATAGGTACATATGCTTAGCATGCTAAATACCTATTGGAACATGTTGATTAACACTGTAAAATCAGAAAATGTGGATATTGGCATTTAATCTATGGAAACTGACAGACCCTGAAAATTGTGGTGGCTGTTTGAACAGACAAAACTTCAATTAAAGACCAATCTTGGATTGTACTACTGACAAATTGTATTAGGAATTGAGGTCTCCCTATTTCTTGTACAACTGGAGAAGAAGTTAAAAAGATTCCGCCACAAAGAATCTGGGCTATCGAAGCATTAAAATATGCAGCAGGACTGGGTTTCATCCGGTACTGACCAGTACGGGCATACCGGCTGGTGATATTTAGCATGCCTTCCCGTACCCGTTCTTCCAGAGGCCCCGTACCAGAATCCTTGCCTCTTGTTCCTTCTTCGGCTGTTGAACAAGCCCACGTGGTGTGCACTGTCCTCTTCTCTTTGACAGACGCCTGTTTAAAATGCCATTCCCACTTAAAAGTACCTGGCAGCGGCATTTTTCCTTGGAGGACTCTGTAGAACATCCCAAGATGGATGCCACCACACCTGTCCTCTTCAGAAACAGGCCCTCTTTGGCAGGTCCTCTTCAAAAGGATGAGGGCCCCTGGTCCCCCTCCCATTCTTCGTCTTTCTGCCCCTGCGGATGGGCTACGGAGTCATCGCCGGCAGCGCAGAGCCTCGACAGCTCCCTGCCATTGGTCCTGCAGTTCAGGCCAGTGGCTTTGTTCATACTCTCTCCCCTCCTGGTTCCTCTTTTTATGCGATTCCTGAAAGGTAGCCGCTAGTGGCGCAAAAGACAGCCGCGACACCATGCCATGGAAAACATAGGCGCATGCACACACCCACACAATTACAGCCCCTGAGAATCTTGGAGGGAAGCCTCTGCACAAGCCCGGGCAATTGAGAACAAGTTTTCACCATCACGAAGGCTCCGGGATGAGGCTCCAGATGCAGCGGGGCAGCCAGGTCCCTCACCCTCAGAGGGAGGAAGGGCCAGTTGGGAGAGGGGCTTTGGTCCTGCTGCCTCTGGCGGATAGGGCTTTACTGTCCCACAGCAAAGATTCCGTCCCTCATCCCAGAGCCTTCGTAACAGTGGGAACTTGTTCTCATTCACCCGGGCTTGTGCAGAGGCTTCCCTCCGAAAGACTCTGGGGGTGTAATTGTGCGAGATGTTTTCCATGGCATCTTTTGGGCCACTAGCTGCTACCTTTCAGGAAGCGCATAAAAAGAAGAACCAGGTGGGGAGAGAGTGGGATCAAAGCCACTGACCTGAACTGCAGGACTGATGGCAGGGAACTGGCGAGATTCTGTGCTGCCGGCGATGACTCCGGAGCCAATCCATGGGGGCAGGAAGATGAAGAACAGGAGGGAGATCAGGGGGGGCTTGTCCTTCTGAAGAGGACCTGCCAAAGAGAGCTTCTCCACGAAGAGGGCAGATGTGGTGGCATCGGTCTTGGGATGTTCTTATTTATTTTATTTATTTACTGAGCGCTTATAGACCGCCTCCTCTCCCAAAAGGGACTCGGGGTGGTGTACAGTCCATATCAGAAATACAACATATAAATAACTATAAAATTAAACAATTAAAATTATTAAATAGATAAATAAATACGAAGGAGGATAAAAAAGGTTTGAAGAACTGTACAGCTGAGTAAATAATTTAAAACCCCAACAAATCTCCCATAAGATTAAATTTAAAAAACAATTCCCCTAAAAAACCAGTTAAGAAATATGTTTGCCAGGAGGTAGCAGTTATGATTATGCCAGGCCAGCCAATCGGAACAGGTGTGTCTTCAATTTTTGTCGGAAGGAGCGGAAGTCGGTGGTGGTTCTAATGTCGGGGGGGAGGTCATTCCAGAGGGTTGGGCCCATCACAGAGAAGGCCCTACTCCTTGGCGCCGCCCGTTGGCATTGCCTAGTGGACGGCACTAGGAGACGTCCCTCCCTGTGAGAGCGAATTGGCCGCAGGGATGTGTGTGGAGAGATGCGATCCCGCAGGTAGCTAGGTCCTGTGCCATGGAACGCTTTAAAGATGGTGATCAAAACCTTGAAACGCACCCGAAAAACCACAGGCAGCCAGTGCAGCACACGCAGGAGTGGTGTTACGTGGGAGTACCTAGTACTCCCCATGACAGCCCGCGTGGCTGCGTTCTGGACTAGCTGCAGTCTTCGGGCGCGTCCCAAGGGAAGCCCCATATAGAGAGCATTGCAGTAGTCCAGGCGAGACGTCACCAGTGCATGAGTGACCGTGCGTAGGGCATCCCGGTCCAGAAGGGGGCGCAATTGGCGCACCAGGCGAACCTGTTGGAACGGCCCCCTTGCCACGGCTGCCACATGGTCGTCCATTGACAGCCGGGCATCTAGGAGGACGCTCAAATTGCGCGCCCGTTCCACAGGGGGCAATTGTTCGCCCCCTATGGCCAGCGATGGAGTCAGCTGGCTGAACCGAGGTGCCGGTAGCCACAGCCACTCAGTCTTGGAGGGGTTGAGTTTGAGTCTGTTGTCCCCCATCCAGACCCCGACGGCTTCCAAACATCGGGAAATCACTTCGACAGCCTCATTAGGGTGGTTTGGGGTTGAGATGTACAGCTGAGTATCATCAGCGTACAGGTGATATTCAACCCCAAAACCACGGATGATCTCCCCCAGTGGCTTCACATATGCGTTGAACAGGAGGGGCAAGAGGACCGACCCCTGCGGCACCCCACAAGTGAGTGGCCTCAGGGTCGACCTCTGCCCCCCCGTCAACACACATTGCGTCCGGTCGGAGAGGTAGGAGCCGAACCACCGTAAAACGGTGCCTCCGACTCCCATCCCCTCCAGCCGGCGCAATAGGATACCATGGTCGATGGTATCAAAAGCCGCTGAGAGGTCTAATAGGACCAGGATAGAGGAACAACCTCTATCTCTGGCCCTCCAGAGATCATCAACCAACGCGACCAAGACTGTCTCTGTGCTGTGCCCGGGTCGGAAGCCGGACTGGCGTGGGTCTAGATATTCGGATTCGTCAAGGTGTCGCGGAAATTGCTGTGCCACCACATTCTCAACAACCTTCGCTAGAAAGGGAAGGTTGGAGACTGGACAATAATTAGCTAGCTCCGTTGGGTCAAGTGAAGGCCTCTTGAGTAAGGGCCTCACCACCGCCTCTTTCAAGGCAGTTGGTAAGGATCCCTCACCCAATGAGGCGTTCACCAGGCCCAGAAGCCAGCCTCGTGTCACCTCCCAGGATGCCAGTACCAGCCAGGAGGGACACAGGTCCATTGAACATGTGGTGGGTCGCAGCCGTCCACGCAACCTGTCCAAATCCTCGGGGGCAACAGATTCAAACTCCTCCCAGAATGTTCTCACAAGACTCACTGTTGACGGCTCGTCCGGTCCACTGGAGGGGGCCCATCCGCTCCGGATCTGAGCGACTTTGTCCTGCAGATATTCCCCAAACTCCTCTGCTCTTCCCTGCAAGGGTGCCCCCCGCGTCCCCTGTGGAACCTCCAGGGAAAAATCCCACCGCCAGGTACTTTTAATCATATATTTTGGTCCCATGACTGCAGAATGCTGCAAAAAACCATAAATGCAGGCCAGTTGTTGAGTGTTTCAAATGTAATAGGAACACTCAACAAGGTGACCACAGTATATGTGTGTGTGTGTGTGTGAGAGAGAGAGAGAGAGAGGGAGGGAGGGAGGGAGGGAGGGAATCAGAGAGAGAGAGAGACAGATACAGAGAGAGGGGGAGGGAGGGATGGAGAGACAGACAGTTAGAGAGAGAGAGACACAGAAAGAGATACACAGAGAGAGTGAGTGATTAAGTGTGTGAGTGAGTGATTAAGTGTGTGAGTGAGTGAGAGATAGATAGACAGACAGAAAGATACACACACATACACACAGACAGTGACAGAGAGAAAAGAAGGGAGGGGAGAGAGATAGAGAGATACAGAGAGAGAGACAGACAGACAGACAGGAAGACAGACACAGAGAGAGAATGACTTAGAGCCGTCATGGCGAACCTATGGCACGCGTGCCACAAGTGGCACGCGGAGCCATTTGTCAGGGCACGCGAGGCTGAGTTCACCATTTTTAAAAGCTATTTTTCGCCTTCCCCAGGCTCCAGAGGCTTTATAGGAGCCTGGGGAGGGCGAAAAGAGCCTCCTCCGCCCCCCCCCCAGAGGCTTCAGGGACCGTCCCTGAAGCCTTCGGAATACTTAAAACCACCCTCCGAGCAAACCGGAAGTCACTTCTGGGTTGCTCGGAGGGTGGTTTTAAGCGTTCCGAAGGCTTCAGGGACCGTCCAAGACTTCCCTGACGCCTGCGGAGCGCTTAAAACCACCCTCCAAGCAAACCGGAAGTCACTTCCGGTTTGCTCGGAGGGTCGTTTTAAGCGCTCCAAAGGCTTCAGGGACCGTCCGAGGCTTCGGAGGTCACTTCTGGTTTGCTCGGAGGGTCTTTTTAAGTGCTCTGAAGGCTTCAGGGACCGTCCGAGGCTTCCCTGACGCCTCAGGAGCGCTTAAAACGACCCTCCGAGCAACCCGGAAGTCACTTCCGATTTGCTCGGAGGGTGGTTTTAAGCGCTTTGAAGGCTTCAGGGAAGACTCCGGACAGTCCCTGAAACTTCCGGAGGGCCTCCAGGGGGTCGGGGGAGGCTCTTTTTGCCCTCCCCAGGCTCCAATAAAGCCCCTGGAGCCTGGGGAGGGCAAAAAAATCATGTAAAAATGGGGGGGGTTCGTGCATTCTGCATGCATGCGAACTGGGGGGGTCGCGCGTTGCATTATGGGTGCGGCACGCCCGCACTCGACCCCCTGCGCTCCCCTCACTTATGGCACGGGAGCAAAAAAAGATTCGCCATCACTGACTTAGAGAGACAGAGAGGGAGGGAGGGAGGAAGAGAGAGACAAAGAGGTACACAGAGAAAGAGACAGAGATAGACAGAAAGAGAAAGAGAGAGAAAGAGAAAGAAGGAAACAGGAGGGAGGGGAGGAAGGAGAACTTATGACCACAATTGAGCCCAAAATTTTGGTTGCTAAACAAGAGCGTTGTTAACTGAGTTTCACCACATTTTTCAAGTTGGCCACGCCCACCCAGTCACATGACCACCGAGCCACTCCCACAAACAGGCCACACTACAGAATAGGTTCTAAAAAATTTTGAAACCCACCACTGACTGATATGCACCAATCCTCAAAAATTATAGTAGGCCCTTTATTGGAATAGAATACTTCAGTTGGCATTTGCACATGTTAATCTAATTGCAATAAATTGTAGGAGTGTGATACAGTAATAAGATTTACATTGTTTATAGTTTTTAAATTTATTTATTATTTTCCACTTTTAAAATACAATCTTGCTAATATTTTGTCTTTAATATTTTAAACAATGTCTAATTACCAAATTATTCTAATGCTTTCATGAGAACAAGATTGGATTTATTAAAATCTAATATTGTGGACTTGATCTGACCCCAAATATAACACAGCATTCTTCATTGTGCAAGGTTTTTGAATGCAGCTCAGAATCTGATAAGTCCAGTGAAACTCTGAAGACGAAGCTATGGATTATCAGGTTTTATTTCTGCAGAAAGCAAAAGACTCGATGACCTTTTTGTCTCCCACCTTAACAGAGCAGGCAGAGAGAGAAAAACAGGCATGTGCCAAAAACTTTTCCAAACATCTTACAGCTCACACAGATTGCACAGAACGTCACTGCTATAGAAACATAATTTGATATCACACGGATTTCATGATTTTAGTGCTCTGAAAACAACAGACTTTAGAAGGGAAAAGAAATACATTTTCTGGCGTATAACTCAGAGCTTTGCTGGGGAATGCTGAACACACATTTTAAGGTACAAGCAAGGCTACTTGGCAGAATCAACATTTTACTTTTCACAAGAAGTTACTTTGCTAGGCTAAGCTTGGCAATTCGCCTAGAAGTTTTATCTATGTAGTTGGCACCTTAGGTTACAATGGAGCTTCTCTCAACAGCAATTTAACAAAAGCTGAATTAGGTTGCACTCTGTGTATGCTCTAATGCAGTGATGGCAAACCTTTTAGCGACCGAATGCCCAAACTGCAACCCAAAACCCACTTATTTATCTCGAAGTGCCAAAACGGCAATTTAACCTGAATAATGAGGTTTTAGTTTAGAAAAACAACTCATACATGATTAACGTCTTTTCTCTGAAACCCCCCCCCCCCACAATAACAGCGCTTTCAATGATACAAACAACTTTTTATTGAAAGGTAAACATTTGCATTTGGCATGCTTTTGATTAATGTGACTTTTGCTGTTGAATGCAAGCTGATCTTTTTTCTAATCTTGACTCATACATTGTAAGTTTGAGAGCAACACATGCAGCACTCAGGTCATCTGTTAGTCCAGGGGTGTCAAACTCAATTTCAATGAGGGCCCCATTGTGGTTGACTTTGGAGGCCATGGTGGGCACGGCCAGCTCCCACTGCTGATGTGCTCACTCTCCTTGGGTGCCCATGGTGTGTGCATGAGGCCAAAGTATGTGGGTCAGAGGGAGGCCCACCCCCTCTCCTTATGAGACCTAGCTTTGTAACCAAAGCATCCTCAATGATAGGATGGAAGACCACCAGGAGAGGACAGGAGGATGGGACAAGGAGATGGTAAAAGGTAACAGGGCTGTTGGTGATCGTGCTAAGGCAGGATTTACCTCATACCCTCACCCTCTCTCATTATAACCTCCTTCCTTCCTTTCTTTTTCCTTCGCTCTTCATTCTTTCTTCCTCTCTTTCCTTCTTTTTGCTTCCTTGCTCTCTTCTCCTCTTTCCGTCTTTTTCTTTGTCTTTCCTGTCCCTTCTTGGATGCTCCAATGCAAAAGGAGAAACATTCTTTGCCTTGTGATCAAATGCCACTTTTGCTAGTAGTTTGTGGCCACTGAAAAGACTGAGGACAAACCAGGCTCAGTTAATTCCATGCTTGCATTTCATGGCGACAGACTACAGGACAGCAAAACTGTCAAAATGATGGCTCTGGTAGTTGATCAGAGTTCCTCTGTTTTTTATGTGCAACAGCTTTAGCATTTTGGAGCAGAGCTAAGTTAGTTGCTTTTCTATGAATACATAATGATCCTTGAAAGATCTCTTCTGTAGGGCCCCTGCCATGGTCTAATTCAGACTGGAAATATAGCAAAGGAAACTATTTCCCCATTTGCTTTGTCCTTTTTTCCCCACTGGAAACAGCTGTTTGCAACCCACAAGGAGGGGATACTTTCCTAAGAGCTCAGAATTCAAGGATATCAATGTGCCCATGACCATCACCAGATGGATTCATAACTGGCTGACCAACCGCACTCAACGTGTAGTCCTCAATGGAACTGCATCTACATGGAGGGAGGTATGCAGAGGAGTACCCCAAGGCTCTGTTTTGGGTCCAGTACATCTTATCAATGATTTGGATAAGGGAATAAATGGGGAACTCATCAAATTTGCAGATGACACCAAGCTGGCAGGAATAGCCAACACTCCAGAAGATAGGCTAAAGATACAGAAGGATCTTAACAAACTTGAACATTGGGCACTGTCTAATAAAATGAAATTCAGTCGTGAAGAGAGTAAGGTTCTACATTTTGGCAACAAAAACGAAATGCACAGGTACAGTATAGGTGGTACCTTGCTCAACAGTAGTAACTGTGAAAAGGATCTTAGAGTCCTAGTGGACAACCACGTAAATATGAGCCAGCAGCAAATGGAGCCAGACAGAGACAGGCAATCCAAGTGTGTTTGGCAGAGAAAGCATACTTCAACCAAGGCACCCAAACTGCTGCCAATGGTGTGGGCAACAGCTGAGCATGCAAATGGGGCCAGACAGAGACAGGAAGGGTAAGAGAGTAATCTAAGTCTGTCTCTCTGTGTGTGTGTGTGTGTGTGTGTGTGTGTGTGTGTGTGTCAGAGAAAGCGTGCTTCAGCCAGGGCACCCAAACTGGTGTGGCTGACACCTGAGCAGGGAGGCAGTGTGTGTGTTTGTGTACTTTCATCCCCATTCACGCAGGGCCTCTTATTTCCTCCCCAGCACAGTTGGGGCATTCAGGCTGCTGCCACCTAAGCACCAGGATTGCCCCCTCCCCAGCCAGCCAGCCAGCCCCACCTGACCTGCTCCCTGCCGGCTCCTGCAAAGCCTCGCCATTCTCCTCCTCCTCTTCTTCTTCGTGGGGTCGTCCTCCTCCGCCCAAGTGGCAGTGGGCTCCACAGGACAGGTTTCCATTTCTCCCAGGGGCAGAAAACTCTGGTGGGCTGGAAGTGAGTGTGAATGGCCTGGCTCTCCAGTGCTTCCTGGGTCAGTTGGAGGCTTCCTTCAGCCTTCAAACAGTTGCAGGGGATTTATTTTTTTGCTTCCAGGTTGGTGCAGGAGGCTTTCCAGGGCCAAAATGGAAAAAAAAAAACCCTGTGCTTTCTGCACCCCATTTTGGCCCTGGAAAGCCTCCTGCACCAACCTGGAAGCAAAAAATAAAAAATAAAACCCCTGCAACTGTTTGAAGGCTGAAGGAAGCCTCCAACTGAGCCAGGAAGCACTGAGGGGGGGGTGTCATTCACACTCACTTCCAGCCCACCGGAGTTTCCTGCACAATGTGAGTCCCTCCCCACTACATACTCAGGCGTCCCCCACCCTGACCCTCCACAAAGGCCCCAAAACCAGCTGGCCTGCAGGAGGTGAGCCTGCATGTGGATGCTAGTGGAGCTGGGCTGGGGCGGCTGGCGTGCCGGGAGAGGACGCTCTTCATGCCACAGGTTCCCCATCACGGCTCTAATCCTTTCAATTCCTTTTTCAGATCAATCATGTAGAAGCTTCAGAGGCTCTGAGTGATAAAAGCAAATTCCCCTTTTTCCACCACATTCTCCCCAAAGAAGGAATCCAGAACCCAGCAATTGTCCAGCTGCTCCTCCACTTCAGATGGACCCTGATTGGCCTCTTTGCTTCAGACACAGAAAAGGGAGAGAATTTCATGAGGACTTTTCCTCCTGTGCTTGTCAGGAGTGGAATTTGTGTGGTTATATCACAACTGTTCTCAAAAAGTGGATATACTGCATACCTCAGGGATTCCCTCTCTAAGTGGAGACAAGTCAACGTCTTTGTTCACTTCATAGAACTTGAATTCATTTGGGACAGAATTCTTCCTTTCCATTTAACACTTATGCGTCTCCCAGGACCCATTGAGGGGAAAGTCTGGATCCTCACAAATTCTGCAGGGTATGAAATAAACAAGCGCAGACTTCTCAAATACATCCATAGTATTTGGAACTTTAGTTATATTTTGAAAGAAAGGCCAATGGATGATGCCTTTAAACCCTATTTCTTTGTGGAAAAAAAGTTTCAAGATCATTATTTTCATTGTTCTCTTTCAAAGAATGTCTTTTCTGTCAAAGGCCGCAGAAGATGCACCCAGAAAGCCCCACTAAAGACCCAGTGGAACTGGAAAAGAGAAAGGATCCAAAGTGTCTACCACCATTACAGTCACACGAAGACTCTGGCCCAGGCCATGAATGCTGCCTATTCCTCCAGATCGAGGAGGGGAAGGAAGGAGGGAGAAAAGATCTTGGGGTCTCCAAGGCTGCAGCCATGGCAGGTATGGGGGTCCCGATATGGATCCATTAATCTTAGATCCTTTGGAGGAGGAATCCAGAGGAGAAGGAGGGGAACCATCTCAACAGATCTGGCCAATTTAATTACCCAGGGAATTAATGGTTCCAAAGAGTGGATACCATGGCATTTTTATATTTAGTACTGCTAATTGGAAAATGCTGTATTCTTTTTCAAATAAATTCCTGTATTTGTGGGTTTGTGATCAGCCTGGTGGAATTCCACCTTTCTTCCATCCCCATTGCAGGTGGGTCTGTGTGCAGCTGGACAGGCAGCTAAGCCCCCCTGTTCTCCTCCAATGAAAGGGAGCCTGGCGTGGATCTGGATGCTTTATTGGGAGAAGAGGGCAGGTGAAACTGAGGAGATGCAAAGAGTGGAAATCAAATAGAAAGACGAGATAGGCAGCATTAACTAACTGCCAGGAAAGAAGCAGCTGGAACCTCTCCAGAGATGCTCCGTGTAAGGGACGGAGGCCGTCTCCGGATGACCAGGGGTCTCGGTCACAACGGCTGCTTCTGTCTTCTCCAAAGGCTGACAGAAAATGGAGTCTGGCTTCAGACCTTATAGTGAGGCTTATCTGCCCCCGGCCACTAGGTGGGGCTAGAGCAACAACAGCACAATAGTTACCATATTTTTCAGAATATAAGATGCACTTTTTTCCCTCAAAAAAGAGGCTGAAAATCGAATACAGCATTTTTGCCTCCCGCAGCCCCGCCCCTTCACCAAAATGGCCGTGCATACCCTTATGGAGGCTTTCAGAGAGCTCCTGGGGGCTGGGGAGGGCAGTAAGGAGCAAAAAATGGACCATGTATGCCCCCTCCCAACCCCCAGCAACCCTCTATAAGCCTCTATAAGGCTATCCATGCAATTGTTTTGACAAAAAACAGGCTTGTTTTTTCAAAAAACGGCCCATTTTTTGCTTATTTTTGCCCCCCCCCCCAGGAGCACTCTGCAAGCCCCCCCAAGGCTATTTATGACTTTTTAAAGGGCGGGCATTTTCACAAAAACAGGCTTTTGGGGGGAGGTTTGCAGAGTGTAAAAACTTTTTTTCCCCCTCTTGGAAAGCTCTTTAACTGGTTGATGAGAATTACATTGATCAAGTGCTTTGCCAGCAGAAACAAAGTCTTAGGTGCTGCAGATTGTCAGCGATTTCCTTCTCCAGCACATGGATAAATACACCTGGAAACATCGACCTACCTACCTACTCTCTCTCTCTACCTACCTACCTACTGTATTTCTCTCTCTATCTCTTTTTATTTCTCTCTCTCTATCCCTCTACCTACCTAATGTACTTCTCTATCTCTATATCTCTCTTCATTTCTCTCTCTCTTTATCCCTTTATCTACCTCCCTACTGTTGCAGAAAATGACAGGCATTAGACTTCTCAGGATAGAGGAAAAGTTTATTTGGCAGCCAGGTTCAGAAAAGTTAGCCCATGACTAACGTTGTGAATTTCTGAACCCCGTTTATTATCGAAGCACGCATTCTTATACATTCTCAAAGACTGCGTAACACGGAAACACTTTACTCATTTCTTATTGGTTACCTTGAGGAAAAAGCCTTATAAGGAGATGGGGATCTTACTTCTCCTTTTGTTACAGGTATGGACTATGTGCCATTACCGAACTTTAATTGAACCTTGTGGTTTTGGACTTTTGACATGGGGACGTTTGCTGGAACATGTTGTGGTTGAAGGCTGATGACATTTCCCTGTCCCTTTAAGCAAGATTCTAACTGTCCCTTTTATTCCACTTCTTCATTCTTATATTTTAATCCATATTTTATTCTACTTTACTACCTCCCTACCTAACTACTCTCTCTCTCTCTCCCTACCTACCTACTGTATTTCTTTCTCTTTCTCTCTCTCTACCTACCTACCTAGTTTTTTTTAAAAAATTGCCCCTTCAAAACCTTGGTGCGTCTTATACTCCGGTGCATCTTATACTCCGAAAAATACGGTACATGTTGTGGCATGACAACCTTTATAAATTAGGAGGAAACCCTGAGACCATCTAGCCCAACCCCTCCTCTCTGCAGGAATCCCAGTTCAAGCTTCTCTGACTGATGGCTGCTCAGTCTTTGCTCTCAGACGATCCATGAAGAGGAGACTGAACTTCTCTGCTTTACTGGCTCAGCTCTAAAACAGCTCATCCTTTTATCATATTTTTTCTCTCATTCAGTTAAAACCTCCTCTCTTTTAACTGAATTCACTTTTTCCACGTCTGACACTCTGGAATAAGAGTGAGTGGATCTTACACTCTTGTGTAACAGGACTCAGTTATTGGAAGAGGGTTGTATCCAGTGGTGGCATTCAAATCTTTTTACTAGTGGTTCTGTGGGTGAGGCTTGGTGGTCTTGTGACTGGGTGGGCATGGCTTGGTGGTCATGTGATTGGGTGGGTGTGGCTTGGTGGTCATGTGATTGGGTGAGTGTGGCTTGGTGGTCATGTGATTGGGTGAGTGTGGCCAACTTGACATCACTCACATCAAGGGGTACCTTGCCTGGACTCTCCTTGCGTCAACAAGATACAATTTCCCTGTCTATTTATTTACTACTATTGAACATCCAAAATACACAATTGAATCCTATGTATAAATGCCATATGTGTACATACATATTACATAGTTTAGTGTCTGTATAGGCACACAAAAAGATACATTATCTACTATATATACTGTATGTACACACACACACACACACACACACACACACACACACACAGCTCTTCTAAAACTATACACATTCAACCTCATTTATTGCGTTTGGAAAAACACACCCAGAGTTCACTTTCTGGCACACATTTAACTATCACTTCTGCACATTAGAACATTACACAGGCCTGCAGATGCTCTTCCCTAGCCTGCACATGACTGTTAGAGCCAGGAGATGTCATGGATTGAGTAAAATGTGGCAAAACTCACTTAACAACATTCTTGCTTAGCAACCAAAATGTTGGGCTCAATTGTCATAAGTCAAAGACTATCTGTGCCTTCCTCTGCATGGCAGCCTTGTCCTTGTAAACTCCTTCTCCTTTTCTGGCAATTTTCCTCTGTGTTGGAGGCACCAAAATAATCCAGAGGATATAAGGTCTCCTGCTGGAGCAGGGGATTGGACTAGATGACCTCGGAGAGACCTTCCAATCCTAGATTGCTGTGCTGTTTCAAAGAGTCTTCTGGAGCCTTCCTTTCTCTTCTTTTTTCTCTCTCTCTCTCCCTCCCTCCATGTATGTATATATACATCCATCCACCCATCTATATCTTATTCACTTTCTTTTCCCTCCCTCCCTCCCTCCCTCCCTCCCTTTCTTTCTTTCTTTCTTTCTTTCTTTCTTTCTTTCTTTCTTTCTTTCTTTCTTTCTTTATCTTTTCTTTCTTTTTTCTTTTCTTTCTTGTTTCTCCCTTCTTTTTCTTTCTCTCCCTTTCACCCTCTTTCTTTCTTTCTCTTTGTGTCCCTTCCTTTCCTCCTTCCAAAGCTAGGAGATCCACCTGAAATAAAAACTAATGTGGATGAAACCTGCCATTACATACACTCTCTCTCTCTCCCTTCCTCCCTCCCTCCCTCCTTCCCTCCCTCCCTCCTTCTTCCAACCATCTCTGTGCCTCGCCTCATTGTTTGCTTTTAGCAGCAGGCCGATCACCAAAGTCCTTTCCCAGGGTGCTCTGGGGTCCCCCCCCAAAAAGACACCAGGTTGCTTCTGGAGGGGGCAGGCAGATGGGCAGCATTCCCCCCTCCCTGGGCACCTGCAGCCTCGGAGCCTGCAGCAACTCCCGGCCCTTGCACAGCGAAGGCAATGAACAACTTCTCACTCCCAGAAGATTTTCTTTAGTGTGGAAGGACCCAGAGTTGCTCCAAGGCTGCAGGCACCCAGGGAGGGGGGGAGGGGGGATGCTGTCTTCCTTCTCCCAAAGCAACCTCGGAGGTTTTCAGCTCCTCTCCAGAGTCATTTTTTAAAAGAAACCCCCCCAAAAACCACAAGATCCAGAGCTGCCAGTCTCCAGTAAGATGTGCATCTTGTGGCCTGGCCCAGCCCATCCCACGCCCCACCCGCCACCCCCAAATTGCACCTCATTGTGAGCATTGCTCAGCCATTGTGTGCAGGGAAAAACCTTGCACAGTAAAGAAAAACTTCCCAAGAGTTTGAGAAATTGTTAATTACGTCACACTCATGAGAAGGTTTTCTTTACTGTGCAAGGTTTCTCCCTGCACACAACGGCTGAGACACCCCTGCAGTGGGGTGCAATTTGGGCCCACCCCCACCCCAAGACAAGGCCCATCAACTCTATAAGAGTCAATAAGCCAGGGGTTGCTCCCTCGACCGGCTCCACCGAAGATCCCCTTCATCCTTTTTGAGTCGGTCCGCTTTGCCGCCCGGTGAATAACTGAGTCAAACCACTCCTGCCCAGCGGCATCCCCCAACTCCCCGTGCCCGACCGTTAAGCCAACCAATGGTTATGCAACTGGAGCCAACTGGACACAAAGCTGAGTTGACAATGAGCCTCCGAGGTCTCCCTCCTGCCTGCTTGCCCAGCGCTTGCTCAGCTGCCCCCTCTGATCCCCCGGCTGGATGCAGCCACTCACCTGTGACTGGAAAGAGAGGTCATTCACCGCCTTCTTGTCCAGCATTTGCTCAGAGACCTCCTACCCTCCGGCTCACCCCCCAGCCTCCCCCCCAAACATTGCCCACGCCTGGGCACAGACACTCACCGGTTCTTTCTTCTTCTGTTTCCAAACTAAGCCCCGGTTGGTTGGTTGGTTGGTTGGTTGGTTGGTTGGTTGGTTGGTTAAAGTGTGCTTGGATCCGAAAGCTCCATCACTGGAGGCTTTTAAGAGGGAGAACATTTCGGCTGCCAGCTGGCAAAGAAAGCTCTCAGCCATGACCGGCATTGCTGTGGCTCCCACCGGCTGGGTGGACAAAGAAGCAGGTGGCGGCTGCGGCCTCAGTCTGTCGCGAGCTCCGGGACTGGTCTGGGGAGGTGGGGAGTGGCTCGCCCAGGCAGCTACTGCAACAGCAGGGCTGAGAAGATCCCACCCTGTGTGTTGCACCCCCCTCCCAGCTTTCACCCATGCCTCCATGTCATTTTTGGGTGTGCAACACGTGGGAGATCCTAGCTGCAGTTTACTCGTGAGCAACATTGGCCAGGAGAGGCAGGGAGAAAGGCCAATGGGGCTCACGAGTAAACTGAGGCTCCTAAGTGGGATCGAGCCAGGGGTGGGTTCTGGCTACTGCTACTGCCGGTTGCTCTGCGCATGCACAGAAGCCAAAAACAATATGGCCGAGAGAACCGGTTCAGGGGTGTGGCCAGCCTGGGTCATTGCAGGTTCCAGCCACCCAGGCCACCAGGTTACTACCGTTTCAGCCAAACTGGTCCAAACAGGTAGGAACCCACCTCTGATATGGAGGTGTTTTCCATCAGGATTACAAGGGAGAAGATTAGCCTGACAGATTTCTTCTTGATCAACCCATGATTTCTGGGAATCAATCTGTTGTTTTCAAAGAGTTTATGAATAACCTTTTTTTTTTCTCTGTTCATTTTATTTGTTATCTGCTCTAAAATGTTCCCTATAATCGACCAACGGTGTCTATTATATTTTCTCTATATCTTGATAAATTTTTCTCAAACTTTTTCATTCACTTATGAAGATTATTTGTATCCTATTTAACCATATTTGGAGATGAGACAATTGTAGAAGAAAGATTCAATGTGGGATAACAAACAAAGTTTTCTGTTTTTCAAATTCCTTGATGTTCCCATTCTAGTTTCATCCCTTTCTGGAGAAGAATGAATTTTGGAATATTTCTGAGATGAAACTGTACTTGGACCAAAATGGAGAGATAAAAGCAGATCTGACCATTGACGGCTTCTTGGTTCTCCCCAAGGAGGGTCCCAGGAATGAAATTCTAGTGTATTTTAGAAGACAGAGACTTTCTATCAATCAAGATGCTCTTTCACAGCTAAAGTTGCTCAATAAGGTGAGAGAAATTTTGGTGTCTTTTCTCTATTTCCCAAAGCCTGAGGTTCCATTTCAAGTGGGCAAAGCCTATAGTCTCCAGCGTGGTTGGCCTTCCATGCCAGTTGGTATCATCTAATGGAAGTTCTACAACAGACAGGACCTAAATGAAGGGGCTTTGACATGTTTTATGGAAATATTTCAAGATCTTACTTGTCAGAGGTTTCTTTCTTCATCACAGTTTTATTCTACCTTTAAAAAAATGTAATGGAATAAAAGTTTCCTAAAATTTTTATAGTAAACTTTATTCTCGGTTTTAACATGAATATATCACCATACTTAAATCTTTTTTTTCAATTCCATCCCTCTAGACTATTAAGTAGAAAAGTACCTTATTGCAATGTTAAATTCCAAAAGGAAAAGGAAGGAACTAAATGAAGAATCTGCCAGTTGTTCTACCTCCTGCATCTGTTTAGAAGTAGTCAGAGATTTCATATTTACCTCAGTGAAGATCAGAGGCTACTTGTCTCCATCCATTTCTCCCTCCATTTTCCATGGACGGAGAGTCCTAACATCTTTTCTTTGGCATTCCTTGTTTTTCTATTCAGTCTCTGCCTCAGTCCAGATGTGTGGAAAATTGTCATCCTGGATTTGTCAAGAGGGCTCGAGAAGGAGAGCCAGTTTGCTGTTATGACTGCGTTCCTTGTCCGGAGGGGACCTTCTCCACTCAGGAAGGTGGGTGACACTGGAGGAAAGGAAGTGGAACTGATTCATTACATACATTAAATATTAAAGTTTGGTTCTCAACATCACACAGGAAATTATTCGGGTCCCAATTCTTCTCTCACTTTCATAGACGATTAAACAAAAATTGATTTTTAAAAAAAGTCTTATACTTTTTACCATCTCTCACTAGAGGTACTAATAAATGTGTCCTAGACAATATCTCCTGGTATCACTTGTTGTCCAAATAAGGTATTTCCTGAAAGATAAAAGGAGAGAATAGTAAGGGAGTATGTTTTTTTTTCTCAGATGCAGGAAAATGCACCAAGTGTCTGGATGACAAATATCCAAATGAGGACAGAATCCAATGTATCCCCAAAGTTATAACCTTCCTGTCTTATGAAGAACATCTGGGCATCATCCTGGTCTCTTTTGCCCTATTCTTCTTCCTAACCACAGGCCTTGTTTTAATTATCTTCATTAAATATGGAGAAACTCCCATTGTCAAAGCCAACAATCGGGATCTCTCCTATATCCTCCTGGTCTCCCTCCTGCTTTGCTTCTTGTCTCCTTCTCTCTTCATTGGTCAACCCAGGAAAGCCACCTGCCTTCTCCGACAAACGGTTTTCAGCATCATCTTCTCAGTTGCCATTTCTTCTCTCTTGGCCAAAACCATCACGGTGGTGCTGGCTTTCCTGGCCACAAAACCAGGAAATCGGATGAAGAGATGGCTGGGGAAGAGCTTGGCCAACTCCATCATCCTTTCTTCTTCTGCTGTACAAATTATCATCTGCTCCATCTGGCTGGGAGTTTCTCCCCCATTCCCTGACTCTGACCTCCACTCCCAGCCTGGAGAGATCATCCTGCAATGCAACGAAGGGGCTGTTGTCATGTTCTACGTCACCCTCAGCTACATGGGCTTCCTGGCTGCCATCTGCTTCATAGTGGCTTTCCTGGCCAGGAATCTGCCTGGGGCCTTCAATGAAGCCAAGCTGATCACCTTCAGCATGCTGGTCTTCTGCAGCGTCTGGGTGACTTTTGTGCCCACCTACCTGAGCACCAAAGGAAAATACATGGTGGCTGTTCAGGCCTTCTCCATTCTGGCCTCCAGTGCTGGTCTGCTGGGCTGCATCTTCATCCCCAAGTGCTACATTATCCTTCTGAGGCCAGACCTGAACACAAAGGAGCAACTTACAGCCAGAACAAATATAAAAACATGAGATATAACACCATAATATTGAAAGAATTGTAAAATTTCCTTTTCTTTGAAAGAACACATTAATTATTTCCACTTAAATAGTATACAAGAGTCAAATAAAATCATATCAACATGTTTGGAAATGGGAAATGGTTGAATGAGTGTAACTCCCTTCCCTTCCAGCTCAATGAATCTTGAAAGTCATTCAGGCACATCTTCCTTCCCCACTGTCTTTGTTTGTCAGAAGGTCAGAAAAGGTGATCACATGACCCAGGGACTCTGCAACCATCATAAGTGCATGCCAGTTGCCAAGCATCCAACTTTTGATCATGTGACCATGGGGATGCTTCAATGGTCATAAGAGAAAAAAAATGGTCATAAATCAATTTTCTCAGTGCCATTATAACTTCCAGTGGTCAATAGAGAAACAGTTGCAAGTTAAAGACTCCTTTTACCATTGCTAGGAGTTGGTCCTGGATGATTTGGGCCCAGGGCTGCTTTGGGGGCCATAAACTCCTGAGCTGCCTCTGACCTCCCACCTGGGGATGGCTGCCTGGAGCCCCCCAGCACCATAAGCACAGAGGACTCCTCCACCTGCCTAGTCCCAGAGCCCCGGAGGTCAGGCAGGGAGTCTGGTGCAAGAACAGCAGCCCTCACTGACGCCTCCTGGTGCCCAACTGAAGAAATAGCCTCTCTCATCTGGCCATCTGTGGGACAAGGGCCCTGAATGCCCCTCAAGCATCCCTCCTCCCCTCCCCTCTCCTCCCCTGGAGTCTCAGCTGGTGCCAAACCCAGAAACCGTCCAGGCTGAGCTCCGTGAGCAGAATCGCCCCCTCCGGTCCCAGCCAAGTCACAGGGATGCACACCAGAGCAGCCGTTTCCTCCCCCATGAAGTCCTGGATGAACCTGATAGAGTCCCCAAGTTCTCTGTGTTGGAAGATGCAGAATTTCAAATAAAGCTCTCTAGGATTATGCAGCTGACAAATTCTATTAGGAGCTGTGGTCTCCTTATCTCTCGTGTAACTAGGTGAGACAGAAATAAATAAAAACAAAAAATAAAAATAAAAAAATAAAAAGATTGCTTCACCAACAATCTGGAATATTGAATGTCAACTGCATAAGAAAGAGAGAGAGATCAGATTCTTGGACTGCACATTAGACAAACAAACTATTGGGATACTTGGGTTAAATCATTTTCTGTGCATTCAGAATTAAACATTTATTGGAACCAAACATTCATTTGACATCTGCATAGGTTGGTCTGATTGCAATAAATTGTAGGATGATACAGAAATGTGATTTATGTTTTTCTTATTCTTTATTTGTTTCTTTTATTCAATTTTCATATTCAGTGTTGTTAATGCTTTGTATTTAATATTCTGCTTCTTGATATGGCATAATGGCTAATCAACAATAATCTATTTAATTTGTTCATCAAAAGTTGAATTTATTAAAAAATAAAGTTTAGCATTTGGCAAAGGTATATTTAGCCAGGAGTCTACAATGTCAGTACATAGTAATTTCTTCACTGCCGAAGAGAGCTAGTCCATTCAGTTTCTGCTCATGAGCTTCTCCAGGGTGCATCACAGGGGGTGAACTAGCTCTGCCCCAGAAAGACGAGAGGGATCCTGTGGCATCATCCGGTCTTCTCTCACCACCGATGTTGCCTCACAGTTGGGTGTCACATCTGAGCAAGTCCAGCAACTGGTGCGGCCATCCAGCAAGAGCCCACCAAAGTTCCTTGGAGACCCTTGAAAATGACTTTGGTCATCCTTGGGGTCCATGTATGATTTGGCCTCTGTGTTGAAGGTGTTGCAAGTGTCACCAGAACCACCAGCTGAAGATGAGGAGGCCTCCATCACTGTGGAACCTCCATACCGGAATCCATCGATCCCAACATCACCATAATTGATGGGAGACGATGTCAGACGTTCAGCCCTGGTCAACAATGTGATGGTTGCCGCAATTTGTCCTGGGGCAAAAGAAACACAGATTGAATATTTTAAGAATAATGAAATAGAAACAAAACAATAAAAAACAGAGCAACCAAATTAAAGGCTCCTAGTTTTTTCCCCTATTCGTTTCCATAGTCCAACCACCCCCACACAAAACCCCAAAAGCAAGAAATGCAAAAGGTATTAAGAATTAAATAACAATAACAACAACAATAACAACAACAGAATACTTTTAAAATAGAAAAATAAAGAAAACCTGACAACCAAATTAGTTCACTTACCAACCATCACATTGTCGTGCAAGGCAGAACGTCCGACATCCTTCGCTCATCAATGATGGGGATGTTGGGGTAAATGGGTTCCGGTACGTATGGTTCCACCGTGATTATGGCGGCCTCCACATCTTCATTTCGTTTTTCTGGCGACACTTGCAGACACCTTTTTCTGGGGATTAAAGAAGAAGAAAAGAATCAAATATAATTGAATGGTACATTGTTTTCTTAACAATGATAACAAAGATAATTCTTAATGGGGGCTCCAGATTTTCAAGATTGGGGGTTGGACTAGAAGACCTCCAAGGTCCCTTCCAGCCCTGGGGTATTCTATACTTTCTCCAATTAGTTCCACCAACATTTTGGGGGGCTTTCAGTGCCCCAGGGCTCCCCCAGGTTGTGGTGATGATACTCCCTTTAACAGGAGCAACTTACTTGCATAGGTGGAGAAATACGCAGAGGCCAACGAATACATAGACCCCAAGGACGAACAAAGTGGCCTTCCAGGAGTCCCCAAGGACGTTCTGGGGTCTGTCGCTGGATGACCGCAGCTTCTCATTAGGATCCATATCTGAAAGAGAAAAGGGACGGAGGAAGAAGAGTCAATTTCTGGATTCAATGGTTGGTGCTTCCCCAACAACTAAGGTATTCATCCCAAGGTCAAACTCCCAAGCAGGAAAAAAAATAATACCAGAAACCAAGTCCTACTCACCTCTCAGTCTCTCTCTATCTTTCTGTTTTTCTTTCTGTTTTTCTTTCTTTCTCTCTCTCTCTCTCTCTCTCTCTCTCTCTCTCTCTCTCTCTCTCTCTCTCTCTCTCTCATCCAGTCAAGCTTTTATAGCCTGCATGGCCCCACCCATCAACAGAAAAGAGTTCCAACAGAATCCAGGTATCCAGGTAACCTAGAGGTCAAACAACACTTCTCCCTCTACTCAACCCTTGACCCCTCCCTCCCTTGGATCCCCCCCCTTTCAGCTCAGAAGGGAAGGTTAACAGTTGAGTGTCACTCAGCAGTGGGGAATCCATGGGGTTCTGCCTAAGCAGGGGGTTGGACTAGAAGACCTCCAAGGTCCCTTCCAAGTCTGCTATTCTGTTAAATTCTGTCTGCCTGAAACCGCCAGCAACCAGCCATGACAGGCAAAGCACAGAGGACACCCCTGCTCAATGATGGGAGGCTAAGAAGGACTGACAGGCTTACCTGCTCTTTGCAAAGGGCACCTCCTGCACAAGACCTGAGGTGCAGCCTAAAAGAAAGGCTCTCCCACTTCATCCCTTTTCCTTGTTTAGAGATGGAACAGACTCCGAAAGCCCCCTCCCTCTTTGGGGCATCTTCAGCGCTCATCCCAAAGGGGCTTTTCAAAAGAGAGCTGGAATTTCTTGAATTTTTTTCCTTGAAAACGTTTCACTTCTCCTCCAAGAAGCTTCTTCAGTTCTGACTGAATGGTGGGGAATGGAAGGATTCGTCCTCTTTGCAGCCGTTTGGTGGTCAGCCTTGTGAAGGTCAGCCATGAGCTCTCTGAGAGGCCTTGAGGCCACCTGGGGGTTTATCTGCCCCCTCAGGGTCACCTGAATCAGAGGCAAAATGGGGGGGGGGGGAATCTCCTTGGAACTGGGGAAAGGACCGTGTTGCTGTCTTGGGAGAGAGCAAAGTCCACCCTCTGGACAGAGGAGACCCCTGGTTGGAAAGAGGGGTCCAAGAGGCCATCTATCTTAAAACTGAACAGCCCTCTCTCGACAGAGGGGGAGGGGTATGATCCCCCCTTGCTCCTGTCTACTACACAGTCCTGAGGACATGGGGGGGGGGGTTGGGGAGGCCCAGTCTGTGTGCAAGGAGGCAGCCAGGTCTCTGCAGGTTTCAAGAATGGAGTGGATTTATCCCAGCCTGACCTGCTTTCTGCCTCCATCCTCCAATGCAGCAGGCAGGGAGACTCCCTGGTGGGAGGAGGGGGCTCCAGAGACCCCTTGGGCTCCTCTTTCCAGGACAAGCTTCACATTGGGGCTCTTTCATGCAATGCACAAGAGGCAGAACTCCTGGCTGACCCACAAGTACAACGCTCTGTGATCAGTAAAGAGATGTTTCATAGAGGTTATTGCAGGAAGTCCAGATTATTCTTCCGGAAATGCTGAAAAAATGCACTTAAAAAGACAAAGTTACTGACATGGATTAAGGACATTGATAATAATAATAAATAATAATAAACTTTTATTTCTAGACCGCACCCTTTCCTAGGCAGGACTCGGGGCGGTGTACAGTCATGTTAAAACCATATACAAATACATAGACATGAACGTAGACGTAGACGTAGACATAGACGTAGACGGAGGAGGTAAAAAATATACTGTACAATTCTTAGTTAAAATACAAATACAATTAAAATTCCCTTAAAAAATTCCCCAATAAAATGTTTGCCAGGAAGTGGAAGATGGAACTATCAATCGGCTAAGCCAGCTAGTCGGAACAGGTGAGTCTTGAGCTTCTGTCGGAAGGAGCGGAGGTCATTAGTAGTTCTAATATCGGGAGGGAGGTCATTCCAAAGGGTTGGGCCCATCACAGAGAAGGCTCTACTCCTAGGCGCCACCCGCTGGCACTGCTTGGCGGATGGCACCTGGAGGAGTCCCTCTCTGTGAGAGTGGATAGGTCATAGAGATGTATGAGGTGAGATGCGGTCCCGCAGGTAACTAGGTCCCATGCCATGGAGCGCTTTGAAGATAGTAACCAACACCTTGAAACGCACCCGAAAAACCACAGGCAGCCAGTGCAGCTTGCGCAGGAATGGTGTTATATGGGAGTATCTTGATCCTCCCATGATAACCCGCGCGGCCGCATTCTGAACTAGCTGTAGTCTTCGGGTGCATCTCAAGGGGAGCCCCATGTAGAGAGCATTGCAGTAGTCCAGGCGAGACGTCACCAGCGCATGAGTGACTGTGCGTAGGGCGTCCCGATCCAATAGGGGGCGCAATTGACGCACCAGGTGAACCTGGTGGAACGCCCCCCTCGCCACGGCTGTCAGATGGTCATCCATCGACAGCCAGGCATCAAGGAGGATGCCCAAATTGCGCGCCCGTTCCACGGGGGGCAATAATTTGCCCCTTATGGCCAGTGATGGTGTCAGCTGGTTAAATCGGGGCGCCGGTAGCCACAGCCACTCAGTTTTGGAAAGGTTGAGTTTAAGTCTGTTGTCCCCCATCCAGACCCGCACGGCTTCCAAACACCAGGACAACATTTCGACGGCCTCGTTGGGGTGGTTTGGGGTGGAAATGTACAGCTGTGTATCATCAGCGTACAGATGGTATCCAACCCTAAAACCACGGATGATCTCACCCAGCGGCTTCATGTATGTGTTGAACAGGAGGGGCGAGAGGACCGAACCCTGGGGCACCCCACAAGTGAGTGGCCTCAGGGTCGACCTCTGCTCCCCTGCCAACACACACTGCATCCGGTCGGAGAGATAGGAGCGGAACCACCGCAGGACGGTGCCCCCCACGCCCATCTCTTCCAGCCGGCGCAATAGGATAACATGGTCGATGGTATCGAAAGCCGCTGATAGATCTAATAGGACCAGGATAGAGGAACAACCCCTATCTCTGGCCCTCCATAGATCATCTACCAACGCGACCCAGGCCGTCTCCATGCTGTGACCGGGTCGAAAGCCGGACTGGCGCGGGTCAAGATAGACTGCTTCCTCCAGGTGACGTGGGAACTGTTGCGCCACCACACTCTCTACAACCTTCGCTAAAAAGGGAAGGTTGGAGACAGGACGGTAATTAGCTAGTTCCTCCGGATCCAGGGAAGGGCTCTTCAGCAGGGGCCTCACCACCGCCTCTTTCAAGGCAGTCGGCAAGGACCCCTCCTCCAGTGAAGCGTTCACCAGACCCAGGAGCCAGTCTCGTGTAACCTCCCAGGATGCCAGTACAAGCCAGGAGGGACACGGGTCCAATAAACATGAGGTGGCTCGCAGTCGCCCACGTAACCTGTCCAAGTCCTCGGGGGCAACAGAGTCAAACCCCTCCCAGCATGGTGTCTCAAGACTTGCTTCCGACGTCTCCCCTGGTCCACTGAAGGGGGCCCATCCACTCCGGATCTGATCGATTTTGTCCTGCAGATATTCCCCAAACTCCTCTGCTCTACCCTGCAAAGGGGCTTCCCACGACCTCTGAAATAAGAGAGAGCGGGTCACCAGAAACAGGGCGGCAGGGCGGTTATCCGCGGACGCAATAAGAGCGGCACAGTGTCTACGTTTGGCCGCTCTTAGAGCCACAAGGTAGGTCCGTAAATAGGCTCTTACCTGTGTTCGGTCAGATTCGGAGCGTGAGGACCTCCACCTGCTTTCTAGGCATCTCTTGTGGCGTTTCATCACCCTCAGCTCCTCGGTGAACCAAGGATCCAGGGTGGTTCGTTGCCGCAAGAGAGGCCGCAAAGGCGCTACCCGGTCCAAGGCCCCCGCAGCCGCCTTGTTCCAAGCGGCCACTAGGTCCTCCGTCCGGGAGCGGGTCAAGGCTACAGGAAGTGGCCCAAGCTCCATCTGGAACCTATCCGGTTCCATCAGTCGCTTGGGGCGGAACCATCTGGGACAATCAGGTTCCGCCTCCCCGCGGTGGGGGGTAGCGCCGGGGAAGTCGAGCCGGAGAGAAGAGTGGTCTGACCATGACAGGGGAGTGATAACTAGATCCCCTATTCCCAGATCACTCGTCCACTGTCCAGATACAAAAACAAGGTCCAGTGTATGTCCACCCTCATGTGTGGGGCCCTGAATTAATTGGGACAGGTCCATGGCTGTCATGGAAGCCATGAACTCCCGAGCCACCTCGGATGCTTCACCCGTCGACGGCAGATTGAAATCCCCCATAACCACAAGTTTGGGGGTATCAATTGCCGTCTCCGCGATCAGCTCGAGGAGCTCGGGCAGGGCCGCTGATACATAGCGAGGAGCCAAGTATACAATCAGCAAGCCCAACTGCCTCCCTGGGCCCCATTTCACACCAAGGGACTCACACCCGGAGATCTGTGGCACAGTGAACTCCCTCGGTTCCAGACTCTCCCGTATAATTACCGCCACCCTGCCACCCTTACCCTGGGCCCGCGGCTGATGAAATGCACGGTAACCTGGCAGGCACATCTCCACGAGGGGCAAACCACCCTCGTGGCCCAGCCAGGTCTCCGTTATCCCTGCAAGGTCCAGCTCCCCCTCTGAGATCAACTCATTAATGAGGGGGGCCTTGTTAACAACGGACCTTGCATTGCAAAGCATCAGCCTCAGGCCCTGGCTCTGTAGGTCCTGACCACCTAGGCTGCGAGGGTTGGTACAAGCGACCGGGCGTGTCCAACAGCCATGGTCTCCCAACCGACTACGGGATTTTGTTCGGTCATCGCATCCACCCCTCCCCACGACCGTTGGAATAAAACAACCCTCTGTAGGAATATCATTTTAGCCTTTAATGTGGCCCATGAAGAATTGCTTTCTCTTTTTGGAGACTTTTCATGGAGTCCCATTCTCTGAAGGAAGTTGCATGCCTTCATCAAATAGTGACAGTTGTCAGTCAGAAGATGAAGTAATTTCATTAATATTTTGTTTGGAAAATCAGAATTTAGGTTTTGAGAGACAATATCCAGGAGAACACATAATATTCTAAATTTATGTGGTTTCCAGTTATTTTAACCTCAATGATCTTTTAGGACAATTGTTGGACAGCCAGGACAAATTGTAATTTAAAGGAATCAAGGAATATTGACAATATTGGAAAATGTGATTGGTCAATTAAAATCCAAACAATTGAACTTATAGCTATTCCCAGCTTTTTTCCCCAAAATTTGGTCAGAACTGAGGTCAAGGAATAGCTGAGGTCTCCTTAATGTTCTATGTTCAACCAAAATTTTACACAGAAATCTGCTCCATGGCTTCCTTCAGTTCTTATTCGAGCCATTTGTCTGGAAAAGTTGAAATACATTACAAGTGAGGAAAATATTTCTATATAAGCTCACTGATATATAGGAATAAATTAATATTTTATCTGGAAAATCAGAATATAGAATATTTTAGAAGATATTACATACGTGAGGCTTTGTTATTAAACTGGGAAAAGATTAAAAGACAACATTATTTAAAAATTCTAGTCTGGTTATCAACTATTGAGGCATTTTCATATCCAATAACATACAAAAAGGAACAAACAGTTAGATATGGTGAAATATTGAATGCAAAGGGTGAACTTAAATCTGTGCAAGAATTGGAACAGCAGGGTATAAAGATGAATTGATTTTCATATGTGCAAATACATTCTAGATATGATAAAGATCTTAAAATGGAAGGTTTCCATGATAAAATGACTAAGTTAGATAAAATTTTGACAGGTACTGATGAACAGGTGATTTAAAACTATATGGATATTTATTAGAGATTAAATTAGAAGAACAAGTTAAAGAATCTATGATTGCTTGGGGGGGAATTTTGGGCATGGGATTGATTTAGAGAACTGGCAGAAATTGTGGTCTCAAAATTATAAAATGACAATGTCAACAGCGTATAAAGAAAATGTATATAAGATGTTTTACAGGTGGCATCTATCCCCGACGAAAATAGCAAGAATGTTCAAGAATAAATTGGAGAAGTGTTGGAAATGTCATCAGATACCAGGTTCATATTACCATATGTGGTGGACTTGCATAGAAGCTAAAAGATATTGGACTAAAATCCATACTTGGTTGGAAAAAATGATACAAAAACATATTGACTTTAAACCAGAGAAATTTTTGTTGGGAATCATACCAGAAACATAGAATGCAGAATTGAAATACTTGATTGTAAATGTGTTAATAGCAGCTAGAATTGTAGTTGCTAAACTCTGGAAGAATGAGAAAACACCAACGCAGGAGGAAGTTATTTATAAAATAATGGAATGTGCTGAAATGAGAAAGTTGACATTTAAAATTAGAGAACAGGTAGATAAACAATTTTATGGGATATGGGATCTATTTTATCAGTGGTTAGATTAAAAAAAACATGGAAATGAAAATTATTGAAGAATGTCACTAATACTAGAATAATAGAATGATTTAGAATAAGACATAAAAATACTTTATTACTGGATATATTTAAGATGATGTAATGAATTACTATAATATAAATGAACCCATGCTCAGCATATCTCGTTTAAGATGAAGTAATAATAGTCAAACAAATGCAGTATTATAATAGTGATGTGTTGTGGCCCAGCAGGAGCCGTTGGAGCTGCCACCAGACTCCGACAGCGAGGGTCCCTATGAGTCGGCTCTGGAGGATGTGGAGGACCCTGGACAGGGTTCTGACTCCAAGCAGGGATCAGAGAGGCTGGTTGGCCACCAGGAGGTGCCTGAGGCATGGAGCAGTGGTGAAAGCCAAAGGGAGGGTGCTCCTGATGTCATGCCTTGGAGCAGTGGGGAGGAGACAAGGGAGTGGTTTCTGGATGCCAGGCAACGGAGAGCTGATAGACGAAGAGAACAGCTATGCATTTACAAGTGATGATTGGATGCAGGTGATCGTAATCAGGCTCCTCTCAAGGCTATTTAAGGAGGGACTTTCCGACAGTTGTTTTGCAGGAATCAACTGATCATTAGAGTTGGAGACGCTCTCAGATCTGTGTCGTACCCTTTCTGTCAAGGTGGTATCTGGACCTCGGCAGGCTGGATTGCTGCCAAAGTGTTATCTGGATCTCGGCAGACTGGATTGCTGCCAAAGTGTTCGCTGGATTGCTGCCAATGGGCTATCTGGACCTCGGCAGGCTGGATTGCTGCCAAGGTTTAAACTGTCTGTAATAAAACATCTTTCAGAGACCTTGTTTTGGAGTGATTTGGTATATGAGAAGGGGGGAGTCAGAACAGTGATGTATATTAATATATTTGACTGAAAATATGTGATTCTATATAAAATGTAAGCAATGACTATGGAAAGGATGCACAAAAACTCTGTGACCAATCAAAACACTGTATGTAATGGAAGATACTTTTATGTTACATGTCTTGTCTGTCTACGTTTGTTGAAAAATAAAAACGTATATAATAAAAAAAAAAAATGGAGGTAACGTGGAAAGTTGTTGGCCTGCATCTGTGTTTGCAAAAGTTTAAGATGAATGGACTTCAACCCCCAGAATTCCACACCCAACAATTCATGGATTTCATCTCCCAAGATTCACTGGCCGCCATGCTGGCCAGGAGATTCTGGGAATTAAAGTCCGATCATGTTCAAGTTCCAAATTTGAAAAATGCTGGTCGACATTCTTCCCTTCTGTCAGAAATGAAAGCCCTGCACCAAAACTTGGCTAATTCACACGTTGCTTAATAAGTCAGAGACAATTTTGCGATGAGTCCTAGTTTCTTTGGCTAATCTCTGGTTAGGCTTCCTCCTTTTTAAGCTGTTGTTTTATATCTCTGGTTGATTAGCAGCCTCAGCAACAAGCCAGGAACAAGCGGAGAAACTGCAGATACACCTCACCTTTCCAAAATAGTTGCTTGAAGCCGACATTGAAAATTCTTTGGTTTTAATCACAATTTATATCTCAAGAATCACTCTTTATAAAGCTGAATTATTTGTGCTACAGACTTTAATTTTTTTTACCTGTTTTAGTTTCTGTTTTCTCTTCTTGTTCTCTCAAAGTTTTAATTTTTCTTTCATTTTTTAAATATATCTTTTAAAGTTTCCTTCATTTTCTCCGTCTCTTCTCTCCTTCTGATTCTGGGTTTCATCTGACCAGGATTTCCTAAAAGAAAGCAGATTTTGCATTCAAATCCTCCAGTTCTCAGGGAAGACAAAAATCCTGCCTCTCTTTCTCTCTAATGGTTGTTTCTATTCCCGCCCCCATTGTCATGACAACCCACAACCAATCAATACAATACAATACAATAGCAGAGTTGGAAGGGACCTTGGAGGTCTTCTAGTCCAACCCCCTGCCTAGGCAGGAAACCCTATACCTTTCCAGACAAATGGCTATCCAACATCTTCTTGAAGACTTCCAGTGTTGGGGCATTCACAACTTCTGGAGGCAAGCTGTTCCACTGATTAATTGTTCTAACTGTCAGGAAGTTTCTCCTCAGTTCTAAGTTGCTTCTCTCCTTGATTAGTTTCCACCCATTGCTTCTTGTTCTACCCTCAGATGCCTTGGAAAATAATTTGACTCCCTCTTCTTTGTGGCAACCCCTGAGATATTGGAACACTGCTATCATGTCTCCCCTGGTCCTTCTTTCTCTTAAGCTAAACATACCCAGTTCCTGCAACCGTTCTTCATATGTTTTAGCCTCCAGTCCCCTAATCCTCTTTGTTGCTTTTCTCTGCACTCTTTCTAGAGTCTCCACATCTTTTCTACATCGTGGCAACCAAAACTGAATGCAGTATTCCAAGTGTGGCTTTACCAAGGCATTATAAAGTGGTATTAACACTTCATGTGATCTTGATTCTATCTCTCTGTTGATGCAGCCTAGAACTGTGTTGGCTTTTTTGGCAGCTGCTGCACACTGCTGGCTCATATTTAAATGGTTGTTCCACTAGGACTCCAAGATCCCTTTCACAGTTACTACTGTTGAGCAAGGTACCACCTATACTGTACCTGTGCATTTCATTTTTGTTGCTTACTCTTTTCAGCATTGAATTTCATTTTATTAGATAGTGCCCAAAGTTCAAGTTTGTCAAGATCCTTCTGTATCTTTATCTATCTTCTGGAGTGTTGGCTATTCCTGGCAGCTTGGTGTCAAATGTGGAGGAAGAGACAGTTGCCTGGGAGCTTCTCTGCCCTCAGCCTGATGGAGAAGAGGCTGAAAAAGCCAAGCCAAAAGGGGTGGGGTGTCAAATAAATAGCAAAATTCAAAGTTTTTTGGGGGGGGGATGAGAAAGAGGCAAAACCTTCCAGAATTGCAGAGAGAAGGGGGCTTAAGCCCCTTCCCCAGGAAAGGCTTCAATGAGGAGAGTCTCCTCAGCTGGGGGGTCTGGAAGGGCCACAGGGGACCTCCATCTTTTTCAGAGTCACAGAGGGTCCCCTCCATGGTGAGGCTGGTGCCTTTCAACCCCCCCCCCCAGGCAACCCCAGATCCCCCTTGGAAGACCCAGCCCTGCATGGCTTCTCCCTCACAGGAGCCCCTCCTGGAAAGACACAGAGCCCAAGTGAGGCTGGAGAAACCCCGGGGACTGTCTCCCCCCAACCTTCAACCCTGGGACCCATAAACCAGGTTAGTCTCTTCCCAGGAATGCTCCAGATCTCCTCCTCCTTCCTGGCCAATCTGGCCTTTCTCCATGGGCCTGGGCTTTGCTTTCCCCTGGGTGCCCCATGCATGGAAAGAGGTGGCAGTGCAACATGGGATATGGTGTCCCCCCTGTTTCCAGGACACAGAAGATTGAACCTGGAGGAGGATTTTGGAGATCTGCTTCCCTTCCCCAACATGAGGCTCATCTATAGTTCCATTTTACCTCCTGGCGGATATTTTATCTGGGATAGTTTTTAAGGGTTAATGTATTTTAAATTTTTAAAATTCTAATCTAACTTAAACTAAATTAGTACAGTGAACTATTGTTACCTCCTCCAGCTCTATATTTATTCTATATTTATACTATGTATATTTATTGTTCTATTGTTTTAATATGACTGTACACTGCCCCGAGTCTCTTCTGAGAGAAGGGCGGTCTAGAAATTGAATAAAGTTATGTTAAGTTAAGGCTCCCCAGCTTCCTCCTCCCAAGAGAGGCTCCCCATTCAGCCGGTCAGAGTCCTGTCTGGCATCCCTGCAAGAGCCCCCTTGCCTGGCCTCTGCATGGGAAAGGGAGGCATGGGAACATGGAATATGGTCTCCGCTCTGTTTCCAGGATTCAGAAAATTGAACCTGGAGGAGGATTTTGGAGATCTGCTTCCCTTCCCCAACATGAGGCTCCCCAGCTTCCTCCTCCCAAGAGAGGCTCCCCACTCAGCTGGGCAGAGTCCAGTCTGGCATCCCTGTAAGAGCCCCCTTGCCTGGCCTCTACATGGGAAAGGGAGGCAGGGGAACATGGGATATGGGCTTCTGCATTCCCAGTCTCTGAAGATGTTGGGTTTTGTAGGTCAGCTTTTTCATCTGAAACACAAGGATCCTGAGCTCCCCTTCACTTCCTCCCCTCCTCACATGGGGTGAGAAGCAGCCTTGATTTCTCCATCTGTTTCACCCATTTTTTCTAACCTCTCTGTGTGTTTGTGTGATTTTTTTTTAACTCTGCAAAGTTCTGGTAACTACTTTTTCACTAAAGTTGTTCTTACAAACTGGCTGCACTATTTCATCAGCCCTTTTGTGCAAAGTCCTTGAGCATTAGCTTTCAAAATAAAGTAAATTTTGGCTCCAACTCAACAGGCAGCTATTTCAGATTTGTGACATGCTCTGGCATTAACTGGCCTCTGGGATTTTCTGTTTCATCACAATGCCAATAAATGTCACATTTCTTTTTTTTCTTCAGCCACAGGTGCCGTGTATTCCCTCTGGGGTCAGTTTCAAGCTTGGAGACCCCACACCTCTCAATTCTAGAAGATGGATTTAATTGCATCTCTTCCCCTATTATTATGAATCACATGGGGATTATTTCCCTTAAATATTTCCCTCTAGAGAATTTTCCAACAACCTTTGAGTCCAAGAACTAGTTGAATTATCCAGGGATCCCTCCTGAGAGGGAGAATTATGATAAAAGTTTCAGCTCTGCTCTTTGGCTGAATCCTCCAGGGGAGTCTTTGGGCAGAGAAATATGGAGTTTGGGGACAGGCAGGGTCTGTGCGGAATGTCTGTGTCTCTCCTTTCCAGATGAAGCTGAGTGTTTCTCTGCATTTCAATCAGGAAAGTCACTGGATCATATTCCACCTTGTGAGAGTCCTTTGAATTCATTTAATTCTTCTTTAGAAAAAGGAAAGGGATTGATTGATTCACCCCATGAATTATGGACTTCCTGCTTCTGCTTCTGATGCTGCTTTTGTCCCATCCAGTCTCTGGGAAGCTGAGAATGAAATGCCCGCTGAGTTTGGAGCATCAGGATGGAAAACAGCCACAGAGCTTTTACAGCCCAGGAGATCATCTCATCGGTATAGTCACCAGTGCATATAAAATATTACATACTAAGTTGCATTTCAACGTGGCTCCTTCTGTTCAGTTGGTTTTCCAAGATCTGTAAGTCATTCAGGGTGATGGAGTTGGACTCTCCCCATTCTAACATTCTCCTTCTTTTCTGTTTTTATTTTCATTTATTCCTACATTGGGGGATATGTTAATTTCCTGAATGATTTTGATTTCCATGGCTTCTTTCTTTTGTCTGATTTTGTGAAAAAGACAAATCCAAAAATGAGTCTCAAAAAAGCTGAAACAGTTGCAGATTATTTTCCTCTCTCACTTCAATCCTTAATTTGTCACTTAAATAATGAATTTTATTTAAAGTAGTGGTTGAACCAATTGTACTTGCCATACCTCAGCCAATTTCCATATTTGTGAAACTGATCATTGCTTTTGGATCTATGTTGGCTTAAGGCTCAGTAGTAATTCTGGAGGCTTATATATTAAAAACAGTATTTGTTCTTGTTGTTGTTTATAATAACACATTTTTTATGATAGGGATATTGATGGTTTTGAATATGGTTTACAATTAATTTTCAACATTCAAGTGGTCAGCAAGAATTCCCAGCTCCTGCACAATCTCACACTTGGCTACAACCTCCATGAAAACCATTTGAGCACTTTACGTACTTCAGATGCCTTGCTGGACATTCTCTCCACTGGAGAAGCCAATGTCCCCAACTACGGCTGTGGAAGGAAGGAGAATCTTCTGGCTTTTCTTGATGGAGCTGCCAGGGACATTTCCGTCCAGGCGTCAACGTTAGGAGGCACCTACAAAGTCCCACAGGTTTGTGTGTGTGTGTTTTCTCCATCTGGTAAAGTGAGTGGTGGGTGATGGGGGATGAGCAATAGATGCAATCATGTCTTTTCCATGAAATTCAAGAGCTGTTTTTCTCCATATTAGCAAAAATGTCAATATTTTACCCCTCTATGTTGAGATTAATCATAAAAGGCTTGAAATGGAAGCAATACATTCCCTGGAGAAGACATTCTACCAACTATTTAACTGATCAAAAAACATCCCTGGTTGTTGGCATCTTCATTTCCACATATAAATAATATCCACTCAGATTGAAGTTGGCAATAGTAGCATTTTATCTATCCAAAAAGTGGAATAAAAAGGACTCTAGCAATTATAGCTCAACTAGACTAGCAGATATTGTGGCTAAAATTTATTCCATGATCCTCTTAATTAAACTTGAGAAAAATGCATTCCTTGCAGCAGAACCAGAAGGTTTTAGATAGTGAACAGCTATATAGATTTTATAAAAAAATATTGCATTTTAATAATCTAATATTGGTAAGAAACTATCTTGAAATATCTCATCTATATCAGCGAAGTAAAACACGGTTTGCTGGCTTTCTAGATGTTAGTGCATTTGTCATAATTAACCGAGACATATCATATAGGAGATTGATTGCCCTCAAAATGGAACTCAGCCTGTTGGCCCTGATCCAGGCTCTTTCTCCAGGTCCTTGTTTGAGAGGACGGTTTGGGCTCAATGGAGCAACGAGAAGAAGGATTGATACTTATCAAGGAGGAAGGGAAGGATGCATATTTGAACCCTTGTTATTCAGTCTAGATATTGACAATTTACTTCAACGAATGAAGGATCCAAAAACACATCATAAACTTAGAGCCGAGGGAGTCCACTGTGCCACAGACGTCCGGATGTGAATCCCTTGTTGTGAAATGGGGCCCTGGGAGACAGTTGGGCCTGCTGATAGTATACCTGGCTCCTCGCTATACATCAGCGGCCCTGCCCGAACTCCTCGAGCTGGTCGCATCGGTGGCGGTTGAGACCCCCAAACTTTTAGTGATGGGGGACTTTAACCTGCCATCGGTGGGAGGAGCATCTGAGGGGGTTCGGGAGTTCATGGCCTCCATGACAGCCATGGACCTGACTCAACTGATTCAGAGCCCGACACACGAGGGAGGTCACACCCTGGACCTCGTTTTTGTCTCTGGCCAGTGGTTGAATGATCTGGGAGGAGGAGACTTAACCATCACTCCGCTGTCATGGTCAGACCACTCACTCCTTCGACTTGACTTCCCTGGAGCTACCCCCCGCTGCGGGGAGGCGGAACCGGAAAATACTAGATGGTTTCGCCCCAGGCGCCTGATGGAACCAGATAGGTTCCAGATGGAGCTTGGGCCACCTCCTGTAGCCCTGACCCACCCTCGGGTAGAGGACCTGGTGGTCGCGTGGAACAACGCGACTACCGGGGCCTTGAACCGGGTGGCGCCTTTGCGGCCTCTCCGGCGGCAACGATCCACCCTGGCCCCTTGGTTTACCGAGGAGCTAAGGGTGATGAAGCGCCACAAGAGATGCCTAGAGAGTCGTTGGAGATCCTCCCGTTCCGAATTTGACCGAACACAGGTACGAGCCCATTTAAGGACGTACCTTGTGGCATTGAGAGCGGCCAAACGTCAATATTGTGCCGCTCTCATTGCATCCGCGGAGAACCGCCCTGCTGCCCTGTTTCGGGTGTCCCGCTCCCTTCTGTTTCAGAGGCCGCGGGAGGCCCCTTTACAGGGTAGGGCAGAGGAATTTGGGAAATACCTGCAGGATAAAATCGCTCAAATCCGGAAGGACTGGGTCCCTTTCAGTGGCCCAGTGGAGACGTCCGTGGCGAGTCTTGAGAAACCAACCTGGGAAGAGTTTGATTTGGTTGCCATCGAGGATTTGGACAGAGTGCGTGGACGACTGCGACCTACCACATGTTTGCTGGACCCGTGTCCCTCCTGGCTTGTACTGGCATCCTGGGAGGTTACACGCGACTGGCTCCAGGGCCTAGTGAACGCTTCGCTGGGCGAGGGGTCTCTTCCAGCCGCCTTGAAAGAGGCGGTGGTGAGACCCTTGCTCAAGAAGCCTTCCCTGGACCCTATGGAGCTGGCCAATTATCGTCCTGTCTCCAACCTTCCCTTTTTGGCGAAGGTTGTAGAGAGTGTGGTGGCTTCTCAGTTCCCACGACATCTGGAGGAAAATGATTATCTAGACCCGCGCCAGTCCGGCTTTCGCCCCGGACACAGCACGGAGACGGCCTTGGTCGCATTGGTGGATGATCTCTGGAGGGCCAGAGATAGGGGTTGTTCCTCTATCCTGGTCCTATTAGATCTCTCGGCGGCTTTTGATACCATCGACCATGGTATCCTGTTGCACCGACTGGAGGGGTTGGGGGTCGGGGGCACCGTTCTACGGTGGTTCGGCTCCTACCTCTCCGGCCGGACGCAACGTGTGTTGACAGGGGAGCAGAGGTCGACTCTAAGCCCCCTTATCTGTGGGGTGCCGCATGGGTCGGTCCTCTCGCCGCTCCTGTTCAACACATATATGAAGCCGCTGGGTGAGATCATACGTGGTTTTGGGGTGGGATATCATCTGTACGCTGATGATACTCAGCTGTACATTTCCACCCCGAACCACCCCAACGAAGCCGTCGAAGTTATGTCCCGGTGTGTGGAAGCCGTACGGGTCTGGATGGATGACAACCGACTCAGGCTCATCCCTTCCAAGACAGAGTGGCTGTGGCTGCCGGCCCCCCGGTTCAACCAGTTAATTCCATCTCTGGCCATCGGGGGCGTACAACTTGCCCCGGTGGAGCGGGCGCGCAATTTGGGCGTCCTCCTGGATGCCCGGCTGTCCATGGATGACCATGTGACGGCCGTGGCAAGGGGGGCGTTCCACCAGGTTCGCCTGGTGCGCCAATTGCGCCCCCTATTGGACCGGGATGCCTTGCGCACAGTCACTCATGCGCTCGTGACGTCTCGCCTGGACTACTGCAACGCTCTCTACATGGGGCTTCCCTTGAAATGCACTCGGAGACTACAGTTGGTCCAGAACGCGGCCGCGCGGGTAATTATGGGGAGTACAAGGTACTCCCATGTGACACCTTTCCTGCGCGAGCTGCACTGGCTACCTGTGGTCTACTGGGTGCGTTTCAAGGTCTTGATAATGATCTTTAAAGCCCTCCATGGCTCAGGACCTAGATACCTGTGGGATCGTATCCTGCCCCATACATCCCTGCGACCAATCCGCTCGCACAGAGAGGGACTCCTCCAGGTGCCGTCCGCCAGACAATGTTGGGGGGCGGTGTCTAGGAGTAGAGCCTTCTCTGTAGCGGGCCCAGCCCTGTGGAATGACCTTCCCCCGGATATTAGGACTACCTCTGACCTCCGCGCCTTTCGGATAAAGCTCAAGACCCACCTATTCCAAATAGCTGGCCTGGCTCAACCATAGTTCGCTCACTCTGCTCCTGACGGGTTTTTAAATTTTAATTCTGGGGTTTTTAGATTTTACTGTGTTTTAATTGTCTCTATTTATCTGCCTCCCTTCTCCATGTCCATGTACATGTATTTGTTTATTGTGTATGTGTTGTCTATTTTATATTTTATGTGTTTTCTTGTACGCCGCCCCGAGTCCTTCGTGAGAGGGTGTGGCTAAGAAATAAATTTTATTATTTTTATTATTATTTATAAATATTATTTCATTCTTTGACAAAAATTGCTAAATTAATGGACCAGCTAAATGCAGTGCACATAGTATACAGTACTTGGATTTTAGAAAGGCTTTGACAAAGTAAACCACCATCTACTTCTTGGTAAGCTAAAAATATGTGGGATAGACAGCATCACCCCCAGATGGACTCAGCCTGTGGTCCTCAGTGGAACTACATCTACATGGAGGGAAACAAGCAGTGGGGACCCCAAGGTTCCATTTTAGGCCCAGTACTCTTCAACATCTTCATCAATGATTTGGATGTGGGATAGATAGGGAACTCATTGAATTTACAGAGGACACTAAAGTGGCAGGAATAGCCAATACCCCAGACGATAGGCTCAAGATCCAGGTGGATCTAGATCAGTGGGTCTCAACCTTCCTAATGCCGCGACCCTTTAATACGGTTCCTCATGTTGTGGTGACCCCGACCATAAAATTATTTTATGTTTTCCATATATACATATATAATCATTATGCTTTTAAACACACACAGACCCCTGCCTAATTTTGCCCAAGATGTATACCTGGTTACAATTCCCAGCTATTCTCATCATTATATTTATATAATTATACATCCTTACACGCTCCCACTTTGTAATTCTGTCTTTAAATCTCAATAGTTTCCCATTGTAAGTATATTTCATGTTCCCTCTCCACTTTTCCATATCTTGGTTTAGATTACCCATAATTGTCTATAAATGGCAATCCTTACTGTTCAATATTCATTACAATTCCCTTAATCTACTATATAGAATAACAAGCGATACACATCTCACTTTGTTCATCATCTTAAAAGTTCTATATCTGTCCATGTTTCATATATTTTAACCCATGCTTAATCGTCCTTCTATTGTCATATTCAATCAATTAGCAACTGAGTTTAATTATCATGTATAAAAGTGAATCACAAACCTCTGCTTTACAATCTCCCCATATCAGTTTCATATTTGTCCATATTCCATATGTTTTAACCTTTATTTAATTATCTTTCCATTATCATATTCAATCAGTTAGCAACTCCATTTTATTGTCATATTTAGGAATAAACCCCTTATCTTAGCTTTATATTTTCCCATATAACAATTTCTAGTTGTCAGATTTTTTCCTAGTATATCTTTTGTCCTACTTCTCTATTCCTGCCTTCTCCCTCTTTGCTTTGACACGTCCACCCTCTTCAATTTTCCCCAAGCCACCGTCCAAAATATTTTTTATATTTCCCTTTGTTGGTGTGTAACCTCCTAATTCAATTTTCCTTATGCCACTGTCAACCTCCAAAACATCTTTTGTCTGCTTTTTATTCCTTTTTGTTGGGACAGATCCCCCCTTTACAATTTTCCCTATATCATTGCCAAGCCCAATGGAGTTTTTTGTCTGCTTTTTATTTCCCACCATTTCTACCCCTTCATTATCTCTCCCCCCTTCTTTCTTCCCTTCTTCTTTAAATACCTGCTTCTCTGAATTCAGAATTCTATTTAGGCTTGATTTTAATGATTTATGCATATTTTTTATAATTTCATGTAGTTCTTCAAATTCCCACCTTTCCATAATGTCCAGTCCCAAAGTTACAATTAGTTATACAGTTTTTATTTCAGAGTTCTGGTCCACCTTAAATTTATCTACTTCAGCTGCTGTGGGGAAGAATGACGGGAGCCACCTTGGTCTTTTGTTCTTCCTTAATGTCAAGTTCCAAAATTGCAGTTAGTTATACCAATCTTATTTCGAGGTTCTGGTCCACCTTAAATTTAATTAATTCA
Source organism: Natrix helvetica (assembly GCF_964273705.1). Lineage (NCBI taxonomy): Eukaryota > Metazoa > Chordata > Lepidosauria > Squamata > Natricidae > Natrix > Natrix helvetica. The sequence goes on from NC_138551.1 coordinate 132,594,190, forward strand.
ACTACTGTGAAAACGGAAGAGAAGCTGGAGCCATCTTGATCTTTTGCAGATAAAAAAGAAAAAAAGACTTTGTATTTCCCAGTTCTTGATTTTGTTATTATTTTTACCTTGGTACTTTCCATCTCGCATTAGTTACAATTGCTCAAAATATATTAATTGGAACAAACTTGCATACAGCCAAATTCGGGTATGTTTCTCTTCCATCCTGCTTTTCCAAGTTCTGATGTATGGCAGTTGATTAATTAAAATTTCCGACACAGGCAAGATTAGGTTATCAGTTGTCAGTGAGGAGATAGCGCTTTTTTCTTGATCTTTCTCCCTTGTTGCATTCCAGCTCTCATTAATTGGAGTTGCTTAAAATATGTTAGTTAAAAGACACTCGGATGAAGCAAACCTTCATGCTCCTAGACTCTTTAAAAACACAATCTTTTCAAGTCCAAAACCAAATTTAGAGTTTGTGTTTGAGTGGGTTTGTCACTTCTCTACTTTCTCCAAATTGTTTCAAGCAAATGGTTCTCTTTTGGGTTAGTGATTCAACCCTCCATTTTCCCCCTTCTTTCTTTTTGCAAAAATCCTGATCTGTCCATCAACATTATTTATGCTCTCGAGGTTCTTTGCCTTTTTCAAATTCTGATTTATAACTGTGGGTCAATAGATTTTACCAGGCTTTCATCTCACCTCTGCACGCTCCTGTTCAGCTGCTTTGGCCTGGAGCCAGCTTCTTGCATGGCCATGTTGCCATGCTGCTGCCCCGGCTCTGATTCAGAGGGCAAATCTCTGACCTACGAGAGACCTGTTGCACTCCCTTTGGGTCTGATGGGACGCTGCCCCTTCTTCATCCCCACCAACTCACAAGGGGGTTCTGAGCCAAAAAAGGATCTTGGAGACAGTTTGTCAGACACAGTTCATGTGAGACTATTCAGAGATCACATCCCCCAAGTCTGTCCAGCTGGAGAACTTCAGGTCAACTTCCACAATCTATTGAAACTCTGAAGACGAGGCTATTGATTATCAACTTTCATTTCTGCAGAAAGCAAAAGACTGGATGATCTTTTGGTCTCCCACCTTAACAGAGCAGGCAGAGAAAGAAAAACAGGCATGCACCAAAAACTTTTCCAAACATCTTATAGCTCACACAGCTTGCACAGAACGTCTTTGCTATAGAAACATATTTTGATATCATACGAATTTCATGATTTTTCTCAGTGCTCTGAAAACAATAGACTTTAGAAGGGAAAATAAATGCATTTTCTGGCGTATAACTCAGGTATTTGTTAGGGAATGCTGAACACACATTTTAAGCAAGGCTACCTGGCAGAATCCACATTTCACTTTTCAGAAGAATTTACTTTGCTAGGCTAAGCTTGGCAATTCGTCTAGTCATTTTATCTATGTCGTTGGCATGTTAGGTTACAATGGAGCTTCTCTCAACAGCAATTTAACAAAAGCTGAATTAGGTTACACTCTATCTTATCCAGTGATGGCAAAACATTTAGAGACCGAATGCCCAAACCGCAACCCAAAACCCACTTATTTATCTCGGAATGCCAACACGGCAATTTATCCTGAATAATGAGGTTTTAGTATAGAAAAACAACTCATACATGATTAACATCTTTTCTCTGAAAAAAACCCACAATAACAGTGCTTCCAATGATACAAACACCTTTTTATTGAAAGGTAAACGTTTGCATTTGGTATGCTTTTGATTAATGTGACTTTTGCTGTTGAATGCACACTGATAATTTTTTTTCTTTTTTTAATATTTTTTTTTCTTTTCAAAACAAACACAACACATAAAATCTTCCTTCTTTACATACTTTAGAAAGTGTATCAGTTGGTTACCAAAGACTTTCGTGTATCTCTTCCACAGTCATCAACCATAATTCATATTTAACTCAAGTATTTTAACTCAGATATTTATACATGTTACCATCATCATAACTCCATTTTTATTTGACTATAATTGTTTAAACGTCCTTCATCATAAAATATACCAAGATTTAATACATAACCACATACTTGCATTTCATTTAATATTTCTAAAATCCTCCAATAACACTGAATCCTTATGTCCTATTCTAGCTAAACATCCATAATATTTAATAACAAAATTTTCTAATCCTCCTTTCCAAATCACTGTTTACAATTTACATCCAGTTTCCTTATGTTGTACCCATACATATATATAGGTTGTTATCATTATCCTTCCTTTATTTGACTATATCCTGTATAACATTTCCCCCTAATAATCAAAACTTAACTGTATCTAATTTAGTTCTTTTTTATTAACCTTTATAGATAATCCAAAAGGATTTCTAATCTTCCTTTCATGGGTACCATTCAATATTCATATCCAATTATTACTTATCATAACACTACACGTTGTATACATTATTATTATTATTATTATCATTATCAATTATTTATTTAACTATACCTATTGCCACTAAATTTCACTAAGTTTAACTAGTTTTAAGTTAAATTCTTCCATCTATCAACCTGTATCTTTCCAATAACAAAACAAATTCATATCTCAGAGAAAATCAAAACCGAACGGCTCAAAATACGCAAAGACTGGAAGTTTTGGAGGAGGGGACGGCCAAGATGAGGGGGGAGGTGAGAGGGGTCCAGAGAGGAAATCAAGAACTTGAGAACCATCAGATAAAAATGGAGTTTGAAAGGATGTCTTTTTTCCTTAGATTTCAAAATGTAATTGAGGCTGATGATGAAGATTTGAGGGAAATTATGACAAAGCTATTGGCTGAATATATTAAAAAAGACAGACAACAGTTGGGATGAGATATTGACCTGGTCTATAGAGTCAATTCAGCTTACGCTAGAACACACAATGTTCCAAGGGAGGTTCACATTACATTTCTTAGAAAGACTACAAGAGATGAGATTCTGAGTGCACAAAGAGGGCAAGTGTTAAAATACAAGGATAGAGAGATAGTCATCCTGAAACAAATCCCAAAGAAAGTCAGAGATAAAAGAAAAAAATATTCGCTTTTAGCAAAGAAACTATACCAGAAAGTGGTTTGGTTTAGGTGGCTTCTGCCAGAAGGTATGCTGATATTCTGGGAGGACACTAGAGTTAGAATTAATACAACTATGGAGGCCAAGGCCTTCATGGAAAAAAACAAAGTGCTCCGAGGCAAAACTGATGATACCACACGGGATACACAAGACACGGGAGGTGCCGGAGCCTTGTTGGTGGGGGGAGAAGAGGCAACACTGAGAAAACTTAGATCACAAAAGTGAATTAGAAAAATAATGCAATTGCTAATACAGGGAATTTTTTCTGTTTGATATAAAATAGATTGAAATTACTTGAAGACATAAGGTTAAAATATGCTGTCAAAATACTGCTAAGTAGTAATTATCTAATGTATTAATAAGTGAAAGTTATGAGAATTGGGGGAGTGCCATTTCCTGCATAACATAGCTGTCAAAATTTGTAACTTTATCCATTATCCACTTTCCTGAAACTTTTTGTAAAACTAATAAAAATTTCTGTTTAAAAATAAAAAATAAAAAACAATCTCATATCTTCTGCCATTTGTGGTTCCAATCCTCTAATCATCTTCTTGATCAGCTTTGTATGGACTTCTCTTAGCAACTCTTTGCTTGTAAGATCTCTCATATAATCTTGATGCCCTCTTTCTATTTTCTTATTCAGCTTGTCTTTGATTGTCAGCAGTGTTATCAAGGCTTTTGCTAATAGAATTTCTTTCTTTAAGTCCATAGATTCTTTAATTTTCTTCTTCTTCTATACCTTGCCCTTTGGAATAGATTTCCTCTCCATTTAATTCCTCTTTCTCCTTCTGCCTTACGTATTTACAAAGCCAAAACACTGGCCCAAACTCTTTACGGCATTCCCATATGGATACGGGGCTTCAAGGATTGCATTGAAAGAACCCAGGCTGCTTTTCTTAGAAAACTTCTGGGTCTTCCCCCTTGTGTTGGTTTTGCCCCGATGTACCGGGAACTGGGCATTCGATCGGTGGAATGTATGGCCTGGATAAACACCTTTAAATGGTGGTTTCGGGTGCTCTTTCTGGCAGTTCCTGGCAGCTACCTCTCCCTGGTGTTCACGGACTCCCATATTTCTCGTTGAGAGAAAGAGCTGCTGAAGAAACTTCATCTGCTAGGTTTCACGGAGGATGCCTTGGGAAACTACAACCTCAAGGGTGCCCAATTTAGGATAGTCCAACGGCTTGTGGACATTGATTTACAATATCTACGAGCCAGAGCCAATAAAACTTGCTCCCCCCTGACTCTCAACCAAGTTAATAACTATGGACTGAGGATGGCTTCCTATTTTTATACCCTAACCATTCCCAAGTACAGAAGAGCTTTTTCCCTAGCTCGCTTCAATGTCTTGCCCTCAGCACTTCTGGATGGTCGTTTCAAGAGGCTCCCAATTAATGAGCGGCTATGCCCTTGTGACAGAGCCGAGGTTGAGACAGCAGAGCATGTCCTTCTATTTTGCCCTATGTATAGCGTGGACAGATCTAGGTTACTGTCTCTTCCTGAAATCGCCCCTTCTGGACCTGATGGCTGTGATTTGTTTGTGCATTGCCTTGGGGATGTCTCCTCATACATCACCTCTCAGGTCTCCAGGTTTTTCTTGAGAGCTGTGACCATTAGAGGAGAGAGCTGTAACCTCCCTTAGTTGAGCTTTTGGTGACTGGCTGCTGTGTCTCTTTTGTAGTGGTCGTGCTTTGGTCTGTGACTGTAAATAAAGTATTATTATTATAATTCCTCTTTCAGTATTCCATTCTTTCCATTTTCAGGAACAAACCAATTACCATAGATATCAGCAGGTTTAATCTCTTTATATTCATTTTCCACTTCATTTTTTTGCATTTCAATCACCCCGTTTTGCATTTGACAAACATCCTCAATTTTTTCAATATGTTTTCTTGTTATGTGCTCTAAGTATTCCAGTTTTTTTCTCTATTCTTTCATTTATATTTGATAATTTCTGTAGTTCTGAAAGTATCCTTTGCAGATTTAAGACCTCTATTTTCTCTTGATGTTGTGCCATTCAAACAAACACAGCTGCTCTAGCTTGGAAGGTTAATAAAATTAAAGCATAGATTCACAAAAAAACTTGTTTTCACTTTTCTCTGATTGGAAATATACTTCAAAGGGACATCTGTGTGCTTCCCTTCTTATCACTCTGTAGCCAAGCAGTAAAACCTTGTGGTGCCAAATCAAAACAATCTGTGAAGAAAAAGAAAAAAATGTTCTGTTTTGAATACACAAAGCTCCGATCAACAAAACCTCCCAGCCAGTGCGGTAGCACTGTTAAAGAGTTTCTTTTTGTATCTTTTTTGTATTTCAGAATTAAGTAGAAAAGAGGTCCAATCTTTAAATGAATTAGAAAAATACCCACAGCAATGAAAGAGGAAAACTTTTTAGTCTATAGATTACAGAGAGTGACAAAGAAAAGGTAGAAGAAGAAAACTTAATCCATCTGTTTGAAAAGGCTTGCATAGATTCCATCCATGAAGATAGCATTTAAAAAGTAAGATACCCACTGTCCAAAACCATTCCAAATTCAATTCTGCTGCTTGATTCTTCTATTCTTCAATTTAAATTAATTTTTAAGTTTTTATAGGCAGTCTCTTTTTTAAAACAATAAAAACTCCTCACCAGCTGGAAACACTTTCTCTTTCCGTATCCTTCTGTTTTGGAGCTGCCCCAACTTCATCAGCCTTGGCTGGATTTTTTCTCGCCAGCTTGAAGAACTTCTCTTGCTTCTTTCAGGGATTTTGCGATATCCCCGAGGTCAGCAAGACACATTCTTCCTGTTCACCATCTCTTCGGGACAGTTTAGGTCCATTTGGACCACCCAGCGGCAAAAGTGTTGGCTGTGGTCTCAGAGCATTCAGACCACACAACCATATCGTCACAATGTTGGCTCCCCCCCCCCCCCCCCCATGCTGATAATTTTTCTAACCTTGACTCATGTTTAGTAAGTTTGAGAGCAACACATGCAGCACTCAGATCATCTGTTAGTCCAGGGGTGTCAAACTCAATTTCAATGAGGGGCCCATAGTGGTTGACTTCAGAGGTCATGGTAGGTGTGCTCCCACTGCTGCTGTGCTCACTCTCCTTGGTTGCCCATGGTGTGTGCAGGAGGGCAAAGTATGTGGGTCAGAGGGAGGCCCACTCCCTCTCCTTATGAGATCTAGCTTTCTAATAAAAGCATCCTCAATAATAGTATGGGAGACCACCAGGAGAGGTCAGGAGGAGGGGACAAGGGGATGGTAAAGGCAGCAGGGCTGCTGGTGATCAAGTGCTAAAGCAGTGTTTACTTCACATCCTCACTCTCTCTCATTATAATCTCCTTCCTTCCCTTCTTTTTCATTCCCTCTTCATTCTTCCTTCCCCTCTTTCCTTCTTTTTGCTTCCTTGCTCTCTTATCCTCTTTCCTTCTTTTTCTTTGTCTTTCCTTTCCCTTCTTGGATGCTCCAATGCAAAAGGGGAAACATTCCTTGCCTTGTGATCAAATGCCACTTTTGCTAGTAGTTTGTGGCCACTTAAAAGACTGAGAACAAACCAGGCGCAGTGTATTCCATGCTTGTATTTCATGGGGACAGACTACAGGACAGCAAAACTGCCAAATGATGGCTCTGGTAGTTGATCAGAGCTCCTCTGTTTTTATGTGCAACAGCTTTAGCATTTAAGAACAGAGCTAAGTTAGTTACTTTTCTATGAATACATAATGATCCTTAAAAGAGCTCTTCTATAGGGACCCTGCCATGGTCTAATTCAGACTGGAAATATAGCAAGGAAACTATTTCCCCCCAGTTGCTTTGTCCTGTTTTCCCCACTGGAAATAGCTGTTTGCAACCCACAAGGAGGGGATATTTTCCTAAGAGCTCACAATTCAAGAATACCAATGTGCCCATGAGTAATCTCAGGGTGGGGAAGGCCATGGGGGTCCTAGTGATAGGACAGACCCTCAAGGCCTCCCAAACCCACTAAGATACCTCCTGCTTCTTCCTCCCTTACTGCAACAAGGACTCACTTACTTTGCAAACCTCTGTCTCCTCTCTTGTTTCTCTTCTTCTTTGCCTTTGAAGAAGGGAGAGGAGAGTTGGCTGGGAAATGTTTTTTGTGCCGAGAATGGACACTCTTGGGTGCTATAATATTGTGCAGATTCAGGCACCCGTCCTCTTTTGCAGAGTCAGGGACCCAGAAACTTTCATTCTCTGGGCGAAATGAGGTTGGCTGCTCCTCCCCTGCCCCTAACTATTTCGCACTACTTAATGAGGCTTCTTTGTCTCACATGCAAATGGGGCCAGACAGAGACATTGAGGGTAAGAGAGCTGTGTGTGTGTTTGTGTGTGTGTGTTTGTTTGTTTGTATGTGGGCAGGCACCCAAACTGCTGCCAATGGTGTGGGCGACACCTGAGCAGGGAAGCAGGGTGTGTGTGTATATTCCTCCCCATTCAAGCAGAGCCCCTCATTTCCCCCCCAGCACAGTTGGGGCATGCAGGCTGCTGCCACCTAAGCACCATGATTGCCCCCTCCCCAACCAGCCAGCCAGCCCCACCTGACCTGCTCCCTGCCGGCTCCTGCAAAGCCTCTCCATTCTTCTCCTCCTCTTCTTCATTTCCTTGTCCTCCTCATCCAAGGGGCAGTGGTCTCCACAGGTCAGGCTCTCATTTCTGCCCTGGGGCAGCAAACTCTGGTGGGCTGGAAGTGAGTGTGAATGGCCTGCCCCCCCCTCCCCAGTCCTTCCTGGATCAGTTGGAGGCTTCCTTCAGCCTTCAAACAGTTGCAGGGTTTTTGTCCCTGGAAAGCCTCCTGCACCAACCTAGGCCCGAAAACCAGCTAACCAGCAGGAGGTGCGCCTGCATGTGGATGCTAGTGGAGCTGGGCTGGGGCGGCTGGCATGCCGGGAGAGAGGACTCTGCGTGCCAGTTTCCACATCACGGCTCTAATCCTTTCAATTGCTTTTTCAGATCAATCATGTAAGAGTTTCAGAAACTCTGAGTGATAAAAGTCGATTCCCCTTTTTCCACCAGCTGAATCCCAAAGAAGGACTCCAGTACCCAACAATTGTCAAACTGCTTCTTCATTTCAGATGGATCTTGATTGGTCTCTTTGCTTCAGACACAGAGAAAGGAGAGAATTTCATGAGGACTTTTACTCCAGTGCTTGTCAGGAATGGAATTTGTGTGGTTATATCACAACTGTTCTCAACAACTGGATATACTGCATACCTCAGGGATTCCCTGTCTAAGTGGAGACAAGTTAACGTCTTTGTTCACTTCATGGAATTTGATTTCCCTTGGGACAGAATCCTTCCTTTCCATTTAGTACTTATGCGTCTGCCAGGACCCATTGAAGGGAAAGTCTGGATCCTCACAGATTTTGCAGTGTATACAATCACAAAGCACAGACTTCTCAAATACATCCATAGTATTTGGAAATTTAATTATGTGCGAAAAGGAAGGCCAAAAGATTCTGCCTTTGAACCCCATTTCTTTGTGGAAGATCAGTTTCAAGATCATTATTTCCACTGTTCTCTTTCAAAGGACGTCTTTTCTGTCAAAGGCCGCAGAAGATGCACCCAGAAAGCCCCACTGGAGACACAGGGGAAAAGGGACAGAGAAAGGATCCAAAATTATTACCAAATTTACAGTCTCATGAAGACTCTGGTCCAGGCCTTGAATGCCGCCTATTCTTCCAAATCGAGGAGGAGAAGGAAGGAGGGAGAAAAGATGTTGGGGTCTCCAAGGCTGCAGCCATGGCAGGTATGGGGGTCCCGATATGGATCCATTAATCTTAGATCCTTTGGAGGAGGAATCCAGAGGAGAAGGAAGGGAACCATCTCAACATATTTGTCCAATTTAATTTCTCAAGGAACAATGGTTCTAAAGAGTAGATACCATGGCATTTATGCTAAATGGAAAATGCTGTATTTTTTAAAAAATGAATTCCTGTATTTGTGGGTTTGTGATTAGCCTGGCGGAATCCAACCTTTCTTCCATCCCCATTGCACGTGGGTCTGTGTGCAGCTGGACAGGCAGCTAAGCCCCCCTATTCTCCTCCAATGAAAGGGAGCCTGGTGTGGATCTGGATGCTTTATTGGGAGAAAAGGGAAGGTGAAACTGAGGATATGCAAAGAGTGGAAATCAAATAGAAAGATGAGATAGGCAGCATTAACTAACAGCCAGGAAAGAAGCAGCTGGAACCTCTCCAGCGATGCTCCGTGTGAGGGACGGAGGCCGTCTCTGGACACAATGGCTGCTTCCGTCTTCTCCAAAGGCTGACAGAAAATGGAGTCTGGCTTCAGACCTTATAGTTAGGCTTATCTGCCCCTGGCCACTAGGTGGGGCTAGAGCAACAACAGCACAACAGTTACATGTTGTGGCAGGACAGCCTTTATAAATTAGGAGGAGACCCTGAGACCATCTAGCCCAACCCCTCCTCTCTGCAAGAATCCCAGTTAAGCTTTTCTGACTCATGGCTGCTCCGTCTTTGCATTCAGAGAATCCATGAAGAGGAGACTGAATGTCTCTGCTTTAATGGCTCAGCTCTAAAACAGCTCATCTTTTTATCATATTTTTTTCTCTCATTCAGCTACAATCTTCTCTTTTGTAACTGAATTCATTTTTCCACGTCTGACGCTCTGGAATAATAGTCAGCAGATCTTACACTCGTGTGTAACATGAATCAGCTATTGGAAGAGGGCTGTATCCTCCCTTCTCCAACCAAGAGATTGTGTCAGTTGGAAAAGGGGCTCCCAGACTCCTCCTGATCTTCAGCTCTTCTCCTTGTGGTCTTTCCTCAAGGCTAAGAGCAACTCCTTTGATCTCTTCCTTGGCTTCCTTGTCCTTCCCTGAAGTTCACGTAGATTGTGTGCAAATTCTCCTCCAAGCTTGGTGCCTGCAAGGGGACCTGGTCCTTGAGTTGGGGGTCTCCCCAAACCAGAACGTTCACTTCCTCAGATTCTTATAGCTGCATTTGCCTTCTTTCCATGAACATCTCCCTGCTGACTCAGATTCTGTTTCCAGTTAACTACGATTTTCACAAGCATACAATCAAGTTTGGTATCCCTCATCTTTTTTCCAGTCCATCATTCATGTTCTTATATGAGATTCTATTGTTAGTCAAGCCCAAGTAGCTAAAAATCAGATATTTTTCTACTGCTTTTTACTTATGCACCCTTCTCTGCGTGCTAATCATAAATATTGTTTCTGGAAACTTGATATTCCTCTAATTAATTTTTATTTTATTCAAAAAGGTAAAATGCAACTTTTGGAAACTAAAACTATTACAAAGACAAAACAAAAGTAGACAAAAATTTTTTTTAAAAAAATCTGCATTAAAAACAGACAAAAACTTGCATATTGTTTCCCCAGTTGAATACAATACAGCTATAATAGTTTCTCCCCCTTGCAAAACAGGCCCACCATTATAAATTACACATCTATTTGCAACTACTTGACTTGTCATCTATCTGTTGTATATAAAAATGTAGTTATCAGGCAATCCAACAATAAAGTTCAATTTCAAAACTTTAGAATGATCTGTTATCTGCTATTGTATTTAACTCACAGAAAATTTATAGGGCATTCTTATCTTCCACAGACCACCACGATCATTACCTCTGATCCATCCAGAATCTGTCCAGGGTTAAACATCTTTTGTTTGATTCTTAATAATAATACATTTCCTTAAAAATTTAATTAGGATCTTTCCCAACAACTGCTTTCCATTCCCCAAAGTCATAGGACCTCCTGTAAATGGAAAAACAATTACTCTTAAGACTTGTTTTCCAGTTAAATATGAGAAGTCCATCCCACAATCTCCCTCAATCTTCTTGAAAGAATCCATTTCATCAGTCCTCCGTTCTGTCCACTTTGAGTCTTCAGGGTCCATGGCCTCTCCAGCCATCTCCAAGCAGCCTCCCTTCAAACCAGACTCCTCCTTCAGGGATGCCAGCAGCAAATTAAATTCCAGTCCATCCATCCAATCCATCTGATTCAACAATTGTTGCTTGTTTCTGATTATCGTCTTTAAGTTGATTTAAAACCATTGTCATTTTATCAAACGTTTTAAATAAAGTTTCAAATAAGGTTTGTAAATTAAGAAAAATCTATATTCTTTAAATGACACCAAATTAGCTTAGTCTAAGATCTATATCTAAGATCAAATCTTGTGTGATGGAGATTTATCAACTCTATACTATTAATGACAATATAGAAAAATTGATGACCGGTGAAAAATTGTTATCCATAAGCTTCAGGTTTCATATGAAAGATGAACAAGAATAAAAATTATTTGAGTATCATTTTGAATACACTTTTTATCCACTTAGTTATCATACCATCCACCCCTCAGGTTTCTAATCCCATCACACAATTGTTTGTGAGTCTTTACTGAAATCCAGTGATATCACCAGTGTTCCCATAATCTATTTAGGAAGTGTAAATATGTGAGAATGACTTTTGGGATGAGGGGAAGAGAGGCTGCCTAGGGAAGGATCAGAGAAGAGGGGAGAATCCTGCAGCTGCATAATGGGAACAAAAGAAACTCAGGATCCTCACTAACTTTTCAGGCAGAGACAAGAGCTGGTGGGAGATTTGTTCTTTCAGATTTTCAAAATTTTGTTAATGTCACATTACAATCAAGTAGAATTAGCACACCTGGAGGTATTTTCCATCAGGATGACCAGGAGAATCGTCAGGAGAAGGTTAGCCTGTCAGATTTCTTCTGGGAATCAAGCTGTTTTTTTTTTCAAAGTTTATGAATCATCTTTTTTTCTCTCTGTTCATTTTATTTGTTATCTGCTGTATAATGTTCCCTATAATTGACGAACTGTGTCAATTATATTTCCTCTATATTTTGTCAGTATATGATTGACAAACTTTTTTCAAATGTTTTCATTCACTTGAACTTAATGAACTTAATGGCAGTATTTGTATCTTATTTAACCAAACTTGGAGATGAGAAAATTGTAGAAGAAAGAGACAATGTAGGAGAAGAAACAAAATTTTCTGCTTTTCAAATTCCTGGATTTTCCTATTCTAGTTTCATCCTTTTCTGGAGAAGAATGAATTTTGGAATATTTCCGACTTTAAACTATACTTGGACCAAAAGGGAGAGATAAAAGCAGATCTGGCCGTTTCGGGCTTCTTGGTTCTCCCCAAGGAGGATGCCAGGAGAGAGATTCTGGTGTATTTTGAAAGACAGAAACTTTCTATCGAACAAGATGCTCTTTCAAGGCTAAAGTTGCTCAATAAGGTGGGAGAAATGTTGGTGTCCTTTCTCTGTTTCCCAAAGCCTGAGGTCCCATTTCAAGTGGGCAAAGCCTATAGTCTCCAGGGTGGTTGGCCTTCCATGCCAGTTGGTGTCATCTAATGGAAGTTCTACAACAGATGGGACCTAAGTGGAGGGGCTTTGCCATGTTTTATGGAAATCTTTCAATATCTTACTGGCCAGATGTTTCTTTTTACATTAAAAAATCTAATGGAATAAACCTTTCCTAAATATTTTATAGTAAATTTTACTAGCTTTAATATGAATATATCATCATACTTAAATCTTTTTGAAATTCCATCCCTCTAGACCTTATGAAGTAGAAAAGCACTTTATTGTAATGTTAAATGCCAAAAGCAAAAGGGAGGAAGTAAATGAAGAATCTGTCAGTTGTTATACCTCCTGCATCTGTTTAGAAGGAATCAGAGGTTTCATATTTACCTCAGTGAAGACCAAAGGCTACTTGTCTCCATCCATTTCTTCCTCCATTTTCCATGTATGGAGAATCCTAACATCTTTTCTTTGGCATTCCTTGTTTTTCTCCTCAGTCCCTGCCTCAGTCCACATGTGTGGAAAATTGTCATCCTGGGTTTGTCAAGAGGGCTCGAGAAGGAGAGCCAGTTTGCTGCTACGACTGCGTTCCTTGTCCGGAGGGGACCTTCTCCATTCATGAAAGTGCAAGTTAAAAAAAAGATTGAAGCTCAATTGCTTCCTTGTTTATACAAAATTTACAATTGGATTCGTCCAGAGCATTTTAATTAAAGAGCAAGTTTTTTTTTTTAAAAAAAATTGAAGCTCTCTATTCAAAATGAAACATTTCTTAGAATATCCCCCAATTTCATAGAGATTAGATGACTAGATTTTAGAAAATGATATTTTCATTTCTTCTATGGAAGAAATGAATGCTAAGCAGTGTACTTTGAAATTATTCCTGATATTCTTCAATATCTTCATAAACAATTTAGATGAGAAAACAGAAGGAGAAATCATCAAATTTGCAGATGACACTAAACCAGCAGGCGTAGCCAATGCTTCAGAAGATAGGCTTAAGATCTAGATGGATCCTGATAGACTTGTTTGCCCAATCTAACAAAATAAAATTCATTGTAGAGAAAAATAAGGTTTTACCCTGAGGCAAGAAACACTAAATGTATAGGTATAGATTAGGTGAAATCGGGCTCAATGGCATTAATTGTGAGAGGGATCAGTTAAATTGTATGGCAGCAGCAAAAAAAAAGGCAATGCAGTTCTAGATTGCAATAGCAAGGACAGAATCAAAATCACGTGCAGTATTAGTAACTGCTCCATAAGTAAGACCACACTTTAAATATTGCATCCAGTTTTAGTCACCATGTTATAGAAATGATGTAGAGACTCTGAAAAGAGTGCAGGAAAGAGCAACAAAGATGATTAGGGGGCTGGAGGCTAAAACATATGAAGAACGGTTGCAGGAACTGGGTGTGGATAGTATAGTGACATGATAGCAGTGTTGTAATATTTGAGGGTTTCCATAAAGGAGAGGGGGTTAATGTCTCCTAAGTATTCGAGGGCAGGACAAGAAGTAACAGGTGGAAGCTCATCAAAGAGAGATCCAACCTACAAAAGAAATGAAATTTCCTGACAGTGAGGACAATTAACCAGTGGAATAGAAGTTGCCTTCAGAAGTTGTGGGGGCTCCATCACTGGAGGCTTTTAAGAAGAGACTGGACAGTCATTCGTCTGGAATAATACAAGGTCTCCTGCTTGAATAAGCTTGGACTAGGAGACCTTCAAGGTTCCAGCTGTGCTATTCTGTTATATCAGCTGTTGTGCCAAGAATGTACAGTGGAACTTCAGTACTCATCATCAATTGGTCCCAGGAGGTGTGATGAGTACCAAACATTGCGTTTCTCATAAGAAATAATGTAAATAAATTTAATGCATTCCCAAACCAAAGACAATACATATTTTAAGGCAATATGTAAAATGATAGGGTTGTATATTATTACTTTACATGAGAAATAAACCCCAAATAATACTTAGATTAAATTTAAAAACAGCTTTACAGTTCTTTTGTACAGTTGAGAATGCAAAAATGTACACAATGATCACAGAAGCTAAGAAAAGATTGCAAGGGGGTATGCACTGGGGAAGAGCTACCGCCTGACTAATACATCATTTTTGTTTCGACTGGAAAGGTTAGTGAATCATGAGACAACTGACATGGACAAGTTGAACAGAATAACAGAACTGGAAGGGACATTGAAGGTCTTCTAGTCCCAACCCCCTGCTTAGGCAAAAAACCCAATGGCATTTCAGACAAATGGTTGTCCAGTCTCTTCTTAAAAACTCCCAGTTCTAGCTTGCTTGTCCAGTAATGACAAGCATTGGGAGAAAATTTTCTCATCAGGGTGTGTTGAGTACCAAATTCAATGACTTTCAAACCTTGAATACCAAGGTCAACTGTATCATTTGAAATATGAAAAGACAGAAAGTTTATTTATTTTTTCTCAGATACAGAAAAATGCACCAAGTGTCCTGATGATGAATATCCAAATGAGGGCAGAGTCCAATGTATCCCAAAAGTTATATCCTTCCTGTCTTTTGAAGAACATCTGGGCATCATCCTGGTCTCTTTTGCAGTACTCTTATTCCTAACCACAGGCCTTGTTTTAATCATCTTCATTAAACACCAAGAAACTCCCATTGTCAAAGCCAACAACCGGGACCTCTCCTACATCCTCCTGGTCTCCCTCCTGCTCTGCTTCTTGTCTTCTTCTCTCTTCATTGGTCAACCAAGGAAAGCCACCTGCCTTCTTCGTCAAACGGTTTTCAGCATCATCTTCTCAGTTGCCATTTCTTCTCTCTTGGCCAAAACCATCACGGTGGTGCTGGCTTTCCTGGCCACAAAACCAGGAAATCGGATGAAGCGATGGTTGGGGAAGAGCTTGGCCAACTCCATCATCCTTTCTTGTTCTGCAGTCCAAATTATCATCTGCTCCACCTGGCTGGGAGTTTCTCCCCCCTTCCCTGACTCTGACCTCCACTCCCAGCCTGGAGAGATCATCCTGCAATGCAACGAAGGGGCTGTTGTCATGTTCTACGTCACCCTCAGCTTCATGGGCTTCCTGGCTGCCATCTGCTTCACAGTGGCTTTCCTGGCCAGGAATCTGCCTGGGGCCTTCAACGAAGCCAAGCTGATCACCTTCAGCATGCTGGTCTTCTGCAGTGTCTGGGTGACTTTTGTGCCCACCTACCTGAGCACCAAAGGGAAATACATGGTGGCTGTTCAGGTCTTCTCCATCCTGGCCTCCAGTGCTGGTCTGCTGGTCTGCATCTTCATCCCCAAGTGCTACATTATCCTTCTGAGGCCAGACCTGAACACAAAGGAGCAGCTGACAGCCAGGATAAATGTAAAAACATGAGAAAAACACCATGATATTCTAAGAATGGTAAAATGTCCTTTTATTTGAAAGACTTCCTGAATTATTTCCACTTAGATAGTATTCAGAAGTGAAAGAACATATCTACATGTTTCCAAATGGGAAACGGTTGAATGATTGTAATTGTTATAACTCCCTTCCTTTTCACCTCAATAAATCTTGCTAAAGAGAACTCTGTGAAAGTTGTTCAGAGGGATTTGTTGTTCACCAACTGCCAATGAATTTGACACCTTTTAAAAAACAATTTCAGCAATGATTCCTAAGGACAGCACCAAAAGTTTATGTATGAGAATGAATAGGAAAAGTGGTAAGATAGATTCTATGGGAGCCAAGCTGCAACTATGTTATTTGATAATCTCCATGAGAATAATTGACCATCCCATCAAGCCAGAGAAGGTGGGGGCCTCTAGGTCCTCTTGCTTAGATGTTCTCATCCAAGGAGACCTACTTAGCTCACCTTTTCCATAGCTGCTCCTGCCCTGTGAAAGAAGCTTTTCCATGAAATCCACACTCCTGTCTCCATCCCCTTATTGGGTGATAAGGACAGCACAAACAGCTGGTTCTTTTCCCCAATGCATGGATCAGGTTGAGACTGGAGTCCAAAAGATGTGGGTGGAGAAACCTCACAGGAGAGTCAGACTGCATCCTGAGGAGATTGGACTCCTTGTAGCTGCACCAGGTGAATAGTTGCAAGCAGGAGATTGGCTGTGTCTCAAACTCCATCAGACGAAAGAAAGAGGGTCTCCCTCCCTCTCTCTTCAAGGTGAAAAGCCCAGCAGTGCAGCCCTTGGAGGCCTGATCAGGTGGGTTTCCCTCAGTCATCTCAGGCTGCTCAGCCCCAGAAGCCTCAAAAATAAGCCCTTCAGAAGGACTTTGCTCCCAGCTCCCAGGAAGCGAGCGGAAGGGAGAAGAAAGGGGAAGTTCTAATTATGAGACCCTGAACGTCTCTGAATATAAATTAGAATGGACTATGAGGCAATAAAGGTAGTCTTCCACTTATGACCACAATTTCTGTTGCTAAATAAGTTCTGTGTCATTTTACAACCTTTTTGCCACAGTTGCTAAGCAAATGAGTACAGTTGTTAAGTAAATAAGGCAGTCGTTAAGCAAACCTTATAGTGATCCCATGACCCTAAGGTACTGCAACTCTCATAAATAAACCCCAGTTCCCAAGTGCCTGAGTTTTGATCACGTGATTTATAGAATAGAATAGAATATTTATTTCTAAGCCGCGCCCTCTCCCGAAGGACTCGGGGCGGCGTACAATAAAACAAATAAAATACAAAGTACAATACAATACAATACAAATCTGGACAGGACATACAATACAATACAAATCTGGACAGGACATACATATAGCAAGGTCCTTCGGGAGAGGGTGCGGCTAAGAAATAAATATATTATTATTATTATTATTATTATTAAGGACGTATATAAAACGTATACAAAACGTATACAAGGAGGAGGTAGGCTAATAGCTAAAAAACAATTAAACAATTAACAATTAAAACAATTAAAAAGTCACAATATTTAAAAACCCCGATAAATAAATTCTATTGAATTACATTAATAAAAAACCCGTCAGGAGCGATATAGTTGGATCATGGTTGAGCCAGGCCAGCTACTTGGAATAGGTGGGTCTTGAGCTTAACTCTGAAGGAACGGAGGTCGGACGTCGTCCTAATATCCGGAGGGAGGTCATTCCACAGGGCTGGGCCCGCCACAGAGACGGCTCTACTCCTAGGCGCCGCCCCTCGACACTGTCTGATGGACGGCACCTGGAGGAGTCCCTCTCTGTGCGAGCGAATTGGTCGCAGGGATGTATGGGGCAGAATACGATCCCGCAAGTAACTAGGTCCTGAGCCATGGAGCGCTTTAAAGATCGTAATCAAGACCTTGAAACGCACCCGATAGACCACAGGAAGCCAGTGCAGCTCGCGCAGGAGAGGTGTCACATGGGAGTACTTCGTACTCCCCATAATCACCCGCGCGGCCGCATTCTGGACCAACTGCAGTCTCCGAGTGCATTTCAAGGGAAGCCCCATGTAGAGAGCGTTACAGTAGTCCAGGCGAGATGTCACCAGCGCGTGGGTGACTGTGCGTAGGGCGTCCCGGTCCAATAGGGGGTGCAATTGGCGCACCAGGCGAACCTGGTGGAACGCCCCCCTGGCCACGGCTGTCACATGGTCATCCATGGACAGCCTGGCATCCAGGAGGACGCCCAAATTGCGCGCCCGCTCCACGGGGGCGAGTTGAATGCCCCCAATGGCCAGAGATGGGATTAACTGGTTGAACCGGGGGGCCGGAACCCACAGCCACTCCGTCTTGGAAGGGTTGAGCCTGAGTCGGTTGTCATCCATCCAGACCCGTACGGCTTCCACACACCGGGACATCACTTCGACGGCCTCGTTGGGGTGGTTCGGGGTGGAAATGTACAGCTGAGTATCGTCAGCGTACAGATGATATCCCACCCCGAAACCACGGATGATCTCACCCAGCGGCTTCATGTATGTGTTGAACAGGAGTGGCGAGAGGACCGACCCCTGTGGCACCCCACAGGTAAGGGGGCTTAGGGTCGACCTCTGCTCCCCTGCCAACACAGGTTGCGTCCGGCCAGAGAGGTAGGAGCCAAACCACCGCAAAACGGTGCCCCGGACCCCCAACCCCTCCAGTCGGTGCAACAGGATACCATGGTCGATGGTATCAAAAGCCGCCGAGAGGTCTAATAGGACCAGGATAGAGGAACAACCCCTATCTCTGGTCCTCCAGAGATCATCCACCAACGCGACTAAGGCCGTCTCTGTGCTGTGTCCGGGGCGAAAGCCGGACTGGCGCGGGTCTAGATAATCATTCTCCTCCAGATGTCGTGGGAACTGAGAAGCCACCACACTCTCTACAACCTTCGCCAAAAAGGGAAGGTTGGAGACAGGACGATAATTGGCCAGCTCCATAGGGTCCAGGGAAGGCTTCTTGAGCAAGGGTCTCACCACCGCCTCTTTCAAGGCGGCCGGAAGAGACCCCTCAACCAACGAAGCATTCACTAGGCCCAGGAGCCAGTCGCGTGTAACCTCCCAGGATGCCAGTACAAGCCAGGAGGGACACGGGTCCAATAAACATGTGGTAGGTCGCAGTCGTCCACGCAATCTGTCCAAATCCTCGATGACAACCAAGTCAAACTCCTCCCAGAAAGGTTTCTCAAGACTCGCCACTGGCGTCTCGACTGGGCCACTGAAGGGGACCCAATCCTTCCGGATTTGAGCGACTTTATCCAGCAGATATTTCCCAAATTCCTCTGCCCTACCCTGTAAAGGGGCCTCCCGCGGCCTCTGAGACAGAAGGGAGCGGGACACCCGAAACAGGGCGGCAGGGCGGTTCTCTGCGGATGCAATGAGAGCGGCACAGTATTGACGTTTGGCCGTTCTCAATGCCACTAGGTATGTCCTCAAATGGGCTCGTACCTGTGCTCGGTCAAATTCGGATCGGGAGGATCTCCAACGACTCTCTAGGCATCTCTTGCGGCGCTTCATCACCCTTAGCTCCTCGGTAAACCAAGGAGCCAGGGTGGATCGTTGCCGCCGGAGAGGCCGCAAAGGCGCCACCCGGTTCAAGGCCCCGGTAGTCGCATTATTCCACGCGGCCACCAGGTCCTCTACCCGAGGGCGGGTCAGGGCTGCAGGAGGTGGCCCAAGCTCCGTTTGGAACCTATCTGGTTCCATCAGGCACCTGGGGCGGAACCATCTAGTGTTTTCCGGTTCCGCCTCCCCGCAGCGAGGGGTAGCACCAGGGAAGTCAAGTCGGAGGAGTGAGTGATCTGACCATGACAGAGGAGTGATGGTTTATGGCAGATACTGCAGCGGTCGTAGGTGGTTATGAGTCATTTTTCTCAGTATTTTTGTAACTTCCGTCACTAAACAAATCATTGTAAGTCGAGGACGACCTATTGCCCTCAGGGCAGTTTTTGACAACGAGGCTCCTGCCCTTAAGATTCAATCGGAATAGAGCTGGAAGGGACCTTGGAGGTCATCTAGTCCAACCCGCTGCTCAAGCAGGAGACCCCAGACCATTCCATACCAAGGACTGTCCTTCAGTGAGTCACAGCCAATTTTCCGACCTCTTGTGCCCCAGATGATAAAGAAACCACTGCAGTTGTGGAAGGAACCCCGAGATCCTTAAGGGAAACCGGCTTCTCCCATTGACTCCGTTTGTTGGGAGCCAGATGGGAAAGTGGCCAATGGAGGCCACACGACCGAAAGACGGCAACCCTGGCAAATACATGCTGGCTGCCAAAGGCCCAAAGGTTGATCATGAGACTGTGAGAATGTTGCGACGGCTGTAACTGTGAGGACGTTTTTCAGTGCCACTGTAATTTTGAAGGGCCGTTAAAGGTCTGATGGAACAGAGAAGGGGGCTCCTGGAGGTCATCCATTTGTGTGCAATTTACAGACTGGATTCAGGCCAGACATGTGGACATAAACCCAAAGGAACCAAATTGTGAGCTTCCTATACTATTTAATCCAGTGTTTGTAATTTCTGGCAACTTAAATTTATTAATTATTAGATTTAAATTTCTTGAATTAAGCTGGAGTGGAAAGAAGAAAAAAAGATAAGTATAGAAAAAGGACAATTGTGCCACAACACACACACACACACACACACACACACACAGTTCAGAAATTCTCCATATATGCAAGATATAAAGTTTTATGCAGCAGTTTCAGTAAAGGACACCCATAGTTATAATAGCCAAAGCCCAGTTGACATCTTTAAGTAACTGTTCAGAAGCTGCAAGGAACAGCAGGATTTCCTTGAGGAATCAGGCCCACAAATTTCCCCTTCCAAGGTTGGAGACCAAAAGGCAGAGAGGCCATTTCTGTGCTCTCTCCATCTGGATCCAGATAACTGAGGTGCCCTTAAAGAGGAGAGGGGCCTGGGCAATGAATGGGAGCTACCGGTCCAAGTGAAAGTCCAAGGATCTGGTCACAATGTTGAGGTCCCCTTTTATTCTAGGTCTCCCAGGGCTGCAGCAGCAACAGACACAACATCAAAGGTTCGGTCTCTGGTCTACAAATGGAGCCGCACCAGTGTTGGCAAACACACCTTGGTCCCCCTTCTCGGAGGAAGGTGGCTTTATTTGTTGCCAAGCATGAATCACGAGGATGCATGAATGAACATCCGGGGGCCACCAGATTGGGGCAGGCTGTTCTCATTCATTATCCACAACTGATAGAGTCTGAACAGCCATGAATCAACAGGTGGAAGGTCCGTGTCCAGTAATTAATGGTCGGTTCTGTCCTATTTTTTAAAATGTGATAATTGTAACTTCAGTGTGATGGTGCATTTATTGAAGACACATGAATTGTTCCTTTATCTGAGGAAAGTATTCACTACATGGGGAACAGTCAAATCTGTCATATGTCTTTTTAGGTCCCCTTCTTGGTAAATGGAATTGCATCAAATCAAAACAAGTTTATTACAATCAAAGACCAGGACAAATAAAAACACTCAAGGAATATCCAGTTAAAAATTCTAGAATGAAATAATAGACCACAGATAAACTCTATATTAAAATCACAATTTGACATCCAATCTGTCAGTTTCACATGGCCTAACGATACTATAATATCACTCCTTAACCTGTGAGGCCCATAGCCATTAAATACTAAAAGGCAAAGGAGCAGAAATGCAAAAGGGTTTCCTACATCAGTTGTGTAAAATAGTCATGGTGGATTTATCACATGTTTCCTATGGATCCCCAGTGCTGCTGCAGAGAATCAAGCCACTTTTGCTGTAACCACAGTCTGTTCGGCCTTAAGCAGCCACTGGAGCGAAGCAATGTCGGAATGGCCAGGATGCCTATCGGTTATTGGGAGGATATGTTTCTTTCTAATATCTCCATAGAAAGAGCATCAAAGGAGTCTGTGTCCAACTGTCTATCCAGGAGAGGAGGGAGGATTGGGGGAGGGAGGGAGGGAGGGAGGGAGGTGGGGGACTGACTTGCTACTTCGTGTGCCAGGTGAGTCTGGCCAGAGCCGGATCTGGGAGCTGGAACCGAGCAGCCAAATGGGCTGAGCAGTTGGAGGGGGGGGCAAACAGCCTGCAGGAGAGGAGGGGAGAGGAGAGCAGCCAGAAGCTGAAGGGGAGCCCAGGGGTCCCCAGGAGAGGCCTCGGGGGAGCAGAGAGCCCAGAGGCAGCAAGGCTGAGGGACCAGGGGGGCAGAACGAGAGGACAGGGCTGGGTGGAGGGTCTCGGGTGCAGGCAGAAGGTCCTGTTGCTCCAGAGCCTCTCAGGGGGAAGCAAGAGAAGGAGGAGGCCATGCCTAACATCTACCTGTACTTTCGCTTCCCCATCTCATGCATACACCCCATCCCACCCCATAGATGGCCTCTCCTACCGGTCAGACAAGCACATCCAAACCACACCAGACCCAACTCTCTCCCCATAAAGAAACTAGCAAACATCCCATTCAGCCCCTCTGGCTCTAAGCCTATGGGGAGCCCCCCAAACATTCCTCATCAAGCACAGGGAACTTCACCAACCGTAACAGTCTGAGAAAGTTGGAAGGGACCTTAGAGGTCTTCTAGTCCAAGCTCTGCTCAAGCAGGCTAATAGTGGAGTCTTTAGGAGAGTTCTGACTTCAACAAGCTAAGGGAGATCGAAGAAAATGAAATTCAATGTAGAGAAAAGTAAAGTCTTAAACTTAGGCAAGAAGAGCCAAAGGTACACATATAGACTGGGTAAAACTGGGCTCAATAGCAGTAACTATGAGAGGAATCCTGGAGTCTTAGTGGAGAACCAATTAAATATGAGCCAACGATGTGCGGCAGGAGCCAAAAAAGCCAAAGCAATCTTAAACTGTATTAACAGAGGGATACAATCAAGATCAAGGCAGGTACTAATACCACTCTGTAAAGCCTTAGTAAGACCACACCTAGAGTACTGCGTACAGTTTTGGTCACCACACTATAAAAAAGATGTTGAGACTGTAGAAAAAGTGCAGAGAAGAGCAACCAGGATGATTAAGGGGAGTGGAGGCTAAAACAAATGATGAATGGTTGCAAGGAACTGGGCATAGCTAGCGAAGAGAAGGACCAGGGGAGATATGAGAGCAGTCTTCCAATATTTGAGGGGCTGTCACAGAGAGGAGGGGGTCAAGCTATTTTCCAAAGCACCTAAAGGCCAGACAATAATGAATGGAAACTCATCAAGGAGAGATTCAACCTAGAACTAAGGAGAAATTTCCTGACAATGAGACCAATCAACCAATGGAACAGAAGTTGCCTTCAGAAGGTGTGGGAGCTTCATCCCTGGAAGATTTCAAGAAGAGACTGGTCAGCCATTTGTCAGAGATGATGTAGGGTCTCCTGCTTGGTTGGGGGGTGTTGGACCAGATGACCTACAAGCTCCCTTCCAACTCTGTTAATCTTTTCTACTTTCTAGAGAGACTAGGAAGGATTCCACACATCGATGTCTGAAACTATGAATGCGGAAATGCTTAATTCCTTCTTTGAATCTCTTTTTGCGCAAATATATATATATATATATATATATATATATATATATATATATATATATATATATATATATATATATATATATATATATATATATATATATATATATATATATATATATATATATATATATATATATATATATATATATATATATATATATATATATATATATATATATATGAAATGAACGACAAGTGAGATAGAATCAGTATACAATTCCAAATAGGCAAAAAATTCCTAAGGTGGCTGATCAATTGCACCCAGTGAGGAGTCCTTCATGGAGCTACATCTACATGGGGCAAAATATTCAGAGGGGAACCTCAAGTTTCTGCCTTGGGCCCCAGATTCTTCCATATCTTCCCAAATGATCCATGTTGGGGGGACAGAAATGGAACTCATCAGGGTTGCAGATGGCGCCAAGCTTGTGGGAATTACGCGAATATAAGCTCAATAGCCAGGAGACATAAACATTGGATGCCACCTAACATGATGCAGTTAAGAATCAGCCAGAACTTTGCTGCAGATGACAAAATAGGCCCAGGCAGTCTTAGGCAGCAATACAAGAGGGGCAGATTCAAGAGGGAGAGAAGTGTTGGTACCAATTTCTATCCCTCTGGTCAGACCATCCTTGGAATATTTTGTCCAATTCTGGTCACCCCGGAAAAGAAAATTTGAGGAGATTCTGGACAGTGTGAAGAGAAGAGGAACAAAGATGATTTAAGGTCTAGAGGCCAAATCGTATGATAAACAGTTGAGGGAGTTTGCTATGTCTAGCTGAGACAAGGTGGGGAGGATTGGGCAGCCATGATAGAATCTTCCGGCACTTTCAGGGGCTCCCACAGAGAAGAGAGGGGGAGGCTTCATCTCCAGAGCCCTGGAGGGAAGGAGAAGAGGAAATGGGTGGGAGTTTGTTAAAGAGAGACCCAATCTAGAAGTCAGAAGAAGTTTTCAGACAGAAGGAACAATTAACCCATGGAATAAGTGGCCTCCCAAAGTAGTGAGTGCTCCATCTCTGGAAGTTTTCAAAGTGGACAAGAGAACCATTTGACTGGGATGGTATAAAGTTCCTGCCTTGAGTAGAGGGTTGGACTAGAAGACCTCCAAAGTCCCTTCCAGCCCTATAAATCTACCTCCTGTGTTCTACCATCCCTAAGACTCCTTCACTACCCACCATCCACCGGCCACGGACCAGCTCCAGTTGGCCTTGGTGGCACCTGGCTTCCCCCTCCTGTTGCTTCTCTCTTGCGGGCTCTGGAGCCGCAGGAGTTTCGGCCTGCCCCCGAGACCCTCAACCCAGCCCTGTCTTCCAGCTCTGCCACCAGCTCCATCAGCCTTCCGGTCTCTGGGGGTCTCTGCTGCCTTGAGGCATCTCCTGCAGATCCCTCGGCTCCCAGTTCAGCTTCTAGCTATTCTCCTCTCTTCTCCACTCCTGTGGGCAGCCCAGATCCCAGCTGCTTGGCTCGTTTGGCTGCTCGGTTCTAGCTCCCAGATCCGGCTCTGGCCAGACTCTCTGCCCTCCCCAAAGCAGAGCCCTCACCCTCCTCACTGCTGCCCCTCGGCCTCAGATGGCACTCCGAGGCTTGGAGCTGAGCCTAGGAATCCAACGCTACCAATCTCACCACTGCCACGGCCATCACCTCTACCCTCCTTGGCTCAGAGCCCTGGGATTCCTCAGTGCTCTCAGGCCCTGATGCTCGGTGGCTGGGAGGCTTTCAGCTCAGCTGACAGTCCTGCAGTGACTGGTAAGGTGGGGGTAAGGGAGGGGCTTCAGCTGGTAAGGGTGGGGCTCTCCTGACTCCCCTGGCACACTGGGTGGCAAGTCAAGGGAAGGGAGGGGAAGAATCTCTTTTCTCTTTCAAATGGGTAAAAGGCCACCATTCCTCCATTCCAGGTACAAGGAGAAAGAGTGTCAGCAAAGTTGTCCCATGTGCTGGTGACTCAGGAGTGCCAACATCATTTCTGAAGAAGGCTACTTGGCTGGTGACCTCCCTGTGGAGATCTTCCCTGTCCTTCTCCAAACACGAGTTCTGCAGCTCTAATTCTTGGATGGCCATTCTGACATGGGTCAATCCGTCTCTGTTGTCCTCCAGAGATTTCTGCAGGTCTTCCATTCTGGCCTGGTAAACACAGATCTGCTGCTGCTGAAGATTGTTGAGTTGCTTCTTCTCATTTCCCCTCACATTCTGAAGAATGGTGACTTTCTGCTTCAGTGGCTTTTTTCCACAAAGTGGAACTTTGGTCCATCTCAGCCAGTTCATGCTGCAGACTCTATAGAGGTGCTTCTTGAGTTCTTAAGAAAGTTCCAGACCTCTTTGAGGAGCTTCTCAGAGGTTCTAAGGCAGCATTCTCAAGTTTGAGGAAGGCCGCTTGGCTAGGAACCTCAGACATTTCTTTCTGGAGTTTTTCAGTGTGTTTCACCAAAGATTCTTTCTCTGGCTCCAACTGGTGGGTCATCGTGTTGGCAGGGTCCAAGCTTCCTTTGTTGTCCAGCAGAGTTTTCTGCAGGTCTTCTGTTGTGGTCTGAAGTCGATCCACTGTCTGCTTGAGACAACTGTGCTGCTCTTTCATTCATTGTTTGTCTTTCATGGATTCCTGGATCTGAATGTCAACGGAATCTGGTTAATCTGGAGATCATGGAGGCCATCACTGCTCATTGAGAAAACAGCCCAAGGATATTCCCTAAAGGACCGTTTCTTCCCTGCTGCTGACCTGTTTGGAAAATGGACACAGTCACTTCTTCTCTCAGTTCAGGGGACATTTTGCTAACTGCCTAAAGTCCACAGATGCCTTCAAGTGGCCCAGTTTGAGAAGCACTGACTTAATCCATCACAACTGATCTCCCTTCAAACTATCCTGACTTCCCATTTGATTCTAACTCCAATTCGAGGCTTCTCTTCTCTCAAGACTCTCCAAAGGAGTCAGAATCTGTGATCGGTCAATTCAGCCACTTCTGGCAGTTCTGGGGGGTTTCTCATGAGAGGGAAAGGGAGGGACCATTCCGATTAGGAAAGAGCCCCCCCTCCAAGTACTTAACAGTCTCATCCAAGGAAGGAAATCCTGGTGGGTCCCCTTGAGCCAGTTCCTTGCTCTCAGCCACAGCCTACCTCACAAGCATGTTGTTGTGAGGATGATGGAGTCTTCAGTATGTTCACTGCCTTCAGCTATTTACAGAAAGAATAAAGGTGGATAAAACTCTGAGTAATAAAAAATAGCCCCGAATTCTCTTTAGCCGGAGTGGCTCCCTCTGAAGGGTGAACCCTTGGTCGCCTGGAGAGGTCAGGGAGCCCCAGATTCTGCCCCTTCTCTGGTGGTGGAATCCAGATTGGGAGTTTTGTTCCTTGGATTTGGAATCTGGTATTAGAGATCCAGAGAATCCAGGTTTTCCTGCACCTACCCAGATGAGGAAAGGGAAATATGCATAAAATATTAGGTATTCTTCTTCTTAAAAAGGCCTTGGGAGAAGGTGCCTGAAGAAACGATGGATCCAATGATGTACAGGCCCTAACCAAGTATCCTACACATCCACTCATTTAGCAACAGTTCCAAGTTCCACGGTTATTGAATAAAGCGCTTTATGATGGGTCCTCACACTTATGACTAGTGCAGCACCTAGTCGCCACTTGGGTCCCTGGCAATCAACATGGATTTATGACAAGGAAAATCAGTGGGCAAAATGGTGTTTGTTTCATGACTGCAGGATTCACTCAACAACCACAATGATTCACTTAACAACTGAGGCAATAAACATTGTAAAATTCAGCACAACTCACTTAATGACCACTTAGCTTAGCAATGGCATTTCTGGTCCCAATTCTGGTCGTAAGTCGAGAGGTAGCTGTAGGGTGCAGCAGCAGGCTGATTTGGAATAGCTTAAGCAGGGATGGGAGACCACCAGGAAATGCCAGGGTTAGATTGAAAAGAAGGCAGTGGCCAACCTATCTTGCTATGAAGAAAATTAGTTGGGCCCCTTAGTGACTTTGAGCCAATCAGTAAGTGACTCTGAGTTCTAGTCCCACCTTAGGCATCAAAGGCAGCTGGGGACTTTGAGCCAATCACCAGGAGGCTCTGATTTCAATTCCCAGGGCCCAGCTAGGACTTCATGGCCAATGTCAAATGTCCATTTCTCCCCCCATTTTCCATGGATGGAGAGTCCTAACACATTTTGTTTGGCATTCCTTGTTTTTATGCTCAGTCCCTGCCTTAGTCCAGATGAGTGGAAAATTTGTCAAGAGGGCTCAAGGAGGAGAACCAGTCCTTTAATTTCCCACTCTTTCATTTGTCCATAAAGCCTTTCGCTGCTTCTATTCCAAGTGGGCTTGTGTGTATGAAGGCTGGAGAAGAGGCTCAGGGGAAATAGCCCTTGAGAGTCTCTCTGGGTGGAGGTTGAAGGGATCCTGTGTAGAGGCAGCCTCATCGTTGACAAAATGCTTCGCCTCCTGAGGGTGCCCTTCCCCACCGAGAAAACGATCTGTCTCATGATTCCCGTGGATCAGGCAGTGGAATTCCCCGATGGTTCCCTCTCTGCGCAAAGCGAAGGGATTGTAGAAAGTCTGCTGAGCCCAGAATGGAACTTCTTCGAACTTTAGTGACATCGGTCTCTGGGCAGAGTCTCCCTTGACTTCCCCCAGTGCAGGAGAGCTTTCCAAGCAGAGAAGAAGCCCCAATTGGTTCTTCAGGCCAAGATCCCCCCTCCCTCCCACTTTCCCCGCCTCCCTCCCTCCTCAGAACTGGCTCTCCTCCGTCAGATGAAGCCCCAAAGGACTCTGCCCGGAGACCGATGACGCTCAAGCAGGGAGAATTCTTACTGGTGCTGCCTCTAGTTCTGGCCTGGCCCTCCCACCTCCGAAATCCAAGACAAACGCTCCACCACCCTTCCAGATTCCTACTCTGGGGCTGGGAGCATCAGGCCGGGGAGACACACACGCGCGCTGCTGAGCCCAGAACGGGGCTTCAGACAACGCAGCGAATACCGTTTTTCTCAGGATCCAGCGAAGCCCCAGCGGACCAATAGGAATTCTTCCTTGTTTAGCGTCATCGGTCTCCGGGCAGAGTCTCCCTTGACTTCACCAGATGGGAGAGTTCGGTGCAGAGGGGGAAGGGAGGGGAAATATGTTCAGTCTTGGGAGGCCGCAGCTCAAGAGGGTCATGCCATCTCTCTCTCTCTCTCTCTCTCTCTCCTGTGCGGCCCCTGTCCTCCCTCCTGTGGGGTTTTCTGACCCACCACAAATAACAGCTCGAATTTGGGGTTCAAGAATCATTGTGGATGTCAATTGGGGGGGGAGAAGGGGGGAAGCTGGAATCCCTGGCTGAGAATCGTGAAGAGAGCAAAGAAAGGGGAGGGTCCCGTCTAGGGCTGCCATGAACCCTCCTTGAGCTTCAGCCTCCCCAATACTGAACAGATCCCCCTCCCAATTTCTCCATTTCTCTCTCTGCCACGAACCCCCTCCTCCTTCAGGTGAAGCCCCAAAGGACTCTGCCCGGAGACCGATCACGCTCATGCAGGGAGAATTCCCATTGGTGCTTCCGCTGGTTCTGACCCCTCCCACCTCCAAAGTCTGAGATCAAAGCTTCCTCCCCCCAATTTAGAACCACCCGATTCACAGTTTCATTTCAGAAATGAAGGTTTCTGCCTTAGGAAGAGGTGCTGCTCTGGATGAGAAGAGGGGGAGGCGCACCCCATAGCCAGGGAAGACTTGGGGGTCACAGATAGCCCCCAATCAGAAAGGAAGCTACAGAAAGCCCTCAGCGATTTCCCTCCTTCAAACACACATCTCTCCTGCTCAGACCTTCTGGACGAATCAGCCTGTTCAGATTCTCCCCCCCCTCCCCCTCAGCCCTGATTGTGTTGGAGTCTCCCTCTTTCTTTCTGTGGGTCAGGCTCCCCCTTTTCCTTGCAAAGCAGCCCCAAATGAAGATCCCGGAAGAAAGTTTGGCTGGGTCCCCCCCCCCCCGCATCCCTTCCAAGGTCCTTTTGGCTGGAGGGGCAGAGAGGAGCCAACACCTGGCTTTTCCAGAGGCATCTGTGCATGGAAGCCTCCCTGGTGCTTTCTATGCCCCTAGACAAGCTCCTCTTCAATGTAGGTTTTCTGGCCTTGAAAAAGAGCATTGAGTGTCTTAGTTCAACGCCAGTTTGATATTAGTTTGAAAGACTGTTTATATCTTGTGTTACACGAAAGGTCAGTTTATATTGGGAAGGAAAGTTGGGTTCTGCCAGCTGGATGTTTCTGATCCAGCCATAACTAAGTGAATTACAGGGTTTTTTATGCTTCATATGATAATGAGACTCATACAGCCGGACTTTTATTGTTTTTAATACTTTTATTAATTTTCCAAGACTGCACTGTTGCCCTGGCTGGTTGATGCTCTCAGGCCCAGTTCCCTTGGGGTCTTTGTGCAATGCACCATGGGAGGATCGGCATAATTTTTTCTTTTCCGTTCCTGTTTTGATGGCCGCAGCTGCTCCTTCGGGTGCCCCTGGACAAGAAAACTAAGAGTTTATTGGTCACTTTCCCAGCCATGCCATTGCAGCTCCTCCAGCTTCACCTTATGACCCTCTTCGCCCATGTTCCCTTGGGCTATTTTCCCCCCAGAAAAGGCAGAAGGGAGCAGTTGCCTTAGCAAGAGCCTTGGGAGGAGCCTGCCCCCCCCCGCTTTCTCCCTCCTTTCCCTTTGTGTTTGCCATCTGTTGAGCAACTTGATCCCTAAACCTTCCATTCAATCTGTCTGATCCTTTTTCATCCCCACTTTGGAGAGAGAGATTGGGGATTGTTCCCATGCCAACCTGGGATGCTTGTTGGCAGGGAAAAGACATTGGCTGCTCTCCTTAACTTCAGGAGGAATCTGGCTGCCTTTTCTGACTAACCTTTAAAAACAGGCAGAAGCTTTTCTGATGACGTCCGATGCAGCTCACAAAAACCTTCTGCCTTTTGAGAAAAATTACTAATCATAAAACTCATCATTTTGGACACTGTAGAATAACATGGCTTCCTCTGCTCCAATGTCTCTTTAATTGGACACTCAAATGGTTAGTAAAAATAGTGTTGGTCATCAGCTTCATTACTGCAGTGAAATAGATTGGCACTGGACCATTAAGTTTTAAGTTGGGATACTTTCCTGTTAGTTCAAGCAGTGGTGAATAGGACTTTAATTCAGCCATAGGGAAGAACCCAAAGTCTCTGCACCAAAGGGTTCAATTTCAATTATTAAATTTTATTAAATTTATAAATTTAAATGACAAAGCTTGAGTCTGGGACAAACTGTATAAAATATATTCCATCCTCCTTCCGATAGCGATAAGTCTGCTATTCTCTATAACCTTAACACAGATAATAAGATTTGTACTGTCCATGGTTTGAGTCAAATGTACAGAAGCTTAAGCGAGGGCATCTGGGCACCAGGCACTGAATTATACGCCGCCTGCTGTAATGTAAGACATCCCCCCAAATAAGGTTTAGATCATTTTTCATACTTAAAATGGTCAGCAGGGCACAGAACCAGTTGTTAAATTATTTGAATCCAAACACTGACTCAAACGTGTTACATATTTGCGTCCCATCATATCACACGTTCATTAAATTGAGGTCTGAGATCGGAAGGGGCATGAATTGTAAGGAACACAGTTGCTTGTAGTTCAAGAAAGAGAGAAAGCAGACCCCAATTTGTGCGAACAAACTTTTTTCTTATCCGCAGCTAGTCTCCAGCCACTTTATCTTCCCAGGTTAGCAATGTTGAAGGCTATTCCTACCTTCCAGTCTGTAATGATCCTGACCATCATTTTAAAAGACAGAAAATAAGTCAAATTAAAATACAAACTTAACTACATTAGTTAACAAGTTACAAAATCCATGTCATGTGCCCAGTGGTGGGCTTCAATTTTTTTTTACTACCGGTTCTGTGGGCGTGGCTAGGTGGTCAAATGACTGGGTGGGCGTGGCCAACTCAATGTCACTCACGTCAAGGGGTGCCTCACCTGGCCCCTCCCCTCCCAGCCATTCCTTATAGTTCTATAGTTCTGTAAAAATGTTGTTCACCTTTTTTTAAACTTTATTATCTACATACTATAGATGTACTTTCATGGACCACTGAAAGGAGGAAATGGCTGACATGCTTTGCCCAAGAGGGTGATAGGCCACAGGTTTTTAAGGGGCTGCCACAAAGAAGGTGGTTGTGGGGGGTGTCAATGCATTTTCCAAAGAAGCAGAAGGCAAAAGGAGAAGCAACGGATGGAAACTGAACCAAGAGAGAAGCCACCTCTATCGTCTTGGCTTCAGGTGTCCCTCTTGGACTGGTGGTCTGACTTACATGGAATGAGGAGGACGGACTGAAGACCGGAAGGAAGACTCTTTCTAGGGGTGGATAATCAGGAGGGAATCCGGGGTCTTAAGTCCTCCTGAAGGGCTGTTGTAGCTGTTCAGATGAAGCGTTTGTGTATTCAGGAAATGGAAGAAGTGCAAAGGGGAGGCAAATTGAAGCCACCCAAAAAAAAGGTGCTAGGAAGGGATTTCCTTTGGGTCTTCAAACAGCCTCCCTCATTCCATGGAGCTCAAAGTCTCCCCCAGGAACCTCAATGGAGGAAATGGGGACGGTGGGGGTGGGGAGATAAAACAGCCCCCCCTTTTCAGATGGAGAAAATAATCCCACTAATATTCTGCTCCCCACCCCTCCCAATTGATCCTGCAGTTGGGCTGCTGCTCCCCCTCACCCCACACGGCCCCATTTTAGGTCAGGAAATACGACATCGGTCAAGGCTGACCATGACGGTCGTAAGTCAAGGATTGCCGTCAAATTGGAAAACAGTAGAGGTAGTCCTCAAGTTACGACTGTATCATATAGTGACCGTCCAAAGTTGCAATGCCACTGTTGAACATTTTTCACACTGATGACCATTGCAGTATCCCAAGGGTCATGTGATTTACAGTTGGATGCATAGCGACTGACTCGCAATTATGACGGTCTCAGCATCCTGGGGTCACGTGACACGACTGCCTGAAAAGCAAAGTCACTGGGGGAACCGGCTTTGCTTAACCCTCCTCCTCTGACTGACTTCAACAAGGATCCACTTAACAGCGGTGGTAAGAAAGCTCGTAAAATGGGTCCAAGCTCACTGAACAGCTGTCTCTCTTAGCAACGGGGAAGCCAGATTCACTTAGAGACTGTTCAAGTCACAACATCACTGGAAAAAGGGACTTATGACTTTTTTTCACACTTAATGACCATTGCAGCATCCCCCATGGTCAGGTGATACAGATTCGGATGCTTGGCAACTGACTCTTACTTATGACGTGATCCCCTTTTGCAACCTGACCAACAAAATCTACAGGGAAGTCAGATTCACCTAACGACCATGCGACTTACTTAAGAGCTGCAATGACTCGCTTAACAACAGTGGCAAGAAAGGTCGTAAAGTGGGTGAAAGCTGACTGAACAGTTGTTTCACTTAGTAACGGAGATTCAATGGTGGACATAGAGCGGTACCCTTCCCCTTCCCTTACGAGTGTGTCAATCACCTGTGCTCTCAAATTCTCCATCTGGCCAACAGTGATTGGCATCCACACCGTTGGAGGATGGATTGAGTACGATGAGTCGAAACTCACTTTAACAACGCTCTTGCTTAGCAACCAAAATGTTGGGCTATCAATTGTTGTCATAAGTCAAGGACTATCTCTGCCTTCCTCTGCATGGCAGCCTTGCCTGGTAAACTTCCCTTTTCTAGGAATTTCCCTCTCTATTAGAGGCACCAAAATAACCCAACTGACATAAGGTCTCTTGCTGGAGCAGGGGGTTGGACTAGATGACCTCTGAGGTCCCTTCCAGCCCTTGATTGCTGGGCTGTTTCAAAGCATCCTCTGAAGCTGCGTTTAGTGCCAGGGTTTGTGGTCCTTCCTTCCTCTCCTTTTTCTCTCCCTCCCTCCATATCTCTTTCCCTTTCCCTCCCCTTCCTTCTTTCTTTCCTTCCTCCTCCCTTTCTTCCCTTCTTCTTCTTTCTTCCTATTTCTTTCTTCTTTCTATTTCTCTTTCTTTCTCCCTTCCCTTCCTCTTTCTCTCTTTCTCTATTTCTCTCGCTCTTTTCTTTTTCTTTTCTTTCTTGTCTCCCCTCTCTCCCCACTCCCTTCTTCCCTCCTTCCTTCCTTTCTTTTTGTCTCCCGTGTCTTTCATTTTTCTTTCTTTCTTTCTTTCTCTTTCTTTCTCCCTTCCTTCCCTTTCTTTCTTTCTCCCTTTTCTCTCTCTCTCTCTTTCTTTCTTGTCTTCCCTCTCTCTCTCCCTTTTCTTTCGTTCTTTCTTTCTCTTTCTTTCTCCCTTCCCTCCCTTTCTTTCTCCCTTCCCTCTTTCTTTCTTTCTTTCTTTCTTTCTTTCTCTTTCTTACATTCTCTCTTTCGTCCCCCTCTTTCTTTCTCTCTTCTTTTTTGTCTTCCCTCTCTACCCCTTCCTCCTTCCTTCCCTCCTTCTAACTATTTATCTCCCTTTTCTTTGCTTTTTCTTTCTCTTTCTTTCTCCCTTCCCTCCCTTTCTTTCTTTCTCCCTTCCCTCTCTCTTTTTATTTATTCCTTTCCTTCTTTCTTTCTCTCTTTTTTCTTTTTTCTTTCTTTCTCTTTCTTTCTCCCTTCCCTCCCTTTCTTTCTTTCTCCCTTCCCTCTCTCTTTTTATTTATTCCTTTCCTTCTTTCTTTCTCTCTTTTCTTTCTTTCTTTCTTTCTTTCTTTCTTTCTTTCTTTCTTTCTTTCTTTCTTTCTTTCTTTCTTTCTTTCTCTTTCTTTCTCCCTTCCCTCTCTCAGGGCTTTTTCCCTTTTTTGGCATGAAAAGTCTCCTCACTAGATCATCCGTGGTTTTGGGGTGGGATATCATCTGTATGCTGATGATACTCAGCTATACATTTCCACTCCGAACCACCCCAATGAGGCCGTCGAAATGATGTCCCGGTGTCTGGAGGCCGTACGGGTCTGGATGGATGGCAACCGACTAAAACTCAACCCTTCCAAGACGGAGTGGCTGTGGCTTCCGGCCTCCCGGTTCAACCAGGTGCTTCCATCTCTGGCCATCGGGGGCGTCCAACTAGCCCCCATGGAACAGGTGCGCAATTTGGGCGTCCTCCTGGATGCCCGGCTGTCCATGGATAACCATGTAACAGCCGTGGCAAGGGGGGCGTTCCATCAGGTCCGCCTGATGCGCCAATTGCGCCCCTTATTGGACCGGGATGCCCTACGCACAGTCACCCATGCGCTAGTGACGTCTCGCCTGGATTACTGCAATGCTCTCTACATGGGGCTTCCCTTGAGATGCACTCGGAGACTACAGTTGGTCCAGAACGCGGCCGCGCGGGTGATTATGGGGA
This sequence comes from Natrix helvetica, assembly GCF_964273705.1. NCBI lineage: Eukaryota > Metazoa > Chordata > Lepidosauria > Squamata > Natricidae > Natrix > Natrix helvetica. The sequence continues at coordinate 132,628,745 of NC_138551.1, forward strand.
GGACTAGATACTCCCCTGTAACACCTCTCCTGCGCGAGCTGCACTGGCTTCCTGTGGTCTACCGAGTGCGTTTCAAGGTTTTGATTATGATCTTTAAAGCGCTTCATGGCACAGGGCCTAGTTATATGCAGGATCGCATCCTGCCCCACACATCCCTACGACCAATTCGCTCACACAGAGAGGGACTTCTCCGGGTGCCGTCCGCCAAACAGTGCCGGGGGGCGACACCCAGGAGCAGAGCCTTCTCTGTGATGGGCCCAGCCCTGTGGAATGACCTCCCCCGTGACATCAGGATTACTTCCGATCTCCGCTCCTTCCGTGTACAGCTGAAGACCCACCTCTTTCAATTATCTGGCCTGGCTCAATCGCAATCATAATTTTCTCATTCCTCCTAACTGTTTTTTAAATTGTCCTTAAATATTAATTCTTAACTGCATATTGGGTTTTTACAATTGGGGTATTTTAAAGCTGATTTTTAACTGTCTAATGATGTAATTTGTTTCCTCCTCCGTGTATGTATGTGTGTTGTGTATGTATGTACGTTTTTGTGCTGTTATATATCTTTTATGTTTTATGCTCCATTGTACGCCGCCCCGAGTCCTACTTGGAAAGGGAGCGGCTAATAAATCCAAATTTATTATTATTATTATTTATTATTATTTATTATTATTATTCACCAACCTGGAAGCCAAAAAAAAACCCCTGCAACTGTTTGAAGGCTGAAGGAAGCCTCCAACTGAGCCAGGAAGCACTGGGGGGGGGGGGGGGACAGGCAATTCACACACACTTCCAGCCCACTGGAGTTTGCTGAGCAATGCAAGCGTCCCCTCCCCCATAGGTGCCATGGCCCGCGGCAGAGGCACGAAAACCAGCTGGCTGGCGGGAGGCGGGCATGCATGCGCATGCGCAGGGGAGCTGGGTTGCAGCTGGCATAACCGCAGAGAGGGCTCTGTGTGCCACTTGTGGCAGGCGTGCCATAGGTTCATCATCACGGGTATAGAATGTGAAGGTTTTGTTTCATTTTTAAGGTGACCAACTTTTTTACAATGAAAAGGAGGACAAAAAAATTGGAAAAAATATATCGTATATAAAAGAAATATTTTATTCATTGCAACAATAATACACTAAAATATGATATATGCATAATAAAAACATTTGCAACATTTTATATTGTAATTATGCTTACATGCCTGTTCATTATTATTTAAATGAGTACCGCACTATACCGAGTCTTGACGAATTGTCATGTCAAATACAAATACGTCACATAACGCGCAACAGATTAGTCTTCAAATATCGAAAAGGAGGACATGTAGGAGGACACTTTTCAAGGAAGGACAGAACTTACAAAAGAAGGACTATCCTCCCTAAAGGAGGACGGTTGGTCACCTTATTCATTTTAATAGTTTTCTTATGTATGATGTACACTGAAATGGCATTTACTTTCATTGTACGGGGTGCAATGACAATGAAGTAAACTATGGGGCCTTTTTTCAGCTTATTGACCCACCAAAAGATTTAATATTTCATATTACTCTATCGTTTAATTTGATTTAATCTCAACGGCCATTAACGTTTTCTACTGAAAGCCTGTAACTCCCTCCAAGGGGCACCTGCGCCGGTCCAGCTGGCCACCTGGGAAAGGGCTGGAAGGGCCTGGTTGCCCTCCAGGGCCTTTGGAGGGAAGCAGCTCATTCCCCACAAAGATGTAGCTGCCTCTCCCCTCAGCTCCCCTTCCCCTCTCTCCCCTCCCCTCCAAGGTGGACACATTAATGTCCCCCTCCAGGAAAGGAACAAAATCCCTCAACCACAGGCCCACATAAGCCGGGAGTCCCAATGGGGCCTTCCTAGAACTTGGAGGTCTTTTGTGGGGGTTCACTCAAGGCCTGGGAGATGGGAAGGTCAGAGGGGTCCCATCCCACCAAATAACACCCACACAACCCTAAGAGGGGCCACCGTGCCCTCCTACATGGGCCTCTAGGTAGGTGTGGCAAGAATTCAGGCTGTGCCATCCCCCATTATGTGGGCACCTCCAGGATCTCAGCTGCAGCCTCTCAGCCCTCTGCTTACTCCAGGAACTGAGGAAGCAGAAAAGATCTCAGAGTCCTGCATGAAAACAACACAGGGTGAAGGGAAGAGACTCCATCCGCTGCTTATTGAAAGGCAGCACCCGGACTGTAAATGGGGGGAAATAAAACTTTCTATTCCCTACGTAACTTTCTTCCTCCATACACAGCAACGTGGCTGAAAGGCCCTTCCTGACTCCTAGTCAGCTCTCATCCCACCATTTTCCTTTCCATGGGAAACGAAGTTTCACTTCAGGCAGAGGGGCACAGGACATGGATTTTGTAACTTGTTAACCAACATAGTTAAGTTTGTATTTTAATCTGACTTCTTTTCTCTCTTTTAAAATGATGGTCAGGATCGTTACAGGCTGAAATGTAGGAATAGCCTTCAACATTGCTAACCTGGGAAGATAAAGTGGCTGGAGACTAGCTCCGGAGAAGAAAAAAGTTTGTTCGCACAAATCGGGGTCTGCTTTATCTCTTTCTTGAACTATAAGCAACTGTGTTCTTTACAATTTATGCCCCTTCCGATGTCAGACCTCCATTTAATGAACGTGTGATATGATGGGATGCAAATATGTAACACGTTTGAGTCGGTGGTTGGATTCAAATAATTTAACAACTGGTTCTGTGCCCTGCTGACCATTTTAAGTATTAAAAAATGATATAAATCTTATTTGGGGGGATGTCGTACGTTATAGCAGGCGGCATGGGGGTGGGGTGTGCATAATTCAGCGCCTGGTGCCCAGATGCCCTCACTTAAGCTTCTAATGGTCGTAGTGTCCCGGACTCATGGGATGGCCTTTTGGGACCTGTTGGTGAGCAAAGTCAGTGGGGAAGCCAGATTCGCTTCACAACTTTGGCAAGAAAGATTGTAAAATGGGGGCAAAATTCACTTAATGGCTGTCTTATTTAGCAACAGAAATTCTGGGCTCCATTGTGGTCATAAGTTGAGGACTGTCTATCGGCTTATTTGGAAGCCTCCTCCCCAAATGGTGAAGCGACATTCAACACAAAGACCCACAATCGCGCACAAAGGGCCAGAGTGTGACTGTGACAGAAGGGGCTGAATGGAGGCAGGTGGGAACTCCTGGGACTTTGATGTCTTCAGACGGAGCCCCTTCCTCACCTGGGATGAGCCCCAGTTAGATCCCCCCTGGGATATACATACACAGAGAAGGGGCATAAATTGGGGTCTGCTTTATCTCTTTCTTGACCTCTAAGCAACTGTGTTCCTTACAATTTATGCCCCTTCTGATGTCGGACCCCAATTTAATGAAGGTGTGATATTATGGGATGCAAGTATGTAACACATTTGAGTACATGTAACTGATTTCCTATGCAAAGGTTGCTTTTATCCTATTCAATCAACTTTCCCCTTTCATTTTTCTTTGGTGTGCCAAACTATGAAAAGGAATGTAAGAGGGGTCTCTGTGTTCTCCCTTTTCATAGGGAGATCCCACTTTATCAGGGCACCCTCATAAACGGCTTCTAAGTCATCTTCCAACTTGATTGCTTATTGGGAAGGTGAACCAAGGCAGATTTGACTATCAGGCACAAGGAGTTTTGAAATCACGTCCAGTTTAGGATTAGTACAAATGGTTCACCATCCATGGTTTACCATCCATAACGACCAAACGTGATGGTGAACCTATGGCACGCATGCCCCAAGTGCCATGTGTAACCATGTTGCCCGACATGCGCGGCCTTGCCTGTTCGTTTTCCAGGTGTCTGGCGTGCTTGTGTGTGCAAAAATCAGTTGGACTTCACGCACCTGGCAGTGCCGAAAACCATCATGCACATTCATGCCGGCCAGCTGATTATGCGCACCAGGACCTGGAGGTTCAACTTTTTCAGAGCGCAGTCCCTCCAAGTGTGGCAGTGCCAAAAACCACTGTGCACATGTGAACCAACCACCTGATCTTTGGGCACACAGAATCCCCAGAATCTGGAAGTTCAGTTTTTCTGGAGCGCGGCCACAACAAGCATGCCTGGGTGTGCAACGTTTCTGCACCTTTTTGGCACTTGGTGCAGAAAAGGTTCGCCATCCCTGGCTGAGAGACTTCTAAGAACCAACCAGGATAGCTTCCAAACCACGACCAGGGCCTTGAGGTTATATGTCAGCCCAATTAATTGTGCCACGTTTCACATCTGATGGCCATAAAAATCCATGGTTTCTGCCTTATGCAACCTGCCCAATGACTGATGGTCTCTTCAGGTGTGTTTGTTGTTTTCCAAAATGGAGGTCACGTGTGGAGAGTTGTTGGTCTGCATCCGGGTTTTTCAAACTTTAAGATGAATGGACTTCCACCCCCAGAATTCCCCACCCAACAATGCATCTCCCAGGATTCATTGGCTATCAAGCTGTCCAGGGAATTCTGGGAATCAAAGTCAGTTCATCTTCAAGTTCCCAGTTTGAAAAATGCTGGTCTATATTCCCCCCTTCTGTCAGGAGTTAAACTCTGCACCAAGACTTGGCTAATCCACACATTTCTGAATAAACAGGAGACAATTTTGCAGATGAATCCTGGGATTTTTGGCTAATCCCTGATTAGGTTTCCTTCTTTTTAAGTTTTTGTTTTATATCTCTGGTTTTTATCTTTCTCTCCCCCCTCGGAAGACCCAGCCCTGCATGGCTTCTCCCCCACAGGAACCTCTCCTGGAAAGACATGAAGCCCAAGCGAAACTGGAGACCCCCCCCCAACATTCAACCCTGTGACCCATAAACCAGGATAGTCTCTCCCAAGCAATCAGGAGTGGGGGGAGCTGCCCCAGATCCCCTCCTCCTTCTTGGCCACCCTGGGCCCCATGTGTGGAAAGAGGTGGCTGAGCAACATGGGACATGGTCCCCCCCCTTCTCCCCCTCTTCACTCAGAAGATGAAACCAGGAGGGGGATTTTGCAGATTTGCTTCCCTTCCCCAACACGAGGCTCCCCAGCTTCCTGCTCCCAAGAGGGGCTCCCCACTCATCTGGGCAAAGTCCTCTCTGGCATCCTTGCAAGAGCCCCCAAGCCTGGCCTCTGCACGGAAAAGTGAGGCAGGGGAACATGGGATATGGGCTTCCTTATTCCCTGGTCTCTGAAGGTGCAAGTTGAAAAGAGGATTTTGCATATATGCTTTCCATCTGCACCGCGAATCTCTTGACCTCCCCTTTCTCCCCCCCCCCACTTTCATTCCTCCCTTGGGGTGAGGGGCAGCCTTGATTTCTCCGTCTCTTTTCACTTGGTTTCCTCTGACTTCTCCCTCTGTGTTTGTGGGTGTGATTTTTTTCAACTAGGCAAAGTTCTGAGAACTACTTTTTCATTAAAGTTGATTTTATTCTTGCAGTCTGGCCACACTGTTGCATCAGCCCTTTTGTTGAGCATTGACTTTCAAAAGAAAGCAAATGTTGGCGTGGACTCAGCAGGCAGCTATTTCAGATCTGTGGCATGTTGGGGCATTAACTGCCTCCCGGGGTTTTCTCTCTACCACGATGCCAACAAATGTTTCTAGGTGTCGTGTATTCCCTCTAGGGCCAGTTTCAAGGATGGAGCTCCCAAACCTCTCAATTCTAGATGACGGATTTAATCCAATCTCTCTGTTCCTGTTATCATGAACCACAGGGGGATTATTTCCCTTTCATTTCCCTCCAGAGAAATGCCCAACAAACTCTGAGTGCAAGATGTAGGTGAATCCCCCAGGGATCCCTCCTGACAGGGAGAATGATTATCCTCCGAGTTTCTGCTCTGCTCTGTGGCCGAATCCTCCAGGAAGACTCTGGGCAGAGAGCCGGGGGGGGGGGGGGCAGCTTCTCTCTTCTCCCACACTGTTCCTGCTGGAGATCTTGGCTTTAGGCAAAAAAGGTCCCTGGGTCAGTTGAGGCTCTGGACTCCCCCCTGAAGATCGGGGCTGCCTGGATCCCTCCCCATCAAAGGGGGAAAGAAGGGCTGGGTGCAAAGGGAGCCCCCTCCCCCAAACCCCCTTTCCATCTCTGCTTCCTGGCAATTCCAGGGATCCTCTCCCCCACCACAAAGCCCCTCTTTCTGCACAGGAGGGTTGGGGGGGGGGCTGGGCTGTGGCTGCGTTTCCCCTTCTGCTCCCCATTGGGGCAAGGGCTGGGAAAGAACCTCTGGGGCTCCTGCAGATGTGGAAGAGGGACGTCCCTTCGCTGGGCTGGGAAGCGCTGTATATTCCACTCTGCCGCCTGTGATAGAGGGGGGTGTTTGTGGTGTGTGTGTGTGTGTGGTGTGTGTGTGTTGAGAGAAACAGTAGAACTCCACAACCCGTAACCATTGTGCCTACTGTCCCTGTTTACTTTTATTCATTTCATTCATCCTCATGTTTATTCTTATCCCTATTATCTTGTAAACGGCTGACAAATCTCCCCCCTCACCAAAGCCCCCGCCAGCGGTTCAAGGCAGGGGAAAGAGGGGGGCACGTCCCGCTGGCGTCGCCTCATTGCAAAGGGGGGCAGAGCGAAGCCGGATTGCCTCGCACGATCCCTCTCCCGCGGAGACCCCCCCCCCTCCCCACAGCCTGACGGAAGTCTCCGAGCCTCGCACGCATAACGCCGGAAAGAAGCCAACTCGGAAGCTTCAGAGGACAAACGGAGCATGTGCGAGAGAATGTTGTCTGCAGCAAATGGAGTGGGAGGGGGGAGAATTCCACATGGGAGGATCTGTTGCAAGGAAGCCGCTTCTCCTTTCCGCTCTAGGACTTAACACCTCTGTGGGCGCTTTTCTCTTGCCTCTGGCTCGCAAAGGGAGCTGCCGTGGCCACTGGCAACCACCAGAGGGCTCGCTCCGCAGGTGGCGAAGTCCTGGCAGCCTTCGAGCTTCATAAGGAAAGTGAGCATGCGCGTCTGCCTTTTGCCCATTTCTGCTTCTTTCGGTCCCCCGCCTGATGAAAAGTCACGGAATGGGGCGGGGCTGCTTCCTCAGCTTCGGCCCCCTTTGCAACTGCACAATGACAGCCCCCGCCACGCACATCGAACCAAGAAGCTGCAAGAGGGTCTGGCAGGGAGGGAGGGGCCAGGAGGAGCATCCCCAGGAAGGGGGGCTCACCTGATGGCAGGCTGCAGTGGGGCTCTTGCAAGGGTTAGGGGGTCGCTGGGCAGTGGGGGGGCTTCCTATCCCTTCTGAGCCACAATCGGAGCCAGTGCAGGGATTTCTTTCCTTTTAGGCTTCCTTCCCACTTGATGCCAGGAAAGTTCGGATGCTCTTTGTGAGCCCCAGGAAGGAATCCCGCCTTTAGAGGGTCTCCCCAGCATTGCTAAGGAAAGGGTGGGTGGCCACTGTCCCCCCCCCCCACGTCTCTCCCACGGACAACCCAGGATTTCCCTGCAGGAGAGCAGCTGCTGGCAGCATTGCTGGGGGTTCCCTGCAGGGGCTGGGAGGGGGACGTTTTGGGACTTCAGAGACTCTTCAGCTCTTCTCCTTGTGGTCTTTCCTCAAGGCTTAGAGCAGTTCCTTTGATCAATTCCTTGGCTTCATTGTCCTTCCCAGAAGTTCATGTAGATTTTGTGCAAATTCTTCTCCATGTGTGATGCCTGCAAGGGGACCTGGTCCTTGAGTTGGGCTCTCCACAAACCAGAACGTTCACTTCCTGAGATTCTTAAGGCTGCATTTGCCTTCTTTCCATGGACATCACCCTGCTGACTCAGATTCTGTTTCCAGTTAACTACGATTTTTAGATCATTTTTACAAACATACATATCAAATTTGGTATCCTTCATGTTTCTTCCAGTCCATCATTCATGTTCTTCTCTACGCTGATGATACTCAGCTGTACATTTCCACCCCGAACCACCCCAACGAGGCCGTCGAAGTGATGTCCCGGTGTGTGGAAGCCGTACGGGTCTGGATGGATGACAACCGACTCAGGCTCAACCCTTCCAAGACGGAGTGGCTGTGGGTTCCGGCCCCCCGGTTCAACCAGATAATTCCATCTCTGGCCATTGGGGGCATTCAACTTGCCCCCGTGGAGCGGGCGCGCAATTTGGGCGTCCTCCTGGATGCCAGGCTGTCCATGGATGAACATGTGACAGCCGTGGCCAGGGGGGCGTTCCACCAGGTTCGCCTGGTGCGCCAATTGCGCCCCCTATTGGACCGGGACGCCTTACGCACAGTCACCCATGCGCTGGTGACGTCTCGCCTGGACTACTGTAACGCTCTCTACATGGGGCTTCCCTTGAAATGCACTCGGAGACTGCAGTTGGTCCAGAATGCGGCCGCGCGGGTGATTATGGGGAGTACCAAGTACTCCCATGTGACACCTCTCCTGCGCGAGCTGCATTGGCTTCCTGTGGTCTATCGAGTGCGTTTCAAGGTTTTGATTACGATCTTTAAAGCGCTCCATGGCTCAGGACCTAGTTACCTGCGGGATCGTATTCTGCCCCATACATCCCTACGACCCATCCGCTCGCACAGAGAGGGACTTCTCCAGGTGCCGTCTACCAGACAGTGCCATGGGGCGGCGCCTAGGAGCAGAGCCTTCTCTGTGGCGGGCCCAGCCCTGTGGAATGACCTCCCCCCGGATATTAGGACTACTACTGACCTCCGCTCCTTCCGTGTCAAGCTCAAGACCCACCTTTTCCAAATAGCTGGCCTGGCTCGACCATAATTTCGTAACGCTCCTGATGGGTTTTTAATTTGGTAATTTTATTAGGGGATTTTAAATGATATTTTTAATTGTCTTCACTTAAGTCAATCCTCCTCCATGCACATATGTATATGTCTTTGTTCTGTTGTATATATGTTTGTCTTATGTGTATTTTTATCCGTTTGATTGTACGCCGCCCCGAGTCCTTCGGGAGAGGGTTGCGGCTAATCAAATAAAATTATTATTATTATTATTATTATTATGTTCTTATATGAGGCTCTATTGTTAGTCAAGTCCTAGTAGATAAAAATTAAATACTTTTCTACTGCTTTTTACTTATGAACCCTTCTCTGTGTACTAATCATAAATATTGTTTCTCGAAACTTGATATTCCTCTTTTAAAATTTTATTTTATTCAAAAAGGTAAAATACAAGTTTTGGAAAATAAAACTATTACAAAGACAAAACAAAACTAGATAAAACATTAAAAAGAGAAAAAGACATGCATATTGTCTCCCCAATTGAATACAATACAGCAATAATAGTTTAAATGAAGTTTCAAATAACGCTTCTTAGTTGAAAGATTTTGCATTGTTTAAATCACATAAAATTAGCTTATTCTAAGATCATATTAATGACCATATTAATGACAACATAGAAAAATTGAGGACCAATGGTAAATTGTTATCCATTAACCTGCCAACTTTCTTCTTGATCAACCCATGCTTTCTAGGAGTCAACCTGTTTTTTTCAAAGAGTTTATGGATCATCTTTTTCCTCTCTGTTCATTTTATTTGTTATCTGCTCTAGAATGTTCCCTATAATTGACCAATTGTGTCAATTATATTTTCTCTATATTTTGATAATTTTTTCTCAAACTTTCTCATTCACTTATGAAGATAATGACAGTATTTGTATCCTAGTTAACCATATTTGGAGATTAGGCAACTGTAGAAGAAAGAGTCAATGTGGGATAAGAAATAAAGTTTTCTGCTTTTCAAATTCCTAAATGTTCCTATTCTAGTTTCATCCCTTTCTGGAGAAGAATGAATATTGCAATATTTCTGACAGGAAACTGTACTTGGACCAAAATGGAGAGATAACAGCAGATCTGGCCATTAAAATGTGGTTGGTTCTCCCCAAGAAGGATGCCAACAAAGTGATTCTGGCATATTTTAGAAGACAGAGACACTATCAAACAAGATGCTCTTTCAGGGCTACAGTTGCTCAATAAGGTGGGAGAAATGTTGGTGTCTTTTCTCTGTTTTCCAAAGCCTGAGGTCCCATTTCAAGTAGGCAAAGCCTAGAGTCTCCAGGGTGGTTGGCCTCCCATGCCACTTGGTGACATCTAATGGAAGTTCTTCAACAGGGACCTAAGTGGAGGGGCTTTGCCATGTTTTATGGAAACCTTTCAAGATCTTACTGGTCAGAGGCTTCCTTCTTCACCACAGTTTTATTCTTTATTGAAAAAACTAATGGAATAAAAGTTTACTAAATCTTTTACAATAAATTTATTCTCAGTTTTAATATGAATATATCTTCATATGTAAATCTTTTTTCAATTCCATCTCTGTTGACTTTATTAAGTACAAAAGTACTTTATTGTAATGTTAAATGCCAAAAGCAAAAGGAGAAACTAAATGAAGAATCTGCCAGTAGTTAGTTATACCTCCTGCACCTTCTTAGAAGTAGTCAGGTATTTCATATTTACTTGCATGAAGACCAGAGGCTATTTGGCTAATGTCAATGTTTATCTCTATTTTCCATGAATGTTGACTATTAACACATTTTCTTTCTGTTCTTCATTCTTCATTTTTCTGCTCAGTCACTGCCTCAGTCCAACTGTGCAGAAAATTGTCATCCTGGATTTGTCAAGAGGGCTCGAGAAGGACTGCGTTCCTTGTCCAGAGGGGACCTTCTCCAATCAGGAAGGTGGGTCACACTGAGGAAAATGGGAGGTTTTGTGGAATTGGATACATCCAACCATTTTCATGAAAGTGCAAGTTAAAAGACAGGTTGAAGTTCACCTTTTTAAAAATTTTAACCTGCATAATTTCTTATCTAAAAGGAAGTAAATCAAAAGAACTTTGAAGGAGGGACTGGGAAGAGATGGGAGGAGAGGGTGGCAGACGGAGCAAGCTTTACTAACAGCAGAGGAAACATCTCTCCTGTTTTTAGTTTTCTTATGTGCTGCTAAGTTCACCTTTCTAGGAAGATCTGAGTTCTTTGAAACTTGATGAATTGTTTTAGGTCCACCTTCTGAAAGACCTTGCAATTCACTGTATATTGGATCCTCCACTTGAGGATCACTGAGAAAGTGTCACTGGTCCCTAATGTGGTGCTGTGGATAGTTATGGGAGGGGGACTCATTATAGAAATATTCTGCCTGTCATGTAGATCAATCAATCAATCAATCAATCAATCAATCAGAGTAGAGCTAGAAGGGACCTTGGAGGTTTTCTAGTCCTACCCCCTGCTCAAGCAGGAGACCTGATACCATTTCAGACAAGTGACTGTCCAGTCTCTTCTTAAAAACCTCCAAGCACCCACAACTTCTGGAGGCCAGCTGTTCCACTGGTTAATTGTTCTCACTGTTAGGAGATTTTTCTTTAATTCCAGATTGCTTCCAGATGTTACAAGATACTCTAGGTATCCTCCAAGTCCAGTATATTAACTGTCATATGACAGGACTCAGGATATTTGCCTAAAAGATTAAATGATTCATTACTAATTTCTAATAATGTAGGTTCCTATGAAGATTATATGCATTACACAGGAAATAATTAACATCCTAGGACTTTTCTCAATTTTATATACCTAGCTACATTTTAAAAAATATATCCTTCTTATGCTTTTTTTAATGAAATCATTGTGAAATACTTCTTGGAAAATGTCCTTGGTACCAGTTGTTACCCAAAGAAGTTATTTCTTGTAAGTTGAAAGGACATAATGTTAAAGAAATATTACTTTGGGGTTTTTCAGATACAGAAAAATGTACCAAGTGTCCAGATGATAAATATCCAAATGTGGACAGAGTCCAATGTATCCCCAAAGTTGTAACCTTCCTGTCTTATGAAGAACTTCTGGGCATCATCCTGGTCTTTTTTGCCCTTCTCCTATTCTTAATCACAGTCCTTGTTTTAATTATCTTCATTAAATATGGAGAAACTCCCATAGTCAAAGCCAACAACCGGGACCTCTCCTACATCCTCCTGGTCTCCCTCCTGCTTTGCTTCTTGTCTCCTTCTCTCTTCATTGGTCAACCAAGGAAAGCCACCTGCCTTCTCCGACAAACAGTCTTCAGCATCATCTTCTCAGTTGCCATTTCTTCTCTCTTGGCCAAAACCATCACGGTGGTGCTGGCTTTCTTAGCCACAAAACCAGGAAACCGAGTGAAGAGATGGCTGGGGAAGAGCTTGGTCAACTCCATCATCCTTTCTTCTTCTGCTGTCCAAATTATCATCTGCTCCATCTGGCTGGGGGTTGCTGCCCCATTCCCTGACTCTGACCTCCACTCCCAGCCTGGAGAGATCATCCTGCAATGCAACGAAGGGGCCGTTGTCATGTTCTACGTCACCCTCAGTTACATGGGCTTCCTGGCTGCCATCTGCTTCACGGTGGCTTTCCTGGCCAGGAATCTGCCTGGGGCCTTCAACGAAGCCAAGCTGATCACCTTCAGCATGCTGGTCTTCTGCAGTGTCTGGGTGACTTTTGTGCCTACCTATCTGAGCACCAAAGGGAAATACATGGTGGCTGTTGAGGTCTTCTCCATCCTGGCCTCCAGTGCTGGTCTGCTGGTCTGCATCTTCGTCCCCAAGTGCTACATTATCCTTCTGAGGCCAGATCTGAACACAAAGGAGCATCTCACAGCCAGAACAAATGTAAAAACATGAGATATAACAGCATTGTGATATTGGAAAAATTGTTAAAGATTCTTATATTTGGAAGGAGAAATTCTTTCCATTCAGATAATTGGCAGGAGCCAAAGAAAATCAAATCTACTTTTTTCAGAATGGGAAATGATTGAATGACTGTACTTCTTGTAACTCTTTTCCTGTTCAACCCAATAAATCTAGTTAAATAGAACTCCGTGAAAGTCATTCACAGGAATTTAATATTCAGCACCTACCAATGAACATGACGCCTTTTAAGAAATCCTTTGAGCAATTATTCCTGCTGACAGCATCTAAAAGTGTCTCTATGTGAGCGAGTGAGCAGGAAAAGAAGTAAGACGGAGGCTGTGGGAAGGAAGCCCCAACCACGGTGTAGGATTATCTCCATGGGGACCATTGTCCCTCCCACCAAAGCAGCCGGGTGGGGGCCTCCAGGTCCTCAGCTGGGGACACAAATATTCATTACTATTATATGGTTCCTTCTTTTTTTTTCAAAGTTTTATTGGTTTTTAGGGAATAAAAAAGGAAAGGTGATGGAAAGGGTTACAAATTTTGGCAGTTGCAACGTGCGGCAGGTGTCCTCTCCCCCCATACTCATAGTATACATTTAAACAAAGTTCAATACTAAATAGCAATATTTAGTCAGCATATAAATTCAGTTAATAATTTCAATCAATTTATATCAAGCAAATTTTCTTACTCATTTTTGTGATCTGAGTTTTCTTGGTATTGCCCCTTCTCCCCCCGCCAGCAGAGCTCCGGCCCCTCCCGTGTCCTGTGTGTCTGTTGTAGGATCATCTGGTTTATCTAGGAGTGCTTTGTTTTTTTCCATAAAGGCCTGTGCCTCTATGGTTGTGTTGATTCTAACTCTTGTATCCTCCCAGAATATTAGCATACCTTCAGGCATCAGCCATCTGAACCACACCCCCTTCTGGTAAAGTTTCTTCGCTAATTGCGAATAATTTTTTCTTTTCTCCCTCACTTTCTTGGGAATCTGTTTCAGAATGGTTATTTCCCTATCTTGGTATTTCAAAGCTTGCCCCCTTTGTGCACTCAAGATTTCATCTCTTGTGGTTTTTCTGAGAAATTTAATGTGTACCTCCCTGGGTAGATTGTGTGTTCTAGCATATGCTGAATTTACTCTATAAACCAGATCTAGTTCCCACCCCATCTGTTGTTTCTCTTTCTGAATGTATTCAGCCAGAATGCTTGTCATAATGTCCCTTATGTCTTCATCATCTGTCTCAACCACATTTTGAAATCTAAGATAAAAGGACATTCTTTCAAATTCTATTTTCATCTGTTGGATCTCAAGTTCTTTGTTCCCCTTCTGCATCCCTTCCATCTCCCCCCTCATCTCAGCCGTCCCCCCCTCCAAAAGATCCAGTCTCTGTGAATTTTTACTGGTCTGGTCCTGATTCTCTTTAAGTTCTTCTTTCATCTCTTTTAATTGTCTTTTTATCTCCTCTTGTCCCTCTAAAATTTGTTGAAACGTTTGTTGGAAATCAGTCTCAGTAGTTTTAGGTTGCATCAGAGATGTTATCGTTGATTGTATACTGGGACTAGATGTTGTAGATGTCGGGGCAGAGGCAGCGAAGCCGCGCTTTCCAGGAGGTGGTTTTTTACGTGACATTGTATAAACAATAAAGAGTTCAAAGTCAATAGAGAGAAAGATCAATCAGAGAGGTGGAACCGCCAAGAGAGTTCAGGAGACTAAAGGTCCAGGCAGAAGGAGATTTCTCTGGTCACACTTTCTGGCAATAGAGTAATAAATCTTTCACTCCAGGGAGTCCAAGAAATCCAAATCAACAAGAGATTTGTCTGAGTAGCACGGAGACAAAGACCGAAAGCCTGAAGTTCTATAGGTGGAGTCAATTTTCACTGTTTATAAAGACAATGGAAGTGTGCCATCTTGCCCTGCCAGCTTCGGGGTTAGGAGGCATAACAAAAATTTTCAAAGTTTCCAGAGTCTTCAGATCATCATTTCATTATAGGGTTATAGTCTGAAATTCGCCTTTGCTATGAGCGTGGCGTCATTAGTTGGCTCTCTCCCTGCCTCCTCCCCTAGGGCTGAGAGCGAAAAAATTTTACAGCTGCCTGTCTGAGGGGGGGGGGGAATCCCCCTCCCTCCAGCCGCGCTTCTCGAAACCAAGTTGAAAGAGAGTTTTAAATAGCTGGCAATTTCTTTACAAGCAAGCAAAGGGAATGGAGAGAAGTTTCCACCTCACCGCACCGCAGTCGCGTCCTTCTGATCGCTCAGCTGCCTCCACACGAAGACGTCGGAGCGCCTCCCCATCATGCTTCCCGATGCCTAGGGCAATGCGGGGGGCCCCCGGGCCGCCACCGACTCAGGGGATCCCCCGCAGTGCCGCCCCTTCGGCAGGAGCCTCTACGGGGCGTCCTGTGCCCCCCAAGGAGTGAGGGGCCCACCGGGAAAGCGCGGGGCGAGCAGAACCTGCCCGTCGCGGTCAGCAGCCGGAACCGGAAGTCTATATGGTTCCTTCTTGATGTGCCGATTGAAATCCATTGTACAGAAAGTGTTGATCACAACGGCTGTCTAGGATTTCAGTTTGGGGGTTGGTGTTTAGGTGTGTACCTTTAAGAAATCCTCACTTTATTTTCTTCTTTTCTCATCCAGAGAATTAAAATAGCAACATCTAATGACATCCAGACCTTTTAATTTTCCACTCTACAATTTCTACCTAAAGCATTTTCTCTGCTCCTCTTCCAAGCTTGTCTTGTTTGTGAAGGGCTGGAGAAGATGCCCAGAGAAAGGGGACCTTGAGACTCTCCCCAGCAGGAGGTTGGAGGGATCCTGTCTAAAGGCAGCGGCATCATTGACCGAATGGTCTGGACTTTGGCAGGAGGGTTCAATGCTGTGTATTAATCCAGGGGTAAGAAGAAGGTGAGGTTAAGGGTGGGAACATCTAGGTTTTTAGGACTCCATGGAGGGTATCCTGCTTTCCAAACACAGAGATTGCTGATCAATTAGCCCTGAATTTGAGGTCCCAGAATGGCTTCTGATTGCAAATGAATCCCTTTCTGAATCCCATTGTGAGCAGGTAAAAAAAAAGCTTTGATGGATCAGACCAAGCTTCATAGCGAGCATTTTCACACCCGCCATCAATAAGTACTAAGGCAGAACTGGAACTCAGAGTCTCCTGGTGTGTGTGAGGGGGGGGGGGGGGTGTCCAAAGAACTCAGCCAGATTTCTTGCTTAAAATGGGACTAGAACTCACCATCCATTGGTCATTGGTACAAAGTCACCAACCTGCAATCATTTTTAAGTAAGAATTAGAACTCAGAGCCTCTTGGATATTGGCCCCAAACTTTCCCATCTGGCTTTCATGCCTAAGCTAGGACTAGAACTCCCAGTCCCCTGATGATTGGCCCTAGGTCACCCATGTGGCTTTTATGTTGAAGGTGGCATTAAAAGTCCAGCGATTGGCCCGGTTCCGGTTCCGGCGGCCATTGGCGACGGGCAGCTCCCTGCCCGCTCCGGCTCCCCAGTGGGCTTCCCCAGTTCCTGGGGGGCACAGGACGCCCCGAAGAGGTGTCCTGCCGGTGGGGCGGCATCGCAGAGGCCCCCGGCATCGGCGGTGGCGGGCGGGAGGTCTCCTGCGCGCCCAAGGCACCGGAGAGCAGTCTCGGAGGGCGCGCTGCAATCCTGCGCTTCGCGCCTCGCTACATGCTGTCCGGAGAATGTTGCAATTGAAGGAAGCGGTTGCGGCGTGGTGAGGCTACTTTCCCTTTCATTCCCTACTCTGACTTAAAGAACCTATTCAGCTTTTCAAAAGCCTGACTTTCGGCGAAGTTTAGAGGCGCGGCTGGAGGGAGGGGGTTTCCCCCCCCCTTGGACAAGCGGCGAGGAACAATTTTGCTCTCGGCCCCCAGGGAAGGATGGGGGAGAGCCAACAAATGAAGCCTCACCCTGATTAAACGATTTTCTTTATAACTCAACTTTATAATTTGCTGTTGACCTGAGAATATTCGGAAACTTTTAAAACTTTACCATGCCTCTGTGCCCAAAACTGGCAGGGCAAGATGGCACACTTCCGCTGTCTTTATGAACTTTGAAACCTGACTCCACCTTGAAAACTCAGGCTTCCGGTCTTTGTCTCTTTGCCTCCCAGAGGAATCTCTTGTGGACTGTCATCTTTTGCAACTCCCTGGGAGAAAACCTTTCTCTATTGCCAGACTTTTAAGAAAAATTCCCTGCTGCCTGGATCTTCTGCTCCCTGGACCCACCCGGCCACTCTACCATCCTAACTAACTATCTTATATATGGACTGAACCTTAAACGCCATAAATGATGCCACCTAAAAGACCACCTCCTGGAAAGCCTGGCTTTGCCACCTCGGCTCCAACATCTGCAACATCCAGTCCTGCTACACAGTCAAAGATAACAGAGCTGATGCAACCAAAGACTACAGAGATGGACTTTCAACAACTACTACAACAACTTTTACAAGGCCAAGAGGAAATTAAGAAACAATTAAGGGACATGAAAGATGAAATTAAAGAAAACCAAGCCCAAATATATAAGAACTCACAAAGACTAAACCTTGTAGAGGGTGGGGTGGAAGAGGTGAGGGGGGGGGGTAGTGGCCATGCAAAAAGGGAACAAAGATCTTGACACCCAACAGATGAAAATTGAATTTGAGAGGATGTCATATTACCTTAGATTTCAAAATGTTATAGAAGAAGATGGAGAAAACATAAGGGATATTATGACAAACATCCTGGCTGACTACATACACAAAGAAAAACAACAGATGGGGTGGGACATAGATCTGGCTTATAGAGTTAATTCAGCATACGCAAGAACACACAATGTACCCAGGGAGGTCCACATTAAATTTCTCAGAAAAAGCACAAGGGATGAAATCCTGGGGGTGCAAAGGGGGAAAGCATTGACATACCACGATAGAGAGATAGCCATTCTGAAACAGATTCCTAAGAAGATTAGAGAAAAAAGGAAAAACTATTCGCAATTGGCGAATAAATTATACCAGAAAGGAGTGTGGTTCAGATGGTTGCTGCCTGAGGGTATGCTAATATTCTGGGAGGAGACAAGAATTAGAATCAATACACCCATAGAGGCGCAGGCCTTTATGGAAAAAAACAAAATACACCTAGAAAAAACAGAGGACACTACATCGGACAAACAAGACACGGGAGGGGCCAGAGCTTTGCCAGTGGAGGGAGAAGGGGCAGCTGCAAGAAAACTCAGATCACAGAAATAAATAAGAAAATCATATTATTATAATGTGACCGAAAGTGATAATGGAATTGTATTTGAATTTGAACTATATACTACAACTTTTAAACTAAGTGAAAATACTAATAGAACTAATATGCTGAATGTAACTAATTATATGTGAATGTAATATTAGAAATGTATACTATGAGAATGGAGGGAGGGGCGCCTACCACACTTTGCAACTGCCAAAATTTGTAAACCTTTCCACTTACCCTTTTCCGCATAAATGTTGAAAAAAACCAATAAAACTTTATTTCAAACAAAAGTCCAGCGATTGGCCCAAAGTCCCTCAGCTGGCTTTGATCCCTGCACTCTCCTTGCCCCTCCCCCAACCCCTAAACCTCCTTCAGCCGCTGCGCCTCCCGGCCTCCCTCCCACCTCGCCCAAACTGACAGCTGTCACTCAAGCCCCTGCCCTGTCGCGCTCCCTCGAGCCCAGGTCGGGCAGGGGCCACCCCGGCAGGCATCTGCCTAAGCCCCCTGCCCTCCTGCTGCTTTGGTCTGCGGATGCCCCCCTGGGGCTGGTGGGAGCGCAGCGGGCGAGAGAAGAGCCAGAGCGCCTGCAGGGACTTCCTGCCAGCCGGGCTCCGGGGATCGAGGCCAAGGCCGGCTCTGCACCCTCCCGAGAAGCCCGGGAGGCGGGCAGGGTGAGCAGCCTGTCCCGGGAGCTGCACGGGAGAAACGTCTGGGAGAAGAGGGGGCTGCCCCGTGGCTTAAGCTCAGCGCCACCTCGCCGGACGCAGCCAGGCAGGGTGGAGTGGGCGGCGGCGGGGAAGCCCTTCTTGGGGGTAGCTGATCGGCCCCGCAGGGCTCCAGCTGGGGGCTCCAGGGAGCCTCCCGCATTTCTCTCCCTTCCAGGTTGTGACGCGTCGGGGTGGGGAGAAACAGCGCCGGCTGCGCGCTTGGCTGCCGGCACTTGGGGAGGGGAGAAGCAGCGGCTGCACCAGGTCGCACCTCTCGGAAGGGGAGAGGGAGGGAGGGGGAGCCAATCTTCTCTGGGGGGTGTCAAATCCCCCCTATTTTGCCTGCGTCTGCGGTGCTTTTAATGCAACTGCAGATTTGAACTCTCCCCCCTCTTCCCCTCCCACGATCTCCGAGAACGCCCTGGCTTCCCTCCCCTCCCCTCCCCCATAAGTCCCCGCATCTTTGTCCGACCCGGCACTCCGAGGACGGCGGTCATTTTGCCTGGTAGCTGCCCGCTGAGAGGTCAGTGGAAGGGCAGCCAAAGGGCCACTACTTCGGCCACTTTGCCAATTGTTTGTTGGGCTGATGCCCAGGGGTTCCCGGATCCCCCTCCAGCCCGATCCTTTGCCTATGTGGAAGTTGTAGTAGGGGGAGAGGGCTTTAGGGGGAGGCTCGGCCCTTCTTCTCCCCCCCCCCCCCCCCACCTGAACCTCCGGGAAAGGGGAGGCTCCGTCTACCTTGGAGCCGTTATAAAAGACGAGCCCTCTCCAGATCCAGGTGGGCCGAAATTTTCCTTCAAGTTCAGGTGGACCCGGTTCCTCCCCCTCCAGACCTTTCCCACCTCCAGTCCCTTTGGGAGCTCAGGAAGACCCTCGCCTGACTCACCAGGGACCCTCGCGGCTCCTCCTCAGTACCAGCAGAGGATGGAGCCGTCGGGTGAGTGAATTTAGGAGGAGAGGCTGTAGCACAGGATCACGTGACCTTGATTTTATGGTATCAGGGAGATGTCAAAAAAGCAGCAGGAAGACCCCAAATCCTCATTCACCCCACGGAGTCCTCCATTCCCATGTCTGGTGGGTCAGGCAAGGCCATCCAGGCGACCGCCCCGCCCCCAGTGCCCAGAGGCTGGAGGGTCCGGAGGGAGAGGAAGCAGCCCCCACACTGCTTGGAAGGGAATAAGACGGGGCCAGGAACCGGAGCCTCTCCGGGGCTGCGGAGTCCTTTGGCGAGGGCAGCAGAGGCTGCGGGAGCGGCAGAGGGAGCCTCGGTGGGGCTGAACCCTTTGAATGGAGGAAGAGCGCGCCCTGTGGGAAGAGCGAGGCAACGATGAGGCTAGACTGGCGGATGGGGAGGAGGGGGCAAGAACCTGGGAGCGGTCAGAGTTTCGGCACTGTCGGGCACAGCGAAGGGAAAGGAGGGGCTGGGATTTTGAGATGGGGGGGGGAATGCAGAAAGCCCCGCTTTTCTCTGGGCGAAAGAGGGAGGGGAACACCTGCTGGCTGGCTTCCAGGTGAGACCCTGCGCATCCCTGCTGAGCCCCGGAGACGCTGCAGCCGCTCCGGGACAATCTCCGTGGTTCTTTGGCCCCTTGAACTCTGCAGTCGCTGCTTCCTATTGCCGCCTCCGCCCCCCCCCCCCCACCTAGCCTTCCTGTCCCCGGACACAAAAGGCTCCTTCGGCAGCTCAATCTCCCAGCTCCCCCGCTTACACAAATATACGTATACTCCCCTTTCCTGTCCCGCACACAGGGGTAGTTGGAACAAGGCACGCCAGCCATACACAGCTCCTCTTTGGAGAGGATCCGGAGGACGCAACCTTCCCCTGCGGTCGCCCCTTCAACCTCTCACTCGCGGAGATGAGCCTCCTTCCGCCACCAATCAGTTCCCACCCACCCCTACCGATTTTCTCATCTTCCAATAATCCCTGCTTTTAAAAAAAGTGATTATGTGATTAAACAACATCTTCGTAAACAGGGCGCAGATCAACAAATAAGAAGCGAAGGGACGAGTAAGAGAAGTATTCGAATCCCCCTTTCTTTTCTTTTCTTTTTTTCTCTTTTCTTTTCTTCTCTTTTCTTCTCTGGATCCTCCTCGTATTCCAGGCAAGGAATAACTGATGGAAATTGATCGATTGAACCTGACTAAAACACAGGAAGAACGGTTGCAGGAACTGGGCATGGCTAATCTAGCGAAGAGAAGGACCAGGGGAGACAGGAGAGCAGTCTTCCAATATTTGAGGGGCTGCCACAGAGAGGAGGGGGTCAAGCTATTTTCCAAAGCACCCGAAGCCCAAACAAGGAATAATGGATGGAAACTGAATGAGGAGAGATTCAACTTGGAAATGAGGAACTTGAAAATGACAAAGAATAATCAAACAATGGAACAGAAGTTGTGGGAGCTTTATCCCTGGAAGCCTTCAAGAAGAAACTGGACTGCCATTTGTCAGAAACGTGTAGGGTATCTTGCTTGGGGGGTTGGATTAGATGACCTCCAAGGTCCTTCCAACTCTGTTATTATTCATCTTCCCAAATCCTGCTTGAAGGTTTCCTTCTGAGCCCTTGGAGGCCCCGTCCCCTCTACCCTTCTGCGCATACACACCTCTGTGCAGAAGGGGCCACCGAGGCAGGGCTGCCCATTGCCAAAATGGAAGTGGCCGACAGAGTCTCCTGGGCTTCAGACCGACTGTGGGCAGCAACGTCTGTGGAAGGTAAAGGTTCATCTCCCTGGGGGAAGAGGTAGAAAACGACGCCTCTCCAGATCCAGGCGGGCCGACAACAGGCATCTTTTGTTGGGGTTGGATGGGTTCCTCCCATCCGGACCTTTGCAGCCTCCAGGCACCTTGTAAGCCCCAGAGGGAGCAGCGTTGCACGTTTTCCTAGACGCCAAATATTGAGGTTGAGAAAATTGGGGGGGGGGAGTTGATTGACTGCAGAACGTGGTGGGTCCTCCATGGGTGGGAGGTCGAAAGGGCCACGGAAACGGGGGCTGCGATTCCTCTCCCAAGAGCAGCGGGGGTTGGGCAGCGCAGGGCAAGGACGAGAAGGTCGGTGGTGTGTGTGTGTGTGTGTGTGTGTGCGCGCGCGCGCGTGTGTTGCTGGTCCGTGTCTGGTGTGGCTCATCACCTGCATTTTGGCAAAGGAAGCCCCGTCTCGGTGGCGCCTTCCGTTCTCCTCCTTCCTCTCCCAGAGGGAAACCTTCAGTCCGGGTTTGGGGAGATCCAGATCCAGAGAAGCAAAGACAGCGGGATCCACTCATTGCTCTTCTGAATCCATCTCAGTGTGGAGGGTTGTGTCTTCATCACAGTTGTACAAAGACTGACAGTTAACTTCTGGGACCAGCGATTGGCCCAGAGGCCCCCAGCTGACTTTCACGCAGAAGGTGGGATTCAAACCAGGAATATGTCTGTTTTTAGGCTACTCAGCCATGGTGGTGCAGTGGTTAGAGTGAAGTATTGCAAGCGCCTTCTGCTGACTGACTGCAATTTGGCAGGTGAAATCGCACCAGGCTGAAGGTTGACTCAGCCTTCCATCCTTCCGAAGTGGGTAAAATGAGGACCCAGATTGCTGTGGGCAAGAGGCTGACTCTGTAAACCGCTTAGAGAGGGCTGTGAAGCTGTATATAAGTCAAAGTGCTATTGCTATTGTTCCGACTAGCCGGCCTGGCTTAAATTCACATCTTCTCCACCTCTTGGGCATTTTTAATTGTTAATTTTAATTTTAAATTTTAACTGTCATTGGGATTTTAATTGTTTCAAAGTACTGTAATTTATTTATTTATTTTCTACCTCCTCCATGTTATATTGTTATGATGTTGCTGTTGTACGTCGCCCCGAGTCCCTGGGGGGAGAGGGGGCGACTAAGAAATCAAATTAAATAAATAATAAATAAATAAATAAATTGCTATTCTTGGACCACTAGGCCCCCGCAGGCAGACTCATCCCAGGAAGAGTAAGCAGCCCCTCCCCACAGAAGCGCCAGGCAGGGGGTAGAGGCTTCCCGGAAGGTCTGGCTCTGCCCGGTTAGGGACCCCCCCCCCCAAGTCGCCTCTGATTGTGACCTGAGCGGCCTTCACACCCAGCGCAGAAACATCGGAGTGAAATGGATTCTGTGCATCAGTTCCTCTATGGAGCCCCCGGCAGAGACGGCCCGCATTCCCCGCCTGTGGAAAAGGGGGCCCCGAAGACCCAAAGAGAAAGAAAGAGACCGAATCTCCCTCCGGAGGGAGCCGCCAAGAAGCAGGCTGGGCAATGGAGCTCAGCCCGGGGAGGGGAGTTCTCGCAGCCCCCGCAAGAAGGGCCCGATCCCCTCAGGGGAAGACCAGGCGCAGCTGCTCGGTTGACGTGTGACGTCACGGCTTTTCTGGGCCATTTAGGCTTGAGTTGCGCTCCAGAGGGAACCCCACACCTGGCAAAAGACCCAACTAGCCCCCCCTTGCTCGGTGGACCTTTGGAAGCCACTTAAGAAAGGGAGGGGGTTCCTCCCCTCCCCTTCTTTTTTTCTACTTAGTATTTTTATTTTATCACGTTCACTTTCTGGGTCCCCGTCCTCTCGGCCTGAGGCCCCCTCCCCCTCTCCCTCCCACTGCCTTGGACCGCAGAATCCCGCTCCCCTTGGGGCTGGCCGAGAGCCTCTCCGGGAAGCCAGCAAGGAGGGCGGGGCGCAGCGGGCGGGGAAGCAGCGAGCGCCTGCATCACTTTCCTCCCAGCCCAGCTGCAGGGACGGAGGGCTCAGCGGGCAGCTCTGTGCCTCTTCCTTCCTGCCCCTTTGGAGCTCAGATGCTGCGGGAGCCCTGCCGAAGAGGATGCCCAGGGGAGTAGGGCGGGGAATGGGGCGGCCCAGACCCGAGAGCGGAAGAGCCTCACCGGGAGGGCTCCGTGGTGCTTGAGCCGAAGCGGGGCTTCTAAGCGGCAGCTTCAACCGATGCCCCACCCCCCACCCCACAAGAGGCGGCCAGCCGGGCAGGCGAGGAGGATGGCTGCAGAGAAGGGGTTCTCCGGGGCGGCAGATCCACCAGCGCTGGGCTCTTTGCCCTTCGCTGAGGTTGCAGCCTTGAGGGCTGGGGAGAAGGGGATTGGGGGAAAAGAATAGACTGCTTGAGGGGTCCTTAACTCCCAATAAGGAGACGGAGGGAGGATGAAGGATCTGGTAGAAGACCTTCTTTCCCAAGGGAGGGGCAGCTGAGGGAAAGGGCTTCTGACGGGGTCTCTAAGCGAGGGAGCCTTCAGGGACGCCCCTACCCCTTGGTGTGGTGGATTCTGATGAAGATTATCCTATAACTCTTGGAGCATGGATCCTGCAGCTTCCATCTTACCTCTTTTCCTACTCTCTCTCTCACACACACACATCTATACTTTCAGCCACTGTCAGTAAGAATAAATGGGTCCGATTATTTTCTATAAACTGCCTGGTTCTTGGGAGTTGCTGAATATTAAAAGCCTCTGAATGACTTTCACAGAGTTCTCTTTAGCTGGATTTATTGGGATGAATAGGGAGATACACTGTCAAGTCATTCAACCATTTCCCATTTGAAAACAAATAGAAATATTATTCTTTTTGACTGGAATAGATCAGCCAATGGGGAATCTTTGGATAGCTGAAACTTAGCATTTGTTTGTGTGGGGCCATAAGAGACAGCTTGGAGTCTGGGCATGGCTGAGACTTCCTGAACTATATATGAGTTGATTTGCCTTCTAATGAGAGTCTCTATACAATATATTAGCCTATCTATCTGTCTATGCTGCAATGACTTTCTTCTATGAATATTGCTTCTGTGTCCCTGACACTGTATGCTGAATTCTGCTGTATGGTATTGTATATAGTCTTATATATAAAGAGAAGTTAATGAATCCTGCTGAATCAATTTCCTGTGTGTCCTTTCTGGATTTGATTGCTGCAACAAACTCTGACACATATTATTTGCTTTCTTTCATATAAAAGGAACTTTTAAAATTCTTTAAATATTCTAATGGATTATGTCTCATGTTTTAATATTTTCCCTGGCTGTAAGCTGCTCCTTTGTGTTCAGCTCTGGCCTCAGAAGGATAATGTAGCACTTGGGGATGAAGATGCAGACCAGCAGACCAGCACTGGAGGCCAGGATGGAGAAGACCTGCACAGCCACGGTGTATTTCCCTTTGGTGCTCAGGTAGGTGGGCACAAAAGTCACCCAAACACTGCAGAAGACCAGCATGCTGAAGGTGATCAGCTTGGCTTCGTTGAAGGCCCCGGGCAGATTCCTGGCCAGGAAAGCCACCGTGAAGCAGATGGCAGCCAGGATGCCCATGTAGCTGAGGGTGACGTAGAACATGACAAGAGCCCCTTCGTTGCATTGCAGGATGATCTCTCCAGGCTGGGAGTGGAGGTCAGAGTCAGGGAAGGGGGGAGAAACTCCCAGCCAGATGGAGCAGATGATAACTTGGACAGCAGAAGAAGAAAGGATGATGGAGTTGGCCAAGCTCTTCCCCAACCATCTCTTCACTTGGTTTCCTAGTTTTGTGGCCAGGAAAGCCAGCACCACCGTGATGGTTTTGGCCAAGAGAGAAGAAACGGCAACTGAGAAGATGATGCTGAAAACCGTTTGTCGGAGAAGGCAGGTGGCTTTCCTTGGTTGACCAATGAAGAGAGAAGGAGACAAGAAGCAAAGCAGGAGGGAGACCAGGAGGATGTAGGAGAGATCTCAGTTGTTGGCTTTGACAATGGGAGTTTCTCGGTATTTAATGAAGATGATTAAAACAAGGTCTGTGATTAGGAATAGGAGAAGGGCAAAAAAGACCAGGATGATGCCCAGAGGTTCTTCAAAAGACAGGAAGGTTATAACTTTGGGGATACTTTGGACTCTGTTCTTATTTGGATATTTATCATCCGGACACTTGATGCATTTTTCTGTATCTGAGAAACCAAAAATCAATTTTCTTTAATATTTTGTTCCTTTTATTTTTCATTAAAAATAGCATAAGAAGGATGTAATTCTTTTTAAAAGTAGCTAGGTATATGAAGTTGAGGAAAGTCCTAGGGTGTTAATTATTTCTGGTGTAATGTGTAATGTAATTCATAGGAAGCTACATTATTTGAAGTTAATAATGAATCATACAATCTTTTTAGGCAAACATCTTGAGTCCTGCCACATGACAATTAATATACTGGACATGGAGGATACCAACAGTATTTTGTAACATCTGGAAGTAACCTGGAATCCAGGAGAAACTTCCTAACAGTGAGAACAATTAACCAGTGGAACAGCTGGCCTTCAAAAGTTGTGGGTGCCTCAACGTGACACCTTCACAGTGATTCTCAAGGGGAGGATCCAATATACAGTGAATTGCAAGCTCTTTCAGAAGGTGGACCTAAAACAATTCATATAGTTTCAAGGAACTCAGATGCTCCTAGAAAGGTGAACTTAGCAGCACATGTACACATTAAAAAGCAGTTAGTAAAGCTTGCCCAGTATGCCACCCCTTCCTCTCATCTCTTCCCAGCCCCTCCTTCAAAGTCTTTTTGATTTACTTCCTTTTAGATAAGAAATTGTGCGGGTTAAAAATAAAAATAATTAAAAACATCTGCCTTTTAACTTACAATTTCATGAAAATGTTCTGGATGGATCCAGTTCCACAAAGCCTCCCATTTTCCTCAGTGTGACCCACCTTCCTGAGTGGAGAAGGTCCCCTCCGGACAAGGAACGCAGTCATAGCAGCAAACTGGCTCTCCTTCTCGAGCCCTCTTGACAAATCCAGGACGACAACTTTCCACACATTTGGACTGAGGCAGGGACTGAGCTGAAGAACAAGGAATGCCAAAGAAATGGTGCTAGGACTCTCCGTCCATGGAAAATGGAGGGAGAAATGGATGGAGACAAGTAGCCTCTGGTCTTCACTGAGGTAAATATGAAATCTCTGACTACTACTAAGAAGATGCAGGAGGTATAACTAACTACTGGCAGATTCTTCATTTAGTTCCTCCCTTTTGCTTTTGGCATTTAACATTACAATAAAGTACTTTTGTATTTAATAAAGTCAACAGAGATGGAATTGAAAAAAGATTTACATATGATGATATATTTAAATTAAAACTGAGAATAAAATTTATTGTAAAAGATTTAGGAAATTTCTATTCCATTAGATTTTTCAATAAAGAATAAAACTGTGATGAAGAAAGAAACCTCTGACCAGTAAGATCTTGAAAGATTTCCATAAAACATGGCAAAGCCCCTCCACTAACTGTAGGTCCCGTCTGTTGAAGAACTTCCATTAGATGACACCAACTGGCATGGGATGCCAACCACCCTGGAGACTCTAGGCTTTGCCCACTTGAAATGGGAGCTCAGGCTTTGGAAAACAGAGAAAAGACAGCAGAATTTATCTCACCTTATTGAGTAACTTTAGCTGTGAAAGAGTTTCTTGGTTGATAAAAAGTCTCTGTCTCTCAAAATGCACCAGAAACTCTTTCTTGTCCTCCTTGGAGAGAACCAAGAAGCCCCAAATGAACAGATCTGCTTTCATCTCTTCATTTTCCTCCAAGTACAGTTCAATATGAGAAATATTGAGAAACTCGTTCTTCTCCAGAAAGGGATGAAACTAGAATGGGAACATCCAGGAATTTGAAAAACAGAAAATTTTGTTTCTTATCCCACATTGAATCTTTCTTCTACAATTGTCTAATCTCCAAATATGGTTAAATAGGATACAAATATTGCCATTATCTTCATAAGTGAATGAAAAAGTTTGAGAAAAATTTGTCAATCACAAAATATAGAGAAAATATAATTGACACAATTGGTCAATTATAGGGAACATTCTAGAGCAGAGAACAAATAAAATGACAGAGAGAAAAAAGATGATCTATAAATTCTTTGAAAACAACAGGTAGATTCCCAGAAAGCATGTGTTGATCAAGAAGAAAGTTGTTAGGCTAAATGTTAACCCCTTTTAATCTTTCCTATGAAACCTAAAGGTGATGGATACAAATTTGCCTTTGGTCATCAATTTTTCTATGTTGTTATTAATAAAGTCATTAATACGATCTTAGAATAAGCTAATTTGATATGATTAAAAGAATATAAAGTCTTTCAGCTTAGAAGCCTTATTTGTAACTTCATCTAAAAAGTTTTCCAAAACTTGTATTTTACCTTTATGAATAAAATAAAATTTGATAAAATTTTATTGATTAGCACACAGAGAAGGGTGCATAAGTAAAAAGCAGCAGAAAAATATCTGATTTTTAGCTACTAGTTAGTTTGACTAACAATAGAGTCTCATATACGAATATGAATGGTGGAAGAAAGATGAGGGATACCATACTTGATATGTATGTGTGAAAATGATCTCAAAATTGTAGTTAGCTGGAAACAGAGTATGAGTCAGCAGGTTGATGTCCATGGAAAGAAGCCATAAGAATCCCAGGAAGTGAACGTTCTGGTTTGCCCCCTCGCCTCGCCCAAACTGACAGCTGTCACTCAAGCCCCTGCCCTGCCCAGCTCCCTCGCGCCCAGGTCGGGCAAGGCCACCCCGGCAGGCGGTCTGCCTGAGCCCTCTGCCCTCCCGCCGCCTTGGCCTGCGGATGCCCTCCTGGGTTTGGTGGGAGCGCAGCGGGCGAGAGAGGAGCCAGAGCGCCTGGAGGGTCTTCCTGCCAGCCGGGCTGCGGGGATGGAGGCCACGGCCGGCGCTGCGGCGCTTCCCTCCCGAGCCGAGACGGTGCCCCGTCTCCCAAAGACTGCGGACGCCCCCACCGAGGAGAGCCGCAGGGGAGCCCGGGAGGCGGCCAAGCGAACTGGTTGTCCCGGGATCTGCGCGGGAGAAGCGCCTGGGCGGAGAGGCGAGCTGCCCCGGGGCTCAAGCTCAGCACCACCTCGCCGGACGCAGACAGGCAGGGCGGAGTGGGCGGCGGCGGGGAAGCCCTTCTTGGGGGGAGCGGATTGACCCCGCAGGGCTCCAGCTGGGGGCCCCGGGGAGCCTCCCGCGTTTCTCTCCCTTCCAGGATGCGACCCGTCGGGGTGGGGAGAAACAGCGCCGGCTGCGCACTTGGCTGCCGGCGCTTTGGGGAGGGGAGGAGCAGCGGCTGCGCCAGGTTGCACCTCTCGGAAGGGGGGGAGAGGGAGGGGGAGGGAGGGGGAGTCAGTCTTCTCTAGGGGGTGTCAAATCCCCCCCCTTTTTTTGCCTGCCTCCGGTGCTTTTAACACAGTTGCAGATTTGAACTCTCCCACCTTCCCCTCCCCACGATCTCAGAGGACGCCCGGCTTCCCTTATTCCCCCCCATAGGTCGCTCCCCGCATCTTTCTCCGACCGGGCACTCCGAGGGCGGCGGTCCTTCTGTTTGGCAGCTGCCCGCTGACAGCTCAGTGGGAGGGCAGCCAAAAGGCCCCGACCCACTTCGGCCACTTTGCCGACTGTTTGTTGGGCTGATGCCCAGGGACTTCCAGACCCCCCCCCCCCCAGCCCAATCTTCTGCTTGTGTGGAAGTTGTAGTGGAGAGCTGTTGGTGGAGGCTCGGCCCTTCTTCTCTCACCCCCCAACGAGAGGCAGCAATCTCTGGGGAAGTGGGGGGGGGGTTCCATCTGCCTTGGAGTCGGTATAAAGGACGAGCCCTCTCCAGACCCAGGTGGGCCGAAATCTTCCTTTTCTCCAGGTTCAGGTAGACCCGATTCCTCCCCTTCCAGACGTTCCCTGCCTGCAGTCTCTTTGGGGGCTCAGGAAAGCCTCGCCTGGCTGACCAGGGACCCTCGCGGCTCCTCCTCAGAACCAGCAGAGGATAGAACCGTCAGGTGAGTGAATTTAGGAGAAGAGGCTGCAGCACGGGATCACGTGGCCTTGGTTTTATGGTACTAGGGGGGGCTCTCAAAAAGGAGCAGGAAGACCCCAATCCCTCATTCAACACACACACACACACACACACACACACACACACACACACACACACACACCTCCATCCCCAGGTCTGGTGGGTCAGGCAAGGCCATTCAGGCGACCCCCACCCCGCCCAGAGGCTGTGAGGGTCCGGAGGGAGAGGAAGCAGCCCCTCCCCCATCGCTTGGAAGACCAGGAATAAGACGAGGCCAGGAGACTGGTGGGACTCCCCTCTCTATGAGGGCCCCTACCCGTCTCCCCAAGGAAGAGAGGATGGAAGTCTCCTTGTCTTCTCCTTCCAAAATTGTCATACGGGGAGACCAAGTTGCCCTTCCCCCTCCTCCACAGCACTCCCGCCTCTCTCTCCATTATTTACAGATCTTTCTTCAGGCCCTTTGCATCGTTTCTGGCAGTTTGGTGAGATTATTAAAAGAAAGAATGTTTTCCTATTCGCGAATTGGGGGAAATGGAGAAAATGTAGGGGGGGGGAGGCGGCAGTTGATTGGGGGGCGGAGCATGGCATGTCCTCCGTGGGTGAGAAGTTGAAGGGGCGCCTGCAAGTGAAGGTGGCGTCCAATGGCTCCTCTCCAAAGGGGGGGGAAGATGTTTTGGCAGTGCGGGGGCCATGATTGCAAGGCCGGCGGGGGTTGGTGGTCGTGGCTCGTTCCGGCTACCTCCGGGTGCAAGGGAGCCAGGCAGGCGAGGGGCTGGAGTGACAGCTGAATGTTTGGGCAAGGCGGGAGGGGAGCAGGGAAGCGCAGCTGCCTGGAGCGTCCCGACTCCCGGGGCTAAGTAGGGATGCGGAGGGTCTCCTCTGGATGGGCGACCAGGGCGAGCTGTGCGGAAAAGCCAGCCGGCAGGGAAGCCTGTTTCCCCCAAAGAAAAGCCTCCCCTTCGCTTCCCCACCAACCCGACTCAAAATCCCGGCTCCTCCTTTCCCTTCGCTCTGCCCCGCAGTTCCCAAACTCCCCGCTATTAGGAGAGCTCATCCACCCCCTGCTAGTCTAGCCTCGCTGCCTCGCCCTTCCCACAGGGGGCGCTCTTCCTCCCCATTGGTCCCACTTAGACTCCCTCTGCAGCCTCCGCAGCCGAAGGACTCCGCAGCCCCGGAGAGGCTCCGGTTCCCCCCTCGCTCTTTGGACTCCAACCCCCCGTTTGCGGACTCAGCCAGCGGAGCTGAAGGGCGAGAAGGAAGCTGGGAAGGCGCAGAGCTGCCCTTGGTAGTGGCCTTTCAGCTCCCCCGTCACAGGAGGCTCTTCCTTCCTCCCGTCCCTCTTCTCAGCCTGGCTCTCCCTCGGGATCCCCCTCTCCTCCACTCTGCCGCGGAGCTCCATCTAGCCGGAGATGATGGATCTGGCTGGGGAGGATGGAAGCTCCCGGGGATTTTGTCTTGGTTGTTGAGTTGGATTACCTGGCTGGGTTTAAGCGCCTTAACTGGAAAAGCCTCAGCCTGACCGGCTCAAAACTTCAGAGCTCAAATCAATGAGAAGCTTCTGGGCACGTATTGATTTCTCTCCCCCCCCCCCCATCTTTCCCCTACACGTTTTCCTCCCCAACCGCTGCCCCCAAGTGCCTGGAGCCTCTTTGGGACGTCCTCCTATTGCACAGCCCTTACACAGCAGAGCAAAACCCAGCCAGCCGGGCTACCTCAACCGCCAACCCCAAATCCCGAGGAGCGTCGGTGGAGATCCCAGCCACAGTTGGAGAGAAAGGGATCCAGCGGGATGGCCAGTTGGAGAAGTTTGGCAGGAGGGAGGAAGAGGCTCATGTGAGGACGGAGCTCTTTGAGTGGCCAATTCCCAGAGCGGAATGGAGCTCTGCCCGGTTCTGAGAGCAAACGGCCTGCAGCTGGAGCCTCTCCGGGGCTGCGGAGTCATTCGGCGGGGGCAGCAAAGGCAGAGGCTGCGGGGGTGGGCAGAGGGAGGCTTGGTGGGGCTGAACCCTTGGGCCAATGGGGAGGAAGAGCGCCCCCTGTGGGAAGGGCCAGGCAGCGATGGGGCTAGAATAGCAGATGGGGGCAAACAGCCGACTTTCATTGCCTGTCCCGCTCCCTTGCCACGGGGGGGGGGGGGGGGAGTTGGAACAAGGCACACCAGCCGCACACACCCCGACCTTGAAGCCATTGTCCTACTCTGCCCCAAACCCCTAGCCCCTCTTTGCAGAGGAGAAAGAGCACGCAGCTTTCCCCTGCGGTCGCCCCTACAACCTCTCACCTGCGGAGGACACGCTGTCCTCCGCCAATCAGTTGCCCACCTCCCCTATATTTTCTCATCTTCCAACAATTCCCACTTTAAAAAAAACACAAGATTGGTTTGGGAAAACAAAAGTGGAATTGCTGAATATAGAAGGCCATGATCTTGTTCTGGGATGGCATGCATATCTTTTTTATGAAGACAGGGTGGATAAAGTGTTTAACAACCATGTTCTCCGTAGTGCCTTGATGAGAATATGGAAGAAGCACCGGCCCAATTGGGATTATAAAATACCGCTTTGGTTGGATCTTGCAGACACCATGGGGATTATGAATATTAAGTCACTCGGGGTTGTTTATATAAAGATGTGCTTATTGCTGATGGGGGCGAATGGAAGTTAAAAACTTTGGAACAGCTGTTGGAAGAAGGAATTACTTTAAATTGGTTACATTACATACAGCTTCAGAAGAGATGGGAAGAAGATCGCAGGGTCGGTTTTATGGATAAAGAAGTGGAACTGATTAAGCAGATAAAAGAGACTGGTCCAAAACAAGTTAAAAGAATATATAATGTACCGTTAGAAAGAGACTCAGAAAATGAATTGGTTAAGGATTGTATGATTAAATGGGCTCAGAATTTTGGTGAAGTGGTTATGTTGGAAACGTGGGAAAAAATATGGGTTCAGAATGTTAAATTTACACAGTCACAGAATTTAAGGAGAATTTCTATAAAATGTTTTACAGATGGTATTTAGATCCTAAAAAATTATCATGCATGTACCCAAATGTTCAACCAAAATGTTGGAGATGCGGGTGTCTAGATGCTACCTTTTTTCATATATGGTGGACTTGTAACAAGGTTAAAGCTTTTTGGATAAAAATATGGTGGGTTATGCAGAATGTATTTAAGAAAAGAATACAATTCACTCCGCAAATGTTTTTATTGGGTATAGTTAAGGATTTTACCAAAGGGGAAACAAAATTGGCCTTGTATATGGTTACAGCAGCTAGGTTGTTGATTGCGCAACATTGGAAAAAAGATTTTTTGCCGACAATTGATCAATGGATTCAGAAGGTGGCGGGGTTCGCTGAAATGGCAAAAATTTCAGCTTTCTTAAAAGCTCAGAAACAGGAGGATTACACACAGGAATGGGCAAAATGGATTGATTATATACAGAATAAATACCAGACTAGGAGTTATTATCTAGCCTTTAGGTAAGAATGTTTAGACCGATAGATGATCAGAGTAAATAGTATATGGGATGTTTGGAATTGTTAGAGTGGTATATAGCGGAAGTCAGGGGGTGGGTTTGTGTGGGAGGTGGGGGAGGGTTAGGGTGGAGGGTGGGGCAATATATATGTATGAATAAATTAGAAGATGGGACTAATGAAACATTGTTAGGCTAGGAGAAATTTATATTAAGAGTTATAGATGTTAAATTAGCTTAGAAAATGATCAATGTGTTATTATTAATTTAAGAGAAATTTATATAGTGTTTGTTGGGAGGAGACGGGTTATGAGTAATCTATTTTAAGATGGGGGGAGGGGAGGGGGTAAAGTGGTATAATATTTGAATGTGAATTTTTGCGGGGGGGTTGGGGGGGTATAGCATTTGTATGAGATTTATATTGTGTGGAGGGGGGGTGAAAACGGGGAAAATTTGTTGGTACAAAACTCTTTTAATAAAAAAAACACAAGCTATGTGATTAAACAGCGGTCTATAAATAAGGGGCGAGAGGATGAGTAAGAGAAGTATTCATATCCCCCCTTTTTTACTCCTCTAGATCCTCCTCATATTGCACACAAGGAATAATGGATGGAAACTGAAGGAGGAGAGATTCAACCTGGAAATAAGGAGAAATTTTCTGACAGGGAGAACAATCAACCAAGGGAACAGAAGTTGTGGGAACTTCATCACTGGAGGCTTTCAAAAAGAGACTGGACTGCCATTTGTCAGAAAAGTGTAGGGTCTCTTGCTTGGGGAGGGTTGGACTAGATGATCTCCAAGGTCCCTTCAAACCCCTTTATTATTCATCTTCCCAAACTCTGCTTGGAGGTTTCCTTCTGGGCCCTTTGAGATGCCCCTCCCCCTCCCCCTTGTCTGCAGGTCCCCCTTTGCAGAGAGCGAGGAAGGGGCCACCGAGGCAGGGCTGCCCTTTGCCAAGATGGAAGTGGCTGACAGAGTCGCCCGGGCTTCAGACCGACTTTGGACAGCAACGTCTGGGGAAGGTGAGTTTTCGTCTCCCTCGGGAGGTGGGCCGACACGCGTCTTTCATTGGGGATGGTTTTTGTCCATCCAGATCTTTGCAGCCTCCAGGCACCGTGTAAGTCCCGGAGGGAGCAGCCTTGCACGTTTTCCTAGATGCCAAATATTGAGGTTGAGAAGGGGAGGGGGAGTTGATTGGTGGCAGAGTGTAGCGGGTCCTCCGCGGGTGGGAGGTGGAAGGGACAATGGAATTGGGAACTGCGGCTCCTCTCCCAAGAGCAGAGGGCTTGGGCAGTGCGGGACAAGGAAGAGAAGTGTGTGTGTGTGTGTGTGTGTGTGTGTGTGTGTGTGTGTGTGTTGCTGGTCCGTGTTTGGTGGGGTTCATCACCTGCATTTTGGCAAAGGAAGCCCCGCCTGGGTGGCGCCTTCCGTCCTCCTCCTCCCTCTCCCAGAGGGAAACCTTCAGTCCAGGTTTGGGGAGATCCAGATCCAGAGAAGCAAAGACAGCGGGATCCACTCATTGCTGTTCTTAATCCACAATGTGGAGGGTTGTGTCTTCATCGCAGCTGTACAAAGGCTGACAGTTAACTTCTGGGACCAGCGATTAGCTCAGAGGCCCCCAGCTGACTTCCACGCCAAAGGTGGGATTCGAACCTGGAATCTCTCTGTTTCTTGGCTCCTTCTTTGACCTCTAGGCCGCTTCAGGCAGACTCAGCCCAGGGAGAGAGAGCAGCCCCTCCATCCAGAAGCTCCAGGCAGGGCGCCGAGGCTTCCCGGAAGGTCTGGCTCTGTCCGGTTAGGAACCCCCCCCCCCCCCTGGAGTCGCCTCTGATTGTGCCCTGAGCGGCCTTCACACCCAGCGCAGAAGCATCGGAGTGAAATGGATTCTGTGCCTCAGTTACTCTGGGGAGCCCCCGGCAGAGACGGCCCGGATTCCCCGCATGTGGAAATGGGAGCCCCGAAGACCCAAAGAGAAAGGAAGAGACCGAATCTCCCTCCGGAGGGAGCCCCGAAGAGGCAGGCCGGGCAAGGCAGCTCAGCCCAGGGAGGGGCCTTTCCGCAGCCCCCGCAAGAAGGGCCCGATCCCCTGGGGGGCGGGAGAGACCAGGCGCAGCTACTTGGCTGACAGGCAGGTTGACAGGTGACGTCACCGCTTTTCTGGGCCATTTTGGCTTGGGTTGCGCTCAAGAAGGAAGCCCATACCTGGCAAAAGCCCCAGTTCTCCCCCCTGCCTTGCTCAGTGGACCTTTGGAAGCCCCTCCTCTTTTCTCTCTCCTTTCTCTCCTTCCTTTCCTTTATTGCTTTCACTTTCTGGGCCCTCGTGCTCTCGGCCTGAGCCCCACTTCCCGCCCCCCTCCCGCTGCCTTGGCCCCACAGCAGCCCCCCCCCCCCCCACCTCTGGCTCAGAGCCTCTCTGGGAAGCCAGGAGGGGGGAGCGCAGTGGGCGAGGAAGCAGCAGCGGGCGCCTCCGTCGCATTCCTCCCAGGCCGGCTGCGGGGCCGGAGGGCTAAGCGGGCAGCTCTGCGCTTCTTCCCTCCCGGCCCTGTCGGAGCTCAGAGGCTGCGGGAGCCCAGCCGAAGATGCTGCACGGGGGACCAGGGCAGGGAGTGGGGCGGCCCGAGAGCGGGAGAACCACCCCAGGAGTGCTGGAGGTCTCCGGGGGGCTGGAGCCGAGGAGGAGGGCGGTGGAGAAAGGGTTCTCCGGGGCGGCAGATCCACCAGCGCGGGGCTCCGGGAAAGCTCGAGGATTTTGCTTCGCAGTTCGCCCTTCCCCGAGGTTGCAGCCCCATGTCCTGGGGAGAATTGTATCAGGGGGAAGAATCAGCTGTCTGAGGGGTCCTTAACACCCAATAAGGGGACGGAGGGGGGATGAAGGATCTGGTAGAAAAACCTCTTTCCCAAGGGAGGGGCAGCTGCGGGGAAAGTGATGCTGATGGGGTCTCTAAGCAAAGGAGCCTTCAGGGACGCCCCCCCCCCCCTTTGGTGTGGAGGGTTCTGATGAAGATTATCCTACAACTCTTGGAGCATGGATCCTGCAGCTTCCATCTTACATCCCCCCCCTCTCACACACACACAAACACTACACACACACACAAACATCTAAACTTTCAGCCACTGTCAGAAGGAATAAAATTGCTCAGATTATTTTCCATAAACTTCCTGGTTCTTGGGAGTTGCTGAATATTAAATGCCTGAATAACTTTCACCGAGTTCTCTTTAGCTGGATTTATTGGGTTGAATAGGGAGATGCAATAGGTCCAGTCATTCAACCATTTCCCATTTGAAAACAAATACAAATATTTTTCTTTTTGACTCCTGCATACTCTCAGGGTATAAATATTCATAGACTGGAATAGATCAGCCAATGGGGACTCTTTGGATACCTGAAACATAGCATCTGTTTGTGTGGGGCCATAAGAGACAGCTTGGAGTCTGGGCGTGGCTGAGACTTGCTGAACTATATATAAGAGTTTGTTTGGCCTCTAATGAGAGCCTCTGTACAATATATTAGCCTCTCTATCTGTCTCTGCTGCAATGACTTCCTTCTATGAAAATATTGCTTCTGTGTTCCTCATATTGTATGCTGAATGGTATGGTATATATTCTTATATGTAAAGAGAAGATAATGAATCCTGCTGAATCAGTTACCTGTGTGTGCTTTCTGGTTTTGATTGCTGCAACAAACTCTGACACACACTATTTAAGTGGGAACAATTACTGCCTTCTTTCATATAAAAGGAACTTTTACAATTCTTTAAATATTCTAATGGATTATGTCTCATGTTTTTACATTTATCCTGGCTGTAAGCTGCTCCTTTGTATTCAGCTCTGGCCTCAGAAGGATAATGTAGCACTTGGGGATGAAGATGCAGCCCAGCAGACCAGCACTGGAGGCCAAGATGGAGAAGACCTGAACAGCCACCATGTATTTCCCTTTGGTGCTCAGGTAGGTGGGCACAAAAGTCACCCAGACACTGCAGAAGACCAGCATGCTGAAGGTGATCAGCTTGGCTTCGTTGAAGGCCCCAGGCAGATTCCTGGCCAGGAAAGCCACCGTGAAGCAGATGGCAGCCAGGAAGCCCTTGTAGCTGAGGGTGACGTAGAACATGACAACAGCCCCTTCGTTGCATTGCAGGATGATCTCTCCAGGCTGGGAGTGGAGGTCAGAGTCAGGGAAGGGGGGAGAAACTCCCAGCCAGATGGAGCAGATGATCACTTGGACAGCAGAAGACGAAAGGATGATGGAGTTGGCCAAGCTCTTCCCCAACCATCTCTTCACTCGGTTTCCTGGTTTTGTGGCCAGGAAAGCCAGCACCACCGTGATGGTTTTGGCCAAGAGAGAAGAAATGGCAACTGAGAAGATGATGCTGAAAACTGTTTGTCGGAGAAGGCAGGTGGCTTTCCTTAGTTGACCAATGAAGAGAGAAGGAGACAAGAAGCAAAGCAGGAGGGAGACCAGGAGGATGTAGGAGAGGTCCCGGTTGTTGGCTTTGACAAGGGGAGTTCCTCGGTATTTAATGAAGATGATTAAAACAAGGTCTGTGATTAAGAACAAGAATAGGGCAAAAGAGACCAGGATGATGCCCAGATGTTCTTCATAAGACAGGAAGGCTATAACTTTGGGGATACATTGGACTCTGTCCACATTTGGATATTTGTCATCTGGACACTTGGTGCATTTTTCTGCATCTGAGAAACCAAAAATCAATTTTCTTTAATATTTTGTTCCTTTTATTTTTCATTAAAAATAGCATAAGTAGGATGTAATTTTTTTTAAGTAGTAATTTTAATTTTTTTAAGTATATAAGGTATATGAAATTGAGGAAAGTCCTAGGGTGCTAATTATTACTGGTGTAATGTAATTCATAGGAAGCTACATTTTTAGAGGTTAATAATGAATCATATAATCTTTTTAGGCAAGCATTTTGAGTCCTGCCACATGGCAGTTAATATACTGGACTTAGAGGATACCTACAGTATCTTGTAACATCTGGAAGTAACATGGAATTCAGGAGAAAATTCCTAATAGTGAGAACAATTAACAAGTGGAACATCCGGCCTTCAGAAGTTGTGGGTTCTTCAACATTGGAGGTTTTTAAGAAGAGACTGGACAGGCTGAAATGGTATCGGGTCCCCTGCTTGAGCAGGGGGTAGGATTAGAAGACCTCCAAAGTCCCTTCCAGATCTCTACTGATTGATTGATTGATCTACATGACTGGCAGAATATTTGTGCAATGAGTTGTCCCCATAACTATCCACAGCAACACATTATGGACCAATGATACCTTCTCAGTGATCCTCAAGGGGAGGATCCAATATACAGTGAATTGCAAGGTCTTTCAGAAGGTGGACCTAAAACAATTCATCAAGTTTCAAAGACCTCA
This sequence comes from Natrix helvetica, assembly GCF_964273705.1. Classification (NCBI taxonomy): domain Eukaryota; kingdom Metazoa; phylum Chordata; class Lepidosauria; order Squamata; family Natricidae; genus Natrix; species Natrix helvetica. The sequence goes on from NC_138551.1 coordinate 132,666,845, forward strand.
AGTGTTCCTAGAAAGGTGAACTTAGCAGCACATAAGAAAACTAAAAACAGGAGAGATATTTCCTCTGCTGTTAGTAAAGTTTGCTCAGTCTGCCACCCCCTCCTCCCATCTCTTCCCAGCCCCTCCTTCAAAGTTCTTTTGATTTACTTCCTTTTAGATAAGAAATTGTGCAGGTTAAAAATAAAAAAGGTGAACTTCAATCTGTCTTTTAACTTGCACTTTCATGAAAATGTTCTGGATAGATCCAGTTCCACAAAGCCTCCCATTTTCCTCAGTATGACCCACCTTCCTGAGTGGAGAAGGTCCCCTCCGGACAAGGAACGCAGTCATAGCAGCAAACTGGCTCTCCTTCTCGAGCCCTCTTGACAAAACCAGGATGACAATTTTCTGCACAGTTGGATTTAGGCAGGGACTGAGCAGAAAAACCAGGAATGCCAAAGAAAATGTGTTAATAGTCAACATTCATGGAAAATAGAGATAGACATTGACATTAGCCAAATAGCCTCTGGTCTTCATGCAAGTAAATATGAAATATCTGACTATTTCTAAGAAGATGCAGGAGGTATAACTAACTACTGACAGATTCTTCATGCAGTTCCTCTCTTTGCTTTTGGCATTTAACATTACAATAAAGTACTTTTCTACTTAATAAAGTCAGCAGAGATGGAATTGAAAAAAGATTTACATATGATGATATATTCATATTAAAACTGAGAATAAAATTTATTGTAAAAGATTGAAAAAACTTTTATTCCATTAGTTTTTTCAATAAAGAATAAAACTGTGATGAAGAAGGAAGCCTCTGACCAGTAAGATCTTGAAAGGTTTCCATAAAACATGGCAAAGCTCCTCCACTTAGGTCCTACCTGTTAAAGAACTTCCATTAGATGTCACCAACTGGCATGGAAGGCCAAACACCCTGGAGACAATAGGCTTTGCCCACTTGAAATGGGACCTCAGGCTTTGGGAAACAGAAAAAAGACACCAAAATTTCTCCCACCTTATTGAGCAACTTCAGCTGTGAAAGAGTATCTTGGTTGATAATAAGTCTCTGTCTTATAAAATACGCCAGAATCACTTTGATGGCATCCTCCTTGGGGAGAATCAACCACATTTTAATGGACAGATCTGCTGTTATCTCTCCATTTTGGTCCAAGTACAGTTTCCTGTCAGAAATATTGCTATATTCATTCTTCTCCAGAAAGAGATGAAACTGGAACAAGAACATCCAGGAATTTGAAAAGCAGAAAACTTTGTTTCTTATCCCACATTGACTCTTTCTTCTACAGTTGCCTAAACTCCAAATATGGTTAAATAGGATACTAATACTGCCATTATCTTCATTAGTGAATGAAAAAGCTTAAGAAAAAAATTATCAAAAAATAGAGAAAATATAATTGACACAATTGGTCAATTATAGGGAACATTCTAGAGCAGATAACAAATAAAATGAACACAGAGAAAAAAGATGATCCATAAACTCTTTGAAAACAACAGGTTGATTCCTAGAAACCATGGGTTGATCAAGAAGAAAGTTGGCAGGCTAATCTTCTCCCTGGTCATCCTCAATTTTTCTATGTTGTCATTAATATGGTTATTAATACAATCTTAGAGTAAGCTAATTTTATGTGATTTAAAGAATGCAAAAATCTTTCAACTAAGAAGCCTTATTTGAAACTTCATTTAAACTATTATTGCTGTATTATATTCAATTGGGGAGACAATATGCATATCTTTGTCTGTTTTTAATGTTTTATCTAGTTTTATTTTGTCTTTGTAATAGTTTTATTTTCCAAAACTTGTATTTTACCTTTTTCATTAAAATAAAATTTAATAAGAGGAATATCAAGTTTCCAGAAACAATATTTATGATTAGAACACAGAGAAGGGTGCATAAGTAAAAAGCAGTAGAAAAATATGTCATTTTTAGCAACTAGGACTTGACTAACAATAGTGTCTTATATAAGAATATTGATGATCGACTGGATGATGAGGGATAATAAACTTGATATGTATGTTTGTTAAAACGATCTCAAAATTGTAGTTAATTGGAAACAGACTATGAGTCAGTAGGGAGATGTCCATGGAAAGAAGGCAAATGCAGCCATAAGAATCAGAGGAAGTGAACGTTCTGGTTTGGGGAGACCCCACCTCAAGGACCAGATTCCTCTACAGGGACCAAGCTTGGAGGAAAATTTGCACACAATCTACTTGAACTTCAGGGAAGGACAAGGAAGCCAAGGAAGAGTTGAAAGGAGCTGCTCTTAGCCTTGAGGAAAGACCACAAGGAGAAGAGCTGAAGACCAAGAGGAGTCTGGGAGCCCCTTTTCCAACTGACACAATCTCTTGGTTGGAGAAGGGAGGATACAGCCAGTGGTGGGATTCAGCCGGTCTGGAACAGTTCGGGTGAACTGGTAGTAAAGATTCTGCCTGGCCACACCCTGACCCACCACTACTTGCCTCGCAGGCCTTGGCTGGGGCCTTAGAGTCATAGCTGCAGCTGCTCTTTGGCTCCCTTGCCTCAACCATGTGGCCACGCAGCCCAGCCTGTGTGCCTGTCTTTGCCGTGGCTTTTTGCTTGTCTTGGCCTGCTCCCGAATGCCCACCTCAGGCTGCTCCCGACCACTCCAGCAGTGGCCATTCTTCACCTTTTCCCTCTTTCCTTTCCTTTCCTTTCTCTTTTCCTTTTTCCTTCCCTTCCCATTCTCTCCGTTTTTCATCCTTTCCTTCTTTCCCATTTCCTTTCCCTCCCCCTTCCCCTCCCCTCCCCTCCCTTCCCTCCCTCCCTCCCTCCCTCCCTCCCTTCCTTCCTTCCTTCCTTCCTTCCTTCCTTCCTTCCTAGGGATCTGAGGGAGAGTTAGGGGACCCCTTTCCTCCTTGACCCCCTCCCCAACATCTGCTCTGATGGCAATTATGGCTAAAAGGCCTTTGGAAGCTGGGGCTACCCCCTCCCCCTCCCAATTGCAGAAACTCCTCTTGATGCAGAATTGGGATCTTTCAGCTCTTCTTCTCCTGCCCCCCCTCCTCCCCCCTGCACAGACTCAGTTGCTGCTTGGAGGGGGGGGGAGATTTCTGGTTTTTCAGGGCTGAGAGGAAAAGGGGAAGGGTGAACAGGCCCTCCAAGGCTGCCCATCCCTTTGCGTTTCTGCAACCAAATTCTACCCCCAAACAGAGGACCCCCCACACCCAAATACTGCAGGGAAGGACAGGCTGGGCCCATAACTGGGCAGCCTGTTGGGGGAGAGGCTGCAGCAGCTCCGCGGTGACAGGAGGGAGGGAGGAAAGTTCAGCCAGGTTCAACCAGGGGGTTGGAGGATTGACCAGCTCAGCCAACAGATTTCAATCATCCGTCCTGGCTCACCCGAGCCACTCCAATTTCCCCTCTGGCCAGAGGCGCCTCTGGCTAAAAGCCCCTCAGTGGACACCCCACGCACACGCCCCCCAACACGGAGTTCAGAATGACGTTTCTCCCAAAGAAGTTCTGGGGAACGCAACTTGCCCCCCTCCGCTGCCCCTTCTAGAGCCCAGAAAACTCCCAGGCAAAGCAGCGCAGCCTCGCTCTCAGGAGAGGGGGAGAGAATGGATGGGATGAAATAAAAACTTGGGGAAGAGGGAGGGAGATCCAGAGGAAATGGGGAGAGGCCCTCGCCCCATTTCAGCCTCCTCCCAGGCTTTGCACAAGGTTGAAAACTTCTGATTCCTCACTCTCACTCTCTTTTTCTTTTTTCTTTCCCCTGCTCTCTTTCGCTCTTACTCTCTCTCCCCCCTCTATCACACAAACACACACACACACACACACTTTTATCCCTGCAATTCCCCTTCTCTGCCTGCTCCAGAGAGAGAAACTTGCCTGCGTAGAAGAGGCACCGATCGAAATGCATCCCAGCAAATTAATCAGCCAGGCTTTCCTGGGATGCGAGTGATGCTGCCGGGCGCTTGGAAAGGACTTCGGCCACCAGCCCACCACTAAAATCAAGCAATGAGGCAAGGCGCAGAGCTGGTTGGAAGAGTGTGTGCATGTGTGTGTGTTTGTGTGAAATGGGGGGTTTCATCCAAAGGAGTTTTTGTTTCAGGCGGATCTCCTAGCTTTGGAAGGAGGAAAGGAAGAGCTAGAAAGAGAGAGAAAGAGGTAGATGAAAGAAAAGGAAAAAGAAAGAAAAGGAAAAGAAAGGAAAGGAGAGAGAGAAAGAGAGAAAGAAAGAAAGAGGGAGTTATGGAAGGAAGGGAAAGAAAGAAAGAGAGGGAGGGAGGAGGAAGTGAATGAGATATAGTTGGATGGATGGGTCAATAGATACATGGAGGGAGGGAGGGAACAAAAGAAAGAGAGAAAATGAGAGGAAGGAAGGACACAAACCATGGCTTCAGAAGACCCTTTCAAACAGCCCGTTTTTCGCAAAAACAAGCCCATTTTCTGTCAAAAAAAATTGCATGCGTAGCCTTACGGAGGCTTATGGCGTGCTGCTGTGGGTTGGGGGGGGGGGGAAATGGTCCATTTTTTGTTCATTACTGCCCTCCCCAGCCCCCAGGAGCTCTCTGAAAGCCTCCATAAGGGTATTCATGGCCATTTTGGTGAAGGGGGCGGGGCTTTGGGAGGCAAAAAATGCTGTATTCGATGTATAAGTCGCACCCAGATTTTCAGCCTCTTTTTTGAGGGAAAAGGGTGCGTCTTATATTCTGAAAAAATATGGTAACTGTTGTGCTGTTGTTGCTCTAGCCCCACCTAGTGGCCGAGGGCAGATAAGCCTAACTATAAGGTCTGAAGCCAGACTCCATCTTCTGTCAGCCTTTGGAGAAGACGGAAGCAGCCGTTGTGACCGAGACCCCTGGTCATCCGGAGACGGCCTCCGTCCCTCACACGGAGCATCGCTGGGGAGGTTCCAGCTGCTTCTTTCCTGGCTGTTAGTTAATGCTGCCTATCTCGACTTTCTATTTGATTTCCACTCTTTGCATCTCCTCAGTTTCACCTGCCCTCTTCTCCCAATAAAGCATCCAGATCCACGCCAGGCTCCCTTTCATTGGAGGAGAATATGGGGGCTTAGCTGCCTCTCCAGCTGCACACAGACCCACCTGCAATGGGGACGGAAGAAAGGTGGAATTCCACCAGGCTAATCACAAACCCAGAAATACAGGAATTTATTTTGAAAAGAATACAGCATTTTCCAATTAACAGTGCTAAATATAAAAATGCCATGGTATGTACTCTTTGGAACCATTAATTCCCTGAGTAATTAAATTGGCCTGATCTGTTGAGATGGTTCCCCTCCTTCTCCTCTGGATTCCTCCTCCAAAGGATCTAAGATTAATGGATCCATATCGGGACCCCTTTACCTGCCATGGCTGCAGCCTTGGAGACCCCAAGATCTTTTCTCCCTCCTTCCTTCCCCTCCTTGATCTGGAGGAATATGCAGCATTCAGGACCTGGGCCAGAGTCTTCGTGATACTGTAAGGTTGGTAGTGATTTTGGACCCTTCCTCTGTCCTTTTTCCACTGGGTCTCCAGTGGGGCTTTCTGGGTGCATCTTCTGCGGCCTTTGACAGAAAAGACATTCTTTGAAAGAGAACAATGAAAATAATGATCTTGAAACTTTATTTCCACAAAGAAATAGGGTTTAAAGGCAAAATCTTTTGGCCTTCCTTTTGGCAAAAAACCAAAGTTCCAAATACTATGGATGTATTTGAGAAATCTGCGCTTCTTTATTATGTACCCTGAAACATTTGTGAGGATCCAGACTTTCCCATCAATGGGTCCTGGCAGGCGCATAAATGTTAAATGGAAAGGAAGAATTCTGTCCCAAATGTTTTCAAGTTCTATGAAGTGAACAAAGACGTTGACTTGTCTCCACTTAGAGAGGGAATTCCTGAGATATGCAGTATATCCAGTCTTTGAGAACAGTTGTGATATAACCACACAAATTCCATTCCTGACAAGCACAGGAGGGAAAATCCTCATGAAATTCTCTCCCTTTTCTGTGTCTGAAGCAAAGAGGCCAATTAGGGTCCATCTGAAGTGGAGGAGCAGCTGGACAATTGTTGGGTACTGGAATCCTTCTTTGGGGAGCATCTGGTAGAAAAAGGGGAATTGACTTTTATCACTCAGAGCCTCTGAAGCTGTTAAATAATTGATCTGAAAAACCAATTGAAAGGATTAGAGCCGTGATGGGGAACCTGTGGCATGCAAAGCATCCTCTCCTGGCACTCCAGCCGCCCCAGCCCAGCTCCACTAGCATCCACATGCAGGCTCACCTCCTGCCGCCCAGCTGGTTTTCGGGCCTTTGTGGAGGGCCACGGCACATGGGATGTGTGGGTATGCAGTGATGGTGAGTGTGAATGGCCTCCCCGCCCCCCAGTGCTTCCTAGCTCAGTTGGAGGCTTCCTTCAGCCTTCAAACAGTTGCAGGGTTTTGGGGTTTTTTTTTGCTTCCAGGTTGGTGCAGGAGGCTTTCCAGGGCCAAAATGGGGCGTAGAAAGCGCAGGGTTTTCCCCCCCGTTATTCCTGAATTGTGAGCTCTTAGGAAAGTATCCCCTCCTGATGGGTTGCTAACAGTGGTGGGTTTCAAAAATTTTTAGAACCTCTTCTGTAGGTGTGGCTTGCTTTGTAGGCGTGGCTTGCCAGCTATGTGACCAGGTGGAAGTGGCTTGGCAGTTCATGTGTGGGTGGGAGTGGCTTGGCAGTCATGTGACCGGGAGGGAGTGGCCAAGACGATGTCAGCATTCCCAGTCAAGATAGAGGTATAAATTACACAGAAAAGAAAGAGGCATCCATACATCTGAATTTAACTTCACAGCAGTGACAACAACTTAAATTCATTAAATAATAATGTTTGTTAGGGTTATGCACTGTTTTTGAATATAAAGGAATGTAAAGCCCACAGCATCTACTTGGTACTTTTTAAAGCATCGGCACCTTTTTCCTGGATTCATGAAATATCTACTTTAAAGAGTTGTGGGTGGTTACTATATTTACAGTCTTGTATTTTCTTCAGTACTTTGTTTGGAACAGAATCCAAAGTACATTGCTGTCCTAGCATTTGTACTAAAGCTAGGCAAGTTATTTTACAGGACTCTGAGCTCTCCTCCAGATCTGGTCAATGAAGCAGATGTTCCAAAGTCCTCCCACAACTTTCCAATGCTTTGAAATCCCACCAAATGATTTATACAGGCCTATTTCATACTTTCTTCTATATGGCAATCTGGGTGGTTTTACAGATGGTTCACAGGTGGTCTATTTCCCAAGTACTTAGAGGGCCAAGAACTGCCTTTCCTAGATAGCAGCTTTAGCTTCCTTGAATGTTAACACACCTTCAGGCCATTCAAATATAGACTAGCTCTGATCCTGGAACCATATCACATGCTTTATATGTTAATATCATATTCAATGTAATCATTAGTGCTAAAAAAACAGGCAGCAGTTAGAGTAGTTTGTAACAAAACATGGGCAATAAACAAGAAGTTGATTCACCACCACCACTCCTATTTTAGCTTGTTTCTGTCTTATCTAATATTTTCCTGCAATTCTTCCATAATCCAGACTACTAAAAAGAGTTCTACATAATTAGCCTTTTAAAATAAGCTTGATGTCCAACAGATTTCCTACTTATTAATATGAACAGGTTCTGATCTGTTGCTTAAAAAAATAAATTCATACCACAATCTACAGGAAAATGCAGTCTGTAAGTATACTTTCTTTTGTGCCACTACTAACACCACTACACATACGCACCATACAAAACAACTTTGTTGTTTAAACCACTTTGTAGAGTATAATATACAATATTCTGTGTATTTAGAGGGGAAACTACTTGGATTGGCCACCCACTTAAGATCTTGGGCTTGGAATTATGTGCACCAGAAACAATACCTATTTGTTTCAGAGTATTTTCAGATTGACAGGCTGTCATGTGCTGAACTGCCTGTTCTTTGTTTTGTGTACAAAAACATAAAGTACAATTGGTGCAACTGTTAACTCTTTATACTGTATATAATCTCTGAAAATGTAAAAGAGAGAAAACGTAGGACTCCCCAGTCTGTCCCAACCTCATTTCAGCTTCTGCAACTTCCCTCCACCCTCAAAATCCGGGGCCAATAAGTTATATTCTAATATTACACAACAGAAACAACCCCCCCCCAACACACACACACACACACACACACACACACACACACACACTGTTTCCATTTCTTTGAAGGATTTATCAGCACCTGTCCCTGCATAAAGAGGCTCAAGGAAAGATAGTCCCTTTTTGGGAGAGGGGCGGTCTAAAAATCTAAGAAATAAATAAATAATAAATAATAATCAATTTCTTATTGGACTTGGAAGTACACAGAAGTAGCAAAAGTTCCCACTGCTTTCCAGTGTCTCAAAAGCCCATCATAAAGGGGAGAGTCCATCCTTCTGCTTCTCAGTACAGAAATCCCTAATATGTTCCAGTAGATTTCAAAAGCATCACTTGGAAGCAGAAACAGCCAATGTGGACCCTCAAGAGTAGTCACTGCTATATAAGGTTTCTTTAGTGCTGTGAGCTACACAATTTAAAGTTTCTGCATACTATTATCAAGCAATTTAAGCAGGAATATACCTCTGAGTAAACAGGTATTTTGCTTATGGCCTTTGTACTTTACTGCAACAAGCAAGCACTCGCCCTCTAAATAAGTTAGACAGTCATAATATTAAAGCTTGATAAGTGTTCTTAACAAGAAATTCAGAATGGTAGCATCACACATACATTTGAAAAATACTTACGATATTTGCACAACCACCTGCTTTGCAGTTCTTGTCTTCTTAACTGATGGGAGACTGAAACCAATAAATATATCACCAATAAAAAAGAATAGCATGTTGGAGTACGGAAAAACTCAGCCAAATGGGAAAATGCAAAGAAAAAATATTGGACTTCCTGTTAAGAAGTAACAATTTATATATAGTATGCACAATTCCTTTAGTTAAATTATTGCTGAACAATTTATAATAGTTGCATCACAATATTATCCTAAGATATTTGCCACTACTACCCAACTTCCTAGATGTTCACTATTGTCTCTCTCCCCCCCCCAGATTTAAGGGCGTGTGAAATACTGTAGTTTTGATGAAAGTTGCATGATATGAAACTTCTCTCCTTTGAAATGTTTGGTTTTAATTCTCCAATGAATCCAAAGGAATGTTTCACTCTTCCTTGTTACACAGCATTTGCTTTAGCTTTCCATAGCTCTCCCCCAAACCAACCAAGGAAGATAAAACCATAGAAATCTAATACTGTTGTGCACGGCTTTGCACTAAATTATCTGTATAGTAAGCCAAACATAGTTTAATATTATAATTAGCCCACCTGTTTCCCCCATTAACATGCAAATACATTTTTCTTGTTCAGAGACTGCATGAGAGATTTCCCAGTCTTTGCAAAATATCACATTAAATCCACATAACTACTCAAGTTTGTTTTCAGTATGCGCAAGGAAGGAGCAGGCACTATCTTTCAACACTTAGAAGTTCAACAATAAGCTTTTATTCTTACATCAAGTTGAGCTGACTTGCCCTTTCCAGAGCTAAGGTGTATTGTTTTTCCTAAGCAAACAGGAATGCTTTATAAGGTGAATTATTATTCCATCAACACAGCATACCATATTACATTCCTCTCCACCAAGGGTTGCTAACTTATCTTTGCTTTCAATCAAGTGCAGATTTTCCTCTCCCCCCCCCAAACTTTAAAGAAATAATAATTACTTCCTCACTCAAGCCTCAAAATTTGGGGGCATTCAGGATAAATCTTCCCAGTTTCCACAACTCACAGAAAACCGAACCTTACTTAGGAATAAACCCAGATGGTTTCGAGTCTTGTACTTTTCAAGTAAGGTGCAACCACACAACTCTATGCATGCTTATCCAGCATAACTATTCTCCCCTAATACTCTTCAGAGTATTACTGAGTATTACAGAGTCTGAGTATACGACTCAGACTCTTCTCCCCTAAAAGTGCAGCCAGGCTTGCCATTCCCAGTCAAAGCACCGCAAAGGCAAAGAGACTGTTCTCCTCGCACTCCTGAGGGCAGCTGGTCACCGCCTCCATAAGACCCATCATCCCCAGAGCTCCCCTAAGTGAAGCACTGACCTCTTAGCCAGGTAAGTTTGTTTGTTTTTAAAGGAAGGGGGCAATACGAGGTGGAGGAATAGCAGAGCCACTTACCTCCCCTCCTGTTGAACTTTACTAAACGGGGTGCCCCACTCCGCCTTTTGCCCCTCGGCGACAAAAAAAAGCAGGAAGGAGAATGGGTGCTTACCTGGAGAGAGCCACATCGCTTGGGGCTGCGCAGGTCTGACCGTCCATTTCTCTTTAAGACGGCTGGTGAACTCCAGGTCGAAGTCCGGCAGAGGCAGGAATGCAAAAACGACGCCTACTACTCCCTTGCAAGGGGAGCGAAGGAAACCGCCTGGGTCTCTGATCCCGATTCACCTGTCTGGAGCCGCCGAAAACTTTAGATTCTGGTTGCAGTGCTGGTTTCCCGCGTCTTCGGCATCCCTGAAAGGCGACTCTGCATTCTCCCTTTCCTTCTCCCCTCCTCCCTTCAAAAGCTGTGAGGTGCTTTCTTAGCACCGGTTGCCAAGCTGGCACGGCCCCACGTGCTTGCCTCCTCCTCCTTCCTCCTCCTCCTCACTCCCCAAAGACTCTTCTCATCCTTCCCAGCTCAGTGGGAGCCGGGCACAAGGGTTGGGAGGCTGCTTTTGAAACCACACATTGGAAAACTTCACTGGGAAGGGAGGCAGGGAACTAGTTGGGGGAGGACATCCTGGAACTTGCCTAGGAGGCTTGCCGCTCTGTGCAACCTATCTCCTGCTGCCCCGTGCTTTGCTGGCGGCAAGGCCTCCTATTCCTAAGCAACCTCGGGGAGGTCCTAGGAGACTGGCCACGCTGTGCAAGCTACCCTCCGTGAGCGGTGATGTAACGGGCAGGGGGAGGGAGCAAGGGGGCCAGGGCAGACATTCTGGTACTGTCCCACAGGACGAAGGGGTTCTAAAATGTACGGTAGATTTCAGGAACCTATTCTACCATACCAATTAGAACTTGGAACAACCCACCCCTGGTTGCAAACAGCTATTTCTAGTAGAGTAAAAAGGACAAAGCAAGTGGGGAAAATAGTTTCCTTTGCTATATTTCCAGTCTGAATTAGACCATGGCAGGCTCCCTACGGAAGAGCTCTTTTAAGGATCATTATGTATGCATAGTAAAGCAACTTACTTACCTCTGTTCTTAAATGCTAAAGCTGTTGCACATAAAAAACAGAGGAGCTCTGATCAACTACCAGAGCCATCATCTTGACAGTTTTGCTGTACTGTAGTCTGTCTCCATGAAATGCAAGCATGAAATAAACTGAGCCTGGTTTGTTCTCAGACTTTTCAGTGGCCACAAACTACTAGCAAAAGTGGCAAGGAATGTTTCTCTTTTTGCATTGGAGCATCCAAGAAGGGACAGGAAAGACCAAGAAAAAGAAGGAAAGAGGGGAACAGAACAAGGCAGCAAAAAGAATGAAAGAGGGGAAGGAAGAATGAAGAGGGAAGGAAAAAGAAGGGAAGGAAGGAGATTATGATGAGAGAGAGTGAGGGTGTGAAGTAAATCCTGCCTTAGCACTTGATCACCAGCAGCCCTGCCTTTTACCATCCTCTTGTCCCCTCCTTCTGAGCTCTCCTGGTGGTCTCCCATCCTATCATTGGGTATGCTTTGACTACAAAGCTAGATCTCATAAGGAGAGAGAGTGGGCCTCCCTCTGACCCACATACTTTGCCCTCCTGCACTCACCATGGGCAACCAAGGAGAGTGAGCACAGCAGCAGTAGGAGCTGGCCATACCCACCATGGCTTCCAAAGTCAACCACAATGGGGCCCTCATTGAAATTGTGTTTGACACCCCTGGACTAACAGATGACCTGAGTGCTGCATGTGTTGCTTTCAAACTTACAAAGTATGAGTCAACGTTAGAAAAATTATCAGCATGCATACAACAGCAAAAGTCACATTAATCAAAAGCATGCCAAATGCAAATGTTTACCTTTCAATAAAAATACGTTTGTATCATTGAATGCGCTGTTATTATGGGGGATTTTTCAGAGAAAAGACGTTAATCATGTATGAGTTGTTTTTCTAAACTAAAACCTCATTATTCAGGTTAAATTGCCGTGTTGACACTCTGAGAGAAGTGGGTTTTGGGTTGCGGTTTGGACACTCGGTCTCTAAAAGGTTTGCCATCATTGGATTAGAGCATACACAGAGTGTAACCTAATTCATCTTTTATTAAATTGCTGTTGAGAGAAGCTCCATTGTAACCTAATGTGCCAACTACATAGATAAAACTTCTAGGCGAATTGCCAAGCTTAGCCTAGCAAAGTAACGTCTTGTGAAAAGTAAAATATGGAATCTGCCAAGTAGCCTTGCTTGTAACCTAAAATGTGTGTTCAGCATTCCCTAACAAAGATCTGAGTTATGTGCCAGAAAATGGATTTCTTTTCCCTTCTAAAGTCTATTGTTTTAAGAACACTGAGAAAAATCATGAAATCCGTGTGATATCAATTTATGTTTCCATAGCAATGACGTTCTGTGCAAGCTGTGTGTGCTGTAAGATGTTTGGAAAAGTTTTTGGCACATGCCTGTTTTTCTCTCTCTGCCTGCTCTGTTGAGACAAAAAGGTCATCCAGTCTTTTGCTTTCTGCAGAAATAAAAGCTGATAATCAGTAGCCTCATTTATTTATTTATTTATTTTATTTCTTAGATTTTTAGACCGCCCCTCTCCCAGAAAGGGACTCTTCAGAGTCATCTTCAGAGTTTCATTGGACTTATCAGATTCTGAGCTGCATTCAAAAACCTTACACAATGAAGAATGCTGTGTTATATTTGGGGTCAGATCAAGTCCAAAATATTAGATTTTAATAAATCCAATCTTGTTCTCATGAAAGCATTAGAATAATTTGTTAATTGGACATTATTTAAAATATTAAAGACAAAATATTAGCAAGATTGTATTATAAAAGTGGAAAATAATAAATAAATTTAAAAACTATAAACAATGTAAGTCATATTACGGTATCTCACCCCTACAATTTATTGCAATTAGATTAACGTGTGCAAATGCCAACTGAAGTATTCTATTCCAATAAACGGCCTACTATAATTTTTGAGGATTGCTGCATATCAGTGGTAAGTTTCAAAATTTTTTAGAACCTATTCTGTAGGTGTGGCATGTTTTGTGGGAGTGGCTTAGTGGTCATGAGACTGGGTGGGTGTGGCCAACTTGGAAAATGTGGTGAAACTCACTTAACAACGCTCTTCCTTAGCAACCAAAATTTTGTGCTCAACTCTGGTCATAAATTCTCCTTCCTTCCTTCCTTCCTTCCTTCCTTCCTTCCTTCCTTCCTTCCTTCCTTCCTTCCTTCCTTCCTTCCCTCCCTCCCTCCCTCCCTCCCTCCCTCCTGTTTCCTTCTTTCTCTTTCTCTTTCTGTCTCTTTCTGTCTCTCTCTGTCTCTTTCTCTGTGTAGCTCTTTGTCTCTCTCTCCCTCCCTCCCTCTCTGTCTCTCTATGTCATTCTCTCGCTGTGTCTGTCTGTCTGTCTGTCTCTCTCTCTCTCTCTCTCTGTATCTCTCTTTCTCTCTCCCCTCCCTTCTTCTCTCTCTGTCACTGTGTATGTGTATGTGTTTGTATCTGTCTGTCTGTCTGTCTGTCTGTCTCTCACTCATTCACTCACTTAATCACTCTCTCTGTGTATCTCTTTCTGTGTATCTCTCTCTGTCTGTCTCTCTCACTCATTCACACACACACAGAGACACACACACATACTGTGGTCACCTTTTTGAGTGTTCCTATCACATTTGAAACACACAACAACTGGCCTGCATTTATGGTTTTTTGCAGCATTCTGCAGTCATGGCATCAAAATATATGGTTAAAAGTACCTGGCAGCGGCATTTTTCCCTGGGAGACTCCACAGAACATCCCAAGACCGATGCCACCACATCTGCCCTCTTCGGGGAGAAGCTCTCTTCAGTAGGTCCTCTTCAGAAGGATGAGGCCCCCCTGATTCCCCTCCTGTTCTTCATCTTCCTGCCCCCATGGATTGGCTCCGGAGTCATCGCAGGTAGCACAGTCAATGGCCAGTTCCCTGCCATTGTTCCCACTCTCTCCCCGCCTGGTTCCTCTTTTTATATGCTTCCTGAAAGGTAGCTGCTAGTGGCCCAAAAGACGCTGTGGAAAACATAGGCACATGCACACCCCGCACAATGACACCCCCAGAGTCTCTCGGAGGGAAGCCTCTGCACAAGCCCGGGTGAGTGAGAACAAGTTCCCACTGTTACGAAGGCTCCGGGAGGATGGACGGAATCTTCGCTGTGGGACAGTAAAGCCCTATCCCCCAGAGGCAGCAGGACCAAAGCCCCTCTCCCAAATGGCCCTTCCTCCCTCTGAGGGTGAGGGACCTGGCTGCCCCGCTGCCTCTGGAGCCACATCCCGGAGCCTTCGTAATGGCGAAAACTTGTTCTCACTTGCCTGGGCTTGTGCAGAGGCTTCCCTCCAAGACTCTCTGGGGCTGTAATTGTGTGGGTGTGTGCGCGTGCCTATGTTTTCCATGGAATGGGGCCATGGCCGTCTTTTGCACCACTAGCGGCTACCTTTCAGGAAGCGCATAAAAAGAGGAACCAGGAGGGGAGAGAGTATGAACAAAGCCGCTGGCCTGAACTGCAGGACCAATGGCAGGGAGCTGTTGAGGCTCTGCGCTGCCGGCGATGACTCCGTAGCCCACCTGCGGGGGCAGGAAGATGAGGAATGGGAGGGGGACTAGGGGGGCCTCATCCTTCTGAAGAGGATCTGCCAAGGAGGGCCTGTTCCCGAAGAGGACAGGTATGATGGCATCCATCTTGGGATGTTCTGCGGAGTCCCCCAAGGAAATATGCCGCTGCCAGGTACTTTTAAGTGGGAATGGCTTTTTAAACAGGTGTCTGTCAAAGAGAAGAGGACAGCGCATGCCACGTGGGCTTGTCCAACAGCCGAAGAAGGAACAAGAGGTGAGGGTTCATTGGACAAGCCCACGGCCTTCGCTGCTCTCTCCTCTGACAGCTGCCTCATTTCCAATGAAGGGAGTAGGGAATCCATGCAATTTCCTCCCTCGGCATGGATTTCCCACTACCTTCTTTGGAAACGAGGCAGTTATCAAAGAGCAGAGGACAGTGCATGCCACGTGGCCTTGTCCAACAGCTGAAGAAGGAACAAGAGGTGAGGATTCCAGTATGGGGCCTCCGGAAGAACGGGTACGAGAAGGCATGCTAAATATCACCAACCGGTATGCCTGTACTGGTCAGTACCTGCTGAAACCCAGCCCTGCTGCATATTTTAATGTTTCTATATCCCAGATTCTTTGTGGGGGAATCTTTTTAACTTCTTCTCCAGTTGTACAAGAAACAGGGAGACCTCAGTTCCTCATACAATTTGTCAGTAGTACAATCCAAGATTGGTCTTTAATTGAAGTTTTGTCTGTTCTAACAGCCACCACAATTTTCAGAATCTGTCAGTTTCCATAGATTAAATGCCAATATCCACATTTTCTGATTTTACACTGTAAATCAACATGTTCCAATAGGTATTTAGCATGCTAAGCATATGTACCTATAAAGAACATATAACAAAATAAAAGGGTTGGAAAGGACCTTTGAGGTCTTCTAGTCCAACCCCCTTCTCTAGCAGGAGACCTTATACCAGGGGTCCTCAAACCCAGCCCACGGGGCCACATACAGCCCACCAAAGTCATTAATCCAGCCCACGTGGGACCACGAGGCTGCCCCACCCAAATCACTCTGCCCATCCGCTGGCCCCCACCCACCAACCTTACCTTCGCAAGTCCCACGGACTGAAACTACAAAGTAAGACCAAAGCTTCTGGCTGGCAGAGTGCTTCTGGGGGCCTGGGAGGCCAAAAATGGGATGCACCGAGGCCCCAGGAGGGGAAATGCTGCCCTCTGCTTCAGATTCTTAGCTTGGGCTAAGTGGAACGCAAAGCCATGTCGCCTGGCATGTGCGGCCTTGCCCGTTGCTCTTCTGGGTTTCTGGTGCACATGTGCATGTGATGATCAGCTGGCCTTTGCGCGCAGGGAAGAGCTGGTCTTCTGGTTGCATACAAGCCAGCTGATCATCACCTGCATGTGTACCAGAAACCAGAAGAGGAGCTGCCTGGACCGCATGCGCGCAGTGGCATAAACACTGGGCAACTCCTCTTCCAGATCGCGTCCCTGACAAAAGCACTTGGTGCCGAAAAGGTTCACCATCAATGCTCAATTCCAAGGGTGGTTTTACCAAGGCATTAGAAAGCTGTACCAATACTTCACGTGATTTGGATTCTCTCCTTCTGTTGATGCAGCCTAGGATTGAAATGGCTTTTTTTGGCTGCTGCCACACATTGTTGGCTCACATTTGAGAGATTGTCCACTAAGATTCCAAGATCCCTCTCACAGTTCCTGCTATTGAGCCAGGTTTCACCTAATCTGTACCTGTACATTTGGTTTTTCTGGCCTCAGTGTACGACTTTACTTTTCTCTGCATTGAATTTCCTTTTGTTAGATAGGCCCAGGGTTCAAGTCTATCTAGATCCATCTGGATCTTAAGCCTATCTTCTGGGATGTTGGCTATTCCTGCCAGTTTAGTGTCATCTGTAAATGTGATGAGTTTCCCATCTATCCCTCATCCAAACCATTGATGAAGATGTTGAAGAGTACTGGGCCTAAAATGGAACCTTGGGGTCCCCCAGTACTTGTTTCCCTCCATGTAGACATAGTTCCATTAAGGACCAGCCACCACCACCCACCACTCACTTTTCCAGATGGAGAAAAACACATACAAACCTGTGGGACTTTGTAGGTGCCTCCTAATGTTGAAGCCTGGACGGAGATGTCCCTGGCAGCTACATCAAGAAAAGCCAGAAGGTTCTCCTTCCTTCCACAGCCGTAGTTGGGGACATTGGCTTCTCCACTGGAGAGAATGTCCAGCAAGGCATCTGAAGTGCAGAAAGTGCTGAAATAGTTGGCATGGATGTTGTAGCCAAGTGTGAGATTGTGCAGGAGCTGGGAATTCTTGTTGACCATTTGAATGTTGAACATAAACCGTAAGCCATTTTGAAAATCATAAGCCTTCCTATTGTAAAAAAAGGTGTTATTATAATCAACAGCAACAACAAATACTTTTTAAAAATATATAATCCTCCAGAAGCCTACTGAGCCTTAAACCAACGTTGATCCAAAACCAATGATCAATTATACAAATATGCAAATTGGCTGAGGTATGGCAACTACAACTGGTTCAACCACTACTTTAAATAAAATTCATTATTCAGGTGATAAATCAAGGATTGAACTGAAAGAGGAAAATAATCTGCAGCCCTTTCAGCTTTTTTTCAGACCCTTTTTGAGTCTCTTTCACAAAATCAGACAAAAGAGAAGCCATGGAAATCAAAATCATTCAGGAAATTAGACATATTCCCCAATATAGGAATAAAGAAGAATAAAAAACAGAAAGGAAGGAGAGTGTTAGAATGGAAGGAGTGCAACTCCATCACCCTGAATGACTTACCAATCACGGAAAACCAACTGAAGAGAAGGAGCCACATTGAAAAGCAACTTTGTATGCAATTTTTCACCTCCACTTAGGACTATACTGATGAGATGGTCTCCTGGCCTATAAAAGCTCTGTGGTTGTTTTCCATCCTGGTGCTCCAAACTCTGCGGGCATTTCATTCTCAGCTTCCCAGAGACTGTATGAGACAAAAGCAGCATCAGAAGCAGAAGCAGGAGATCCATAATTCATGATGTGAATTAATCAATCCCTTTCCTGTTTCCAAAAAAGAATTAGAAGAATTCAAAGGACTCTCACAAGGTGGAAAATGATTCAGTTGCTTTCCTGATTCAAACACAGAGAAACACTCAGCTTCACCTGGAAAGGAGAGAGACATACATTCAAGAGCACAGACTCTGCCTGTCCCTAAACTCCATATTTCTCTGCCCAAAGCTGAAACTTTTATCATAATTCTCCCTCTCAGGAGGGATCCCTGGATAATTCAACCAGTTCTTGGACTCAAAGATTGTTGGGAAATTCTCTGGAGGGAAATGAAAGGGAAATAATCCTCATGTGATTCATAATAACAGGGGCAGAGATGCAATTAAATCCATCATCTAGAATTGAGAGGTTTGGGGTCTCCAGGCTTGAAACTGGTCCCAGAGGGAATACACGGCACTTGCGGCTGAAGAAAAAAAAGAAATGTGACATTTTTTGGCATTGTGGTTACAGAGAAAAATCCCAGATGCCAGTTAATACCAGAGTATGTCACAGATCTGAAAAATAACTGCCGGCTGAGTTGGAAGAAAAAAATTATTTAATTTGAAAGCTAATGCTCAAGGGCATCACCGGAAAAGGTCTGATGCAATAGTGCAGCCAGTCTGTTGAACAGAATCAACTTTAGTGAAAAACTAGTTACCAGAACTTTGCAGAGTTAAAAAAAAAACACAGAGAGACAGAAACACAGAGAGGAATTAGAAAAAAAAACAAGTGAAAAGAGATGGTGAAATCAAGTCTGCCTCGGATGGATGGATGGATGGATGGATGGATGGATGGATGGAAGGAAGGAAGGAGAGGGAGGGAGGGAGGGAGGGAGGGAGGGAAGGGGAGCTGAGGACCCTCGTGTTGCAGATGAAAAAGCTGACCTACAAAATCTAATTTCCATCATCAGAGACTGGGAATGCAGAAGCACATATCCCATGTTCCCCTGCCACCCTTTTCCATGCAGAGGCCAGCCAAGGGGGCTCTTGCAGGGATGCCAGAGAGGACTCTGCCTAGCTGTGGGGAGCCCCTCTTGGGAGAAGGAAGCTGGAGAGCCTCATGTTGGGGAATGGAAGCAGATCTGCAAAATCCCCCTCCAGGTTCCATCTCCTGAGTCCTGGGAAGGGGGGAGACCATATCCCATGTTGCTCAGCCACCTCTTTCCATCCATGGGGCACCCAGGGGAAAGCAAACCCCAGACCCACAGGAAAGGCCCAGGATGGCCAGGAAGGAGGAGGGGGGTCTGGGGCATTCCTGGGAAGAGGATGGGTTTATGGGTCCCAGGGTTGAATGTTGGGGGGATGTAGCCCCCGGGGTTCCTCCAGCCTTGCTTGGGCTGCATGTCTTTCCAGGAGAGGCTCCTGTGGGAGAGAAGCCATGTAGGGCTGGGTCTTCCAAGGGGGATCTGGGGTTGCCCTGGAGGAAAAGAGGAGACCCTCCGTGACTCTGAGGAAGATGGGGTTCTCCTGTGGTCCCTCCAGGCTCTCAGAGCCCCCAGCTGAGGAGACCCTCTTCATTACAGCCTTTTCTGGGTAGGGGGCTTAAGCCCTCCCCCCTCTGCAATTCTGGGAGGTTTTGTCTCTTCCTCATCCCCTCCCCTTTGGCTTGGCTTCTTCAGCCTCTTCTCCATCAGGCTGAGGGCAGGGAAGCTCCCAGGCAACCATCTCTTCCTCCATTGTGATTGGCTACAGGGTTGTCATGACAAAGGGGTGGGCCAGGAATAGAGGCAGCCACTAGAGGGAAAGAGGGGCGGGATTTTTGCCTTCCCTGAGAACTTCAGGATTTGAATGCGAAATCTGCTTTCTTTTAAGAAACCCTTTAAATTATTATGGAAAAGTAAAAAGTTGAGGCTTGATTTTAATGCTTTATTTTATTGCAACAGAGGAAGTCAGAAATCAATTCTTTTTTTTCGATTCTCCTTCCCCCCCTTATTTTTCCCCCTTCTCCCCCCTACCAGTTTCTTCCTATTTGACTTTGTATTTTTATATTTTATTTTGTAATTGATAAAATGTTTGAAGAGCAAAAAAAGAACTGGAGGATTTGAATGTGAAATCTGCTTTCCTTTAGGAAACTCTGTTCAGATGCAGCCCAGAATCAGAGGGAGGGAAGGGTCAGAGGAAGCGAAGGAATATTTCAAAATATATTTATATATAAAATACTGACTGCTACATTGTTTTCGTAACAATGATAATAAGGCTTATTCTTAATGGAGGCTCCATTACTGGAGGTATTGAAAAAAAGATTGGGGGTTGGACTAGAAGACCTTCAAAGTCCCTTCCAGACCTGAGGTATTCTATCTTTTGTCCTATTAGTTCCACCAACATTTTGGGGAGCTTTCAGTCTCTTAGGGCTCCCAGGTTGTGATGACACCACTCCCTTGATCAGGGCCACCTTACTTGCACTGATGAAGAAAAACGCAGAGGCCAATGAATAAATAGACCCCAAAAACAAACAATGTCATTTTCCAGGGGTCTCCAAGGAAGTTCTGGGGTCTCTCACTGGAGGGCCACATCAGCTCCTTTTGATCCATTTCTGAAAGAGAAAAGTGATGGAGGAAGAAGAGTCAATTTCTGGTTTTGATGGTTGGTGGTTCCCTCCAAGACTCTCCATCCCAAGGCCAAACTCCCAAGGAAGAAAAAAAAATACCCGAGACTAAAAACCAAGTCCTGTTTATCTACAGAATGGATTTTCTCCCTGTGTCTCTCTGTATCTATCTATATACCTATTTATACAACTATCTATGTATCTGTGTAACTATCTATGTAACTATCTCTGTAACTAAACCTTGATCAGGAGAAACTTCCCTTCCCTGGTGCAGAAAAATACAGAGGCCAACCATCACAGAGATCCCAAAGATGACTAAACTTACATTATGCTTATTGTGTTTTCTTTATACACGTATGCAGTACATATATATAAAACACTGTAATACATCTTGAATTCAATTGCTTGTTTATATTTAGACTCAGGGTTCCAATAAAGAAATTTGAAAGTCAGGATTGCTGTCTAAATATTTCTCACCTGTTAAGTTCATGTTTCAGATACTTATTTTCTTTTGGGAGTTCTGCCTTCTCCCATCTTGCTTTAGACCCAAGCAAAGGAGACAATTGTTCTCCCTTCTAAGATTTTCTATCTGCAAATCTTCATTTCTTCTCTAAAATATCCAGACCAGAATAAAATTAGCTCCCTTAGGTTTTTACGTGAATGATCGGGCTTGTTTAAAATAAAACCTAATTAAACAATAGTTTGTTTTTTTATACATAGCCTTACATTTTCATTAATGTCATTTTCCTATGTTTTGAACAAGTTGAAAAGAGTCACCTCTTATTTTCCCAAACTTTGTTCCAGGCAACAGAGTTCAACTCAGAACATTAGAGAATATTTGTTTATGGAAGGAAGCTCTCGAGAATTTAATATGAAATTCTGGAAGAAAAGCTGGGGTTGCTATCTAAAAGTTCTCAGTCTCTCTTCCAAATCTTTGCAGAGCTCTTCTTTCTCTGCAATTAGTTGGAGATTTTTCTGTTGTGTTCCTGTCAGTTATGGAGAACAGAAAGCAATTAGACTCCATTTTTTAAAAAAACTTGGAACACTTTCTTAAATTGCAAATATTAAATATAACTTCATGTATTTGTGTGTGTGTGTGTGTGTGTGTGTGTCTATGTGTATAGAAATCCAATTTTGCTGTTTTTCTGTTATAGCAACCAGCAGTTTCTCCTGTAGGAAGTTTGCACCCACCTCTCTCCTAGAAAATGAAATATTTTGGGAAATATTAAAGGGCAGAATATTTCCCCCTAAAAGGGAGGAAGAAATTCATCCCCCCCACTTTTGGCAATGAGCCATTAAGGCCTGGTCCAGTCTATTCTACATAACAAAGATCTCTCCCCTTCAGTTCCAGGTGGTCCTGTCCACCATTAAACCTTTTTGAGTCTCATTAATGCCTGAGCATGTCACAGTTCTGAAAAATAGCTGCCGGCTGAGTTGGAAGAAAACAATATTTTATTTTGAAAGCTAATGCTCAAGGGCATCACTGGAAAAGGGCTGATGCAATAGTGCAGCCAGTCTGTTGAACAAAATCAACTTTAGTGAAAAACTAGTTACCAGAACTTTGCAGAGTTAAAAAAACAATACAGAGACAGAAATACAGAGAGAAGTGAGGAAAAAAACAAATGAAAAGAGATGGTGAAATCAAGTCTGCCTCTCACCCCATGGAAGGAAGGAAGGAAAGAAGGGAAGGGAAGGGAAGGGAAGGAAGGAAGGAAGGAAGGAAGGAAGGAAGGAAGGAAGGAAGGAAGGAAGGAATCTATTTACAAGAATGAAAAATCAGTAGCAACTTACACTCCCTCTTCATCTGTAAACATTCAGGGAAGACCTTTCTTTTCATTCATGTAAGGATGACACACATTAGGCCTTTTAAATGTCTCTTGGGGGTCTCTGAGTGGGCTGGCTGGGGAGTCCTTGGGCACTTGTACCCGCAGCGCTGTGGGGTTTTCTGACCCACAGCAAATAACAGATCGGTTTGGGGATCAGGAATCGCTATTCTGGATGTCAATGGGGGGGAGGGATAAGAAAGGGGGAAGCGGGAATCCCTGGCTAAGACTCGGGAAGAGAGCAAAGAAAGTGGAAGGTCCGGTCTAGGGCTGCCATGAGCCCCCACTGAGCTGCATCTCCCCCCCAAATACGGAATGGATCCCCCCTCCCAATTTCTCTGCTTCTCTCTCTGCCACGAACCCCTCCTCCTTCAGGGGAAGCCCCAAAGGACTCTGCCCGGAGACCGATGATGCTCAAGCAGGGAGAATTCCCATTGATGAATGGTTCTGGCCCCTCCCACCTCCAAAGTCCGGGATCAATGCTCCAGGCTCCCAGGAAACGAGCAGAAGGGAGAAGGAAGGGGAAGTTCTGATTATGAGATCCTGAATGTCTCTAGAGATAAATTGGAATGGACTATGAAGCAATAAAGATAGTCCTCCACTTATGACCACAATTTCTGTTTCTAAGTAAGTTCTGTGTCATTTTACAACCTTTTTGCCACAGTTACTAAGCAAATGAGTGCAGTCGTTAAGTAAATCAAGCAGTCGTTAAGCAAACCTTATAGTGATCCCATGACCCCAAGGTACTGCAACTCTCATAAATACACCCCAGTTCCCAAGTGCCTGAGCTTTGATCACGTGATTTACGACAGATACTGCAGCGGTCGTAGGTGGTCATGAGTCATTTTTCTCAGTGTTGTTGTAACTTCTGTCACTAAATAAATCATTGTAAGTTATCTTCATGGCAGTTTTTGACAATGAGGCTCCTGCCCTTAAGATTCCATCAGAATAGAGATGGAAGGGACCTTGAAGGTCATCTAGGCCAACCTGCTGCTCAAGCAGGAGATCCCAGATCATTCCATACCAAGGATTGTCCTTCAGTGAGTCACAGCCAATTTTTGGACCTCTTGTGCCCCAGATGGTAAAGAAACCACTGCAGTTGCGGAAGGAACCCCGAGATCCTTAAGGGAAACCGGCTTCTCCCATCAACTTCGTTTGTTGGGAGCCGGATGGGAAAGTGGCCAATGGAGGCCGCACGACCGAAAGACGGCAACCCTGGCAAATACATGCTGGCTGCCAAAGGCCCAAAGGTTGATCATGGGACTGTGAGAACGTTGGGATGGACGTAACTCTGAGGATCTTTTTCAGTGCTCCTGTTATTGTGAAGGGTCGGCAAAGGTCTGGTTTTCCATGGAGGGCTGCCTGTCCTTCGGCCTCCCTCAGCCTCCCTGTCCTTGCTCCAAGGGGTCTCTGCAGAAGAGCCAACCTTGATGTGCCTCCTCCACCAGGAGAGCTGGGGTCAGGCTCCCTGCTGCTCCTCTTGGCTTTGGGACTCAGGTTGCTCCTGCTGGAGGGTTTCAGTTCCCTGGAGCCCTTTGCCAGCTTTTTGGAAGCCAAGAGGGGCGTTGAGGCAGCAGACAAAGGCTGGGAAAACAGATCCACCCAGGAGGTTCTCACCCGCATCGACTGAAGGGAGTCCAAGCTCCGTGTTAAGGGAGGGAGGGGTCACTGGGCTACGTTGGGGGTCTTCATGACTCCCAGGGGCTTCCTTGGCTCAAGATCTCCAAGGAAGAATTGGCCAAGTCTGGGCTCCATTGTGGAAAGGCTTTGTAATGCAAGAGACTCTGCGAGGGGCCTGGAGCTTCTCTGGAGACTGGAGCTGCCATGGGTTTCTTTAGGAGGATGAAAATCCTTTAGTGAAATTGTCCCTTTCCTATGTCCCTTTTCCTGCCTACTCTGGGCAACAGGAACTGGCAAGGAGGTCAGAGACAGGTGAGCCATGGGCTCTGTGGCCAATTGGCTGGACACTGAGCCGAGAAGCTGGCCAGGTCATCAGGGAAGGACCTCCCCATCGCCCACACCCCATGGACGTCTCTCTTCCTTCCTTTCTTTGGGGCAAGGATGGTTAGCTGACTTTATTTCAAGGTGGATGTTAAGTACCCCTGACCCACGTCTTCCTTGTTGGCCTTTTGTGGAGGGTTGGAGGTTTCTTCTGAGTGGCTTCTCCAGAGCAGCAAAGGCAGGAGAAGACCCACAAGTGGGAGGCCGCCAATCAGGATGACTCATTGCAGGGAATTCTTCCTCTTTCCTGGAACTGAGGAAGGAGGCAGGAAGTGGGAGAGGGGAAAGAGCTCCTGGGTGCAAACATAGAGTAGATATCCATGAAAGGATCCAGGAGGTATCTTAATTTGTCCCTGGGATGGCTTTCCCCAGCTTGGCCATTTCAGATAGGCTCAACTGCAACTCTCAGAAATCCCAGCAGAGCTTTGATTGCATCCTCGTAGATGCTTCTGACCTATGGGCCACCCAGCCCTGCACCTTCTTGGAATTGTAGTTGATGCACCTGCCGGGTGGTGGAATGGGGAAGGAGGCTCCTGGAGGTCATCCACTCGTGTGCGATTTGCAGACTGGATTCAGGAAAGACATGAGGATGTAAACCATGAGGACATAAAAGCAAAGGAACCAAACTGTGAGCTTCCTATACTGTTTAATCCAGTGTTTGTCCTCTTTGGCAACTGACATTTATTAATTATTATTTTTAAATTTCTTGAATTAAGCTGGAGTAGAAAGAAGAAAAAAGATAAGTATAGAAAAAAGACCATTGTGCCACAAGACACACACACACACATACACACACACACACACACACAGAGAGAGAGAGAGAGAGAGAGAGAGAGAGAGAGAGAGAGAGAGAGAGAGAGAGAGAGTTCAGAAATTCTTCATATATGCAAGATATAAAGTTTTATGCAGCAGTTTCCGTAAAGGACACCCATAGTTATAATAGCCAAAGCCCAGTTGACACCTTTAAGTAACTGTTCAGAAGCAGCAGGATTTCCTTGAGGAATCAGGCCCACAAACCTCCCCTTCCAAGGTTGGAGGCCAAAAGGCAGAGAGGCCATTTCTGTGCTCTCTCCATCAGGATCCAGATAACTGAGGTGCCCTTAAAGAGGAGAGGGGCCTGGGCAATGACTGGGAGCTACCGGTCCAAGTGAAAGTCCCAGGATCTGGTCACAATGTTGAGGTCCCCTGTTATTCTAGGTCTCCCAGGGCTGCAGCAGCAACAGATACAACATCAAAAGTTCTTTCTCCGGTCTACAAATGGAGCCGCACCAGTGTTGGCAAACACACCTGGGTCTCCCTTCTCGGAGGAAGGTGGCCTTATTTGTTGCCAAGCATGAATCACGAGGATGCATGAATTAACATCCGGAGGCCACCAGATTGGGGCAGGCTGTTCTCATTCATTATCCACAACTGATATAGTCTTAAGAGCCATGAATCAACAGGTAGAAGGCCCCTGTCCAGTAATTAATGGTCAATTCTGCCCTATTCTTTAAAATATGATAATTGTAACTTCAGTGTGATGGTGAATTCCTTGAAGACACATGAATTGTTCTTTTATCTGAGGAAAGTATTCACTACATGGGGAACAGTCAAGTCTATCCTATGTCTTTTTAGGTACCCTTCTTGGTAAATGGAATTGCTTCAAATCAAATCAAGTTTATTACAATCAAAGACCAGAACAAATAAAAACACTCAAGGAATCTCCAGTTAAAAATTCTAGAATGAAATAATAAATAGATAAAATCTATATTAAAATCACAATTGGGCATCCAATCTGTCAGTTACACATGGCCTAACGATACTATAATATCACTCCTTAACCTGTGAGGCCCAAAGTCATTAAATACTAAAAGACAAAGAAGTAGTAATGCAAAAGGGTTTCCTACATCAGTTGTGTAAAAGAGCTATGGTGGATTAATCTCGTCTTTCCCATGGATCCTCAGTGCTGCTGTGGAGAATCAAGCCACTTTTGCTGTAACCACAGTCTGTTCGGCCTTAAGCAGCCACTGGAGCTAAGCAATGTCGGAATGGCCAGGATGCCTATCGGTTATTGGGAGGATATGTTTCTTTCTAATATCTCCCTAGAAAGAGCATCGAAGGAGTCTGTGCCCAACTGTCTATCCAGGAGTGGAGGGAGGATTGGGGGAGAGAGGGAGGGAGGGCGGTGGGGGATTGACTTGCTACCTCGTGTGCCAGGTGAGTCTGACCAGAGCTGGATCTGGGAGCCGGAACCGAGCAGCCAAATGGGCTGAGCAGTCGGTGGCCGAACAGCCTGCAGGAGAGGAGGGGAGAGGAGAGCAGCCAGAAGCTGAAGGGGAGCCCAGGGGTCCCCAGGAGAGGCCTTGGGGGAGCAGAAAGCCCAAGGCAGCAAGGCTGAGGGAGCGGGGGGCAGAACGGGAGGACAGGGCTGGGTGGAGGGTCTCGGGGACAGGCAGAAGCTCCTGCTGCTCCAGAGCCTCTCAGGGGGAAGCAAGAGAAGGAGGAGGCCATGCCTAACATCTACCTGTACTTTCACTCCCCCCGCCCTCATGCATACACCCCATGCCACCCCATAGATGGCGTCTCTCACCGGTCAGACAAGCCCATCCACACCACACCAGATGCGACCCTCACCCCATAAAGAAACTGG
The DNA here is from genome assembly GCF_964273705.1 of Natrix helvetica. Lineage (NCBI taxonomy): Eukaryota > Metazoa > Chordata > Lepidosauria > Squamata > Natricidae > Natrix > Natrix helvetica. The sequence continues at coordinate 132,693,666 of NC_138551.1, forward strand.
CATACTTCCCATTCAACCCCTCGGGCTCTAAGCCTATGGGGAGCCCCCCCCCAAACATTCCTCATCAAGCACAGGGAACTTAACCAACCATAACAGTCTAAGAGAGTTGGAAGGGACCTTGGAGGTCTTCTAGTCCAAGCTCTGCTCAAGCAGGCTAACAGTGGAGTCTTTAAGAGAGTTCTGACTTCAACAAGCTAAGAGAGATCTAACAAAATGAAATTCAAAGTAGACAAAAGTAAAGTCTTAAATTTAGGCAAGAAAAGCCAAAAGTACACATATAGATTGAGTAAAACCAGGCTTAATAGCAGTAACTGTGAGAGGGATCTTGGCGTCTTAGTGGAGAATCAATTAAATATGAGCCAACAGTGTGCAGCGGCAGCCAAAAAAGCCAATGCAATCCAAAATTACATTAACAGAGGGATCCAATCAAGATCAAGAGAGGTTCTAATACCACTCTATAAAGCCCAAGTAAGACCACACCTAGAGTACTGCATACAGTTTTAGTCACCACACTATAAAAAAGATGTTGAGACTGTAGAAAAAGTGCAGAGAAGAGCAACCAGGATGATTAGGGGACTGGAGGCTAAAAGATATGAAGAATGGTTGCAGGAACTGGGAATGACTAGTCTAGTGAAGAGAAGGACCAGGGGAGACATGATAGCAATATTCCAATATTTGAGGAGCTGCCACAGAAAGGAAGGGGACAAGCTAGTTTCCAAGGCACCTGAAGGCCGGATAAGGAATAATGAATGGAAACTGAACAAGGAGAGATTCAACCTAGAACTAAGGAGAAATTTCCTGACAATGAGACCAATCAATCAATGGAACAGAAGTTGCCTTCAGAAGGTGTGGGAGCTTCATCCTGGAAGCTTTCAAGGAGAGACTGGACAGCCATTTGTCAGAAATGGTGTAGGGTCTCCTGCTTGGGTGGGGGGTGTTGGATCATTGGACCTACAAGGTCCCTTCCAACTCAGTTAATCTTTCCTAGTTTCTAGAGAGACTGGGAAGGATTCCACACGTGGATATCTGAACCTGTGAATGCAGAAATGCTTAATTCCTTCTTTGAATTTCTTTTTAGGCACAAAAAAAACCCCAAAATATGAAAAGAACAACAAGAGAGATAGAGTCAGTATACAATTCCAAATAGGCACAAAATTCTTAAACTGGCTGACCAATTGCACCCAGTGAGTAGTCCTTCATGGAGCTACATCTACACGGGGTGAAATATTCAGAGGGGAACCTCAAGTTTCTGCCTTGAGCCCCGGACTCTTCCATATCTTCCCAAATGATCTATGTGAGGGGACAGAAAGGGAACTCATCAGGTTTGCAGATGGGACCAAGTTTGTGGGAATTACGAGAATATTAGCTCAATATCCAGAAGACATAAACATTGGATGCTACCTAAAGAGATGCAGTTCACTGGTGAGAAAAGCCAGGATCTGCACTTAGGAGACCCCAATGCCCAGGTACAGAACAGGGGGTGCTTGGCTCAGGAGTGGTACCTGTGGAAGGATCTCCTGGCAAAGCACTGAAGGATCAGCCAGAACTCTGCTGCAGAGGACAAAATAGGCCCAGGCAGTCTTAGGCAGCAATAAAAGAGGGGAAGATTCAAGAGGGAGAGAAGTGCTGGTACCACTTTCTGTCTCTCTGGTCAGACCATCCTTGGAATACTTTGTCCAATTCTGGTCTCCCTGGAAAAGAAAAAGTTGTGGAGATTCCAGACAGTGTGAAGAGAGAGGAACAAAGATGATTTAAGGTCTAGAGGCTAAATCATTTGATGAACGGTTGAGGGAGTTCACTATGTCCAGCCGAGACAAGGTGGGAAGGATTGGGCAGCCATGATAGAATCTTCTGCCATTTTTAGGGGCTCCCACAGAGAAGAGGGGAGAGACTTCATCTCCAGAGCCCTGGAGGGAAGGAGAAGAGGAAACGGGTGGGAGTTTGTTAATGAGAGACCCAATCTAGAAGTCAGGAGAAGTTTTCAGACAGAAGGAACAATTAAGTCATGGAATAAGTTGCCTCCCAAAGTAGTGAGTGCTCCATCTCTGGAAGTTTTCAAAGTGGACAAGAGAACCATTTGACTGGGATTGTATAAAGTTCCTGCCTTGAGCAGAAGGTTGGACTAGAAGACCTCCAAAGTCCCTACCAGCCCTATAAATCTACCACCCCTAAGACTACTTCACCACCCACCATCCACCGGCCACTGACCAGCTCCAGTTGGCCTTGGTGGCCCCTGGCTTCCCCCTCCTGTTGCTTCTCTCTTGCAGCTTCTGGAGCAGCAGGAGTTTCTGGCTGCCCCAGAGACCCTCACCCCAGCCCTGTCTTCCAGCTCTGACACCAGCTCTGTCAGCCTTGCGGCCTCCGGGGGTCTCTGCTGCCTTGAGGCGTCTCCTGCAGACCCCTCAGCTCCCAGTTCAGCTTCTGGCTGTTCTCCTCTCTTCTCCTCTCCTGTGGGCTGCCCAGATCCCAGCTGCTCTGTTCGTTTGGCTGCTCAGTTCTGGCTCCCAGATCCGGCTCTGGCCAGACTCTCTGCCCTACCCACAGCAGAGCCCTCACCCTCCTCACTGCTGCCCCTCAGCCTCAGATGGCACTCCGAGGCTTGGAACTGATCCTAGGGATCCACCGCTACCAACATCATCTCACCACTGCCATGGCCATCACCTCCACCCTCCTTCATGTCTCGGAGCCTGGGATTCCTCAGTGCTCTCTGGCCCTGATGCTCGGTGGCTGGGAGGCTTTCATCTCAGCTGACAGTCCTGCAGTGACTGGTAACGTGGGGGTAAGGGAGGGGCTCCAGCTGGTAAAGGTGGGGCTCTCCTGACTCCACTGGCACACTGGGTGGCAAGTCAAGGGAAGGGAGGGGGAGAATCTCTTTTCTCTTTCAAATGGGTAAAAGGCCGCCATTCCTCCATTCCAGGTATGGGGAGAGAGAGTGTCAGCAAAGTTGTCCCATGTGCTGGTCACTCAGGAGTGCCAACATCATTTCTGAAGAAGGCCACTTGGCTGGTGACCTCCCTGTGGAGATCTTCCTTGTCCTTCTCCAAACACCAGTTCTGCAGGTCTAATTCTTGGATGGCCATTCTGACATGGGTCAGTCCTTCTTTGTTGTCCTCCAAAGTTTTCTGCAGGTCTTCCATTCTGGCCTGGTAAACACAGGTCTGCCGCTGCTGCAGATGGTTGAGGTGCTTCTTCTCACTTCCCCTCACATTCTGAAGAATGGTGACTTTCTGCTTCAGTGGCTTTTCTTCACAAAGTGGAACTTTGGTCCATCTCAGCCAGTTCATGCTGCAGACTCTAGAGGTGCTTCTTGAGTTCTTAAGAAGGTTCCAGACCTCTTTGAGGAGCTTCTCAGAGGTTGTAAGGCAGCCTTCTCAAGTTTGAGGAAGGCCACTTGGCTAGGAACCTCGGACATTTCCTTCCGGAGTTCTTCAGTGTGCTTCACCAAAGATTCTTTCTCTGGCTCCAACTGGTGGGTCATCGTGTTGGCATGGTCCAAGCTTCCTTTGTTGTCCAGCAGAGTTTTCTGCAGGTCTTCTGTTGTGGTCTGAAGTTGATCCACTGTCTGCTTGAGACAACTGTGCTGCTCTTTCATCCGTTGTTTGTCTTTCATGGATTCCTGGATCTGAAAGTCAACGGAATCTAGTTAATCTGGAGATCATGGAGGCCATCACTGCTCATTCTGATATTCCCTAAAGGACCATTTCTTCCCTGCTGCTGACCTGTTTGGAAAATGGAGAGACACAGTCACTTCTTCTCTCAGTTCAGGAGACATTTTGCTAACTGCCTAAAGTCCACAGATGCCTTCAGGTGGCCCAGTTTGAGAAACTCTGACTTAATCCATCACAACTGATCTCTCTTCAAACTATCCTGACTTCCCATTTAATTCTGACTCCAATTCGAGGCCTTTCTTCTATCAAGACTCTCCAAAGGAGTCAGAATCTGTGATAGGTCAATTCGGCCAACTCTGGCACTGCTAGGGGGTTTCTCATGAGAGGGAAAGGTGTGTGTGTGTGTGACCATTCAGATAAGGAAAGAGCCCCCCCCCCCCAAGTACTTACCAGTCCCATCCAAGGCAGGAAATCCTGGAGGGTCCCCTTGAGCCAGTCTCTCTCTCAGCCACAGCCTACCTCATAAGGATGTTGTTGTGAGGATGATGAAGTCTTCAGTATATTCACTGCCTTGAGCTATTTAGAGAAAGAATAAAGGTGGATAAAACTCTGAATAATAAAATAATAAAAATATGTAAATAAGTCAACCAGCAGGATGAGTCTGTTGGGGAAATAACTACATCTGGCCAATGGAATCTCTTTTTAGATTAATTAGCCCAGGTCAGTTTCTACCTTTGGGGTCTCAATGCCTCTCCAATTGGGACATCCTGAAGCCATTTCCCCCATAGATCACATTGTTGTTTTTGGTTGAACCCCCACTTTTCTAATCTCTCCCCCTTAGTTCTGCCTTAAAGGGATGGGGTCTCTCCCTCCTGAGGAGCCCAGCCGAGGGAGACCCTGCGATGCCCCCAGTGCCATCCATCCAATCCAGCCACTTTCCAGGGATGTTGAGCAGAGCCTCCCTTATGTGGTCCAGACTCCCCAAGGATGCTGGAGGTTACCATGGCGAGCTCCAGCCAATAAGCTCAGGAGGAGCCTCTGATGTCACAAACCAAGGCTCTTAGTGGCCTGGACCTGATATTTTAATAATATTCGCCAACTGGCTGCCTTTCCCTGGGGGGGGCGTGGCTTATCTATTGATGAGCCAAACCTGAAGGGGCTTCGAGTCCTGAATTGGCTTTAGCCAGAGAGGCTCCCTCTGAAGGGGGAACCCTCGGTCGCCTGGAGAGGTTGGGGAGCTCCAGATTCTGCCCCTTCTCTTGGGGTGGAGTCCAGATTGGGACTCTTGTCCCTTGGATCTGGAATCTGGTATTAGAGATCCAGAGAATCCAGGTTTTCCTGCACCTGCCCAGAGGATGAAAGGGAAATATGAATAGAATATTAGATATTCTTCTTCTTAAAAAGGCCTTGTGAGAAAGTGCCTGAAGAAACGATGGATCCAATGATGTACAGTCGCTAACCAAGTATCCTACACATAATCCTCAATTTATATCCATTCATTTAGTGACAGTTCCACATTCCACAGCCATTGAAAAAGCACTTTATGATGGGTCCTCATACTTACGACTAGTGCAGCACACAATTGGCACTTGGGTGCCTGGCAATCAACATGGATTTATGACTAGGAAAATCAGTGGGTGAAATTGTGCTTGTTTCAAGACTGCAGGATTCACTCAACAACTGCAGTGATTCGCTTAACAACTGTGGCAATAAACATTTTAAAATTCAGCACAACTCACTTAATGACCATCTAGCTTAGCAATGGCATTTCTGGTCCCAATTCTGGTCGTAAGTCGAGAGGTAGCTGTAGGGTGCAGCAGCAGGCTGGTTTGGAAAAGCTTAAGCAGGGATGGATTTAATCAGGGATGGGAGACCATCAGGAAATGCCAGAGTTAGATTGGAAAAAAGGCAGTGGCCAATCTTTTCTATGGAGAAAATTAGGTGGGGCCCCTTAGTGACTTTGAGACAAACAGTGAGTGACTCTGAGTTCTAGTCCCACCTTAGGCATCAGAGGCAGCTGGGGGCTTTGAGCCAATCAGCAGGAGGCTCTGATTTCAATTCCCAGGGCCCAGCTAGGACTTCAGGGCCAATGTGTAAGGGCTCCTCTCCTAACTTAAGAAAGTGAAGACTCCTGAAACTGATTATTTTTAAAGGAACCTTTAATTAAGAAGAATGGAAGCGGATAAGGTAAAGCAACATCTTTAGGCAATGCAAGTGGAATTAAAGTGATAGTGACCCCTCTCCTTTGTCAGAATGCAGTTTCTAGCCAATACACAGGTGTGAAAATGTTTCCTTTATCAACTGCCCTGAGAGCCGAATAAACATACATTCCCATGGCTATCTCTGGTTAGACATTAAAGTAAGATATCCCAGGATATCATAAACATCCCTACAGAGGTGCTGAGATCTCCGGCCTTCTGGCCCCAGGAAAGCAGTTGTAAAATATTAGTTATCATGGGCACCTCCAATAAATCGACTCCAAGGCCCCCCTCCTCCCAATTGAATGACAGTATCATGTTTAGGGATCTGACACAATGTCTAATGTCCATTTCTCCCCCCATTTTCCATGGATGGAGAGTTCTAACATTTCTTTGCCATTCCTTGTTTTTCTGCTGCCTCAGTCCAATTGTGTGGAAAGTTGTCATCCTGGATTTGTCAAGAGGGCTCGAGAAGCAATGTTCCATCAAAAGTGTGCGCCTGCGCGGCCGCGCACGTAACAAAAAACCCATCTCGCACCAGTTTCCAACTGCCGCAACAGTGTTTTTTAATGTGTTAAAATGATTTAAAATATTCCCCCTCCCTCCCTCCTCTCTCTGCATCGAACTCTCTCCTGAAATCAAGGAAGAGTCTGCCCAGAGACTGATGACGCTGCAGAAGGGAGAATTCCCATTGGTCCTCTGGGGCTTCGTTGGTTCCTGGGAAAATGCGATTTGCTGGTTGTAGCCTTCATTTCTCTGCACATCTGGCGTTTCTCAGGCATTGTGTCCTCTGAAGTCCCGTTCTGGGCTCTGCAGCCTTTCTGCAATTCCTTCTTTTGTGTTTCTCCTTTACTGAAACAGTAACTGAACAGATGAGGTAACAGTAACGGTTTATTGTGCTCAAGATACAATGTAACAAACTTAACGACTCTCCGTCTGACAGCTCTTTTATAGCTGAGCTGTCAGACAGTTAACCAATAGAATTGTTTAACGGTTTCCTCGAGCCTGCACGGACGCAGGAGCCAATCAGTGGACACAACACTCCTTCCCACCCACCCCCGGACTGCACATGCATAATCTTGCAAATATGCTGGTCTTCTCCGCCTTCGCTGAGAATGGCGCAACTCAGCCTCAGGAGCCCCAGGAAATGGAACATTGTCCCTCTCTGGCCCCCGTGCCAGTGGTACTATCAATACGGACACTTGTCCATGCAACTCAGGTTCTTCTTCAACAGGTAACCCATCAACTGGTAACGGAACTTGAACTCCCCCGGTAACTCTGCCTTGTGGTTTATTCCTTGTTTCCTGCGCTCTTATGTCAGTTGCGGACCCCGTTGTTCATCGGCACAATTGTTTAACATGTCTTCGCCATTCCCGACCATTTTGTGCAAACACCCCTCCCCCCTATTAAATACTCTAGGAGGGTCTCCCTCTAATGGACTTCGTGGTGAGTATGTTGGGTGAAGTCTATCTAATATGGTGCGCAGTCTTTGCCCCATTAAGATCTCAACAGGGCTTTTACCTGTTATGGGGTTTGGTGTGGTGTGTTGGGCTAATAAATATGAGGCTATTTTCTCTGGCCATGGGAGACTTCCCATTCGGCTTAATGACTCTTTCGCTGAACGAACAGCACGTTCTGCCAATCCATTTCCCGCAGGGTTATATGGTGCTATTTGAGTGTGCCTTATTCCCAATGATGCTAGGTAAAGTTGGAAACTAGCTGCTGTGAATTGTGGTCCATAGTCGGACACCAATGTATCTGGCAACCCATGTGTGGAGAATAATTTGTTTAAGACTGCTATTGTTGCTTCTGCAGTTGTGCTGCGCATTGGAAATAACTCTACCCACTTTGACAGTGCGTCAACCACTATGAAAATAGTTTGTCCTAACCATGGCCCCAGAAAATCTACGTGTATTCTACTCCACGGTGCAGAGGGTTTGTCCCATTCTCTTACTGGAGCGGCAGCAGGTGCTGGCCGGACCTGTTGACATGGTTGGCATTGCTGTACCCACTCCGTGGTATTATTATCAATGGATGGCCACCACACATAACGTCTACTCAGCCCCTTCTTTCTAACTATTCCTGGATGCCCTTCGTGGAGTCTGGCCAGCACAATTTGTCTCAGGGCTTTTGGAATTATAACCCTAGAGCCCCAAAACAGACACCCTTGGAGCACAGACAATTCTTCCCTACGACAGTAAAATGGAAGAAATTCTACCCCCACTGTGTCTGGTGGCCACCTGCGGTGTACCCAATCCATTACTTGCATTATAATTGAGTCCTTTCGTGAATGATGGGCAATATCAGTTGCTGATAGAGGTAATCTAAATTCCTCTAGCAGGCACACACTGTATATAGGAGCAAGGTCAGCCACTAAAGTGTGCGTTGGGCAACAGCTCAGTCCGTCTGCATTACCCATTTCCTTACCTGGCCTATGTTGTAGTTTATAATTATAAGCTGCCATAAACTCTGCCCAATGTGACATTCGGGGTGATATAATTTGCGGCGTAGGACGATCCCCTGCTAAAATCCCTAACAAAGGTTTATGATCTGTTACTAACTGAAATGGACGTCCATACAGATAACGATGAAATCTTTTAACTCCTGCAATGGCTGCTAACGCCTCTTTATCTATCTGACTATAGTTACGTTCAGCCTTTGACAGTGTTTGTGAATAGAATGCTATAGGAGCCCCCAGTCCATTTGGAAATATGTGGCTTAATACAGCACCGACCCCGAAGGGAGAAGCATCGCATGCCAGTATTAATGGCAATTTTTCATTGTATTGTGCTAGTATTGGTGCTGCTGTTAGCAACTTTTTAACCTCTGTGAAAGCTTTCTCTTCGCGGTTAGTCCAACTCCAATTGGCAGAAGTGTCTAACAAACGGTGCAGAGGTTCTGCCACCGAAGCCTTATGTGGTATGAAACTCGAATAAAAATTCAAGAGTCCTAAAAATGCTTGTAATTTTGCCCTATTTGTTGGTGTTGGGGCTGCATTAATTGCCTCCACCTTTGCTGGTGTGGGGTGAATGCCCTGGCTATCAATTAGATATTCTAAAAATTCTACAGCTGGTACTCCTATCTTGCATTTTGCTTTCTTTAATCTGAGCCCAGCCTCTCTGAAACTATTAAATACTTGTCTCAGCGTGTTAACGAGTTGTGACCGACTGTTAGCAGCAATCACAACTTCGTCGAAATATGGAATAATCCCAGGTATTCCATGGAGTAAGCACTCCATAAGGCTTTGGAATAAGCCGGGAGCGACACATACACCAAATTGAAGCCTGTTACACTTGAATGCCCCGTGGTGTGTCACAATTGTTTGTGCTGTTGCAATCTCTGCATCTACTGGTAATTGCTGGTAGGCTTGTGCCAAATCCAGCTTTGCGAATATCTTACCCTGACCCAGTGAGTGCAACACATGTTGTACCACTGGGACAGGGTAAGGGTGTGCCTGTAAGGCTTTATTTAATGTTGATTTATAGTCGGCGCATATTCTTATGGAGCTGTCTGCCTTTAAAGGAATTACTATGGGGGTTTCCCATTTTGCGTGATCTATTGGTTCTATCACCCCTTGTTCCAGTAATTTGTCTATTTTCGTGTCCACTTTATGTTTTAAAGCTAATGGAACACGGCAGGCTTTAAGCCGAATGGGTGCCACCTGTGGATCAAGATTTAGTGATATAGGTGTGCCCTTGTATTTACCTAATGATGGAGAAAAAACATCCGTGAATTCCCATATCAACCCGTCAATTTCGTCCCCTTGGTCAGTGTAATTAACTCCAGAGATTGAAAGACCTAGTGCCCTAAACCAATCCATGCCCAATAGCGATGCGAAAGGTTTGGAAACTACTATTAGGGGTAGTTGACCCTTAAAACGGCCATAGTGGACATTGAATTTCCCGCAGCCGATGATAGGGATGATGTTCCCCTGGTAGTCTCTCAAACGGCAGTGAGGCAGCATCAACTGGTCTTGGCATATTGATGGTAGCAGGGAGCGCAGTGTGTTCCAGGAGATTATGGACTTCGCTGATCCAGTATCCAGCTCCATGAGGCAGGGCTTGCCCTCCAATTCAATGGTTATGTGGATTTTTCCTGTCTTGTTAGCTTCAGTGGATGCAGAATCAATAGTCCATTCTGCTACGCTATTCTCGTTCATCACGCTAGCACAGCTGTTAGTTTGGCGAATGCTGGGTCGTCCAGAGATTGAGCAATTTGCAGATTGTGGTGTGGCTTCCCTATTCGCAGGTATCCATGCCCGGCAGACACTAGCTAGGTGTCCCTTTTTTCCACAACGCCGGCACACTGTAGCTTTGAATTTATACTGGGATCTCAGGTGTTTGTCCCTGCAGCTTAAACACCCTCCCCAGTTCCCTCTGGGATTGTCTCCCCTGTTGTTGGCAATTTTAAGGCGACTGACATCGATGTCTGCATTGAATTCATTGTCTAAAATGTCACTCTGGTTGTGGACTGAAGCTGCTGATTAAGCAATGCTGGCAGCTGAACTGGTATCGCTGAAACTCTGTTGTAGCTTTTTCAGCCATTTCAGTCGCTCTTGCCTCATCAACTGCTATTTTAGGAGACAATTCAGACCTTGCAAGGAGGCGGTGTTGCAAACGCAGGTCATTAAGTCCGTATATAAATTGCTCTAATAATGTCTCGTCCAAATCGCCAAACTCGCAGTGGATAGCTGTGGCTCTCAATGAAGCAATGTATTGACTAATAGACTCACCTTCCACTTGCATACGCTTGTGAAATAGATGCCTACGAGCAAAACGGGAAGGACTGTAATGAGCTGTCAGCTTGGACAGCAGTGAATCCCAGGCAATTGTATGTACAGGAGTTGGAGCTGCCAGCGCCCGGGTGGTTGCGAACATGTCTGGTCCGCAGCAATTTAATAATACCCCTCTCTTCCTTTCCAGGGACAGGCCAGTTAAATCGTTGGCTTGAATAAAACATTCAAATCATTCAAGGAACGCCTCCCATGATTCCTTGTCAGGTCTGTATTCGGTAAAATCATTTGCGATTGCCATTTGTTGTTATCGCATTCACTAGTACTTTATATGGGTTCGTTAAACACCTTCGTCGCCAGTTTTGTGTTTCTCCTTTAATGAAACAGTAACTGAATAGACGAGGTAACAGTAACGGTTTATTGCACTCAAGATACAATGTAACGAACTTAACGACTCTCCGTCTGACAGCGCTTTTATAGCTGAGCTGTCAGACGGTTAACCAATAGAATTGCTTAAAGGTTTCCTCGAGCCTGCACGGACGCAGGGGCCAATCAGTGGACACAACAGATCTCAAAGTCAATAAAATCCATGGGGGGAGGGGGGAATGGAGTTATTGGAATATAATGTTTCTAACAAGATTATGCATTGAACCCCCACCTGCTCAGCTCCTACAAACTTCATGCAAAGACCAAGCAGTCATCAGACCGAAAAGCTTTAATTCCTGCAGAGAAGAGGGGTTGAGCTAGATCAGTGATGGCGAACCTATGGCACGCGTGCCACAAGTGGGTCGTTTTAAGCGTTCCGAAGGCTTCAGGGACCGTCTGAGGCTTCCCTGATGCCTTCGGCGCGCTTAAAACGTCCCTCCGAGCAACCCGGAAGTCACTTCCGGTTTGCTCGGAGAGTGGTTTTAAGCGCTTCGAAGGCTTCAGGGACTGTCCGAGGCTTCCCTGATGCCTTCGGAGTGCTTAAAACCACCCTCCGAGCAACCCGGAAGTTCCGGTTTGCTCGGAGGGTGGTTTTAAGTGCTCCGAAGACTTCAGGGACCGTCCAAGGCTTCCCTGATGCCTTCGGAGTGCTTAAAACCACCCTCCGAGCAACCCGGAAGTTCCGGTTTGCTCGGAGGGTGGTTTTAAGGGTTCCAAAGGCTTCAGGGACCATCCGAGGCTTCCCTGATGCCTTCGGAGTGCTTAAAACCACCCTCCGAGCAACCCGGAAGTTCCGGTTTGCTCGGAGGGTGGTTTTAAGGGTTCCAAAGGCTTCAGGGACCGTCCGAGGCTTCCCTGATGCCTTTGGAGCGCTTAAAGCACTCCAAAGGCTTCAGGGAAGCCTCCAGATGGTCCCTGAAGCCTCTGGAGGGCCTCCGGGGGGTCGGGGGAGGCTCTTTTCGCCCTCCCCATAAAGCCCCTGGAGTCTGGGGAGGGCGAAAAAAGCATGTAAAAATGGGGGGGTGCGTGTTGTGCGTGCATGCACACTGGGGGGTCGTGCATTGCATTATGGGTGCGGCACGCCCGCACTCGACCCCCCTGCACTCCCCCCACTTGTGGCACGTGAGCCAAAAAAGGTTCGCCATCACTGAGCTAGATGGTCTCAGAGTTTCCTTCAAAGGTATAAATATAAAATTCTATGGTGCTAATTTCAAACCCCTGCCTACAGTATTTTATTGAAAAATGTATGCATGGTTTTAAAATTAGCAGTGTTTAACACCCCTTTCCATGAATAATTAAATTGCCACAAATTCTTGGCCTTTTGTACCCCAAAGACCTCTGATGGTTCCCCTCCGTCTCCTTTGGATGCTTCCTAAAAAGTAAGGAAATCTGATGGATCCTTGTCGGGACCCCTTACCTGTCATGGCTGCAGCCTTGGAGGCCCCAAACTCTCTTCGACCCCTTTGTTTCTCCTCCTCAGAATGGAGGAATAGGCAGCGTTGAAGGCCTGGGCCAGAGTCTTGGTGATACTGTACACATTGGGGTTATTTAGGACCTGGATCCTGTTCCATTTTCACTGGGTCTCCAGTGGGGCTTTCTGGGGGCATCTTCCCCTGTCTTTGACCAAGAAGATGGACTTTGAAACAGAACAGTGAAAATCCTCATCTTGATATTTTTCTTTTAAACAAAATTTTATTGGTTTTTTAAAAAAATAAACCAGGAAAGGGGTAGTGGAATAGGTTACAAATTTTGGCAGTTACAATATGCAGGAGGTGGTCCCTCCCCCCATGCTCATAGTTTCCATTTATTAATACATTAGATTATTACTAATTAATGATATTTTGTCAGCATATAAACTTTTATCTTCAAATAATTTCAATCAATTTATATCAAACAGATTTTCTTGTTCATTTTTGTGATCTGAGTTTTCTCGATGTTGCCCCTTCTCCCCCCGCCAGCAGAGCTCCGGCCCCTCCCGTGTCCTGTGTATCTGGTGTAGCATCATCAGATTTATCTAGGAGGGCTTTATTTTTTTCCATAAAGGCCTGAGCCTCTGTGGTTGTGTTGATTCTAACTCTTGTGTCCTCCCAGAATATTAGCATACCTTCAGGCATCAGCCATCTAAACCACACCCCTTTCTGGTATAATTTCTTCGCTAACAGCGAATAGTTTTTTCTTTTCTCTCTCACTTTCTTAGGGATCTGTTTCAGAATGGCTATTTCTCTATCCTGGTATTTTAGTGCTTGCCCCCTTTGCGCACTCAGAATCTCATCTCTTGTAGTCTTTCTAAGGAATTTAATGTGTACCTCCCTTGGAACATTATGTGTTCTAGCATATGCTGAGTTTACTCTATAAACCAGGTCCATGTCCCACCCCATCTGTTGTTTGTCTTTTTGGATGTATTCAGCCAAAAGGTTTGTCATAATGTCCCTTAGGTCTTCATCATCCGCCTCAATCACATTTTGAAACCTAAGGAAAAAAGACATTCTTTCAAATTCCATTTTTATCTGGTGGTTCTCAAGCTCTTGGTTCCCTTTCTGCACCCCCCTCACCTCCCCCCTCATCTCAGCCGTCCGCTCCTCCAAAAGATCCAATCTCTGTGAATTTTTAATCGCCCGGTCTTGGTTCTCTCTAAGCTGCTCATTCATCTCCTTTAGTTGGTTTTTTAAATCCTCCTGTCCCTTTAAAAGTTGTTGAAACATCTGCTGAAAGTCCACCTCAGGAGGCTTGGGCTGAAGCAAGGAAGTTAAAGTCTGTTGTCCACTGGGGCTGGATGCTGAAGATGTCGGGGCGGAGACAGCAAAACCCAGCTTCCCCGGGGGTGGTCTTTTAGGTGGCATTGTAATGAGCAAAGAGAGTACAATGTCAGTACAGAGAGAAAACAATTAGAGAGGAAAACCGCCAAGAGTGTTTACGAGGCAGAGAGTCCAAGCAGAGGGGAACCTTTTCTGGATTCAGCTTCTGGCAATAAAGTAATAAAGTCCTTTGTTCCAAGCCCAGAGTCCAATATAATAAGAGATTTATCTGAGTGTCACGAAGACAAAGACAAGATGCCTGAAGCTCCTATGGGTGGAGTCAAATTTCAGTGTCTATGAAGACGACGGAAGTGTGCCATCTTGCCCCGCCAGCTCTGGAATCAGAAGGCAAAGACCAAAAGTTTTCAAAGTTTTCAGATCATCACCTCATTTACACAATTGCAGTCCAAAATCTGCCTTTGCTATGAGCCTGATTTCGTTGCATGGCTCCCCCCCTCCTCCTCCTCTGGGGGCAAAGAGCAAAACCATTTAAAGCCGCTTGTCCAAGGGGGGGGGGAAATCCCCCTCCCTCCAGTCACGCTTCTCCAAAACAAGTTGAAAGTTAATTCTGAAAAACTGGCAATTTTTTTTCTTTCAGTCGAGCAAGGGAACGGGGGAAAGTTTCCACCTCACCGCACAGCAGCTGCGTCCTTCAAATCTTGCTTTCTTCCAGCTGCCTCATCGCGAAGACGCCGCGGTGCCTCCCCATCTTGCCTCCCGGTGCCTAGGGCGATGCGGGGAGCCCCCCCTGGCTGCTGCCGACTCAGGGGGTCCCCCGCTATGCCGCCCCCTTGGCAGGAGCCCCTCCAGGGCATCCTGTGCCCCCCGGATCAGTGGGGAGCCCACCAGGAGTGCGCGGGGCGAGCAAGGCTTGCCCGTCGCGATCCGCAGCCGGAACCGGATTGTTCTGCACTGTTAGCCTGTGTCTGCCTATCCATTGCCCAATCTAACAACAGTGAAAATACTCATCTTGATATTGAGGTCCCGCAAAGAAACTGTGTTCAAAGTGATCATCCTTAGGACTTTTTTCCTGAAAAGCAAAGTTCCAAATACTGTGGACATATTTGAAAAGTCTGTGCCTTCTCAGTGTTGCTTCACCCAAGATTGACAAGATCCAAACTTTCCCTTCAGTGGGTCCTGGCAAGTGTGCAAGTGCTGAATGGAAAGGAAGAACTCTGTTTGCAAGAGGGACATGTTCCAGGAAGTGAGCAAAGACGTTGACTTGTCTCCACTTAGAGAGGGGAGCTGTATTTCCATCTGTGGAGAATCGTTGTGATACAACAACACAAATTCCACTCCTGACAAGCATTGGAATTAAAGTCCTCATGAAATTCTCTCCCTTCTCAGTGTCTGAAGCAAAGAGGCCAATCAAGGTCCATCTGAAATAGAGGAGCAGCTGGACAATGGCTGGGTACTGGAATCCTTCTTTGAGAACATCTGGTGGAAAAGTGGGAACTGGTTTTTATCTCTCAGGATCTCTAAAGCAATTCTATCACTGATCTAAAAAAGCAATGAAGAATGTTATGTTATATTGGAGGGTTAGATCAAATCCAAAATGTTAGCTTTTAATAAATCCAACCTGGTTCTCAGGAACCTATTAGAAGAATTTATTGTCAATTAGCCATTAAGCCATATCAAGATGAATAATGTAGAACACAGAGCATCAATAAGTCCATATATAAAAATGAAAAGTAATAAAAAATAAGTGAGAAAGAATATGAATAAAGACTGGAAAACATATTTATGCATTACCCTTAAAATTTGCCACAGTCATACCCACATATCCAGTTCTCAATGGAAGAATTTTGCTCCAATAAGGGGCTGCATTATATGTAATTTTGGAATTCTGACCACCCAGGAAATCAATTGTTTGGATTTAAGCAATGGGTCATTTGTCTAACAATGCAGTCCAAGATCTTTCTCTTTCTTAGACAGTAGACATTCCAATAACAGATGTCTTAAGATGCATGACATCTTCTTAACTGGGGCTCCACAAATAAAATCCTTTTCATTATAAGCAGTTGATTATATTTCTTTAATTAACCATTATGACTAGCTTTTCAAATCTTGCTCAAATAAATACGACCCTGAGATATTAAGGCATTTCTGTGTCTCAATACTTGGAAATTTGGGAGGTCTGTTTGTAGCAGCTCATCCACTTCAATGTGCCAACCTTACTGAGGTTTCTTTCTCTGCTCGGAAATCCCAGATTCTTTGTGCAGCCTTCTCTTGAACTTGTTCTCCGAGGACGCAAGAGACAGGGAAACCACAGCTCCTAATAGGATTTGTCAGATGTCAGAAGGAAAGTGGGCTGTAATTGAAATTTTGTTGGTTCTGACAGACCAGATTTGGGGGTTCTCTCATTTTCCATTAATTTCATTTTAAATCAATAATAATATTCCCTAATTTTAGTGAGAGAGAAAAATGAACAACTTCTGAAATTAGTTCTGAGGGCAGAAGCTAAAGTTCTTTTATCCATCTCTAAGATACTCTTCAGATGCTGGGACTGGAATTGTACTAAGCATGAACTATATTAACTATAGTTTGATATAGGAACTTGGAAATACAGACTTTAATATATTGGACTAAGGAAGCTCGATGGTTTTTAAAATTTAAGCAGCAAATTCACTGAGTCCCCTGCTCTAAAGGTGCTTCATTGAACAAGAGTGAGTGAACTTTCAGTTCTGGAGAAAACTACCCTAAATAAGGAAAGATGTTAATTTACTCTGTTGACTCACCATCAAATAGCCATCTATGGCTATGATGTTATTTTCCAAACACCCTAACTGTTGACTTTCATTTATTAACTTTAAAACAATTATTAGCACAGTAGGAACCAACTCTTCTCAACAACCCAAGCTGAAACTATAAAAGTAATATCATAACATCAGCAAAGAGGCATTTATCTCCTAAGGCATGCTTACTTCATGCCTTGATTTTGACCTCTTTTCACTCATTTTTTAAACTTTTCTCCCCCTCCTCTCCCCCTCTCTTTCCTTCCTTCCTTCCTGCGTTCATTCCATGGGGTGAGAGGCAGCCCTGATTTCGTTTTTTCTAACATCTCTCTCCTCCCCAATCTCTTTTTTTAACTCTGCAAAATTCTGGTAACTAGTTTTTCAATAAAGTTGATTTTGTTCTTGGAGACAGGCCATACTACAGCATCAGCCATTTTGTGTGGTGCCCTTGAGCATTAGCTTTCAAAATGAAGTAGATTTTGGTTCCAACTCAGCTGCCAACTATTTCAGTTCTGTGATATGCTCAATATGATTAACTGGTCCCTGGAGTTTTGTCTTTTATCACTATGCCAACAAATCTCAGATTTATTTGTTTCTTCAGCCACAGGTGCTGTGTATTCCCTCTGGGCTCAGCTTAAAGCATGCAGACCCCAAATCTCTCGATTCTAGATGATGGCTTTAATTCGATATCTGCCCCTGTTATTATGAATCACATGGGCATTATTTCCCTTTCATTTCCCTCTACAGAATTTCCCAACATTTTTTTAGTCCAAGAACTGTTTGAATTATCCAGGGATCCCTCCTGAGAGGGAGAATTATGATAAAAGTTTCAGCTCTCCTCTTTGGCTGAATCCTCCAGGGATGACTTTGGGCAGAGAAATATGGAGTTTTGGGACAGGCAGGGTCTGTGCTCTTGAATGTACGTCTCTCTCCTTTCCAGATGAAGCTGAGTGTTTCTCTGTGTTTCAATCAGGAAAGACACTGGATCATATTCCACCTTGAGAGAGTCCTTTGAATTCTTCTAATTCTTCTTTAGAAACAGAAAAGGGATTCACTGATTCACCCCATGAATGATGGACCTCCTGCTTCTGCTTCTGATGCTGCTGGTGTCCCATCCAGTCTCTGGGAAGCTGAGAATTAAATGCCCACAGAGTTTGGAGCACCAGGATGGAAAACGACCACAGAGCTTTTACAGCCCAGGAGACCATCTCATTGGGATAGTCATCAGTGGAAAGGAAACATTGCATACAAACTTGCTTTTCAATGTGGCTCCTTCTCTTCAGTTGGTTTTCCATGATCCGTAAGTCATTCAGGGTGATGGAGTTGCACTCCTTCCATTCTAACACTCTCCTTCTTTTCTGTTTTTATTTTTCATTTATTCCTATATTGGGGGTTATGTCTAATTTCCTGAATGATTTTGATTTCCATGGCTTCTCTCTTTTGTCTGATTTTGTGAAAGAAACTCAAATCGAAAAATAGGCCTGAAAAAAAAGCTGAAAGGGCTGCAGATTATTTTCCTCTCTCAGTTCAATCCTTAATTTATCACTTGAATAATGAATTTTATTTAAAGTAGTGGTGGAACCAGTTGTAGTTGCTGTACCTCAGTCCATTTCCGTATTTGTATAACTGATCATTGCTTTTGGATCAATGTTGGCTTAAGGCTCAGTAGGCTTTTGGAGGCTTATATATTTTTAAAAAGTATTTGTTGCTGCCCATTATAATAACATTTTTTTTACATTAGGGATGTTTATGGTTTTCCATATGCCTTAGTATACATTTTCGCCATTCAAATGGTCAACAAGAATTCCCAGCTCCTGCACAATCTCACACTTGGCTACAACCTCCATGACAACTATTGGAGCACTTTCCGCACTTCAGATGCCTTGCTGGACATTCTGTCCACTGGAGAAGCCAATGTCCCCAACTACGGCTGTGGAAGGAAGGAGAACATTCTGGCTCTTCTTGATGGAGCTAACAGGGAGATCTCCATCCAGATGTCACCATTAGCAGGCACCTACAAAGTCCCACAGGTTTGTGTGTGTTTTTCTCCACCTGGTAAAGTGAGGGGTGGGTGGTGGTGGGTGAGCAATAGATGGAATCATGTCTTCTCCATGGACTCCAAGAGCTGCTTTTCTCCATGTTAGCAAAATTTTCAATATTTTACCCCATTATGTTCATGTTGAGATTAATTGTAAAAGGCCTGAAGTGCAAGCAATACATTCCCTGGAGAAGACATTCTACCAACTATTTGACTGATCAAAAAATATCCCAGGTGGTTTGGGGCCTCTATTGGCATCTTCATTTTCACATATAAAAAATGTCTACCCTATCCAGACAGATTAAAGTTGGCAGTAGCAGCATTTTATCTATCTAAAAAGTGGAATAAAAAGGACTCTAGCAATTATAGGCCAAATAGATTTGCAGATATTGTGGCTGAAATGTATGCCTGGATTCTCTTCTCTCGCTCCTTCCGACAGACACACCTGTTCCGACTGGCTGGTCTGGCATAATTTATAACGTCTACCTCCTGGCATACAATTTTTTTACTGGTTTTTAGAGGGATTGTCTCTTTTAAATTTAATCTTACATGATATTGGGATTTTAAATTTTGTATATTCTGATTTATTTACTTAGCTGTACAGTTTTGCATATCTTTTTATCCTCCTCTCATATACGTATATATGTATCTATTTATTATAATTTTAATTTTTTGTATTTTGATACGGACTGTACACCGCCCCGAGTCCCTTTCGGGAGAGGGGGTGGTCTATAAGCGCTAAGAAATAATAATAATAAATAATAATAATTAGTTAAACTTGAGAAAAATGCATTCCTTGCAGAAGAAACAGAAGGTTTTAGGTAGTGAACAGCTATATAAATTTTATAAGAAATATTGCATGCCAATAATCTAATATTGGTAACAAATTTGTCTTGAAATATCTAATCTATATCAGCAAAGTAAAACACGGTTTTGCTGGCTTTCTAGATGTTAGTGCAGTTGTCATAATTAACAGAGAAATATTATATAGGAAATTGATTGCCCTCAAAATAGAGCTCCACCTGTTGGCCCTGATCCAGGCTCTTTCTCCAGGTCCTTGTTTGAGAGGGAGGTTGGGGCTCAATGGAGCAATGAGAAGAAGGATTGATACTTACCAAGGAGGAAGGGAAGGATGCATATTTGAACCCCTGTTATTCTCTCTTCATATTGACAATTTACTTCAACTAATGAAGGATCCAAAAACACATCATAAATAAATGTTATTTCTTTCTTTGACAAAAATTACTAAATTAGTGGACCAGTGAAATGCAGTGCACATAGTTTCCAGTACTTGGATTTTAGAAAGGCTTTGACATAGTAAACCACCATCTACTTCTTGGTAAGCTAAAAATATGTGGGATATACAGCATCACCCCCAGATGGACTCAGCATGTGGTCCTCAGTGGAACTACATCTACATGAGGAAAACAAGCAGTGGGGGACCCCAAGGTTCCATTTTAGGCCCAGTCCTCTTCAACATCTTCATCAATGGTTTGGATGAGGGATAGATGTGGAACTCATCAAATTTACAGATGACACTAAACTGGCAGGAATAGACAACAGCCCAGAAGATGGATCTAGATGGACTTGAACCCTGGGCCTATCTAGCAAAAGGAAATTCAGTATAGAGAAAAGTAAAGTAATACAATAACAGAGTTGGAAGGGACCTTGGAGGTCTTCTAGTCCAACCCCCTGCCTAGGCAGGAAACCCTATACCGTTTCAGACAAATGGCTATCCGACATCTTCTTAAAGATTTCCACAACTTCTGGAGGCAAGCTGTTCCACTGATTAATTGTTCTAACTGTCAGGAAATTTCTCCTCAGTTCTAAGTTGCTTCTTTCCTTGATTAGTTTCCACCCATTGCTTCTTGTTCTACCCTCAGGTGCCTTGGAAAATAGTTTGACCCCCTCTTCCTTGTGGCAACCCCTGAGTCTTACACTGAGGCTAGAAAAACCAAATGTACAGGTACAGATTAGGTGAAATCTAATAGCAGGAACTGTGAAAGGGATCTTGGAATCTTAGTGGACAATCTCTCAAATGTGAGCCAACAATGTGTGGCAGCAGCCAAAAAAAGCCACTGCAATCCTAGGCTGCATCAACAGAAGGATAGAATCAAAATCACGAGAAGTATTGGTACCATTTTATAATGCCTTGATAAAACCACCCTTGGAATAGGGCATTGATGGAGAACCCTTTTGGCACCAAGTGCTCTTGTCAGGGATGCAATCTGGAAGAGGATTTGCCAAGTGTGCATGCCGGTCCATACATGCGCACCAGACAGCTCCTCTTCCAGTTCCTGGCAATGCCGCGCATGTAAAGGCCAGCTGATCATCGTGCTCACAGGCACACAAGAAACCCGGAAGAGCAACGGGCAAGGCCACGCGTGCCAGTCGACATGGCTTTGTATTCCACTTAGCCCAAGCTAAGAATCTGAAGCAGAGGGCACAATTTCCCCTCCTGGGGCCTCCATGCATCCCATGTTTGGCCTCCCCAGCCCCCAGAAACACTCTGCCGGCCAAAAGCTTTGGTCCAACTTTGCAGTTTCAGTCCGTGGGGCTTGCGAAGGTAAGGCGTGCACTCAGCCGGTGGGTGGGGACTGGCAAGTGGGTGGGGTGATTTGGGCAGGGCAGCCTCATGGTCCCACGTGGGCTGGATTAATGGCTTGAGTGGCCTGTATCCAACCTGTGGGACGTAGTTTGAGGACCCCTGATATAGGATCTCCTTTTTGAGCAGGGGGTTGGACTAGAAGACCTCTAAGATCCTTTTCAACCCTTTTATTTTGTTATAAGTTCTGTTATGGGTACATATGTTTAGCATGCTAAATACCTAATGGAACATGCTGATTTACACTGTGAATCTCCTTCACAGTGAAATAATCCATTTTTTGGAGTATAACTCATAGCTTTGTTAGGGAATGCTGAACACACATTTTAAGGTACAAGCAAGGCTACTTGGCAGATTCCACATTTTACTTTTCACAAGATGTTACTTTGCTAGGCTAAGCTTGGGAATCCGCCTAGAAGTTTTATCTATGTAGTTGGCATGTTAGGTTACAATGGAGCTTCTCTCAACAGGAATTTAACAAAAGCTGAATTAGGTTACACTCTGTGTATGCTCTAATGCAGTGATGGCAAACCTTTTAGAGACTGAATGCCCAAACCGCAACCCAAAACCCACTTACTGATCTAAAGTGCCAACATGGCAATTTAACCTGAATAATGAGGTTTTAGTTTAGAGAAACAACTCATACATGATTAACGTCTTTTCTCTGAAAAAAACCCCCACAATAACAGCGCTTTCAATGATACAAACACCTTTTTATTGAAAGGTAAACATTTGCCTTTGGCATGCTTTTGATTAATGTGACTTTTGCTGTTGAATGCAAGCTGATAATTTTTCTAACCTTGACTCATACGTTGCAAGTTTGAGAGCAACACATGCAGCACTCAGGTCATCTGTTAGTCCAGGGGTGTCTCTTTTGCAGAGTCAGGGATCCAGAAACTTTCATTCTCGGGGGTGGGTGGTTTAAAGTGGTTACCTGTAGGTCCCCCCAACTACTTTCCACTTAGCTACTTAATGAGGCTTCTTTGTCTCAAGGAGCAGCAAATGGGGCCAGACAGAGACAGGCAATCCAAGTGTGTTTGGCAGAGAAAGCATACTTCAGCCAATGCACCCAAACTGCTGCCAATGGTGTGGGCCACAGCTGAGCATGCAAATGGGGCCAGACAGAGACAGGGAGGGTAAGAGAGTAATCTAAGTGTGTGTGTGTCTGTGTGTGTGTCAGAGAAAGCGTCCTTCAGCCAGGGTACCCAAACTGGTGTGGCCAACACCTGAGCAGGGAGGCAGTGTGTGTGTGTGTACTTTCCCATTCAAGCAGGGCTTCTTATTTCCTCCCCAGCACAGTTGGGGCATGCAGGCTGCTGCCACCTAAGCACCAGGATTGCCCCCTCCCCAGCCTGCCAGCCAGCCCCACCTGACCTTCTCCCTGCCGGCTCTGCAAAGCCTCGCCATTCTCCTCCTCCTCTTCTTCTTCGTGTGGTCGTCCTCCTCCGCCCAAGTGGCAGTGGGCTCCACAGGACAGGTTTCCATTTCTTCCCTGGGGCAGAAAACTCTGGTGGGCTGGAAGTGAGTGTGAATGGCCTGGCTCTCCAGGGCTTCCTGGGTCAGTTGGAGGCTTCCTTCAGCCTTCAAACAGTTGCAGGGCTTGTTTGGGGTTTTTTGCTTCCAGGTTGGTGCAGGACGCTTCCCAGGGCCAAAATGGAGAAAAAAACAACCCTGTGGTTTCTGCACCCCATTTTGGCATTCCTACACCAACCTGGAAGCAAAAAATAAAAAACAAAACCTCTGCAACTGTTTGAAGGCTGAAGGAAGCCTCCAACTGACCCAGGAAGCACTGGGGGGGGGGGGGGAGGCCATCCACACTCACTTCCAGGTCGCCGGAGTTTCCTGCGCAATGTGAGTCGTCCCCCACCCATTGCATACTCAAGTGTCCCCCGCCCTGACCCTCCACAAGGGCCCAAAAACCAGCTGGCCGGCAGGAGGTGCGCCTGCATGTGGATGCTAGTGGAGCTGGGGTGGGGTGGTTAGCGTGCCAGGAGAGGACGCTCTGCATGCCACAGGTTCCCCATCACGGCTATAATCCTTTCAATTCCTTTTCCAGATCAATTATTTTACAGCTTCAGAGGCTCTGAGTGATAAAAGTCGATACCCCTTTTTCCACCGGATGAACCTCAAAGAAGGATTCCATTACCCAGCAATTGTCCAGCTGCTCCTCCACTTCAGATGGACCCTGATTGGCCTCTTTGCTTCAGTCACAGAAAAGGGAGAGAATTTCATGAGGACTTTTACTCCTGTGCTTGTCAGGAATGGAATTTGTGTGGTTATATCACAACTGTTCTCAACGACTGGACATACAGCAGCCCTCAGGGATTCCCTCTCTAAGTGGAGACAAGTCAACGTCTTTGTTCACTTCATGGAAATTGAATTGATTTGGGACAGAATCCTTCCTTTCCATTTAATACTTATGCATCTGCCAGGACCCATTGAGGGGAAAGTCTGGATCCTCACAAATTTTGCAGGGTACAGAATAAACAAGCGCAGACTTCTCAAATACATCCATAGTATTTGGGGCTTTGGTTATATGTTGAAAGAAAGGCCAAAAGATTCTGCCTTTAAACCCTTTTTCTTTGTGGAAGAAAAGTTTCAAGATCATTATTTTCATTGTTCTCTTTCAAAGAATGTCTTTTCTGTCAAAGGCCGCAGAAGATGCACCCAGAAAGCCCCACTGGAGACCCAGAGGAAAAGGGACAGAGGAAGGGTCCAAAATGACTACCACAATTACAGTCTCACAAAGACTCTGGCCCAGGCCATGAATGCTGCCTATTCCTCCAGATCGAGGAGGGGAAGGAAGGAGGGAGAAAAGATGTTGGGGTCTCCAAGGCTGCAGCCATGGCAGGTATGGGGGTCCCGATATGGATCCATTAATCTTAGATCCTTTGGAGGAGGAATCCAGAGGAGAAGGAGGGGAAGCATCTCAACAGATCTGGCCAATTTGATTACTCAGGGAATTAATGGTTCCAAAGAGTAGATACCATGGCATTTTTATATTTAGCACTGATAATTGGAAAATGCTGTATTCTTTTTAAAATGAATTCCCGTATTTGTGGGTTTGTGATTAGCCTGGTGGAATTCCACCTTTCTTCCGTCCCCATTGCAGGTGGGTCTGTGTGCAGCTGGAGAGGCAGCTAAGCCCCCCTATTCTCCTCCAATGAAAGGGAGCCTGGCGTGGATCTGGATGCTTTATTGGGAGAAGAGGGCAGGTGAAACTGAGGAGATGCAAAGAGTGGAAATCAAACAGAAAGACGAGATAGGCAGCATTAACTAACAGCCAGCAAAGAAGCAGCTGGAACCTCCCCAGCGATGCTCCGTGTGAGGGACGGAGGCCGTCTCCGGATGACCAGGGGTCTCGGTCACAATGGCTGCTTCCGTCTTCTCCAAAGGCTGACAGAAAACGGAGTCTGGCTTCAGACCTTATAGTGAGGCTTATCTGCCCCCGGCCACTAGGTGGGGCTAGAGCAACAACAGCACAACAGTTACCGTATTTTTCAGAATATAAGACGCATGTTTTTCCCTCAAAAATGCGGCTGAAAATCTGGGTGGGTCTTATACCTCGAATACAGCATTTTTTGCCTCCCGAAGCCCCGCCCCCTTCACCAAAATGGCCGTGCATAGCCTTATGGAGGCTTTCAGAGAGCTCCTGGGGGCTGGGGAGGGCAGTAAGGAGCAAAAAATGGACCATTTTTGCCCCCCCCAACCCCCAGCAGCACTCTATAAGCCTCCATAAGGCTATGCATGCAATTTTTTAAAACAAAAAACGGGCTTGTTTTTTCAAAAAACAGGCCATTTTTTTCTCATTTTTGCCCCCCCCCCAGCACTCTGCAAGGCCCCCCCCCAAGGCTATTCATGACTTTTTTTAAAGGGGGGGATTCATAAAAACGGGCTGTTTTGGGGAGGTTTGCAGAGTGTAAAAACTTCTTTTTCTCCTCTTGGAAAGCTCTTTAACGGGTTGATGAGAATTACATTGATCAAGTGCTTTGCCAGCAGAAACAAAGTCTTAGGTGCTGCAGATTGTCAGCGATTTCCTTCTCCAGCACATGGATAAATATACCTGGAAACATCTACCTACCTACCTACTCTCTCTCTCTCCCTCCCTCCCTACTGTATTTCTCTCTCTATCTCTTTTTATTTCTCTCTCTCTATCCCTTTATCTACCTCCCTACCTAAGTACTCTCTCTCTCCCCCTACCTACCTACTGTATTTCTCCCTCTTTCTCTCCCTCCATCTACCTACCTACTTAAAAAAATTGCCTCTTCAAAACCTTGGTGCGTCTTATACTCCGGTGCATCTTATTCTCCAAAAAATACGGTACATGTTGTGGCATGACAAACTTTATAAATTAGGAGGAGACCCTGAGACCATCTAGCCCAACCCCTCCTCTCTGTAGGAATCCCAGTTTAAGCTTCTCTGACTGATGGCTGCTCAGTCTTTGCTTTCAGACGATCCATGAAGAGGAGACTGAACTTCTCTGCTTTACTGGCTCAGTTCTAAAACAGCTCATCCTTTTATCATATTTTTTCTCTCATTCAGTTAAAATCTCCTCTCTTGTAACTGAATTCACTTTTTCCATGTCTGACACTCTGGAATAAGAGTGAGCAGATCTTACACTCATGTGTAACAGGAGTCAGTTATTGGAAGAGGGTTGTATCCAGTGGTGGCATTCAAATCTTTTTACTAGTGGTTCTGTGGGTGTGGCTTGGTGGTCTTGTGACTGGATGGGTGTGGCTTGGTGGTCATGTGACTGGGTGGCCATGGCTTGGTGGTCATGTGATTGGGTGAGTGTGGCTTGGTGGTCATGTGATTGGGTGGGCATGGCCAACTTGACATCACTCACGACAAGGGGTACCTTGCCTGGCCTCTCCTTGCGTCAACCAGATACAATTTCCCTGTCTATTTATTTACTACTACTGAACATCCAAAATGCATAATTTAATCCTATGTATACATGCCATATGTGTACATACATATTACATAGTTTAGTGTGTGTATAGGCACACAAAAAGATACATTATCTACTATGTATACTGTATGTACACACACACACACACACACACACACAGCTCTTCTAAAACTATACACATTCAACCTCACTTATTGCGTTTGGAAAAACACTCCCAGAGTTCACGTTTTGCCACACATTTAACTATCACTTCTGCACATTAGAACATTACACAGGCCTTCAGATGTTCTTCCCTAGCCTGCACATGACTGTTAGAGCCAGGAGATGTCATGGATTGAGTAAAATGTTGCAAAACTCACTTAACGCTCTTGCTTAGCAACCAAAATGTTGGGCTCAATTGTCATAACTCAAGGACTGTCTCTGCCTTCCTCTGCATGGCAGCCTTGTCCTAGTAAACTCCTTCCCTTTTCTGGCAATTTTCCTCTCTCTTAGAGGCACCAAAATAATCCAGAGGATATAACGTCTCCTGCTGGAGCAGGGGATTGGACTAGATTATCTCTGAGATCCCTTCCAATCCTAGATTGCTGTGCTGTTTCAAAGAGTCTTCTGCGGCCTTCCTTCCTATCTTCTTTTTTCTCTTCCTCCCTCCATGTATGTACAGTATATATACATCCATCCACCCATCTATATCTTATTCACTTTCTTTTCCCTCCCTCCCTCCCTCCCTCCTTCCCTCTCTCTCTCTCTCTCTCTCTTTCTTTCTTTCTTTCTTTCTTTCTTTCTTTCAATCTTTTCAATTTTTTCTCAAACTTTCTCATTCACTTATGAAGATAATGGCAGTATTTGTCTCCTATTTAACCATATTTGGAGATGAGACAATTGTAGAAGAAAGATTCAATGTGGGATAAGAAACAAAGTTTTCTGCTTTTCAAATTCCTGGATGTTCCTATTCTAGTTTCATCCCTTTCTGGAGAAGAATGAATTTTGGAAGATTACTGACCTGAAACTGTACTTGGACCAAAATGGAGAGATAACAGCAGATCTGGCCATTACAATGTGGTTGGTTCTCCCCAAGGAGGATGCGAACAAAGTGATTCTGGCATATTTTATAAGACAGAGACTTTCTATCAAACAGGATGCTCTTTCAGGGCTAAAGTTGCTCAATAAGGTGGGATAAATTTTGGTGTCTTTTCTCTGTTTTCCAAAGCCGGAGGTCCCATTTCAAGTGGGCAAAGCCTATAGTCTCCTGGGTGGTTGGCCTCCCATGCCAGTTGGTGACATCTAATGGAAGTTCTTCAACATCTACCTAAGTGGAGGGGCTTTGCCATGTTCTATGGAAACCTTTCAAGATCTTAATGGTCAGAGGCTTCCTTCTTCATCACAGTTTTATTCTTTATTGAAAAAACTAATGGAATAAAAGTTTTCTCAATCTTTTACAATAAATTTTATTCTCAGTTTTAATATGAATATATCATCATATGTAAATCTTTTTTCAATTCCATCTCTGCTGACTTTATTAAGTAGAAAAGTACTTTATTGCAATGTTAAATGCCAAATGCAAAGAGAGGAACTGCATGAAGAATCTGCCAGTAGTTAATTATACCTCCTGCATCTTCTTAGTAGTAGTCAGGTATTTCATATTTACTTGCATGAAGACCAGAGGCTATTTGGCTAATGTCAGTGTCTACCTCTCTTTTCCATGAATGTTGACTACTAACACATTTTCTTTGGCATTCCTTGTTCTTCTGCTCAGTCCCTGCCTCAGTCCAACTGTGCAGAAAATTGTCATCCTGGATTTGTCAAGAGGGCTCAAGAAGGAGAGCCAGTTTGCTGCTATGACTGTGTTCCTTGTCCGGAGGGGACCTTCTCCACTCAGGAAGGTGGGTCACACTGAGGAAAATAGGAGGCTTTGTGGAACTGGATCCATCCAGAACATTTTCATGAAAGTACAAGTTAGAAGATCATCTGGTTTTTTAATTTTTACCCTACACAAATTCTTATCTAAAAGGAAGTAAATCAAAAGAACTTTGAAGGAGGGGCTGGGAAGAGATGGGAGGAGGGGGTGGCAGACTGAGCAAGCTTTACTAACATCAGAGGAAATATCTTTCCTTTTTTTAGTTTTCTTATGTGCTGCTAAGTTCACCTTTCTAGGAACACTTGAGTTCTTTGAAACTTGATGAATTGTTTTAGGTCCACCTTCTGAAAGACCTTGCAATTCACTGTATATTGAATCCTCCTCTTGAAGATCACTGAAAAGGTGTCACTGGTCCATAATGTGTTACTGTGGATAGTTATGGGGGGAACTCATTACACAAATATTTTGCCAATCATGTAGATCAATCAATCAATCAATCAATCAGTAGAGAGCTGGAAGGGACTTTGGGGGTCTTCTAATCCTACCCCCTGCTCAAGCAGGGGACCCGATACCATTTCAGCCTGTCCAGTCTCTTCTTAAAAACCTCCAATGTTGAAGAACCCACAACTTCTGAAGGCCGGATGTTCCACTTGTTAATTGTTCTCACTATTAGGAATTTTCTCCTGAATTCCATGTTACTTCCAGATGTTACAAGATACTGTAGGTATCCCCCAAGTCCAGTATATTAACTGCCATGTGGAAGGGCTCAAAATGCTTGCCTAAAAATATTATATGATTCATTATTAACCTCTAATAATGTAGCTTCCTATGAATTACATTCCACCAGAAATAATTAGCACCCTAGGACTTTCCTCAATTTCATATACCTTATATACTTAAAAAAAATAAAATTACTACTTAAAAAATATTATATCCTTCTTATGCTATTTTTAATGAAAAATAGGAGAGAATATTAAAGAAAATTGATTTTTGGTTTCTCAGATGCAGAAAAATGCACCAAGTGTCCGGATGACAAATATCCAAATGAGGACAGAGTCCAATGTATCCCCAAAGTTATAACCTTCCTGTCTTATGAAGAACATCTGGGCATCATCCTGGTCTCTTTTGCCCTATTCTTGTTCTTAATCACAGACCTTGTTTTAATCATCTTCATTATATACAGAGAAACTCCCATTGTCAAAGCCAACAACCGGGACCTCTCCTATATCCTCCTGGTCTCCCTCCTGCTTTGCTTCTTGTCTCCTCTTCTCTTCATTGGTCAACCAAGGAAAGCCACCTGCCTTCTCCGACAAACAGTTTTCAGCATCATCTTCTCAGTTGCCATTTCTTCTCTCTTGGCCAAAACCATCACGGTGGTGCTGGCTTTCTTGGCCACAAAACCAGGAAACCGAGTGAAGAGATGGCTGGGGAAGAGCTTGGCCAACTCCATCATCCTTTCGTCTTCTGCTGTCCAAGTGATCATCTGCTCCATCTGGCTGGGAGTTTCTCCCCCCTTCCCTGACTCTGACCTCCACTCCCAGCCTGGAGAGATCATCCTGCAATGCAATGAAGGGGCTGTTGTCATGTTCTACGTCACCCTCAGCTACAAGGGCTTCCTGGCTGCCATCTGCTTCACGGTGGCTTTCCTGGCCAGGAATCTGCCTGGGGCCTTCAACGAAGCCAAGCTGATCACCTTCAGCATGCTGGTCTTCTTCAGTGTTGGGTGACTTTTGTGCCCACCTACCTGAGCACCAAAGGGAAATACATGGTGGCTGTTCAGGTCTTCTCCATCTTGGCCTCCAGTGCTGGTCTGCTGGTCTGCATCTTCATCCCCAAGTGCTACATTATCCTTCTGAGGCCAGACCTGAATACAAAGGAGCATCTTACAGCCAGGATAAATGTAAAAACATGAGACATAATCCATTAGAATATTTAAAGAATTGTAAAAGTTCATTTTATATGAAAGAAGGCAGTAATTGTTCCCACTTAAATAGTGTGTGTCAGAGTTTGTTGCAGCAATCAAAACCAGAAAGGACACACAGGTAACTGATTCAGCAGGATTCATTAACTTCTCTTTACATATAAGAATATATACAATACCATTCAGCATACAATATGAGGAACACAGAAGCAATATTCATAGAAGGAAGTCATTGCAGCAGAGACAGATAGAGAGGCTAATATATTGTACAGAGGTTCTCATTAGAGGCCAAACAAACTCTTATATATAGTTCAGCAAGTCTCAGCCATGCCCAGACTCCAAGCTGCCTCTTATGGCCCCACACAAACAAATGCTATGTTTCAGCTATCCAAAGAGTCCCCATTGGCTGATCTATTCCAGTCTATGAATATTTATACTCTGAGAGTATGCAGGAGTCAAAAAGAAAAATGTTTGTATTTGTTTTCAAATGGGAAATGGTTGAAGGACTGGACTTATTGCATCTCCCTATTCATCCCAATAAATCCAGCTAAAGAGAACTCTGTGAAAGTTATTCAGGCATTTAATATTCAGCAACTCCCAAGAACCAGGAAGTTTATGGAAAATAATCTGAGCAATTTTATTCCTTCTGACAGTGGCTGAAAGTATAGATGTTTGTGTGTGTGTGAGAGAGAGAGAGGTGTGTGTGTAAAATGGAAGCTGCAGGATCCATGCTCCAAGAGTTGTAGGATAATCTTCATCAGAACCCTCCACACCAAAGGGGGGGGCGTCCTTGAAGGCTCCTTCGCTTAGAGACCCCATCAGCATCCCTTTCCCTGCAGCTGTCCCTCCCTTGGGAAAGAGGGTTTTCTACCAGATCCTTCATCCCCCCTCCGTCCCCTTATTTGGTGTTAAGGACCCCTCAGACAGCTGATTCTTCCCCCTGATACAATTCTCCCCAGGCCATGGGGCTGCAACCTCGGGGGAGGGCGAACTGCGAAGCAAAATCCTCGAGGTTTCCCGGAGCCCGGCGCTGGTGGATCTGCCACCCCGGAGATCCCTTTCTCCACCGCCCTCCGCCTCGGCTCCAGCCCCCGGGAGACCTCCAGCACTCCCGGGGTGGTTCTCCCACTCTCAGATCCGGGCCGCCACACTCCCTGCCCCGGTCCCCCGTGCAGCCTCTTCGGCGGGGCTCCCGCAGCCTCTGAGCTCCGACAGGGCCGGGAGGGAAGAAGCGCAGAGCCACCCACTTAGTCCTCTGGCCCCGCAGCCGGGCTGGGAGGAAGGCGACGGAGGCGCCCGCTGCTGCTTCCTCGCCCGCTGCGCTCCCCCCTCCTGGCTTCCCAGAGAGGCTCTCAGCCAGAGGGAGGGGGGGCTTCTGGGGGGCCAAGGCAGCGGGAGGGGGGCGGGGCGGGGGGCTCAGGCCGAGAGCACGAGGGCCCAGAAAGTGAAAGCAATAAAGGAAAGGAAGGAGAGAAAGGAGAGAAAAAAGAAGAGGGGCTTCTAAAGGTCCACTGAGCAAGGCAGGGGGGAGAACTGGGGCTTTTGCCAGGTATGGGCTTCCTTCTTGAGCGCAACACAAGCCAAAATGGGCCAGAAAAGCGGTGACGTCACCTGTCAACCTGCCTGTCAGCCGAGCAGCTGCGCCTGGTCTCCCTCCCCCCCAGGGGATCGGGCCCTTTTTGCGGGGGCTGCGGAATGGCCCCTCCCTGGGCTGAGCTGCCTTGTCCGGCCTGCCTCTTCCGGGCTCCCTCCGGAGGGAGATTCGGTCTCTTCCTTTCTCTTTGGGTCTTCGGGGCTCCCATTTCCACACGCGGGGAATCAGGACTGTCTCTGCCGGGGTCTCCCCAGAGTAACCGAGGCACAGAATCCATTTCACTCCGATGCTTCTGCGCTGGGTGTGAAGGCCGCTCAGGTCACAATCAGAGGCGACTCCGGGGGGTTTTCCTAACCGGGCGAGCCAAGAAACAGAGAGATTCCGGGTTCGAATCCCACCTTTGGCGTGGAAGTCAGCTGGGGGCCTTTGGGCTAATCGCTGGTCCCAGAAGTTAACTATCAGCCTCTGGGAGAGGAAGGAGGAGGACGGAAGGTGCCACCCAGGCGGGGCTTCCTTTGCCAAAATGCAGGTGATGAGCCCCACCAGACACGGACCAGCAAACACACACACACACACACACACACACACACACCACTGACCTTCTCGTCCTTGTCCCGCACTGCCCAACCCCTCTGCTCTTGGGAGAGGAGCCGCAGCCCCCAGTTCCATTGTCCCTTTGACCTCCCACCCGCGGAGGACCCGTTACGCTCTGCCAGCAATCAATTCCCCGACCCCCCTTTCTCAACCTCAGTATTTGGCATCTAGGAAAACGTGCAAGGCTGCTCCCTCCGGGGCTTACACGGTGCCTGGGGGCTGCAAAGATCTGGATGGACAGGAACCAACCCAATCCCAACGAAAGACGCGTGTCGGCCCACCTGGGTCTGGAGAGGCGTCGTCTTCTTCCTCTTTCCCCGAGGGAGACGAAAACTCACCTTCCCCAGACGTTGCTGTCCAAAGTCGGTTTGAAGCCCGGGCGACTCTCTCGGCCACTTCCATCTTGGCAAAGGGCAGCCCTGCCTCGGTGGCCCCTTCCTCGCTCTCTGCAAAGGGGGACCTGCAGACAAAGGGGGAGGGGGAGGGACAGCTCAAAGGGCCCAGAAGGAAACCTCCAAGCAGAGTTTGGGAAGATGAATAATTAGAGGGTTGTAAGGTCATCTAGTCCAACCCCCCAAGCAAGAGACCGTACACTTTTCTGACAAACCGCAGTCCAGTCTCTTTTTGAAAGCCTCCAGTGATGAAGCTCCCACAACTTCTGTTCCCTTGGTTGATTGTTCTCCCTGTCAAAAAATTTCTCCTTATTATCCAGGTTGAATCTCTCCTCCTTCAGTTTCCATCCATTATTCCTTGTGTGCAATATGAGGAGGATCTAGAGGAGTAAAAAAGGGGGGATATGAATACTTCTCTTACTCATCCTCTCGCCCCTTATTTGTAGACCGTTGTTTAATCACATAGCTTGTTTTTTTTTTTTAAGTGGGAATTGTTGGAAGATGAGAAAATGCAGAGGAAGGGGGCAACTGATTGGCGGAGGGCGACGTGTCCTCTTTAGGTGAGAGGTTGAAGGGGCGATCGCAGGGGAAGGCTGCGTGCTCCGTCTCCTCTTCAAAGTGGGGCAAGGGGTTTGGGGCAGTGTGGGACAATGGCTTCAAGGTCGGGGTGTGTGTGGCTGGTGTGCCTTGTTCCAACTCCCCCCCCCCCGGGTGGCAAGGGAGCGGGACAGGCAATGAAAGTCGGCTGTTTGCCCCCATCTGCTATTCTAGCCCCATCGCCGCCTGGCCCTTCCCACAGGGAGTGCTCTTCCTCCCCATTGGCCCAAGGGTTGAGCCCCACCAAGCCTCCCTCTGCCCACCCATGCAGCCTCTGCCTCTGCTGCCCCCGCCGAAGGATTCCGCAGCCCCGGAGAGGCTCCAGCTCCAGGCCGTTTGCTCTCAGAACCGGGCAGAGCTCCATTCCGCTCTGGGAATTGGTCGACCGGCCCTTCGCGATGGCCACTCAAAGAGCTACGTCCTCACAGGAGCCTCTTCCTCCCTCCTGCCAAACTTCTCCAACTGGCCGTCCCGCTGGGTCCCTTTCCCTCCAACTGTCCCTTTCTCTCCACCGACGCTCCTCAGGATTTGGGGTTGGCGGTTGAGGTAGCCCGGCTGCCTGGGTTTTGCTCTGCTGTGCAATAGGAGGACGTCCCAAAGAGACTCCAGGCACTTGGGGGCAGCTGATGGGGAGGAAAACATGTAAGGGAAAGATGGGGGGGGGGAGAGAGAAATCAATACGTGCCCAGAAGCTTCTCATTGATTTGAGCTCTGAAGTTTTGAGTCGGTCAGGCTGAGGCTTCTCCAGTTACGCCGCTTAAACGCAGCCAAGTAATCCAACTCAACAACCAAGGGAAAATCCCCGGGAGCTTCCATCCTCCCCAGCCAGATCCATCATCCCAGGCCAGATGGAGCTCCGCGGCAGAGTGGAAGAGAGGGGGATCCCGAGGAAGAGCCAGGCGGAGAAGAGGGACGGGAGGAAGGAAGAGCCTCCTGTGACGGGGGAGCTGAAAGGCCACCACCAAGGGCAGCTCTGCGCCTTCCCAGCTTCCTTCTCGCCCTTCAGGTCCGCTGGCTGAGTCCGCAAACGGCGGGATTGAAGTCTAAAGAGCGAGGGGGGAACCGGAGCCTCTCCGGGGCTGCGGAGTCCTTTGGCTGCGGGGGTGGCAGAGGGAGTGTTAGATATTAACATATATCGGGATAAGTCTTCCCTCTGGTCCGCTCCTACAGCGGGAAACAGGTATCCCTCTGATTGGTCGAGGGGCGTGCCCAATCCCTATAAAAGGGGAACCCTCCGACTACAGAGTAAGCTGGATCACTACTACTACTAATAAATGAGCTGATAAGTTACTTCGTGTCCGTAGTCTGTCTCTCGTTGCCCAGATCCAACATTGGCGACGAAGGTGGGATTGAGAGACAGATAGGACGAAGAACGCTACCTCAAGAATCTCCGGATTTGATCCAGCCCAGGAATTCGGCAGTAATTCCGGCAGCCATCTCAGATCACCGCAGCGCGGCAAATTCAAACCGAGAAGATGGCGATGCATGCTCCCCCCGCTCCTTTCGACCCAGCAAACGACGAATGGGAAGCCTTCATGATTCGATTCGAGTGTTTCCTCGAAGCGAACGAGTACACGGGGATCACCGATGCAAGGAAGAAAAACATCTTCCTCGGCTACTGCGGAAAGGAAGTCTTCAACACGGCCAGAGACCTCACCGCGCCTACTCCAATACAAGCAGTATCATGGGCGACGCTGCAACAGACTCTGCAAACGCATTACGCGCCAAAACCTTCCCGCCATGTCTGCCGCAAGGAATTCAACATGAGGACTCAGAAGGCGGGAGAATCCATTAATCAATATGTTGCAGCCCTACGAAAAGCAGCCGCCCACTGCGAATACAGGGATCTGGAAGAGCACATCTTAGAGCAGCTCATCTGTGGGATAAGAGACATTTCTTTGCAAAAGAAACTGTTGGCAAACCCGAATTTAACCCTACAATCAGCGTTAAACGAAGCAAGGGCGTCAGAATCAGCGGAAAAATCATCGGTGACCATACAACGAGGGGCCAGCGTAACCCAGCCAGCACCGAGACAAACCAGAGTTCACTACG
Organism: Natrix helvetica; assembly: GCF_964273705.1. Taxonomy (NCBI): domain Eukaryota; kingdom Metazoa; phylum Chordata; class Lepidosauria; order Squamata; family Natricidae; genus Natrix; species Natrix helvetica. The sequence continues at coordinate 132,728,720 of NC_138551.1, forward strand.
AGGACACAAGCCCCGACTACGAGAATCCTGAGTTCGAGGACAGTCACCTGATGCAGAGCAGTCACTTGAGGCCTGGGGGGAGACCCGGATCCCGTTTGCCGCCCTGCGCAAGCTGCGGAGGGAATCACCCCAGGTCTACTTGCAGGTTCAGGAACGTTGTTTGTTCGCACTGCAACAAACTTGGGCACATCGCACGAGTGTGCCGGAGCAGAGTCCCTGCCTCACGGCAGCCACCCATGTACCGCCAACAGAAGCCCAACCCAGGGGCTTGGCGAAATCAAAAAGGGCGCCCAGAGAGAAATCCACAAGTGTTTACCCAGAGAGAAAATTTCCAAAGAGCTGAACGAGCGTATTCCCAGAGAGATTACTCACAAGGAAGTGAGCGAGCGTATCCCCAGAGAGAATACACACAGAGAGCTGAAAGAGCGTTCTACCAAGACGCTCAACAAGAGTATTTTCAGGATGTTGACGATGAGATAGAGTTGACCCAGAGAGAGGAGTTGCGAACGTATCTCACCACGATACATCAGGTCCGCCCTAAGCGGCCCAAAAGGCTGAAAGTCACAGTCCTCTTGGAGGGCTCACCCTGCGAGCTAGAAGTTGACACAGGATCAACCCTGACGATCATTTCATGGGCATCCATGAAACAGGCTATCCCTAGCCTCCGAAAGAGCCAACTGCGCGCTCCAGACGTCCTGCTACGAGACTACCAGGGGAACCAAGTCCCCATCGTGGGCCAAGGCACATTCCACATCCGTTTCAAGGACATCGAAGCCCAGCTGCCCGTGACCATCGCCAGCGCGCCATTGCAGAACCTTCTGGGGCTTGATTGGTTTGAAGCCCTGGGATTAGAAGTCACCGGAATCAACGCCGTGAGAAACAGCAGCGCTGAACAGATTTTTAAGGAGTTCGAGGATGTGTTCAGCCCCGGTCTTGGTAAGTATGTGGGCAAACCAATATCATTTAATTTAGACCCCAATGTGGCGCCAATCCGACTTAAACCGAGACGAGTGCCTTTTGCACTCCGCCCAAAAATAGATAAGGAGATAGATAAGTTAGTGGAACAAGGGATCCTTGAGCCGGTAGATCACGCGCGCTGGGAAACACCTATCGTGACCCCAGTCAAACCAGACGGATCAGTCCGCATCTGCGCAGACTATAAATGCACAATTAATGTCGCGCTACAACAGAGCGCATATCCTGTGCCCGTAGTACAGCACCTATTGCACTCGTTGGGGCCGGGAAAAGTTTTCGCTAAGTTAGACATGGCACAAGCTTACCAGCAACTGCCAGTTGATAGCGCCACAGCGGAGGCCCAGACTATAGTGACGCATAGAGGAGCTTTTAAATGCAACCGGCTACAATTCGGCGTGAGTATTGCTCCAGGATTGTTCCAGAGCGTCATGGAACGACTGTTGCAAGGGATACCGGGAGTCGTCCCATATTTTGACGACATCTTGGTGTCCGCTGCAAACGAGGAGCAACTAAACAAAAGAGTCAGATCTGTTTTGGCCAGAATCAGAGAAAAGGGTCTCCGCCTTAAAAAGGAAAAATGCCAAATTAACGTGCCTAGCGTAGAATTCCTGGGTTATAGAATTGATGGTCAGGGAATTCACCACACTTCAAAGAAAATTAAGGCGATCCAGGACGCCCCCACACCACGAAATCAGACCGAGTTGCAGGCTTTCCTCGGACTACTTAACTTCTACAGCGTTTTTCTGAGACAGAAGGCGACCGTTGCTGAGCCACTACACCGTCTACTCCAGAGGAACGCACCATGGAAATGGGGACGAGCCGAAGCTGCAGCTTTCGCCGGGGTAAAGCGCCTGCTCACCACTGACTCACTACTTGTTCAATACAGTCAGACCCTACCGCTGGTATTGACCTGCGACGCATCGCCTTTCGGAGTTGGAGCAGTCCTCAGCCACAGGATGCCCGACGGAAAAGAAGCACCCATTGCTTTCTACTCCAGAACTCTTTCATCGGCCGAAAGGAACTACAGCCAAATGGACAGAGAAGCGCTGGCTGCCGTAGCTGGTGTAAAACGCTTCCATGAATACCTCTACGGCCGCGATTTTGAACTGATCACAGATCACAAACCGCTGTTGGGACTTTTGGCGGGAAACCGCCCCACTCCGGTCTCCCTTTCTCCACGCATGACCAGGTGGACTGTTTTCCTGGCTGCGTACTCCTACAAGTTAATTCATCGACCGGGCTCCACTTTAGGACACGCAGACGCACTCAGCCGTTGCCCATTACCCGACATTCTGCCAGACCCCACTCCAGAAGTACCGGTATTGCTCATTGACTGTTTGGATTCGGGTCCGGTTTCTTCCTACGATGTTGCAAGGTTCTCCTCTAAAGACAATTTAATAAAGCAAGTGCAAACTTGGGTATGGAGGGGGTGGCCGAAGGGAAATGTGGGCCCGGAATTCAAAATGTTTTGGTCAAAACGGGACGAACTCTCAGTGCTACAGGGATGTTTGTTGTGGGGGGATCGAGTTGTTATTCCTTATGCTCTACGAAAAAATGTATTAGATGCTTTACATATGGGTCATCCGGGGATTGTGAGAATGAAAGCGTTAGAAGTTACGTGTGGTGGCCAAACATGGACAAAGAAATAGAGGAGTGGGTGGCCACTTGCGACCCATGTCAGGAGTCGAGACCAGCACCCCCGGAAGCGCCCGCCACAGAATGGGAGAAACCCAAGGCACCCTGGTCGCGAATACACATTGATTTTGCAGGGCCATTCCAGGGTCAGACCTTCCTCATAGTTGTAGATGCTTATTCTAAATGGCTAGATGTAGTCCTAATGACGTCAACCACGGCAGAGGCAGTCATAAAGGTTCTTCGGCGGCTCTTCGCCACCCATGGCTTACCAGATCTCCTAGTATCCGATAACGGGCCCCAATTCACGGCCATGCAGTTTGAAACATTTTTAGCGGGGTTGGGAATCAGGCATGCCCTCGTCGCGCCATTCCATCCAGCATCCAACGGTCAGGCAGAGAGAATGGTGCGATTCGCAAAAGAGGCCCTCGCTAGGATGGGTCCAGGTGATTGGCAAACACGCATTGACCATTACCTCCTCATTCAACACATTACCCCGAGCGCAACGACGGGTAGGAGCCCCGCTGAACTACTCATGGGTCGCCGCCTACGGTCTCACCTGGACCGGCTCCACCCGAATTACTCTGCCACGGCTCCCCCAGACTCTACAAGTAAGATCCGGTCTTTCAGAGTAGGGGACTCAGTATATGCTCACAACTATACAGGGGGGACATTGTGGATGCCGGCAAAGGTCATTGGCATCACGGGTCCACGATCATATTTGTTGGAGCTAGAAGATGGGCGGAATTGGAAAAGGCACATCGATCAAATTCGAGGTCGCCTAGCACACTCCAACCTTCGGAATGAAGACGAAAGTTTCCTGTCTACAGAGAGCCAACCGCAGGAAAACTCCATCATAGGAAACAACGACACCGGCGAGCCAAGCGTGGAACAGGACAACACGCACGCAGCTGAGCAACCCCCAGTCAACGAAGCCGAACAAACTCCTGAACGCCCGAGCAACGAAGGCACAAGACCTCCAGAACGGGAAATAGGAAAAGCACCCGATCCTGCAACTACTTCGAACCAACCCGCACCCAGTCCTGCTACCACTTCAACCCAACCCGAACTACGACGTTCCTCCCGAGCAAGACAAACACCCACCTACCTAAAGGACTATGTGACCTACCGCAACGTTCCATCTAGGAGGGGAGGGGTGTTAGATATTAACATATATCGGGATAAGTCTTCCCTCTGGTCCGCTCCTACAGCGGGAAACAGGTATCCCTCTGATTGGTCGAGGGGCGTGCCCAATCCCTATAAAAGGGGAACCCTCCGACTACAGAGTAAGCTGGATCACTACTACTACTAATAAATGAGCTGATAAGTTACTTCGTGTCCGTAGTCTGTCTCTCGTTGCCCAGATCCAACAGGGAGACTCAGTGGGGCCAATGGGAAGGAAGAGCACCCCCTGTGGGAAGGGCGAGGCAGCGAGACTAGACTAGCAGTGGGTGGAGGAGCTCTCCTAATAGGGGGGAGTTTGGGAACTGCGGGGCAGAGCGAAGGGAAAGGAGGAGCCGGGATTTTGAGAAGGGTTGGTGGGGAAGCGAAGGGGAGGCTTTTCTTTGGGGGAAACAGGCTTCCCTGCCATTTGGCTTTTCCTCTGCGCTCGCCCTGGTCACTCATCCAGAGGAGACCCTCCGCATCCCTGCTTAGCCCCGGGAGTCGGGACGCTCCAGGCAGCTGCGCCTCCCTGCTCCCCTCCCGCCTTGCCCAAACATTCAGCTGTCACTCCAGCCCCTCGCCTGCCTGGCTCCCTTGCACCCGAAGGTAGCCGGAACCAGCCACGACCAACAACACGCGACCCCCGCCGGCCTTGCAATCATGGCCCCCGCACTGCCAAAACATCTCGCCCCCCTTTGAAGAGGAGTCATTGGACGCCACCTTCACCTGCAGGCGCCCCTTCAACCTCTCACCCACAGAGGACACGCCATGCTCCGCCCCCCAGTCAACTGCCGCCTCCCCCCCTACATTTTCTCCATTCCCCCCAATTCGCGAGTAGAAAAATATGCTTTCTTGTAATAATCTCATCAAACTTCAAGCAACGCTGCAAAGGGCCTCAAGAAAGATCCCTAAATAATGGAGGGAGAGACGGAACTGCTGTGGAAGAGGGGGAGGGGCAGCTGGATCTCCCCGGATGACGACATTGGAAGGAGATGACCAGGAGGCAGCCACCGCTTCTTGCTTGGGGAGACGGGCAGGGACCCTCAGAGAAAGGGTGGGGCCCACAAGGCTCCTGGCCCCATCTTATTCCCTTCCAAGCGATGGGGGGGGGGGCTGCTTCCTCTCCCTCCGGACCCTCCAGCCTCTGGGCACTGGGGGGAGGGGTCGCCTGGATGGCCTTGCCTGACCCACCAGACATGGGAATGGAGGACTCCATGGGGTGAATGAAGGTTTGGGGTCTTTCTGCTGCTTTTTTGACATCTCCCTGATACCATAAAACCAAGGTCACGTGATCCTGTGCTACAGCATCTCCTCCTAAATTCACTCACACGGCAGTTCCATCCTCTGCTGGTACTGAGGAGGAGCCGCGAGGGACCCTGGTGAGGCAGGCGAGGCTCTTCATGAGCTCCCAAAGGGACTGGAGGTGGGAAAGGTCTGGAAGGGGAAGAACCGGGTCCACCTGAACTCGAAGGAAGATTTCGGCCCACCTGGGTCTGGACAGGGCTCGTCTTTTATAATGGCTCCAAGGCAGACGGAGCCTCCCCTTCCCCGGAGGTTCAGTTTGGGGGGGGGGAGAAGAAGGGCCGAGCCTCCCCCTACAGCCTCCCCCACTACAACTTCCGCATAGGCAAAGGATCGGGCTGGAGGGGGGATCCAGGAGCCCCTCGGCATCAACCCAACAAACAATTGGCAAAGTGGCCGAAGTGGGTCAGTGGCCCTTTGGCTGCCCTTCCACTGACCTCTTAGCGGGCAGCTTCCAGGCAAAAGGACCGCCGTCCTCGGAGTGCCGGGTCAGACAAAGATGTGGGGAGCGACTTATGGGGGAGGGGGTAAGGGAAGTCCTCGGAGATCATGGGAGGGGAAGGGGGGGAGGTCAAATCTGCAGTTGCATTAAAAGCACCGCAGACGCAGGCAAAATAGGGGGGATTTGACACCCCCCAGAGAAGATTGGCTCCCCCCTCCCTCCCTCCTTCCGAGAGGTGCGACTGGTGCAGCCGCTGCTTCTCCCCTCCCCAAGTGCCGGCAGCCAAGCGCGCAGCTGGCGCTGTTTCTCCCCACCCCGACGTGTCGCAACCTGGAAGGGAGAGAAATGCGGGAGGCCCCAGCTGGAGCCCTGTGGGGCCGATCCGCTCCCCCCCAAGAAGGGCTTACCCCCCCGCCTCCCACTCCGCCTTGTCCGGCTGCGTCCGGCGAGGTGGCACTGAGCTTAAGCCCCGGGGCAGCCTGCCTCTCCTCCCAGACGTTTCTCCAGGGCAGCTCCCGGTACGGGCTGCTCGCCCTGCCCGCCTCCCGGGCTCCCCTGCGGCTTTTCTCGGGAGGGCGCAGAGCCGGCCGTGGCCTCGATCCCCGCAGCCCGGCTGGCAGGAAGCCCCTCCAGGCACTCTGGCTCTTTTCTCGCCCGCTGCGCTCCCACCAGCCCCAGGAGGGCATCCGCAGACCAAGGCAGCGGGAGGCAGGGGGCTTAGGCAGACCGCCTGCCGGGGGTGGCCCCTGCCTGACCTGGGCTCGAGGGAGCGGGGCAGGCGAGGGGCTTGAGTGACAGTTGTCTGTTTGGGTGAGGTGGGAGGGGAGCTGGGAGGCGCAGCGGCTGAAGAAGACTTATGGGTTGGTGTGAGATGGGCTATAACTTTGGTTCAAGCATAAAAGCCAAGCTGCAATATTAAAGGCCTGAAAAATCCTGGTCAAGGCTAGGGCTCCGTTTCCTGCTTGTAGGAATTGTTGAAATGACAAATGATTATTTTTATCTGTTAACAGGGCAGACTGACCCAGACGGGTGTATCCTGTTGCTAGTTTGTTAACTTCTCCTTTTCTCCCTTCAAACAGTATAGCATCTTCATAATTCATTAGATGCATATGACCCCCTCCCTTTTTCCTTTCTGTCCCTTTCGGTAATCAGGCATCTAAAGACTTGTACTAAGCGTTTTCAGTTCCTTATCAAACCATATATGTCAAATGTAACACCCAGCAAATGTATACGTAATTTGGGGTATAAAACCCTGTTTATGCTAACCTTTCGGGGTCCAAACGTTTTGTTCTTTATTTGTTTGGGCCTATGCATAATAAACTGTTTCCTTCACAGAAGTGCTTGGTATGGTCCTTCCCTCTTCCTACATCAGGGGGAGGGGCAAGGAGAGTGCAGGGATCAAAGCCAGCGGAGGGACTTTGGGCCAATTGCTGGACTTTTAATGCCACCTTCAACATAAAAGTCACATGAGTGACCCGAGGCCAATCATCAGGGGACTGGGAGTTCTAGTCCTAGCTTAGGCATGAAAGCCAGATGGGGAAGTTTGGGGCCAATATCCAGTAGGCTCTGAGTTCTAATTCTTACTTAAAAGTGATTGCAGGTTGGTGACTTTGGACCAATGACCAATGGACATTGAGTTCTAGTCCCATTTTAAGAAAGAAATCTGGCTGAGTTTCTTTGGACACCCCCCCCCCCCGCCCCACTCACACACACCAGGAGATCTGAGTTCCAGTCTTGCCTTAGTACTTATTGATTGCGGGTGTGAAAATGCTCGCTAGGAATCTTGGTCTGATCCATCAAAGCTTTTATTTACCTGCTTAAAATGGGATTCAGAAAGGGATTCGTTTGCAATCAGAAGCCATTCTGGGACCTCAAATTCAGTGCTAATTGATCAGCAATCTCTGTGTTTGGAAAGCGGGATTCTTTGCATGGATTCCTAAAAACCTAGATGTTCCCACCCTTAACCTCACCTTCTTCTAACCCCTGGATCAATACGCAGCATTGAACCCTCCTGCCAAAGTCCAGACCATTGGGTCAATGATGGGGCTGCCTTTAGACAGGATCCCTTCAGCCTCCTCCTGGGGAGAGTCTCAAGGTCCCCTTTCTCTGGGCATCTTCTCCAGCCCTTCACAGACAAGACAAGCTTGGAGGAGGAGCAGAGAAAATGCTTTAGGTACAAATTGTAGAGTGGAAAATTAAAAGGCCTGGATATCATTAGATGTTGCTATTTTAATTCTCTGGGTGAGAAAAGAAGAAAATAAAGTGGGGATTTCTTAGAGGTATACACCTAAACACCAACCCCAAACTGAAATCCTAGACAGCCGTTGTGATCAACACTTTCTGTACAATGGATTTCAATGGGCACATCAAGAAGGAACCATATAATAGTAATGAATATTTGTCTCCCCAGCTGAGGACCTGGAGGCCCCCACCCGGCTGCTTTGGTAGGAGGGACAATGGTCCCCATGGAGATAATCATACACCGTGGTTGGGGCTTCCTTCCCACAGCCTCCGTCTTACTTCTTTTCCTGCTCACTTGCTCACGCAGAGACACTTTTAGATGCTGTCAGCAGAAATAATTGCTCAAAGGATTTCTTAAAAGGTGTCATGTTCATTGGCAGTTGCTGAATATTAAATTCCTGTGAATGACTTTCACAGAGTTCTATTTACCTAGATTTATTGGGATGAAAGGGGAAAGAGTTACAAGAAGTACAGTCATTCAATCATTTCCCATTCTGAAAAAAGTAGATTTGATTTTCTTTGGCTCCTGCCAACTATCTAAGTGGAAAGAATTTCCCCTTTCAAATAAAATAATATTTAACAATTCTTCCAATATCACAATGCTGTTATATCTCATGTTTTTACATTTGTTCTGGCTGTGAGATGCTCCTTTGTGTTCAGCTCTGGCCTCAGAAGGATAATGTAGCACTTGGGGACGAAGATGCAGCCCAGCAGACCAGCATTGGAGGCCAGGATGGAGAAGACCTGCACAGCCACCATGTATTTCCCTTTGGTGCTCAGATAGGTGGGCACAAAAGTCACCCAGACACTGCAGAAGACCAGCATGCTGAAGGTGATCAGCTTGGCTTCGTTGAAGGCCCCAGGCAGATTCCTGGCCAGGAAAGCCACCGTGAAGCAGATGGCAGCCAGGAAGCCCATGTAGCTGAGGGTGACGTAGAACATGACAACAGCCCCTTCGTTGCATTGCAGGATGATCTCTCCAGGCTGGGAGTGGAGGTCAGAGTCAGGGAAGTGGGGAGAAACTCCCAGCCAGATGGAGCAGATGATAATTTGGACAGCAGAAGAAGAAAGGATGATGGAGTTGGCCAAGCTCTTCCCCAACCATCTCTTCATTTGGTTTCCTGGTTTTGTGGCGAGGAAGGCCAGCACCACCGTGATGGTTTTGGCCAAGAGAGAAGAAACAGCAACTGAGAAGATGATGCTGAAAACCGTTTGTCGGAGAAGGCAGGTGGCTTTCCTTGGTTGACCAATGAAGAGAGAAGGAGACAAGAAGCAAAGCAGGAGGGAGACCAGGGGGATGTAGGAGAGGTCCCGGTTGTTGGCTTTGACAATGGGAGTTTCTTTGTATTTCATGAAGATGATTAAAACAAGGCCTGTGATTAGGAAGAAGAGTAGGGCAAAAGAGACCAGGATGGTTCCCAGATGTTCTTCATAAGACAGGTAGGTTATAACTTTGGGGATACATTGGACTCTTTTCTTATTTGGATATTTATCATCTGGACACTTGGTACATTTTTCTGTATCTGAGAAAGTCAAAAAGCAATATTTCTTTAATATTTTGATTTTTTTTTGCCTTTCAAGAAATACCATTTTTGAACAACACCTGATTCCAGGAACACTTTCCAAGATGTGTTGCTCAACCATTCCACAGGGAAGAAAAGGATAGCATAATTTACTAATGCCTACATAGCTAAAGTATATGAAATTGGAGGATTTCTAGTGCATTTTGAATAAACAAAAAAAGGGTTGAGTTTCAATGCAAACTTTAATTTACACTTTCATGAAAATGCTGTGGATGAAACCAGTTCCACAAAGCCTTCCTTTCGTCTAGTGTCACCCACCTTCTTGAGTGGAGATGGTCCCCTCTGGACAAGGAACACAGTCGTAGCAGCAAACTGGCTCTCCTTCTCGAGCCCTCTTGACAAATCCAGGATGACAACTTTCCACACATTTGGACTGAGGCAGGGACTGAGCAGAAAAACAAGGAATGCCAAAGAAAATGTGTTAGGACTCTCCGTCCATGGAAAATGGAGGGAGAAATGGACATTGGACAAGTAGATTCTGGGCTTCATGGAGGTAAATAGCGAAATCTCTGACTCCTTCCAAATAGATGTAGGAGATGTGACCCTGGCAGGTTCTTTCTTTAGTTCTTCCCTTTTGCTTCTGGCATTTAACATTGCAATAATAAAGACTTTTCTATTTAATGAAGTCTGGAGGGATGGAATTGAGTAAAGATTTTAGCATTAAGTGACAAACAAACAGTTCCTCCTGATGGCTGTATTAAAGTGCATTCTTCCACTCTTCATCTATCCATGGTTAGGATGATCCCATATTAGATTTTTGAATAAATTCATCATCAAAGATTTATTAAATTGTTACTTTATTAGATTTCTTTAAGTAGAGTAAAAGGTTAAAATGGAAATTTCTGACCAGAGGAATCTGGAAAGGTTTCTACTGGACTACAGAAAGCAAAGCTGCTCCCCTTTGACACTAGTTCCAAAAAGTCTCCCAGTTAAGAGATAAAGGAAACATTCCTCATAAATTATAGCTGATGATGTTTCCTAGTTTGGGTAATAAAACATCTGCAAGCAAACAAGGAAGCTCAGAGAGCACCAAGGATCCCTCATGTCAACCTTGAGCTACAAATATTCTCCTTTATTAAGACAAAAGGTTTCTGCATAGTTTCTGGAAGTGTAGTGAGACTGAGTGAGATCATGAGAAGGTGTCCCTGAAAAAGATTCAAATCTTTGGCTGCAACAGATGGGAGATGAGTGTGAGTCCCGGGTCAGAAGGAGACTTTTTTTTTTGCAATTTTTTTATTTTTTATTTTCAAAACAAGCATAAAAATTCTCCTTCTTTACATACTATAGAAAGTGTATCAGTTGGTTACAAAAGGCTTTTGTGCATCTCTTCCACCGTCATCAAGTGTAATTCACATTAACTCTAATATCTTAACTCAGATGTTTATACCTGTTACTATCATCATACCTCCATTTATTTGACTATGATTGTTTAAACGTCCTTCATTATAAAATACACCAGAATTTAATACATAACCACATACTGGCATTTCATTTACTTACTCATAAAATCCTCCATTGACACTAAATCCTTATATCCTATTCTAGCCAAACATCCATAATATTTAATGGCAAAATTTTCTAATCCTCCTTTCCAAATCACTCTTTACAATTTACATCCAGTTTCCTTATGTTATACACATACATACACACACACACACAAATCATTATCATTATCCTTTCTTTATTTGACTATATCCTATATCGTAACATTTCCCCCCTAATAATCAAGACTTAAATATGTCTGATTTAGTTCTTTTTTATTGTTACTATTATTATTAACCTTTATATATAATCCAAAAGGATTTCTAACCTTCTCTTCACGGGTATTATTCAATATTCATATCCAATTATTGCTTATCATAACACTACACATTGTATATCAGGGACGTGCGGTCAGGGGAGGCAGGGGAGGCAGAGCCTCACAGCTCTCATCATGAAAATTAAAAAAAAAGGGGAAAGGGAAAAGGCGCTGAGGAGCCTTCTGCACACGTGGTCGGGAACGGGAGCGCTCCGTGGTCCCTTTCATGTTGACTTAGGAGTCAGGAAGGAGGGGAATGGGACCACGTGTGCAGGAGGCTCCTCTAGCCTCAGCCTCCCTCCTGTGCACGTCCCATTCCCCGCCATCCTAAGTCAACATGAAGGGGACCGCGGAGTGTGAGCCGCAGTCCCGCGGAGCACGCTCGTGGTCCCCTTCATGTTGACTCAGGAGTCAGGAAGGAGGGATTCCCCTCCTTCCTGACTCCTGAGTCAACATGAAGGGGACCGCGGAGCACGAGCCGCGGTCCCCTTCATGTTGACTTAGGAAGGCGGGGAATGGGACGTGCACAGGAGGGAGGCTGACGTGGTCCCATTCCCCGCCTTCCTGAGTCAGGGGGAGGGAGGGGCCCCTGAAGGCAGTGAGCGGCGCTGGGGGAGATGGCGGCCAATGCAAGCAGGTGATGCCTTGCGGAGGAGGGAGAAAGCGAAGCTGAAGAGGCGGGTGGAGGCCCCTGGCTTTGCGGGAGGGAAGTGCCACGGTTTTGGGAGCGGAGGAAGGTCTCCATTTTGTGGGACTTTGGGGTGGCGAAGTTCTTGGCCCCATTTCCTTCCCCAATCGCCTTGTACGGCTCGGAAAGAGAGCTCTGACTCGGCAAACGGACCCCGGGCTTGCACGCCTGCTCTGGGCGTGTCCGCAGGAGGGACAAAGAGACACCCAAGTCCTCCATGGGGCTTTCATTGTGCAATCAAATCCGGGAAAGAGAAACCTTCTGCTGTTTTTAATGTCAGCTGGCGCAGAAGGGTTTTTTGGGAGGAAAGCATTTTTTTTAATTCCGTGGTAATCCAGTTTCAGAGAGGTCAGGAGCCGGCCTTCTCCATATATTCAGATGGTTAAATTAATGTTGGAACCCGGGGTTGCCTTGTCTATCTCCAGTATGAGGTCATTGCGGTGTTTATTATAGAGTGCTTAAGTCAGCTTGGCATTCAGGTTATATGACTAATCCTTTACAGGATTTAGGATGGCCTTTTAAAAAAAAATCATCAATCACTCAGGAAGGAGTGGGACCACCTGTGCAGGAAGCTCCTCAGTGCTAGCCTCCTGCACACGTGGTCCCATTCCCCTCCTTCCTGAGTCAAAATGAAGGGGACCGCGGCTCACGCTGATGATGTCACCAGCCATACCAGCCATATGTATGCTATACATTACTATCATTATCAATTTTTCATTTAGCTGTACCTATTTATCACTAACTTTAACTAGGTTTAGCTAGTTTTAAATTATACTCTTCCATCTATTAACCTGTATCTTTCCAATAACAAAACAATCTCATATATTCTGCCATCTGTGGAACCAGTCCTCCAAACATCTTCTTAATCAAGTCTGTATGGACTCCTCTTAGCAACTTCTTGCTTGTAAAATCTCTCATGAATTCTTGAAGCCCTCTTTCTGCTTCCTTGTTCAGCTTATCTTTGTTTATCAGCAGTGTTATCAAATATTTTGCAGATAGGATTTCATAGTCCATAGATTCTTTAATTTCTTCTTCTTCTTCTATATCTTGCCCTTTGAAATAAATTTCCTCTCCATTTAATTCCTCTTTCAATATTCCATTCTTTCTTTTTTCTGAAATATACCAATTGCCATAGATATCAACAAGTTTAACTTCTTTATGTTCATCTTCCATTTCGGTTTTTGGAGTTTCAATCCCCTCATTTTGCATTTGAAGAATATCCTTCATTTTTCCATGTTTTATTGTTGAATACATCAAGAATTCCAATTTTCTTTCAATTTTTTCCTCCGTGTTTAATAATTTTTGCAGTTCTGAAAATATTCCTTGCAAATTCAAATCCTCCACGTTGTTTTGAGATGCCATATTCATACTCAGTTGCTTTCCCTTACAAGGTCAGATAAGATTAAAGCATGTGTTCACAAAGACCACTGTTTCTCGCAAATAATGCTGCTCTCACCTCTCTGTGAACAAAAACAAACTTGAAAGGGACAGCTGTGGACTCTTAAGATAGCCAAACAGCCAGGCAGTAAAACCTTGAAATGCCGAAGTCAAAACGATCCATGAAAGAGAGAAAAGAACGTTCAGTCTTTGAATTCACAAAGACTCCGATCAGCCTCCGGGGTGGGGATTTTTTTTTTGTATCTCTTTTATATATCTAATTAAACAAAGAAATCCAATTTAAATGAGTTAGAAAAAAGTTCCCACAGCAATAAAAGAGGAAAAAGTTAATCTGTAGCTTATAGAGAGTCACAAAGAGAAGTTAGACGAAGAAAAGCTTGATCCATCCGTTTCAAAAAGTTTGCACAGATTCAATCCATGTAAATAACATTTTAAAAATATGATAACCACTGTCCGAGACCATTCCAGAGATCAAATTCGCCGCTAAGTTCTTCTATTCTTTAATTTGAATTGGTTTTTAAGTTTTTATAGGCAATCTTTTTTAAAAAAACAATAAAAATTCCTCACCAGCTGGAAACACTTTCTCTTTCCACATCGTTCCGTTTGGAGCTGCCCTGACTTTGTCAGCCTTGGCTGGATTTTTTGTCACCGGCTTGAAGATCTTCTCTTGCTTCCTTCGAAGATTTTGTGATATCCCCAAGATCAGCAATTGGTTTAGGTCCAAATTCGGACCCCCCAATGGCAAAAGTATAGACTGCAATCTCAGAGCATTGAGATTGCACGTCGTTCCGTCGCGACTTCAGCTCCTCTACAACCCCCTATTTTTGAATAATTTTGGGGGTTAAAAAGTCATCTTATACGCCAGAAAATACGGTACTCACAGGAATAATAATGTAAATGGCTGATAAAATTAAACACATATTTATTTTATTAGCATGTTACTGTTAATTTAAAAAATGCAGTAAAGCATAATAAATATGTTGGTGTATTTATGTGACAGAAGGTGCATTGAAGGGTTAACATACACAGATTAGCAGGGGGGGCTATGATCGTGGGGGCCAAGTGCCCATCAGTCCCAGGGCTGAAGACAGCCCTGCCTGCAGCAGAAGAGCAGCAGACAAGGCACCCTCCTCCCTCAATGAGGTCCAGCCCCTTGGTTTGCTCCTCCAGAACAATCCCAGCTTCTCAGGTGGCTCCTCTGGAGAACCCATCGCCCACCCCTGTGCCAGGTGGGGAAGTCACCCACGGAGGGCAGAGGGCCCCCTCCTCCCCCACAGCACAAGGAAAGGGGGCCTCCCCCCTTCCCCTCCCCCAGAGAGCCTGTCCAATGTGACCAACTAAAGGAGACAAACATGGTTTCCGTGCAACGTTTCTGCCAAAGGGGCCCTGTGTGTATCAGGAGGGCCTCCATCTCCAGCTTCCATTATGATCTCATCATCACAATGGCTTCCCGGTTGCAAAGGGGGAATCAGATCCAAGGTCCATGTGGGAGGGAAACAGCCTGAGAAGTTTGTCCGACTGGCCTTCCCAGAGTTGCCCAGAGACCTGGCTTCATCTATGGGCCCTGCAGAGGCCTCAGTTGGGGCTGAGTTCCAAAACGGGGGAGCCTTTTCTGAAGGCCTGTGTGATGAGGGGCCCTTGGGGAGCCTCAGGAGTCCTGGGGAAGGTGGGGTTTCTCTTGAGGGGGCCTGGATGAGGAGGCAGGAGGCCCCCCGGAGGGAAGAAAGGGGACCTTGCAGAGGAAGCCCCAACATCTTCCACGCTTGTGAAGGGATCTTTCTTTTCTACAGGTTGAGAAAGAAACGTCTGCCTGGGATTTTGGGGGACTCTCTCTTGGTCAGTAAAGATCCAGCAGGAGGAAGCTGTGGGCTTATCATGTTTTCTACCCATTTAATCCCCTGCCCCAGATGCCCTTAGTATTATGTCTTTTTTAAAGAAATGGGCAGTTAGCATTTGAAAGCAAAGCCTCTGGAATTCATGTCATGGTTTAAACAATTGGCCTCGTATAGTCATTGTTCCCAAAAGAGGGGAGATGGCTGCAGCCCAGGCCTTTCTTTGGGAGGCTGTGCAGGGGGTTTGCCTCAACTGAAAATGGGGGTGTGAAATGGATAAAACCCATAAAGGGCCTGGGAAGAAGAAGAGACTGGGAGGAACTTCCGCTCTTCGTTTGTGGATAAATGAAGGTTTTACAGTTGACCCAACTTGCCATGCCAGCCACTCTGAGAATGGGCAGCTCACCCCTGGGACACACATTATGTGAGCATGTCGATACAAGCATTTCAGCCGTGCCCCAGCACACGCAAAAATGGCCTTGCTCTCGATTTTGCTCTGGAACAGAGAAATGGCTCCTTTTAACCATCCATCATAAGCCAGGCTAAGAAAAGGAGAAGGAGGCCCATTCATATAACACAACTGAATCAATTCAGATTAATGTGAAGTCAGTCTGGGCTGAAGAGGCAGATGGAGATTGTGGACTTTCGGCTCCAGTCCCAGAAATCTCTTTATTTTAAATGGTTTATAGAGCCACCCATCCCACATTAATCACATACCAGACTCCAGTCTCACAAAGCACTAGAAGCTTGAATTTGATTTGGGAATTTATCTCTCCCTTCAATGGCTGGGGTGAGATTTTTATTTCAGAAATAGGAAAGCTTACACGTTTTTTTAAATTAAAGAGAAATTCTAAATTCTTTCAACCAGAGCAGAAAGAAATGTTAACACTATAACTAGTTTAGCTATTTTCTATAAGCTGTTTGACGACACTGTTTTCTTTAACGTCCAATTTCCCTTCATCTTCCCATCTTTCTGCCCTGCGTCTCCAATAGATTTGCTTAAGGCTGAATTTTATCATTCTATGCTTTTAATTGCTGTATATCTCATGGATCACACTTTAGGGAGCTAAACAACTTTTTCTACTTACTGAGTTTGATCATTTTTTCATTGTTTGGTGTTTACTTTTTATTTTTCTTCTGTCAAGGACTACATTTTACTTGGTTCTTTAAAATATATTTTAAAATATTCCTTCGTTTCCTCTGACCCTTCCCTCCCTCTAATTCTGAGCTTCATCTGAGCAGGGTTTCCTAAAAGAAAGCAGATTTCGCATTCAAATCCTCCGATTGTCAAGGAAGACAAAAATCCCTCCCTCCCTCTCTTTAGTGGTTACCTCTATTCCTGGCCCGCCCCCTTCATCATGACAACCCTGTAGCCAATCAAATGGGGGGAGGGGGAAGAGGGGTTGCCTGGGAGCTTCCCTGCCCTCAGCCTGATGGAGAAGAGGCTGAAGAAGCCAAGCCAAAGGGGGGTGGGGTGTCAAATAAAGAGCAACATTCAAAGCTTTGGGGATGATGAGAAAAAGGCAAAACCTCCCAGAATTGCAGAGGGAGGGAGGGGCTTAAGCTCCCTCCCCAGAAAAGGATGCAATGAAGAGGGTCTCCTCAGATGGGTGATATGGGGGCTCTGCAGGGGCCACAGGGACCCCCATCTTCCTCAGAGTCACAGAGGGTCCCCTCCAGAGTGAGGCTGGCTGCCTTTTCCTCCCGGACAACCCTGGATCCCCCTTGGAAGACCCAGCCCTGCATGGCTTCTCCCCGACGGCAGCTTCTCCTGGAAAGACATGCTGGAGAAACCCCCAACATTCAACCCTGGGATCCATAAACCAGGTTGGTCTCATCCCAGGAATGCCCCACATCCCCTCCTCCTTCCTGGCCATCCTGGGCTTTCTCCGTGGGTCTGGGCTTTGCTTTCCCCTGGGTGCCCCATACATAGAAAGAGGTGGCAGTGCAACATGGGATATGGTCTCCCCCTTCCCAAGACTCAGAAGATGGAACCTGGAGGGGGATTTTGCAGATCTGCTTCCCTTCCCCAACATGAGGCTCCCCAGCTTCTTCCTCCTAAGTGGGGCTCCCCACTCAGCTGGGCAGAGTCTGGCATCCCTGCAAGAGCTCCCCTTTATCCCCTCCCCTCCTCATGTGGGGTGAGGGGCAGCCTTGATTTCTCCATCTCTTTCACTTGTTTTTTTCCTAACCTCTGTTTGTGTGTGTGTGCGTGTGTGTGATTTTTTTTAACTCTGCAAACTCCTGGTATCCACTTTTTCACTAAAGTTTATTTTGTTCTTGGAGTCTGGCCACACTATTTCATCAGCCCTTTTGTGTGGTGCCTTTGAGCATTAGTTTTCAAAATAAAGTACATTTTGGCTCCAACTCAGCAGGCAGCTATTTTAGGTCTATTTTCATGCTCTGGCATTAACTGGCCTCTGGGATTTTCAGCCACAGGTGCCATGTATTTCCTCTGGGGCCACTTTCAAGCATGGAGACTCCAAAACTCTCAATTCTAGATGATGGATTTAATTCCATCTCTGCCCCTGTTATTATGAATTACATGGGGATTGTTTCCCTTTCATTTCCCTCTACAGAATTTCCCAACAACCTTTGAGTCCAAGAACTGGTTGAATTATCCAGGGATCCCTCCTGAGAGGGAGAATTATGATAAAAGTTTCAGCTCTGCTCTTTGGCCGAATCCTCCAGGGGAGACTTTGGGCAGACCAATAAGGAGTTTTGGGACAGGCAGGGTCTGTGCTCTTGAATGTACGTCTCTCTCCTTTCCAGGTGAAGTTGAGTGTTTCTCTGCGTTTCAATCAGGAAAGCAACTGGATCATATTCCACCTTGTGAGAGTCCTTTGAATTCTTCTCTTTTTTAGAAGCAGGAAGGAGATTGATTGATTCGCCCCATGAATGATGGACCTCCTGCTTCTGCTTCTGATGCTGCTTTTGTCCCACCCAGTCTCTGGGAAGCTGAGAGTAAAATGCCCGTTGAGTTTGGAGCACCAGGATGGAAAACGACCACAGAGCTTTTACAGCTCAGGAGACCATCTCATTGGCATATTCACCACTGGAAAGAAAAGATTGCATATAAAGTTGCTTTTCAATGTGGCTCCTTCTGTTCAGTTTGTTTTCCATGATCCGTAAGTAATTCAAGGTGATGGAGTTGCACTCCCTCCATTCTAACACTTTCCTTTTCTGTTTTTTTTTCATTTATTCCTATATTGGGGGATATGTCTAATTTCCTGAATGGTTTTGATTTCCATGGCTTCTCTCTTTTGTCTGATTTTGTGAAAGAGACTCAAAAAGGGGTCTGAAAAAAAGCTGAAAGGGCTGCAGATTATTTTCCTCTCACTTCAATCTTTAATTTATCACTTGAATAATGAATTTTATTTAAAGTATGGGTGGAATCAGTTGTAGTTTCCGTACCTCAGCCAATTTCCATATTTGTGTAACTGATCATTGCTTCTGGATCAAGGTTGGCTTAAGGCTCCAATAGGTTTCTGGAAGATTATCTATTTTTTAAAAAGTATTTGTTTCTGCTGTTGATTATAATAACACTTTTTTTACAATAGGAATTCTTATGGTTTTTCATATGGCTTAAAACTCCTTTTCAACATTCAAACGATCAACAAGAATGCCCAGTTCCTGCACAATCTCACACTTGGCTACAGCCTCTTTGACAACTATTTGAGCACTTTCCACACTTCAGATGCCTTGCTGGACATTCTCTCCACTGGAGAAGCCAATGTCCCTAACTACGGCTGTGGAAGGAAGGAGAACCTCCTGGCTCTTATTGATGGAGCTAGAAGGGACATCTCCATCCAGATGTCAACATTAGGAGGCACCTACAAAGTCCCACAGGTTTGTGTGTGTTTTTCTTCTTCTGGTAAAGTGATGGGTGGTGGTGGGTGAGCAACAGATGGAACCGTATCTTCTCTATGGAATTCAAGAGCTGCTTTTCTCCATATTAGCAAAAATATCAATATACAATAATACAATACAATACAATACAATAGTAGAGTTGGAAGGGACCTTGGAGGTCTTCTAGTCCAACCCCCTGCCTAGGCAGGAAACCCTATACCGTTTCAGACAAATAGCTATCCAACATCTTCTTAAAGACTTCCAGTGTTGGGGCATTCACAACTTCTGGAGGCAATCTGTTCCACTGATTAATTGTTCTCACTGTCAGGAAATTTCTCCTCAGTTCTAAGTTGCTTCTCTCCTTGATTAGTTTCCACCCATTGCTTCTTGTTCGACCCTCAGGTGCTTTGGAGAATAGTTTGACTCCCTCTTCTTTGTGGCAACCTCTGAGATATTGGAATAATGCTATCACGTCTCTCCTAGTCCTTCTTTCTCTTAAGCTAAACATACCCAGTTCCTGCAACCGTTCTTCATATGTTTTAGTCTCCAGTCCCCTAATCATCTTTGTTGCTCTTCTCTGCACTCTTTCTAGAGTCTCCACATCTTTTTTACATCGTGGCGACCAGAACTGAATGCAGTATTCCAAGTGTGGCCTTACCAAGGCATTATAAAGTGGTATTAACACTTCACGTGATCTTGATTCTATCCTTCTGTTGATGCAGCCTAGAACTGTGTTGGCTTTTTTGGCAGCTGCTGCACACTGCTGACTCATACTTAAATGGTTGTCCACTAGGACTCCAAGATCCCTTTCACAGCTACTACTACTGAGTAAGGTATCACCTATACTGTACCTGTGCATTCCGTTTTTGTTGCCTAAATGTAGAACCTTACTCTTTTCACCATTGAATTTCATTTTATTAGATAGTGCCCAATGTTCAAGTTTGTCAAGATCCTTCTGTATCTTAAGCCTATCTTCTGGAGTGTTGGCTATTCCTGCCAGCTTGGTATCATCTGCAAATTTGATGAGTTCCCCATTTATTCCCTCATCCAAATCATTGATGAAGATGTTGAAGAGT
The DNA here is from genome assembly GCF_964273705.1 of Natrix helvetica. Taxonomy (NCBI): domain Eukaryota; kingdom Metazoa; phylum Chordata; class Lepidosauria; order Squamata; family Natricidae; genus Natrix; species Natrix helvetica. The sequence goes on from NC_138551.1 coordinate 132,748,700, forward strand.
ACTGGGCCTAAAACAGAGCCTTGGGGTACTCCACTGCATACTTCCCTCCATGTAGATGCAGTTCCATTGAGAACTACACGTTGAGTGCGGTTGGTCAGCCAGTTACCAATCCATCTGGTGGTGATGCTGTCTAACCCACATTCTTCTACTTTATCTAGTAGTAGGTTATGGTCTACCTTATCAAAAGCCTTACTGAAGTCCAAGTAAACTATATCAACGGCATTCCTCTGGTCCACTAATTTTGTCACATTATCAAAGAATGCAATAAGATTAGTCTGGCATGATCTGTTTTTGACAAATCTATGTTGGCTTTTGGCTATTACTTTGTTTGCTTCTAGGTGTTCGCAAATTCGTTGCTTGATTATTTTTTCCAGAATCTTTCCTGGTATTGAGGTTAGGCTGATAGGTCTGTAGTTTCCTGGATCTAATTTTTTCCCTTTTTTGAAGATGGGAACCACATCAGCTCTTTTCCAGTCCTCTGGTAGTTCCCCGGTGTTCCAGGATCTCTGAAAGATATAATTCAGTGGTTCTGAGATCTCGTCTGCTAGTTCCTTCAGAACTCTGGGGTGTAATCCATCCGGTCCTGGTGATTTGAACTCGTCTAGGGTAGACAGGTGCTCACTTACCATTTTCTTCCCTATTTCAATTTGTGTTCCTAATTTTGTGGTACTGCTTTTGATAGGTTGGACTGTTTTATCCCTTTGTGTAAAGACAGATGCAAAACATGAGTTAAATAGTTCTGCTTTCTCCCTGTTGCTTGTCACCTTCTTGCCACTTTCTCCTAGCAATGGACCAATTGTTTCCTTAACTTTTTTCTTGTTTTTAACATGTTGGAAGAAGCTTTTTTTGTTAATTTTTACTTTTGTGGCAAGCCTTTCTTCATTGTGAGCCTTAGCTTTCCTCACTTCATCTTTACAGGCTCGGGCTATTTGCTGATATTCTGCCTTAGTTATGTCCCCCTCCTTCCACTTTTTATACTTACTTTTTTTGTCTTTCAGTTTGTCAGATAGTTGTTTATGCAGCCATGCTGGTTTCTTTTGGGAGCTGTTGTTTTTCTTCTTCATTGGTATTGTGTTAGACTGGGCTTTTCTAATCTCATTTTTCAAAATTTCCCAAGCTTCTTGAGTTGTTTTCCCCTCGAGGATTCTCATCCATGGAATTTTTCCCAAGCTCTCTCTAAGTTTATTGAAATTAGCTTTCTTAAAGTCCAAGACTCTAGTTTGACTTTGTTCTACTACTTGTGTTTGGATAATGTTGAATTCCAATATTGCATGGTCACTTGCCCCCAGGGTTCCTATGACTTCAACACCTTCTATCATTTCCTCTCTGTTAGTGAGAATTAAGTCCAGTATGGCTGATCCCCTTGTTTCCTTCTCTACTTTTTGGAAAACAAAGTTGTCTGCTAGGTTTGTTAGGAACCTGTTGGATCTTCCACTTGGTGCAGAGTTTGTTTCCCAGTTGATGTCAGGGTAGTTAAAATCTCCCATTACTATTGTGGTGTGCTTCCTACATACCTTAGTTAGCTGACTAGCAAAGAGTTCATCTTCTTCCTCTGCTTGGTTGGGTGGCCTGTAGTATAGACCTATGGCAATGTCATTTCCCCCACAACCTTTAATATTGACCCAAATGCATTCAAGATAGTTCTCATTATTGTTGTGCTCTATTTCTGTAGAGACATAGTTATTTCTTATATATAGTGCAACTCCACCTCCTCTTTTATTTGGTCTATTTCTTTTAAATAATTTAAATCCTTCTAGCTGTATGTTCCATTTGTCAGTTTCATCCCACATGAATCTTACTAGCCTTTTGTATGGTGCTTATGTGTAGTGAACCACCCTGATTGCCATATAGAAGAAAGTATGAAATAGGCCTGTATAAATCATTTGGTGAGATTTCAAAGCATTGGAAAGTTGTGGGAGTACTTTGGAGCATCTGCTTCATTGACCAGATCTGGAGGAGTGCTCAGAGCCCTGTAAAATAACTTGCCTAGCTTTAGTTCAAATGCTAGGACTGCATGGTAGTTTGGATTCTGTTCCAAACAAAGTACCGAAGAGAATACAAGACTGTAAATATAGTACCCACCCACAACTCTTTAAAGTAGATATTTCATGAATCCAGGAAAAAGGTGCCGCTGCTTTAAAAAGTACCAAGTAGATGCTGTGGGCTTTACATTCCTATATATTCAAAAACAGTGCATAGCCCTAACAAACATTATTATTTAATGAATTTAAGTTGTTGCCACTGCTTTGAAGTTAAATTCAGATGTATGGATGCCTCTTCTTTTCTGTGTAATTTATACCTCTATCTTGACTGGGAATGCTGACTTCGTCTTGGCCACTCCCTCCCGGTCACATGACTGCCAAGCCACTCCCACCCAGTCACATGAAATGCCAAGCCACTTCCACCCGGTGACATGGCTGGCAAGCCACTCCCACCAAGTAGGCCACACCTCCAAAAGAGATTCTAAAAAATTTTGAAACCCACCACTGTTAGCAACCCACAAGGAGGGGATTCTTTCCTAAGAGCTCACAATTTGGGAATAACGGGAAAAAACCCTGCGCTTTCCACACCCCATTTTGGCCCTGGAAAGACTCCTGCACCAACCTGGAAGCAAAACAAACAAACCCTAAAACTGTTAGATTCGGGCAACGAGAGAACAGACTCCGGACAAGTAGTGACTTAACAGCTCTTTATTAATAGTAGTAGTGATCCAGCTTGGTGTGTGGTCTGAGGTTTCCCCTTTTATAGGGATCGGGTACGCCTCTCGACCAATCAGAATGATCCCTAGTTCCCGCCCTAGCGGCGGACCTGAGTGGAGACTTACAGCGATATATGCTAATATCTAACACCCCTCCCTTCTTAGACAGAGTGTTCCTGTTAGTAATAAAGTCCTTTAAGTACGTCGGTTTCTGTCTTACACGGATGGATCGTCTGAGTTCAGGTTGAGCTGGAGTGGGTGTGAGATCGGCTTGTTTGTCTAGTTCCGTTCCGCAGTCGGGGGGTGGAAGGCTTTCCTCGCTTGGATGCTGTTCCGCTCCGTCGTTGATCTCTGGTTCCACTCCGGGCTCCGGGGTGTTGTGATCCTCTGTGTTTGGACTCTCAGGTTGCTGACTTTCCAACGGAATATAGTCCTCGTTAACTGATTGAAGGTCTGAGTGTGTTAGGCGACCCCGGAGTTGGTCTATGTGCCTTTTCCAATTTCTACCATCTTCTAGTTCCAGCAAGTATGATCGTGGACCCGTGATACCAATTACCCTTGCCGGCATCCACAGCGTCCTCCCTGCATAGTTGTGGGCGTATACTGAATCCCCTATGCTAAAGTTCCGAATTTTGCTCGTAGAGTCTGGGGGCGATGTGGCAGAGTAATTTGGGTGAAGTCGGTCCAGGTGAGACCGTAGACGGCGGCCCATGAGGAGTTCAGCGGGGCTCCTACCCGTCGTGGCGCTGGGGGTAATATGTTGGATTAGAAGGTAATGATCAATGCGTGTTTGCCAATCACCTGGGCCCATCCTAGCGAGGGCCTCTTTTGCAGATCGCACCATTCTCTCCACCTGTCCGTTCGAGGCCGGATGGAATGGCGCAACAAGGGCATGCCGAATTCCTTGACTTGCTAGATATGTTTCGAATTGCATGGCCGTGAATTGGGGCCCGTTATCGGAGACCAGGAGGTCGGGCAGACCATGAGTGGCGAAAAGTCGCCGTAGTACCTTAATGACTGCCTCTGCCATGATTGAAGTCATTAGGACTACTTCCAACCATTTGGAGTATGCATCCACAACTATTAAGAATGTTTGTCCCTGGACTGGCTCTGCGAAATCGATGTGTATTCGCGACCAAGGTGCTTTTGGTTTGTCCCATTCTGTGGCGGGCGCTTCAGGGGGTGCTGGTCTAGACTCTTGGCACGGATCGCAAGTGGCTACCCATTCCTCTATCTCTTTGTCCATATTTGGCCACCAAACGTAACTCCTAGCTAACGCTTTCATCCTTACGATCCCCGGATGCCCAACATGTAACGCTTCTAATACATTTCTCCGCAATGCGTATGGAACAACAACTCGATCCCCCCATAATAAACAACCTTGTAAAACCGACAATTCATCGCGCTTTGACCAAAACAGTTTGAATTCGGGTCCCACATTTCCCTTTGGCCACCCCCTCCATACCCAAGTTTGTACTTGTCTGATTACATTGTCCTTAGCAGAAAACCTAGCAACGTCCAAGGAAGAAACAGGTCCAGAGTCCAAACAATCGATTAATAAAACCGGTACCTCGGGAGAGGGGTCTGTTAAAAGTTCTGGAAGTGGGCAACGGCTGAGTGAGTCTGCGTGCCCTAGTGTGGAACCCGGTCGATGTATCAGTTTGTAGGAGTACGCAGCCAGGAAAACAGTCCACCTGGTCATGCGCGGGGAAAGTGAGACTGGTGTGGGGCGGTTTCCCGCCAAAAGACCAAGTAGTGGTTTGTGGTCTGTGATGAGCTCGAAATCGCGGCCGTAGAGGTACTCATGGAAACGTTTGACTCCTGCCACAGCGGCTAACGCTTCTCTGTCCATTTGGCTGTAGTTCCTTTCGGCTGATGAAAGAGTCCTTGAGTAGAATGCTATGGGCGCTTCGTTTCCGTTCGGCATCCTGTGGCTGAGAACTGCGCCGACGCCAAAAGGTGATGCGTCGCAGGTCAAGACCAGTGGTAGCGTCTGGCTGTATTGAACGAGCAGCGAGTCGGTGGTGAGCAAGCGCTTGACTGCGGCGAAAGCTGCTGCCTCAGAACGTCCCCATGTCCATTTTGCGTTCTTGGCGAGGAGTCGGTGTAGCGGCTCAGCAACGGTCGCTTTCTGTCTCAGAAAAACGCTGTAGAAGTTAAGTAGTCTGAGGAATGCCTGCAACTCGGTCTGGTTACGTGGTGTGGGGGCGTCCTGGATCGCCTTAATTTTCTTCGATGTTGGATGTATGCCCAAACCATCGATTCTATATCCCAGGAATTCTACGCTAGGCACGTTAATTTGGCATTTTTCTTTTTTAAGGCGGAGACCCTTCTCTCTAATTCTGGCCAAAACAGTTCTAACTCTTTTTACTAGTTGCTCCTCGTTTGCAGCTGACACCAAGATGTCGTCAAAATACGGGACGACCCCTGGTATTCCCTGCAAAAGCCGTTCCATGACGCTCTGGAACAGACCGGGAGCGATGCTTACACCGAATTGCAACCGGTTGCATTTGAATGCGCCCCTATGCGTCACTATAGTCTGGGCCTCCGCTGTGGCGCTATCCACTGGCAGTTGCTGGTAAGCTTGTGCCATGTCTAATTTAGCAAATATTTTTCCTGGCCCCAACGAGTGCAATAGGTGTTGGACTACTGGCACAGGATATGCACTTTGTTGTAGGGCGACATTAATTGTGCATTTATAGTCTGCGCAGATGCGGACTGACCCATCTGGTTTAACTGGGGTCACGATGGGCGTTTCCCAGCGCGCGTGATCCACCGGTTCGAGGATCCCCTGTTCTACTAGTTTATCTATCTCCTTATCAATTTTGGGGCGGAGTGCGAAAGGCACTCTCCTTGGTTTGAGTCGGATTGGCGCCACGTTGGGGTCTAGATTGAATGATATAGGTTTACCCACATACTTACCAAGACCAGGGCTGAACACATCCTCGAACTCCTTAAAAATCTGTTCAGCACTGCTGTTCTCCACGGCGTTGATTCCGGTGACTTCTAGCCCCAGGGCTTCAAACCAATCCAATCCCAGGAGGCTCTGTAATGGCGCGCTGGTGACGGTCACAGGCAGCTGGGCTACGATGTCCTTGAACTGCATCCGAAACGTGCCTTGACCCACGATGGGGACCCTGTTCCCCTGGTAGTCTCGTAGCATGATGTCTGGTGTACGCAGTTGGCGCTTTTTGAGGCTGGGGATTGCCTTTTTCATGGCAGACCATGAATTTTAATTTTAATTTAATTTAATTAGCACTTCTAGACCGCCCCCTCTCCCAAAAGGGACTCGGGGCGGTGTACAGTCCATATCAAAAACATCATACATAATAACAATTAAAAATTATTAGATGGATAAATACATAAATAAGAGGAGGATAAAATAGACAGAACTGTAATTGCTAAATAAATAATTTAAAATATACAAAGTTTAAAACCCCAGTGTCTTATAAAATTAAGTCCCCTAAAAAACCAGTAGGAAATATATATGCCAGGAGGTAGACGTTAAGAATTATGCCAGACCAGCCAGTCGGAACAGGTGAGTCTTCAGTTTCTGCCGGAAGGAGTGGAAGTCAGTGGTGGTTCTAATGTCGGGGGGGGAGGTCATTCCAGAGGGTTGGGCCCATCACAGAGAAGGCCCTACTCCTTGGTGTCGCCCGTTGGCATTGCCTAGTGGACGGCACCAGGAGAAGCCCCTCCCTGTGAGAGCGAATTGGCCGCAGGGATGTATGTGGGAGGATGCGATCCCGCAGGTAACTAGGCCCTATGCCATGGAGCGCTTTAAAGATGGTGGTCAAAACCTTGAAACGCACCCGAAAGACCACAGGTAGCCAGTGCAGCTCGCGCAGGAGCGGTGTTACATGGGAGTACCTAGTACTCCCCATGACTGCCCGCGCGGCTGCGTTCTGGACTAGCTGCAGTCTTCGTGAGCGTCCCAAGGGAAGCCCCATGTAGAGAGCATTACAGTAGTCCAGGCGAGACGTCACCAGTGCATGAGTGACCGTGCATAGGCATCCCGGTCCAGAAGGGGGCGCAATTGGCGCACCAGGCGAACCTGGTGGAACGCCCCCCTAGCCACGGCTGCCACATGGTCGTCCATTGACAGCCGGGCATCAAGGAGGACGCCCAAATTGCGCGCCCGTTCCACAGGGGGCAGTTGTTCGCCCCCTATGGCCAGCGTTGGAGTCAGCTGACTGAACCGAGGTGCCGGTAGCCACAGCCACTCAGTCTTGGAGAGGTTGAGTTTGAGTCTGTTGTCCCCCATCCAGACCCCGACGGCTTCCAAACACCGGGACATCACTTCGACAGCCTCGCTGGGGTGATTTGGGGTTGAAACGTACAGCTGAGTATCATCAGCGTACAGATGGTATGAAATGATCGTCAGGGACGATCCAGTGTCAACTTCTAGCTCGCAAGGGGAGTCCTCCAGGAGGACAGTGATTTTCAGCTTTTTAGGCCGCTTGGTGCGGACCTGACCTATCGTTGTGAGATAGGTTCGCAATGGTTCTCTCTGGGTCAACTCTTTCTCTGCATCAGTATCCTGGGGATACTCTCTCTCGGCTCTCTGGTAATACGCCCTTTCAGCTCTTTGTGTGTATTCTCTCTCAGCAAACTCCCTTTGGTTTATCTCTGGGCGCCCGTTGTTTTTTTGCCAAGCCCCTTGGTTGGGCTTCTGTTGGCGGTACATCGGAGGCTGCCTTTGTGAGGCAGGAACTTCGCTCCGGCACACTCTTGCGATGTGCCCTAGTTTGTCGCAATGTGAGCAAACAACGTTTCTGAACCGACAGGTAGACCGGGGGTGGTTCCCTCCGCAACTTGCACATGGTGGCAAATGGAATTCGGGTTTCCCCACCGGTCTCATGTGACTGCTCCGTATATGGTGACTGTCCTCGAATTCGGACTCCTCGATTTCTTGATCGGTGTCCTCATAGTGAACTCTGGCGTGTCTGGTTCCGGTCTGGGTCGCGCTGTATCCGCGTTGTATGGTCTCGGATGATCTGACTGCTGATTCGGATGCCCTTGCTTCATCGAGTGCAATCTGTAGGCTTAGGTTTGACTTGGCCAACAACCGCTTCTGTAGAGAGATATCTCTCAATCCGCATATGAGTCTTGCCAGGATTTGCTCGTCCAGATCCCTGAACTCGCAATGCGTGGCATCTTTCCGTAGCGCTGCAACATATTTGTTGATTGATTCTCCCGCCTTCTGGTTCCTCGTGTTGAATTCCTGGCGGCGAACGTGGCGGGAAGGTTTTGGCACGTAGTGCGTTTGTAGTCTGTTGTAGCGCCGCCCATGATACCGCTTGTATAGGGGTTGGCTCAGAGAGGTCTCTGGCCGTTTCGAAGACTTCTCGCCCACAGTAGCTCAGGAATATGTTCTTCTTGCGAGAGTCTGGTACTCCCGTGTATTCGTTTGCTTCGAGAAAACACTCGAACCTGATCATGTAGGACTCCCAATGGTCGTTCAGTGGATCGAACAGAGCTGGAGGAGTGTGCATCGCCAACTTGTCTGCGTTTGAATTTGCCGCGCTGAGATGGCTGCCGGAATTCCCGCCGAATTCCTGGCTGGATCGAATCCTTGGATTCTGGAGGTAGCGTCTTCGTCCTATCTGTCTCTCGATCCCATCCTCGTCGCCAGTGTTAGATTTGGGCAACGAGAGAACAGACTCCGGACAAGTAGTGACTTAACAGCTCTTTATTAATAGTAGTAGTGATCCAGCTTGGTGTGTGGTCTGAGGTTTCCCCTTTTATAGGGATCGGGTACGCCTCTCGACCAATCAGAATGATCCCTAGTTCCCGCCCTAGCAGCGGACCTGAGTGGAGACTTACAGCGATATATGCTAATATCTAACAAAAACCCTGCAACTGTTTGAAGGCTGAAGGAAGCCTCCAACTGAGCCAGAAAGCACTGGGGGGCCCAGGCCATTCACACTCACTTCCAGCCCGCTAGAGTTTCCTGCACAATGTGAGTCCCCCCCTCACTGCATACTCACGCGTCCCCCGACCTGGCCCTCCACAAAGCCCCAAAAACCAGCTGGCCGGCAGGAGGTGCGCCTGCATGCCACAGGTTCCCCATCAAGGCTCTAATCCTTTCAATTCCTTTTTCAGATCAATTATATAAGAGCTTCAGAGGCTCTGAATGATAAAAGTCGATTCCCCTTTTTCTACCGGATGCTCCCCAAAGATGGGATCCAGTACCCAGCTATTGTCCAGCTGCTCCTCCACTTTAGATGGACCCTGATTGGTCTCTTTGCTCCAGACACAGAAAAGGGAGAGAATTTCATGAGGACTTTTATTCCTGTGCTTGTCAGGAATGGAATTTGTGTGGTTATATCACAACTGTTCTCAAAGACTGGATATACTGCATACCTCAGGGATTCCCTCTCTAAGTGGAGACAAGTCAACGTCTTTGTTCACTTCATAGAACTTGAAATTATTTGGGACAGAATTCTTCCTTTCCATTTAACACTTATGCGTCTCCCAGGACCCATTGAAGGGAAAGTCTGGATCCTCACAAATTTTGTAGAGTACGAAATAAAGAAGCTCAGACTTCTCAAATACATCCATAGTATTTGGAACTTTGGTTATTTGGGGAAAAAAAGGTCAAAAGATTCTGCCTTTAAACCCTATTTCTTTGTGGAATATCAGTTTCAAGATCATTATTTTCATTGTTCTCTTTCAAAGAATGTCTTTTCTGTCAAAGGCCGCAGAAGATGCACTCAGAAAGCCCCAATGAAGACCCAGTGGAAAAGGGACAGAGGAAGGGCCCAAAATGACTACCACCATTACAGTCTCATGAAGACTCTGGCCCAGGCCCTGAATGCTGCATATTCCTCCAGATCGAGGAGGGGAAGGAAGCAGGATGAAAAGATCTTGGGGTCTCCAAGGCTGCAGACATGGCAGGTATGGGGGTCCTGATATGGATCCATTAATCTTAGATCCTTTGGAGGAGGAATCCAGAGGAGAAGGAGGGGAACCATCTCAACAGATCTGGCCAATTTATTTACTCAGGGAATTAATGGTTCCAAAGAGTAGATACCATGGCATTTTTACATTTAGCACTGCTAATTGGAAAATGCTGTATTCTTTTTAAAACAAATTCCTGTATTTGTGGAGAGAGAAAGAGGGGGGGGGGAGAAAAAGAAAAAGAGAGTGAGAGTAAGGAATCAGAAGCTTTTCAACCTTGTGGGCTGCCTGGGAGGAGGCGGAAATGGGGTGAAGGCCTCTCCCCGTTTCCTCTGGATTCACCTCCCTCTTCCCCAAGTTTTTCTTTCCTCCCATTCATTCTCCCCCCTCTCCTGAGAGCGAGGTGGCGCTGCTTTGCCTGGGAGTTTTTTGGGGCTCTGGAAGGGGCAGCAGGGTGGGGGAGTTGGGTTCCCCAGAACTTCTTTGGAAGAAGCATCATTCTGAACTCTGCGTTGGGGGGCGTGTGCGTGGGGTGTCCACTGAGGGGCTTGAGGCACCTCTGGCCAGGGGTGAAATTGGAGTGGCTCGGGTGAGCCAAGAGGGACGATTGAAATCTGTTGGCTGAGCTGGTCAATCTCCCCCCACCTCCAGTTGGACCTGGCCGAACTTTCCTCCCTCCCTCCGTTCATCATGGAGCTGCTGCAGCCTCTCCCCCAACACGCTGCTCAGTTATGGGCCCAGCCTACTCTTCCCTGCAGTATTTGGGTGGGGGGGGGGGTTCCTCTGTTTGGGGGTAAAATTTGGTTGCAGAAACGCAAAGGGGTGGGCAGCCTTGGAGGGCCTGTTCACCCTTCCCCTTTTCCTCTCAGCCCTGCAAAACCAGAAATCTCCCACCCCTCCAAGCAGCAACTGAGACTGTGCAGGGGGGAGGAGGGGGGGCAGGACATGAAGATCTGAAAGATCCCAATTCTGCAGCAAGAGGAGTTTCTGCAATGGGGAGGGGGAGGGGGAGTGGATAGCCCCAGGTTCTAAAGGCCTTTTAGCCATAATTGCCATCAGAGCAGATGTTGGGGAGGGGGGTCAAGGAGGAAAGGGTCCCTTGACTCTTCTTCAGACCCCAAGGAAGGAAGGAAGGAAGGAAGGAAGGAAGGAAGGAAGGAAGGAAGGAAGGAAGGAAGGAAGGAAGGAAGGAAGGAAGGAAAAGAAATGGGAAAGAAGGAAAGGATGAAAAACGGAGGGAATGGGAAGGGAAGGAAAAAGGAAGAGAGAAAGGAAAGGAAAGAGGGAAAAGGTGAAAAATGGCCGCTGCTTGAGTAGTCAAGAGCAGCCTGAGGTGGGCATTCGGGAGCAGGCCAAGATGAGCAGGAGACCACGGCAAAGGCAGGCAAACAGGTTGGGCTGCATTGAGACATGGTTGAGGCCAGGGAGCCAAAGAGCAGCTGCAGCTATGACTCTATGGAACCATCCAAGGCGTGCGAGGCAAGTAGTGGTGGGGCAGGGCATCTCAGGCAGAACTTTTAGTACCGGGGAGCCTGAACTTGCTGAATCCCACCATTGGCTGTATCCTCCCTTCTCCAACCAAGAGATTGTTACAGTTGGAAAAGGGGCTCCCAGACTCCTCCTGGTCTTCAGCTCTTCTCCTTGTTTTTTTTTTTTTTATAATAAAATTTTATTGGTTTTTCAACATTTATAGGGAAAAGGGTAAATGGACAGGTATACAAATTTTGGCAGTTGCAAAATGTGAAAGGCGCCCCTCCCTCCATACCCATAGTATACATTTATATATAATGCATTGGTATATAATTGATTACAATCAGCATATTAGTTCTATTACTAAATTCAATCAGATTAAACATTACAGTATAAAATCCAAATATAATTCCATTATCACTTTCGGTCAGTTTATAATAATATGATTTTCTTGTTTATTTTTGTGATCTGAGTCTTCTTGCTATTGCCCCATCTCCCTCCACTGGCAGAGCTCTGGCCCCTCCCGTGTCCTGCGTGTCCGTTGTAGTGTCTGGTGTTTTCTCTAGGAGTGTTTTATTTTTTTCCATAAAGGCCTGCGCCTCTATGGATGAATTGATTCTGATTCTTGTCTCCTCCCAGAATATCAGCATACCTTCAGGCATCAACCATCTAAACCACACCCCTTTCTGGTATAATTTATTCGCTAATTGCGAATAGTTCTTCCTTTTTTCTCTAATCTTCTTAGGGATCTGCTTCAGAATGGTTATCTCCATATCATGATATGTCAATGCTTGCCCCCTTTGTACACCCAGAATTTCATCTCTTGTGCTTTTTCTAAGAAATTTGATATGAACCTCCCTGGGTACATTGTGTGTTCTAGCATATGCTGAGTTCACTCTATAAACCAGGTCTATATCCCACCCCATCTGTTGTTTTTCTTTCTGTGTGTAGTCAGCCAGGATGTTTGTCATGATGTCCCTTATGTTTTCCCCATCTTCTTCTATAACATTTTGAAATCTAAGATAATAGGACATTCTCTCAAATTCTAATTTCATCTGTTGGATGTCAAGATCTTTGTTCCCTTTCTGCACAGATTCCACCCCCCCCTCACCTCCTCCACCCCCCCTTCCACAAGATTCAGTCTTTGTGAGTTCTTATAAATTTGGGCTTGATTTTCTTTAATTTCATCTTTCATTTCCCTTAGCTGTTTCTTGATTTTCTCCTGGCCCTGTAAAATTTGTTGAAGCATTTGTTGAAAGTCGATCTCTGTAGTCTTAGGTTGCATCAGTTCTGTTATCTTTGACTGTGTGGCTGGACTGGATGTTGCAGATGTTGGAGCAGACGTGGCAAAGCCAGGTTTTCCAGGAGGGGGTCTTTTGGATGCCATCCTTTATAACGTTAGAAGTTCAGTCCATATATAAGATAAACAGTTAGAAAAGAAGGGTAGCCAGGTGAGTTCCGGGAACAGAAGAACCAGGCAGAAGAGAATCTCTCTAATAAGTCTGGCAATAGATAGAAAGTTTCCCCTAGAAAGTTCAAAAAATACCAATCCACAAGAGTTTCCTCTGGGAGACACGGAGACAAAGACCGGAAACCTGAGTTTTAAAGGTGGAGTCAGGTTTCACAGCTCATAAAGACAACGGAAGTGTGCCATCTTGCCCTGCCAGTTTTGGGCACAGAGGCATAACAAAGTTTTTAAAAAAGTTCCAAAAGTCCTCAAATCACAGTAATATATAAAATTAAATTGAAAAGAAAATCATCTCAACCTGGGTGAGGCTTCATTCGTTGGCTCTCCCCCCTCCTCCTCCCCCGGGGGCTGAGAGCAAAATTGTTCCTCGCCGCTTGTCCAAGGGGGGGGGAACCCCCCTCCCTCCAGCCGCGCCTCCAAATTACTCCGAAAGTTGTTTTAAAGGAAGCTGAATGATTCTTCGTGCAGAATAGGGAGTGAAGAGAGAAGCAACCTCACCGCACCGCAGCTGCTTCCTTCTATTGTTGCATTCTCCAGTCGGCTTTAGCGAGGCGCGAGGCGCAGAAACGCGAAGCGCCCTCCGATTTTGCTCCCCGGTGCCTTGGGCGCGCGAGAGACCTCCCGCCGGCCGCCGCCGCTGCAGGAGTCCTCCGCGATGCCGCCCCTCCGGCAGGACCCCTCTGCGGGGTGTCCTGTGCCCCCCAAGGAGTGGGGAAGCCCACCGGGGAGCCGGAGCGGGCAAAGAGCTGCCCGTTGCTGCCGCCGCCGGAACCGGAACTCAGCTCTTCTCCTTGTTGTATTTCCTCAAGGCTAAGAGCAACTCCTTTGATCTCTTCCTTTGCTTCATTGTCTTTCTCTGAAGTTCACGTAGATTTTGTACAAATTCTCCTCCAAGCCTGGTGCCTGCAAGGGGACCTGGTCCTTGAGTTGGGGTCTCCCCAAACCAGAACATTCACTTCCTGAGATTCTAATGGCTGCATTTGCCTTCTTTCCATGAACATCTCCCTGCTGACTCAAATTCTGTTTCCAGTTAGCTACGGTTTTGAGATCATTTTCACAAGCATACATATCAAGTTTGGTATCCTTCATGTTTCTTCCAGTCCATCATTCATGTTCTTATCTGAGACTCTATTGTTAGTCAAGTCCTAGTTGCTAAAAATCAGCTATTTTTCTACTGCTTTTTACTTATGCACCCTTCGCTGCGTGCTAATCATAAATATTGTTTCTGGAAACTTGCTATTCCTCTTATACATTTTTTTTATTCCAAAAGGTAAAATAAAACTATTAGAATGACAAAACAAAAGTAGACAACACATTTTTTTAAAAAAAATGTGCATTAAAAACAGACAAAAACATGCATATTGTCCCCCCAGTTGAATACAATACAGCTATAATAGTTTCTCCCCCTTGCAAAACAGGCCCACCATTATAAATTACACATCTATTTGCAACTACTTGACTTGTCATCTATCTGCTGTATATAAAAAAGTAGTTAACAGGCAATCCAACAATAAAGTTAAATTTCAAAACTTCAAACTTCTGTGTTATCTGCTGTTGTATTTAACTCACAGAATATTTATAGGGGCTTCTTATCTACTACAGACCACCACAATCATTACCTCTGATCCATCCAGAATCTGTCCAGGGTTAAACATCTTTGGTTGATTCTTAATAATAATACATTTCCTTAAAATTTTAATTAGGATCTTTCCTAACAACTGCTTTCCATTCCCCAAAGTCATAGGACCTCCTGTAAATGGAAAAACAACGGCTCTTAAGACTTGTTTTCCAGTTAAATATGACAAGTCCATTCCCCAATCGCCCTCAATCTTCTTGAAAGAATCCATTTCATCAGTCCTCCATTTTGTCCACTTTGAGTCTTCAGGGTCCATGGCCTCTCCAGCCATCTCCAAGCAGCCTCCCTTCAAACCAGACTCCTCCTTCAGGGATGCCAGCAGCAATTTAAGTTCCAGTCCATCCATCCAATCCATCCTATTCAACAATTTTTGCTTGCTTCTGATTATTGCCTTTAAGTTGATTTAAAACCATTGTTATTTTATCAAACTTTTAAAATGAAATTTAAAATAAAGTTTCAAATAAAGCTTCTAAGTTGAAAGACTTTATATTCCTTAAATCACATCAAATTAGCTTACTCTAAGATCGTATTAATTACCGTATTAATAACAGAAAAAATGATGACCAATGGCAAATTATAATCCATCACCTTCACGTTTCATAGGAAAGATTAAAAATTGTTAAAAATTATTTGAGTAACATTTTGAAGATAGTTTTTATCCATTTAGTTATCATACCACCCCTCAGGTTTCCAATCACATCACAAAATTATTTGTGAGTCCTTTATTGAAATCCAGATCTATCACCAGAGTTCCCATAATCCATTTAGAAAGTGTAATGATATGTGAGAATGACTTTTGGGATGAGGAGAAGAGCAGCTGCCTAGGGAAGGATCAGATAAGAGGGGAGAATCCTGCAGCTGCAAATGGGAGAGAAAGAAATTCAGAAGGGATCCTCCCTAACTTTTCAGGCTGAGAAAATTGTTGGTGGGAGATTTGTTCTTTCAGATTTTAATTTTTTTGTTAAAGTCACATTACAATAAAGCAGAATTAGCACATCTGGAGGTGTTTTCCATCAGGATGACCAGGGAGAAGATTAGCCTGAAAGATTTCTTCTTGATCAACCCATGCTTTCAAGGAATCAACCTGTTGTTTTCAAAGAGTTTATGGATCATCTTTTTTTTCTCTGTTCATTTTATTGAATGTTCCCTGTAATCAGTGGTGGGTTTCAAAAAATTTTGGAACCTACTCTGTGGGTGTGGTCTGCTTTGTGGGAGTGGCTTGCCAGCCATGTGACTGGGTGGGAGTGGCTTGCCAGCCATGTGACCGGGAGGGAGTGGACAAGATGATGTCAGCATTCCCAGTCAAGATAGAGGTATAAATTACACAGAAAAGAAAGAGGCATCCATACATCTGAATTTAACTTCAAAGCAGTGGCAACAACTTAAATTCATTAAATAATAATGTTTGTTAGGGCTATGCACTGTTTTTGAATATATAGGAATGTATAGCCCACAGCATCTACTTGGTACTTTTTGAAGCAGAGGCACCTTTTTCCTAGATTCATGAAATATCTACTTTAAAGAGTTGTGGGTGGGTACTATATTTACAGTCTTGTATTCTCTTCAGTACTTTGTTTGGAACAGAATCCAAAGTACCATGCAGTCCTAGCATTTGTACTAAAGCTAGGCAAGTTATTTTACAGGGCTCTGAGAACTCCTCCAGATCTGGTCAATGAAGCAGATGTTCCAAAGGACTCCCACAACTTTCCAATGCTTTGAAATCTCACCAAATGATTTAGACAGGCCTATTTCATACTTTCTTCTATATGGCAATCAGGATGGTTTTACATATGGTTCACAGGTGGTCTATTTCCCAAGTACTTAGAGGGCCAAGAACTGCCTTTCCTAGATTGCAGCTTTAGCTTCCTTGAATGTTAACACACCTTCAGGCCATTCAAATATAGACTAGCTCTGATCCTGGAACCATATCACATGCTTTATATGTTAATATCATATTCAATGTAATCATTATTGCTAAAAAAAACAGGCAGCAGTTAGAGTAATTTGTAACAAAACATGGGCAATAAAAAAGAAGTTGATTCACCACCACCACCCCTATTTTAGCTTGTTTCTGTCTTATCTAATATTTTCCTGCAATTCTTCCATAATCCAGACTACTAAAAAGAGTTCTACATAATGATACTTTTAAAATAAGTTTGATGTCCAACAGATTTCCTACTTATTAATATGATCAGCTTCTGGCCTGTTGCTTAAAAAAATAAATTCATAAATATATCCCCAATAAAAAAGAATAGTATGTTGGAGTACTGAAAAACTCAGCCAAATGGGAAAATCCAAAGGAAAAAAATATTGGACTTCCTGCTAAGAAGTAACAATTTATATATAGTATGCACAATTCTTTTAGTTAAATTATTGCTGAACAATTTATAATAGTTGCATCACAATATTATTCTAAGATATTTGCCACTACTACCCTACTTCCTAGATGTTCACTATTGTTTCTCCCCACCCCCACCCCAAGATTTAAGCGCATGTGAAACAGTTTTGATGAAAGTTGCATGATATGAAATTTCTCTCCTTTGAAATAAGGTTTGGTTTTCATTCTCCAATGAATCAAAAAGAATGTTTCACGCTTCCTTGTTACACAGCATTTGTTTTAGCTTTCCATAGCTCTCCCCAAAACCAACCAAGGAAGATAAAACAACAGAAATCTAATACTGTTGTGGACAGATTTGCACTAAATTATCTGCATAGTAAGCCAAAAATAGTTTAAGATTATAATTATCCCACCTGTTCCCCCATTAACATGCAAATACATTTTTCTTTTTCAGAGACTGCATGAGAGATTTCCCAGTCCTTGCAAAATATCACACATCCACATAAAGTGAGCAGCAACTCCTCTGTGAAGGGGGGGGGGGGGAGTTCGGCTTCTCTCTACCATTTAAAAGCTGCAGCAGGGAGAATCCCAACTTTTTTCCTCTCCCTCCATTCAGAGCAGAACTGCTCCAGCCTCACACACACACACACACACATGTTGCCCAGTAACCCTAACCTTCACTCTCTTATCCGCACTCTCCTTGGCTCTTCACAACTGCAATAGATGCCCAGAATCGGCTTTTGGGGCTAGGGTTTCCAGCCCCTGCCGCTTCTGGGCGTCTATTGCAGTCGCAAGGAGCCAAGGAGAGCGCAGAGAAGAGCGCAAAGGTTCTTGGCGCTCCGGGAAGCCGCAAAAGTGGCTGGGAGAGGCGCGCAACTTGGTTTAGCCTCCCTGGACATCGCAGCAGCAGCCCCAAGTGCGCTGATCTCACCATTTTTTGCATCGGTGCATGCTGCAAGAGAGGGGGAGTGGAGACCTTTTCCAGCTGGCGCAAAGGACTTCCCCGGACTTGCTTTAGTGAGCACAGCCCGCACCTCCACCACCAACAATCTGGAAAACGTCTTTACTCCCTCTTTCTTGCAGCACGCCCCAATGCAAAAAATGCCGAGGCCTTGCAAGGTCCCCGAACTTGGGCCGGCTGCGCCACGTAAGCTTCCACCGCCATTCCCACCGCCGCGCTTTCTGGCGGCCATGCAGCCATGCGCTATAAGTGAGCCCGGGATCCTTGCAAGGCTGCAAAAGGTCACTGGACTCGCTTATATTGCAGGGCCACAGCAGCCCCCCCCCCTTCCCAACGCTTAGTTGCAGCTTACTTGCCTCTTTGGGGTTGGCAGGCTGCAATAGAGAGCCAAACAGGAAAAAAGGTAAGTGGGTTTAGATAGGGTTCTTAGTGGTGTGCAGTGTGACTGATGAGGTAGCCAATCAGTGAGCGGTGGGCGGGGCTAGGAGACTGTAGACGGGCGGGGGGAGTGAGCAATGGAGTGGCTTCTGGACAGGCAGGGGCGAGCGAGCGAGCGAGTGAGTGAGTGACATGGCTGGGGCAGGAACTTATTTCTGGGTCCATTCACCAACCGGTTCGCTCGATCCAGTGCGAACTGGCAGAAACCCACCACTGCGTATAATTGACCAACTGTGGGAATTATATTTTCTTTATATTTTGTCACTAAATGATTGACAAATTTTTCTCAAACTTTTTCATTCACTTATGAAGATATTGGCAGTATTTGTACCCTATTTAACCATATTTGGAGATGAGACAATTGTAGAAGAAAGATTCAATGTGGGATAACAAACAAAGTTTTCTGTTTTTCAAATTCCTGGATGTTCCCATTCTAGTTTCATCCCTTTCTGGAGAAGAACGAATTTTGGAATATTTCTGATAGAAAACTGTACTTGGACCAAAATGGAGAGAGAACAGGAAATCTGGCCATTTTGGGCTTCTTGGTTCTCCCCAACGAGCATCGGAAGAAAGAGATTCTGGCGTATTTTAAAAGACAGAGACTTTCTATCAAACAGGATGCTCTTTCAGGGCTAAAGTGGCTCAATAAGGTGAGAGAAATTTTTGTGTCTTTTCTCTGTTTCCCAAAGCCTGAGGTCCCATTTCAAGTGGGCAAAGCCTACAGTCTCCAGGGTGGTTGCCTTCCATGCCAGTTGGTGTCATCTAATGGAAGTTCTTCAACAGACGGGACCTAAGTGGAGGGGCTTTGACATGTTTTATGGAAACCTTTCAAGATCTTACTGGTCAGAGATTTCTTTCTTCATCAGTTTCATTCTTTATTAAAAAATATAATAGAATAAAAGTTTTCTAAATCTTTTACATATATCATCATACTTAATTTTTTTCAATTAAATCCGTTAATAAAGTTTAAAGTAGAAAAGTACTTTATTGTAATCTTAAATACCGAAATCAAAAGGGAGGAAGTAAATGAAGAATCTTCCAGTTGTTATCCCTCCTGCATCTGTTTAGAAGTAGGCAGAGATTTCATATTTACCTCAGTGAAGATCAGAGGCTACTTGTCTCCATCCATTTCTCCCTCCATTTCCCATGGACGGAGAGTCCTAGCACAATTTCTTTGGCATTCCTTGTTCTTCTGCTCAGTCTCTGCCTCAGTCCAAATGTGTGGAAAGTTGTCATCCTGGTTTTTTCAAGAGGATTCGAGAAGGAGAGCCAGTTTGCTGCTATGACTGCCTTCCTTGTCCAGAGGGGACCTTCTCCACTCAGGAAGGTGAGTCACACTGAGGAAAATGGGAGGCTTTGTGGAACTGGATCCATCCAGAACATTTTCATGAAAGTGCAAGTTAAAAGACAGATTGAAGTTCACCAGTTTTTTTATTTTTATTTTTAACCTGCACAATTTATTATTTAAAAGGAAGTAAATAAAAAAAAATTTGAAGGAGGGGCTGGGAAGAGTTGGGAGGAGGAGGTGGAAGACTGAGCAAGCTTTACTACTATTTAAGGAAATATCTCTTCTGCTTTTTAGTTTGGACTTGTGCTGCTAAGTTCACCTTTCTAGGAACACCTGAGTTCTTTGAAACTTGATGAATTGTTTTAGGTCCACCTTCTGAAAGACCTTGCAATTCACTGTATATTGAATCCTCCCCTTGAGGATCACTGAGAAGGTGTCACTGGTCCATAATGTGGTGCTGTGGATAGTTATGGGGGGAGCTCATTACACAAATAGTCTGCCAGTCATGTAGATCAATAAATCAGAGTAGAGCTGGAAGGGACCTTGGAGATCTTCTACCCCTGCTCAAGCAGGAGAACCTGTATCATTTCAGACAAGTGACTGTCCAGTCTTTTCTTGAAAACATTCAGTGTTGAAGAACCCAAAACCTCTGGAGGCCAGCTGTTCCACTGGTTAATTGTTTTTACTATTAGGAAGTTTCTCCTTAATTCAAGATAGTTTTTAAGTGTTACAAGATACTGTAGGTATCCTCCAAGTCCAGTATATTAACTGCCATGTGGCAGGACTCAGGATGTTTGCCTAAAACGATTATATGATTCATTACTAATTTCTAGTAATGTAGCTCTCTATGAAGATTCTACACATTACACAGGAAATAATTAACATCCTAGGACTTCCCTCAACTTCAAATACATATATAGTGGCTTAGTGGCTAAGACTCCTGCCTAAGATATAATACAGCCCAGGTTCGAATCCCAGTAAGGGTATAGCTAGCTGATGAGAGCTAATTAGGTCGAAATAGATCTATACTAGTCTCCCTTTATTTATTTATCAGTACAAATACAACACAAATATAAAAAGGCAACATTAAAAATAAAAATATGGTTTTCTGCCTGCATGGTCTTCTGTGATAAGCCGAAGGACAGAAAGAGGAAGTAGTGACCTTCCTCCCATATTTAGGCATACCAGGGGTTGTAACACAAATACATACCTATTTCCCTGGCTCAACTGATAAGGAGGACAGCCTGTGGCTTAGTGGCTAAGACTCCTGCCTAAGATATAATACAGCCCAGGTTCGAATCCCAGTAAGGGTATGGCTAGCTGATGAGAGCTAATTATCTCGAAATAGATCTATACTAGTCTCCCTTTATTTATTTATCAGTACAAATACAACACAAATATAAAAAGGCAACATTAAAAATAAAAATATGGTTTTCTGCCTGCATGGTCTTCTGTGATAAGCCAAAGGACAGAAAGAGGAAGTAGTGACCTTCCTCCCATATTTAGGCATACCAAGGGTTGTAACACATATACATATACATACACACACACACACACACACACACACACACACACACACACACACACACACACACACACACACACACACACACACACACACACACACATATATATATATATATATATATATATATATATATATATATATATATATATATATATATATCCTTCTTATGCTCTTTTTAATGAAATCATTAAGAAATACTTCTTGGAAAATGTCCATGGTATTAGTTGTTATCCAAAGAAGGTATTTCCTGTAAGATAAAAGGACAGAATGTTAAATAAAATTGCTTTTTGGTTTCTCAGATGTGAAAAAATGCATCAAGTGTCCAGATGATAAATATCCAAATGAGGAGAGAGTCCAATGTATCCCCAAAGTTATAACCTTCCTGTCTTATGAAGAACATCTGGGCATCAGCCTGGTCTCTTTTGCCCTGCTCTTGTTCCAAACTACAGTCCTTGTTTTAATTATCTTCATTAAATATGGAGAAACTCCCATTGTCAAAGCCAACAATCGGGACCTCTCCTACATCCTCCTGCTCTCCCTCTTGCTTTGCTTCTTGTCTTCTTCTCTCTTCATTGGTCAGCCAAGAAAAGCTACCTGCCTTCTCCGACAAACGGTCTTCAGCACCATCCTCTCAGTTTCTGTTTCTTCTCTCTTGGCCAAAACCATCACAGTGGTGCTGGCTTTCCTGGCCATAAAACCAGGAAACCGAGTGAAGAGATGGTTGGGGAAGAGCTTGGCCAACTCCATCATCCTTTCTTCTTCTGCAATCCAAATTGTCATCTGCTCCATCTGGCTGGGAGTTTCTCCCCCATTCCCTGACTCTGACCTCCACTCCCAGCCTGGAGAGATCATCCTGCAATGCAACGAAGGGGCCGTTGTCATGTTCTACGTCATCCTCAGCTACATGGGCTTCCTGGCTGCCATCTGCTTCACGGTGGCTTTCCTGGCCAGGAATCTGCCTGGGGCCTTCAACGAAGCCAAGCTGATCACCTTCAGCATGCTGGTCTTCTGCAGTGTCTGGGTGACTTTTGTGCCCACCTACCTGAGCACCAAAGGGAAATACATGGTGGCTGTGCAGGTCTTCTCCATCCTGGCCTCCAGTGCTGGTCTGCTGGGCTGCATCTTCATCCCTAAGTGCTACATTATCCTTCTGAGGCCAGAACTGAACACAAAGGAGCATCTCACAGCCAGAATAAATGTAAAAGCATGAGATATAATACCATTATATTAACCAAAGGTGTTGATCACCATCTTCAAAGCGCTCCATGGCACAGGACATAGTTACCTGCGGGATCGTATCCTGCCCCATACATCCCTACGACCAATTCGCTCTCACAGAGAGGGACTTCTCCGGGTGCCGTCCACTAAGCAGTGCCAGAGGACAGCGCCCAGGAGCAGGGCCTTCTCTGTGATGGGCCCAGCCCTCTGGAATGACCTCTCCCCGACATTAGGATTACTACCGACCTCCGCTCTTTCCGTTCAAAACTCAAGACCCACCTTTTTCAACAAGCCGGCCTGGCTCAACCATAGTTCCATTCTAATCCTCCTGGCAATCTTTTAAACTTGTAATTTTATATTGGGGTATTTTATTTTTAATCTTATTATTACTATTTCTATGTATTGTAATGATTGTTGTGTGATTTTTATACCTCCTCCGTGTAATGTTTCATTGTATAATATGTGCTTTTAATTTATTGTACGCCGCCCCGAGTCCCTTCGTGGAGATGGGAGCGGCTAACAAATCTAATAAATAAAATAAAATAAATAAATTATGATATTGGAAGAATTGTTAAAGTTTATTTTATGTGAAAGGAGATATTCTTTCCATTTAGATAGTATGCAGGAGTCAAAGAAAATATTTATATGTTTAAAAATAGAAAACCATTGAATTGTTCTAGCTCCCTTCCCTTTCAACTTAACAAACCTTGCTGAAAGTCATTCAGAGGAATTTGCTGTTCAGGAACAGCTACTGAATTTGACACCTTTAAAAATAATTCAGGCACTTGTTCCTACAGCTAAAAGTGTGTGTGTGTGTGTGTGTGTGTGTGTGTGTGAGTGAGAGAGTGAGAGTGAGAGTGAGAGTGAGAGTGAGAGTGAGAGTGAGAGAGAGAGAGAGAGAGAGAGAGAGAGAGAGAGAGAGAGAGAGAGAGAAGAGTTCAGGAGGAAGCTGTGGGAACCAAGAACCAGCATGGTTAGCTGATCCTCTCCCTGAGAATTCCAGAATGATGTGAAATGCCATGTTTGAGTGGCTGCCAGCTGGGGATGGAAATCGAATATATAATTCTTTCTTGATTTCCTGATAAAACCTCCTTTGCAGAAAGTGTTCAGCAGAACAGCTGTCTGGGATTTCAGTTTGGGATTGTTTTTATTTTGGTATGAACTTCACACCAAAATAATAAAAACAAAGTAAATTTAAAAAATGTGTAAAATTTACTGTATTTTTTTCTTTGATCAACCAGAGAATTAAAATAGCGATTTTCACACCCTTTAATTTCCCACTCTACAATTTCTACCTAAAGCATTTTCTCTGCTCCTCTTCCAAGCTTGTCTTGTTTGTGAAGGGCTGGAGAAGATGCCCAGAGAAAGGGGACCTTGAGACTCTCCCCAGGAGGAGGTTGGAGGGATCCTGTCTAAAGGCAGCTGCATCATTGACCAGGTCACAAACCTTCAATGCTGCATAATATCCACCCAGGTCCAAGAAGGGGGAGAATTAGGGGGTGGGGGACTTTGGGGTTTCTAGGACGTGGCACCCATGGAAGCTCTTCTGCTCCCCATCACACAGATTGCTGATCAGTTGGTAATCAATGTTTAGGACTAGGAATGGCCCCTAATTGGGAATAGGATCCCTTTGCAATTTCATTTTAAGGAGGTAAGAAAAGATCTGATGAACCAGAAGAAGGTCAGTCTAAGATTCACAGGGACCACACAGAGGCCTCTGGTTCTCCCACAAGCAGAAGAAGGCAGAGACTTATGGCTTTGCTCAACATGGAACAGACATTTTTGCACAATTTCACTTTCTTCCATCACACAACACAATATTGGACACTTGGACATCTCACACTCTAGGAATCCCCAATTCTGGTATCCCAAATTAATCTGAGAAAATATTTCCAACTTTCACAGCCCCATTCAATAAGAACTAAGGTGGGACTGGAACTCAGGAGTCTCCTGGTGATTGGCCCAAAGTCCCCCAGGAAGTGTTCATGCCTAAGGGAGGATTAGAAGTCGAGTCCCCTGGTGATTGGCTCCAAGTCGCCCCTTTGGCTTTTATTTGAAGGTAAATAAATGTAAAAACATGAGATATAACACCATTATGATATTGGAAGAATTGTTAATGTTTCTTTTATTTGAAAGGAGATATTCTTTCCACTTAGATAGTATGCAGGAGCCAAAGAAAATCAAATCTATTTGTTTCAGAATGGAAAATGATTGAATGGCTGTACTTCTTGTATCTCCCTATTCAACCCAATAAATCTTCCTAAAGAGAACTCTGCGAAAGTCATTCAGAGGAATGTAATATTCAGCAACTACCAATGAACCAGACACCTTATGAAAAATTGAGGCACTTGTTCCGACTGACAGAAACTAAAAGTATGTGTGTGTGTGAGAGAGAGAAAGATCATAAGATGAGAGCTGTAGGAGCCCTTCTCTAACCGTGTTGTTGGATCATCTCCATGAGAAGCCTTGGAATGGCAGAATGACCTGGAATGCAGGGATTGACCTGCTCTCCATCACTATTATGTCCTCCTTTCTTGGTCTCCTGATAAAACCCCTTGCACAGAAAGCATCGACCGGAACAGCTGTCTGAGGTTTCACTTTGGGTTTGTTATTATTTAAGTATCTACCTTTTAGAAATCCCCACTCTATTTTTTCCTTCTTCATCCAGAGAATGAAAATAGCAACATCTAATCCGCCCCTTTAATTTCCCACTCTATCATTTGTCCATAAAGCCTTTCCCTGCGTTCAATGCCGCCTATTCATCCAGGTCAAGAAGGGGAGGGGGAGTAAGTGGGAGGGGGGGGGGCACATCCAGGTTTCTAGCAAGAGGCACCCATGGAAAGTCTTCTGCTTTCCAACCACAGAGATTGTGGGTGGATCAGGTGTCAGCCTGAGGTTTCAGAATGGCTTCTGATTGCCACTCGGGTCACTTTGCAAATTCCATTTTAAGCAGGTAGAAAAGGTTTGATGGATCAGACAGAGGTCAGTCTAAAATCCACGCTGACCCCCCAGATGCCTCTGGTCTGCCCACAAGCAGGGGGGAGGGACGTATCACTTGGCCCAACATGGAACCAGGTAGGGGTGGAATTCAGACAATTCCCATGGGTTCCCTAAAATGGGTTGTTAATTGTATGAGCTGTTCGGCCAACCAGCTGAATTGTCTCGGCCTGCCCCCCAATCCCCTCCTGAGAGTGTGTGTGTCCCCCCACGAGAAAACGACCTGTGTCAAGATCCCATGGACCTCTTTTGCTCAGGCAGTCCAGTTCCCCGGTGGCTCTCTCTCTACGCAAAGCGAAGGAATTGCAGAAACTCTGAAGAGCCCAGAATGGGGCTTCCTCGAACTTTGGGATTGGGAGGGTCCAGAAAGAAGCAGACCAATGGGAATTCTCCCTTCTGCAGTGTCATCGATCTCCAGGCAGAGTCTCCCTCTACTTCACCCAGTGTAGGAGAGCGTTCCAAGCAGAGAAGAAGCCCCTGTAGGTTCTTCAGGCCAAGATTCCCCCTCCCACTTTCCCCGCCTCTCTCTCTCCGCAGAACTGGCTCTCTTCCTTCAGCTGAAGCCCCAAAGAACTCTGCCCGGTAAACTCTGCCCGGTGACGCTCAAGAAGGGAGAATTCTAATTCGTGCTGCCGCTAGTTCTGGCGTGGCCCTCCCACCTCCGAAATCCGAGACAAACACTCCACACCCCTTCCAGATTCCTCCTCTGGGGCTGGAAGCATCAGGCCAGGGAGATACACGCACATGCTGCCGAGCCCAGAACGGGCCTTCAGACGATGCAATGCCTGAGAAATGTGGGATTTGCAGAGAAACACAGGCTACAACCAGCGAATCGCGTTTTCCCAGGATCCGGTGAAGCCCCAGAGGACCAATATGAATCCTCCCTTCTGTAGCGTCATCAGTCTCCGGGCACAATCGGGGTTGAGGGGCGGGAAATCGGAAGGGGCTGCTTCGTCCAGATGTTCTGAGCAGGAGAGACGCGTGTTTGAAGGAAGGAAATGGCGTTTTTCTTCCGTGAAGCGAAGCGGCACCTTTCCTGAGAGAGCCCAGCAGAGGACTCCCCCGGGAAGGGGTGGGTGGGTGGAAGCTGGGGAGAGGATCCAGCAGGATTAGATCCCTGAGGATCCTCTCCGCCTCTTCCTGGTTTACCTGAGGGCTTTCCGTAGCTTGCTTTCAGTTTGGGGGTTTCTGTGACCCCCAAGTCTTTCCAGGCTCCCCTCTTTTCATCCAGCACAGTGCACATCACCCACACCTGGGTGCAGAAGCTAATCATCCATGGGTGGGATGGCCTGCATGAATGGTGGAGTCGCCCAATGAGCTGCTGGGCTGGTCAAAAGACGGATGATGAATCCCTCCTTTTCACAGTCTGTCTGGAAATCAACCGGCCTCAAACACGTGAAGAGCTGGCATTGTCCCAGAATTGCTTGGAACTGCTCCAAAGTTCTGTCAAAGGTATCAGGCAGCGATGCTGGGCGTTTCCTTCGAGGGTCTGCTGAAGCAGCTGCCTGCATTTGGGCCAACTGGGAGGAAAGCTGGGCCATTGGCTGGGCTAACTGCACATTGACCACTAGAAGTTGTTCCATGCTCCCACAGGGCAAGCAGTGCTGGTGGGAGGGGAATGTAGAGGCTGGGGCAATCTATGCTGCCCTCTTACACACACACACACACACACACACACACACACACACACACACACAGGCCAAGAGTCTACAGGTGTTTACTCAAACTCCCCAAACAGGCCCACAGAAAGCTTCCCTGTTGATAAGAAAGAGAATGCATATTTAATCCTTCATGTATTAACTGCAGCTAGAATTGTATTTGCCCAACATTGGAAAAGTGTAGAGATTCCTGCTGATGAGAAGGTGATAAGGAAAATATCTGAATGTGCAGAAATGAACAGATTAACATTAGCAATGAAGGAGAAAGAGCAAACTGGATATTACATGATTTGGGAAGTATTTTACCAATGGTTGGAGAATAAAAAAGGAGTTGGGAAATGAAGAAGGCTAAAAAACAAGTAGAAAATATATTTTGAGACATAAAGAAGATGAAAACTGTTAGTAACTGTATGATGAGAATAATGATGTTTAATGTTGATATGGTATCATCACTAGAAGATATTAAGGAAAATGGAGAGTTTTATAATGTGTAAATGTTCAAAATATTATAATACCAAGCTTAGGGATGTTAATGTTAAGATGAATGTGAAAGATGTGGCAAATGAGGAACAATGTTGCAAAGAGATGTTTGTACCCAGACGACACACAGCATAAGGAAAGATGGAATGTTTATTTTTGTAATTGAAACATAATAATAAAAATATTTTTAAAAAAGAAAAGAAAGCATCCCTGTTGCACAGGTTTGGATTCCAGGCTCAGCATGGCAAGATTCCCTGGGTAAGTGAGTCCAATGGGAACCCACGAAGTCCAGGAAAACCGTCCGAGTCTAAGAGGTCAGGATAGATGGCAGGGGTCTAGAACTGGGCACTTTGCTCTAGCAATGCTCAAGTCTTCAGAGCGGGATGAAGCAGGCAATGCCAGTGCAGCCCTTTACAAGAGGGAAGGTGGCATCCTCACAAGTAGCCCAGCTGACTGGCATTGTGCCTGCAGCCCGTCTGCTCTACGTGTCCTTGGATCAGGAGGAGGTGTGGACTCCACATCCTCCTCATTGCTAACGGGCAGCAGTTGCTCCCGGTCCTCCCGGTCCTCAGCCTTCCCTCATCCAATGACCCAGCTGGGGTGCTCCATCAGGTCAGCACTCTCCGAATGGCTCTGGATTTGGGGCTTTTTGGTCCATGGAGAATTACCATCTCTGTCCTTGAATTGGATCGCCACTGCCCCAGACAGACCCAGTATGTAATCTGGGGGTTCTCCTGGATTCATAGCTGCAGCTTGAGAGCCTTTTCGCAACTGTGGGTTGTTCATCAGATACGCCCTTTCTTGGACCAACAATCTCTGCCCACAGTCATCACACCCTACTCAACTCCTGTCTTGACTACTGCAATGTGCTCTTCATGAGGCTGCCCTTGAAAAGTATCTGGAAGTTTCAATTGGTTCAAAAAGTGGTAGCCTATCTGATATGGTGCAAGTCTAGACTAGGGGTGTCGAACTCAATTTCATTAAGGGCTGCATCAGGGGAGCTGGGGTGGGCGTGGCCAATGTGGGTGTGGCCAATGTGGGTGTGTCCAGCTCAATGTCACTCATGTCGGGTTAGGGTTAGGGTCGCAGTGCTTTGGAGGGGGGGACAAAACCTTCAGCTGAACCTGGCAGGAGTGAATGGGGGGCCTGAGTTATTTTGGTTCTGGGATTTTATCTCCTCTGAGGATGGATGGATGGATGAATGGGGAGCACCAGCCCAGACCCCCCCCCCAGGGCCTGATCTGGGGGTCCTTCTGGATCCACAACTCCTGCCTGAGGAGCAGTGGGGGCAGCCATGGTCAGGAGGGGCCATGGAAGAGTTTGGGGTTTTGCCCCCCCAGTCTCTCCCTTTCCTGGGCCACCTGGCTCCCTTCACGGCCACTCAGGCCCTGCTCGCCCCCAGGATGGACTACCGCAGTGCTGTCTCCATGGGGCTGCCCTTGGAGAGCATCCAGGGACTCCGGCTAAGGCAGAAGGCAGCTGCGAGGACAGTTGTGTGTTCTGACCCCCCCCTTCCTCCGTTGCCCACACAGTACACACACTCCGGAACAGTACAAGGGAACAAGGTTTATTACACCAACAGACAAGAGGCTTTGTGGCAGCAAGCCACCAAGACAGAACTCACAAAGACAGAACACACAAAAGCAGCAATCCAGCTTGCCAGGATCTCAGACTAGAGTTGCTGTCCAAAGTCCTTTGTTGATTGCTACGCAGAGCCTGTCCAGAGTCAACCCTTTTATAACCTAAAAAGGGCGTCTCCCAACAGCACCTGAGAGCTCTTTACTGCCTATAATTACGCCCACGCTCCTGGCGTTTGTGGGCGCGCCGGAAACGAGCATCCCGAAACGCCCTACTAAGTCCTGAGTCACTATCCTCTCCGCTGCTCCAAGGCAGGGCAACGGGAGTCCTCCTCCTCTCGCTCTCACCGCTGCTCCATGCCTCTGGCGCCACCTGGTGGCCAACCAGACTCTCGGATTCCTGCTCAGCCTCCGAATCCTGTCCAGGATCGCACATCCCTTCTGTAGCTGACTCGCATGGAGTATCACTCTCGGAGTCTGGTGACAGCGGCACTGGCTGGGCCACAACACTATCCCTCACCGCAGGGCCCTTCCCCCGGGCCTGACGCTCGGGATGCGGTCGAGAGGGAAATTGTCCATGATAGGCCCGCACCAAAGCTGGAGCATGCACAGCCGTCGCATCGGTCCAGGACCCCCCGTCCGAGTCCTCGTCCGCCCAGTCGACCAAATACTGGAACCGACCCTTGAGCCATCTCGAGTCACGGATCCGGGTCACTCTGTGCGATGGCCGTGCGTGCACGTCAGGCGACGACGGCAGGGGTGAAGAGGGACGTCGGAGAGGACAATCCGACCGCTCAGGGATCAGGAGCGAGCGATGGAACACCGGGTGTACTCGCATCGAGCGCGGGAGGGTCAGGCGATAGGCCACCGGATTGATAACGGCCTCCACAGGGAACGGCCCCAGATACCGGTGGTCCAACTTCCTCGTAGGCCGGTGGGACGGAAGATGCCGCGTGGACAACCACACGCGATCACCCACGGCCAATTCCGGCACAGCACGGCGAGACCTGTCCGCCACCCGCTTGTAATCCTCCTTCGCCTGATTCACGTAGCGGCGCACCATCTGGTGAACCGCCTGAAGCTCAGAGAGGAAATCCTGCGCTGCGGGGACCGGAGAGTCCACGGGGGTGAGAGGGAAAAAACGAGGGTGGTACCCGACGTTCGCCATGAAAGGCGTCGTCCGTGTGGAGGAGTGCTGCGAGTTGTTGAACGCAAACTCCGCCACGGCGAGGTATTCCGCCCAATTGTTCTGCTGCTGGTTCACGAAGCAGCGCAGATATTGTTCCAGAATCCCAATCACCTTCTCCGTCCCTCCATCGGTTTCGGGATGGTGCGCCGAGGACAGACAAACTTGAACGTCAAGAGCGGCCATCAGCCCTTTCCAGAACTGGGCCGTGAATTGTGTACCACGATCGGAGACGACCCGGTCAGGTAGGCCGTGCAGCCGGAACACGTGCTGGATGAACATGCGGGCGGTGGCGCGGGCTGTCGGCAATCTCCGGCAGGGGATGAAATGCGCCATCTTGGTGAGCATGTCCACCACCACTAGGACCGTAGTGAAACCGGACGACGGAGGCAGTTCCGTCAAGAAGTCCATGGACACGGCTCCCCAGGGTCTGTCCGGGGTCGGCAATGGCTGTAGCAAGCCTGGAGGAGCTCCCGTCGCTGATTTGGCCTGTCGACACTGCACACATGACGTGACGTACGTCTGCACGTCGTGTCGCAGGCGAGGCCACCAAAACGTACGGGAAACCAGGTGCAAAGTTTTGAACAGGCCAAAGTGTCCCGCTGCCGGAGTGTCATGACATTGGGAGAGAACCAATCCACGGAGCGGTCCTGCAGGCACGTAGAGCCGATCCCGATACCTCAAAAGGTCCTCGTCAAAGGTCCACGGGGATGTCGGCCCTACCTCTGCCCGCCGTTGTTCCACCCACTCGTCGTTTCGCTGCGCATTCCGTATCAACGACCGTAAATCCACGGGTTCCTGGATTGCAGCGAAGGACTCGACGGGTAGGACCGTCCGGGGGGGCAGGGAGTCAGCAGGGTCTGAGTACTCCGGCTTTCTGGATAGGGCATCCGCCCTCTGGTTCAAGGCACTGGGGATATACGTGACCTTGAAGTGGAACCAGGCAAAAAACAGAGACCACCGGATCTGGCGCTGATTGAGCTTCCGCGCTGTTGTCAAAAACTCCAGATTCCGATGGTCTGTCCGGACTTCGACCTGATGCCTGGCCCCCTCCAGGTGATGTCGCCAGGCTTTGAACGCCGCCTTGATAGCCAGCAACTCTTTCTCCCAGATGGTATAATTGCGCTCGGAAGGATTGAGTTTCCGAGAGTAATAGGCGCAAGGGAAAAGGGTGCCATCAGGGGCGTGAGCCTGCAATAACACCGCCCCCACCGCGATGTCGGACGCATCCGCCTCGACTACAAAGGGGCGATGGGGATCAGGGTGTTTCAAGATCGGCTCCTTTGTAAAAGCGCGCTTCAAGGCCACGAACGCTTGTTGTTCCGTGGACCCCCAGTGAAACGGCACTTTCTTTTGCAGGAGTCGAGTGAGGGGCGCGGTCAAGAAAGCAAAGCCGGGGATGAAGGACCGGTAATAGTTGGCAAACCCGAGGAGTCTCTGAATGTCTTTCATCCGTCGAGGAGATTGCCAACTTCGTAATGCCTCCACCTTGCCTGGCTCCATCGCAATTCCTTCAGGGGATATACGGTGCCCCAGGAACTCGATGGTGGTCTGCCAGAACTGACACTTCTCCAGCTTGGCAAACAAGCGATGCTTTCGAAGGCGCTGCAAGACCTGACGCAAGTGCTGTTGATGATCCTTCCGGGACGTAGAGTAGATCAAGATGTCGTCCAGGTAGATGACGACAAACTGATCCAAAAGGTCCCGAAAGATATCGTTCATAAAATGTTGGAAGACAGCTGGGGCATTGGTCAACCCGAACGGCATGACCGTATACTCAAAATGTCCGTATCGGGTGCCAAAGGCTGTCTTCCATTCGTCCCCCGCCCTGACTCGGACCAGATTGTAAGCTCCACGTAAGTCCAGTTTTGTAAACACCACGGCCTCCCGGAGCCGCTCCAACAACTCGGGAATCAGAGGCAACGGGTAGCGATTACGGATCGTGATGGCGTTCAAGCGCCGGTAATCGCAACAAAGTCTTAGATCCCCGGTCTTCTTTTTGACGAACAAAACCGGGGCAGACAAGGGCGAAGACGAAGGCCGGATAAAACCCCGGGCAAGGTTCTTGTCAAGGAAGTCCCGCAATGCGGCCAACTCCGGTTCAGACATGGAGTATAGGGGCTTCCGGTTGTTCCTGGTGCCGATGGCAGGCTTTTCTTTGAGCCTGTCAGATCAAGAGACAGTTAGAGGTGTTTTTTTACGATCTTTAACACCTCGGACACTCGTAAATTCTTGGAATTTATGAGGGAGAGATTCAGCTGCTGGGTTGAGCCCTCGTGTACCCTCCAGGAGGATTTATAGCCTCCGGAGTCCGACGAGGTTTGCCCCCCTTCGCAGTTGTTGTTTTCTCCTGCCTTTTTGATAACCTCTGCTATAAAAAGCAGAGCCAGTCGCCGGGAGCAGCCTTAACATCTTAACATCTTAACATCCCAAGAAGGAAGCAAGACTTTTGCAAGTATTTTAAGTTTTAATTGGGGGAAGAAAAAAAAAATCTCTTTAAAAAGAACGCTACTGCTGAGTTCGAGAGGCGGGGGCTTAGAACAAAGGACTCAAAATGGCGTTGATTTATAGCTGAAAACCTACAGAAAACGAAAGCTAATTACCTGCTGATAGCCGGGGCAGTAAAGGCGGAACGGCTGAAACAACCCTAACTATTAACAATCTTTAAGCCAGTTTACATAACCTGAACTACTTAAATGTCAAAGTTTTAATTTCGAGCAACTTAGAAAGAAACATTTGCAAGTATTAATTTACAGCTGAATACCTAAGGAAAACGAAAGTTAATTGAATGGTGACAGCTAGAGGCGGCTGTAAGAATTATTAATTATGGCAACGGGAAAAAAAGCTTCACCGGGTGCTACAATAAATTATCAGGATCTCAAGGACTTTATAAGGGAAGAAAATGCTTTTTTACGCAAAGAAATTAAGGAGGTTAAAGAAATGGTTCAGGATACCATTAAAAAACATGATCAACTTGATAAAAAATTACACACTTTAGCCACAGGTCTGTCAGAAGTTGTTCTTAAGGTGGACAGCAAAGTTGATTATCTGGCTTTGGATTTGGAAACTAAAACGAAGGAAACAGATTTGAAATTTGTTGAAATGGAAGGGAATATGCAGAGGATGGATAAGGAGATTATCATGATGCAATTTAGATCTATGGAGTACGCTGTTAGACTGAGGGGTATCAGAGAAAACCCTAGAGAGGACTTAAGAAAAGTTTGTGCTGATGCTCTGGCCACGTTATTGAAGATCCAGGATTCTTCTGAGATTTTTGCAAGGATTGACAAAATTTACAGAGTTAATTCACGTATTGCATCACAAAGGCAACTACCAAGGGATGTTGTGATATACTTTACTGAGAGAAATCTTAGAAATGATATTCTGCAAAATTCTTATTATTCATCTTTGCAAATAGATGGAAAAACGATC